>NW_027466479.1:6967500-8307500 GCF_050575085.1 Anarhichas minor | reverse complement strand
AGAAATATAGCTTGGATCGGATACCTTCACGTTTTGGATTAACACACGTAATAATCAAAATCCTGGCCTTCGGGGAAGTCTGGAAGATGTAGATGTTGGGAGATCTTGATCAGTTATCAAGCCAGGATGTGTCCGGGTAAAGATCTCTCTCGTCTGTGAGGTAGCAAGTCCTTCTTTTAATAGAGTAAGAAAGTGCTACCCTGTTAACAGTGGCGTAAAAAGGTACTCACAACGTACTCTGTGTACTCTAGTTACTAATGAAGCACACCCACACACACACCCACACACACACACACACACACACACAATCATATTAGGCTCGTCACATGATTAAATACAGACTCACTATCATTAATCACCACCAACAAGTTCGAAACAGAATGATGAGAACGAGAAGTAACTCAGCCGACACAGCAGTTCCCAAAACTTTTTGGCTTGTGACCCTTTTAAAATGAAGCATATATCGCTCATCGCAGGTTACGGACTTAGTGAGGACATCAAAGATTGACCCCCCCCCCCTTCTGATATTGTTTAATTTGAAGGAATGTTAAAGGCCTAAAACATAACAGCAAAAAAATATATATATATATTTTGAGCCTGACCGTTTGAAACAGCAATGAAGGCAAAATAATTTGAGCGCAAGTCCAACCCACAACACGAGACACAATCTCATTGGTTAAAGGTCACTTTGGTTGTCCAATCACCGTACGTTCTTGTGTAGTTCGGTAATTGGTTTTTCCTTATGACTCACACTTATTAAAGTAGTTTAAACGCGGCTGTGGTCTGGACTGTGACGACTTCCCGACAGACCAAAACGAAGAAAGCCACGAGGTAAACTCTCTGCACTAATAGGAGAATGCCCGTTATTGATTCATATATTGATTTATGTTAAGTCCACCGCCTGTGTGACTCAGAGGCGTGCAGCAGCGGCAGGTACAGTCGTTAAAACTGAGGGGGCATTGAGTCCAGCCTCATCACATCCACCACAGATTGAAATGAATTGAAATTTAGGAAAGGGCCACTGATACACATATGCACACACAGACAAATAATATATATATATATTTATCTATGTGGGGTTTTGAGCCTCTGTGGTGCTCAGATAAGGTTTAGAGAGCCTCGTCTCCCATCGTGTGTTCAAAATAGGTCATCTTATTCTGCGACTCCGAGCGAGCACGCCTGCTTATTTCCTGCCCTGATTTCAACAACACAAACAGTCCCCCCCCCCCCCCCTATCTCCCTCTCTATCTCCTTAAAACAGCGCTCCTCATCAGCGTAACCCAGTGAGGTTTAGTAAATAACTATTTTACACGGAGCGAGAGATAGAGGAATGGTAGTTCTCAAAGTGCTTGTATTTTTGGTATTCCAGTTGTGTGTCAAGTTGGATTTGTTTGCTACTGTGCCTTTTTCCAGTGCCACCTGCCAACACATACACTGACACACACACACACACACACACAGACCTTGCCTCCGTGCTTCAGCTTCCTTTAGTCGCTCAGCAGGGGACTGCCAAACTGAGCTCAGTACCATTCCTTTACTGTGCTGCTCTGTCATGCAGGATATCTCTCCTGACTCAGAGCTGTCGTGGCCTTCAGGGCTCGAAGATGGCGATGCAGAAGAGCAAAAAGTGGAACAGGGAAAACAAGCCCCTCAGTTATTTCAGAGCATGCATGCCGATGTCTACCCGTATCTATATTTGCGCGTGCCTCTGCGCGGGTGAGAGCGCGGTTGTGCGTGCGGAAATTTCACTTGTGGATGATTCAGGGTGTTAAACAGGGAAGCCCTTGTTCTACTATGCTGACATTACTGGTGTGATTAGCCCGAAGGCTTTGATAACGGCTTTGGCTGGTATGAAAACATGACCGTGGTTAGAGTATTTCATCATGATGAATCACAAGGAATAGCAATGATGGTGCATTCTATATTCCACAACCTAAAATGGGTCAGGGTGAACATTGACCAGCCTGTTGTCTGCCGTAGAAACACTAATCTGGATCTAAAAATGAAAGGAATAGGTCAACACTTTGGGAAAGTTAGATGGTCAATACTGCTACAGGAAGTGACTGTCGGTTGTCCTTTTTGACATTTGGGTTTTTGTAGGGTTCAAACATATACTGCATGTTAATGAGCTTTAAAGGCTGCTGGTTGGTGGATTAGTTGCCTTTACACAGAGCCAAGCTAGCTGTTTCAAATCTTTGCACTAAGCTAAACTAAGCAGGCCGCTGATATCATATTCATATTTACTGCACAGATAACAGACAGAGTGGTATTGATCATCTTCTGAACTACTTCTTGGCAAGAAAGTGACCAAAGTTGCAGACATGTTGTACTTTTTTCTTTAAGAGATTGATTGGTGCTCCATCATTGCTTGTGCTTGCAGCAGGCTATGCTAGCTTTGGCTTTGATAAGGTGGGAGAACAGGAAGCGTTTGCCGTACCACTTATACTCAGGTCCCTTTTATATCTGTAGTTGTCTCAGGGCATTGGATGCTTCTCTATGGCAATAGGATTCACAGTACTGTTGAGTTATCAGGTATTAAATAGAAACGCAGTTTAGCAAACTTCTTTTCAACAGAGGTTGAAGGTTCATTATTGCCCTTGGAAACTGTAATTTAACAAAATATTTTTAGCACAATCCACTAGCAAATTGTACCCACTTGTAAACTACTAATTTTCCGGAGTTTCAAGCCACATCTCGCCGCCTTCATCTGCGGATGGAATGTGATTGCAACCGAACTTTATCCATGACCACTGAGCTAACCATGAGATGTGGCTGAAAAATGTCCAGACCTTAGATGCGGAGATCTCCTTCTGTTCAGCCTCAACTGTGATTCCAGATTGGATTTGCCACTTCTCTCTGTTTTATGGGGTTGGAAACTTAATATCTTTGGGCTCTGTTTTGTCGGTCAGGCAAAAGAAGACATCTGGAGACGTCAAGTTAGAGTCTGGGAAACATTTTTCACAATTTGTGAATTAATCAAGACTGTAAATGGCAGATTAATCCAGGGGTTCTCATACTTTTTGGGGCCAGGGATCCCTTTACAGGAGAGCAACTTTTCTAAGGACCTCCTCATAATCGGAACACTGATTAAGCTATTTGTACTCTTAGATGCCATGTGATCTATTTGTATTCTAAAACCTTTCAACCTAAATACTTCAGAGCCGTTTGATAGTGATAGACAGAAACACATTTCAGTTTGAAATCATGTTAATGCCACTTTGCTTTGCCCTGATATTCCGGGTGATTTGTAGTCCGATGTCGCTTTAGCTTGGCTGGTTTCATGGCTTCATTCTCTAGCACCTGCTGACACGCGACACATTTCTGTCTCACGTCGTTGTTCTCAATAGAAACAAACTCAAACTGTCGTCATATTTTCTCAATTTAACTAGTTTGGGCTTGCCTTCACTTGACCGTAGGCTGACTCAAATATTTCTCCATGCTCGCTAGCTGGCTAATAAGCTAAGCTAAGCAGCAGCAGGAACGCGTCGTTGCTTAAGGAAGTGACTGATTTGTGACAGATAGACGTGACGTCACAATCACATCAGAGGTTCAACTGGCCCAAAGCTAACATGGGTGACAGTAATGGACACACTATGCTTGTTTTATTGTCGCGGACCCCCTGGCAGAGTGCCACGGACCCCCAAGGAGTCCCCGGACCGTTTTTTTGTCAGTGTATTACACATTGAGTTAAAGAGCGAGAAAGCGAGAGGGGCGGAGTGAGACAGAGGTTGAGACAAGTGGACACGGTGAGTGAGAGAACTGTGAACTGCCCCCCCAGCTCTCAGGTGGCTGCTGACACTGATAAATACCTGAGGAATGGGACACAGTCGAGAGCTCGGCTACGTCGTCATTAACCTTGTGAAACCTCAGCCGGCGCTGGTGATTAACGACATCCCATTATGTGCTATTAAACAGCAGCGGGGGAGGTTCTCCTCTCCCATACAGAAACGGCCAAAAAGGAACTATGACTTCTTGGAGAAACTTTGCCTCAACCTGACGACATTCTCCAACAGGGCACCAGAGTATAAAGAAAAAAGCAACCTTAACACGACAACATCCGCTAAGAAAGACTTTGTTGCAAGTTGCAGAATGACCCACTGTGGCCTAATATCCTCTGACTGCTGCTTCTTTGCGTGCCACTTACATGCTACCCCTCCCTGTCTTGTTCAAAAGTCTTTTTTTTTTTTTTTTTTTACAATAGGAGTCCCCATAGGGCTCAGTGATAAGCAAAATACTCCTGACACAGAAAGGAGGCTTTTACCATATGAAAGGCAGGGGAGAAAAGAAAGAGGGAAATGGGAAACGGATAAAGCGAGAAAAGATGGAGGTGCTGGGAGTGGAGGATGTGTGTGTGTGTGTCTGAGAGAGAGAGAGAGAGAGACTGGGGCGGGCGGTAGAGGGAAGATAAAGCAGAGCTGTATTCCCCGATGTGGCTTCTGTGTGTTGGCTCTTTGCAGCTCCTGCTCCAAGGATTACTGCATTTACACTTCAGCTTAAAAATAGCCCCCGTGATAATTTATTTAGCTGGAGCACGCCATCCGGCATTGTGTTCCAAGAGAATAGCCCCCCCCCCCCCCCCGTCTCTATGAGATTCTTCCACTCTCTCCCTATTCTCTCCCTGTATTCTAGCCGCCATACTCTCTTCCTCTTCGTACCTCTCTCTCTTAATCTTTCACTCGCTAAGAAACTCGCCCCCTCTCTTTAAAATCACAAATAAACAACCGGCTGTGTTTACCTGCATGAACCTGGCTGCTGGTTATACTCCCGTCTGCATCCCATTTCTGCTGATAAATACGGTTACGTCAACCTCTGATAGCCTTTGACTCAGCGCTCTGAATGAATCGCTTATCGAAACAGCAGAAATAACTATTTCACATTCTGTTGTTATTTTGCTGATATTTTCTTGGACGCACAAGGACGTGGGTGTTTCAGTTGGCCGTGGACAGCAAATAACAAAAAAAGAATAGCAGTATGTTGACATGCCATAGTAATCTTATTAGAATAAAAACAGTCTTAAATGCATTAAGCTCAAAGTCAATGCACAAAGAATACATATTCATAAGCCTGCTTTTATGCTTTCTTCATCTATAAATCTTACGTGAAACTGGGCAGAGTGCATGAGCCTGATGGCCACTTCCACAGTTACTACATTTCAGCGAGCAACCTTAAAGCATTTCATACATTCATCCGTACGAAATGCACGATGAAGGTCGCTTGAACAAACCATAGCCGTCCATGTTCAATAAACTTTGATGGTGTGTGGGAGCTGCTTGTTTTATTCAACTCACTTCTCCTACACACCTGTTTGAATACAGGTGTGCACTGGGATCCGATCAGCCAGACCACATCCTGAGGTGGCCTGGCTGGCGAATTCGGATCAGTGTAGGTCTGCTTCGTCTTCCACCAAAGGGAAGACAGGAGGAAAAAACCGGGGCTGCCTGAGTCCTGTTACTGCTGGTGAGAACCCCACATTTCCTGACTTTGCAGCTGTTAGATAACAATAAAACAGGGAACTGTAATTGTGAAGAATTTACAGGAAAATGTGCTCATAACCGAATTAGCGGTAGCTTTGTTAGCCGCTGTTCTTAAATAAAAACAAGTCTGCTCATGCAGAGAGGAAGAGTAATCAGCAAAAACAACGAGGGGCTTTTATTGTGAAGACTTTTTTCGGAAATTAAATGTGTTTATCCACCGTTTTGCAGACGCTCTACAAAATATATCCGAGCAGGCGGGTCACGTTCAAGTGTAAAGTGCGGATACACACACGTGGACACAGCAATCACAGAAGTCGCATTAAAAAGACAAGTGGGACCACGACCCTGTTTGCTCAACAACACCTCTCTCTGCTCCACCAGTCTTTTTGATTGTCAACAAGAGGAAAAGCGAAGAAGAAGCACAATCAAGGATTGAAAAATGCCAGTCATCATGCACGGCTGTGGCTGCTGTGGCTTCTGTATTATCATGAGTTTTTTCACGTGTGCCTGTAAACGACCTTCAGCAGCAAGTCTCAATCATCGTCAATCTTCCCGAATACGTCGTACCACAAAACAGACTTCACGACACAACTATGAATCAAGGAATCTCTGCACGCATGCGCGGCCGTGTGCGTTTCCTTCCCCCCCATCTCGAGAGACGATCTTCGTCACACCTGGTGGAGGTGTTGATGGGGACAAAAGGACGTGCACTGTGAACTCTGAATAAACAACCGAACGGGGCGGAACGAGCCCTTCTCAAGAACGCCGCAAAGCGGTTCCGCTCCACTGCACGAGTTAGGGATGAATTAAAAAATGGCATCAACGCAGTAATAACATTTTGTCTCCAATGTCCCTTGATTAGCATATTATAAATTGCCGCGTAGACTGCAAAGGAATAATAACACCAGCTTTAACCTAAAGAAATAACGTCTCCGGTACATTATCAGCTCGCTGTCTAATGATGGTTTCTCAGTGTCACGGTATCAGTTTAACCCGCTTACTCCGTCCAAGCGATCACACTTAGATGTGTAGCAACTTGTGAATTCTCCATGCGGCGTAGCCGGACATGAGTGAAATTACCACGACAGTCCTGATTCTAGGACGAGCGCCTAAGCCGTTGATATACCACTCAAGTGAAGAAAGCGAGTCTATTACCACGGTGCTGTCCAATTTGCCCTTGGGATATGCTTTTTGAGTGTACTGGTGAGCATACTTGAAGGAAAACGATCCGCCTCAAGTCGCTCAGCTGATACGGCGGCCCATCAAGCCTCGAACAGGGCATGTTCAAAGTCAACAGCACTTAAACATTAGATATAAGAGGCCTTCAAAGAGCGGGGACAAAAAGGCTCCGTTGCTATTTCGGAGCGGAGCGCTTCAGTAGCCGAGGTTAAAGGGGATCATCAGTCTTGGTGGCACGGCGAATCTCATTTTTCCGCGGAAATGTGATGACTCGACAGCCGGGAGGACGGGCAGTGGTGCAGCGGGGAAGTGGGGCTCATAATAAGGAAAAGATCGCAATGTTTCCCACTCAGCGCTTTTCTCTTCCCTGTCCGTCTCAGTTTGCGTGTCTCTCGGCACAGCGACCCTAAGAGCTGTTGGTGAATGATGACGACCTCACACCGACAACTCTTATTTCCCTTTGTGAATGTGCAGTAATAGAATCTTTAATATGTTACATACACAATGTCTTGCTAAGAGGCAAAGGCTATTTAAGATTGATCTTATCACAATGCTGGTGGATACTAAAGTACAGTCTGAAAAACTCATCAGGGTTGTTTGAAGCAAAAAAAAAAGAGAAGAAAAACACACCTGGATAAATCACTTACTGCTAATTTAAAAATGTATTTTGTGGTTTAACCATCTGTATTAAATGTGATTGCAATCCTTTACAGCTGAAAGCACTGTGTCACTTTTACAAAACAATACAAATGACTGGAATTATCATAAGCAAACTGATGAAAAAGAAAAACCCAAGACGTTTTCTTTTGTATTTTTCCCCACTTTCCATTTAATCCAAATTACGCACCCGTTCTGTCCCTGAAGGCACCACTGCTACTGACGGTGTCATTATCCGTTTTCACGCAGCAACAATATAAAGAAGCGACTCGCAGCATTTGGATGCAGCTTCCAAAAGGTGCAGTGTTATAGATATATACTGTCTCTGTGTTGGGGGTGCATTAAAGCTGTGATGACGCCTCGCAATTCCCTCTGGGGAGAGGCTGTGTACACTGAGCTGATGGAGCTATACATGGAAGTGCAAAGCCGTTCCTTCAGCGACATAAACGATCACCATGAAAAGACAATTCAATTTTCCTCCACTGAGAACTTTTGGAAACACTTTAATTCCCCTTGAGTGGCTCTGGGATTTCAAGTTTAAACTAATTTGATTGTCTGGTAATTAAATAAGAAATCAATCCTACAAACAATTGGTTCCACCGGTGGATGCAAGTTATTAGTACTACTTCGAGTGTTTGAGAGTGAGACGTTTTGAGTGTGTGTGTGTGTGTGTGTGCATACAGTACGTGCATGTGCATGTTTGTTTGAGTGGGTGTTGTGAGAAGGATGGCCTTCTTTGAGATTGATTGCAAAGTTAGGGTTTTTTCTTCTCTGGGGAATCAGAAAAGCAAAAAAAAAACTAAAACCAACGCACGCACATCTGAACACATTTTGGTCCACGTTTAGAGGCATTACAAGGTAACAATAACAAGGAATGCCTCACATAAAGTAGGAATAAAGCAGAAACATGTGTTGATGATTACACAAATGAGCTACATTGAGATTTTGAGACGTACCTAAAGCTGTTGAACACCACTCAGTTTGGAAATTCACGTTATTCCCGCTGTCTGCTGCTGCATAACCATTATTTACAAGCAACTCTCATCTCACCAAGCAAGAAAGCGGGAGGACCTGAATCTCCAGTGTCATCAAGCAGTCCCGAGTTGCTCTATATATTCAATATTCATGAATATGCTGAAGTTGCAGGGAGAAAATTCTGTTCTTTTTTCTTGAGATGAAGGTACATTTGATCATTTAAAAAAAAAAGACTAAACTCATTGGATGTAAAATTTTAAATATTTGGGTTTTATTGAAATGTCTTACCCTGGGTAAAGTTAATGTCCGATGCTTCCTTTGGTTTATTATGTGCAAAGTACATTTTGGCACACTCTCTCTCACTCAAACTGCCTTATTTAACACGACAATGCATTTGAACAACCCCAAGAGAACAGGAGTGAACTTGTTGTATTCAATTTGTGTGGGAGGAGAGTGCAATACAGATAATGATAGCAACAGTAGAGTAACTGCGATAGAGTGAGTATCTCCAGGCAAAAACAAAAAAAAAAGGGGGAGCATCATTTCCCTTACTCAATAGACATGATGTTTTTTTTGGCTGCAGTGCCACAAAACATGCAGTTTATTGTCTGTGGGGAAATTGGTCCCCCTGTACGACTGTTGAATGAGAAAATGCTGAGTCTGTAAAAGAGCTTTTTGCCCTTAAAGCTACAAAAATCAATATTTTCTATATGAATAATGAAAATGACTATGTGTAATGTGAAAGGGACCATTTGCAGTGACATACCCGCAGAGCCTTAACATCTGACTCTGTGGTTTCCTGTCGCTCGAAGGACAATCTTTCAGCTCATTTTGTCTAGTTTTTCGGCCCACTGCTTTACTGTTTTGGTTCACTCTCACAGCTCTCACCAGAGTCATCTCCAGCTGCAGAATGCAGTGAAAAAGCTATGAAAATCCACTATGCACTACCAGCTCAGCACCAAACAGCTGGTGAACATAGTGGAGCATTTAACTGCTAAAAAGACATATTTTTCAAAAGAGTTGGTGGAGACCAAAACAGAGCTAAAAGAAGGGTATAAATCGGGTTTGCCATGTGGCCAGAAACATGACTCCGTCTGCTGGATGTGTAAAACGCCAGCTGTTCGCCAATACAATCGCCTTAACTCAATGTCATAATATGTAAATGTGAACTACCCCAAGTGGCCAAAAATGTCGATTAGTACTAGTTTCAATTCGGAGCAGCTGAAGGCTAAGTTTACCATTAAGGGGAAGTGAAATAAAGGTAATAATTCAATAAAACCAAACCTTGAAACCTTTGGCTGACGTAGTTCATCACAGTGGAACACGGCCTATTGCATTCAACACAAGGTTGGTTACATATTATATAAATAAATACATATATAAATATGTATTCCGTCATGTGCGTGCGTGCCTGAGTGTGTGCGTGCATCTCTGTGTCTGTCTGTCCACGGCTAATCTCGCATACTGCTGGACCTATCAGCCTAATGTGTTTTTGTGCTCATCGACTGTATGCTCAAGGACCTCTCGTGGTTGGAGTAATTGATATTTTATATGTTTTATACCGTCATTGACTGCCGACTTCTCACTCCTCTTAACTGGCTGTTAAGGGTGCACTTTCAATTACATTACTGTGTGCTAAAAACAACAAGTTTTATGATCCACTTTTCCTAAATATGAATTTATAGTTCGAAATGCTCCTTTACTCTTTACTCCTCTCTGGAGTTAGCTTTCATATAGTGTGAGGCAGTGTAGTCTCCATGTGCTGACGCTGAAAAACCTCCTTCCAGTCCCTCAAACACTTGCTGCTTTGCTGCCTTACTACGTAAATCACCTGAAGTGATCGTGTATTCAGTGCACACCGTTCGCCCCTGCTGACTCCGGAGCATTAAACGTGTATTTACCAGCTGGGGGTCTGAATACATGACGAGGCTCCCGGGTTCCCAGCGGGACCGTACCTGCCACCGCTACACCGCCTTGCCCTTGAGCTAGACACCTTAACCTTAGCACAGCACACAGTCGAGTATGCGCTGCATCAAGAACGGCTGTGTGTAAATGGATGTATTGTTAATGTCAGGGTGTGCAGGTCCCAGCGGATACGGAGGGGGCATCTGCAGGCAATGGAGGACTCATATGATGAATATTAATCATCATATGCGCTGTAGATCTCGGGAGAGACTCTGGAGATTGTAGCCAAGTAATACCTAGAGGGGGGCTCTACTGTACACATTAATTAGCCGTCGACACTGCCGTATCTGCTGCTGCAACAGGGCGCCGTGTCCCAGCATGCCCTCCAGTCAGAGCACAGCGGTTAGAGCTTCATGTGTGTTCAAATTATACGCACATTACACCGCTTGTGACAACAGTGTGCTTGCTGTGTGAAAGGACAGCGGTGCTCTCTGATGTGTGTCTTCGCGGGGCACGCCGATCTCTCGATAACACGCTCGCCAGAACTACCTGTAGGTCGGTAACACGTCTGGATCAACAGACATTGGGGACGCAGAGGGAGGTTGATGCGAGGCAGATAGTGTATGCGGCGCACCGCTGGCAAGAATCAGCATTGTTTGCCGAATGCATTAGGCACACGCCAGCCGAAAGAGCTGCAGAAACGTATCCATTCGGGGATTGTTTTCAGCCATCCGACACACTTGAGACGTGATCCGTTTCGATTGCCTGACACATGAAGAACCCTCAATATTGGAGGTGCCTCATCTAATCAAGCACTCTTCTTTCTTTTTTTTCAAAATCAGGGAGCAGCTATTCCTGAATCCTAATCCTTCATCATCCTTAGCATAGTTCTAAACCTGTGAATTGCCGCCTACATCCATAGGCCTGGTGTTGCCCTAATTGACCAGTGTTGACCTGGTGCAATTGAGATTGTGGTCATCTTTGTGCACCACGGCCAGAACAATGGCAACAGAAAACATGCAACAACAACAAGTGGATGAGATCAACACACGTATAAAAGGTTGATTTAAGTGCATTTTTTTAGACATTTTGTCAGGAGCTATGTCGTTCATATTAAATATTGCATTATCAATTAGTTTGTCAATCGCTAAGTCAATAACATAACTATAAATTCCCATAACAATTTGACAATCAACATTGTACAAAGTCAGTTTTATCTGACCAACAGTCCCAAACCTAAGGATATTCAACTTAGAATGATAATAAGCAGGTAAAAAAAGCAGCAAATCCTCACATTTGATAAGTCTCAACCATCAAATGTTTGGTATTTTAAATGATCAAAATAGGTTTTTGTCTCTTTTGTCTCATTTCATATCTAGTCCATATATTCCATGAGACCCACCAATACCATCTCAGCGAAACAGTACAGAAGTATATTAATGGAGTAAATAACTGTATTTAAGTTCATGAGCAATGTAATTACTTATGTATTATCAAAATACTTAAATATACTTTCTCTCCACGCTCTTAACACAGCAACACACCTACATCACACATTTAGCCACATAGTTCATTTTCTGCTCAAGACCAAATTGTGGTCATCAAATACCAACTCTACATTTAAAAATGAAAAGATACACTAACTCACAATTAGAAAATCCATTGTTTTTTGATAGTTCTGTTTTCTTTTAGTGTACTCCACTAAGGTAACAAATTGGGTAAACCTGTATGTAGAAAATGTAAGCATTTTAGAAACGTGTTAATTGACTACATATGCTGTGAAAACCACATTAGTTGTGTTGATGGAATGGCTCTGCAACAGACGGATGTTGTGATGAGGATGTTGCAAACAAAACTAAAAAAAGTAAATGTAGACAGGTTGCCTTTTAAATAGGGCTGGTGGAAGCCTGCAGTAATGGTCCTCTACAGACGAAAGCGGGCCCGTAGTGGAGAGATCACTCTAAGTGTTACTAGAGTGCACTACTCACTGAATGGACTGAAGTGCTCCAGCATTATTCTTGCAGAAGAGCCGGGCATGAAGTGGGATAGTTACCGCATTCATCCGTCCTCCATGAGACAAGTAGGCTTTTTGTCCAACTGCAGTCAAGTTGCATGGTGCAGTCTACCGGTGTAGGAGGAAAACCGGACACTTTTGCCAGAGTACTTGAATGCAATCGTGTGGCGCCCGTTTTTCTTATTATCATTATCAAATATGATCAAACCAAGACCGGAACTTCATGAAAGTTAAAGTGAAGAGAGAGAGAGAGAGAGAGAGAGAGAGAGAGAGAGAGAGAGAGAGAACAGTTGCACAAATGATGACTAATCGGCAAAGCCTTTTCGCGAACGCCCCGCAAATAAACGTGTCACCTGTTTTCACCGCCCACTTGACACTGAGTAATCACACTGTGAGATACATCTGCCATGTTACTGGAAGGCACCGTTGCATCCCACATCCATCCCGGACAATTGGGGGAGGGAAGAACTGGGTGCCACAGGAAGTACTCGGGGATTAGGACTGACCCCCCTTTAACACCACGGGAAGCATCAGATGTTGCAGAGAGCTTTCTGTGCAAACAATGAGATACCAACAATCCATCCTTTATTCCACTGCATGACGAGGCAAGATAAGGCACATTACACCAACTAGAGTTCCTTTTCTGGGTTGTGAATGTTATTTTAGTAAAATGTCAGGTATAAGCCCTCGCAGCGATACAGGAACACCTGCTAGGAGCACAAATAAAGTACTAATGGTTTGCCAAGTAGAAAGGAGAGGAGGAATAAAGAGAGAGGGCGCTTTGGAGTGAAAATCAGGACAAAGAAATTGTGCAAAACAGCTATACAGATGGAAGCAAGGACCCAGAGACACGGGGAGGGTGGGAATGTGAAAGAAAGTACGGATGGAACAAAGTATTGGAGGACTGAGGCAAAGTGGGAGGCATACAAAGCATTAGAACAAGAGAGTAGTATAGCATTTGAAAATTGGTTTCGCTAATGTGTGTGCCAGATGGTTGGGGTAGAATTAAACAACAAACAGGACACCAAAGAAGTAAAGAGGATGAAAGAAAAGTTGTTTCAGAGTCGATTTACTGCAGTTTTTTGGTGTCTTGTTGCAGTAAAACCCCACCCATCTAGTACTCAATGTAGGTAAAAATAAACACTGAATAATTTACAAGTGCTATTCGACCCAGGCTCGCAGTAAAGTAAGCTATATCAGATCGGATGAAACTCAGGTATGCTGGATATGAGCCGGGACTCTAATGAAGGGCTATTAAATATCCTTTCTGTTAACAACACTGGCTTTTCTGCTTCTCCAAAGTGTAAGGGCGAGTCGGAGGAAAGGCTGACTGAAGTACTGACAGAAATGCAAAAACATTATTTTTTTGTCAAGCACCCACTGTAAGACAGCAGCTCTCTCTGGAGGAAATGAGGACATTTCAGAAAACCAGAGGATGCTTGATTGCTAACCTGAGGAGGACGATTACCAAATTACAGTGGCAAGAAGCACAAGTGTGAGAAGAGACAGGAATGAAACAGATTAAAGAAGGTTATTCTATTCTCTTCCTATACACTGATTCTTTTTTGGGGGGGCAGCAGAACAAGCTGTTAACACAACATGTACATATAATTACCAAAAAGTGTTGCCTCGTGTGTCAACCTGATGATTCATTACATGTTTATTTTTACGTTCCCTTTGTCGTGGATAGTACCTGGCACTGTTTTTGGTATCACCTAGGATCAAGGATCCAAGTGAACTGAGCCAATACTACAGGGTGGATTTAAAACACCGCAAACCACTGATTGGTCACAGAGAATCATCAATTGTGTGACAAAGGACATCCTGCCCAAACCCGCCATTTTTAAATAGCGAACGCAAAACTACACCGTACAAGGGGCGAGGTGCAGACGTTCCTCTGCCGGGTTGCCGATTCTTCCTCGTTAGTTCAAATGGCGAGTTCGAATAGCGAGTAAATGCACCAACGCCCATGCAGCACTTTGATATGCAGCGTTGTCTGGTTGTGGTTCTGACTGTACTAGCAACATTTAAATATCACTATGCATCATTATACAAAATGTATTTATTTCACCGTGCACGTTTTGCTATTTCCTGCCTGTTAAATGCCATCAGGGGGCATTTCTTTGGCCAAGAAATGGTGGCCAATTTCTCAAAACGTATATTGATGAGTGCAGCTTTAATTTGTATTTCATTTTCTATTTAGAATTATGTTAAGAGGGAAAAAAGCCAAAGTGTAATAATTAGCTGCAGAGATGTTTTTGAATTCAAAATATCTCAATTAGCATATGTCACGTTATCGGCTCTAACTATTCCACTAAGGTGCAGGGGGAAAGAAGTAGTCAAAATAAGTCTCCTTGAGAATTATGAATTATGATTAAATTTAAAAAAGCTCAAACAAGCAAATCTAATTTCAATGTTATAAGGTGCTTTAATGCTGCCGTGGTATACAATTACGCCTCGTAATTTGCATCGCTAATAACCAGAAAAGTTGAAGTGTTTTTTGTTTACCTAGGAACCCTATGCATATACATTCAGGCACTTATCTGTGCGCTTGTGTATGAACGTTTGTGGCACTTAAAAACACGGGTGTGTGGCTGGGAGCAGAGAGGCGGTGTATGAAAGGCAGCAAGCTAACAACATATGCTTGAATGCCTCTTTAAATGAATCATCTGTCTCAGTGAGAGAGCACAAGGCACTTAAGCAGAATCCACTTGGCCTGCTCTAGGCAAAGACAGAAGTCAAGACAATTGTGTGCTAAACCCCGCCGCCGTTAAACAAAACGGATTTCATTCTTCATTACCGGCGGAGGACAAAATGAGTTTGTCTTCACGGCTCAGTGGCCACGAAGGCAAGCAGGTAGCGCGCAAAAACCACCTTTCGCACCTCACCCTGACAACCGAGTAAACCAGAACGGCTCCGGAAATCACGCCGCATAACGAACACCAAATCCCACACAGCACAAGATCCAGCCCGTTCGTCAGTCAGAGGGGTCTGATGGACAAATAAAGCATCGCGGCCCTCGCCTCTTTATCTCCTCGTTCTGTTTAAGACCGCGCTCGTGTAATTGACGGCAGAACACGCAGGCCTTAATTCGTAGGAGGTGAAAAGACGGGAGTTACAATGGCTGACAGAACAGGAACAAAGGAGGAGGAGATAGGAAAAGAAGACGGGAGGAGATGTACCGACCGTCCATTGTTAGTCCTCGGAAAGAGACAGGCTGACATTTGTTGGTGCGGCAGAACAATGATGGCCTGGTTGAATATGACAGTGCATACATGGTGCGTGTAGAGCTTACTCAGTGGCAGTCTTCCAACGCAAAGTTTTTGTTGCTATAGTAATTCATTCAGACGCTTCCTTTTGTGTCTTGTACTCAATATGTTGACCAGGTTTCGGCTCGTGAGCAGTGCGCCAAAATGGAACTCCATGTACGCGCAACAGTGCGCATCCGGAGAAGAATAGAACAGGAGGATGGTTTGATATTTGCAGAAGCCATCCCCAGTGAAGTTTTGAATACTTTCTACGACCTTTTTGAGGAACGTCGGGTCTTTTCCTCAGCCACGTATGAAACAAGTGTCACCGCTCTAGTGTTGGGAGATGTGACGATACAAAAAAAAGAACATTTCTATTTCTGTTTCTATATTGTTTCTATTGTAATGTTTAAATAGCAGCAGCCGTGATGCGTTGCAGCAATATTTACATCATTTGGACTATATTTCCATTACTTACCAAGGTGTATATGAAATAGTCTTTACATATAAGGGCTGTCTCAGGTTTATAGGTAGGGCTGGCTTTGGTTTGCCTTGGTCTAGCCCCTAGATAGGCCGCTATAGGCCTAGACTGCCTACACTGAGCTCCTCTCTCCTCTTCTCTCACTCCGTCTGTATGAATTCTTGTCCCATTAATTTACCCACTTTGATTCCTATTTATTGAATAACCAGAAATCATGCTGTATTGTGATATATACCGTCATCGGGATACAAAATGAACTATATATCGGGATAGAAGATTTTGGCCACATCTCGCAACCGTATACTGCCGTAAGAGATAAAACACTTAAAACACTGAAATGGAGAAATGAACTTGTCAGAGGAGACTGCTGGTTTGGTTTAGAACTCCCCGTTCAATGACATCAGTTACAATCTTCCCCCTTTAAAATCCCTCAAATTCAGTTTGCACTTCCTCCTTTTTACTCATCAGTTCTCCCCATTTCGCCCCTCCCCCCCCCACCCCCCACACTCTCCTTTGTGCGGCCTCTAGTTTCCTCCACCAGCTTTCCCCTCCTCTCCCCGGGGTCTGCACTGTGGTTAAGACGAGTAGCTTGGCAGGTAATTACTGTCACAGCCTCAAGATCTTAATCAAAGTGCAGACGTGATGGAGTCACAAGCCTCTGCGGCCGTTTAAGGATCATTTGCGGCGCACTTCTCACCGCGCCGCGGCAGAATAAACACTTGTACAGATTGTGTACACATTCGTGCCGTGTGTTAAAAATTACTCAAAACCCGCAATTACAGAAGCAGCCACTTCAGGCAATTTGGAAGCAGCCGAGATAAACGGAGGTGCTCGCATCATCCCAACAGAAAAGAAGAGGGGAAATTAGTGTCGTTCGTCACGTGTCCAGATTAAGGAGTGCTGACTTCAGCATAACCTCCGTCTTGTCATGCGATACTCATTCCGCTGTATTTACGGCACCTTATCGTGTGAAAACAAGTGACGTGGGGGAAAACGCAGTCGCTGTATGCTGAGCAACAACAACAAAAAAAAGCTATGGGATTGGGTTTGTTTTACATCACAGCTCAGCAAGGAGAGAATGCCGGAGAAAGCAAGTTAGCAACTTCTTCTCTGTGCAGCGGCGTGGACAACTAGGGCAGACAGACTGCGGATTAGTGAATGTTCAGCTGTAGGCTACATCACCTGAGAGGCACTACAAACAACGCCGCCACAGACATCAAGGCCGTGCTGCGAAAACGTTTTCTGCGTAGTTGCAACGTATGAAGCAATTAAACTGCAGTTTATTGAGCCACGCTTTGAATTTTGCCCTCGCTTTTCATCCCTTCTCAGCACCGAAAACTCAAACTCAACTGCCATCCAACCGTTTAACTGACAGAAAAGCAGCTCCTTCGTTTTCTGGACTGGAGGAGGACGGACGCTGCAGTGACTCGCTATCGCCTCTCGAGGAGCAAGTGGTATTGCGAGAAAGTAGGGTCGGTACCTCGCTGGTTGGCAGCTAGATATATCTACGACACTATATGCACACAAGCCATCATCAATGAATCAATTATCATTCATTTGTAGTCATGATTCTCTTCGTCTTATGAATGTAACACCAACATTCCCTTCTTCGCCAGGCTTTGAAGCTAATTTTACATGTTAGTTAAACAGCGGAATTACAATTTCCATCACATGATTCCATGTAAATCAACTTCCCAGTACGAACACATGCATAGCCCTTATATAACTCATCAGGCTCCCAAAGTTGTAAAATGCACTAATAGCTAAATCTAGTTTCCTTCCTCCAACCGTGGGAAAGAGACCAGGACCGAGGCTAGACCGAGGGCTGGGAGGCGGGGTTTAAGGAAACTAGTGCATACTCTCTATGGGATCTATAATGTGGAAGATCCGGTGCTGTATCCAGTTCTTTATATACGTCCATGACATGAACACCAATGGGGCGAGGGGAAGAAACGGGGAGGACGGCCAACAGTTTCAGAGGGAGGGGACTCGCATACGCACAAGGCCGGCCCGGCTACCAAAATCAAGACCAGAGAAGCTGGAATTACAACACACACCAGGACTGACTTCACTCCCTGCTCAGGACGCCATTACTCCACTGTGTCTTTACATAGACAGTTGTTGTTTGCTGCTGTGTGAATGCTCTGACTGACGTCCACAGCTCCTCTAAAGAAAACCCTCTAAAACCGCGGCCCACCGAGACTTACTCCACTTGTGTCTCTGTGCACGGCTGTAAACGTTAAGATTCAGTGTATGACCTCAGGAGGGAAATAGACTCGGTGCAGCTGCCATGTAAGAGTCATACAAGCTCTCAGCCTAAGTACATTCATCCCCCAGGAGGTGGCGAGCGAATGTCGCGCGGCAGCGGCATTCTGCACGCTCCCGGAGGAATAAGCCGGCAAAAATGAGATGCCACGATGATTAATAACCATAAAAATACACGAACGCATCCAACTTGAGGTGACGACAACAGTCATTTCTGCTCCGAAGGTATGGCCGTGCGCATCGCGGGGTGGCCATTTTCTGTGAGATGTAATTTTCAGCGGGAGAACGTATGGGTAATCACGCAGACCTTGTGGATTCATACGCGTGAGTCATTGCTTTGTGTGTGTGCGTGCATCTATTTGTGCGCGGCTCCTTCACCGGTTCCCACCAGGCCGTGCGCTGTCAGGCGCCGTCGCTGTGGAAGCGTTCGATCAGTCACAGGGAACCGAGTGCGAGTCTGCAGAATGGCGGACGGCCGCCGCTCCTCTCTCCCAGGAGCTAGTTCCCCTTTAATTGAAGCTCCCGTGAAACACAAGCCCGGGCAGTACAGTAAGTCACACAACACCGTTATCTCCAGCATCTCTGTCTCCACACAGAAGGGGAATTAGACTGACTGCAATGTGACAAACGCACACTGAAAGGAATAGATGTGCACACACCCACACACACACGAAGACTTTCTCTTCAAAACAAATACACACACACACACACACACACACACAAAGGCAGTGTGATAGAGTGGCTGCGGCTCTCCATCAACCAAGAAATCTCATATTGGTCTGCTTCATATTGGCCCGAGCTGCTGCGAAGGAGAGAAAAGAGAGCGAGGGCGTGAGAGGAGGAGACGATGGAAAACGGGAGGATCGATGGGAGGAGGGTGAGTGATGAGAATCGGAGGAAAGAGAGAGAAAAACAAATTTAAATGGGAGAAGACAAGGAGAGGCTCGTCGAGGACGGTAGAGATACAGAGAACAGGAGCAGAGTGTGTGGACAGACAATTGTTACTTTCCCTCTTTGGAGGTTTTCACTCCATCTTTTTGTTTTAAAACCGGGTTGGACGAGACACCCAGGTGAATAATTTAACGAATAGACATCACCATTGAACTTACCATGATCCTTATTTTACATTAAGGCAATCATTTTTGCTATTACAAGTTTTCTGAAATTGTATGTTTAAATATGCAAATGAGTAATTATCTAATTACATGTGTGCTCATTTGCATACATTTCCAGAAGAGTCAAAGGTTTCCACAGAGGGAATTTGGGAGATTTCTTTTTATCACTCGATAAATCAGAAAACATTTTCAACAGCCATTAAAAAAAAAAAACGTTTTCATATTTTTAGAAATAAAATGTTCTATTAATCGGACTATGAATTATATATGAACAATCCCCTCTGTAAAAACCTCCAGAATATAAAATAGGAATGAAAACGTCATTGTTATCCACTGATAAACATTTATATCTAGGAAGGTTTCAGAGGGCTTAGCAGTGGGGGCAGTTGTTGGCTGATGCTACATCACTTGCAGTTGATTTGTAATGCCTTTACATTTGACGCTATAATGCAATACAAAGAAGCGCGGAGTTTTAAATTATGAATTACTCTCCAAACCCTCCAGCAGTGCCCCTTGCTCCACACCCCGATCTGAGCTTCTGCAAGCCAAGGTCACATGGTACCAGGCTGTAGTAATATTTCGATAGCGAGCTTCATTGCACCCCCTCCCACCTCCCCAATTTAAACATGTACATGGTTTGCTAATGCATCCAAACCATTAAGGCTTGCATAATGAGCAGTAGGACACTGTTTAGCATGCACTAAACACCTGCTTCGAGGCCCCGAATCATATTTCACTCTTTCCCGTCGTCAGCAACTCTTCCATGCGAATGGGTGCGTGGGAGAGCTGCGGTGCAGAGGACAGGTTGGAGCAAGACGGGCTATTTGTATTCCGCTAATCCTCCAGTACAGTGCTGCGGAGGGTAATGGGGGTTAACAGGACGGTGACTTAAACACACCCTGAGCTCCCTGCTCTCACAGAGTTTCTTTGAGGCCAGAGGAAGGTGCGCCTCCAGATACGAACCCCTGCATCGATCTGCTCGCCCGAGACCGCCTCGGCTCTCTGATGGGGTTGTGAAGGTGGGGGTGGACGGGAGGGGTGAAGATGACTGTGAGTGAGAAGTTGCAGTGGGCACACGTGGTCACGCTAAAGCAATATAATTGAGTGCACGAAAGAAGAAGAAAAAAAAAGAAGACAAAAGAGGACACATGCGTTAACACACTCAATTGCAGTGGTGGAAAGTGCTTACGATACCTCAAAGCACAAGACAGAACATTTAGACTTTCTTCGGGTATTTCAGCAAATGCCCCATAACTACATATGTTTACGCTGAAGTGAAGAGCCCTCTGGCGACTTTGACTCAGGAGCAAAGGAGGGGAGTACTTATAGCTATATAGCCACAGAATCAGCGGGTAGATGAATGGGTTAGGAGGCAACCTTTGGTTCTGACAAGTGAAGCCAATGCGGAAGTGACTTAAACTTGTATTCTTTCTAATGGCCACCAGGGGCCGACTCCTCTGGTTTCAAAAATAAGTCCGATGATATAGAAGTCTATGAGATAATGACTCTACTTCTCACTTGATTTATTACCTCAGTAAACATTGTAAACTTGAGTTTGTGTGTCTTCTTCAATACAGCATGATGTTCATTTAGACGATAAAGCAGAGTATGCTTTAGGGCGGTCCAAACATGGTCACTTCCGCTCACTGGTTGCAAAAATCCAAAATGTCAAGGGCCACAATCCAAGATGGCAACGGCCAAAAATGCCGAACACGAGGCTTTAAAGCGGCAGTCCACAAAGCAATGGGTGAAGCCGCGACAACTCCGTCCACTTCTTATATACAGTCTATGGGATGGGTCAACAAAACGATGGACTGCTGTCATTCCCGCACTTTAACCTGAACTATGATCTTTCCCTCATCCGAACCAATTTGTGCCTGAATTTATTTAGACCTTTACCATATCATCAGAGAACTGTTATTGTGTCATCAGATTTTCTCATTTAATTTGAAGACCTTGTAAAAGAAAACTACCCAGCAGTGCAGTAAAGTCGCTTATAGCTCCACCTCCATCAGCTAAAAGATTAAAACCACTTTGGTGGTTTCCCTTTGCATTTATGTATCACTTAGTTATCACTTAGTTATCTATCCATCCATCCATTTTCTATAGTGACTATCCTGCCCAAAGCTGCAGGGACCTATATAGAACTTATCCCAGCATGCACTGGGCCATAGAGGCATTACACCATGGTCACGAGTTTTCAATTCCCCTCATCTACATAGCACCTAATCTGCATTATACCAGGCAGAGAAGGCACTTTTATACTTATATAATTAATTAAAAACAATGATGGGTATTATAATATGGAGTGATATTTAAACTGTGTAAACATTACATTACCAGAGACTAAAACCACAATATATTTAAGTGAAGCACTTTGCCACTGCATCTACTGTACATTAGTTAATTATTGATTCTGAATTTATAGAACATCTTTGCCCTAAATCATATATTAGTCTTACATTTGCACATTCCATTTACTGATCATGCAGTACCTTGACATTATGAATTCATGGAGTGGGAAAAGATCTGACCCGAGCCCATAAAGAGAATATTATCTCGGAGAGAACATGAAGTTCCAGCGCTGACGCCGATACCATCGTCCTAAAAGCCTATATCATTTTTACAGACGGTGTCTTCATTTTTAGGAGAGATTCTTTATAGTCTCTTTTAGGTGGTTATGATGGGAGCACTGTAAAATAGCATGAGAAAATCCATATTAATACGCTCAGCATGGAATCAGCTCCGATTGTAGCTCTGCTAATAGTAAGGCAGGATAAGAGCAAATAAAAATCTCTGGAAAGTAATATATACAAACATTTATTTATAAATAAATATATATATATATATATAAATATAAATATATATATATAAATATATATATAAATATAAATATATATATATATAAATATATATATACATACATACAGTTATACAGTTTGAGATTTAGATCTCAAACTGATTCTGCTGCCCTAGTATTTCTATGAAAATTCAGTTCTTTCCATTTCTGACAATATGTTGAAGGCCTTTCATTTACAGTAAGATCGATTAACAATCAACAAAGAAGGAGAAGATGAAGGAGATGTGCAGTGCACGTGGGGAGAACAGTGGCACAGCGACTGGGAGTACCGCTCTTCAATGGAGGACCAAAGTTCAGGCCTCTTTTGTTTGCAAGCATTCACTCTGCTGAAGTGTGCTTGAGCAAAACAGTGAATCCTTGTTCCACACGCACGCACGCACGCACGCACGCGCGCACACACACACACACACACACACACACACACACACACACACACACACACACACACACACACACACACACACACACACACACACACACACACACACACACACACACACACACACACACACACACACACACACACACACACACACACACACACACACACACACACACACACACACACACACACACACACACACTTAGTTGAGTGAATTGTGAGGCTGCTGATCATACAAAGATAAGCACATCGGGGCCCGGGGACACGATGGCACTTAAGTGGGCTTAAGACCTAGTTGGTCAGTTGTATTTCTGCCCCCCCCCCCATGTTTAATCTTTATGCATCCATAGAAAAATATCAAAAACAACAAAATGATTGGCTGATACATAATGTGACTATATCGCTTAGTTGTCAGGACCATGGACAGAGCTGTTTGTTGTTTTGGGGGGGGGGGTTTATGGCGCTGTCCAGAGTACTGACAGAAAGGGATGTTATGTATGTTTAAAGGGTTTTACAACAAGTCAGCTGGACACAAACAGTCAGCAGGAGACAGCGATTTCCTCAAAATCAAGGAGCTAACGTTGGCTTAATTAGCTACAGTTGATAAAATTTGCTAGCGACAAGTTTCATTTCAGCAGGCAAAATTTACATTCAGTGGTTTGAACTGAAGCTTTTATTTACCTCTGTTTGAAATCCAGGACCCATTGTTTAAAAAAACAACAATTTAGAGTGGTGAATATGTCTATCTCTCTTTGTAAAGTGAGTATGTCGCTGCGCTACAATGGGAAGCAAAGTCAAGAGAACAAGGAAACTGATAAGACTCGCAGAAAAAAAAAGAGGTTATTTGCATAGCATCAGGTTGGCTACAAGGAGAGATATATTAAGAAAAAAAAGGTTAATTGAAAAGGTCTAACCAATATATTCATAAAAAAAGCTCTCCTTTAGGCCTGGGTATCGGTGTGGTATTGAAACTGATCCAATCAAACGATACCTGCAAACAATCCTTTTTTGGTTTTGCTCGCAGCCAATCACGGCGAGCGCTCTTCGATTTAATGTGAGGCGTGATTGGCTCACTGCCGAAGCAGCTACAACCCATACAGCCGGAACCCGATGAAGCTATCAGTGCAAACAGCGCAAACAACGGCAACAGTGCGGCAGAGCTTACAGCTTTAAAGAATTGAATGATGTACTTCTTTGTTCTCGGTATCACTTTAAGGGTCCTGGTTCTGGTATTGGATTTTTTTTGTTTTATATCCAGCCCTACACTCCTTCCCCTTTCAAAATGAAGGAAACAAATTATTACCCTATAACCGCATACTGCACAATAAGAGACAAGAACAAGAGTCTCAGATGAATGGTATGATATTTCAAAAAAGACTTGCCTCCCCTCATATGGAGTATTTTATTCTTACCTTCAGCCACCGAGAATGCTGACACCACTTTAATTCAGTGGGTCTTCTTCCCGGTGCTTTATGAGCACGATTCATCTTCTTCACTACTCTCTTCTGTCGGTGTTCAGATGAAACCCTGAAGGTGCCCAAAAGTACTCGGAAGCCTTGTCATTTCCTGAAAGAGTTTTTTAAATCACCCACAGATACTTCATCTGCAAAAGAAAATAAAAAATCATTGTTTAAAAAAAAATTTAATAAATGGATTGTAGCAACGGACACCAAAATTCGTATGCTGCTTGCTACCACAAAGACTTTTTTGATTTCTTGTTTATTATGTATACACTATTCTATGAATTTACAAGTAAAGTTACTCCATGAAATACAAGTTACCACTCGTATTTCTCAACAAAAAAAACACCAAACCAAAGTTTTTGATATGATTAAAACAAGCAAAACCCAACACGATGAAAACCCCAACACTTGAGAAAAAGTGTCTTAATTAATACAAAATTATGTATGGAACAAAAGGAAGAAAAAAAACTTAACTCAAGGTCCATTTACTTGGTTTTTCCTGGAGCTTTCAACTGGCCATCTGACTTCAAGGGTCAACCTGAACCTTTCTCATTGCAAAGATAAGGCAGCAATTTGTCAGTGTCTTTTCTCTCTCTCCTCATTCACAAGAGCTGTTCTTTTCCTCTTCTCTGACTCCACCCTGTATAAGGTCACCAATGAAGGGGTGGTGTGAATGTAAAGGTCACCTTTTCAAAAACACACCCTTCACCTCAGACAAGAGGATTAGGGCTTCAGTCACGTTCGGTGTTGTCTCTCCTGGACTCTGGAGAGACAACCTATTCCCACTGTGTTCTGCTGGCTCCGTGGCCTCTCTTTTCAATAAGTCAGTGTTAATGCCATTTTTTTTTTGGTCCTTTTATATAAAACCAGGCTCTAGCCGGGTACACGCATCCACAGCGATAGCAAGGGATCTGCGCTCAATATCTTTGTCAGATAGTATTGTAATTGTGTGGGGCTAAGGTGGCAGGAGCAGAGCGCCTTGGTTTGGATATTGCCTGTTTAGATTTCCCTTGAGCCTGATGCAGTCTAAGTAGTCTCTCTAGGTCTCTCTCTCACACACGCACATCTGTCTATCCCCTCCTTGCTCTTCCCCCGTCTCTCTGACTTTTTCTTGCCGTCTCATCTTCCGCACCGCTGCAGAAAAACTAGTCCTGCTTCCCTTTTTCCCCACATTAAACCGAGCATTTACAAAAAAAAATTTGAGAATGTGTTAATGCACACACCTCTTAATAAGCAGGATCACACAGGAAACGCATTTACAAATGTGTGCTAACACATGCACATAACGCAACCAGTTCTCATTCAACGACAAAAACAATGAGCATCACAAAGACGATCCAGCATTTCCTCATCTCCTACACAGGCAACTAAAACGACTTGGTTGAGGTTAAGGATATATATATATATATATATATATATATATATATATGTCAAATCACAGTTTGACATATGGGCAGTCAACCCAAATCACAGTGGGTCGGCTGCCAAAATTGCATTTTGTTTTGAACAGTGGTGGAATGCAACAAAGTACATTTACTCAAGTACTTTACTTTATCACAAATTCAAGCTACTACTTGTACTTTACTTGAGTATTTCCATTTTAGGCAACTTTACACTTCGACTTCACTACATATCAGAGGGAAATATTGTACTTTTTACTTCACTACATTTGTCTGACAGCTTTAGTTACTAGTTAGCTTTCCGATTACAATTTTTCTTCCTCTTCCTGTCCAGTAGAAAACATGCATCTCTGAAGGCGTTGAATTTAACTTCTCCTCCCCTTCTGCTACCTGCGTTATCTGTCTTGCGAGGGCACCGTCGCAGCATCCTGTGCTTAGACTATTGTGATTGGTTTAAATCGGAGACTATTACATCAAAATCAGCAGCTCAATTCACATTCTCAGCCAGAATCTGTCCAAAGTAGCGTAGTGAGTAGATTTATTGCAAAAGAATATGATTCTGAAAGGTGGGGTGACACAAATGAAAAAGAACTTGAAAAGACTTGTCCCCTCCGTCCCCCGTGAAATTTACACCTCAGAGCGTATTTCCTAAAAGATTGTTTAAAACAAACCCATGTTGACTGCTGGTAGGACACGGGATGTAAGCCACTGTCTCCTCCCTCAAAGTCGGCCCGCGTCGAGAGGTCTTGCATTTTACAGGCCTGTTATGACATGTTGGATGGAGCCAGTGAATTAGACCCCATGGCAACACGAAATACAAAGAAGAGGAGGGACGGAGATGGCAGAGATCGACAAAGGACATGGTGAAAAGAAGAAAAGGGTGAGATGATCAATGTGTGAAGGCTGTGAAGCAGGAAGTGGTAATCTGGTTCAGGGGTGACCATGTCAGCACTGTAACCACTTTAATCAATCCTTTCTCACACCTTCCTGTCTCACTTTCTTTGTTGTGCTGGTGGTTCTCTTCCCTTCCTAATGCTCTCCTCTCGCCCTCTGCTTGTTTGTTCATCTCAACACATTCTCACTCCCAACTCGTCACATACGGACTCTTGGTCAGGACCCCTTTGCTCACGTTGTAATGCACTGGGTACCCCTTTACCGTTGTTTTTCAACTTAAGTACGTTACGCACGTAATGTGAGTTAAGTACATTATGTACATGATGTAACTTAAGTATGTTCAAACATGATGTGACTTAAGTACTTAAAACACGTAATGTAAGTTAAGTACGTTAAGTACGTTAAGTACGTGACGTAAGTTAAGTCTGTAAGTAAGCGCATAGCTTAGGTTAACTTACACACATAAAAGTCAGTCTCACACACAATAAGTTGGTTTCACACGGGAAATGAACAGTGGTCTCCTGGCTGAACGTGTTTTCTGACATGATGTCCCTTCGATGACTTTGTCACCCTTTATACTACGTCACCTGACTTCCTCCTTTACTCATAATTACTACGGCCACTAGAGACAGCCCTGCACATCCAAAACTGACTCTACATGGTTACGTCATAGTTTGACCCAGAGGTCCGCAGACCAAGCTGCTGTATTTATCCAGCTGGGAGAGAGAAAGCCCTGTGCATTTACACTTGGCTGGGAACCGAATGGCTGGGCCTTAAATCTCCCCGCTGCAGCGCCGGACGAGCCGACTGGAGACACAGGGCCATTTTAGGAAATAGGATTAAGGGGGAAAGAGTTCAAAAGTACAGCAGAGGAATAAGAGAGCGAGTGACAGCGAGAGGGAGAAAGCTCATAGAAAGGGATTATTGAAAAAGAGATGGAATGTGTGGGAAGGAGTTTGACGCATCATCTCATGTTCTTTTGCAGAAGGTGAAAAATGTTGTATAAAGATGGGAGAGTTGGACAGATTGGCTTTAAGTGCCTTACTCTGTATACGGTCCTGGCAGTAAATATGAAGGTGATGAATAAGTCAGCGTTGTTGGCTGCAAGTCAGGATTAAACTATGCAGCTGCATACTTCCATTTTGACAGAGGCCGGATATTTGAAAAGGTCACTTGTTGATGGACCTTTGGTTTCAACTGACAAAGGGCTAATTTACAAAAAAGGCTGCCAGTGAGGGAAATCTATAATGCATCTTTAAGGCATGGGTAAAAGGTTGTGCATGATGGCATTAGTTTGAGGTTTTTGCACACAGGGAAGTGTGCAAAATGACGACCTCCTGTCAGAAAATGGTCCGTTGTGATGAACTTTGAAGCATCTGTCTGACATTTGCCCGACGTTCCCATGTGATGGTAAACCAGGATGGATAGCATCCAGAGCTGAACATAATAACAGCTGATGACTATCATCTCTCTTGGTGTCGTGTGAGAGATGCGTCTTCCTGCTGTGTTGTTTGTCACACTATTGTTTTCCCCTTCCTGGGGAAGGGCACCGAAAAGAGTTCCGTCCAACTCATCAATAACGTGGAAAAAAACACCCTCAAAAATAAAAAAAAAACACAAAAACTGTAAGCTGGCTACAGCTGACACTTCATCAAAAAAAAATTTGAAGTGCGGAGATATCAATAAATGCTGAGAGCTTCATTAAAACTCTTCAGTCAAGTGTAGAGAGACGACAGCTAAAAACGCAGTCGAAACAATAATTGTTATTCGCTGGCTCAGATGAGAAGTGAATAAGAAACAAGTGTCTGTATTGAAAAAAACAAGAACGTTTGCAGTTTGTCAATCACCAGTAACAGCCTCTTCAGTCTGTCAGCCATCATCATAAGCCTTGAAATTGATTCTTGCGACTGATATTAATGAAGGATTCTTCTTCTACTCTTCTCCATTGCATTAAATAATCAGTATGTTGGTGGGATGTAACTGCCTCTGTCCTTCCTTTAGTCACCTCTCTTCCTGAGTATCTGTTCCTAGTTAACAGGTAGGTAGAGGTTTAAACAAGTTAAAGGGAGCTATTGGTACTTTCCAACCAGGGTCTTATTAAAAGGCAATTGTAAATGTGTAACCTAACTAATTCAGGATTTTTGATGAAATGGTTTACTAGTAGATAAAGTAGATCAATATGCAATTAGCAAAATAGCTAATCCAGTGGGCCATTTTTTGTGTTTGACTCAGAGAAAAACATTTCAAATGATTTATATCAGAGGTCGATCGATCGGCCACGGGTTGATATATAGACCGATCAGTCTCGTATATAATAAAAGATTTTGTTTGCCGGTAAAATATGCACACGTGCCGCAGGATGGTTTTACGTTGTGCAGACAGTGGCACAGACCGTTACGCCATCGCCGCAAACACGCATCACTTCATGTGGAATTGTGATGGGAGGGTCGGGTTGGTTTCGGGCGCAATTACTACAAAATCTCACGTGTCTGGGCGGGCGGGGGAAAAAAGTGACAAAGCAGCGTTTCAAGTAAGCATTGCATGCAATAGTCCACCTTCCACCTTCTCATCCCCTCTCTCCGTCACTCTCTCAAACACACACAGAGCGAGCGTTTAGTCCTATTATAATTCATTTTCAGTTGGATTTTATTTGTAACCTGCAGCGCTTTTATTTATAGATTAGATTAGTTGAGAGTGAGAGAAGGTCCTGTAATTTGGTGCAGTTTTGGTGTAAAAATGTTAAGTTATTTAATGGTTTAATGATTTATTATGAACACACACAATTGAATTTCAATTTTCCCTGTAAAAAAGTTAAAAAAATATCTGTATGCTTTCTATTATAGTTCTTAGAAAGTAAGAGAAATCGAAATCAGCAGATCAGACTTAAAAAAATCCAAAGAAGTGTGTCTTCTTCTCACGCACCTTCGCCGGCTGCAGCCTCTTAGCAGACCGGCTAGGCTGCGTACAGCAGGGCAAGGATAATATTACATGCAGCTACCGTCATTAGATAAGCGATTGCACTGACACTGCACACTTTAATTTTGAATAACAATACACCTGCCTTGTAAGCCTTACCTTTTAATAACCTGCAAATTATGTCTGAGAGAATCATAACCCGCTCCTCAGTCCGATACCTTAATTACACAAGCCTCGCTTTTCCATCATCTGTTAGAAACTCCCAGAGGACACACACACACACACACACACACACACACACACACACACACACACACACACACACACACACACACACACACACACACACACACACACACACACACACACACACACACACACACACACACACACACACACACACACACACGAGAGGCAAAAAGGAAGCCTGTGACTAGACAAGACTCAGCCGGGGAGTTTGATGTGTCTAAGAATAGCAGCGGTGATGCAAAATATGGCAGATTGTAGGGGGGGGGGGGGGGCTGTTTATCGGATGCGAATGTCATTAAATTTAAGTATTCGCATACATAAATTTACAGCCCACTGTCAGGATCATAAAAATTGACGAGGAATCCTCAGAAGAGATTTGCCGCGGAGGCAAACCAGGGGGCAATGTGCCGGTTGACGGCTCCATTTAGCGATGCATGAGAAAGGAGAGACCACACAATATCAATCCGAGCTTTATCCGTGTACCCAGGGTTCTCTCGTTCTTATCTGTACATCTTTTGAAACTTGTGTTTTCATTGTAAAAAAAAAAAGAAAAAAGAAGAGCCCTCCCAGTGAGCACTAACCCAGATTTCAACGTTTATTTCTGGTTGAAAACGCGTTGAAATGGGGTCTCAACGTCTTAGACCTATTTTCACCGTCTTTTCAACCGTCTAAATTACAGTTACAATATCAACTTGTCACAAAACACCAATTTGTTTTAAAATATTGATGGTTTGTTCAGTTGTAGGTTGAAAGAGACGCAATTTTGGTTACTTTAAACGTATTTCTCCAAAATCATATTACGCTGGCCGGTGATAAGTGGTCTACACGAAGACGTGATTTCAACGCATTTAATGTTTCATATAAAACATCGTAAATATGGAACTATATGTGCTGTCAACAAGAAGCTCCCAGTACATCGTAATGAGAGCAGAGCATATTCTGTCTGTATGTTCACGTAAAATACGACTCTGGGCTTACTGCTGGAACACGCATGCGCACGGACTCTGTGCATTTTTCTAAGTTAGAGACGATGGCTGGAAAGACGGCACGATTTGAGCTAGCTAGCTTACTGAGTTGATGAGCGAAGTGAACGAGCTGACGGAATAAACGAGGCTTAACGCTAACGACATACTCTGTAAGTACTTGAACTACTTTATTCCAATATTGCAAACTGAAATATCATTACCATACCATTAATATCATGTTATGCTCACCATGCAGGCGAGGCTGCTAGTTAGTAGTGTTAGCATGTTAGCCTGTAGCGTTAGCTTGTGGCATGGATGAATGGACGAACAGTAAACATAAACATGTGTTAGTTAATGTTGGCGACACTTGACATGTAAAATACACGGCGGATAGTGAGTGGGGCTGTACACAGTTTAAACGAGGAGGACGTGAGTAAAACAAAGTAATGTCTAATAAGAACATGGTCAAAACATTGTTGTTTGGCTTATAGCAATATACAGACAATATAAATATATACTGTGTAATATCCAGGTCAGCATCGTTCCGTTGAAAACACGTTTAAAAGGCGACTATGGTCTCCGGTGAAAAGACGTTCAAAACTGATCTAAAAGTGAAAATATGTTTTATAATACTTGTTTTATTTACAGATGTCCACGTTGAAAAGATGGCAGATCTCCTGAAACCGGCTCCTGTGTGGCTTTGAAAACGTCATTTAAAGAAGGAAAAGGAGATTATGGTTTTATATAAAGAACATTGTTTATATTCATATTGTGCTTAATAAATACAAATGAACTGTTGCCTGTGTCACTTGGTCTTTTGTCCTGTAAGTGGAAACTGTTGATGTGTTACTGTGAGGAATTTAAGTTTTGAAGCTCCTAATTATGGATATTATGTGATACAGTGTATTTACTTGTAAAGGTTTTGAATCAAGGAGTGTTGTCATTTCATGCATTGAGTGAAAGAGGGGGGGGGGGGGGGTTGTGTGAAAGTGGCTGGGTGAGGTGTGAAGATCAAAACAATGGATCAACGGCCCAGGAGGGGCTTGTTGGACTTTAGCCAATCATTGAGCTGATCGATATGTAATTGATATCGATATGTAATTGATATCGATATGTAATTGATATCGATATGTAATTGATATCGATATGTAATTGCCCAGCATCAGTGCGCACGCTGATGCTGGGCAATTACGCGCATCCGCCACACGCTCAAACAATGAAAAAAACATAATCAAACTTGTCACACATTTAAAATCCTGAATGTAGTTATCTGATGTGATTTTAATGCGTCAGAGTGGCAAGTCGGCCCGATAGCGCCCCCTACAATATTTCGACGATGCAGCCCTCGCAGTACGTTTCACCTAGATGTATAAAATTTGGTAAGCAGATGTATCAAATGTAGACTTAAAAATACGTCTTAGGGGTCCATGCTCTAAACCCAAACGGAAGTCAGCCATTTTGAATTTTGAATGAATTTCTCGTGGATTTTTTCCATTTCCAGATGCTGTACTACGAACTCCTCATAGGGAATTAATCAGATCAGCTTAGAATTTGGTCAGAACAATCTAAAGAAATTAGTGATTAAAAGTTACTAAAAGCTTGAAGTTTCATTGAACAACATTGACGTGGTGTGGCGGCCATTTTACATGGTTCACCATCATCCATCAAGCTGTTGTAACTCAACTCTACTTCGTCAAAAGTGTCCCAAACTTGACATGCTTGATTACTGTCATGATTGTAGGACTTCTGCATGCCAATATTAACTCAGTCATAGCGCCACCTATTGGCAACCAGGGACGTAAGCAGGATTCTATAATTACAGCGGCCCAAACACTGAACTCATTAAAAGGGTTTGTGGGCACACCATGAGAAAAAGACTTCTCTGAACTAAATATGTGCAAACTAAGATGCTTGGAGAGCAAAAGTTAGAGGGCATTAGTATAAATGATCTGTCCAGAGCTTCTACATGATAATCAGGTTTAATGTTGCAATGAATGCTTCACACTACAATCTAAAGTTATAGAAGAGCTTAAAGACAGTGTTAAATTAAAGTGTTCAAGTAAAAGCAAATGACACTACTGTTTTGTTAACTTTCATGTAAGTCTAAATACAATCAGCAGGACACTGCAGGGAGTTGAACCCCATCCCAGTAAACTGACAGTCTGTTATGTTACAAACACTGAAGCGCATTCACGCACATTCATTTTCTTAATGATCTTAACAGGCTTACATTTATGATTGTATCGGAGGTACACTCAAAACATTTGAGGCTTAAGACCTGGCAACATGATCTTGCTACGCTGCTGGTCGACGCAGGAAATATCATCTAACTCGTGCACGCAGTGTGTGATGGTCACAGAAATGCATGGACGCGTCAACCAGAGTCCTTTCAGTACCCTCGACGTGCGTGAAGTTGCGAGGGCCCGATCAATGCTGCTTGCAGCTTTAATTTGTTTTAGAATTACATAAACTATTCACATGAAAGACAAGAAAATACATCAATGTTGAACCATTTAGTGCACCTGCAGCTGTGATCCCTTCTGTTTAGAGCGTATCGCATCGTCTATTATTACATTTTCTATTGGAAAAGATCCCTTCCTCTCATAAATGTGTGTGGAAATCTTCCAGTGCGCATAGACTGAGAATGGATTTTTCAGTGGACTGGGAGACATCTTTCGCGCAAAATTAACATAACAGTTTTAAGTGAAATTATCGAAATAGAAATGAATAAAATGTCCAGCTATACACTGACACAGTTTGATTTAACTACCCTGGGGTATTCCAATAAGACATTGAGTCTAATGGAGCACTTGGTTGGGTTAGGGTTAGGTGAAGTCCACTGACCCATGTCTATGACCAGCACAACATTTCCTACAATTTGACCTAAAATAAATATAAATATTAAGATAAAGACTGAAAAAAAATATTACACACAAAAATTACACAATATTTTTCAAGCTCCACTCCACGTAATTTAGAATGCAGAGTTGCCTTGGTGACATCCCATGTGACTTTGATGTTAGTCTATATATTAGATGTTATTTCTCTTGTTATTTTTGTAGACCACTTTACACTCCCATAGCAAGACAAGCTCTTCTCAATCTACTCAACTTGGATACTATTTGATAACACTTGATAGGAACAATACACACATAGATATATACATATAGATATATATAGATATACATATATATATATACACAGATATAGATATATACATATAGATATATATAGATATACATATATATATACACAGATATATATATATACACAGATATATACATATAGATATACATATACACATATATATATATACACACATATATATAGATATACATATACACATATATATATATACATATACACATATATATATATACATATACACATATATATATATACATATACACATATATATATATACACACATATATATAGATATACATATACACATATATATATATACATATACACATATATATATATACACACATATATATAGATATACATATACACATATATATACATATACACATATATATATATATACACATATATATATATACACACATATATATATACACACATATATATATATATATACACATATATATATATACACATATATATATATATATATATACATATATATACACACATATATATATACAAATATACTCAACTTGGATACTATTTGGAAACGCTTGATAGGAAAAATGTCGCAAACTGAAATGAACAAGGAGTTTCAGCTAAAAAAGCATGACATACTCTGCAACAAGTCTGTACAATACCGTGTTTTAGACTTCATTGGAGAAGGATGTTTTGGCAAAGTTGCCAAGTGTATCAATTTAAATACATCCGAGACTGTGGCCATCAAGATCAACAAAGAGTTGATAGATCACGTCGAAGAAGTGAAAATGCTGGAACAACTCAGGACCCTTGACCCAGAGGTAAACAACTTGGTAAGATTCGAAGACAGTTTCATATTCAAAGGCATGTCTTGCATCGCCTTCCAGATGCTGGACAGGAGCCTTTGGGATTTGATGTATGAGAGACAGGCAGTACTGACCCTGAATGAAATCCGCCCCATTGCACGTCAGCTACTTGTAGCATTTAAAGCCCTGAAGGGTATCGACCTCCTTCACACAGACCTGAAACCTGACAATGTCATGCTCGTCAACCACCAGGATGAGCCCTTCAAGGTGAAATTAATTGACTTTGGTTTGGCCATTCCAGCCTCAGAAGTAAGAGAAGGGATGATTATGCAACCTTGTGCATACAGAGCTCCAGAGGTGACCTTGGGCCTCTCTATATCTGAAGCCATCGACATGTGGGCACTGGGCTGTCTCCTGGCAGAACTGTTTTTTGGCCGGGGCCTCTTCACTGACGACTCAACATACAACGTAATGAAAACTGTTTGCCATCTACTCGGCCAGCCAGAAGACCACCTGCTGAATGCTGGAAAGTACACCAACCAGTATTTCAAAAGGGATTACTGCTCTCCCAATTCAAGATGGAGACTAAAGACATCAAAAGAGTACAAGGACGCAACCGGTATCCAGACAATTTCAAATTGGATCTTCGACACTGTCGGAACTTTGGATGAAGTAGTAGAGTTCAACTCAAAAGCAAATACTTGTGTTGAACATGAAGACGTAATGGCATTTTTAAATCTCCTAAAACGGTTGCTCGATCCAAATGCTGCAACCAGAATCACCCCCAGTGAAGCCCTAGACCATTGTTTTGTTACAATGGCTCACATGGAAGATCACAAGGATACCTATTCTTATCCAAATGCTGCCTATGATTTGATGGTCGATGGTAGCATACACCTGTGATCCTACAACTCCACAAGAACCAATTCAGATATAAAAGAATGTCATGGGGTTATTTACTGCAAGGGTACTTCTACTTTATCTTGCTGATTATAACATACTCGACTAAGGTTTCGAATGCAGGACTTTTACTCGTCGTGAATTGTTTCATCAGTATGGTATTAGTACTTTTACTGTAGTGAAGGATCTGAATAATTTTTCCTCCACTAATTACTTGTAAGTGAGTTTGGCAAACAGTTAATATACAAACAGTGGTTCTTAACCCTGGCTCCAGATCCTTTATCCGGTCAAGGATCTGGAGCCCCTAACCCTAACCGCTCTTTGTATATTAACTGTTTCCACGACGAGTAAAAGTCCTGCATTCGAAACCTTAGTCGTCATTTATGTGTTTAAACATGTAAATTTAAAAACTTAGGTATCATATACTGTGTATATATATACATACAATTGTGAATCAATTAGTATAGTGGTTGATCTGCTGTTCAGAGGCAGTTTACAGAATAAAATCACTAGCAGTCAGAAGTGAGATTTGAACCCACGCCTCCATACAAACAAACACATACTAACTTTACACAGGTTCAGGTGGTTGTATGTGCATGACTACTAATCCTCAGATGAGGTGAGTGAAGGTAGGTGACTTTGGACCAGGGGCTGACTGGGGGGAAAAAGTGGCCCGGGAGTTACTGTCAGACCGGCCCACTCAATACACGGCGCGTTGCCCACTCAATGCATCGCACGTATCGACCAGTCAGTGGCCTACTTGGAAAAATACCCATACACTTAACATTATTTTGGATGATTACAAAGAAATTACATCATATATGTTTTTTTTTAATAACATTTGGATCCACCAATTTACAGTGGGTACGGAAAGTATTCAGACCCCTTTAAATTTTTCACTCTTTGTTTCATTGCAGCCATTGCTAAAATCAAAAAAGTTCATTTTATTTCTCATTAATGTACACTCAGCACCCCATCTTGACAGAAAAAAACAGAAATGTAGAAATTTTTGCAAATTTATTAAAAAAGAAATATATATATAAATATATAAATATATAAATATAAATATACAGTATAATATATATCATATAATAATATTCAGTATAATATAAAACACACATACATATATAGATATATACACAGTATATCTATATATATAAAATATTATATAATATAACATGTTTATTTATTGAGATGCCCCTATGGACCTTGTTATAGGAGGTAAACATCAGGAGAAGTAAACATAAAGTGTAATTATTGTGGAGAATTTCAGTATTAAACGCATTATTAGTAGGACTTAATAACACCCCTAGTGGTGAGTAGAAGTGTCACAATAATAAATATGTTAGTCACAATATGTTTCCATATGGAATGTATTATGTTTACAAATATTCTCACTTATAGAGGATATTATATGTTACAGCATATTAACTCATTGAATGTATTAGATTATAGAAGTATAGTCACTGTAGGTATTAAAACACTGTAAGACTTGAGGGTCAGATAGGGATTCTGAGTGAGGTTTCACAGACATGCAGCAGCAAATGGAGGCGACCTCATCGATGGAGGATGGGGCCAGTGGGACGGTCAAATGCCAAAGCTGACCACGACGGAGAGGTGGAGCCAAGATGTTTTGCTAAGGGATCGATCCAGGGAGGGGACAGAATTTGAATGAAGCCAATCACTAATCGCCACGGAGGGTCATTCACACGTTTTATGACAGTATCGGACACTTTCCGACTCTCAGGGGATACAAAAGATAATGTTTTAGGGAGTTTACCTCAGATCACTGCAGCTCTCATTTTCAGCTAACTGGCTGCGCCGGACTGTGAGGAGATGCGTGTATGTGGTCTCTGCTCTCGAGAACATTACTATTGATAGTTAATTCAGTTTGTAAGTGAACTTTGTGTAGTACATTAAATATTGTTTTTAATTTGAACCGGATTCAGCTCATTCTTCTGATGCGCGTGCGCAGTAAGAAGCTCGCAGCAGAAGAGTACCTGCGGCCTGCAGGCTCCTTCATCCTTTGTTCTTAAAAACCTAACATTATGAATACTGATGTTAAATTAAGCTATGATGAGTTTTCACTGTTAATTTACCATCTCAATTAAATGTTGATGCCTCCATGACCAAGTTAAGCAGATGAGACTGAGGACAACTATGTACAAGACAAGATGTTCACTTTGGCTAATATGTAGCTTGACAGAGATCTCCATGTGTGTCCTGGTGTTCTCACCAATATTGGCTTTCAACTGATAAATGTGGATGTGGTTTCTTAGTAAGCCTCTAAAATGAAGATATAATATTATTAGCACAATGTAGAGGACGGAAAATTGTAGTATTGCAAATCCCGTTGAAATCTGGTCTAAGCGTGAACGTTTAATCAACGTCTACAAATAGTCGGCTAAAAAACTTTCACTTTTGAACCAATTCTGAACATCTTTTCAACGTTGGGCGTAGACGTCTTTTCAACGTCTTTTCAATGGAAAAATGCTCACTGGGCTCTGCTGTTAACAGCTGACCATGCTTAACGCAGCCCTCAAACTGACAGAGGTTTATTCTTGAGAAGTGGTTTAAAGAGCTTCTACATGGAATCACTTCTAAGCAGAAACTTTTCTAACACATCTTTGAAGCGTCAAAATGTCGATTTAAGGTGTTTTAGTCCATTTAATGCTGCTCTTCTCAATAGTTTGCCGAATGACAACGTATATCGAATGATCCGTGCATACAATGTACAAGGGCTCCCTTGTAGTGACAAACCCACAGAGAGTTATCAACAGAGTCCCCCTCAGCTCTACAAAGCCATTAGCATGTGTCAGTTCATTGTGTTGGTCTTACAGTCTCCAGCTCTTTTTGATTCTCTTCCTCTGCACTCATTAGCGTCGTTTCCAGCTCCAGCAGGCAGCTGGCTTCCAGCATAAAAGCTCAGGTAAAGGTGCGTTTCCATCGACCTATTTTTATGCCTATTCTCAATACGTGCATAAAAAAAGAAGAAGAAAAAAAAGACCTGAGTGGAAACAGAGAATAAAAAAAATAAAAATCTTGAGATATCGCAAAAACCCCGTTAAGCTTGGCTGAGGTGGAAACGCTGTTGCAGCGATAAAAGCAAAATGGAAAAAAGTGCATTGGAAACGGATTTAGCGAAGAAGGTCAATAATTATCATGCTATGTATTTAATAATAATAATAACAATGCTCAATTTACAGTTTTAAGAGTATTCAGGACTATTACCTTGTACCCAATACCTTGATCATAGCTATTATGGAATATTTTATCGTGAACATTTTTGATATAGCCTTAATTACTTCGTCTTGTTGCGCTCGCGTCTTCTGCAATGGTATTACGATGTTTCGACATGGAGAATTAGCGCCACCTACTGCTTATCCGGGTGAAGCAACTCCTAATAGATGCATAAAGGTAGTGGACAGAAACAAGTTATCGTTTGCTTTTGCTTATTTTCTTGACATCCAGTTAAAGTATGTGACACATTTGCATGGGAACTCGGACACTGTGGGCTAATTGCCCAGCACTACGGTGAACATAGTGAAGCATCTAAAGAGCCAGATATTTCTCTGAGGAGGAGGAGGAGACTAAAACAGAGCTAAAAAGTAGAGTGAATATTAGACTTATGTTTGCTAGCTGGCCAATAACATGAATCCATATGAATGCTAATGTTGCTCTAATGTTGTCTAATGAATTATAAATTGATTAAAACTTGTAAATGAAGGTTTGAATTTATGCTAAATTACTACTGAGAAGCACACAAAATGGGTACTGGATATAGAATATAGCTGTAATTTATTCAGCCCCAAAAATACTTGAGGGGCCTTGAAACTAAAGCTACATTTAGACAAAATGTAAATCGTTATTCCCCCTCCGAGAGGCTTCACATCACTGCATGAATTACATGCTGAAGGAAACCAGGCCAGCGATCCGAGATTAACATTCTTATTCTGGGAAACTGAACGCGCGGTCCTGTGGGTCCACGGTCCAAATGAGTATGCACGGATCAACAGTGTGCTCGGCGGAGCAAACAGTGACTCACTCACACCTACGTGTCAGCTTCCCTCGCTGTGAGACGCTCATGTGTGACAGGGGGGGAGGCAAGGCACCGTTGCTGCAGAGCAACCTTTGACCCGGGAAGGGTCAGCGAGTGCCATGTGGGCGTACAAACAAGACGAGATGCAGCGGTGAAGGTTCGTGCGGAACATTTAGCAAACGAGAGCATCTCGTATACCGATCGATGTGAAACTTGTCAAACTGTTGGGGAGATATTTATACAATCCGACCGGCAGAGAAACTGAAAACACGTCGACGCCGTCTATTGTGGGGACCAGGAAGCTAGCTGTGCGACGTGGATTACGACGGGATAAATCTGGATGTACTTTGCTGTGATTACGGGTACTTTGATGACGCCGACGTCCTCAGTCCCCTGGCTGCCGTCTCAGGTATCACTGCTGTCGTCAAACACCAGAACTAGGATGTCCCAGAAAAGATCAAGTATAGCGGCTGCATCCTCAAAACAGCGGCCAGCTCTCCACTGGGAACTGGTTACGCAGCAATGTAATGCGCCGTGTCCGTCAGAGTCAAACCGACAGCTTTGGGAGTTAAAGGCACTCAAAAGTGAACTACTTCCAAAGCCACATGCGGTAATGGGCGAATAAAGCTTGAAAGCAAAAAAAGGGCGATCCTGCGAATGTTTTTAGGCTCTAGGGTGGAATCATTCAGATGAAAACATAAAAAGAGCGAGCCAGCGAGACCCCCCCCCCCCCCTAATATTTCCACCGATGATTTAATGTGTGCATAATGAAAACTAATATATCCCTCGTAAATATCTTCTGGGTAGATTTGGTGTCATGTGCCCCAAGTGTGCACTGTGTCACCACGTTACCAGGGCAGTAAATGGCTGGCATAGCGGGAGCACGGTCTGCCTGCCCGCCTCCTTCTACCTGCTTATGGGATCTCTGTGCACATTTTATAGTGGCAGCACTTAAAACACTGACATGCCATAATTCTACACGTTCTGCAGCCAGAAGCCGTGACGTTGATGGTCTAGAAAAAGGTGGAGGAGGAGATTGTGAGAGAAGTGGAAGAAAAGGGGGAAAGTAAAAATGTGTAAAGAATCAAGGAGGGGACAAAAAAGAATGTGTGTGTGCGTTGTACATTTGTTCTACACCCAAATGTCTTTGTTATGAGTCATTGCCGGAGGCGGATAAAATGACTAAATGGAACCATTAGTGAAAGACGGAGGGTGAAAGGAGAAATTCAAATTAAAGTGTTGCTCGCGAGCCACTTGCTTTCTCTCCACCTGCATAATTACGGTCAGGACACCAAGCAGTCGTGTGTGTGTGTGTGTTTATGGATCAGGCAGTGTGTGTGTTTGTACATCCGACCGATTTTCAGGAGGTCACAGAGGTTTCCTTTGATATGCCGAGGTTAGAAACACAGACCATGTTTCCCACCACAATCAGCGCACACACACAAGTACAACAAGATGTTTTAATTACAAAGAGCTTGTGTACATGACAGATGAGTAAAAGAGGGAGAGCTGGTACGTCCACACAAGACAGTACACACCGTTTAGTGCCTTCTTTGCACACACGCACGCACGCACGCACGCACGCACGCACGCACGCACGCACGCACGCACGCACGCACGCACGCACGCACGCACGCACGCACGCACGCACGCACGCACGCACGCACGCACGCACGCACGCACGCACGCACACACACACACACACACACACACACACACACACACACACACACACACACACACACACACACACACACACACACACACACACACACACACACACACACACACACACACACACACACACACACACACACACACACACACACACACACACACACACACACACACACACACACACACACACACACACAGCTAAAAAAACTAAAACTAAAAGCAGTGGCCATATTCAAGTTGGAAATTACAACTGTGGTAAAACTGTGATGGGTGGCTGTATCATTGGATGGCGGCTCGTTAAAGAGTCACTGGGTGATCTCAATCAAATCTTAGTTTTCTTTCTTGTTCCGGCCCTCAAATTCACCTCTGATTCCTCCACAACCTCGTGCCTGTGTTTCTAAACACACTGACACGCTATATGCTCTGGTGTTACTGCCTCATCTGTTCAGGTGTGATAATGTGAAGCCGAACACAAAGGCACACGTGCGCTGCGAGGAACGGCAGCGACAGCCTTGGAGAAGTTATGCATATTTTAGCAGGGAATGTGAAGAATAACACACAAACACCCGTGTTCGGCTGTGAGGGTTTTTGATTGAATAAAAAAAGGTAAAAACAAAATATGCACGGGTCAAATGTCACGACCGCCACTGTATTCAAGAGAAGTGCACAAACGCATGATTCAGTCGAAGCTGCAGCGTACGCAGAAGTGGAAATCACTCAAGAAATGAGGGGGAAAAATAGGAGTGGACTGTATATCAATACTACTCTGCATTGGTAGGAGCATATATTTTTCCTCGCGTCCGCCGCACTGACAACTTTACGGTCCGCTGGTTTGACACCTAAAGTCAATCATTCCAATGAGAAACGTTCTGATCGACAGCAGTGGAGTGGTGCATCGAGCGGCCGTCGGCTCTGCTGACTGACGGATGAATAATGTTTTTTGGTCAAAACCGCGGAATCATCAATTCAGGGAAAATGGCACACATTCGCAAATTTGAGGATTTGCCCCATTTGAATATGTTTAGGTTGTGGAGGGTTAGTCGGCAGAAGGTTTATTGAAGTAACAATTAGTAATACCTGCGTTTACAAACATGTCTTGAGTAAAACTACAGGAGTGTCAGCATCAAAACATACATAAAGTTTCATAAGTAAAAGTACTCGTACTGAAGAATGGCCCATTTTATTATCTTATCTATTGTCTTATCTTATCCCAATACGTCTTAGTTAAATTGTTGCTTATATTTTCTATAGATATATAATAGTGATTAGTTGAATCAAAACTGTCAAATTCATGGAGGGGAGTAAGAAGTATAACATTTGACTTTGAAACTTAGTGGAGTACAAAGTAGCCGAAAATGGAAATACTCAAATGAAAGTAGAAGTACCTCAAAATTGTGCTTAAAGGGACAGTTCGGGTGTTTTGAAGTGGGTTTGTATGAGGCACTTATCCATCGAGAGTGTATTATCTACAGTGGATGAAGGTCAGCACGCCCTTAGTTTGGAGAAGCAGACAGGAGTACCTGCACAGAAGCACAGCAATATATTGATGGGAACGGGGCAGCAGCAAAATGTATTTTAGTAACCCAAAAGAAAGGGCCATCCAATACTTTTTTGTATCAGTTTAAGTGTACGCTACATTTAGAGCTTAACTGTGCCGTCAGACAGTCCTTACCGACGGGGAACTGCAGCCGTTATCTACGCTCTCTTCAAAGCCACAAAAACAGTAATATTGTGTTTAGTGACATTGGTGAACCTGAGCTAAACCTTTAAAACACCAAAGTCACAAAATAGCACAAACAATCTAACCGATCGAAGCAGCGGTGGACCACAGGTAATAGTTTTATTTTTGTCAAAAGAGCCTGGAGACGTCTTGATGCTGGCACTGTCCACAGCAGAACAATATTTTTCTGCTGTGCCGGTAACTCCTGTCTGTTTCTCCAAACTGGAGTCGTGCAGAGTGCCTTCTACTGTAGGTAATACACCGACTGTGGAACAGAACCTCATACAACCCCACCTCAAAACATCCAAACTATCCCTTTAAGTAGAGTATGTGCACTTAGAAAATGGTTCGGGCAGACCAACAGTAGTTCAAAGTTACTGACATTTTGCAGACCAAACAAATGATTGAAAAAAATAATCCAACGGATTAACTGATAATGAAATTTACAGTTTTGCCCTAAAATATCCCAAAATGACAGAAACATAATTAAGTTCCGCGGTCATGGGATGGAAGCCTGAAGAAGTATGAAGCCCAGGATGTATTTTATCTCCAGAACGCACCCTCTTTAGTGACGGTCCTTGAAGCTGCAGCGAGAAGGCAGTAAATGTAGGACACTTACGCCACTCCAGCCCGACCACAGCCCTCTGGAGCGCATGTTACCGTCTGTGCATCTCATCATCAGGCTTAACTCTGATTGATTTTCAGAATGCGCTATATGTCAGGCTCTAATGTCACCATGTGAGGCTGCGGTAAAACCTATTTGCTAACGACACCTACACGCTGCATCCCCGCTAGACACCCGCTGCTGTTTGCCATCGGCATGCTTGTCTGCAAGAGACAGCAGGAGGGGTACATCAGTCGTGGAGTAAACTTCATTATTTACCGTTCCCTAATATACCGGAATGCAGCCACAGGTAAGTAGCGAGTGAAAGCTGTAAATTACAGAGATAGCCAGCGGTTAGGTCCCTCATTAGCTGCAGCGGTTGTAGCGGCTGGCAGACTGGTGCTGCAACGGGGCCCAGGGCATCCCGGGGTCAGTCTGGAGGATAATCAAAAGCTGTAATTACATCAGGAATGTCCCTCAAGCGGGGCAACCGGCAGGGGCCAAGAAGGAATCGCTGACCGGTGGCAGACGCGTAACACGGCCGACTTACAGATAGAGACGGCGAGAAAAAGAGACGAAAGACAGACAGAGGGGAATGGAGCAAAGAAAACACGAGGAGAGGAAAGTGTGAAGAAAGCACGAATCCTCGAGCTCTTGAGAAGCGGCGCTCTTTGTGATAATGAAACCGGCAATGTGGGAGGGTTAGGACAGTCGAGGAGAGACAACGAAATACATGCGCCATTGACATGTAAATAGATGCACAAAACTAGCTGCGAAAAGACAAAATACAAGAGAGAGAAGGAGGGACAAGGAGACCAGCTTGGCATTCGGAGCTGGTGTATGGAAGAGGGGGGGGGGGGGGGGGTTGAAGATCAATCAAGTGGAATAGCAAAAAGGCCTTTCAACAAACTTGCTTTCATCTTCTGACAATGCAACAAACTGGTCCTGATGTGAAACTTCTTCCCGAGGAGCAGGGGCCCCTGCCTCTAATAACTCCCCTCTGTGAACGAGCTAAATCTTTAATGGAGGGCAAGTTCAGCCAAAACCCCGCTCTGTTGCAGCATGCGGCACGGGTAGGAGGCATGGGAGAGTTAAGAGAGAAAAAAAACTTTCAAACGCCGATTTGGTGCAAGTGCGAATGCGTCTCACCTACACGCGTGCAGACGGTCACAAGCGACAGTCAGAGAGGAACAAACTGCCTATGTGCAGTTATATCATAAGCTATTTACCCAAAACAGGAAAGCCTAATTTATATTTCATCCCTCTGGCAACCCTTGCCTCTAAATATTTATTAAGTAATTCAAATAAAAGTTGAAAAAGCCTCTGAAGCTTGAAGTCCTGTGGTGGTGGTGTGGATAAAAAGCACATGGCTCGGTTACAATTAATTCTGTTTAAAACCCAAAGCTTAAACCAACGCCGTCTCCAATGCATTAAAGTTAAATGTGAGCTAACGATCACCGGGGAGCGTGAATGCTTTACTAGAGGGCACCTCAACCTCATAAATAAGCATTAATATCACAACCTGGAACGGGAAAAAAAAACAAATGTTGCTCCCGTGTCTTTAAGAAAAACACAAAGTTTGCCAGGTGATAATTCAAAATATAAAAAATATTATGGAACATAAGGCGATCGGGCATTCTGTATTGCTTTCAAAAATGTATTCTCCTGTAGATCAACTTCCGTCATTTAATGTCATCTCTGCTGAGTCAGCACGCATGCTGGCATGATTTACTCTTTCCCTCCTCCTCCTCTGATGATGATGATGATGATGATGATGATGATGCATGAATTCATTTGAATCATTTTATAAACCCCTGGACTTCAATAACTCGTGTGTGTTTCAGCAAGAATTCTGCTGATGTTCAAAACTTTCCACACGTATTTGCGTATATGTCGAGAACACAAACAGACTCTTACCGGAATAAAGTCGCAATTTAATGAGAATAGAGTCATAATATATCGAGAAAGAATCCACCTGACCTATAACACCGAAACAAACAGAATAGACGTCTGATCGGAGTATTAAAATAGCAGATTGTCAATAGTTTTCAATGATCTACTAATATTGTTGGTATATATACTGTGTAGTTCATCATCATATAGTTTGTGTGTGTAAAACCCATGCACTGAATATGGCAATCCACTGAACAGCTGATATATTTCAGTTTGGACTAAAATATTTAAACCGACCAAACGACAGACAGACAGACAGTCGACACAAACCACAGGAACATGAATGTGGGCTGTATAAAGACAAATGGAAGGAGTCAAGGGGCCAAACAATGGTGAATGTGTAGTTATCAACCAGAAAACTCCACGTTACAAAATACCTCGACACTATGAACAGTTTGACATCACAGTCGTTCATTGGTGTGCCCACATATTACAAAAAGTATTCTGTATCTTCTGCTCTTAAATTAGATATACATTAATTCAATATTTTTTAACTCTAATACAGTGAATGGCCCACGTGTCCAATAGAAATGTCATGTTGTTTTGCGTAAATCTGTAAATTCGTCAAGTTAAAACAGGCGGACATTATTACCAAATATTGGTTTCTGTTCGTGGCCGAAGCACCGACTTAAAAAAAATATAATATAACATCTAATATTAAGATGTAAAAAAATAGAACAGGCAGAAATGGTAAAAATAAATTCTGAGCCAAGATGTTAAGACATATCATTTCACAAAATGTAGTCAACATCGAGTGTTTATACTAAAATGAGCAATGCAGTGCAATTTATCAGAATTACGCTCAAAGCCATATTCTAGTTTATTTAAAAAATAATAACTGCCCCCCCCCCCCCCCCCCCCCAGAGCTAGCAGGAGTGTTTGATGAGAGCAGAACGAGCAAATTCTGCTCTCTCCATTTGTCAATAATAATTCATCGTGTATATTTGCTTTATATTTAGCCGCGGATGCTTTACCGAGAGGCTAATTTTCCACCAGGGTCAGTAAAATGTTGAGCATGAGTCAATCGGGACAGAGTGCTATTTCTCTGTCGTGTTTAATTGCTTCCATTATGACCCGACACACACACCTGCGCTGAGGGTGTGCTTAAAATAAAATAAAATAAAAAGTGTCTCCCACTTGGCACTGAGACAATCACTTTTAATTACCGACGGTTCAGAGGGGAAAAATGAAAAGCGTCAAAAGGGGGAAATAGAGACAGGCTGACATTTTGGCAGGCAATCAAGCACAAAATGACGAATGGCACCAATTACAAGTGATGTGGGGAGGGTTAATCAGTGTTTCTTACACAAGGCTTCCTTTTGATTTTCAATTATTTTTTTCAAATTGTGTTTTACAGTGAATCCCATGCCATGTATGTCTCTACAGTGATTGTGAGAGGGGAGGGCTCACGCTCACATTAATAAGAGTAAAAGTGCTCAGTGGGTGCAACAGCAACGGGCAGTGCGGCTCATCATTTGAACCCCTTTAGAAACAGAGTATAGAGCAAAGAGAGTACTTTGTATAAAAAACTGTCCAGTACACTATGTAAGTAGAATATAAACATGCATATTTGGGTAGAAATGTATACTTAGGATGACACAAAGTAAAAAAGGGAAAGCTCAAGTGTCACACAAGTTTGCTTATTCTTTTCTAATTGTAAAATTATTTCCCCATGATCCATTTCTATTACTAATCAGTTTCCAAAATGATGTTCTTTTCAGACGTGACGTCTCGACCCAAAGTCATTAACGGCTCCCCATCAATCACGTCTGGCCCCGAAGTGAGAGATGTTACAATAATAACGGACGATCAGGTGCTGTGCCGCCATGAATCCTCCACACACAAACCGTGATCCCCGCGCCGGCGTAATAAACATAATTTCCTTTTATGCACCCACTCGTTGCACCCCATTTCTCTCAAAATGTCCTTGGTATCCCTCTCTCTCTCTTCCCCCTCCACACCTTTCTCTCACTCTCCTTTATGTTTCATCTCTATACATCTGCGGCACCGTGCGTTCTGAGGTGATTCAGTGAATACATATTTTTTTTTTTTTTTAAATATAAATTTATCTGGCTCCTGGCTTAGCTGCACGTCTCTGCTCGACGCGCACATAAAACACACGGCGACGGCTCGCGAGGGGAACGAGTCTTGTAACGGTTGAGCACTATAGAAAACTGAACTTTAATTAGAGCGTCTACGTTGTTGATGGAGCTGCGGAAACGTTTCCAGTGTAATTGCAGCGTTCCGGACGTACGCAGTGGCCTTCCCTGGAGCGCTACCGTCTCGACTGTATCAAGGAAGATAACGTGAAAGAGCAGACCGCTGGAGATGAAACAGGATGTGCATTTACACCGCAGATGAACTAAAAACCGGTGTGTGAAACAAACAACACGGAGGGTCTCAGGGGGTCCCAGACGAAATGTTTAACACCTAGTACCCTGAACAGAAAACCACCAATAGGCTGATGTAAAGCTTATATGCCATTATTATTATTATTATTATGTTAACACGTCAACAGAAGACGGGGCCGTCAGTTAACAGGAAGCTAACGTATCTTGCTGCTGCCACAGCTGCATGAATGTGATGCTGTGTTATGTTATACACACTGTTAATACAGGATAAACAATACATTGGTGGTTGTGGTTCTGCTTTTCCACCAAAGGCCCATTTGAATCCATTAAGTATATGAACATAACCCTTTTTTAAATATCAGTAGTAAAATATAAATAGCATAAACACATTTTTAATAACTAAATGAACCACACTCTTACTTTGTATGTGCAAAATCCCTAATTGACTAAAAGTTGATTATAATTGTAAAGTAAGTGATTGTGTTCTAAGCAGAAGGTAGGCTGGGGACCCTCAAAGCGGTGGCATTATGTTATTAGTAAGTTAAGTACCAGGGAACATTATTATTTAATATTAACGCATCATGGTGTCTGCTCTAATGCATTAACTCATGAGCCTACCACCGCGTCACCTCAAAACCGCGTAAACCGTCGAGTGGCGTTTTTTATTTTTATTTTTTCTCCTCTCCATTACACGTCCGCACAGCGAGTCTGGAGCCAGCGCCGCTCCGGCATGTTTATGGTGTAATGGCCGGTCTCAGAGTACAGTAAGTGTCCTACGGCTATTGATCCAGGTTGGTAAGATCATGAGCGAGTTGCTGGGAAGCCGAAGTGCTCCAGGAGTCTGGTCTGTCCACGCCGTCTGGGCTCCTGGATGTCCGGAGGTGGTCAGGGGAGGCCGGAGACGGCGGCAGACTGAGTGGAACCAGCCGTGCATGCCGGGGCGACGACTTTGCGAGGACTTTTTAATGGCTTCTCATATCACTGTAAACTAATGAGTGTGGCTCCGCGCGGCGAAACCCGACCCGTCGCTTCTGGTTTGAAAAAGGCATAAAAGGGCAAAACTATTGAGCGTCGCGGGTGTTCTTCGACCGACGGGGTCGCTTTTGTTATGTAGAGGGTTCAGGTTGCGATACCGCACCGGCATACCATCTACAGTTGAGGCTCTGCGAGACGCATGAGCTTCATTAAGTTTACATGACTGACGGGATCCGGGGTCTCCCGAGACTTGCCATTCGTGGCGGCGAGATCACATCTAAACATATGGTGATATTGACGGCGAAGCTCTCTGCGAACTTCCCTTTATTATTCAGTATTTTTTAAAATAGGACACGAGCTACAGTAATGCCTGGAACTCTACTGGATATCTGGCAGCCAGGGGACTCTCCGGAGACTCTGGCAAAAGAGCAGAACATCTCATGCGGTGTCTGTGGACCTGTCAAAGCAATCTGTTTCCCCCCCCCCCCCACCCCCCACCCCCACCCCCATCCCCCACCACGAGTCAGAAGCCAGAACACAGAGTGTATACACACACACACACACACACACACACACACACAACATATCACACACGACTAGTGGCGGTGCTGTGCCTGCAGTGATTCCACCTGTGCACCTTTTCTTCCTCTGCCTCACTGTTTATCTTTCTTCATAAGCTCTCTCTTTATACCTTTTCACCCCCCCCCCCCCCCCCCACCCCACCCACCCCCCCTCCCATCCGTCTCGCTCAAATTCACGTTTGTTGAATCCTGCCGGTGCCCTCTTTCCTTCGGCTTCATTAAGAGATCTGCACATGTTGTCGGTACTCTGCTGCGTCCATGCTCCGGCGTCCTTGAGAGCCTAGCGATGGAGGGCGAAGAGCGGGTTTTGTTGCATTCATGCACCCCCCCCCCCTCGCTTCTCCCCAGTTGAAACTGGAGGAAATGTGCTTCGCCTCAACCTTGACGTTGCTCAAACGGCCTCTCTCCGCTTACTTTTTTTTGTTGTTTTTTTGCTTCCTGCAGAAAAAAAGAAAATGGCCGACGAATGGCAGTCCAGTATGAGGCGCTCGGAGAGAGAGTATCTGTAATTGCGGGCCCCGAGCGGGGAGTCTTCTCTGCATGTCAAGGAGAATTATAGCTTGGAGGTAATAAAAAAAAGTATGGTTTTAGGGAGAGAGGAGGGGGGTTCTTTCCAATATGCTGCATTAGTTATGCTCATTCACCTTCCTTTATTCCTCTCTCCCTCCCTATTTCACGATCCAACCGAACTCCATCTACTGATTGAATGAATGCCACGCCACCTACGGGGCGTCTGCTCGACCTTCATTACCACGGCCAGTTCCAATTCAAGCCTTAATGAAAGGAACCTTTGCTTTCACAGCAGGGGGACGCAATTACTCTCCCTACTTCATAACATTATTACAATCTGAGGTGTGCAGTTATGTTGTGGATGTCTGCATTTAGGCTTTGAGACCCTCGGGAGACCCACGGCGTTAATGAGCAAGGTTAGGGCGCGCCGCAGTGTCGGAGCAGTGAAGCCATTTGCTCCTAAATGACATTTCCTTTGTGAGCATGAGCCCATATTAGCTCCTAATGCGGCGTGTCACACAGCAAAAGTGAAGCTTTATTAAAAGTGATATTACCATACACTGTGTGTGTGTATATATATATATATATATATATATATATATATATATATATATATATATATATATATATATATATATATATATATATATATATATATATATATATATATATATATATATATATATATATATATATATATATATATATATATATATATATATATATATATATATATATATATATATATATATATATGGATAAGGATGGGAAAAAAACGTAATTCACTTTTTCAGACACAGGTATTCACTTCGTCTTCACCCTTAATCACATCTTTCAGGCCCCGAGCCATAGATGGAGCCTCTGAGGGAGGAATCTTGCTGACAGGAAATTATGAAAAAGAATTAATTCGACCTTTGCTAGCAGCAAGAGAACGAGAGGGAGAGAGAGAGAGAGAGAGAGAGAGAGAGAGAGGAGGGCGGATGGATGGAGTCCAGGGAGGTTTAAGGGGGGGGGGGAGCCCCCCTCCACAGAGGGCAGGATCCTGAGGAGAGAGCTTCAGATAATGAGAGCGCTCAGCTCCGCACACACACACACACACACACACACACACACACACTGGGGCAAGACATCTGATTCACCGAGAAGCCCAAAGGAAGGACAGCCGTCACCCGTAGCTCCTTAAGTCTTCAGAGTGAATGGTTTCAATAAAGACTTTGGAGTAAAAGATACGCTATTCCCCCGTGATGGCCGACAGGACACATTTTTGCTCAGAAAAAGGTGCGCTGTTGGCCTTCCACACTGGTCAAATGAACTGAGTTTTTATTTTTTTATTTTATGCTCATCAGATGAGATAGTCTTATAAAAGTTTCAACATTTTAACCCCTTTCAGACCCGGTGCTGCTGTGAGCCCTTAGTGGCTGTCAGTTTCCACAGACTAGTTGGATTAATGTTCTATAATGAGCGTCTTCAGAATTTTAACAAATTGCATTTTTGGTTAGGTTTAGGCACCAAAACTCCTTGGTTAGGTTATGAAACAGATTGTGATTTGGGTTTTTGGTTTCACACGGGACACAAACAGCGGCCTCTTGGGTGAAAGTCCGGTCTTTTTGGATCGGTCCATCCACCACTACGTCACAGGACTTCCACCGAGGGCCATGTAGGCTAGAGCGTGGTAAACACAGGGCCACCGACCAAGCTGCTGTATATAACAATTTGGGTGCGAGAACGGGTCAGAGGTGCAACACATAAAACTTGAACCTTTTCAGATATCTGCAAAGTAAATAGTGTATTCTCTATGGACTTATCCAGAATAGTAAAAAGCTAAAGGATCTTCTAGCAGACATGGGGAGATCGTGCAACATGCTCACTGGGTGCCTAGCTTCTACAGCAAGCCAACAATGTTCTCTCTTCAGGCCTGTTAGCATTAAAAAGTTATTGATTTGGCCGCTCGTTATCCCACAATCACCAGACGGTAAAATGAAGTGTTGATCTGCTAGCTGGGGAAAAACGTAGAATGCAGAGTGTACAATTCTTGCCGTTATTTCTGCTTAGCTCAGTCAAGTTTCCCTAGTCGCTCAGGATCGTCATGTCAGCGAACTTCACATGTTGATCTAGTTAGAAACCATGGGAAAATAAAAGACAGAGGAGGACATCCTGTTCAGTGAAGCTCTCGGACTGAAGAGATTTCCTTTATGAAGCCATGAAGCGGAGAGAGCTAATTCATTAAGGTGCCTGGAGCAAGAGAACCGAGGTCCACTAAAGCACAACAGGAAAAGCTTCCTTCGTTTACGGCCCCGGGGCCTCAGTCCTCTACATAAGCTGTTTTTAACATTTCCACCCTGGGACCTGAATAAGACATCTATAGACTGTTGTGTCTGAGACTCATGCTTAGAAAAATGGCTGCAGCTCTCGTTATATGAAAGCATATTTTAATCAGGAACAACACCTACACATGTGAAGAGTAAAAAAAAAACCTGTAGGTGGGACCGGACTTTTTCATTATTTATTACATTTTTTTTATGTTTGCTCTGTGATCAATTGGCGACAGCACTGCAAGGATTAAAAATACCTCTTCCAAAGAGCTAGAAGAAGTTAAATCATGGATCGGCGCAAACAAACAAACAAATGTCAGAATTCTGCTGGAGACAGCAGGCACAAATGCACAAAGTGAAGGAAACTGTGAAGCATCTATGTCTAATTTCCTTTAAAGTTGTCTCTGACTTCTCCTATAAATGAGGCTCCATTGCAGTAAATGAAGCACAAACAGCGGGCCTGTGTCTACATTCACAGATTAGCGCTATGCACTCAGAAAACCACTTTCATAGAGCTCTGTCAGCTGTGTAATTCAAGTTTCTTTTAAAAGTGATCATTTCACAAGCCAGTAACAGCATAGCGTAATAGCAATAGAAGAAGAGTAAAATGAGATTTTTCTTCTTCTTTTTTTTTTTTTTTAGGAGTGGAGAAATGAGTCTTCTTAACGCCTTCCAATCTTTGTATTGGAGTTAATTCAGAGAGAGTCAGTGCAGTCAGTAGAGGCCTTTACGCACAGCTATTTGAACGGTTTAAATGCCATTATCAGGAAAACAACCTAATTAATCAAAACACTCTCGTTCCCTCTTCATTGTCTCCAAGACGGACTTTTTAAGCTGTCAGTGGGGTTAATATGAAGCCATAACTCACTTTAATTCGCCAGTCGAGAGAGAGAGAGAGAGAGAGAGACGCTGTCGCTAAACACCCAGCTCTCTACATTCTGTCTCATGTGGGGAAAGATCATTGCTCGTTTCTATGGATACACTCATTAAAGCTAAATATAAACGAGCAGGTGTGTCTCAGACGCAGACGTATATAAGAAAAAACACTGATTTAAACCTGTAGGGTGTTTTTAATCATCAATTTTCTTCGATGTGTTGATCTTTTATTAAATGTCCTTGTTTATATTCTACTTGTTTTTCACATGCGTTGACATTTGAGAAAAGCCTTTTTTCTTTTCTTTTGATTGTATCTTTTGTTTTCATTTCCTCCCTTTCAGGGCACAGCTGTACTTGACAAGAGCTTTTCAATAAAAAGAAAGTCTTACTAATAACTGTCAAAAACAGCCTTTTATTTTACATCAAAAGATGCATTAAGGAGTTCAATACTGTTTTAGAAAGAAAACTTTATAGCTCCGGTTTTGTTGATTGTCACATTTTAACGTCAGCCGCTGCTTCCCTGATGACTTGAAGAAATTTGACAACTTTTGAGATGGCAGTTTGATATGCGAGCTGTAATCAACGGAGAATACGATCCGTTTCTTCCTTGGTGAATTGGAAAGTTAATGGATGGAAAGACACATTTCACCATTGTAGAGAAAGCATTTACATTTGATTATATTTTTATGTCATTTCCTTTAGGAGAGAATCTGTTTTCCGCTTACAGCAATGACATTTCTATATGAACCTGTGTCTGTGTGTGTGTATAAATACAATATGAATACACTGTATGTGTCAAATATGTATTTCAGATAATAAAACATGCAATTAACTGGCTTGGTTTAAACCATAGACCCTAAATGCGTCTGCACTTCTGCATACGCGTGCTGCCTTCTTGTGCATTTGGCGGTACAATATGGGCAGTAGTGATCGGGGGCCGGAGCTGTCGTATCAAGGTCCCGCCCATATACCGGCCTGACCCAATCGGAAGCCGAGCACCGCCGCAGTTTGTTAGCGCGAGAGCCACCCCATGCTACCTTAGCACCGCCGCAGCCGTTTGGCTAGAAGGACACAACAACTAACCATAATATCTCTAGAACTACGTTTCTCATCAAATTGACATACGTTGTATTACACAGGCTCGTAATTTGTGTTTCAGAAACGTCATCTGCGTCTCCGATATCACCGCACACGACGGTCCGACAGGCAAGCGCCGGCTAACCAGTAGGACTGTTGCTAAGCTAGCTAGCGACACGGGCAGCGACTGTACGACCCATAGAACATCTCACCGCTCATACGAGTTGCTGTTGTGCCAAATGAGAAAGCTTAACTTTGCTGAAGTTTTTTTTAAACACGAGCAGGCAAGTTCTGGTCCGTCATGAGTTCGGTTTTGACGGACGTGTTTGCTCGGTACACTTATGAGGCTCATTCACCACCTGCCATTATTATGTCAAGACACAGTACGTGCAATCAATGAGAACAGCGCCATGTGCAATTAGTGTCCACATTTGAACTTGATTCATATAGCAACTTACAATGGCTTCATTCAATACTTTTTCTAACTTCCTGAAAATGACGACTTGACAAGCAATTGGGCAAAGTGTGCCCAGCTGGCAAGGTAAGCATGATTCTACCTTCTTTATCATGCTCTCTCTCTGCCTCTGTCACCAGCAGAGATGTAAGTAGCGATGGGAACGGTGGAACCATAAGCACCCTGGCTTTGCACCCTGCACTGCACTCCAAAAAGGCATTATCAGGTCGCACACTCAACGCTGAAGGCTGTTGTTTGTTTGGGTGTCGCTTTCTATTTGGAGTGCCTCGGCCCCCCCCCCCCCCGTCTCTGTAGACTGCAGGCAACGAGCGATGACTCTCCGCCGTCCCCGTGGCAAAGAGAGAGAGAGGGAGAAGGGGAATCTAATTATTTTCCTCCCATGGCTCAGCAAGCCTTAAAGGTTAATCACTGTCCGTCTAGCTAATTCTGTCTGGGTACACTGCAGTAATTACAACACCTCGCTCTCTCTCGCGCCTTTTTTCCTCCATTGAGCACCTTGCTCGCACCGGCGCTCTCTTCAGCACCCTGTGTCTCTTTATAGATAGTGGATGTCTGTGTCTCTGTCATGTTTGTCGTCATATGAAGCTGGTGCACCGCTCTCTCTGTTCTTCGCTCTCCGACGATAGACACATACGGAACATTTAAAATAGTGCGTGGGGCCTCCATCTGGCCAGCTGATGTTTACCTGCTGTCTTGATACATTTAGCATAATCCACATTCCCGCAACACTAATCAGCCACAACCACACAGTCCAATCATATTCGTCACTTTGCGGTTTCTCTTTTTTAACAGAAATACAGGTTTTGTTGGGAGGTTTTCTTTTTGATAGGTGTTTGAATACAGATGTGTCACATTTAAAGCCTTCCAGAAGCTCAAATGGTGTACAAGCCTGGGAGCCTTTTAATATGAAACATCTACAGGAAGTGTTGGGTTTAACTGGCAACAACTGAATAAAACCTTAAAACAACGAAGTAGAGGTGAAATAATGACAAAAAAAAAAAATGCTTTCCAATTAGTCTTTAGTAATTCGTTCTAGCATTTGCAGTATATATATAGATGTTTACACTTTTTATTTTACATACGTATTTCATAGATACAGAAAGGCATTTTGTCATGCGTCAGATCTCAGAGGCAGCAGGGTTTCCTTTTCTCACCTCCTCTTTCTCACCTCTTCACTTTCCATTTTTACTCCATCTCCTCACCGCCCCTCTCTCCTTCTCTTGCTACCTTCGTGACACCTATTGTCTCCCCACTCGTCCTCCTTTCATTCTCTCTCTCTCTCTCTCTCTCTCTCTCTCTCTCTCTCTCTCTCTCTCTCTCTCTCTCTCTCTCTCTCTCTCTCTCTCTCTCTCTCTCTCTCTCTCTCTCTCTCTCTCTCTCTCTCTCTCTCTCTCTCTCTCTCTCTCTCTCTCTCTCTCTCTCTCTCTCTCTCTCTCTCTCTCTCAACAGCTCGTGGAAGAGCGCCCTGGGCCTGGACGTCCTCCACCATCATTTCTGATTCCAATTTCTCGCGCCCTGCCAAAAGCATCTCCAGGAGCGACAGCTTTGGAGACTTAAACATACTTCTGCTTCCTTCTCCTCCTCCCTTTCTCACTGTTCCACATTTCTCGCCATCACACAAACAATAGTTCAATTCGAACTGTTTATATTTTTGGGAATTTATGCGTATGATTTCTTGCAAGGCCCTATCCTCACTTATGCCAAAGAGTTCATACATAATTCATGTCATGCAAAACAGCATGTACTTCCAATTTTCTCAAATAAAAGACATTCTCTACATTCCTCCTCCTCCTCCACGTTTCCACATTCCCTACTTCCACCAATATTTCAGTCCTATCTGTCCTCTCCGTCCTCTCTCCCCGAGCAGGCTCTATTAACAGACTGCTTCCTGCTGAGGCCAGCGGCCTATCGCTGCTGAGGCAAGGTGGGCCGTTGCTTCCCATATCATCAATACGGAGGAGAGGAGTGGAGAAGAAGAGTGGCGAAGATTAAACAGAAAGCACGAGGAGGAAAAGGGAGGGGGGAAGGCTGAGAGTGGCCTTTAGCAAAGTGTCATCACTCACCTAAACTCTCCCCTTGGTCTCTCTCTTTCTCTTTCTATTTTCCTCCTGCCAGGGGACCCAAACAGCAGCGGGGGGATAGAAGCCGTTTTATTACACTCCAAATGTTTTCCAAGAATATTGCAAAGTGTCAAAGATCGCTAGAATTTGTTTCTCAGCCCCTGCGGCAAAGCCCTGCTTGAGAGTCTGTGGGCAGACGAGTGCTGACGGAGGTAGTAGTAGCGGCGGTGGTGTGTACGGCTGCCGATAGCGGTGATGGAGGTGGGCAGCTGCTAGAACTGCTGAGGTAGAGACGAGGGAAGCTGGGGATGGAAAGCGACAGCGCCTGGCTGCTGTCATGAAACATGCTACGGATGATGCGTTGCGCAAAGTGAGAAGAAGTGTGTTGCGTAGACAGCAAAAGAAATGAGGTTAGGGTGAGAAGCTGCAGGGTGCCATGGTGTGCATATGGACAAAATACGATGCAGGAAGGGTGATGGTGGTCCCTTGTGAAACAGGCAACAAATGTGTTCTTATAGCCCATGCCATGCATCGTTGGTAAAAGGGTCAAATTCAATAGAGGTAAATCAGTTGGATGAGTATGTTGGATATTGTGTGAATATAAAGAAAAATAGATTCATACTTATTGACAGTGGTGGAAAGTAACAGAGTAACCTAAAGTAACTATGTTTACTCAAGTACAGCACTTAAAGGAATACCGTACCCACAAAATGATCATTTTGTCCAGAGATTACTCGCTGCTCTTTACCTTTAATTATTGAAGGAAGCTTGTATCTTATATATACACATATATATATACTGTACATATCCATACATACACTATGATAGTGTATGTATGTAATAATGACTTTCTAATTAAATATTACGAATAGCTATTATATACCAATACAAATCTTCATTAGCTAATGCCCTCTGTGTTTCTTTATTGAAGTGATTACTGTCACAACTTTGATCTGTGGCTTGAGGAAGCTGGGTGAGTTATGAAGTCCGTCTGTTATTGGACAAACCTCGTTAGTGTAAGAGAAGTGGTTCCAAGTCAATCTATAACACGTTCTAATAATAAGCTTATTGTTTTTACAGGGAGAGATATCACTTCACAAACTGTGAAGTCGTAGATCATCGAGGTTCACTGGGACGTTTTATATATAACTAGTTGTGCTATGGATGCACATACACACACTAACATGCATGTGACATGATACGCAGGGCTGTTTTCACACTGTTCTGCCAAGAACTGTTGCAATGAGCCAACAAAGGCAAGCATGACAAAGACAGGTGGATGTTAACAATGTAGGGTTCAATTTCTTTTTTCAAAAAATACATTTTGATGAAAAACAATGAATGTACAAAATACTTTTTTTTAAAACACCACAGGCCCACTTTAAGTAGCAGCTTCTTTCTATTTTTCCTTGACTGTTCTGTTTACTTCCCCCCTGGCATTTTGGTCATTGCCACAACACACCGTCTATTTCAATAAAACGTTATCAAAGAGGGAAAAATAAAGCTCTCAGAGTTAACGAGCTGGCTAACGGTCATTTAGAAACCTCGCCAGCTTGTTAGCTTAGCTCGGTTGCTAATGGGACCCTCATAATGCCTGATAACCCATTGCTCTTTTGTGGGACCGTTTTTACTCAGACAGAGGAGGTTAAAAAGCAACAATAGTTCCTTCTATGTTTGGCCCCCTGGCTCATAGAGCACTGGCAAGATGGCTTCCTATTGGTTAACGGTGAAAATATGCGTGTCAAAGTGTATCAAATTTGCACTCTACGGGTCACAACGGGTTTTCCCAAACCGATCCTTCCGATTCCGCTGGAATGAATTGATTTCACTTCCAAATTTCAGTGTTTTAAACCCTGGTGTGTCCAGGCCTTAAAGCTGCACCAGGTATTTAGAATTTAAATGACAGCAAGACATAACTGCGGACTTTAACACTAAGAAGTCAGCATACACGATGACCGCTCTGTGATCACGGTGCGCCGACAGATACCACAAAAGGAGAAAATCTGTGCTCGACTCTTGGAGTTGCATAACCATTTCTGATTCATCACTTCCTGTGTGCTTTAAAACATGCAGTGATTGCCATGACTACAGATGGCATTGCACATAGATGCTGCACAGTAAATTATTTGAATATTTATCAGAGTGTGAGAAGTCGGTGTCCTTGTGAATAATCTTTACCCGGGAGAGATACAGATACAGTAGCGTCTGTTTTGAAGCTTGCGTGAGCAAATTAATATGCTGAAAGAGACAAATAATGTCACGGTGAAATGTGTAGTGTGTTCTATGTATTTCATGGTGGACTGAGGGTGAAAACGGTTGCTTAAAAAGTCTACCTTGTGTGAGAAGTTGAAGGGTCCTGACTTCCTCCCGGACGCGAAGCTGCAGGACCTGCTGCAGGATGTGCTGCCTCTGGGCTTCCTGCATGATGCCCATTCTCTCCAGCTTTCTGTCTGTCAATCTCATCAGAGCCCGCCCTGAGCAGAGAGATGGAAAAAAGCAACCAGGCTGAGGGTTAACGTGGAGAAGGAGCGGGAAGCCAATGGGAATTCAATATGCACAGCTGGAGACCCTCTAAAAGGCCACAGATAAAGCATTTATGTCAGTGGAGGAACAGAGCGAGGAACACGCACACAAACAAATGTGGTGGGAAGATTACAGCCGCACGAATTGTGCATTGAATGTTAGTAAGAGGGTTTTTCAAGGTTCAAGGAACCTTTGCCTATTATGTGAATGTCAATTAGTCTTAAGCCCAGCACAACTCAATGTGAAGCACATTCTTCTGAAACGCAGTTTTACATAAATATCAGCACTGTACGTCCCTTAAGCAATAATCCCTCACGGCTTCTTCTTTAATTGCAAATCCTTGTATACAATCCATAATTTAATCATCCAATCAGTGTCGATGAGGGGGATTTGGGCTGCTGGTAAAAAAAACGCGAGTCGAGTATGATGTAATTATCAACGCTTGTTACGACTGCCTTTGTAACATGTGGGACGCTAAGTAGACAGGGTGAAAATTCAGGGTAATTACTACGTGTTAGCTTGGACCCCGACAGGCCCCTTTGCTCCGTTGCCCTGATGACTCCTTGGGCATGAAACTGGCTGTGATTGGTTGACGGCCAAGGGGGAAAGATCAGTGCCGATAGGCTGATGGAAGTTAGTCTGTTGCATTCTTCGCCCTCGTTCTCCTCTTAACATCCCCTCCAATTTCTAATTTTTTTTTTTCAGATCATCAAAGCTAACATCCCTGATGCAAGAAATGCAGTTTTAAATCACTCTTATTCAGTGCCTTTTTTTTTTACACAACAGACCTACAACAGAATTTATAGGCAGACTTTATAATTGCACGTCTCGTGACTTGTTTAGGCGATCTATTGTTGGTCGTCGGTGCATGTTGAGCCTCCCACTTCCACAGCACAGAAGGGAGTAGTTGGGAAAGCTAAGTACCCTTAAGTGTTAGCGGTATAACGTTGACAGCGTTAGGCCAATTGTCTACCGCCTCAACAAAAGCAGCTCTTCGCTCGCCGCTACGGCCAGATGGGGGTAAAATATCAGACACCGTTAAGACGCTCCGACGCAAAATGGCGCTGAAAGTGCCCATTACATTATGTGCCAACACTGGAGAGCAAAGTGGAGTCATAAAGGCTCCGAGTTGAGAGGAGGATATTAAATGGGGAGATGGGAAGAAAAAGATTAGTGAGGTGGAAACAGGACAGATGAATCGAAGACGGGGCGGAAGGGCGGAAAGTTGGGTAGAAAAGGGAGACGTGCAAATTGACAGAAGAAAAACCGGCGTGCGCATGCTGTTATGAGTCTATAAATATTGGCCAACCGACACTGGGCACCTCGTTGTGTGACCAAAGATAGATCGGCATGGCAACAGAGGTTGACTTTTTTCTCCGCTTCAGTAATGTCTTTCTTAAATAACGGCAGATACAAGAGATGAAACACGGCTCTCAGACCAGGAGATTCACAGTGTGATTCACAAGGCAGAAGCTCGGGATGCAAAATCAACAGCTTTCCCCTCTGCTGCACATTCAATGAAGTTGACAGAATACTGATATAACCACAGCATACTGTCATTACACCAAATAAGTAAATATTTCCTGTTTTACATCGTATATGGGCTAAGCGTGAGTATATATTTTATATGTGCCTTTTGTTTGGCACAAAGTCATTCACAGACAAAGAAAGGTACCGTTTGTTACACTTTCAGTGACGTTACTCATGTTTGTGGTCAAATAGACTTCACAAAGGTGTGACTCCATGTTAGATGTTAGACTTTATTTAAAAAGTGAGGGTTCACCATTTTGGGAAATACACTTTTTTACTTTCTTACCAACAGTTCATTTAGAAGATTGATACCACTCTTGTGTCTATCCATTAAATATGAAGCTAATTCCAGCGGCCGGCTAGTTTAGCTTAGCCTAAATACTAAGCTAGTACTAAGCTTGGGTCAGTAACATTGCAAAAAACCTGCGAGAGTACGTTAGATTCTAAAAATGATGCAACTGAAAAACCCGGCTTAGTGTTGCCGACTCTTTTCCAATGAAGCTAGCTAGCAGCACTAGCTCAAAAGGTCGCTACATCTTTCAAAAAAGTCATCGAGTTGTCAACACCGACAGCCCGTCCTTTCAGGCCTCCCGCCAAAGCCACTCCCCCAAAAGTATCATCGTGAACGTAAGAAACTAAAGTGGCTATTGTTCGTACTCCGCTGTTAAGCTAGCAGCTAGCATTGGAAGACTCCGGTGACGCGCCGGCCAAATGAAATGATTCTTTGGGTTTATTACAGTCCTGCGACAGCCACAGATAACGGATTATTTTCTCTTTTTTTTGGTCAGCATTGGATTCATTGAATTGTTGTCAGGATTTAAAGGGAATTTCAAGAAATATAACAAACATGGTTTCTAAATTGAAAAAACCATACCCGAGCTTAAAGTGGTTTTTTTAAGCTTTTAAAGAGAACCCAGTCCTCCTGGACCCCAAAACAGAACAAGAGGATTAATGAAACCTTCCGGTTATGATTTAGAATTGGTCAATAAGAGCATTTAGCATGAATGTTTCACTCGCTAAAGAAGTTTTTCTGTAGAGGCCTGATGTGCCCTCACATCTTAAAACAAGAAGTGCATTGCAAGTGACTGGAATATAAGAAGCTCGACGATGACTACGAGCAAACTGCCAGTTCCGGGCGGTGGATGCCAACGGGTGGAACAGCTTCTGTGAAGAGTCCACGCCTTTACTCTCTCGCTCTGCAGTTCTGAGTCATTGGCTTCGACAATCCCATCAAGCCTCAGCCGGGAATTTTTCAAACCACAATTAATACACTGAGCAGTGTTGCATGGCCACAAGGAGAGGAGGAGGAGGAGGAGGGGGGATGAGGAAATTGATCAAGAAGAAATAAATGAGGAAAGAGAGGGAGAGATACTTGCCGAAAAGTTGGAAGTGAAAGAAAAATGTCGAATCAGCTGTAAAAGGTATCGGAAATGACAAAAAAAGACCACAACTGGGCCAATGTGGTGGTAGAGACAAAATATGATGAGTCATCTTGCTGCATGGTTAATTCTTAGGTTACAGCACCATGACAGGGCTCTCCTCTGACATCTGACAGATCCAGACTTTTTACAATGCTATTAAGGCAAATCTTTAAAAATTGGGCAAAATTTAATGTTTTCATCAACAATCCCATGTGCGGATCACATAATTCTAAAAAAAAGTAAAAAAAGTTTTTTTACTTCCTTATTGGGTAATCTTGGAAAAATATGAGCTTGTTTCACAAAGTCACTGGTGTCAATGTAAATCATCTTTGCCCTCTTTAATTTCCAGGTTTACTTTGCCTCCATAAGGACAGAGGTTTACCAGATGTGGCACAAACAGATATATTTTACGTCGCTTATTCCACCGGCTTTTGAAACATGTGATTTTAGCCCGTTAACAGCTGTGAATGCCCCCCCCTTTAGTATTTGTTATTGATTGATGTATTCCAATTTGCTTTAATCTACTGTACTCCACTCATTCATTTAGCACCAGTAACTCTTGATACATTATGGTATTTCCTTGCTGCTGAAATGACATTCGTGTTCTGCCTCTTTATCACTGTGGTGTCCCCATCTGGTGGCTCTACTGGGGATACTGATATTTTGGGTACACCCCTGAAAATCATGCCCTTGTTATTCCTTAGTTCGGGGGCTTTATGGTGGCATGTAACTTGGCATGTTTTTTTTTCTGCAACAGCTAATAGAAGCAGTGCCGTCAAGGTGTATTAGGAAAAATCTGGTGCCATCAGCCCATATCACCCCATTTAACACTTTGGGGTGGAAAACTATGAAGGCAAATCACTGTCAAAATCCGAGAGCGCAAATGCCGCGCGCGCATTTTACTTTAACGAGCGCTTTTGCGTCACTCCGCGAGCAAAAATCGTGCTCGCGAAGCTTAATCCTGCTCGCTCGCGAAACTTTAACCTGAATTCGAGAGTGAATTCTGCTCGCGGAGTGACGAAAAAGCGCTCGTCAAAGTAAAATACACGCGCGGCTGTTTGATTTTCACGCGCGCATGGATCTCATTTGCGCTCTCGGTGATTTGCCTTCATAGAAAACTAAGCTAACATACATTCCCGTCTATCTGCTTTCTGCACATACCAAAATCTTGTAGCCCCATTCCTTCCTTTTCTCAAGCCTACCCAGCTCCCTTCTTCCTGACTGTCACTTACCCATTTAGGTAGCATCTTGACTACCACACTGCTCCTGCTGGAATGAGCTGAATAATTCCATTTCCTATTTCTATAAAGGGGGCTAGTGGATCCAAACTCCCAGGAAGATGAGCTCCCACTGCTGCTTTCACTGAACTCTAAAAAAAGAGCTCCACCTGCTTCTCTGATTCACATCCAAGAATCTGTATTTTATTAGACAAGAGCTATATTGTAACTACACTAAAACACGCATGATCGGTCAAATTGTTCCGAATGTATTTTCGCAGCCAAGCCAAACTACTTTTTACAGAAGCACACTGATGTGAGCAGACTACACACACACACACACACAAACACATCGTCCCGGGAGTTAGATTAATGAGAGGTGGGTGAGGAGCAGTGTTGGGCTGAAGCAGATTAATCCACAGCTATAGCCTGGCACAGTCAACCACGGCTTTGATGAATGGGATCTGTACAAATGAATCTGTACAAACACACACACACACATACGACATATACACACGACACATCGGATATAAAAGCATGCGCAAGCTGGGGGATATTTGCCAACTGGTCGCACCTACACAAACAGATACTGATGCTGCACTTCATTTCACACATGGAGCTAAAATGCCGCGCTAATTATGGCGGCGTGCGGGGGCGACCGCGGGTAAGAGACGGGAGCACAAAGGGTGCAAATTAACCCTCCTCTTCCTCTTCCTCTACAATCACGCTCCTCAGGCCCGACGTGCTTTGGCAGCTGCGCTTGACGCCGGTGATGCGGCGCAAGAATGTATTCTCCTCGGGTAAAATCTTCCACACCAGTCACACCTATTTCTCAAATCTCCCGCGCAGCTGTGCACACATACACGTGTCCTCTGAAAGGGGGGGGGGGGGGGGGGGGGGGAGATACGTGTCTATGAGAGCTGCAATCTGGCGAACTGCACTCCGAACTTGCACTGCACTCTGTCAAGCTTCGGATTCAACAAGCCGCCGCCGACAAAACGTACTGCAGGGCCGGGCCGGATTCCTCGCTGGCTTTCGCCGTGATATCACGGAGAAGCTTGCGGCCCTTAAAGTACATGGTGACTGATTGTCTCGGTGGCTTGTTGCCCTACAGCTAAAAAAAAAAAAAAAAATGTTACTGAAGCAACTGAGCACCTGTGATCCGATGCTAATGCTTGTCCCTGACTGCGAGAGAGAGGAGGCCAGTTATGAGGCCGAGAGAGAGAGAGAGAGAGAGAGAGAGAGAGAGAGAGAGAGAGAGAGAGAGAGAGAGAGAGAGAGAGAGAGAGAGAGAAGGGTTCAGTGGAAGTAATGAAACTGGTCCAGCCGGCCGGAGAGACACAAACACACGCCCACGCCGCGGATAATAAGCTGCCTCAGTCCTCCACTTGTCACAGCCTCATGCTGATTTCACCGCTACTGATCTATTTCAGTTTGCGGATCATTATACCGCACCTCTGTTGGTTAGCCGTGGCTAACAACCTGCAGACAGCCGGGACTCCATAGCGCCGTGGCGTCGGTACAGATAACTGAAATCACTGGAGGGCTTACTGTGGAGCTAACTAGCTGTCCTGAGTTAGACAGGCCGCCCTGAATCTCCCTGGTCATTAAGGGGAGGACTGCTGGCTGTGATTCCAGCGCCCTAACACTGTCATGTGCGAAGGAAATCACAACGAATGAATGTGCCCGCGGACTTCCCGACGACTCAAGTCGTGCTTGGAGCAACCTGCCGCGATCCTTGTCATGCGAGTGCTCACTGTCGGCCGACATGTCGCATAAACACGGGCCTCGCTGAGCGAGACACCAAGTGTGGCTGGGAGGTGATGCAACATCTTCTATCGTCTACTTTCAGCATGTAAGGTTCAGAGGCCGGTAGCTCCCACGAACTTTGCGAATCTTTGTGGTAATTTGTCCCATTTGTCACTGGAGAACGTATGGCATGTGGAATTCATGCCAATTCACTCATTCATGCCAATTCACTCACACATTGGAGGAGGAAGCAAGGGTATTGTATAGTGCGGCGGACACTTGAGACGATCACAGTCCGCGGCATCTTCCGAACACCCATCAGCCTGATCACCCAGACAGCCCCGAGCCAGAGGGTTGTTTTGTTACATTCCTCCTGATGCAAATTCAATGTTTTTTCTTCTGTAGCAAATGGGCTACAGCTCCATTTCTTTGTGCAACCCTGTGTAGCACAACAACAATAAAATTATCCTTGAATCCCCGAATCATATCATGTTGTCGTTGGTAACTCCTTTGATTGATGGGTTTCTCTACTGCGCTCTTATTTTCTTTATTGAAATTGGGGCATCTCATTACTAGCTGCACTGTAACTGCGCCATAACTACATTTCTGGTCTGTTATGCGCATCTCGTTTCGGTGAAACTAAAGAGTGCGTACTGTATAATGAGCCTAACTACACTTTGTTTATGTAACTGCTCTGCTGCTTCGTCATTCATTTCATTTCCAAACCCTCCATATGGAAAAGCGAGGGCGACACTTTCAAAACATGCAATTGGCAGAGCCGTAATTAATTTTATATTACACATTGCTATATAATCACCTTGCCAATGGCATCGTTAAGCGCGATTCATTCCGTCTGCGGATCAAATTGTCCCCCGAACAAGCTCATCAGCAGCGAGCTGTTCAAATTTCCCTTTTGGAAATTACACAAAACAATGGGCACCAGTGCCGGCAGAATTCATTGTCTCATCCCTCATGTGCTGTTTAGGCCTGTGTTGCTGGGTGTCCTCGCCGCCGGTTCTTGGAATAAAAAGCGTTTGTCACCTTTTTATCCTGTTGTGCGGCACATCAAATACAATTTGTACCCAGCGTGAGGCCCTTGGGAGGACGAGGGTGATCGCGGCCGCCGCTGCTTTCAAAGCGGAGGGGATGATGGATCCGCCAACCGGAAGGGGGTTGAACGCGGACCTTTAGAAGAACTGAAGCGGTCGAGTGCGGGCTGCTGGATACCGGCCACTCTTCATTAAACCGCTAATATTACAGGCTATTAATTATTTAGAGCGAGGTCTTATGACACCATACGTCAAACGGTATTACGAGGCTGCTTGAGTGTTCCTGTGCGAGGAAAAACAGCGTCATCGATGGATGGTTGAAGTGGTATTCCCAATTCACACTGCACCGCTGTCTCCGTTTCTTTTTTTTAATCAAAGCCGAAGAATCCGTGTCTCTTTCAGTCTGTGTGTCTTGCTCTTACAGTATGTAGGAGGGGGATGGGGGGCCTTTTATACTACCTGTGTCCAGGGAGTCGTCGTCTCAATCTATCCACGGCTGTGGGATATCTATCGACATCATTTAATACTAGAATATCTAAAGTTGTTAATCTGGCAATCATATATACTGAGTAACAAATAAGGAATGGCATTTTTAATAATGTAGACTTCGTTATGGCCAAGAACCAGAGCTGTAAATGTGAGCGCCGACGCATTTTTTAACTCATTTACAAATTACTCAAAGGTTTGTAAAGCCGCCCCTGCAGCCAGCCTCCGCAGCTGCATCCAATTCTGCCTTTCAATGCCTTAAGAGAGATTCTGATTTCCACAACGTGATGCAATGGGCCTCTCTGACAGAAACTACAACTTAACGGTGACTCGCCCTCTTCCGTCCTCTTGCTTTTGATTACTTCATCACCCCTCTCGCGCTGATTACATCTAAGGTATCGCAAATTGTGCACTTAACTAATTCTTCATGCCAAGCTACTCTCCCACCCAAAAGAGCTTCGGCCTTGTAATTACAACGGATTAGGGACTAATATCTAATTATGCCTTAATGCCTTTTTAATGGCAGCTCTGGTGCTGAAGTCAAATTTCGCCGCCGTCTCTGTTGGGGGTGGGAGGTGAGGACCGGGGGGGGGGGGGGGGGGGGGGGGGGGGGGGGAGAGCAGCGGGTTTCTTGGCAGTGCGTGCGTGAGGGAGGATGGGAAACATTGATTTATTTTTTTTGGCTGAGGTTACAGGAGCCCACCAGGGAGCCAGCTGCTGCATACTGAAGTCGCTCGGCGTCGAAATGTTGCGCCGGCCCTGGGAAGCGGCGAAATGCGATTCCTTCGCCGCTGTTGTCATGTTGAAGGAGGGCTGACGCAAATGCCTGCTTGAATTATGATCTGGAATTGAGAGCGCTTATTGATTTCGGTACTTTATGGAGGGACGAGTAGTCTGCCAACAGAAGTGAGTATTCCAGTATTCTGTTGACGGATCGGACGGGAAATACAGCAAAGAGACGCTCTGGGTTGGAGAATCCGATGTTCTGCAAACCAAATCTACACACACACACACACACACACACACACACACACACACACACACACACACACACACACACACACACACACACACACACACACACACTTTTCAAAGGGTTGCAGCTAGTGTACGACGAGCACACTGAACAAGTAGATATGCTCAGATGCCGTTATAAACATATTCACACTCACTGTTTGTTTCTCCACGCATGATTGTTTTCCACAACAATATTCCGTTCATCATTTGTTTGCCCCTTGTTTATTCTAACAGGGTGTAGGAACAGTAGAAAAAAAAAAGAAGCCATCTGCATAATATTTCAGAGATTGATTGGGATGCAAATTGCCTCGTGAGCCCAATTGGTGTGGCCTGGCCTGTTTTAATTGGGTTCTGTTAATTAATGCTCGATGTGAAGACAAACTGAATTACTTGCAGGTTTTTGCGCATATTATTATCTCCTAATTGTGCCAGTAGGAAAATCACACGTGTGTGTGTGTGTGTGTGTGTGTGTGTGTGTGTGTGTGTGTGTGTGTGTGAGATTGTACTGTATGTGCATGCCTATTTGGTTAACCCTTTCTTCTGTTGTATAATCCTGTAAAAATCCTTACACCTTAATAACAAACACATATCATTAAGTCAACACGCCATTAGGAGGCTAAGTTCTAATGTTTTAATCACTGAAGGACTAATACAAGAAAATATTATTTATTTACAGACTGTAACTGAATGCATTAGGCTTGTCAGGAACACTGAGGCATTTAATATTAAAGTTAAGATTAATTTTCCTTAATTAGATATGGCCCTCTTGAGAAATTCTCTACCAGCTGAATGACTGCACTTGATAGGATTTCTTTTTTTTAATGCAACAAACACTGCGCGGGTGAGATAAGAGGTGAGAGGTGTGTTTTCATGGCTATCCTCTGGAAGCACTTGTTGTGTATGTGCCTTGTATTTCATCTGAATTATTACCGCACCCAAATAAGTAGAAGACAAAAATAATCGCAGCAGGTGCTTCAACCGCACCTCGAACTTAAAAAGAAAAACATTTTCCCAAAATGCATCACAAGGTAAAAAATCGCCGAGCGATGCGAGTCGAGGAGGTCCTCGAAAAGCAACAGATAAACATGTAAATGTGATCAGTCGTGCTCCGGGGGGCAGAGAGCAACGGCAATTAATGGGCGTCTGCGCGGACCGGAGCGTCGTTAGCGGCGGGGTGACCTTGAGGAGCCTCGTTAGCGGGGATTGATTGACGCGGCGGCTGTCGGCAGCGGTGACGCCGGCAGCGAGCGGGGCGCGGGCGGACAGACGGGTGGGCCGGGAGGCAGACAGTGGGTGCAGAGAGCGCACCTGGGATGTTGTGGATGAGTCGTGGCCTCATCGACATGAAGGCGTGACAAATAGTTCAGAGGCAGAGAATGATGCCTCGCGTTTTCACTGCAAACTTTTTTTTTTTGTCCAACACAAGGAAACATGAGTTTTTAAATTTTAGGAATATAAAAGAAAAACACATGAATAGCATAAAATCTATTAATCTAATTTGGATTATTATATGGTTTAGAGAAATTATTATGATTGGACGATTAAATTTGTGGACTTAAGAAACACTTTTGGTCCACTCATCCCAATTAAGACTCCATGTAGCTTCTGAATGCCTTCCTGTACATACTGCTCTTCCTGTAACGTCAGTACCGATGCTTTGGAAAATTCTGTTTGCTTTGTTTCAGTTTATTTAACAGTACCTCAACTTCACTACCACTGAAGTTCTTATTCTTACAGCCTTTTTTTTTCCAGTGGCATCTCTCCAATTCTCGGGCATGTGCTGTTGTGTTGTGTTTGCACACGACACACAGCTATCCTTATATAGTGAGGGGGCGTTACCTATGCTAATAATTCACAATGAGCTACAGGCCTCCAGTGTTGATCATGTGGGATTAATCACTCAGCACACCTGAGCAAGAGTAGGTTTGGATGGTTAAGGATGTTTCGTGCATCTGGAGTTGACTTCTGTTATTGTTTCTCTTTAGAAAAAATTTAAAAGAAATTTAAGAGAATGTTGCTGCATGGGACTCAATGTCACAAATATGAATTCTCCTACACTGACGATTGCAAATAACCCTCACGTATATAGTTGTGCATTGGATTGGGAGGTCATTTCCAACAATGTAACTGCAAGCATTTACAACTAATCACCTTGTAATGGCACTAATCCCATGTTTTTTGATTACCTGATAAAGAATAATCAAAAGTCATGTTGCAGTTTACGTCCATGTCCGTCCGGAATGCTATGGCCCAAAGAACATATCTGTTGCCGTCGCGGCGGCGTGAAAAACCTACGAATAAATGAATGGTGGAAAACCATCTCCCACGACAGACAGTGTGTCCCAGGTGTGAATCAGTACCTGTGATGTCGTGCTGTTTGAAGGAGTCGCTGTAGATCTGGTGCTGGTTGGGACAGTGTTTCTTCAGCCACTTGCAAACGTCCTGTTGGGTCCACAGGGCCACGGGCTTGGACAGCTTCACATATCCTGGCTGAGACAAACAAGGAAATGTAAAATTAGAAACATTTCATAATCACTTATACTCATGTTTTCACTTCAGGATCAACCTTAACATGTGCTGATGCAGTTGGACAAGACCCTTTATTTTTGTTTTAACAAGCTTGATGAACTGTGGCTCCACTGTTCTTGTTTAGAGGTCCTGTTTAGGGCACTGCTTTTGGACGACAACTCACACATTTCAGTCAGAGCACGAGTTGACAGGACTGCAGTAACCGTCTAATAAAATACAAGTTGTTTTCCACCGACGGGTCGGAGTGCAGTCGAGTGACACCTTCCGCCTGACTGATCTTGTCATATTATATTTACTGGCTGCTGTGTGACATTTTCCCTCCTCCAGGATCAATAAAGTATTCATCTTTTTAAAGTACAAGTGCAGTGACATACAAGCAAAAAAAAAATAAAAAATAAAAATAAAAAAAATGAGAAATGTTGAAATGCCCTTTCATCTGCATGCTAAATGACCTCTTTCACAGCCATTGGCAGCTGCGCAGCCTGTTCTTCACCATAGTTTGCTTGATTCCCCCCCCCCCCATCCATATGACCCGCCTCACTCTGCCTCTGATTGGCTTGTGCTTCTTCAGAGAATTTGTTAAGTTTGCTGATGAACAACATTGGTGAGAGGTTGGTGGGGTTAATGATTTCAACTCAGGCGTGGATGTTTAAATAAGGATGGCAGCCGTGTATACTGCTCTCCTTTATAATCACAATGTCCTGATTATAGGAGAAAAATGTTTCATAAAAATGTTGCTATGCAGTTTACCTAAATGATTGATAACGTGCTTGATCCAAACCACGCCTGCCCAGCATTAAGGTACCCATTACAAGTAAATGTTTTTGTTGACATTCACTTTTTCGCTCCCCAAATTGCATTGTAGCCCTCAGGCCCGAAATTGTGTTTTCTTTTGTCAGAAAAAAGTCGGAATGTTTTACAACCTGCATAATTTATAGCAGCTTTTATTGACAGACTGCTACCTTGAACAGCTCATTACCACCAACACGTCGTTTTTTTATTAACTAGTAAAAACAACACATAAAAACATTGTGAAAACCAGACCATAACTCTGTCGAATACCGTGGAGACCAAATCCAGCAGACGTGTGTATTTTGTTGTTGTTATTTTCGCAATAAATATTTTATATATAACTAGAAAATAGGGAAAAATGTCCATCAAAATTTCCCAGAGCCCAAATTGACGCCTACAAATGTCTTGTTTTGTCCGACGAACAGTAAAAAAAAAAAACAAGACTTAATAAAACATGGAGAAGCCAGAATCAAAGATATTTGGAGTATTTTACTCAAACAATGAATCAATTAAAGATGTGGGGAAACTAAAATTACCGCCTGACGGTCTTAGGCCTCCGTCAACCAGTCATGTTGCGGTCTACATCCACATCGCTCCAAAATATCATTACATTTGTGTAAAATTTGCATGATTAATATCAATCATCAGCATATCAATTCTTGAGTTATGGCCAAACACGTGTTTTGTTAGATCACAGTGACCTTTGACCTCCAAATTCTAAGCAGTTCATCCTTGAGTCCAAGTGGGCGTTCCCAGAGATATATCGCATTTACAAGAATGGAACTGACGGACGGACAAACTCCACCAATGCAGCTGTAACACTTGTGAGCCTTTAATCCAATCTGCACCAAAGTATGACGTGTAATATAATATATATATGTATATGAGAATGAATGTAACAGCTAAACATACAGTACACATATGCATGCGTCCGCATTGCACTACTCTGGTTACAAGTTGAAATATCCTGCTGGAGCATCGCTCTTGAAAGTGCTGGCGATGCTTTTTGATTTTGATTGAGGGGGCTGCTAAAAATTACAAACGGAGAGAGGTGATTAAAATTTCACACATCCACTCCCCTCCACTTCAGCCTGCTCTCTAGGCTGCCGTGTGGTGCGGCATAGCAATGGAAGCCCTTCTCTTCTCCGCCCGGAGGAGAGCAGAATAACAGGTACTGGCAGCATTTCCTCTGCTTTGCTTTGCCTCCCCCCCCCGCCCCCTCCCAATCTCTCATCTCTCCCCCATATTCGATCTCGCTCAGTCCCTGTCAGATCTATCACACTGTCTTTCGCACTTCCTCTCCCCACATACTGGCGCTCTCATCTTTCCCATCTCCCTCTCACCTGTTTCGTATTATATGGCACCGCCTCACCCTTTTCTCTCCCTCGCTCTGTCTCTCCACAGCTCCTTCCCACTCACTCGCTATATCTAGCGTCCCGGAGAGAAAGGAAAATTGGGGGAGATGTGCGCACTGGTTTCAGCTGGTTTTGACAGTCAAAGCGAGCAGGTAGGCGAGGCCGCCGCTCTTCGCGCGATTGCTCGGGTAGCATGCGTGGTTGGGTGAATCCGCGGGGGGGGGGGGGGGGGGGGGAAGAGAGTGGCATCGCAGGAAGAAAACCACATTAACCTTTAAACACATATCAACTTAAAGCTAATTAACCCTGACTAGAGGCCTGAGGCTACAGGAGAGAGAGAGAGAGAGAGAGAGAGAGAGAGAGAGAGAGAGGAGGAGTGTGTGTGTGTGAGAGGAAAGGAGAGTTTGGGAGAGTAGCGGGTAAGGAGGAGAGGATGCTGGGAGTGTGAAGGATGGCTGGACTGACAGATGAGGCAGAGGAATAAAAGATGGAGGGTAGAGGGAAAGAAGCAAAAAAATAGCTAGTGCTCCGGAATGGACACTGCAGAATTTGACCCAAGAGGCGCTCTCATTTTTCCATGAATTAATTTGTGAGTCAATGGCCATCTGTGTTTTACATTCTCCACTGGTTTAGCCCGTAGCGGTGTTCCCGGGGCCGGGGCACAATAGGTGAACCGGTGCCTTTCCTGCCTGCCAGACAGCCAGACAGACTGACAGCCAGCCAGCCAGCCAGCCGGTCGGCGGAGAGAAAACAGCAGAGGGAAGAAAACACAAGCACAATCACGCTCAAAGAGCTGTGTTCAAGAGACTCCGGGCCAATTAGAGGTTTGAGTGACAGTGCAGGGGTGAGAGGAGAAGCCTGCTTTATTTCTAAGTGGGATACGTCTGGGGAACAGGCAAAAAAAAACACACACACACACACACACCCATAAATATATATATCCACATGTGCAGCCCGGGCAGAGAAAGCATCCGATCACCATGTGTGCCAACGTGCGTGCAGCGCGTTGCCGTCCTCGCCTTTAATTGATAGCTGAAAGCCCAGCGCAGCAACCAGTATTCTTCATCGTTACCTTAGCAACAGAGCAAGGACAACCTCAGAAATTAAAAAGACGAGGAATAAAGCCTTGGGGAGGGGGGGGCACAACCCAAAACAAAAACTTCTGAGTCTTGGAATAAACATCCACACATTAACGACCAGAGTGGAGAACTATTACTAACATAATGAAGCATGTAATCGCTGATAAGCATTTAAAGGATCCAATATGGATGCACTCGACTAAATTAAACAAGAGGCAATCACATGCCCCCCCTTTTTTTGTGGAGGCGGTGCGGGAATACAAAAGCGGAGCTGGGAATTTAAAGCGCTCCGGCAACAAAAAACAAAACGTTGTGTGACTGGGAGTGAGTTTGGCAGTTGTGTTGGAACACGGCCGTGTAGTTGTGAAGGAGAGCGGCGACAACCCCCCCTCCCTTCATTTGGTCTCCACGATTGCTGGGCTGATTGCAGGGTCAAACGGCTGCACACTCAATTAAAAGTGTTAACTACAGCCGCAATTAGCACATGACGGCGCTTCGTCAATGCTGCTGTGCTGTATTTGTTATTAAACTGGCCACGAAAGACCTTAGAATGTCACACATATTTCATGGTTGTGTTTACTTCCCCCAAAAAATACCCACAAATGAACCTCGACCCTGGATATTTTCCCAGACAACAGAAGAGGGCAGCGTTTTCATTTATTGAACAAGGGCGAACAAAAAAAAAAAAACAATCAATTCCTCTTTGATTTTTTTATGAGAAGCGTTACAGCTGCCATTAGCAGAGATATTGTTTGTTGGGGATGAAACGCGGCTGCGTTCAAAACAGTCCCAATCAGAAACACATGCGACGTCAGAGTGGAAAGTATATCAGCAAACGAGGACGGGTTCAGTTTCTACATATAGCTCCGTTTCTAGAGGTGTAATGCATCAGTTATAAAGCAATAGTTAGTGAACTACACATTTGTATACACTATTCTTTTTCTTTTTTTCAAAGACAAGGGAGGTGAGCATGATGAGTTTGAGTATTTAAGTTAAAAGTAAGTCATTCTACAGACTTTTTCTTGAAATGTCTTTTCATTTAACAGAGAAATGGGGACAATTCAACTACATTTTCATTAAAAGTGGGAACAGATCATTTCCTAAATCCTAATGTTCTACAGCCTATGTTTAATACCATCTGCGAGGGGAGAAGGTTTCCAGACTAGTGAGAGATGCATCAAAGCAGAAGCATTTGGAAATGCAGGGGAATAGGAATTTCTTCGAGTGATGCAGAGATTAAAAAAAAAAAAATATGTATAAACATACAAGAAACAATAACTGAAACTTTGCAATCTCAAAATTTTAAAAGTTATTGATATCACAGCATAATGTTTCTATGGTGATTTTCAAGCTCTTGGTGTCTCGTTTTTTAATCATTTTTAGAAAATGTTGTTAAATTGAGCACCAAATATGTGTAACAAAAAGGTTTCAACTTAAAAATTGCTGCAACAACTTATGATATACTTCCATCATGATGATCCAAGCCGCTTTAAGCTCTAAACCAGGGGTGTCAAACTCATTTTCACTCTGGGCCACATCAGCATCACGGTCGCTCTCAAAGGGCCGGTTGTAACTGTAAGACTGTATAACTGTAACGACTCCTGACATATTGTTAAATGACTCTCTGCATTTGATTATTGTTTATTCAAGTGTAAAAATATTGTACATGCAGTTATATAAATGTAAAAATGAGTGCTGGGCAAGTTAACGCGTTATTATCGCGTTAACGCATTCATTAATTAACGGTGACAATTATTTTATAGCGCGTTAACGCATTTAAAATTATTTTTTTATTTTGAAAGTCCGTTGCTCACTGGCAGCGGTGGAGGAATGGAGACTACTGGACATCGCTGCGGTAAAGTCAGCAGACACTTACATGTTAGTGCACCTATATGCTGAAATTCACGGTAAACGCATTTAAACGGCACAGATCGGGAGCGAGCGAAGGACTTTGAAAGTTAGCGGAAAGATTAACGTGAGACAACATCCGGTTTCTTCAGACGAACATCCGGTTTTCATAATTAGATGCCAACAAAGTATGAATTATATTCACATTAAGTATAAAACATGCTACCTGCATCTCGTGAGTTAAAGGGAAAATACACCTAAATTGTGCGTAAAGTGTCTTTATTCTTTGATCGCTGGGTAACCATCATTACCTCGGAGTTACAGCATTATATTGATGAACAGTAGAGCTGCATTCACATGCTCTGACTGTCATGAAGACACAAGACACACATTTAGATGAAACGTGCTGAAACATTTTATTCCTGTTGCACAGCAGTGGAACGTTTCACATCCAGTCACACACTGAGCACAGATAGTGAAGAGATAGAACTGCTGCTGTGTAAAGGGAATACTGCTGCTAACAAGAACCTGATGTGTTTAAAGTGTTTACAAACCAAATGGTATTGCCTTTTTGTTCATATAGCAGTACTTTTAAAATAAAAGTGCGTAATACACTACTTTTGAATTCATTATTGAACTTTGCCATAACAATGCGATTAATCGCGATTAATCGCAAAAAATCCATGCGATTAATCGCGATTAAGCACATTTCTGTTATTATAGCATACTTAGCTCCGTGTTTGGTGTCAAAATGCCGACGTGAATTGTATTCCTTCATCACCGACACTGCCTCATAACACAGAAGCACAAACATGTATTCGCTTTCCCATCTTTCATTACATTTTCTTCCCTCTGCATCAATTTTTCTCTTCGTGGACATTTTGGGATTATTTGTCGATCTTTTTCAACTCAATCACTTGTTGGAAAACCTCTTTACGGGCTGTTCCCTCTCCTGTCCACCTGTTGTGATAGTTTTAATGTCGGTACACAGACAACATGCTATCTCATAATTTCAACTTTCTATCTCATAATTTTGACTATGGGGATACTTTTATTTTCAAGTCTAACTTTTCATTTTTTTTCCAAAATTAAGATTTCAAAAAAAATAAAAATTAAAAAAAAATGTTTTTGCTGCCGGATTCGCGGGCCACATAAAATGACGTGGCGGGTCGGATTCGGCCCGCGGGCCTTGAGTTTGACATGTGTGCTCTAAACTCTCATTATTTGCATGGGCGCCTAACCAAAAGACAATATCTATTATGACTACTTGACACACTCTGCTGAACATGTAATCAATTATTAATGTTTTATATATAATGTACTTATAGAAGACGAGGACTAGTGTTTAGTCCTGTACAGTGTTTACAATAATTATAACTTCTTCTATGAAGACATATTCTACATTACTGTTATTTTCTCATTCGTTATCCTTTTATATACCAGGATCCTGTTATGTATGGAAGCTTAGCTATGCTAAAGAAATCATGCTTCACTGTCTGACTCATACATTCTGCTCTAACTTGTCAGTGTGTAAATCCATCGCACAGAAATTCTGACTCCGCTTACATTCCTACCAGGGAAACCGCAAGGCTGCATTCGACTGTGATCCTTTTCCTGTCTATTGTAACACTGTTATATACTGCCCCCTAGTGTTCCAACTAGACACTGCAACCGCTCTCTGAGAGGGACTGGACAGGGAGAGGGGAGGGGGGGGGGGGACCACTGCCATTAGTGTCATGTTGACTGAGTGAATGGCTGTTTGAGACATGGAGGCCAGGGTCGTCGGCCCCCATCTCCACTGCTCAGCTAATTAATATCTCTCTCTCTCTCTCTCTCTCTCTCTCTCTCGCTCTCTCAGAGCTGGCGGGAGATGAAAATTTCCTGTATTAATTAATCCGTTACATTAATACATGTAACGGATTACATGTCCATCCAGATTCATTATGCCATGAAAACAGAAGAGTGAGCTTTAATGTCTTTGATTTTCCAATAACAAAACAATCCTCAGCTGCTTGAGTTCTGACATCTTCCTGATTCAAAACAGAATTTGCCTTACTTTCTTTTTTATTGTACTTTTACAATATTTATACTTCTCTTCCTATATAAATATGTGTGTGTGTGTGTGTCTGGATATTAGATGGCACTGTGTGACCCAATTAAATGTGTATGACAAGATTAAGATCTCATATCACATAGAGATTCCCTTTCACTTGGATGTACATGACATTACTGAGGCTGTAAACGCTCTAACTGCTGTTTCACTGTGACTTTAACTGCTAACAGTGAAGTCAATGGCAACACCGCAAACCTCCTCATCAAGCTCTTAATCAACATATTAATAAATACTATGTGTGCCTTGGCTGTGTTGCATGATAGAATAGATTGCCGTTCAATGTAATTACAGCCTTTTCTGTACTTGATCTTTTGAACTTCCCCCCCAAAGAGAAAAGAAACTAATTCTTATTAAGTGCAATCCAGAGACACAACACTGAGACTGAAAGCGCAGTCAGTTAATTTATTTCGGCTAATGCAGTACTCCCTCCCCCCCCCCCCAGGTCTCTAATGCAATCAGCTGTAAACGGAGAGATGCTGCGATATAAAATTACATGATGATACCTGCAAAAACCACAAAGCGCAGATGGTATGTTAGAGATACTGAGACAGGATCGGCACATATTAACTTACAGTTACAGCACAATACAGAGCCTCTCCAAGTGTGTGTGTGTGTGTGTGTGTGTGTGTGTGTGTGCGCGCTGTAGGTGTTTGTTTGTACTAATTGAACCGAGGCCTGGCTGTCTGGTGTTTACACACAGGACTACGTCCGACTCAAAGTTCTTCCACTTTGATTGACAGCTGATTATCACAGATTTCACACGGAGAAACGAGGATGTGCGTGCGTGAGTGAGAGTGAGAGAAAGAGAGAGAGAGAGAGATTGTGTTGGGAGCAATCAATCCCGTCTCCTCCCACTGTCCCAACCGCGCAGTCTATTTCTGGAGAGGAAGTCAGGAATTTATTCTGCATCGCTGACGACGGATCCTTTGATCTATTATCAGAAACACAGCGGGAGAGTTGAAACAACAGCTTGCATCGCCCGTTCCCTGTTAAATTATTTGTCTTTACTGATGAGGTGGATGTGGGGGAGCATAGGGGATTATTATGAAGATGGTGGTTGACTTGTTTCTTGTGTGTGTGTTGCAAGCGGGATGTTTTTCTGACTGTAAATCTGACCACAACGGTGTTCTGAACTAAATGCTAACGTTGGCGCGCTAACACGCTCGGAGCCGAGCGCCGCAGGGATGACGCGTTCTCGTAGGCCAACCCCCGGAAGTCAGCGTCGCATCGGTTTCCTCGACAAAAAACGAATGGTTTTTTTTGGATTGTTGCAGAAAATAAGCTCTGTGGCAAACAAACGTTTGTGACACTTACACGTTTTTCTTCGGCGAGATGACCTTCACAAATGAACACCGCTTTTATGATTTTTGAAGAATGAATACAAATGAGAAGTTTAGGCCATCCTGTAACTTACAGTGGTAAATGGCTGTTACAGTGGCACTGCATCGGCAACAAGAGACTGTTTCTGTTGTCTGACTCAAACAGTGTTGTGAGTAAAGTACTGAGATTGTAAAAGTACCAATACAACATTGTAGAAATACTCCGTTACAAGTAAATGTCCTGCATTCATAATTTGAGTAGAAGTACAAAAGTCTTCTATCTGGGATCTAACTTATCAAAAGTATCAGTACGTATTATGCAGAACAACCCGCCTCAGAATAAAATATTATGAAATTGGATTATACCTATTGATGCATTAATGTGTAAAAATCACTTTAATGTTTCAGCTGGTAAAGTTGACGCCAATGTAAACTACTTTATACACTGTAATAATACATCATAATGTATTTACTGATTCTATTTAGTTTTAATAATCGAATTGGAGAAGTAACTGGTACCTAGTACAGCAGAGGGACACTTCTATAAACAAGCACTGAAATCAGAACAGGTTGAAAGATGCTAGAATAAAAACTTGTTTACACATCATGGCCTTAGACAGCAACGTTCCCAAAGTTAAGCGCTGAATGTTATTGACAATTATTTCGAGTAGAGCGCTCTGCGCTGGGACGCGAAAGATGATAAATCAGTTGTAATGATGATCTGGATTGAACCGATTGAGCCTTTTCCTGCGTACGACGCTTTCAGGGCCAACTCTTACCCGCGACAGCTCCGACTCGGAGACGGAGCGGTGTGGCGGCGGGCGGCGCTGGTACATGGGCGGGCTGACGTCCCGGTAGCTCGGGCTGTCGTCGTCCAGCAGGGCAGCCCCCGCGTCCACCGACTCCTCCCCTTCCTCCAGCTGTGACATCATGTCCTCCGGGCACATCTGGTGGTCGATGCCATTCTGGCTCAGGTTGCAGTGAACAGCTGTGTGGACAAGAAGGAAAAAAATAAATTTCAGAATGATATAATTTAATAGAATAGTATATTTTCAGATAGTATGCTGAATTAGTACTTTCTACCTTTTATGTATCTAGAAGCACTGTACTAAAACTGCTAAACTCAAATGTAGTTTACTGTGGAAATTATACAATTTAAATTATTTTCAGTACTTTAGGCTTCCAAAATAACACTATGAGGTGCTGAATAGATACATTTTAAAAGGATTTCTTAATTAAGGGGATTTATAAGTTCATGCTGCGAGGTCTACTGATGAGATATATATATATATATATATATATATATATATGATACATCTGTGAGCATGTGGAATCACAACAGGTCCTCACATTGAATGCGATGCTGCTAAAAGTCCACTAGATGTCAGCAGATAATGGTGGATGAGCGGAGTCTCGATACAACAATAATACCAGTGTGTTCCACAGTTAACGGTCTACAAGAACTCAATGTATTTGACCATCAGAGGACACCAGCAATAATAATAAAGACACAACTCATTTAAAGTGAGACCTCTAATTGAAAAATAGGAATCTTGAAGCAAGACTCTGTAACTTTCTACTTATTACAAATGAAAAGGTAAATTCATGAGCAACAAAAAAAACACTCTGGCTCAATTCAACCCACTCTGGTGTTTTCCTGCTGACCTGGTCTGGTATGACCAGTGGCTAATGTTAGCTATTGCTAGCTAACTTTAGATAGACACTACTGTGTAACAGACATTGCAGAGTCAGTCTGCTGGCTTTATGGCTCTACTGTAAAGCCTCATTTCACCAGAGGTGAGTTGAGTTGCGAGGAGTTCCTCCATTTCTGTTGTGCATCCCAAAGTGAGACAATAGTGTCCACCAACATCACACTCAATCAAGAGAATTTAGTTTGCACACTATCATCTTTGTGTATTTTGTCCCCTTTTCGGTGTCAACACATCATTACATTACACGGCATAGTTATCAAATTCACAAATACAAATTAAATACACTTTTGTTTGTGAATTTGCAATTTTCAACCATTCCCATCACAAAAGGCGGAGCTTTCGCAGCCAACGTAACCCATAACTGATGACAACACAACAGGTTTCATCTTCAGCCAGAAGGAAGCATCTTTTTAGAGAGAGTGCTGTTGTGTTTTGTTAGAATTTAGAAAAACTGCAGCAGAAAAGCAAAAACAACAACTGGACCTTATTGAGAGATCAACAGCTTTACAGCTCTAAATCCTTGTAAAACGCTTACTTGTTGCAACAAATTGTCAGTTAAGTTCAAATCTCAGGCGGACGACTAAAGATTTAAAATCCACTGAATCAATTGAGTTGGAGTAGTTGTATTTGAGTGGAGACTATTCTATAGACTGGAGCCTTGGGGAGAGGAGGGACAATAGTCACATCAGCAGATGGCTTTGATTCCTTCTTATAAACTCGTATCGCACTACTTTGCCATTTCCTCCATGAGGTGATTATTTTTTGTTTGGTTCTTCATGTGAAGCGTCAGACTCTGGCACTATTTCAGTCTCATCAGCCACTGATGCAAGCTCAGAAGCGACGGCGAGCAGTGGGTTGTGAGGTGTCACGGAAATAGGTTGTTTGTCATCGCGCAATCCGCCCACTTGTTCCAAAAAAAACACGGACGGTTCTTTTTATGTGGAACCGGAGCCAAAGACTCTTTTCATCACACCTGAAGGCTGCTGCTGCTGCTGCTGCTGCTGCTGGGGATTAAAGGTTGTTTTTCAAAGGGCGCACATTGTGAATGGTCTCAAAAGAGCGAGAATAAACTTGAAAACACAATGGAAGATCTGCAAGAAAAGCAGCAACGCATACACGGATCAAGACACACTGACAGACATCAACGGTCCGTAACGAAACAGGACAGTGAAGTTGGAGGCAGGGACTTGTACAAATGCTTACAATAAATGAATGTTTCGACGTCCCCGATGGACACATTTGTGTCGGGTGGGATGAAAAACAAAGATGACAGCCATGTATTGGCCAAAACGATACTTTCAGCCTGTTTGCTGGCACGCCCAGGAAAACACCCAATTAGGCCGAATTCTGTCAGGCCACTGTCACCGAGCAGTTACGACAACTCTGACACGGCTCAGAAGGATTGGAACAAGACAACGACGACAACATCGGTGCTGTTTTAGCTCTAAACAGCTCTAAACCTCCTGCTCTAATCTAACAGGAGCAGGAGGGTGTAAACTACCTCCTCCGAGGACATGCACACCTGGGAAACAAAAGAAGGAACTCAGTATGATTCAGTGAACGAATGCGCCGCAGGCCAAAGCAAAACCTTCCGGAGAAACGTCCTCCCTCAGGACCTCAAATCACACCGTCCTCTCAGGATTGTGTTGAAATTGTTTCGCAACTCTACACTTTCAGCTCTGAACCCCGCACAGGTTTCTGTTGGATTGTGTCCCACCGAAGAAAGATGCACAAATAAAACAAAAAATTAAAGAAACCCTTCATGACCCGTCAGTTTTATCTTATGACCCATCGAAGGGGACCCGACCCCTAGGTTGGAAATCGATGGACTAAAGGACTAACCTGCCTAAACTGTATATAAAGTGGTTACTGAAGAACTAGCTCCACCTCCACCACTGTAAAAACATTTTTAATGCACAACGAGTGTTAATACCTCAGGTACATTTTACATAATCCTCCGGTACTGATGGTTTGAATGTAGGACGTTTACTTGTAATGGAATGTTTTACTGGTACTGAAGTAAAGGATCTGAATACTTCCACCACTGTACAAAATGTTCTTACTTATGTACTTTTCTCAGTGAGTAGAAAGGATATCCAGAATTGATGAAAACAGCACATCCCGAGGGCTTGTTTTCCAGAGTATTTAGCAGAGTAACAGTGACCAACAGGTTTGATTGTGGATCACAGATCACTATTTGAAGTCATATCACAAACAGCACAGCTGCAGACCTGCTCCGTTCTGATCCCTGATAAGAAACAGAGGTCTTGATATGCCCCCGTTGCAAAACATAGAACGAATATACATGAGCGGGCCATGTTTTAAACAAAGCCGACTTGAGATGCGTAGCACGAAGCGTTGCTCCCCCTCACTGCCTCTTTATTCCTCCCTCATCTCTATGGAGCTCACTCTTGCCCCTCTCCTCCATTCATGAATGATGTGCCACAACTCTGGAGGAGAAATTAATTATACATCCTCTGCATCTAAACAATGGCACCAGCGCACTAAAAGGAATAGTTGGATGGATGGACGGATGACAAAATGATGATGGGGTAATGGAAAGTGGAGGCACACAAAAGGAGGAAGGACAGTTGCATTTCTCTCAACCCTTTTAAAAAAGGGAGGAGGGGTGGGTGTGTAGCAGGCTATGAGATACAGATTTTTTTATTTTTTATTTAAACGGCAACAGTTGCTATAAATAGCACCATTACATTCTTCCCTCTCTCTCCTCCCTGACATGCGCCGAGCAAGCATCGCGAGGGAAGAGAGACAGATGATGGAGGATGTCTGCCTCCTTTTTGGTTTTTTTGGTTTTTCTCTCTCAATGACATTCAGTAAAACAGGGAGGATGAAATGAATGGCGGTGCTGGAGAATAGCACCATCCCTGCACAGCCAAATGCATCCTGAGATTAGAAGATTAATAAAGAATTGGATTAATTTTACATAACTCAGTCTCTCTTAATTAGTGGACATGGTTTGCGAACATGGAGCCATTACCAACCAGTCGTATTTGAGAAATACCGGCAGACGGGAACATTGTGTCCCCACGTAGTCAGGATATACTGCTTAATCATTTTTATCTTGTAATGTTAGGCTGGGGTTCTGGACCAGATGAGTTACGGGACTTTCTGTGCTACGCCAGCTCCCACCCAATGAATACTGAGTGTAAAAGGTGTTGTTTTCTTTTTACCTTTATTTAGCTTTGCTGAGATGTACAACGCTCTTATTGTTGAGGAAAGTCCTGTTCGGACTTACAAAATACTCCAAGTACCTCAAAATTGTACTTAAGGCGAGTACTAGATAGGGATGTCAGGAAACCAGAAATGTAGTTGTCGAAATACCAGTGAAATTCCACAATTCTTGATAACCAATTTCATACAATGAAAAACCCCCAATAAATCCCGTGTACTTCAACACACACTCCTCTATTAGCGTTTGCATACAGGTTTTTGCAAACATATTATTAATCCCTAGTGATGGGCCTCAAGCTTTTGGCAAAAACTAAACTTTACAAAATTACATTCCAACATATCAAAATTACATGATAATTGACCTTAACCCCAATACTCATGTTTATTGAACAGAGCTTGAACGCATCATGTGTCTCAATGCAACCTCTGTTAACGTTAGCTGTTAGCTTCGTTACTTAGCTAAGCAGGAGCTGTGAGCTTTCAATAATCATATATTATATTAAATGAGCACTACAAGTCTATAGTATAAAATTGCAGAAACCCAGCTGAGAGAAAAAAAATCTTTCAAACCAGAGCAATGGGAGCAGCCACGTGCTGTTTTCTTCCTGCACTACCTCCTGAGCCCGTGTTTCACAGCGCGAGCTGGTTCAAAGTGAAACCACTAGCGGGTCCATAATGAAAAGTGAAGTTTGCTCTGTGTGGGCGCTCAGGCTCATAGTTATCTCTTTCTCTCTGGCTGACTCTCAAAGTGGAGCAGAATGAATTGTTTGCGAATAGAATCCACGGTGTGACCCAGAAACCAAGCCTGGGGGAAGCAGCCAGGGTAAGCCGGGCCAGATGAATGCGGAGATCGTACCAAGTCTGCACTGCAGCCGTGCCGCCTTTGTTCTTTTGCCTTACTTCCAGCGACGTTTAGCAGAAAGGTGAAGCTAATCCCAATCCGCTAATGGGCATGTAAGGACGTGGGCGCATGAGTTCCCATAACCAAAGCTGTTCCAGCTGACACTTGTTTTTGAATTTGAAGAGCTGGCCCTGGCACCAAAACTGGCAGGATCTCCACAAAATGACATTTCAGTCACCCGCGCAGCTGCTTCTCTTTTTATATGTCAACAGTGGCTTGGAGCTAAATCTGAAATCAGTCCCAACACTAAAAATAACTAAGCGGTTCGGGGAATGAATGTGTGGATTGGCACTTTGTATTTTTCACAGTCGGTCAGCTTTCTCCATGTGATCTCGCTCCAATCAGCTCACGCATGCATCCGCAATGATTTACATGCACTCGTACACCGTGCACAGACGCAGGCAAAGACGCTGTAAAACTTGCCACCCTAACACTGAAGGCGTTGCCGATTCTCACCCAGTCTGCTCTGAGAAAGTGAGCACACCTAGCAGATCTACTCGGGGTGTCAACGGAGTCCGTCCCCCGCTCTCCAAAATTAGAACTAAATGTGCGAGGAAGAGTGCGTCTGCTCATCTGTCTACCCTGAGGACCCTGCACAGAGTATCTCCATCAGTGGGGGGACAGAAGACACAATTACACGCTTACCAGAGTACCAATTAGAATATCTTTGAAGGGCGGAAAGAGACAGAGAGAGCTTTGGGCTGTAGTTTTTGGAGATTAAATTCAGGAGACGGAGGTGTATGGATGATCTGTTCGCTGTTGTTTGTTCTTTTTAAAAGTTCTTTAGAAGAGAAGTCTCTTTTGGGGTCTTCTGGTGCTTTCACAAGTCAACATTTAGTCGGTTTCATTCAAAACTCTGGTGCGGTCCGTTGGGGCTCCGGTGTGAACCAAAGCAACCTGTCTGAGACCGCCTGGGAGAGGTGGTCTCCGTTTCCAAGAAAAGCCTAGAGCAGTTCGACTGCAGTGAGAAGATAATCCGACCTCATTGCAGGAAGTGATCAAAACGCAAGGTGCCTGCGCCGGCATTTGTTGAGATTGGATTGAACGAAAGGTTAACATGAGTGGGAGAGGACTTACTAAGACTTCTGCAGAAGGCTGCGTGACATCTGGGCCGAGGGGAACATACAGAATATGCTAAATAAAGGCAACAAAGTAATTTGAGATAAACTGGAGGAGGAAGGATTTGTGCGCAGAGTAGAGAGTCAAAGTGAAAAAACATTCACGATACAATATTTCAGTCCTCGTTTTCCTGCATAGAAGTGGCAGCTCTCGATACGAAAAAGATACATTTGCTTCAAAAATTCCTGATTTTAAAAATGATAGTATTATATTGCTAAATTCACACCATTTCATAAGCAAAGTTTAATTAAGTCTGCTTGTGTTTAGAAAACATTCAACATTTGGGAAATGTGTCCTCTGTTGCTATATTCATTCCTTAAGTATAAAATGAATAAAAAATCCCAAGCCCTAAAGACCATCATCAAATATTTGTGTCACAAATGCCACTTAGAGCTACTTCATTTGCTGTGCAGGTGCGGGACTTTTTCAGTACGAAAGCAGTTGTCGTTAATCACACCTGAAGCTGCCATTTATACCCTTCTTGTATCAGCTAATGAGCAGCTCCACTGGAGCAATAAAGAGTTACTAGCGCTGCTCAACGGCACCTGCAGCAACAGTCTCTGCTGTCCTTGAGTTGAAGTGGAGCTGCAGACACAAAAAGGCAGAATTAAACTAAGTTAACGTTATGTTGCGCTCGGAGAGAAAGGCTGCGTACAAATTGAGCCGCTTCCATGCCGTGTCAGTGTCCCTACAACGTGTTGCAGCAATCTGAAGATTACTAAGAGTGTCAGACAGAATGGGTGTCGCTGCTGTCAGAGGAACGAGCGCGCATGATTATGTAAGGTATTCCACTTTAAGCCTTGCAAGGTTTTAGGTGTCTCTGCTTCAAACACTGAAATAAGTAGGGCATCCGTTACCCTGACGGATCCACGGGTCATTAATAGAGCCGCCGTTTATGGCTTCTTAAAATTCATGAGGCGGCGCTGCGGGCCTGTTCAAGAGGTGATGGTGATCTCAGGTATCATTCACTGTGAATCAGTGGGTCGACTCTGATGTCGCTGGTTTTGAAAGCAGAGATTTGAATGAATTGGTTGGACGCTTCATTAGTTGGCTAAAAGTTTAAACGGCCCCCAGTCGTGGGTGAGGGTTGATTACATATGTCCAGTTACAGTACATGGTGGACATCTAACTGCACTTCTTTTGCAGAGTGTTAACGTGCATGCTCTCACACCGGAAACTCGACACCGGCCGAGCCGGCTAACTTCCTGTTTAGCACTACGCTAACTGGAATAGGGACACAATAATTCAATGGCGCAGCTCTTCTAGACTTTCTAAATGTTATCGGACAGAATTGATTAAATTGTGACAGAGAGCTGCGCTCTAGGTTTTGTATAGCCCTAGGGGAGTTTTTTTTTTAAAAGGGTCTAACTCCACAATTCAGTACAATATAGTTCAGTCTTTTCACAAATTTTCAAAAAATATTTATTTTTGAACTTGTATAATGTGTTTAGAAAAAGAAAAGTCAGATTTGACTTTGACTGTCAGTGAGTTTAAGGCTTGTTGTACAGACCTATCGGCTGTAAACCAAGATGAAGCTGTCACATAAGCGTAGCCTGGTAATACACGTGTAATGAGCCATTACTAACAGCACATGACATCTGGAGGAATTCTTGTCAAGGTCCTTTTAAGCTTACTGGCTTAAGTGCACTCGTTAATGCATACGAGAGCCTGCACCAGAATCTCACTATAGTCTGAACTGACAGAGCAGAGATTCAAGGAAAACCTGCACAATTACTGGATGCTTAAAACACAATAAACCATACAAGCGCCCGCGTTCACTTAGAAGCCTGAATTTACCATTTTTTGGCCTTCAACTCTTCCGCTTACGCGCTCATTAGGTTATCTTATCTGTTCATATGTCTGCCGCTGAGACAAAGAGGAATGGCTGCACGGCTAACTATCAAAGTGAAGTCATGTAACAAGTTATCCGGCCAGCTCGACTCTCTGCGGGGGCTCTTAATTCACCCTGACATCCTATCAAAAGTTAACTGTGCTGCAACTTCAGACACTGCCCTCTCCGACCCGCGGGGCTCGATCGGCTGTGATTGGTCGGTTCTGTGTCACGGAGGCGCAGATGTGCTCGGCTTTGAACATTTCTCAGCTGCAGAGAGTGAGGGAGGATTAAAAAAAAAAAAAGTTGTGGGGAGGGATATATTGTGAGAAAGACAGAGAAAAATGAGTCAGTGAGACGACGACAGAGCGAAATGACCCACTTTGCTGCACAGACGCATGTGAGCTAAATATAATCGGCCGCTCACCGTGAAGCATGCATCCCAGGCATAAAGCTTTTAACGTGCTCTGCTTCAAAGGCAGACGGTGAAGAGGCGACAAAAAATAGATTGTCTTCATTTAGAGCCAAGTAGCATCTATAAATATTTGATAAGAGACGCAAACTTGCTCTTTTGGGTGACCGGGAACCGCTGGAGAGTTGAGTTTATTTCTCTGGGCCAGTGCATGCATTACCGACAACTGCAGACTCATTTTCACAACCGCATGTTCTTTATTAGCTAAACTTCAATGTCACATGCATTGTCTTGTTTTTTACAGTGATCAGACCAGAGTATCTCAATGTCAGCGCCGCATGGAGAAAAATAACTGCCGTATCAGCATTAAGGCACGGCACGAGTAAAGTTGAAAATATGTTCTTCTGTGTCGTGTGAGGATGAAACAAGATCCAATGTCACGGTGACAGCCAGTTTCCAAACGCTTTTTAATAATATAGTAGTAATACTGGCAATTTATACAGTATAACAGGGAAATTTCCCTTCGCATAAGCTACTCAACAATGCATTTCCAGTCAAACATCAATAAATTCTTTAAATATAGTAAGAAATATAAAATATTATAGTACATCATCACATCCATATTGATCGTTAAGTCTGCCTAGAAATTTGGATTCAGCCCTCATTCCCCTGCTCCTTTCCCTGCCAGATCGTCTGCTGAGCTTCGGCCGTCCAGCCGTCTCGTTCCCTGCCTCACTTGTTGTGACCTTTTGCCCGTCTGTTGCCCTTTTTCGCTCTGTCTGCCCGTCTGCTGTTGCATCCTGTTTTTGTTTCGACCATCAACACAGTAATCTCCGCTTTTGCCCGCCGAGTCATGCATTTGAGTCCTCAGTGTTTCAACATCACAGGCCACCTTTGAAAACGATGTCAAAAGGCATCAATTCTTGCAGCCCTGCTACACAACGACCGTTTTCCCCTGACATTGACTCCCACCCATCTGTGCCCACTCGGGGACACACAGACTGCCACGGACTTCAGTGAGCAGGAACAGAGCCCAGAGAACCTCGCGGTCTTCAGGGACACGCTGCCGGAGTGCCAAAAACAGGAGTGCCAAATGCCGCAGGGCATTTCACGGAAAGAAAACAGAGGTCGTCGTTTGCGGGGGAGAAGAGAGGCCGCACAAAAGGCTTGGAAGCGCTTTACAACGGTGAAGAGATCGATGAAACGACTGGGAAATTATGCAACGTACGTCTCTTCCCCCAGAGTTTAATTTGCCTCATGCTCATTCGTCATGAAAGTCGACAAAGATACCGTGTACGGAATATCTTGTTCTGTCCTGTTTTGTGCCACACGCTGTCAGCTAGTAAAAAAAAAAGTCCTGTACAGAGGTCGGACGCTGCAGTCTTTGCTTGTAACAAAGGCAACACAACTCCACACTCCTCTCAACCTTTTTGCCTTCGCTAATCTGCATATTCCTCAGATCTAAATGTGGAAAATCTGCACATTTTCCCTCTTTGATCGCTGTGAATCCGGCTCAGTGTGTGCCAAGTGCAAAAAAAACGGCAAATGGCTTTCGATTGAAGTTGATTGAGCCGTAGCACAGAGCATCCCGAGGCTACAGGTGACACTCTAACACAGTGAGTGAGAGGTGGAGACGTGACGTGAATGTGAAAATAACTACAAATTGGAACACCGCCGCTTTTAAATTGAATTGAACTCGTAGCTGCGCTATATAGCGGGGCTGTGGTTATGTCAGCTAACTTCTCTTTTGAATCCTAAAAATGTAGTTCTGCTCAGTGTCAGTTACATCCAACTTACTTGGACTGGCCCCTTCTGTAGTTTATGGTACAGTATCGACACCGTTATCGGTCTCCTCTGAAGAATGAGGAATAGTTTTGGAATAGGAATTTTGTGAAATAAGTTAATTCCCTTTCTTACTAAGAGTTAGGTGAAAAGTCTGATACCACTCTCATGTCTGTACTCTAAATATGAAGCTGAAGCCAGAAGGCCAGTTAGCTTAGCTTAGCATAAAGAGTAGAAACTGGGAAACAGCTAGCCTGGCTCTGTCTGAAGTAAACAAAATCCATCTATTGGCACATCACATGTTTAAGGGGCACTAGTTGTATCCCCTCGTTTCCAGTCTTTGTGCTAAGCGCTAATGGCTAGCTGTAGCTTCATATATATATGAGAGTGGTATCATCTCCATCAAACTCTCTGAGAGACAGTTAATAAGCACAGTACCCAAAATGTCACACTATTGATTAATCTATCGATTACCTTCTTGATTAAAGCAACTCTGTTTCTAATTTCCGAGAGCTCAGAGTGCTGTCTTCAAATTTCTTGCTTTGCCCCAACCTGACCCGCAGGATGGTTTCATCTGAGAAGCAGTCGTTGGAAACTGGTTAGAAAAGGTCAGGCACTTCAAAAAAAAAAAAAAAAGAGATACTTGTATGGATGGACGATTGGATGAATCATCTGTCAAGCAAACGCTTGCGGAAGCCAGTCAGGAGAAGAGCGAAAACATCTTTTCCATCGAGGAAAGCCTTCAGCACTCCGGCCAGGGACAGATCTGACAGAACTGTAATGAGTAAACCCTTGACATTTGTTAGACAGATTCTCTCCAGGTACAAGTTAGGAGATGCAAGTCTGTTGATGAAAGTCGAATATGTGAATGCTGACATTGCTACAGGACAACTCTGTGCCCACTACTACTTCTCTTCTCATTTTATTCTCTATTTTTATTTTCTGCTTTGCTCTCATTGTAAATTCCAGACGGCAGCACTTTAGTACGGTGCATCAAAGATGGCTGTAGGTCCACCCAAGGGATGATTACACAACACCACTCTCCTATGACATTTGCTGCATCTTCTGTCATCTTAATCCCGTTCCTGCTGAGTAAGGTTGGTAAAGATGGCCCCCTCCTCCTCGCCGTAGCAACTCCTGATTAGCCTGACTAAAATGTAATCCTATTCCACCGACGCGAATAAACACGTTTATTCTGCTAATTCTATTCCTGGGCCGGATTGGAGTTTTCTGAATGGGTGCACAGGCATGCAGAGCAGGGCAGGACGTATCAAGGAGGCTTGACGAAGGGAGGCAAGAGAGGACGAGTGAAATGAACAACTTCTGCCACAGGGGTAAACACTGACTGCTGCTGCGGTTGGACACGGGGTCCAGTTCTTGGGTCTTTTCTATGTGCGCGTGTATCTACACGTATAAACACATGCTTCTGCTGCATGTTTATGTGAAACCCTGCTCTTCATTATGGCCCTAAAGACACGTAGCCTTTCATATCCAGTCTAATATGACATGAATTCAGACTGAAAATAACACTGCATGCTGGTGAACGGGTGGTTAAGACGCACACCACACAAACACAAACAGTGCTGGTCTCATTCCATCCATCCATTTTCCTCCGCTTATCCGGGGTCGGGTCGCGGTGGCAACAGGCCAAGCAGGCTGACCCAGACTTCCCTCTCACCGGCAACATGTTCCAGCTCATTCTGGGGGATCCCGAGGCGTTCCCAGGCCAGCTGGGAGATGTAATCCCTCCAGCGTGCTCTGGGTCTTCCCCGGGGTCTCTTCCCAGTTGGACGTGCCTGGAAAACCTCCAGTGGGAGGCGTCCAGGAGGCATCCTAATTAGATGCCCGAACCACCTCAGCTGACTCCTTTCGACGCGAAGGAGTAGCGGCTCGACTCCAAGCTCCCTCCTGATGACCGAGCTCCTTACCCTATCTCTAAGGCTGAGCCCGGCCACCCTACGGAGGAAGCTCATTTCGGCCGCTTGTAGCCGCGACCTTGTCCTTTCGGTCACGACCCAGAGTTCGTGACCATAGGTGAGGGTAGGAACGTAGACCGAGTGGTAAATTGAGAGCTTTCCGGCTCAGCTCCCTCTTCACCAAGACGGTCCGGTGCAGCGCCTGTTTTACTGCTGCAGCCGCACCGATCCGTCTGTCGATCTCCCGCTCCATCTTACCCTCACTCGTGAACAAGACCCCAAGGTACTTGAACTCCTTTGCTTGAGGTAGGCACTCCATCCCCACCTGGAGGGAGCAATCCACCGGTTTCCGGCAGAGCACCATGGACTCAGATTTGGAGGTGCTAACTCTCATCCCCGCCGCTTCACACTCGGCTGCAAACCGCCCCAGTGAATGCTGGAGGTCACGATCCGAGGAGGCTAACAGGACCACATCATCTGCAAACAGCAGAGAGGCGATCCCGACACCCCCGAACCTGACGTTCTCCACCCCCCGGCTGCGCCTAGATATCCTGTCCATGAAAGTCATGAACAGGACCGGAGACAAAGGGCAGCCCTGGCGGAGGCCAACACCCACCGGGAACGTGTCTGACTTATTGCCGAGAATACGGACACAGCTCCTACTGCAGTCGTACAGAGACCGGATCGCCCGTTGTAATGGGTCCGGCACCCCATACTCCCGCAGCACCCCCCACAAGAACCCCCGAGGGACCCGGTCGAAAGCCTTCTCCAAGTCCACAAAGCACATGTAGACTGGTTGGGCAAACTCCCAGAACCCCTCCAGTAGTCTTGCGAGGGTAAAGAGCTGGTCCACTGTTCCACGGCCGCGACGGAATACGCATTGCTCCTCTTGAATCTGAGGTTCGACAAACGGTCGGAGCCTCCTTTCCAGCACCCTGGCATAAGCCTTAGTAGTGTGAGTAGTGTGATACCCCGGTAATTCGAGCACACTCTCCGGTCCCCCTTTTTGAAAATGGGAACCACCACCCCGGTCTGCCAGTCCATGGGCACTGATCCCGACCCCCATGCGACATTGAAGAGGCGTGTCAGCCAGGACAGCCCAACTATGTCCAGCGCTTTCAGCATCTCAGGGCGGATCTCATCCACCCCCGGCGCCTTGCCACCGAGGAGCTTTTTGACTACCTCAGCGGCCTCTGCCAGGTCTGGTCTAATTCCACCAGAGGCCTTTGTCACATGTCCCTCTCTCTTTCCCCTTCTGTCCCGCTTGTCTCCATGTGGACAAGAGTCCAATAAATCCAAAACAGACCTCAAATAGCACCGTGTTATACAAATGGGGTATGTTGCTACAGGTGCCCATGAACATAATTGTACTCCTTTGAGGCAACTCTGGAAAGTTTCAACATCACAGCAGCAGTAATTTGCTCCTCTGTCCAGACATCCTCAAAGTAAACAGTATAATTAACATTATGCTACGCTTCTCAAGTTACAAGGTACTTGCAATGTGTGTTTAAATGATTGTCCCACCAAGTGCACTGCCAGATGGCAATGCCAGCGCGGTGGAATGGATGAGGACAGTACTTCTTTGACACGATGCAATATTTGGTTTGAATGCAGCTTTGCGATGCCAGCAGATGTGAAAGTAAATATGTTGCAAAATGCGAAAGCTTGTGGACTTGATGCGAGAGCTTGAACAGAAATCTGAACTCTTATGTGTGGAGAAATTGAAAAGTTGTAGTGCTCTTTTGCTCTGCATCTATCGTTTAGACGAAACCACGCCCACTTCCATATGACGAAGCCTCTCACGGGAAATATGTCGGTTAATATAGCTTGGAAAATAGTGATATGGGGCATTGAATTTGATGAATTTATTGTTTAACAGACCACAAATGAGACAAGAATTAGCTAGCTAGTGCAGCCCGCATTCCCTCCGCCCCCCCATAGCGAGCCGGAGTGCACAGCTGCTGCCGCGTCTCATAGGAGTTAAATGTTGGATTAAGAGTTTGAAGCTGCCGTTGTATTCATTCAACCTACACATTTGTGAATATTTTTTATGCTACTCCAAATTCAGCTCACATGTGGGGAAATATTTAATAAAAGTGAAGATTTTTGTTCCGCAAGTTCTCACATCGTATTCTGCAAAGCTCTCGCACTTTGCAACAGATTTTCCTTCACAGTATACTCCATCTGAACTGCTTGTCTGATTGCCAAACAGCTTCTCTCACACTTTTCCGACGTCGGATAACAGTGGGTTAGTGACAGATGGACAACTTGTGTAACTTTCCGAAACGGACAATCTGACACTCACGCCCGGATTAACCCGCCGTGTGGAAGTGAAAGAAGTGGGGTTTGAACTGCTATCTCCAGCTTTCTTTTTTCCTTTTAACTAAACCGGCTTCTGTCACTTTTCATGTGTTCAACTGAGTACAACAAGATTCCTCCCAGGAGAGACTGCTATCTGAAAATGTGTCCCATGGCGGTCGGCTTTTCTCTCCGCCTTCGAGGGTGGCCAATCAGAACAGCCATTAACACTTTTGACTTGGTACATGCCAGATCTTTTGTAGTACAAACCAGCCTTCAGTCAATATTGGTAGAGCTAAATATAGCATCTGACATTATGTCATCGATTTTAGCTGTTATGACGCAACAGACTATAAATGTCTCCAGCTGTGCTGAGGACATAAGCTCCGTCACCAGGAGCCTTTGTCAAGTATGTATAGTGCAACTGCTGGGTAAGGGGGGCTTGACCAAGCCACGCGCCTTCACTTACCGATGATGTAATCCGAATGAAAAGAGATTTACCGTACGACATGATGCAACAATCCCCAAGACTCTTGTGTCACACCTCTTGCAGGCAGAGAGCCATGTGTCAGGGAGAGGCACACATTTTCTGACACGCCAGCACAACACTTTCAGAATCAGAATCAGAACCATTTATTGCCAAGGAAGTTTGCACCTACAAGGAATTTGTCGTGGCGGTTGGTGCGTAACATTTAACAATAAACAATAACATTAAACTATCAGCAATCAACACAGTGCGAGAAATAGAAACATATTAAAATTTACAATAAAATATAAAATAAAGTGCACAACAAAACAGATAACAGGACTGTAAAACAAGTGAAGTGTTCTTCAAGCATTTAATTTACGGGCCAGACTTCAAAAAGAATATGCAATTTGGTATTCATTTTTACACAAGCAGAAAAAAGATGCGTGCACAAAGAAGCAAAAAACAGATTGCTGTAGAGTTTGAACTAAAAACAGCTCTCGGGTAAGTATCGTCAGTACGGAGCTTTGTGGATATTTGTGTTATTTTTTTTTGCCGTCTCGCACAAATGGAAAACAGCTAAGTGAAAGTGCCCTCCAAAATAACGCTCAAATGGTGGCAGGCACTCTCCAAAGTGCTAGTTTCTCAAAGAGCTTATTGTCTTTTCATGTGTTATAAATTCTTAAATACTTGACCTATATTCTCTTGTCTTAGAGGGGGTTGGTGGAGCACTGGAACAGGAAACGGTGACACTGCAGACTTGTTGTGATTTCTCTCAAACGTCACATCTTATATTAAAAGACATGGTGCTGCCGGCAGCTGTGACGAATCCACTGGGAGAGCTTTGCTTGTAGTGCAGAGAAACAAACACGACCGGTTTTAGTTACAGATTAATTTAAAAAGAAAAAATGAAACGGGACTTTTAAGTTAACTGTGGCAAATTTTTCAGCAGTCCTGATATGCATGCCGACTTTGGTGAGTTTTCGGGTTTTGATAAAACCCCAAAAAAGGCGATTCATTCGAGAGAATAATAATAATAATTCCTACAGTTTCAATAGGGACCTCGCGGCCCTACGTCGGTGCTCGGGCCCTAATTAGACAAATTGTCTGATGAATGTGATTTGAAGTTAGCTCATGAATGAGATTTTGAAAGGCTTTAATTTTTGAAATGCTACATCAGAATGTCCTGGTTCTCTCTGAGTGACACATTGAGGTGGTCTGCTATTAACCTGTCGTGAAATGATTTTAACTATGCACCATTTCCTCTAAAATCTAATCTGAAATTAGATGCAGCGCTGTACGGGCCCTCGCACCTTCCCGCGTCTCGGGGGTACTGGCGGGACGCCGGCAGACGCGGCCGCAAATGTCTTTGACCATCAAACAACACATCTCGGAGTTCAACGTATTTTTCCAGCGTGGTTGTGAAGTTATGAGTATTGAAAAACTAAGCCACGTCTTATGAAGTTCATTGGTCCATATCTTCTAAACGTAATGAGATAAACATCTTTTGATAAAATTGTGTTAAATAGATCCAATACTGATCCCCAGCAAATTTAGTAGCAATCGGACTCAGCGTGTAGGAGGAGGTTGCAAAAATGGGTTTTTCACAAAATTCAAAATGGCGGAAAGTGTTGGTAGGCGGAGCTTAGGGGTCCAAGAGGCTTTTTGTAGACCTCATTTGGTTGCATGCCTGTGTAAAATTTCAAGTTAATTGGACATACGGGATAAGGGGCCTAAATTCTAGGGGGCGCTAGCGAGCAATTTTTTCATGTTCGAGCGTGGGACCCATAAAATATAAAATTTTTCAGCAGTCCTGATATGCATGCCGACTTTGGTGAGTTTTCGGATATGATAAAGCCCCCAAAAAGGCGATTCATTCGAGAGAATAATAATAATGATTCCTACAGTTTCAATAGGGACCTCGCGGCCCGACGTCGGTGCTCGGGCCCTAAAAATACCTGTTCCCTCAAGTTTTTAAAATGTAACCCTCTGAGGACTTTAGACAGGAAACGTTTCTTCGGTGAAGCTGCTAACAGCACTGACATCTGAAACAGGACAAGGGTTTGTAAAGATAGTGTACTCTATATGCTGATATCTATCTAAACCTGAAAAGGGTGTGGTGTAGAGGTAGACAAGTCGCATAACACTGAAATACTCAAATAAAGTACAAGTACCTGAAAACTGTATTTCAGCACAGTGCTTCAGTAAACGTACCACCAATGAATCCTATATCTACTTTTCTCTCTGAGGTGGTGAGCATGACCAGAACTGTTTTCAAGCACGAAGTATTTAGGGGGGGGGGGGGGGGGGGGGACACGGACTCTCATAACTCATCTCTCTCAATGACACAAGTCAGTGAATCACGACTGAGTGCACCGGGTTGTCCTATAGCTCCTTGAGCTGCTGAAGTCACAAATTGTATTGAGCGCGCAGTCCACGCTTTGTGTTTGCATTTCCCGCAGCGATGACAAAAGAGACAAAGCTTTCAATAATCGTGTTCTCCTGGTAAAATGGCATCTTTGCATTACACTCTATCAGCTATCTTACAGTAGTTGGGAGATTATTCTGTATGTGAAATAAATAAAAGGGAAAATGATTAAAGTCCGATCATAATTATGGAATCGTATGGGTGTGGAGAGGATAAAGTATATCTATCCTTAACTATTATATATAAGAGATCATTTTTATTTATCTTTATATATTATATTTATATTATTTTGTTAGCCTTGATATGAAAAAAGGGATGAAGCTGGATAACAGATAAACCATTCGGCTCTGGGAACAAAGAGCATCTGCAGCAGCCGCCTTCCCATTTTTTTGGGCTGTGAAAGACGAATCTCAAGAGATGCATGAATGAAACCATACAGAGGGACGGCTGTGTTATAGATGCTGCTGCTGCTGCTGTTGTGCTCGCGCTGTACGTCATTAAAGATGCATTTCAAGCTTTGACACAGGTGGCAATATATTTTTACACCTGCAGGTCAGCTGTCAGCACCATGAGTAAGCAACACAAGACATCTCTTGATCTCCTAAAAAATAAGAGGCCCAAATAGAGAAGTTGTTGTTAAAGTTAGAGACATCCGTGGGAGCTTGAGAGGCTTTCACGTGGTCCTCAGGTTAAAATATTGATCTGCTGATTCGGCCCTTTCCCACGGAACAAAGGTTGCACTAAAATCTGAGACAATGTCAGGATTCTGGGTTTAGCAGTTACACACTTGTCTCTTTTTTTGGGGGGGGGGGGGGGGGGTCCTTAACATGTGAGGACATGAGAGGTCATGCAGTAGCGGAACAACACACACAACATGACAAGGGTACCTTCGGGAGAGGAGCAGGAGAGACGGATTCAGGTCGAACAGGACAACGTGTGGACAATGTGTCTGAAATGTCTTATCAAGAGATGATCATCTCTTGATAAGACATTTCGAATAACTTGATCTGTAGGAGTGCCACAGTCTCATACCAATCATACCTAGTCTTCCTCCTCCACCTCCTCCAACATACCTCTCATTGGATTCTGGATCCACAAGATGCCCCCGATAAGGTGAGGGGACTGGCCGAGCATCCCGTGTCACTGTCGGCCACTTTCCTCACCTCTGTACCGTGCCTGAGCTCGCGCCTCACCGCCTTCCTACCTATACCGCCTTAACCGTTTTCCCGACAATCACGGGGAGAAGCGGGTGACTTCCCCGGTCCACATGTTACACCACCTGCTGCCAGATGAGCAGCCTCAACCGGAGACCGGTGTTGTGGAACGACGCTGAGCGCGCGCGAAAAGATATATGGGTATTATCTAAGATAAATTCTCAGAAAGAAAAAAAAGAGTCCGTGATGTTAATTTCGGCGACACTGCGGGGCTCCGGAGAACAGAGAGAGAGAGAGAGAGAGAGAGAGAGAGAGAGAGAGAGAGTGCACGGCGCGCCCGGACACAATTATGCAAGAGAAGTGGACGCTCCACGGTCGCAGACCTGTTAACCAGTGCATGCGAGCCCGTGTGACCGTGTGCCATCACAGTGAATACCAAGCATCGTTTCCACAGTGCAGTGTAACAACAACAACAACAGTAGAAGATGACCGGGACGTAATGCGGAGCGAGCAGAGGCTGCTACATCAGAGGTTGTCACAGGTGAACCCGACTGCGTCTGGGCTGTAAGCCGTGCACACACCTGCTATCATCACGGCAACTCCAACTAATGTCTGCATCTTTAACAAAACACAACACAGTAATGGAAGTGCCGTCACGGACGGCGCGAGGCGAGGAGCCTTACCTTCGACGGCCATAGCGCTACTCCTCAGATGTGAGCATCACTCGCGAGGGGAGCAGGCGAAAATGTAAAAGTCAACGCTGCCTCTCGCATCGCACCTTGTTCGGCGTGTTGTCACTTGGCTGCGGGCGAGCCGGAGCGCACAGCTGCTGCCGCGCCTCAAAGGATGCCGGGAAGTGTAGGCTCAGCGCTTTCTGGGGATGCGAGCGGAAAGAGAGTTTCGTCAGTATTTGCAGAGAAGGCAGTTTGAAGGCACCTCACTCTCCCTCTCTCACTGTGTGTGTGTGTGTGTGTGTGTGTGTGTGTGTGTGTGTGTGTGTGTGTGTGCGCGTGTTTGCACGCGCGAGCACGCTCATGGAAAATCACCAAGCACACAAATAATCCTATAAGTAAGGCACAGGGATGGCAAAAAGAATACTTTACTGAAATAAAAGTAACGTTCCTTTGACCAAATTTTACTTAAAGTAAAAGTAAAATGACTTCACTGTGTTACGTTTTTAAAGAAGACATTTAGTATTTAAAATGCAGTGCATAAAGATTTCAATGTGTAAGCTAAACATCACACCATTGAGCCCGTATGTCCAAACCAACAGTATATTTCTAAAGAGGGCACTTTGCAGCCTGTGCATGCAACGGATTATCAGTTATACAACAATCCTCCTCAGTGTAGCCTGATGAAACTTATTTAGAAAATAAGGGGGAAGAAACAGACAATTAAACAAAAATGACTGACAATCTTAGTGTCTTAGTGATCACCAGTGGGTACAACATGCTAAGCCACATAAATTGAATAGCCTGAATAGCAGAATAAATGTAAAGTTAGGGGGCTTCCACACTTTCCACTCACCACCCTTGCACGGACCACACCCAACTCTGCCTTCATTTAGATCTCAATCTACAGACCTTTAAGGTTTTATGATTGCGTCTTGCATGGTTGTGACGCTCGTGGTGTTAAAAGCTGTCCACGGAAATATAAACACCTGGCACTACTGAAAACTGCCTTTGTGGAAGTTCTTTCCTACAGTAGGTGTCTCCAGGACCACATTTTGCCACGATGGCAAAGGTCACCGTGCCTTCATTCTCAAAGCATAATATAACCAGTCCACTCACTGTAGTCTCTCTGTCCCACTATAACCAGTCCACTCACTGTAGTCTCTCCCTGTCCCACTATAACCAGTCCACTCACTGTAGTCTCTCCCTGTCCCACTATAACCAGTCCCAGACTTTCTGCCCCACTGGGCTCCTCAAAGGTTTCTAATATTTTGAGCTGAGTGAGGCTCTGCAGTCACTGTGACAGGCATAAACAGTTCCAATCAGTAGAAAGGTCTAACTTACTGAAGGTAAAAGTTCCATAGTGAACACATACGTCACCAATGGTCACTGGAGGGTCCACCATGAGCATTTTAGCATTTAGCATGTTAGCAAGACCCAGAATGCAGCTGTTGAACGATCTGGATCACGTAGTGTGCAGGCCGGGTGTGGCATGGGGATAAATTAAGGCAGATGCAACTTTTTTTCTTATTATATTTAGTACAATGATGCTAACTATAACATCTAATGACACAGTTATTTATTATATTGCTTAATAAATAAATTGCAAGGAAATGCAACAAAACTACACACATACATACACACATGGTAACTAACAAGAGAAATCAGAGAGGTTTTCATTTGACTTTTACGCATGGACACAGATGTGATGGTCATCAAGCACTTTCTCCAAGGCAACAGGGCCAAAATACCCAAAAGCACCCAGATCTGGATCATATTCTTGGTTAGTTAGACCAACCAAGTTAAAAAAACACCATCTGGTGGAATAGTTTAAATATAATACATACGGCCAGCAGCCGATTAGCGTAGCGAACAGATAGCCTGTCTCTGTTGAAGGCAACACCTCTAAAGCTCATTATTTTGAATCACTCCTCACTTGTTTCAGGTTGAAAACCTGTCTACCATCTACTGGAGGTTGAACTTTATGCACTCCACTGGTGCAATGCGAGAAACAGAAAGTAGCTTTACAACGACTGTGTCTGAATGGGCATACCATAATTATCAAGTCTTCAAACTGGCAGCACCACTAAAGACCGTAAATCCTCTCTGGTATGCTGAATGAACTACACGCTTTCAACATGACTCACCTACTCTGTGTCAATTGAACAAGCAACTTCTCTTCCTTGTCTGTAACGTGTGATATCATTGTGACTCGCCTGTGTGACGTTGCTGACACAAAGCCAGTGTACCCAGGTCATGAGGTCATTGCATTGAAAGTGAGCATAAGGAGGAAGCATGTGTACCACCTGGGAGTAAGTCACGGGTAGAATATGTCCAGAGGAAGGCACGGAGCACAGGCCAGGTAGTAGACGGATAGACAGAGGGATCCAGCATGCTCACGGAACTGCATCATGGTTTTTGATTGCGACATTTCTATTACTAATATCCTGCAGCGATGAACAGATAATGTAGGTCACAGTACGAGGAAGTCTGAGCGTTGTTTCCAGCACATATTTCTTCTGTGTGGTGCGTAACAGGTGTGTCCGTCGGTATGCAAACCCACAGCATGTTCTTGTTCTTTTGTTTTAAGGTCTGCTCAGCCTGTCTGAGGGGTTTGTCTGTCTTTATCTGACAACCATCACGTACAGTAAGTGTGTATGTGTGTGTGTGTGTGCTTCATTTTCATTCTTGTGGTAATGAGTTTTTGAAGAGGGAAATATCATGAGTCATGAGTTCAAGCAGACTAAAAATAGAGACAAAGTGAAAAATGAAAAGAATATTATATTTTTGGGAATAAATGGCAATTATTAAACAAGTATAACTTCAATTTGTGTTAAAGGTAAGGAAGTTAAACAACCAAAAACACTTATGTTGCAATGTAGATTTAAACGTTTTTTTTTGTATTGACCACAATGGAGGAAAGGTTTTCTTTTCTACAGACAGTGAGCCCTGACACCTCCTGTCATCCCTAAACTGATATCAAACTAAAACATATATATATATATCAAAAACGCAAAAAGAAAAGCTCCACATTGGAGTCCAGATTAAAGGAATTCAATTAGCTTAGTTTATTATAATGACTGGAAAGAGGGAAACAGGTAGCCTAAAAAAACAATCCCACCTATCAGCACCTCTAAATCTCACTATGTTCTTTGTCGTTTGTTTAATTCGTACGCGAACAGAAATCTGAAAACTACGAGCTCAGATTTTACGAGGAGTCGCGTGCTCTAGGGGTAGATATAGCTGCATGTAACTCCACATTAACTTTAACTTGTTGCCAGGCTAGCTGTTTCTCCCTGTCCTCCAGTCGTTATGCTAAGCTAAGCAAAGCTAATCATCTCCTGGCTCTAGTCAGGACACAGTGGTATCAATCTTCTCATTTAACCGTCTCTTTAAAGTTGTGTGGTTCCTGGTGTGATACAAGCAGACTAACTTCTCGGACTGACCAATCGCTGACAGAAATGACAAACATATTGGAGTCCGGATAAGATAAAGTGCCCTAGAATTGTACTACTTTCAAATCCTGCTCACTGCTGTCTGTAGGTCCACAGCTCATGAGAGATGAAGTCTGGACACTTACAGTTGGTTAAAGCAGAGGCTGCATGAAGAGCAAAGAGCAAAGCAAAGACTGTTTTATTGCATAAATGATGATTGAGTCTCACCTGTCGGATTTGTTTCTTTCTCAATCAAAATACATCTTTAACGGAAATAACAGTTTCTCTGTTCGACCACTTTTGTTTGCATTATAATCATGGTCTGTATCTTTGGGATTAGTGGAAACCACAAGTAAATATAAAAACAATTTCAATTTCACATAAATTCTAATTTTTTTTACTTTGTTTTATTGAAAATGTGTTCTTGAACAAAAAATAAACAAATAAATTCAAATTGAAAAGATTTATTTTAAAAATGTTAATGTTTTTTTTGTTGATACATGTAGTGCATGATGAAAACAAACAGCCATAGGACCAGGACTGTTGTTGGAGTCTATTTAACGACTATAAACTGTCTTCAGGATATTATTAGGTCCGTCACCTGTACAGTACGCTGTTACAGGTGAAAACAAATCTTGATAATCCAGCGTCCAAGACTCATCACATCACCATGTCCTTATCAGGTCAAATCAGAATATCATGATCGACGTAAGATTACTCGTATCCTGAAACAAAATGTCGGCACTAGCATGAGAAGGACATTTAAACGCCTGCACATGTAAAGATACGGAGGAGGAGGGAGAACATTTTTCATCATTAAATTGTGTGCAATTGTTTGAAGCGGCGATATCATACTTTTTAATGACAAAGTACAGAAATTGTTAAACCTACTGTTGGAGCAGCTTGGAGCTGCTCAGGCTCTTCCTGAACTTCTGGACATCGTTGTCAAAATGAATGTACATAGAAGGTAAAGGTTAAATCAGAAAGCTGTACACTTTTTAGGAGAGCTTGCATTCATCGCAAGCATATTGTAAGGAGACGCCATTGCGTATAGCGACTTGTTGATATCCGGTATTTCCCCGGTTTCCTGTATACTGTATAGATGAGAGCTTTATTGCTTCTTAATGAGGATGCAAGCATATACCTAAGATGTACACCATGGCTCAATATGTCATGCTTTCTGCTGAAATGGTTTAAAGAAACAAATAGCATCTTCAGACAGTTTGCCATATTTACAAATATCCGTTATCATTTCTTTTCTGTATGATAGATTCTACAAACACTCAATAACTGGATGTGGAAAAGAGAAGTTTTCCTTTTCTCCCCAGACAGTCATAGCCAGCCTTTACATGAATCCTTACAGGCTCGGTCTAAAAGGCCACAAGATTTGAAAGTGCTGTGGTCTGCTCTGTTCCTCTGCATTGTGCCCGGTGCAGTGTAATGACTGCTGAGCTGCAGGTATTCAGGCAATGAAACCCAATCCATGTGTGAATTACTGTGCTGCACTACGCTGCAAAGCTGCTGGTTATTTGGTACATTAACACATCGGCTGGAAGTTTATCATTTACATAAGCCATAAAGAAAGTGCAAAAGAGAATCAACTCTGAATGGAAACTTCAGCAGCCAAACGCTAGAGCATCAACAATTGAAGATTTCTCAAAACACGTCCTTGACGGCTGCGACTCACATATCCACAAAACAGAAAGAATGAGTCTTCAAATATCTCGGAATATCCAATATTCTTTTGGATAATCCACACCGACTCATCCACCAAGCTTTGGACTTTCCGTATTCTTTACACATGGTTCTGCAAGTGTCCACTGAGTAGACCCAGGTCAGATTGTGGTTTAAATCCTCAGCCCTGCTTGATAATGACTGAGTAGCTGCAAGAGGATTTCCAGTACAACTTTGACCCGGGTGTTAGCATCACACCAGCAGAGTGATGATCACTCCATCATCCTGGCCTTGCCACAGCATCTCCCCTTCAAACGCCACCTTCCCGTGTTTCCTGGCTCTCATCAGAATCCCCACCACCTTATCGGAGATCCGAACATATCTGTCGAACAGCTGTCCGAACGTAACGCGGGTCTTTCCGTCCGGCTCCGGATCGGCCATGATCCTGATCACGTAGCACATGTCGGCTATCTCGCGGTGGATGTGTTGCTCGGCGCGTTTGGCCCGCTCCGCGGTTTTGGTGCCCTCCTTGGGGCGTCCGTAGCCCTCCTCGCCCTTTTGGAGGCGGAGGGACATGGAGTAATCGTGGTCGAAGTACTCGCTGAAGGGGTTCAGTTTCTGGTTAACGGTGTGCTCTGAGGCCCAGCTCTGCCAGCGGCTCTTGAGGTTTCCCACAGCGCTGTATTTCTTGGAGAGGGCGTTGATCTTGTTGGCATCCCCGGCTTCCTTTCTGTACCTGGGAGGGAAGTCAGATTACATTATAAATGGATAAAAATACACAGCACACTCAATAACTTTGACCCAGTAGTATGAAATCCTGCTCCCTATTTCTTTGGAGCATGGGGCCAGGTGTTACACATTGCACATGAAAGGGTCAATGCAGGCCTAATTCACAAGTTTCTGAATTAGATGATCATGAGGGATAGAAAACAAAGCAGAAAAATGTAGTTTCTGAGGAGGCCAACATGAAAAGCCAACATGAAAGTTGTCTCAGTCATCGTAAAACAAATTCAGAGCCAAAATATGATTAAGGGAACGCCTCCACACAGCTCTCAACATGCCCGACGGCAGAGTCGGCAGCTAGCTGCGCTAACAGCGCTAACAGTGTGGTAACAGTGATAACAGTGATGGGGAACTGGAGGGTGGCTGCTACGCTTCCGCGACGACGCTGTGGTTCGTGATGGTGCTTTCGGCGATTACCGCCGTATGACCGCAGCGCAGAGCGGCGACAGTTAGCTAGCCAGTCGGGCACACACACTGGGACTCACATGCACGCACGGCCGGACCGAGTATGTTTATTGTGCATATATATAGAGCGACTTCATTCTCTGCTCGGGTAGACATTACTCCAATATATCTTTACTTAGCACATAGTTGTTTGCTGCTATATTAACGCTCTGGATATCGAATGTAACACATTCAGGATGTATATATGCTGTTTCATCTTAGCCTTAAAGCATTTTAAAACCCATTCTGTTCTAAAAGAACTTCCTCTCTTTATTGGAAAAACAGACTGCAGCACACTGATCGTACTCACGTTGGGACCGGGGGTCTTTTAATCCTCACTGCTGACTCAGAGTCTCCTTCAGAGTCTTCCTGCTCTGCTTCTTTCAAAGAGCTTGTCCCGTGTTTCTGAGCGTCCTCTATGTCCAGTCTCTCCCCCTTTGCCTCAGGACGTCCGCTGCCATCTTCATCACCACCACAGATGCATTCCTCTCCTGCTCCTCCTCCCTCCTTTCCAAGCTTCTGCTCCTTCTCCACCTGCTTCCAGCTTTTGGTCAGAGACGATACCATGTTGGAGCATTTTCTGCGGCGCGTAGGCGAGCACTTCTTCTTCAGGAGGCTGTCGATCTCCTCACCCGATGGCAGGGACTCCTTCTTGATCATCTCGGTCAGGAGCCCGATGCCAGCACTTCTCTCCTGAACCCCGCTGGTCACCGTCTTCACCACTTCCTTCACCTTGATGCAAGACGGGGGCTCAGCTGAGGTCTTGGCCTCCTCAGTCTTGGATGCATCTTTGGTCTCCTTGCGGGGCGTTACGGTCGTTCGAGTCTCTCCAGAACCGATTACATGATTTTGAGAAGCTCCTGTTGGCTGGCTCTGAGCGAGAGGAGGCTTCTTTGGGACCCGTGTCTTTGTCTGTTCCTCTGCTGGTCCTCCCAGCGGAGATGGAGCCCAGCCGCTGGGTTCACTGGCCTGCTTCTGCTGGTTCTCCGTCACCCACTGCTGCCAGCTGCCCGCCAGGCTGCACACCATGCTAATAGTGCGGAGCTTCTTGATGTTCTTGTTGGTGGATGGTTTCCTTTGGCCGGACTGGTTTTCAGACATTATTATGAGTGTCAATCCAGGCACATATAATCCCGCGAAACGATCTTCAGCTGTCAGAACAGCCTGAACATATCCATCCCCTCTCTTCTCAAATCGTTGTTGTCTCCCTCTGCTGCTTCCCACCCTCACGCTTGCAGCTACTAAAATGGGGAGAGCAGAGCCCTAACATGACGGTGGAAAGAATTCGGGTCATCCAGGGCTACCGTCCTGATCGTCTTTCCCTGACACCGGCAACCCCTACGGACTCATGTTTCATCACAGAGTGCGGAGCTCGTAACTAGAGGTAAACAAGGCAGTAGACCACGGGGGTGCTAAGCTTCATCATGAAGTGCACCAATGCAAAGACCATTAAAGATGTACCACTTCATATGTTACAGTAATACCTTGTGAACTCTCTAGCTCTATATATCAAAGCTCTTCAAGCAAACTGCAAATAAACAGTATGTAACCACTTCTGTTTTCCTGCACATTATGAAAACACCCCCACAGAAGTAGATGACCCTGTGCACTGGGAGATAATGAACTGATCTTGTGTCCACATACTTTGTAAGGCCGTCTTACCCAGTGGTGGGGGAGGTCAGACACTTTACTTGAGGTGGGACGATCTAACTCTTGAAAAATGTAATAATGCAAACCTCCTCCTCACACAAACGATAAGCTGGACTCAAAAGCAATAAAAGACACCCTTTCTCAATTTATTGTTGTTCTGGGTTTTTGCTGCTACACCTTTACTTAGTCTGGTGTGACCACAAGCCTTTGGTGGCGTATGTTAGTTTGCAACCTCGAGATAGATGTTGTACAAACGTAGATGTATTTTTGCATTACCATTTTTTATTTGAACTATTCTACATCATTTTGGGTAGTTTAATCTAAAGCTATGCATCATATATACTATATATACTGTATATACATACTTGAGTAAATTTACTTGAAGTTATGTTCCACCACAGGTCCTTCCTGTTGTCGGCTTTAAAATCAAACCTAAATAACAAAATCAGTCTCCAATTCATTGTGTATGTAGCAGCTCCAGACTTTATACTTGATGACATCGCAAGTCTGAGACTTACTTCTCTGGTGTCTGGCTTTGACTGAGAGTAGCTCATGTTCACAAATATTGATTCAACTTTCCTCAGCCATGGAAATAAGATATTGGAATTCTTAATTTAAGTGGTGTCGCCCTTTATAAACTGAAATAATCTCACACATTTCACTTAAAAATGTGGCGACATCTAGCGGTGAGGTTGCAGATTGCAACCAACTGAAACTTCTCCCGTGTGGCAAGTGTTTAGGAGAACTATGGTGGCCAATGCAAAACCACAACACACTACATTTTCATTTTCATTAAACTCTAAAGAAAACCTAATAATATTTCATTTAATTTCTGCCAATAGATAACCTTAAATGCTCCCCACCGTTTCTTTAAGAGTTTATGAACACTATCAGCATTTATCAGACGCAGCCAAGATGTCAACAGAGGAGACACTTTATCTGAGGTGAGAAAAGAAAACAAGGAGCTTCTGACCAGGAAAGAGCATGAGACCTGAGGGAGACGAGGACCTCCTGCTGACGCATGAAGGGGTTTTAATCTCGCAGTCCAGCTGATATCACCCACTCACTTAAGAGAGCAGAGAGCAGCATGCACCCTGACATTACCACATCAAGACTTTGCTAAACTGGTCCATGAAGGGGTGTTTAGTGCTGATGTAAGAGCTGTGTTTTATGTGAACTATTATTGATGTAGTTTTATGTGTGTTTGCAGAGTAGGGATATTCATTAATAGGACTTGGCACACACACACACAAACACACACATGCACGCAGACGCGAAGTTGCAGCTGTTGGCAGTCTGTCACGGAGAGTGGAAGTGACTCATCGAGCATCAGCACAGGATGCCTCTTCAAAACCGAGTCGGCCTGATGATACGGTTTCTTCTCCGAGAGGAGGGTTAGTGCGCCTCCACAAGGACAAACAGGCTCATTGCTGTTTCACGTTTGGAATGAAAATACGACATCTGGATGGAACTGCTTTTTGCAACTGATGTGGTATCTTTAAGTGAAATCAAAGTATTTTATTCCATTTTATTTTTCCAATTCAATTGTATTCAAAAATCTATATAAAAAATCACACATTTGCCTCAGAGGGCTTTTTAATCTGGACAGCAAACAACATCCTCTGTCTTTGGACCCTCACATAAGAAAACACTGTATTATAGTGTATATAGTATACAGCTTAAACATCACACAATTCCATCAGCATCCTGTTGTTATTTTTAGTTACAATAAAAGCTACATTAGCTGATATGCTATAATAATTAAAATAGTCACAAGTCACATTGAGGACACACAGTCCATCTGTCTCATCCAAGAGAGCCCTCAAACCCTGTTTCTTTTGTGGAGCACCACCTGGAGCTTTCCCTAAATGTACCATTTCCAGGCATAGCACGGTATGACCTCTGAGGCTGCAGGTGTTTATTTTGATGTGACAGCAGATCTGCAGGGAAACTGGGACAATTTTGATGACGGTGGAGGCACAAAGTCTGTCCCATCTCTTGGCAAAAGGAAATCATGCATCATTCCTCCCACACAATTAATGTGACAACTTAAGAGTTGACAGAAATGGCAAAAAAAGTCAGAGTGACTTTAAACGTGTAGGATAGATGTGAGGGTGGCAGTCTACCAGTAGAGGCTGCTATGATTTCATTGTTGAAGCACTGTAACTCCCCAAAAGAGGTCTCTTCAGCTCACTGTTTTAATGCTTTTATTTAATAACTTCAGTATAAACATGTCCACCTTTCTACTGAATCAGCAACACCGTAGGCTGTATATTGAATGAGAGCACAGTGATGAGCACTGTACACCACAGGTTCGCATATTAAACTGAAGAAAGTACTTTTATACCAATATCTCACCCTGACGATTTATTTGGCTGCCTTTGAAATTGGATTAGAGTGAAAATCAATCAATCAAACTTTATTTGTATAAAACTTTTCATACAGGTTAGAGCAGTTCAAAGTGCTTCACAGATGACAGACAAGCCGATAATAAGACGTTTGGACCGTGAAAAAAGTACAAAAAATAAAAAAACAATTCAGCTATTTGAGACCATTGCACGCGAGACAATAGAAATCAATGAAAATATAACAAATAGATTTAAACGCCGTAATACAGTAATAGTAGTAAAACAGCATGCAATAAAAAACTAGATAAAATAACAAAAATAAATACGGAAAAATTGTACAGCTTAAATAAAATAAAATAGGTGATCAATAAAATAACATTAAAAACAATAACATTGAACAGCTCTAATACAATTAAATAACTCCTTTTTAAAATAACTGTAAAATAGAATAACATTTTACAGCATAAAAACAATAAAAGGAGTGAAAAAAATGAAACCCTTCTAGATCAAAAGCCTGGCTGAATAGGTTCTAAGACATGTTAAAGATTTTAACATTCGCAGCAGCGCTCAGATCCTCAGGCTCAGAGCATAATAGCAAAAATATAAATAAAAAATAAACAAATAACACTGGAACCATGCAAAAAGGGATGATTATGTCCATTAAACATCTGCTGATTTCTAGTTATGACAGCAGTGGAACGATGCCTTCAGGTGGTTTTCATTCTGTCTCAGCTTCTGAAAAGACATGGCGCGCTGCAGGTGGGTAGTCGGTGCATTTCCTGAATTAAAGTCTCCTCTGACCGGATGGTCGACCCCACCGAATGAAGAGGACGTCCCAACTCTGGAGTGAATGCACCCGTGTCTCCTGCTTATCAACATCTGCACTGCTGCTGCTTTGTTTACCCTCCGCTGCTCTATTCCGACGTTGTTTTATTTGGCCCTCCTTATTGTTGTGCATTAATTGCGCAGGAATGTGCATCTGTGAGGGTCTCTCAAGCCGTGGCTCTGACCCCTGTGTGCGATGCTGATTCTCGTTGCGCTCGGGGTGATCTCGCACGTAATTGGAATCCTGTTGTTGCAGCGATCACATCAACATCCCGGCGCGTACGAGACATTCATAACTATCATCTAGATTGCAGCGGTAGCCCGGCTTATTTGTAAAATTAGTAAATGAAACAGCTGCAACCAGGATTCAGAGGATGTTCTCCCCCTTCTCGTCTGCACGGTTTGATGGATTTAATGTCTCTTCATTTCCGGGGCTAATCAACAACAACATCTTTAACAGTCAAACACATGGCTCTTGACAAATCATCTGAAATAAGTACAGTTCTGATCCAACTCGGGGAATCTTGCCTTTCCACAGCGCTGACCTCAACGAGCAGGCCAGCCGCACAAATCTGTCCTGGCCCAGGAAAAGTAAACCACTACGTAGTCCACTAATACTTCCTTCCGAAGGGGCTGAATGTTAGTGTTTGGCTGTGCCACTTGGCCCTAACAAATAAAGATGGGAAGGACAGTAAATTAAAGCGAGCTCAATACAAGGGGTCAGCGAGGGATGGCCAGGAGGCTGAGAGGAAAACCTTGTCATCCTGTCGGGGCCCCCTGCAGGGGGCCCCGACAGGATGACAGAGAGCACTGCTGGAGCCAGACGAAGTCATTAGAGGCTGGTTGGGATTTATGTGACAGCCTTCACGACAATGTTTTACATGATGAAGAGGGCGGAGGCAGACGAGGAGGGAGTAGGATAGAAGATAAAACGGGAGCTCTTTGGAGAAGCAAGTGTTTACAGATGTAGAGGCTCTAAATGGCTGTTTTATGTTGATGACGTTCTGTGTCGCTCATAGCTGGCTTTAAATAGCATTAAGAGCGTCTCCGTGGGGCCGTGCATGGGCGCAGTGGTGCTTTGAGTTAAATGCTAACGTCAGCATGCTAACATCCTCACGATGACAACGCTAACATGCTAATGTTCAGAAGGTTTACCACGCTCAACATTTTAGTTTCGCCTGTTAGCATGCTAATATTTGCTAATCATCAGTGGTATATTCCATTAGGTAGGCTGTTTAGCTGTTAAGCGTTACTTTTCAAAAATTAAACTTCATTCTTTATCTATTTTTCAGCACTGTCGCTAACAACATTTAAAATGTGTATTGGTTAGTCCCAGCCCATATGATTTATTTTTTACAAGGTTTCTAAATAGATGATGGTTCATGTTTTTAGTATTTAGCATAGCATTAGCAAAACATGAAATGTGACAACAATGCTAATTTCATGAGAACACTTCCTAGTGGTTTACCAAAACTACCTTTAAAAAGAAACATAACAACATATAAGAAATAATTAAGGGTCTTGTACCTTGAGATTGACAGTCATACTTACTTGTGGAATGTCCCGATTAGAGGGGGGTAACAGGAATGAGTAACAACCTGGAGACATGACTAACATATAATGATATGGAAATAAAGTCACAAAATAAAATATAAAAAATAAGATTCTCGTCACAATATTTCATGGTTGTTCTAGGTAGTGTGTTTTAATGGTTTACATGATGTTTCTTTAATTTGCAGTAAGGACAAAGTGCAGGTTACAGTATTGGGAGCCTGTTCATACTCCATATAAAACCAGTTAGGGCTATAAGCTAAGCTAATTAGATAAATAACTGGGCTTATCAGTGCATTCAAAGCGATCTATCATGCAAACTCTCTTCAAACGAGCGACCAGCAGTGGAAGAGAGGATGGCATTCATCAACGTCATAGCCTACGTCAAGCGTGATTGGCAGTAAAGAGGTCACATGAGAAAAGATGGATAAACACAAGTAGGATCCATCCAGAAATTAATTAAAATTAGAGCGGGCAGACTAAAACCAACAACGCAGCGGCACAAAACGGTCAAATTATCGTTTATTATGGCACTTTTTGGCATCATTGATCACGAGTTGTGGGAAAATGAGGACAACTTAGGTCGCTTTCCAAAGCCCGGTGATTCGCATGCTGCACCACTGTATTTCAGAGATATTAAACGTGCTCGCAAAACATCTGGCCTATTTGCTTTGACACATGGTCTCGTTACCAGAGATCTTAAAAACACATGTTGCTTTTGGCTCGCATGGTGTCAGTCAGCAATCGCACTTCATTACTTGTGACCGCAGCAGCCTCTGGAGCAATAATTGGCCACACACTTCTCACTCGTTACATGGACCTTCACAATGTTACCAACACCGAGCTCTGCAATCAAACGCCCCAAAAGTAGGATCTGCTGCGCCTTCGTTCTTCCACCGGTTCTGCATCCAACTTGTCATGCTTTCTGACGTCCATACTGGTTTCCCATGTTTGTCTGTTTTTTTTGTGAACTTTGTCACAGGAAGAGAAAAAAACTAAAACTGTGCTAATTTATGAATTACACAAACAGGCAAATGCTCTTGAGCTTCATCTTCCCATGATGTCTTAAGTTGATTTATAGTCTCTCTGGGGTCCGTATTAGCTGATCCGGCCTTTACTAACATCAGAAAGAGAAAGACACTTCTCAGCTCTTTTCATCCAGCTCAGAAGCCTTCACGCTATTATCACTTTGAATAGCTCCTGCCGGGACCTGCAGCCTGTCTCTCTGCTTCACACCCTCTGTGTACACCGAGTGTCGTTCTCTCTCCCACAGGCCATCAATCACATCCAGCTCCTTTTGAGTTTTTCTACAAGAGGGAGTCCCTCACCTCAACTCAGGTTTACATTCTTATTCCACTCTATTTATTTTGCTAAACCGCAGGAGTTTGTACTCAAACCAGCATTGTTCCACCCAACATGGCTTTTCTCCCCACAGTTGAGCAGAATATCTCTAACTTTGAAGTAAGAGTATTCTTGTGATAAAACTCAAGAAACTTGCAGATGAAAGTTGGCCTTCGCTCGTCTCGAGAAATCAGATATCAGATAACTTCTTGCAGAAGATTTGGAAATCTATAAAATACATTAACTTGACATGGATAATGTATCGCTTTGATACAATGGCGTCTGATGAATTTATAAGTTCATTCTACAGTGCCCTTTCAGCTTTTTAGTATGTTTGCTTTATCGGCGGTCAATAACTGTGCCAGTTATGCGGCTGAGCCGACGATTTCTTTAGTTGCTGGCGCTGCCTATGGCCCCGCAACATGAAAAACATTTAAGACCCGAGTGTCACCAGAGAGCCGGAACGTGGGGCTTTCTTCTTCCCTCACAAGGCTGTGCAACTCACAGCTAAAGTTTGAAGAAGTTGGCATTTAAAGTCTGTCACTGTGTCAGAAAAACACAACAAATTCAATGACAGCAAATCGGAAAAAAAAGACGAGATACCAAAAACAAGAAACACAATACCAAGGAAACTAAATTCAAAAAAGCAGGTTATAGCACTGATTCACACCACGTTAGCTGAATGGTAAGACAACCTATTTATTCTGTTTATGAATTATTCAGAGATAGTTAACCTGACTGCTAGCCTTGTTAACACACCGTTTAAATGAGCTACTTTGGCATTGAATCATAGACTGTATAGAAGAGGTGGACATAGTCACTCTGACGTTGCCCATTGGTTTGTGGACTGCGGTTTAGAAGCCTCAAGTTTGTCATTTTCGACATCTTGGCTTTTGGAGCCAGTTCCAGTTCCCAGTGCTATTTAGGCGACAACCTCAGGTTCTGAAGAGCGAAGCCATTGTGGAAGTATCTTAAACTTGTATTCTTTCTAATGGCCATCAGGGGGCGACTCCTGTCTGATTGCATAGAAGTCTATGAGAAAATGATTCAACTTCTCCCTTGATTTATTACCTCAGTAAACATTGTGAACATGAGTTTATGGACTCAATCGCTAGTTTCCAGTCTTCTTCAATACAGCATGATGTTCATTTAGTAAATTATGGTCCATTTAGAATCAAATAGACCATAAAGGGGAGTATGCTAAAGTGCGTGGCTACCTTGTGATTGACAGTTCGCTACCAGAGCAGTATACGGCGTCCAAATATGGTCACTACCGTACACTGGTTGGTGACGGCTGTTATTCAAGATGGCGACGTCCAAAACATCAAACTCTTGGCTTCAAAACGGCAGTCCAGAAACCAATGGGTGACGTCATGACGACTACGTCCACTTCTTCTATACAGTCTATGCTGCTATCTAACGATATGACGTCAACGAGCACTAGGGCAACACTTCAGCAGCGACTCGCCGACAATGTAGCCGACCACAGTTGGGCGTTTTGTTGGCCTTTTGGCGCTTGTATTGTGAACACAGCATTAGCCGTCATAGCCATGGTATGCGGTTATTATATCTTGGCTATGAACCAATCAGATTGCTTGATTTAAGGGAACCAGTTAATAATCCCTATTTGATTTCCTTGGTTATTTACATCTGACTTGATTTAAAACTAAATTACTTTAATTTGACTTATTATTTGAATCCCTTATAATACATCACGGCTCCACAATGAAAGAGGATTATATCATTAGCCGTCTTTCTCATCATCTTGCACTCTGCTTACAACAGGGGTTTTTCTGCTTAAATCCAACCATCTTAGTTGTAATATAAAAAGTGTTTGTGATGGTGTATTTGTACTGGATTGATAATACTAGAATTAGGAGCCCATTCTAAAGGCATTTTATGAATAAATCTGATATGAAGCGAAGGGCTACAGACATATACTCTATTTTTACTTCCACTTCCTTTCTCTATGTTTTTATTCATTTCCATGTGAGCAGGTGGCCTCTTCAGGGGATTCAGTGGCCCCCGAGTGTTCATACTGCAGGTACTGTGCTCTGTCGTATCTGATTTGGTTGAGGTCCAACGCTGTCCGTCTACATGCGGATCAGACCCTCAGGGAGTCCCATCGCCTCGCCAGCGCTCAGCTCTTCCTCGGTTAACAGGAAAGGATCCGCTTTCAGTGGATCAGCCTGGCTGTGGATGTGAGGAGCCGGCGATGTGTGTGTGTGTGTGTGTTTATGTGCAGATGACAAGCAAAACACCACTTTGCTTTGACACCTGAACGTCCACAGAGACAAAACTTCCACCGGTTTCAGAAGTGGTTCTCGGTACCTCCTGTCCTCACTCCAACAAAGGACAGAGCTTAGGACCCGCATAGGTGTTTGCCAGCGTGCACGGACTCTCTTCACACCCCACTGCTCCGGACTCTGTATAGAACACATTCCAGCGAGGGTGTCGGGTCAGTGTGGGCGCCGAAGGACACACAGTGCTTTTGCAGGCTGCAGTAATTTGTATAACCTCTGATTAGGCCCAGGAATGTCAACTATGAGGACACTACGGGTCCCGACAGCATCGTTTGACACTTTGGCAATCTGTCATTGCCGCTAGCGAGCAAAGCGGGCGGGTCACCACTCAAGACAAAAGCCACTCCGCCGCCTGGCCAGAGAGGGAGTTTAACATATGAACCATCTGGTTTGGGCGGAAAAGAAAGCATGTCTGTGTATCTGCGTTATTTATGTTGTGTCTTTCTGTGCGATAAGCTCGCTTTGCATGACATACAGTGTAGCATTTGTATCAGAATATTTAACCTGATGTTATCATTAAAGGTAGCTTTTTTTACATTAAACATGTCTGCTTAAAGAAAGACGTAATGAAGGGCAATGTTTTGGAACCCTGACTTTAAACCTATGTCTATCATCACATCAATTTTGCACACAAAGTGCAGCCTGAACGCAGAATGAAAACATTTCCTCTTTTATTTAATCTAGCAACACAACACTGACCACATGTTACAAAAAGATGTTTAAATAAATCTGCAAAATCTGGAATGGAATGAGGTAAAAGCAGAGTTATCAAAGGCACATTTCTCCAGGGTTATTATCTTAACTTCTATGTGTTATGCTCAACTTCAAAACACCATTGTACTTCTGTTGGAGTAAAAACAGAACAAAAAAGAAAGAATAGCTTTCCGCAGGAGAGCTGCTCTACGCACACACACATTAAATCATACAATTTTAGTACGTTAATAAACATGTCAATTGTAGTTTTATAAGTTGCAGATATGCTTTATCTTCTCGCCATATGTACCTTTATTAATATCCCACAGGAGATTCTGTTGTTACAAAGCTGGAAGTTATGAAATATGCGTTCACACGGATCACTTGGTGGAATCATTAATTTCATGCTTCATATCCAACTCCAGGAGTTTCTTTTGTTTTTTCCCCACAAAGCAACATTGATGAGAAACAGAAACTGGCTGGGTTCTTAGGCTGTGTCATGTTGATGTCTGTGAAAAACATGTTGTAACTCGTCTTTACGATCTTCTCTTTGTCTTAAGGTTCGAGGTTATGACCAGGGTAAGTTCAGTACTTTCCAACCTGGAAACGGGCTGCAATGTAATAGCCAGGGTCAACTCCTTACCGTCCACCAAACATCCACCAAACGTCCAATAAACATGCTTGTTTTTGTCACTGACAGGCTCTGATTGCGTTTGTACCTTTCGCCTGATGCAGTTTGATTGGTTTTGTGACCACGTGAGTTGGAGAGAGGAGTGCAGGTGTTGTTAGAGATTGTTGTGTTGGAGTCTTAGACTGTATATAAAAAGTGGACGTAGTCACCATGACGTCACCCATTGGTTTGTGGACTGTCGTTTTGAAGCCTCGAGTTCGTCATTTTGGCCGTCGCCATATTTGTTTTTGGCCATCGTCATATTGTTTTTTTCCAACCAGAAGTGACACGAGTTCAACCGAGCTCCGAGTAACACTTTTCTAGGCGAACAAAATTTTACAATTAACTTTCATGAAGTGAAAACACACTGTGAAAGGGTTTAAGTTGTAAGATAAAGACACGGACAAGTCCCAGACCGGACAACGCCGTGCTAGTGACCTGTCAATCGCAAGGTAGCCACGCCCTAAAGCATGCCCTGCTTTTTGGTCTATTTAACTCTAAATGGACCATAATGTACTAAATGAACATCATGCTGTATTGAAGACTTGAAACTAGAGATTGAGACCATAAACTCATGTTTATAATGTTTGCTGAGGTAATAAATCAAGTGACAAGTAGAGTTTTTATCATAGACTTCTATAAAATCTGACTTGTTTTTGCAACCAGAGGAGTCGCCCCCTGAAGGCCATTAGAGAGACTACAAGTTTAAGGCACTTCCACATCAGCTTCACTTTTCAGACCCGGAGGTTGCGGCCTGGTTGGAGTACAGAAAGCGTAGCTTGGTGTTAGATAAATAAACAACCATGACATTAAAACTCTTAAGACAATATCAACAATGTGGATGTGACGCAAGATTTAAGAACGAGTCTTCTCCGAGCTAAAAGACAGATCGGATCAAGCGAAAGGTTTAGAAAAAGGGTTTATTTCTCTGTAAGGTCCTTTCCATCATGTTGTCAGACACTTACAACAACAATCTGAGCCTGTCAGTGGCATAAACAAGCACTTCTAGAGGACATACATTGACGGTGAGGAGTAGCCCCAAGCGATTACATTGCAGCCCGTTTAGCGGCTGCCGCCTGCAGCGTTCTCCCTCAATACTGGACCAATTTCAAAAAATTGTTGTCCCTATTAGTCACAAAAACGTGGAAAAATAGGGTCGAGAAATACTGAAATTACCCTTAAAGAGCTTTTATAATGCCCTTTAGAGTTAGAAATAAGATTCAGTAATATGAACTCTGACCTCATTCTTTGTGGGACATCAGCTTAATATAAGCATTTACATCTTTGTAAATATGGACGGATCATGACGTGGTACTTCATCATCACACGCTGGAATACACTGTTTATCTCTGTGTATTTGAAAAAACACACATTACTTGTATATGCATTTGTGCATTCTCTTCCCCCATGTGCACACAGCTGTAATTGTTATACATCACTAATAATAGGAATCAGTATTAATGTCCTTTTTCATATCCAGCAGAGGTAAGGTGATCACTCACATGCTGAACCTTGGCAGGTACGAGTCGTTTCTCAGCCAACAACAAATGCAAATGGTTCTCAGTCCAGAATCGAACCCAATAAAAACCTCACATGTTGAACTCTAATAATAATCACACTGTCAAGGCAGCAAATGCTCCAAGTGACCCTTGTAACTATTACCAGCTCATCGCTTGAATGTTAAGGTCACCTTAAAACTGTGCGTGTGTTACACTTGTAGTACAAAAGACAATTTCATCTCACTTTGGATATTGTATACAGTTGGGATAATAAAAATAATACTAAAAAAAACCCCACAATATATAATACAATGGTAATATTTATCGGCTGCGTTCTGTCAGCAACATTTTAATAGAAAAGCATCATCTCCTTATAGCGTTCCAGATACGTTCTGTCCTGCAGTTGAAGAGTCAGTGCTGCTCTGTCATAGCTGCTTTCCATTCAGAAGAGTTCAAGTCCTCTATATTATTACAGCGCAGGTCCCCAGGATAATGGGAAAGCTGTGGTTTGACATCGTGCTTGAATTTTCAAGAGCTGTTATAGCGGGCTCTTAATGTGCACACATTGCAAGTGTGGAGATAACACATACTGTATGCTTTTGTCCTTAAATAACATCACGTTTGTGAATCTGTTTGGGAACAGAAACAGTTCAGGTGAATCATCTCGTGCTCCGTTGTTCCTCCTCGTGGCTGGCTTTCAGACCGCTGAGGGGGAAAGGTTACGAGGCAGCGCAGCAATAGCCGTCGCTCTGGAGAGGAACCAGATTGAATAAAAACAGATTCATTGGATGACTCCCGGGGCCAGCGAAAATGAGATGAGACAAGAGGATGAAATAGGGAAGTTCAAAGTTCAAAGGACTAGGAGAAGTCCAGCGGGCGGATCATCATGACCGTGGCTCGTAGCGAGTAGCTGGGGCCCTTGAAGTAGTGCCACTTGATACCGTTCAACTTCCCTATGTGCTGTCCTTGGGTGAAGTACATGCCGTTAAGGTTGGACGGGCCACAGGCATCAAACCACCAACCTTTGAAGAGAATAAGGGGAAATAAAACATATTAGTTGCAAAGCGGCGATGCCTTTTAGCAGAAGAAACCAGGCTTTGAGTAAGGCGTTGATGAAGTCACCTCTATCAGAAGTTTTTGTCCTTGGTAAAGGTTGACAGCTTCCCATGGCCTCTCCCACGGGGCCATGGCACTGCTTCAGACACCATTGCGCTGCTATCTGCTCAATGTGTTACTGTCATGGGTTCAATGGCATCCGGTACCTGCTGATGGACACTTTCGGTACCTCTTTCTATTTAAAGCAAAGGGTACAAGTGCAGGAGCTCCAGTTTGACACCAGAGGGGTGAATGGCATGGGAAACTTATATTCCACTCCCAAGGTGACACATTTGCTCTGGTGCTCAGAGGAAGGGTACACGTGCTTGGACTTAGAGGACGGCTATTTCATAATTCAACACACACATTGGCTTCCTGTATCTTTCAGAATTAGCAGAGTTTAGAAGCGTCTGAATGGTTTAGCACCGCCAAACTTATATTTACTGTTTCTCCCTCTACCTACCGGTCACTGAAGCAGTTAAGACTCAGAAGTAGGGAGATATCATGGACCAAATGTGTGGAACAACCATAAATATCTACCATGTAACTTCTGTAATTATAGAAATATATATTTCTGAACATAACATGTAATCCATCCTGAACTAGTGAACTCGCCCTCACTGATACAGTCCGATATAGAACATATGTGAGGCATGGCATGTGTCAGTTACGCGGGGACAAATGGCAGCTCCTCTCGTCTCTCCGGTCGGACCTGAATACCACTGCGGACTACAGTGTGACATTTCACGAGAGCTGTCAGTAATCAGGAGCAATGTTCTGCCCTTGTTGCTGGCGTGGATCGCGCAAGATATAAATTTCACATTGATTGCTGCTTCATCATGAGGCACGTACACAACATAGAAGGGGAACTGGTGGACACCTCCTTACATTTCCACAGCTGCTTATAATTTCAGTAAATGCTGGCGCCAGTGGGAACCAAATATTAACGAGCACTTGCTCTTCTATAATTTCTTAAGATTTTTTGGGGAATAGTCCTCAAGCTGGGGAGCTCTTCCAGAGGAGCTACTGCACCTGCCATCTTAACAGATGGACCAAAGTTGTGAAAGGTTAAAGCTGCTATCGTCAAAATGTATAAATTAATGATTGATTGAATTCATTTTTGTAATGTTAAAGTGGTTGCTTGTGGTGACGAATCCACAGAGAAATTGTCACCCAACTGTGCAGCTTCCCTCAGCTCCACAGGACATTTCAGTCTTTCAGCTCATGGTTTTGGTTTTAAAGGCTGGCAGGCTTCTTGAGTTTCCAGCCACAGCAGGCGCAGCATGTCAGCTCTAAACTACAATAACCGCCTCCGGGTTTTATGCCTCCGCCAACCACTCATGTTGCAGTTTCATAACATTCATTTCTGTTCGAAATGTCACCACTTCGTCATTTTATCCTGTTAGACATGTGTGTGTGAAATTGTCAAAATTAGCGTATGAATTCTCGCATTCCCAAAATAAAAAAAACACAGCTGTCGCCGCTGCACAGGCATACTAATCCTCTGAACACTTCCTGCCCAACACCAAACGTCAGACAGACAAAGTTAAAGACTAGCTTCTAAACAGAGTGGAGCATTTAGCAGCTAAAGAGGAGATATTTCCCTCACGAGGTGGTGGAGACCAAAACAGAGCTAAAAGGTGAGTAATTATTGGACTTAAATTGCCGAGACAGCTATCTGCTGAATGTGTAAATAAGCAATACGTTTTGACATGTGTTGAGTTTACAGCTCGTTTCCGCTGCCCTCATTTGGCCGAAAAAACATTGAAGCAGCTTTAAATAGGAAACTGAATGTCTGCGAGCCGATTAATCACAAAAGAGAGGCTGGGGTTCACACTACGTAGTTTACGACACCAGCCACAAATAGAATTAAAACATTGTTGAAATAGCCGGGAGAAAAGCTAGCAGTAATGTCCTGTAGTTGATACAAGGATGGGATGGGGTTTGGTGGTATCATCCTAAAGCGTGTTGTGCAACCTGCTGTTTTATTTTATTGAGGTAGTGTTTTTTTTCTCCTCTTAAAGCGAATGTCTCCTACTTGCCATCCCTCGCTCGTTGATAAAGTGCAGACCACACAACGGCCGTCACGCCTATAAACATTTAGTGTGCACAGCAGCAATCTTTTGGGATTCATGACCAGTATCCTCTCTGTTTCCATGACAGATATCTTTACTGACTTGTAAAAACAGTGGAGATGTCTTCTTTTGAAAAAAAAAAATATTTAAAAAAAAGTCTGGTGCAGTTTGTTCTCATGATAGAGGGATCCCCCCCCCCCTTACCTCCTACTGTCAGCACTTTATCCATACTGTATGTTCTGGTGTTGTGTAAATATATACATTACAGTATGTGTACCCCCACTATATCCTGCTGCCTCTTCTTAACACAGCATGCTGCAGTTGTCCTCATGAATGTAGAAGAGAAGTACTTTCCTCTTGCATATTCCAGACACTTACATCACTTGATGTCAGCCCCGCTCTTATAAATGCAAGGGAATAAATCGAATGATATACTGTATATACTGCGGCGCGGTGCTGGGTTCGGACCAGCCTCAACTCAGGCTACATGTTGTCATGCCTCTCCTCTGTGGCCTGGCCAGAGGCAGGCCATGAATCAAGCAGAGCAGGGGGTGTTGATTGGTGATCAGATGCCAGTTCCCTTTAACCCACTGCATTCACAATGACCTAAGAGGTAATGCTGATCTTAAATCTGCACTTAAAATAAAATGCTTGATTCGTACCAGGTCACGATTCCACAGCCGTAGAGCTGCCATGAGGTGACAGCGAGGGTCACTGGGCTCCACTTACACAGCAGGAGAAGCGGAGTCATGTTAAATCTCACTGACACTTGGTGGCGCGCCCAGGGATTTTTACAATGTGCCTGTTTCCAACCACGGTGCAACTGGGAGGGGATGCGGAATATAGCCCTAATAGGTGCAGATAGATGTATAAGTGGCCATGTTAGCCCATTGCACGTCTCACAAGTGCAGGTTTGCGATCATAACAACCCGAACTAATGACCAGGCAATGAAAATTGTGGGGTTCGTCATGATGCCAATCAGAGAAAATTGCTTTTTGGAATGATTACATCATGCAATTGTTTTTCTTCTAAAAGCAATTCTGTACTGTCTCGCTGGTGCCATAGAGACACAAATGCTTAAATGATCATACCGGTTCATTGCTTCTTGGGTTTTTGTAGTTTAACCTAAGGTTTATATTGGTAATAATGACATTGTATACTCCCCGAGTTTATTGCTGAGACCTGACAGGAAGAAGACATTGCTGAAAAGGAAGGCAAATGGTTCCACCTTTCGTAAATTGAAACAGCGTTCTTATTTGATTGCTCTGATTTAAATATTCTTTGATTTTGAAAGAGTAGCCTTATGCTGTTGTTGTTATTGAACCTTTCTGAGGCTACTGCATGGTTAAATCTATGTCTTTTATTTATGAAAAATACTTGACCCCTCGCAATTTTTAACAGCCCTCAGTCACTTCAACCCGGTGCCTGGCCTGGGTATTGGAGTGTTCTGTAGCTAGTCAATAGTAATACAAGCCTATGTCTGTTTCATTGCGTATGCCTCCCACCACCCCCTCCACATTCCTTGAAATTATGGCCCTTGAAATTATGGCCCTTGTTCTGATGCGTTCTGGGATCCATGGATCAGATGACTATACTGTATTTAATGTTTATGTTGCTGTTTGTTGTGACAAACCTACAGACAAACCCACTGTTCCATGGAACTTTCTTAGCATCTTTTAGCTAATTGTTTTGGTTTTTATAGCCTGTAATACTTCGTCGGTCTGCTGATTGAGGCTGGCAAGATAAAGTGAACATAGTGGAGCATTTAGCAGCCAAGGAGCCAGATATTTCCCTCAGGACTGGGTGGAGACCAAAAACGGAGCTAAAAGTAGAATGAATATTGGACTTACATTCATAAGGTGGCCAGAGACGTATAGGCCAACATGAATGTAACTGCTTCTCTGTGTCTGCTGGTAATGTAAATAAGCAAATGTTTGCTAACACCTTTTCTAACTTTATAAGGTGATAATATGTCAATGTTGTGTTAGCAGCTTGTTGTGCAAGTGTAAGTGGCAAAAAAAAGAAAAAGATCCTGATTCAACTTTGATCTACTGTACTTGCCACAGTCACACTGGGAGGTACTTGTAATATACAGGTGGTCCCCTCTTTTGCTATGATTATCCCCTCTGTAAAGCAACACTTGGCTGCACTTACCACCAGTGAGCATGAGGGCACACTTGCACATGCAGTTGTCATTGTCCATGTCCTTGGTGCTGAAGTCTGCTCCGTGGATTACAAGACTGCTCTGTCTGCCTGCGGTCCCACTGTGGCTTTTCAGGAACAGTCTGAAAGACATGAGGAGGAGGAGGAGGAGGAGGAGGAGGAGGAGGAGGAGGAGGAGGGAGTCAGGACATGAAAACACATCAGGGTCGGAGGAATGGGGAGAGAGAGAAACGAGTGCGGTGGAGTGAGCAGTGTAAGCAATAAAGACAGCAAGAAGACATAACATGCTGCAAGAAATGTCTCCCGAGAGATATTTATTTTTTGTTGTGATTGAGTACATGTAGAGCACCTGGCACAACATTAACAGGGTGGAGAGAAGATAAAATAAAGAATGAAAGAGAGAGAGAGAGCGAGAGAGAGACAACGAGAGGAAAGAGCCGTGTCGTGTAAGGAATGTCTGGGAATCACATTTCCATCCGCGGGTCCACAGTACGTTAATTTACACCACAAATACTGACCTTTAACAGCTACACAGTCAAAAAGCAATAAGCAACCTGTTTAACCTATCATCCATCCACAGCGGGGCAGGTAGGGCAAACTCTCAAGTCTTTAGGATCCAAGTAATATGCAATATTTCTCTCTGTCTTGTCTTCGTCTGTTTAAGTACGCAGATGCTACGTTTTATTTCTTTTTTTCATTCATTCCTATCACAATAAAGATACACACCACTACATACTTGCTGTCAGGTACAATTTAAAGGATTTTGTATTTAAAAAGCATGTCAGGGAGATCAGAAATGTATGTCATGAAAAACAAATATGTTATATTTTTAATACTTAATGTGTTAATATAATGTGTTTATTATTATTAGTTTATACTTTTTTATATTATCATTATTTCTATTATATTATATTTATGTTCGATTATAACATATTTTAAAACTTCTAAATAAAGTAAAAATCCTTTGACAGTAAAAATGTCAAAGGACGCAGGCATGCAATAACTGTAGAGTGCATACTGTGCAGAACCTAGAATATGTTATTATCCTTATCAGGGCTGCTAAGCAGCATGCAAGTGGTGCGTCTACAGGCTGGTGCATCACACCGAGCTGCAACTAGGAACTCTTCATTTCTTCAGGAGTGCCTTTCTATTAGTTACCAAAGTAAATTGGTACATCATCCTGGCAAACTGACAAGAATAAGTTTTAGTTCAGAAAGAAAATATATAAATTGAATTCCTCTTTTTAGACTTTTTGTTACTAAAGTTTGAGTCTCTGTAGGTGGCACTATTGCCTTTGTCTGTTCAGTTTAGGCTGCCCAGTTCCTCTTCCTCTACCCCAAAAAAAAGGTCCCTGCTGTTGTTAATGCACACTGAATAAATGGAGAGGTGCTATGATAAACAGCTTCCTCCGCACACACATTGGAAACGAATAGGCAGCTTCGGAGCAGATTCCTCCAGGGCGTGTCCCACTGTGAACTGCGGATCTGACAGTTCCTTCATCCCTTCGAAACAGCTCTACCATCCCCAGCAGAACCTGCTGCATCACACGCTTGTCTGTTTTTTATTTTCTCCTCATGTCTTTTCTTTCTCTCACGCTCTCTCGTTTTCAACTTTCTCCCGATAGAAGAGCTCGCGCATCCAAAGAGGAGGGACCGCAGCGCCGCGCCGAAGAGGTCTCTATTATTAAGCTCGGTTCACTGTCCGTGAAAGCATTTCCCTGAGTTCACTTCTCGACAACAGGGGACCATGGGCGTGTAGTGAACCTTACGCCCAGCTCAGATTTTTCCTGATGAGAAAGTAACATTATATTTCATGTTTTCGGCAGACGTTGAGCGACTCCTCGGGCTTTTGTGCAGCTCGTAGCTCTGAAAACAGCATGAATACCTCAAAGAAGGCGACTCCCTAAGAAAGAGAGTCATTTAGCGGGAAAAGACTTCTGTATTTGGACAGCTGTGTAAATGGCTGATTTGTACAGCAGAGTAAAAAAGTGTTACTGCGGGTCACCGTGGGGAATTCACTAAGCCAGTAAACCGATGCGTGTAATCCTACAATGCAAGGGTGGGTCATGTGTCTAATCAGTGGCACCAAACGACGAGTTTGGACAAGGGCCTGTGAGAATAAGCACATGGGTGTGCGTATAAATGCGCAGGTTCCTCTGTGTGTGTGTGTGTGTGTGTTCGTGTGTGTGTGAACGGTACACGTCACGTGCCGAGGTGTCAACCGGTCTCTGCCGACGCTTTCCAGTTCAGAGTAAACTGGCAGCACACTGCCTCACTTATGGGAAGCATGACTTCTATCAGGCCAATTCCTGATTCCGAGGAATAAAACATGCGATGTCAAGGATGGAGTCTGCTACCGCTCTGATGAAGAACAGACTCCGCTGCGCACTCGCTCTCCGTTTTTCCAAAGCTCTTGCGATCTCTGCTGCGCTGACGGATCGCCGGGGCACATCATCACGAGGGATTCCCAGCATGACACTTTGACGGGCTGATTTAAATAGTCGGCGGCTGTGTTTACCGGCTGCGCTGTATATTTACGCAGACCGACGATCCCCCCCCCCCCCCCCCCCCCCGCCCCGCTTCCCTCCCCAACTCAACCGACATCCGCAGTTATTTTCTGTCAGGATCCATTATGCACTCAGTGGGGTAACGTAAAGATGGGCCAAGTAATGAAATGAAGAGGAAGATTCCTGAGGCCTGTCTGTAAGGATGAGAGAGAAATAGACTGAGACTTGGAGAGATGGCGTGCGGTAAAATCATGTTAATGAAATGGATCGGAGGGCCAGACACCAGGAGCTCAACGGGCAATGCATGCCAATCTGAACGTTCCTGTTTAAGTAACTCAGTAATGTGATTGGTCAAGGCTCATTGGTAACCAAAACATTGAGCTGTGAGGGGAATCATTTGGTTTCACTCAATGAGAGGGAGGTTGGTGTCCCGCCATCCAATAATTCTAATATCCACCGGGGGATGTCGGCTTGTTTGCGATCTTTCGAAATACTTAGAAAGTTCAAATAGCAGCAGTGCATGTCAGCATTAAGATCAGTTCAGCCAAATTACAACAATTTACCTGTGGTGGGATCTGGTGATGCAGAGCTTTTGAAACATCTGAGGTGAGACTTCTGCTAATCACAGATGCAGACACAAAAACGTGTAGCCTGTGTTCTGAAAGTTTTCTTTTTCTCAGCCATTGTGCTTCTTGTGTTCTTGGATGCATAATTGCAATCAGATGCAAAAAAGGGCAAATTACCAAACTTTACGAGTGTGTTTGCGCTGTAATGTCATTAGCGCATTATCCCACGTGGCGGATAGAGGTTCCAGTTGATGCACAATTTACGGTGCCATCAGCGACCGCAGGCCATTCTTTATTCATTTGCCGGTCAGTGTGCAGAAGCTTGACGGTGGCCCGTGATGTGGTTCAGCATGCATTGCACCCTCAGATGCAGTTTGAATATGAATGCCAATTGCCAGCTGTAAGGCGCCCGGGACTGTGTGGCCATCCCCAATGCTCGCTTTCTATTTTTGGTTCATGTATGGGCAGTGTGGCAAAGTGCAAAACGGCTATGTGAAGGTAAATATATCAAACAGTTATTATATTATATTAACACATGTGTCCTGCTACCTTCACATGCTGCAGGGGTTTCATGAACTGAAGGAGAAGCTTTCCGTGCAGTATAAACATATGAAGACAGCAGATACTTATAGAATCAACCACGTTCATAGATCAATGCAGACGGATTTACTGACTTTCCTGCTTTAACCACATTAGAGGTTATTTTCTGCACCCATTGTATTACTTTTGATACAAAGTAAAGAGTTAAGCAATATAAAACTTTTAATGAGTAAAACGTAACTCATTACACTTCCTGAGGAACTTGCCCAACGTCTACTTACTTCCTTATTGCAGAATAGCCAATTGAAGCACAGGGGGGCGGGACTAGGCAGAACACTTTTGAGCAGCAAGCCAAATTCTGCCATGAAACATCTACCTTTTTCCAAAGATATAACATCTTTAGGACTACAAACGTCATTCCACACAGCCTGATTATGTAACAGGTGGCTGCAAATGTCTTCAACAGAAATACATTTTAACTTAAAATAAAACTAAAACTATTTGCGTGACTAAATAGCCCGATCTTGAGTATTATTACAGCTGCAAACTGTGTATGTGAGAAATGAGTTGCAGGGTCAAGTGAAGAATCAAAGGACTCTGATATGTTTATGTGAGAGCACTTCCAAGTAAATGACTGACATTCCATCACACTGTTTCTTCAACACATCATTGATATCAAAATCATAAAAACATTTGCACTGTTTTTACAGGCACAATGAAGGCTTCACATATTTTTTGTTAAAAACCTTTCAATTAGCTGCGTTTGTAACTGTTGCCATGTCGGGCTCAGATCAGAAGGTGAATCAGAGCCGATCTCCCTATAAAGCACCTTAAAAAACCTGATATCAGCCTTCATATTTGTAGAAATGCACTTAATTGAAAGCAGAGCAGCGTTAGATGAGGACTCCTTGGAGGTGGTCCTACCAAAAAAAAAAAGATTCCCTTTCCCTCCTCACAGAGGAGAGACGTGTTGGATTGACTCGGGGCCTCAGATCGGCAAACATGCCGCTTGTTCGCAGTCTTTTCTTTTATCTGACACTTCCCATTTCACAACACACTGTGTCACTCTGAGCAGAGGATACTGCTGTCATACAGCGACTTTATGGAAGAACGTCTCCGGAGAGGTTACGGAGGAAAAGCCATAAAACAATGTGTCTAACGGAATGCATGCGCACGAAGTGATTCAAGTGATTCTTTGGAATAATAAATGGCAGAAATACAAAATACAGAAACGGTGTGAGTGATCACTGTAATGTGCGTAAAATCTTTCCCGAGACTCAAATGAAAATGGTTTTCAAAAATATGCCACTTTTCATCTTCTTGACTGACACGGCCGAGCTTAGCCTGCTTTGCTTTCTTTCATGTGCGTATACGCAAAGCCAACGATCCAGTCGGCTGAGCTGATACACACCTGGCAGTCGTTAGCCTCCTGAACTGCAGTCCGATTGGCCCGTTGCAGAGGTTAATCACCCTGACCAATGGTTCGCTTCCTACTGCAAGGCCACAGAGGTGTCTGGCTGGCTGAGAGCCGCTTGACTTCTCTCTTACCGCTGGGTGACATATAGCTCCATTGAAACACATGGAACAGTACGTATCCTATGGATGATTTACTGTGGGTTAGCTGTGATAATACATTTTCAGGGTTTTCTGTATTTAAGGAACTGGCCAAGGTTTATGAATAAAGTTTCTGGATGCAGTGAACGGCACGGTCGTCTTCTTTACGTCTTGCGTTCATTAAAAGAATATTACAAACTCGGCATGGGATGTGCCCGGCCCAGGACAGGAGGGCTCTACAGCGGGGGATTAAAACCGTCCTGAACATCGTTGGTTGGCATCTGCCTAGCATCAGTAATATTGGTGAGAAGATGAGGATATTAAAAGACAACACCCACCCCAGCCACAGCCTTGTCCCGCTGCTGCCGTCTGGAAAGCGTTACAGAAGCATCAGCTGCCGTACTACCGGGCTTCAGAGAAGCTTCTTACTTCAGGCTGTGAGACTCCTTAATTCATCCTCCACCCTTCATCCTCCACCCTTCATCATATATTAGAGTGCTTTTTCTTATGTAGCAAAATAGTACTACCAACTGCATTTCATCGCGCAATCCTGTGTTAAACAATGACAACAAATGAAATCTTGAAATTTTAATTTTTGTCCAGGTAAGCATTCAGTCTTGACTTGTAAATCTGGCACAACTTGAACTCGGGCCACACTTGATAGCTTTTTCCAGAGCTCTCAACCGTGTCGCAGGACTTCATCAGCGGGCTGAGTTTGTTTGTAATGGAGATGGATCTCAATCCACAGATGAAGACCATGTGGTGTGGTTGAAAGCTCTGGAGAAGGTGTTAGGTGGAACCTTGAGTTGGGGTTGCTTTAGGTGTGAACAGTAATTTGTTTTCATTTCATTCCGTCATAATTGAATGGGTTTTCTTTGGTTGAATTCAAGAAGGCGATAGAGATGCATAATCACCCCAACTAAAAACAACAACAACATTACAACTTTGATTTAAGATGCACTTTAAATACACAACAAGTTGTTCATTTCAAACACATTGCTCTGCTGATCCTTTTTTTTCTGTCCGACACAAGTGTTGCAGCCCGCAGCTTCGATGCTTCATCTCAGTATGATTGGAAACGGTGGAGCTTGAAGCTTTCAGGGACGGTGTTCAAGACATAACTTGAGATATCTCAGACAATCTCAGTGTGAGTCTTGGAAAATAGAGTCCCCATGTTTTGGAACCCAAATATCTGCCAATTTCTTTACGAAATCCTCACATGAAAAAACATCGAAACGAGATCTGATTCCAAATTGGGCCGTTATCATGTGGAGAAATCACTGGATTTAAGAACTTGGCTATCCAAATAGGGAAGGATATTGAATAAAGATGTAATGCATCGTTCAAAAATAAACATATCAGTCTTTTTCTTACAGCGGGGGGGGGGGGGGGGGGCTTTAACGGTACAAACGAAACATGTTTCTATGTTAACCTCAACTTGTGTCTGCGCATATATTCAACTGCTGTGAATGTATACCTCAGACCATTTTGGAAATGATGGCTCTAGCTGGTGCCCAGGGTACTTCTCTACATCTTACCATGCTGCGTGCATTAGCGTTTTAAGATGCATTAAACATACGCACACATACGCCCTCTGGGAAGTAGTTAACTTTAAATTCTTAATCCTAGAAAAAATATTGACATGGTCAGGCTTTGGGCATAAATAGTAAAGCAAAGGATTTTTTTTTTAAACGTCAAAAATGCTGCATGTTGGAAAACATGATTTGAGGTTTGAGTCCACATCACGAAAAGGTTTCAACATGTAAACATTTTATGTATTTCAATCAGATCTTTAACATATAGATGTATCTGAATGCACTTTTTTATGCCCGATTAATGACTGATTAACGGCCCTAACTATAAAAAATGTAATCAATTTAGTACTATGCACTATATCTGCCTTTAAATGATCTTGCATGAGGACTCGAACTCTTCTTATTTTTCTCTTCACCGAGACATAAAACCCTTTGGAGTTCATACATCAACAGCACCAACGTTTTATTTCAGGTCAAACTATCGAAACAACTGTGAGCATTCATGAGAAGAACAATTGTACTAAATGCCACTTTGATTGCCCTTCTCCTCTAAGATGAAGTCGACCACTTTAACATTTACTCTACAGCTACTGGACCTCTAGTCCAGTTCCAGTCAGTAACCCACAGGAGGTTAGCCAGCGTTCAGATAGTTTACATGCACTTACTTTGAGTATCCTGGTTATTCTCGACTTTCTGTGCTGTTTCCTTACAATTATTGCCTTTGAATCCGTAATTTTCAAATACATCTTTATGCAGACGATACTTCTTTATACTTGGTCGTTCTGTTCAATAAGCTGCAGAGAGATTGAAACTCTCTCTTAATACGCTGCAAGAAGCTCTGCTGCCTTCACTCTTAACACACTACTTTAAAGTTTGTGACTGGAAGATATTACATGACACACCACAGTATTGTGTTCAAGTTCAGATGATCTTTCATAGCTAAGAGACATTATAATCCTTGGTATTTATCTACCAAGCCTGTGTTAAAACATTGTATTTTAGAAACAATAACAACTCTAAATCTCTAACTTCATGGCCATTCTCAGTAATCACTGTTTATCTGCATGAAACTGTTTATGTAAGCCAACATAGTGTATCATTCAGTTCAGTTTGTTGATCAGTCTTTTTTTGTTACGTTATTTAGTTTTGTGCAACGTGCAATTTTTTTCATTCTGTGCAATAATTTCCCTCTGACTCTTTGCTTTCATAAAGGTTGCCTTTTACTTTCCCTCGTCTATTTACACTGATATGCCAATTTGTGCAGCAAAGAAACTTTGATAAATGAGGGTAATTAACTGAATGTGTTGATCTGATGGCTATCGTTAAAAAAATATGCGTAGGTCATCAAATTATATTTGGTTTTATTATTTTCTTTTCTGCAACCCATGCTGTATCGCAGCAACCAAATTAGATTTGATGATGGGGGAGTGTATGTGCTGTTTATAAAGACAGTAACCTTTGCAATTATAGTGACCCCAGTCACAATGAAGAAAAAGACTCGAGAGCTCATTTCACAATGTTATGAGGTTCAGTGGGAACTTTGGGGCGCTGGTCAACCCAAATGTATCCCTCAGTGTTGTCCACAAGATTTGTTCGTTTAATTTTAAAACAACATTACTGATGTCAGCTCACACTGTGCAGATGTAGCCAGAGTAGATTTCTTCTTTTATTCGGCTGCTATTGCATCGATGCGTGCCTCTTGATCGGCTGCTGCTATAATGCTCGACTTCTAAGAGAAGTTATGCAAAATGAATGCATGTTGAGCATGCATGATAGATGGTTAAGGTGTTTTTTTTTTTAATAAGTTAAGTTTAAGGCTAAGTTTACAGTAAAGCAAAAATGTTATATTTTCTTCATTATACATTAATCTGTACTTTATTTTCTCTAATATATTATTAGTTTGGTCCACATAATGTCAATAAATAGTGAGAAATGCCCGTCAGATTTTACAAAGCCCAAGTTGAGATACTCACATTTCTTGTTTCGTCTGGCAAGCATTTCAAAACCCACAGATATTCAGTTTACTATCATGGTACACTAAGGAACCAGCAAATATTAACTTTATTTTCTGTTGATTGACTAATCGACTAATTTTCAACTACACTGATAATATTTGCAATACGATAAATCCAGAAATAAAGAGGTATACACAATCTGCCTCTTTTTGCCCCGTGCTGCAGCGTCCGGGCTTAAGTCCTCTGGCAAATGAGCAGAGACGTCCAGGCGCTGGCAACACAGAGGCAAGTCAAACACGTTCATCTGCGCACACTGCGATAATACAAAGCTTTGAAAATCGCAAAAGTATCCCTTTTCTAAGCCCTTGAAGATGACAGTGTTGGACAGCTTGAACTTATCGGTTTTGATTTGCCTTGAAAAAGGCCTTCAACACAGGCAAAAAATAATCGTATCCACTGAGAGAATTAATAATTTATCCCAAAATCATTAAATTGGGGGGAAACTGTTCATACCCATTGAATTATCTCTATTTTTGAGATATCATAGAAAGTAGTCTCAAAGGGTGCCCATTATTACAATTCTAATGAAAACATGAACCAAAAGAAAATGACACTTTATTTTGAAAATATGATTCAAGTTATTTCAATCATCTGATAGCTAATGAACTGATTGATCCGTTTTATTATGCCATCCAAAGCCAACAAGAATTAGATGACTGAATACAATTAAATGGCAGGTCCATACTTAAAGCATACCGGTAGTAAATATGACATTTATTCCATAACAAATGACTTCATTTATGAAGGATTAGGACCTTATATTTCACAAAGGAATGATTGCACACCTCCCACCCTCTCTGAAAGTTGAGTCATTTCCGTTTCACACTATATATAGAAGAAACCAAGAAGCTGGCAGCTAGACAAACCTTTCCTGGCAATTCTCAATATTCAATTATTATACCTGGTTTCCAAGTGGTCTGTTTGTCTTGTTTATGTGCTTTCCTCCATACCGCCTGTGTGTGTGTGTGTGTGTGTGTGTGTGTGTGTGTGTGTGTGTGAGTGAGACAGAGAGCAAGAGGCAGATTTACGACACCAAATGTTCTCTACAAATGCTTGTCTGATTCGCACTGACGCAGACTGTATTCCAGTAAACCATCGCGGAGGACCGGAAATAATCCCAAACCAACTGAAAGGCATATCGCGTACAACTATCGCTTAGGTTTCAGAGAACGAAATGTAATTCGGAGAACATTTAAAAGCAGGTGGGTGCCAAAGCAGAACACATGGCAGCGTCAGTTTGTTTTGGGCCCCACCATCTGGTGTGTTTTGGCCCGTGTTTCAGAGGAGCAGTGTGTGATTATCATACCACAACTATTTTTCAAGAACAAATCTATTTCTAGAGATCAGTGTGTCGATTGGACTCCTAAACAGCATGAGCCTGCATGGAAAACAAGGCTGCAATGGGCAGGGATGCCCTTTGCCTGCTGCAGCGGGACAAAAACAATTATTGTTTCCTTAATTCATAAGAACAAAAGGTCAAGCGTGGGATGCTAAATATATGCGTGAAAACCCCCAGAAAGGATGATATGAAAGCAGATATAAGTGTGTGTGTGAATGAAAGAGATTCACACAAGGAGAGACACAGTTCAGTATGTATTGAGGTTTGATTCGGGCCCGCACTCTACATATCAGTGGGCCTTGTACACAAGCCTGAGGTCAGCGCCTGTGCATTCAAACCAGAGCCAGAAGTAGAGACTAAAGGTACAGTAATAAGAGATGATTTCACTCAGTCCTCACATTGAGGTCACACAAAACCTCAACTCTGCGTTAAATTCAAAACAAACAAAAAACACTTTGATCCCTTTCGCTTGATTGAAATCCATTTCTCCAGTCCTCAGAGAGACCACGAAGACCAGTCCAGGTATGAGCTCCTCAAGACGGAAACCTCGTAAAGTGAAACCCCTGTCATCGCATGACAATTTAGAAAATTGGATATTATGGCAACAAGCCCCCCCCCCCACACTGTAGGGAAACACTTGTGTGCGAGGAATGGAGGGGTTGAGGTAAACACTTTCAAGCCACAGAATCTCGTTCCTCATTTCGTCATTCAAAGCTGGACGCAAGACATTTCGCAACTACAGGGACCTCTTATCAGAGAGAACCAGCCATCCAGTGAAAACTGCAGAATTGGAGATGTCAGACCTTCTCCCGAGAAGCCAGCAATTGCTCGGAACTCTGTGGAATTTGCAGTCGTTTTCCACATCTGAGAGGGCCAAGCAGCTGCCATAGTTTTGAGGCCTGTTATCATTAACCCCCACAAAAGAAAACAGAAACCTTCGCCCCCGCAACACGCAAGGACAAAGCGTCAATCAAAGGAAACGAGGAGACGACGACAAGCGATAGATTTGGTTTGGAAGGAATTTGCGATGAGAAAAGCCTCGCCGCAGACTTGCATAACCGGATCGACATGATTAAAGCGTCTGGAGAGCTCACAGTTGCTAGCCATGTTTATAATGTTAATACTTTCGAACATTTTGTCCTTCCATCTACGTAATGCATCCTTATGTAATTCCTTTCCTCCTTCCAATGGTGCTAGATTAAAGGCCAGATAAAAGTGATCCCCCCAGGTTATTATAATTCATGGCATAAATGTTTGTACCAAATGTCATGGCAAATGAAACCAATAGCGGTTGAGATATTTCAGTCTGGACCAAAGGGGTGGACAGTCGGTGACCAACCAACCAACACTGCCTTCGACAGGTTATTTGAGGATTAATTCATTTATTCAAATTTCAGCCTGAAGTCTGTATCATTTTAACATGTGATGCAGATAAAAGTTCAAACCCGAGGATGTAAAAAAAGCTGTAATGAGGAGGGACACATCTCGCTGTCAGAGTGTGTTCCTTGGCCTGAAGAAATAAAAAAACATTATCCCCGTCCATGTCGACCAGTAGCTTCATATCAGCCGTCTTACCTGTAGTTTTGTTTCTCACCGCCGATCTGGAAGCGGTCATATAGCGAGAAGGCCTGGTGTCCGTCCCAGTCGGTCAGTTCTACACGGAGGGCGTACTGCCTCTGGCTGGTCAACTGGTAAACATACTCGTTCCCCAACCAGTGCTCTGCAGGCAAGCTGCCGAAACCCTGGAATGAAAGGAAGAGGAACACAACAATCGGTGCGGGAATAGTGCGGAAAATCCCTTTTTGTAAATCATGGACTAGATATCATTCACTGCTATCTCCAGTATTTTCTTAGAATGATAACATCTCATCACTAGAGGATTGTGGAATGGATTCATTGATTTATACTTTATCAATCTGATAATAAATAATGTATCCACCAGCAAAAATGTTTCTATGCTGCATTTTTTTTTTTTTTACTCATAGCTTCCCAGCATTCTTTTCCGTTCCTCCAGATCTCAGTGAATAAGCCGCACACATTACTCACATTGTATATTCATATTCATATGCAGGTTTCTTAAGCTTGCCTTGGCTTGGTCCTCCACGTGGATAGACTTACCTACCTATAAAAGTCTAAATTGGTACCAGCTGAAATAGACACACACCTTTTTTCCCATTCCTGTCTTCCTCTCGAGTCACACACATGCTAAACTCATTATTACTTTAAGACTTCTTTCCCAAAATATATACTGCATGCACGTGACACTCCTTCAAACAACTGCAAAAAGTTTGCATTTGATCAGAGTGGCTCCCGGTCACAGGCAAAGTGCTTCTGACAGCGGCAAGAGCAGTGGATTGCAGAGGGAAATATTGTGAAGCGGGATGACATTACAGCTCTGACAGGACAGTCTGAACCGCCGCTCCATTAAAGATCGGGAAAGAAGGGGGGGGGGGGGGGGGGCAAAGTCAGGGAGAAGTCTGTGTTTGTTCTGAGCGTGTGTGGTGATGAGGAATGGGAAGGAGGGAAAGTAAATATGGGGCATTCCTCTAGCCTTAGGCATGTCCTGCCGAGTGGGTGGAAGAGAAAGTGACTGGGGCCCATTACTGCTTTCTCTCCCTTCTCTCTCTCTCCGCCACTCTTTGAATTGATCTCACTCCTGATGAGATGTTCCCTTCCAGCTCGATCCAATGCCACCTGCTGTGAGTGCGGAATATGTTTCAAGAAACCCTGGCCGCATTAAAAGGTTTGGAGCTCCGTCGAGCTCCGTGGTTTTTCCTTTATGTGGTTCCGGTTCTTCGCGATCCTGATCGAAATCACTCAGCTCAGAGGAGATGAGGAGATGCTTCGTCACATCGTTGGACTGAGCTCTTAGTTTGTATTTCGGTTACACTTGCTGAAAGCACTTTGTCAGGGAGGAGAGTAGTTGTAAACACTGAGCACTGTAAATGTCAGGAACTGTTGTACATGCAAAGATGAACTAGAACTACTGAGAGAGTCCAATCCTTTAAAACAATACAATATATCTGAACAGTCAATGTTTATGTTGCTTTGGTCAAATTTGCATTCACACTACTTAGGAGTGGCAGAATCCATTACATTTAACGTACTATTTCAACAGTTTATTTATTACTTTAAACATATTCTACATATATATTATTTCAAGTGTTTATTCATACTTTAAGCTAACTATATAAACAGCTTGTACATGTTGGGCTTTTTCGCAATCTTGGAACCCATTGGCTGTTGGTCTGACATATCTGGGACAAGACTTTGTCCTCCGATTATCAATCTCTCTTTTTAACCTGCCAAAGCCGGCTCAAACATGAACAGTCATTACTACACAGAAGACAAACAGAAAGCCGAATGCTTCCGATACCAAAATCTTTTCCCCTTTGTCTACAGATTCACATGCAGATATCTGTTGACAGATTAGCCTTTTCACACATGAGAGTCCGAACCACGGTTTGCGTATTCATTTGATGCAGTTAGTTTTGGTTTCACATTGCAATTATGCAAGCGTTCTAAAAAAAACTATACATGATATATCTACGTCCTGTCGTCATCCCTACACTTGCAATTGATTGTTTTGTAGAAGGGCTACATTGCACGAATGTAGTTGGACCAAATGTCAAGTTCTGAGTGTTAACCATTCCTGCTTCAGTTTCCAACAACTTGCTAGCAACGTGCGATGTTAATGTGTTACAAGTGACTCAGGCTGACGGTCAGCTCACTGCTCACTGCAGATTTACCAGTTAACTACATGAGCTTCCCTCTTACCCCCTGGAAACTGCACAAGTATCCCCTGAGGTGCTTGTAGAGGCTGGAAAGCATCGCTCTACAAGCATCATTTTCACATGCTGATAAGATGGAAGAGTGAGTTGTGAATATAATTTGCGAGGTCCCCTTGTGATGTGCGGTCTCCTGGCAATGTGATTGTAAACACTCACATCACTGCACTACATCCCCGTTGCCAAAAAGTCTCTCCGTGGTCCCACAAAGAAACAACACGTCAGCGGTTACAGAAAGATTTACAAATCCTCAAAGCACATTAAATATTAAATCTGTGAGCACAAGCCTCTGGAGACGAAGAATGAGAAAACGACTAACACAATCAAGCACCGTCGATCACCTCCGGAGTTTTCAAGGAGACCACCAGTAAAACGCTAAGCTATTAGATCAGCACTGTTAATGTCGGCCAAGGGTCCATGAGTGTGCCCAATGCACACCCTGTTCTCTATGACACCTGTTCAAAGCTTGGGGGGGGGGGGGGGGGGTTTCCACGTCTGTCTCATTACCTCCGCTGGCCTGTGGGGAGATCATGCGGCCAGTCGTGTGTGTGTGACCTCTCACGGTTGCGGTGATTCAAAACAGGTCTGAAAAAACTATTTTATTGACTATTTTATGCCGTCATTGACTGCCGACTCCTCACTCCTATTAGGTCGTGAACAACAACCGCTGCAGTAGCAAAAGGCATTTCCGGTTATCTAGTTCCTAGTCTGTTGCAGGACACATTTGGCCCTTTGTCGTGGCTCAAACACAGACATCCAAAGAAAAGCTTGGCTTTTTTTTACTGCCATCTTGACTGTGAGATTCAATACATCTTTGTTTGGAAGGGGAGAGGAAGACATGCTGCACTTGTCTAGTTGGTTCTTTCTTTTCAGGCTTCACATATAGTTATTGTCTTTATTTGTATTTGTCTTATTGTTTCTTTTTTCACCATTCAAACCTTTCACAAGTGTTCAGTGCTTTTATTCAATCTAACTTGGGATTTTCTCTGGTTATAATGTCCCACAAACTTAGAAATCCTTTCCCATTGACTGGAGGTTTGTACATCAAGAGCAGCGGAGACAGGGGAAATAATTAAAACGGGAAACACAAAGCAGACTACAGGGGACAGAATGAACACAGTCCATTTGACAACAAACTCACAGCTGGTGGAAGGCATACACAGGTGACTTCCGCAGCAAACACAAGCAATGCAACTGCCAGCAATAATAAATCCAATTCCCCGCCGAAAAACGCAACTTCGGCTCTGAAATGTTAACACCTTTAACGCAAATACGCATAGATTGCTCCCTGATGGCAAACAGATGACACACCTGGCACAGCGCTTCGGAGACTAAACAAATGTGTTGTTTGCAGATTTAGGTAATAATTTCCTGTTGGAAGAAGAGGAAGAATAACAGCATGTCACTGAAGCCTCGGCTAAGGAGCGGAGAAAGTCTCAGACACCCTAGACAGTATTGCTAGTACAACGGGGGAGGAATGACATCTGGATTGGCGGATCCTGCCTCTTAGCTTTCAGCATGTTCAATCGAGGCCAAAAAAGCGTCCGCCATTTGTCATAATCCGTGGTGTATTTTTGAAACAGGATGTTTTGCTCATCGTACAGTTTCGTAACTGATATTTGAGTGTTTTATCTTCATTTTCTGTCTGTGTGTTGACTTACTGTCTCGTGTTTAAAAGGACCACCGTTATCTTGATTTGAATAGATATGGATGAGTGTCTGCATGCCAGACGAGTGTGTATGTGTGTTTTTGTCTCGTCTCACCATCTTGTACTCCTTCCACGTTCTCTGGAAGTCCACAGTGCCGTCCTCTCTGCGCTGGATGAGCGTCCATCCACCGCCGGCTGTTTCCATGTTGCAATACACCTACACAATTGAAAAGAGAGCAAGCAAAGGAGGGGTGGGAAAAACCCATGGATGAAGGTAATGGAACAATGACAGCACTCATAGGTCTCTGTGTGAAATTGATCTAACAAGCTGATGAATTCGACATTCAACGTGACTCAGCGGCATTAACAAACAATGAAGGGTCACTTGGACAATCATTTGGTTTCAGACACTCCTTTTTCCCAGCTTTCATGATGAATCATCTTTGGGAATGCGACGTATCTGGGTCCTCCTCAAACTTAATCAGCGTCTCCTTATCCCATACCGACTCCCCGGAGATGTTCCTCAACAGGCGGCCTCGTTTCTGCAGGATCAAAGTGGAGGTCCTTGGTGTAATGTGGCCCTTAACCTTGGACCCGGTTGTGTGTAAGCTGATAACGCAGGGCTGGTGCTCTGTCTGCAGCGTCGCTCTTTGTTTTGAGGAGACCCCAGGGTGGAGTGGAGAAGGTCTCTCACCTCAGCCAGCCCACACAGCTGAACACACATGAACACGGCCTGGGTATAATTAAGGAAGTGCCCTTGACAGAGTCGTTTTCCCCAAGACGAGCTCATCATTCATGGTGTTCATGCACAAACTTACTTGGAAAAATATAATATGGGACGAACACAAAGCTGTGAGTGTGGGAGCTGCCGATGACTCGGCAGGTGTTGAATTAACATGAACGAACGTCGAGCGTGAAGACTCGACTAACTAGCTTCCACTCGGACAGTGAAAGTTAGCTGCGGACGGGAATTTCCACCCAGAGGTTTGAAGCTTGGATGCTTCAAACGGGCGCAAGGCCGGATGTGCGTTAACGTTTGGTCGCTGCTGTGTGTTGCCACATATCGTATCGGCATAGTATCATGTTCAATTTCTCATGTTTGTAACAAACCAAATTGCATGAAAGTTGGTTCAGAATTAAACGCTTTTCAGTCGATTTTGCAGAGAAGTCTGCAACTCTCTCAATACCCATTGTATTTCTTTACAGGTGGTTCTTGACCACTCTGATACGGCAGACACAAGTCCACTCGCAAGTCTTTTACTAGGTCTTGAGGTGGGCAAGTGGCGGTAAAGCTTTCCCTGAATATCGATCCCGGCTCCCATTCTCACGAGCCCATGCAGAGGAGTAGATTTCTAATTTCTGCGAGTAGCCCAGCAGCACCAATCTTGACTTTGAGAGACAGAAATCCACACACACAAAAACCTTGTGCCGACCTCATACCTTATTAAATCATCACTCCCATCAATCAAGCTTATGTAAGTACAGTGTAGAGGTTGAGAACACACATCCACGATTGTCACCATCGTGATCAGCTCAGTGTCCAGTTTCACACCTCACCCCCCCCCAGATAAACTCCTGCGCTCACAAAGCTGCCAAGTGTATTTTCAGCTTTCAGGATTCCCTGTAAACCCACTGTGAACGAGCGACCTAGAAGTGATGAAGAGGCAGATATTTTCACATTACAGTGTAGTTATTGTCAGATATTATGGCTTCCCACCTTTTTGGTCTCCTGAGGGTTGATCTGGATGGTGTAGACTCCGCTCTTATGGAAGCCGGCCTGGTGGAGGTCGGCGCAGTCGCGGAACTTCTTCTCCTCGTCCGCGACCTTTGTGCTATTAGGCACAACTGCGGGTAGTAAAGTAACAATGGAAACAGTGTTAAACCTATCTCAAGTTCTGCAAATAAATATCAAGCACTAGCAAATCTACTTGCGTCTGTTGGGTAACTGGGTATTGCTTTTGAGTTTGAGTGCCATGATCTTTACTGCTGAGACTCTATGGCCGTTACTTCAAAGGAACAGTTTGACATTTTGGGGAAAAATGCTTATTGACTTTCTTGCTGAGCGTAAGGTGAGAAGATCAACACCACTCTGACACGAGACATTTTGTTGCCACATATGCCAGCTGTCTGTCAGAAACGCGAGACGAGCGGTTTTAGACTGACAGGATGCCAAAGCTCAGGTGTGAAAACATTTTGTGATAAATCAAGGGATCTGTTACCCTTCATGTTACCTTGTGTGTCGGACAAGCATGGGAATCATAGTGCGATAATGTTTTGTGAAGTCACAAATTGCGAACATCGGGTCAATTGATCTTATCTCAGATACGTACATCTCAGAGGAGAAAACATAAAAGGAGTCTGAGGCAGAAGCTCGGTGAGGTCTCACTGCGAGTATCTTGTAACGGACAGATACAATCTGAGGGCGACTAAGTTATTAGCAAGAGAGAAGCAGTTCGTTGACTGGATGATCCCCCGCTCCGAGAGGAAGGCCTCGGTCTTTTGACGGGACCAGCTGCATCCATTTCCATCTGTAGATAATTACGCCGGCACTATTTTGAAACCAAGCAAGGGGCTAAGGACAAAATACTACAAGCTATAAATTTCAAGTTCCTGTTATAACAAGTGGTTTGTATTTACCTTGCAAGCCCTTGTTATATTGATGGGAATTCCTTCCGATTTTTCTTTTTTTCTCTCCATCTCTCCCTCCTCTTTCTTCCTCCCTTTCTCCTCCCATATGAAGCGATCATAACAATTTTCACACCATTGTTTTTATTGTTGGAAGAGTTGGGGAAAAGAAGATGTCAGGGAAAAGTGAAAAGTGTCAGCGAACCTCAGCCTCCACTTTGATGCCCCCCCCCCTTCCTGAGCGCGGAACATCCCGGTGGAAGCAGGGCGTTTATTTTGGTGCTCCATCCGAGCATTTTGACAAAGTATTGAGTGTCGGCGACAAGAATCTCCTGCTGTGACAGGTTGACAGAGTGGGCCCTCACGCCCCGGACTCTAATACAACAAAGACCCGCCCTGTCAGGCGGTAATTTACCCCAAGCCGGCAGACAGCAGGGGCACATTTTAGAGGCTGGGGGGGGGGGGGGGGGGGGGGAGAGATCATTGACAGAGGGGAGCTCTCTGGCCTTCGATCCGCAACAGTGTGGACAATCATTTCACAATCGCCTCTGAGATCTCCCTCGGTGGAAGAAGACTGTCCACCGAGGGACGAGCCGCTCAAGTGTCGGAGCGGCTCCCTTGAAACAGCGTGGTGCCCAGCTCTGCAAATATTATTAATGTCCCGATATTTATTTACAGAAAAATATTTTGTGGTTCAGCGGGGACTCGTATGCAGTAGGGGGTTCATGTGAAAAGACCGGCAGGGCTCGGGTGTTTGCATAAATCAGTACCCTTGCCAAATGAGCCCAAACACTCGTGCTGAAGAGAGCGAGTAATGGAGCTAAATGGACTGCCGTAGACATCACTGCTCCCATGTGACTATAATCAGTCTCTAAATGCCGCTGAGAGTTTAAGTGATCCCATTCCGAGATCCAACGGATTTTCTCTGGTGTATTCATATGTGAAGGGTGCAAAGCACTATGAAATAACACCAGTTCATTCCCACAGTGCACTTGTCAACAATGATGTGTAGTCCTTGTTTAGCATGTGAAGAGGATTATGGTTGTTGTGTGTAAGAGTCATGAGAGTCAAGTTTGTTTAATAATAGAAATCATACTTCCTATAACTAAATAACATACTAACTTCCAAAGTTCACTTAGTAAGTTTACCAGTGAGTAGAGTTTAGTTGAGCTCTTCCATGTGAAAGACCTCCTGTTTATGTTTTATCACTCTGCCTTACAGTATCAATTCATTTTGACCTAAAATACCAGGCAATCAATGAACTTACCAACTGTGATGACTGGGATTGCTATCTACCGCCTTATTACACGGCTCTAAAACACATTGCTTCCATTTAAGGGTTTTAACAGACGTGTGCAAACGACAACATATAATAAAACAGTCTAGCTCCCTCTGCGAAAATAAAGGTTTTAGGAAGGTCACCGAGGTGACTCGCAATAACTGCTCGCTTTACAGGGTCTTTGCAACAATAAGTGTCGACTCATTCTGCTGGTCGCTGAAGCATAAAGATAATCATGTGCAGCAGTCGAACATTTGGTCTGGTTTGTAAAGGGATGTCTAATGAAGTGGTTTACCGTACTGTCTTGTTGAGGCATTTCAACCCACATGTTTTCTTTTTAATTATTTTTTAAAAGGCTTTTTTTGAGTGGAGCCCTAAAATAATTCCACTTTGTTTGACTCCTACTGAGTAAGCAGCTGTAAAAATGATGAATGGCGTTCATTAAGTGGGATAATAGAACACTGTAAAACAAAATCATATTTAGCAGCCAGAAATTTATGAACGAGTGTTCCAAAGCTGATGTCGATTACCGTTAATAACAGTACGTGGCTCATTGCACCCTAATGAGGTTTGGGTAATGATTACAACCTAAACAAGAGCTGCGCTGTTGCATCTGGCCACATCAAACACGTCCGCCCGGCTCTCAGTTTGCACTGGAAGCCTTGCTTTTAGGAAAAGCTGTACACGGACAGCCGGGGGGGGGAAGAAAGGTCATGGAGATTTAGTGTTAAAACTCCCTTTTCTAAGTATTCGTAATCTTCCCCAAAGCAAAGTCAAAGATGATTTGAGTCCATGCTTTTAGAGGAAATGCTCGGGCTCAGTTTTCAAAACAGCGACTAACGCAAGCAGACGCCACTCCGTGGCATCACATGCTAACCCTTTCCTCAAATGAAAACACTAATCCATTTCTCAAACAAAGAAAAGCCCTCCCCCAAACGTGGAAAAACAAGAAGAGAGAGCTTTGCTGCTTCTGTGTTTGTCGGAAAAACAAGGGGCAGTGCGTCACATGATCGGTGAGGTCTACCTACTCCTTCGCCTCCTTTGGACGGGGCGTCCCCCGGGAGCTATTACAGTTTGACTTATTCAGGCTGGGGTGAAGAAAGCGGAGACCTCTGACCCCCCGCGCGCCCGCCTCAGCCTTCATGGAAGAGGAAAGGACCAACCACAGAGCGGCGGCGGCCACGTTCCATTTCTATCGCTTCTCATTAAGACAGCCACCAATCACGGACAGCGGGACCCGGCTGTGGTGCCCCCGCTCCTCCTGACCCCGCTGACACTGGAAATGGCAGGAGCGGTGTCAAAACAAAGGCTAGAAAAGCATAAAATTCAGAGAATTTAATCAAACTTGGCAGATTACAAAGCCAGTAAAAAGAAGAGAGCCAGAAGTGTTGCATGTGGACACACTTGAACATGGAGATGATACATAATGACCAGTCAGGCAAAAGTGGTCTCAAAAGACCTCCGGTAATTAAATGCAACATACACAAATCCAGACTAAACAGATGGAGAGCCAGCAGAGGCCACCCGTGACCTTTTTTTCGTATGGAACATTAAAATTACAAAAGGGAGCGGCGTGATAAATAAGAAGCATGTGTTATCATGTGCACTGGTTATCCACTCGTGACCCTTACATCCCTTCATATCCTTGTCGTTTCCTGTCTGTTGGGAAACCTCAAGGAGCACAGTGGGGTCTCGAGGCGTCTCTGCCGGAAATCCGCAAATGGAAATGAAGTCGCATCTGACCCCCCCCCCCCCCCCCCCCCCCCGACAAAGATATTCATGTCAAATCTCCTGTGACCGATGGGATTTAAAGCCACTGTTAGGATCAAGTGGGTTCGGCGTTTAAATGCCTGACAAAGGAGTAAAGGAGTTCACCGCGTTTGACCGAACTAGAGGGGTCTGCGTTGCTGTCGGGTCAAACGTTGGGCCAAAAGGGAAATCCCTGGGTTCTTATTCAACAGAAGCGAGAGACTCTGAGGAATAAAATAAGCCTATTACTTCATAACCAGTCATGCTTAACGTTTCCGTGAAGCTGTGTGTGCAAATACTTTATCAAGTTAAGCGTGAAAAGTGATATTTGCAACAACAAAAAAGAAGGAGAGCACCACGCTGGTTTATGAGAGGCACCAAGCCTCTTTAACAGGAGCACACCGGGTTACAATAAGAACCGTGTTTCTTTCTTCATGCTGCTCTCAATGATGCAGGCTTTAATAGCCAGTGCATCCCTGTGTCTCTCGGTATGGGGTGAAGTTTATAGAACTGGTTGTCATCACAATTTCATGAGGATTGTAAACTCGAAGATGTTGTAGCTCTAACATTTTACCAGAGGAAGCAAGTAATGCAAAGCAAGTCGAGTGCTGCCTCGTAGTTTAAGCCTGGAACAGCCGATCCCCAAATTTTGCTTTGCACATTGTGGTCTGGCAAGGGTGGCTAGGCATATTTTTAGGTCATGGTCATCGCTAGTTTGCATTGGTTCAGGGGGGCTCACTGAACCCCTCAGTGGCCGTTACCAGAAATGCATGTAAGGAAGCTATATTATTTTATTATAGCACAGAACTAATCATTTGTTGCCTTGCTCTATAATATATAATATGAAGGGTAAACAATCGCTACAATTTGGATCACTCATAACTAATTAACGGATGACTGAAGAACACTCTCCTCCACTGAAACACAGATTTCTTCAATGGTTGAACCAAGCCAGCCAGTGCACGGTGGATGTCCTTGATTTTGCTTCAGGGTTTCAAAATGAAACAAAACTAAAATCCGTTTCACACCAAGCACATACGCAGGAACAACAACACGTGTCACTCGCTACCTGATCTATATATCCTGCCCGAACGGTGCTGCACATGCGTAACTCTCAACAAAGATGAGTAAATAAGCGAGATGGCTCACTCGTTAGCTACTTCCATCATCAGCTCAGGAAAAAAATCGATGATGGAAGTAGCGAACAAGTGAGCCCTCTCGCTCTGTTGAGAGATGAACATGTGCAGTATCGATCAGGTAGTTGAAAGCGGAGAATGTAACGTTCCAACAATTTGGCAACATTTTCAACTGAAAATCCATCAGACTGGAGAACAAAAGAAAGTTCTTTGGCATTCATTTTCTAAATGTATTTGTTCATTTATTTTAGTTTTGAGGGTTTAACCTGAGCCAGACAAAACAAGAATGATCGCAGAATCATGTTTTGTGAATTGTTGTATTCCCGCAGTGCATTTTTGCATTACACTGGTGAGAAATGGCTTTAAAGGCCTGTGAATAAAAGTACCAGGATGTGCCTTAAGAGCATATTTACAATTGCTGTAAAAGCTCCAAACATCTCAGCTTTTGAGACTCTGACTCCAGTTCACCTACCTCCATCTTTGGAGCAGAGGCTGAGCAGGTTGTGGACGGTGTCCATCATCTCTTGCTGCTGTCTCTGCAGGGCCGTGCTGTTCCCCGAGGCCCGGCTCAGCTGGGCCTCTAGCTCCCCGATAACCCCACTCTGCCTCCCCACCAGGGTGTGGAGACTCCCCTTCTCCTGCTTCAGCGACTCCAGCTCCTCGTGGTGTCGCGTTTCCATTTCTAACATCTTCTGCTCCAGCAGGCTGAGGGAAAGGACAAAAGGAAGACGAGTTTTTTACAGAAGACGGAAAAGTTGCTAATTATTAAGGTCCTTTAGGGCATCCAAATCCACTGGAATCAGGTTTGTTTTTACAGATTTAAATGGATTGAATAATGTTTTGCAGTTTTTATTATGATAATACCAGTGACTTACTGATTATGTAACGTGTATCTCTTCCTTTTTTCTCTCACTTTTACAGCATTATAAATTGGGGTCAGCAGAATAAAGCTGAATTTGTGAAATTCTTCCACTTTTGACATTTCTACTTCCTGTTGTTACTTTGTCATGGACACTGGTATGTTATTTCCCGGAGAGCGATATGGGATTACAAATACAAGAAGTGTGCATAACTACAAATAAGGATGTCTGTAGGTTTGGTTGCTATGTGTTCCCCACACAATATAAACACACGCCTCATAGGTAAATAAGTAAGCCCTTTCCGTACGTGTGAATTACCGCTGTACAATCAGATGTCTGAAAGATGATATAGGCTGACATCAAATTCATTAACTGATCACGTTTCCCTCTATTATAGATTTGGTAAAGGAAAGAGTACAGACGACACGTACAAGATGGAATAATGTCATAATTGCTGAGGTTTAGGGGAATTGCCCTCAGAAATCTTTCTATGTAAGCCTCGAGAATAACTATAGAAAAAGTCAGAACCACTGGAGACTGCGCTTTCAAATGGTGTTCACTTTTTTCCAAAGTGATTGCATGGAGTCTCTATGGACACTGCAACGGGAGACGTGGACCGAACCCTTTTAAACATTACATCATCTAAGACAATCCCACAGCACCAATCACTGTAAAAGGACTAGATTTGGAGACCAAAACATTTTCATATCCTGATTTTGCAACAACTGCACAGTGGTCCAACATGGATTATTATGCTGTTGTATAAACAACTGAATATTGTTTTGGAAAATGGACAGAATATGAGAGCTGGTAGCAAGCCTTTGATTTTGGTCACGCAATCCCGCAGAGAACAGCAGTACAGACTGTCGATACATCATCTCTATTTCCTTCAATCTATCTCTGCTGCAGTCTGGATTGTGTCCAGTGTGTGTGTGTGTGTGTGTGTGTGTGTGTGTGTGTGTGTGTGTGTGGGGTTATGTTTGCTCCAAGTGTTGTCTGTTTACCTGTTCTTGTCATGCAGCTTGCTGATCTCATTGGTCTGGACCATTAACTCTTTCTCCAACTTGTTAGTGGAGAGAGAATTTTCCAGCAGCTGGATCTCAAGCCTGGATGTCTGATTCAGAACCTGCCAAGATAAGAAATACACACACACATATATATATATATATATATATATATATATATATATATATATATATATATATATATATATATACACAGTAGATGATGTTATGCCTCTATATATTATATATTAGTTGTAGTATCACTAGCTAATATCATGCACATGTGCAACAAACCTTTAAGAGAAACCAAGAAACGCAAAAGGCTGTATTTAAGGCTTTCTAGACACTGGAGTAAAAATATAAACCATCAACTTTGTTTTCATTTTGTCAAGTGTTCACCCAACACATGGTAATACTTAGGAGATATTCATCTCTGCTATGATTAGCGTTTTTACTTTGTTTTACTTTGCAAACAGTTATCTTTTTAGTGCTGCAGCTAAAATTACCCACCACTCACTTTAAAACTTTCCATCACCTCCTCCTCAAACTCCTCCGTACAAACACTAGACGGAACCTGAGCCAAATGAGTCAAAGAAGGGGTCGGCATTTATATAGCATCGGTATTGTCTTTGGCCACTGCTCTGTAACCTTTTTGGGGCAGTTGAACATGGAATAGTTGAGTTAATGGTGCTTAAGATGGATCCTCTCGGTAGGTGTGTGTGTGTGTGTGTGTGTGTGTGTGTGTGTGTGTGTGTGTGTGTGTGTGTGTGTGTGTGCATGGGAAAGACGTAAAGAGAGAGTTGAATGGGACACATCTGCATGTTGTGTGTGTGTGTGTTTTTCGAAGGCGTTACCTGCGTCTCGACGTTAGTTAGCTTGCGTGTCTGTTCGGCCGTCTGAGAAAGGAGGTTGGTGCCCATTTCCAACATGGCTGCTGTGTGGTTGTGGACGGCAGTCTGCTGCAGCTGAGCCATCTCTGTCTTCATGCTCTCTTTGATGTAGTTCTCAATCTGCACCCAAAAAAGAAAAAAGGTTGCATTGGAGATCAGAGACATGCAGAAGAGAACAGAACACAGTATACGTGTAGGTTTGCCCCATTGATGTTAATGCTGGAATATTTTAAAAAAATAGAATCATGGAACCTTAATGGCTCGATTTTAGCTTCGGATCAATGTCGAGACATTGTAACTCAGATGCCACATTAGCCTCTGATGCACAGCTGATATAACCGTTCCCACTGGCCTGTTAATGAGGCACTAGACTGAACTGATTTTCAACCCTGTGTCTGTGATCACAGCGCAGTACAATGGTAAAAAGGTGGTGTACACTGGTTCACTGACATCAGGCAGTTTTCAACTTTAAGAAATAAATGAGCTGGCTACACCGATGTTTTTGAGGCATTGTTCTTGTCCCCACTTGTTCTCTTACACATTCACACTAATAGCACGTTTTAAGGAGGCCTTATAATGTACCTCAATCAAGATACAAAATTCTTTGACTAGATTTTTAAAACTGGGGAAAAAAGGGTTTCTTATGTTGCCTACATCTGAAGAAATCCACAATTTTGATTGGCTCTCAAGTGAAGAATGGGTTTAGTCAATGTGGGCACAGCCAGATGTAGGTGGTTAGCTTTGGATGGAAGAGGCAGAGATGAACAGATATCCACTGAAGCGCGTCTGTGAAGAACTCTTTCATCCTTATCTCCAAACGTAAACAAATGACCAAACAAAGATGGAGGTTTGTGTTGGATACGATTCTTCATATGGATTAACTATGTTGACCGTCTGTGTACTGTGCTCGGATTATTTATATAATTTGCCTCTCAGGGAATCGTTGATTTACTTTCCTTTCCTTTACTGAGACTCAAAAACGATGCTATTTTTTTCCCGTAATGAGGTTGATTCATCGAAGGTATCATCCAATCCCGTTGTGCGGAACTGTATGGTTACTGACATTCGTTTGTTTTATAAATAACTCTTGACTTGATTGGATTTTAAGTGTCCATACACAGTCTGAGGTGATTCAATAATCGGCCAGTGGGGGAGATTTTCAGTTTTTCTTTGGCTCATCGATGGTGTGGAACAGCCATGTTTCAGGAATGCATCAGCCAAGACAAATCAGAGTCAAACAGCACAACATCGCATGTGTTGGTGTCCTTAGCAACGGTCCCCGTCCTGTACTGTAACTGTGGGCCAAATTTAACTGCTGGAGGAAAATGCTTTGTTGGGAATAAAAAGACACTTCCTCAAAAAGCAGCCGGTGACAGCACACGTCTTAATGAATCTCTGTAGGTTCACGTCAATGCTCTTATGATATTCCTGAGGCCCGGGGATATGGCCTGTGTTTCTAGTAAAACATTCACCAGCAGAAAAAGTAGCCATTTCCCTGCTTTTATAGGGAATAGATGGATTGCAACATTTCGATCAACCCTAGGATGATCGATAATGAAACGATAGATCTCTCTGCTCTTCTACAGACACAGGCAGCTCTCAGTCATCTGCACAGGTCCGCCAAGTGAAATTAGCTTTTCAGTGTATTATCCTCTCTTGGCAACAATACTAAAGTGATATGTAACCTTTCTTCGGGCCGGATTTCAGGCATAACACCGCTTCCCCTAACTGCGAACTACAAACGGCTGATATAAGTGTCACTTTCCACATAACCTCCAATTGTCTGGCCTGAGGAATTGGAAAGAAAACAGTGGGACCTGGAATCCCCATAGCTCAGGTAATGATGGATTACTCTGCCTGATAATAAACCAGAGAATATGACTGTTTTTTGAAATGTTTTTTAGTCCATATAGAAGTGTAAAATCTCTGAACTCTGTGGATGTGTAGTTTGTTACATCCTTTAAGGCCACGGTTTAATAAACCTCCCTGCTTCATACATCTTACAGCAGCAGCTTTGCACTGCAGTTAACACAGTGTAAGTCACCTTGAGAGAAAAGGTACCGAAGGGACAAACGGCAGACAGAAAACTAAAGCCCAGCGATCACCTCATGGTCTGTGTTGTAGGGAATGTGGCTTACTCATGGCTGGATCTGGAGGGAGTCATAAATGGAAAGTACCAAGGAGAAACAAGATTACGCAAACAAGCCCAATCATGTAAAATCAGCACTCGGGAAGCCGTAAAATGGGTCTTTGCGGGTGTGGGGCTATTTCGATGGTTTCGATGGCTCCAGTTAAATGCTGCTCTTTTCCAGTCATTGACTACCAAAAGTAACAAATGTTGAAATACATTTGAGTGAAGGATGAGAATGCAAAGGTTGTGGTGTTTTATTTTCTACGAAGACATGAGGTTACGATGCAAATGACATATTTCTTTCCAGTATATATTGTAACTAAACCATTTATAGTTTACCTGAAACCGGAACCAATTTAGGCTCATTTCATTTTCATTAAGAGATAGAGTCAAAAAGTCAATGAAATAACAAAACCAAGAGGGAATTTTGTCTGATACTGATAGTTTTCTCACGAATGGGAATTTGACGAGAAACAGGTGTCAGAGCAGAAAACGTGGCTTAAAATGTTTATGGATTGGTAAACCTCAGGGTAAAAAAAAAAAAAAGAAAAAAAAAAAAAAGGGTCACCTTTAACTTTACAGTCAGGTGTAAGCATCTAAGCATGATGAAGAAGCCACTGTGGCCACAAGTGAAAATTCTGGCGTAATCCTAAATACGCACCGTAACAGTGGAGAGAAGTCAGTAAATTCACTGATTGATGGTGGTCGAACAGAAATATTTACCTAAAGTTTGCCAAGATTAGCCACCATGAGCCGATGGGTCATACCAGACCAAATAAGGTTGTAGCTGCAAAACCAGAGTGTACTAAAGACAGGAATGTTTTGTTTTGTTGCTTCCAAATTAAGCTTTTCATTTGTTTAAGAAAGAATGTGTTATTTCTTCATTCAAAAGTTACAGCCTCCCTTTGAAATTTGCAATTTTTAAAGTTGTAATTTTGTCAATTCCCTTCTGTGCGAGAACATTTCCCACTTTGGAAAGAAAGAAAAATCAAATGAAACTCCACTTGAATCAAATATATTTTTTTGTGTGTGTGATTTATAGGGGACATTCCAGAAGGTGCAATAATACCAGGCTCTGCTTTTAGAAACTACTAAATCTAGCCTCTGGTTTCCCAAAATCACTGTTTGCTAAGTGAGAGTCGCATAAACACACGTTTATGTTTCCCTGAGTGCTACTTAACACGGAGGCATAAAGGTTTAAAGGTGGTGTGTTTGGCACAGGCTGGCTTCGTGTGAACTGCCTGTGACATTACCAATGACGCTGCCTGCCATCACAACCACGGCGATCCATTAGTACCTTAACTGCACCCTCACGATGCAGCGTACTGCATGTACAGACGGGTCCCTTTAGACAGTTTATGAGGTACAACTGGCTTTTAATCACTAAACGAGCTGCTTTGGGCTGTCTACAACATAAAGGACAAGCTGGATAGCATAAAGCGTGTACCAGCAGCAGGATGCCTTTTGATTTTAAGAGCAAAGGGACTGTTCATCGTACGGAGGGACAAGTGTTCACGGGAAGAAAAAGAAAAAGGCACAGGGCTAACATCCCCGACATCTTCTGCACATCATCACGGTGCAGCTGCTAAATTGCCATCTCTTGAGAGCCAAGAACAGGATTATCCCTCAAGATGATACTCCCTGCTATCATTTTAACAGATTACTGCAAATGTTTACCACTTTTCTGACATTTCCCATTTAGCCATTCTGAAAGGGGGTCTTGATCTCTTTCTAAACAGCAGCAGCGGTGGAGCTGAGAGACTGTGAGAGTCAGAAAACTGTGGGTCTGGACTGTATAAAACACTTACTGCTGTAGCTCTGTCACATCTCTGCTTATCTCTTGTCTGGGGTGTCGGGTGGGGGTGGGGGGGGGGGGGGGGGGCATGACGGTGTTACTGGGGCTCTGGGATGCATCCTTTACGCTCAGGCCTGAATCCACTTCAAACCACTTTAATGGACTAGAGCTGGGGGGGGGGGGGGGGGGGGGGGGCAAGCCACCTTGGACTGAACGGCAGGGGATTCACTCGCGCCTTCTTATCGCCCACTGACAATGAAGGGTGAATTTGACACCCCCTCTTTGAGACCTGGGCCTATAATTCACCCTGGTGGGGCTTTAGGAGGTGTTACCCTGACTCTCTGCCCTGTCACTCTCCAGAATACAGATACGGGCAACCTCTGCGCGCAGCTCAGAAAGCTGTCGTACTAAGTCACAGGCCTGTTTGTTTTTTTAATCCACCATGAAAAAGTTTTAAGACTCTCTGTCTTAAACTCTGTCAAGATCAGGTGAGTAACAACTCAGGATGAACTCCCGGTTGACCTCTGTCACCTTCGCCCTGGTGGTCAACATCCAGGCATTTACTCAATTGCTGCCATATTTATCTTCCTCTTTAGAATGTTGAGAGAGAAATAGAGAGAGTTGCAGGAAGACAGATGAAAATATAACAAACAAACAGATGTGATTTATGCCTTAGTGGACAAGATTGCAGCTCATACTTGACTATGAAATGGGAGGTTTGATCAACTGACCTTTTGCTTATAACATCTCCCCCAAAATTACAGTTCTCCAATCACAGCTTAGCTATCTTTACGAGGCACTCCAGGCCTGACATGCTAAGAAAAGGATCCTTCAATATAATGAAGCCCTTTGCAAAAGTTTGAAGGGCCTTATTTTAGCCTTTCCAAAACCCAAAAGAGCATGTGTTTATCTGGTCTAACGTAAGCTGCAATTGTTAGCATAAAGCTAACTAGCTTACCATCTCCAGCAATCAAGCGTTGCTTTCAGGGTCAATGTGTACGTCGTAACTAAACAACAACATTAACTAAACATTAGTTTGTGAGGTTACAGGTTATGTTAAACAAAGCCCCATTCACGACTACAACATTCACTATGTAGGCTAATATTTGTGTTATAATATGTCTATTACGCTAACATTAGCAGCTCTGCTCTTTATTGGATTTGAGGAAATGTATGCTCCTGCAACCACAGACAACACGTTAAGGACACTTTTAGCACAATATCATGTATGTAGCTATCAAGTACATATTTAGGCCTTTTTCTATTTTTAAGAAGATTCAGCAGGAATCGTTAAAATGTCGCTAACATTAGCTTAGCTTTATTAGCGAGGTAGCCACAGCTAGAAATGCACTGATCCGATACTGATATCGGGCCAATACCGACTCAAATAGCTGGATCGGATATCACAATCGATTCAATTCACTTCTATGTTTCGTCTGATTACACGCGCTCGTACTACGTCATGTGTCAGCAGCACGATGGTTGACCTCATAGCTGAGAGAGATACAACAAACAAATCAGCTGTCTCAATCTCTTTGGCTACTTGTGACAGCAGCACTGCTGCAAAATATAACAAAACCAACCTGGAGAAGCATCTTGCCAAAGAAAATCGAACGAAATTTGAGGATTTGTTTCTATGAAGTTGCTGGTGCAATACAGTAAATTCATATTTACGTGTTTATTTGTCTCATTTGGTTTAACAAATGGAGGAAAACAATGTATATGTCAAGCCTAATGTTGCACTTTCAAGCAATGAGGCATTCAACTTTTTAACTAAACACTGGTATCGGATTGGTTGTCTTTATCAGCCCATATCTGAAGCCAAGGTATTGGTATCGGGACTGAAAAAGTCTAATTGGTGCCTCGTTAGATACAGCTGATAAAAGCATCAGTTTTATTTGCATTTGGCAGAATCAATAGTTGTTAGGCTGTTATCTGAAATCAAGGTCCCATTGTTTCAAAATTAAAAACACATTTTGAGGAGTAAATCTGCCATCTTCATCACTATAGACTATAGCCTATGTGGTGTGCAAGACTGAAAGACTGCAGCCGTAGCAACAGTGAGGGGTAGCTTAGCGAATGGTCAAATATCAGAGACGGGGGTCTGCAGTGAGGTGGGTGGTCCAGCGCCTTCCTCATCTCTGTTGCTCTGTCCCAATACTGTTGATCTGGATGTCACTCGGCTAGAAAGACCGACTGCCATCTGAAAAACAACGCAGCTACCGCAACCCCCCCGCCTTTCTAAGACTCTTTTCTCCCCTCCTTTTACATCTTTCTTTCTTCTGTTCTGTCCTTTTATCTTTCCGTCAAGCCGCTGTTGTGTTGACGTCAGTTGCGTTTTCTCGGTTGTGCATTTCCAAGGACATAATGAGCCTTGTGTACACAATCTGAAAAACAAACCAACTGTTTCTCTGTATAAATTACTGGGTAAAACAATGTGCTTACTTGGAGGTGCCCAAAAATCGCTTGGCAGGATCAGAGGCGGACCATTTCAAACGTTTTCTGTCACAATGGTTTGTCAACAGGGCAGACAATGAAAGAAAGTGAGAATATTTAGCCAACAGTTGAGTTGTCAAGAATTGTCAAGGTTGTTTCTGTGGAAAAATAAATCAGAACGTCTAACCGGAGGACAAATCTTTTTGGCCTAATTGATTTTCCATTTTCATTTAGTCAAATACGTGCAACCTGCACGGCCTTGTTAATCATTATCCAGTGCTGAACCACAAGCTGTAAAAACAGAGTTGAAAATGTGATGGTTTGATGTGTTGCATTTTCAAATGACTAATGAGCTTTGAAAGAGGCCAATTTAGTAAGTTAGAACAATAGAAAACTACAATGAAATAACAAGGCTGGATTTCAAGACAGTCTGAGTGAAATGTGAAGAATGTGGTGCTACATCATGATTTAGAAACACACATTGGCAGAAATGTGGCTCTAGTTGAGTCAAATTTGATATTTCAATGTTTATTGGGATGAGGTCAAACATCCAAAAATATAAAGGCCCTGAGAACTGAAAAGAGACGTGATGTTCTGTTTCTGTTTTTAGTCTTCTTTGGAAAAAGAAATGACATGTTTCAAAACATGAATGTGTCAGTTAGCTTTTTATGTTATTGTCACTTTTCCCCTCAAGACACAAATTTGGTCTTTTACGCCAAGCTTTGTCCTAAATGAAGACGTGTCATCACCAACAGAAATCACACCATGTGAATGTGGCTTCTAGCTTGAGGACTTTTTAAATCAAGTACTCTGACAGTGTTGTGTCTATAAGGCATACCTTCAGTGATTAACTACAAGCCTCAGAGCGAGACGAATCAGAGAAGGTCTTCTGTACATCTGTAATATGTACGATGAAAGCCAATTCATCTCAAACGTCAAATGAGGTAAACAAATTAAGTTTTGACATTGTGTATTGGAAAGAATGGACTTTCTCTTCGCATCAGAAAAGAGACGGACAGCATGTTTTGCCTTGAACTTGAGTTGTTAATCACTCTGGAGCTCGCGTGAGCACATCCAACAGAAATGTTTTTACTTTTCTGTTATTGATACTGGTGCGGTGCTGTGGACACTTGCTTGTTTTTACGTTCAATATTCATTCCGGAAATTAATTTTCACAGTTGATCCAGAAAGCGATAACTCTACGCTTTAACCTGATTCCAGTAGCAGCACATAAAGCTCAAGTCACGGACGGTATGTGGAACTTTTATTTTAAATCCCTGTAGAGGAATGCATGGTAGTTAAAAAAAGGGTTATAAAAAGCATGCATGAAAACATTAAAATCTATTGTACAGGCTTTAATGCCAAAGTCATTGCAACAGTAACCCCTGTAAAGAAAACCTCCAACACCCTTGCACCTAATTAAATCAAGGGCAGAGTCAAAACAGCAGGCTTCCCGTTTTGTTAGACTTTATAAGCTGTATCAACACATATTTTGGGAGTTAACCAAACTACAAAATGAAACATGGTGCAACTTGAGGTGGTGTCAAGTGCACTCAGCCAAATGATGTATTTTTCTTTCTTCGGAGTGAAATGCCACTTTTGATATTTAAAAAGTTAGCGAGGATTACTTGATTGTGCTGCTCACAAAGCCCAGCAGAGTGATGATCCTGTCGGTCAAACCATCCGGCGTCAGCTACCTGTATGTTGTAGCTAGACGGCAGTCGAGTACTGACCATACAGCTAAGGCTAGTCGATAAATAGTTGTCAGAGTTCCTCAGGGTTCCTCACAAGCGTGACAGAAAGCAGATGACAGCAAAACACAATAAAGACTTCAAGAATTTACTGAAATGAAACCAAACTGTGTCACTGTGTCACTGCATCAATGCAGAAATGTTCACGTCCCAATTGCGGCGCATCTTAGAATCGAGAAATTGTCACACTTTTGCGTGTAAGGATTAGAATTGTGAAAGCTGGTCTGGTTTTCCAGTTACGGAAAAACTTGGAATTGTACTTTAAGTGTAGTACTGATACCATTGTCTTTAGAGTAGGCCTAATCCAGAACAAGAGTAATGTCTGTACAGTAAGATGACCAGCATCAAATATTGTATCCTTTCAACATAATTGCGTAGCAGCCACTGGTACAGCTGTCACAATATTGTTTATAGCCCCCCTTGGACGGAGAAGTAGTTCCCCGAGAAAAGTACTTAAGGACCCATTTGACCTTCAAACACTGTACTAAACGATATATTTCACGTTTGACTCAAACCTCAAGCAGACGAAACCATCTCAACGTCTTGTGGTTTCATTCCACGTTGGACGAAAATAAATACAGCGAAGTACAACTTAAGCCTGAATGTATATTTTCACAAATCCTCCAGTTACAATCCTGCTCTCTGATGTCAAAGTGGGCCCAAAAATTAATCTAATTAATTATGCGTATCTGGCCGTATGGGAGAGGAAGTACTTGCACTCACCCAAGGCATGGGAATGTGTACGGAACCCAAACAACCAAACAAACTGGGACCTGCTCATTCATCTAGGTCTGAAACAGCAAGTACCAGCAGAGGGGCAGTCTGTAGACATCGTGACGCAGGTTGCATGGGAACTTGTCCTCGGGGACACATCCGGGCAGGAATGTCCCTGACGATGGATTTTTTCATTTTGGTGTTAATGCAATAGGCCATGTCAGTCTGCCCCTTTTGCTGAAGCACACAGGGATACCACAAAAAACCCTCCATCCCACGGAGGAGGCGTTTACATCCAAATACTTGAGATAGCATTCCAGAGTACCCTCTAAACATCACAGTGGGGGGGATTCCTCTGCCAAGAAGCTGCAGAAGAAGATGCAAAAGGACATGTTTTGTTTCAAGCTCAGCCATGACAGAAACATTACTGTTATGTATTAAAACCTCCGAGCCGGGCAACATTTCAGGGGAAGAAAAACCCCTGCTTCCAGCATCTGTGTGTGCCAGCACCACTATCTATCAAAGCTGGGTGTCTCGTCTAATCAAAACGAATGGGCGTTTAATGACGGGGGTTGTTTCTTTCAACATCGCGTTTGTGTTTATCTTTCATCCCGACATCCCATTAAGCGAGGACTCCGGAGTTTATAAACCGTCGCTGCAGTCGTCCAGGGTTACAATCACCACAGTGAAACTCCAACCGCAGCCGCGCAGTTTTTCCTCGCTTTCTCTGTCTGATGCTCTGCGTTATCTACCCCCCCCCCCCCCCCCCCCTTCGTTCTTACAATCTCTGCTTCGCCTTGCTTCTGTCACCAAAGACGGATCGACGCTAACGCCATCGGGTCCAGATTATGTTACTCACGCCGAGTCACTTTCCACTCTCACACTGTTGCTTTTGCTGGTAGCTAACAGACGCCGGGCTATTTATCACATCAGCGGAGACATGAGGCACTTTTAAGAATGGATGGTGGTACATTAAGGCAGTATGGAGTGTGTGTGCGTGCAGGCCTAAATTCCCCCCTTAAGTGATGCAGAAGTGACACTCAATCTAAACAAAAAGAAGAGATGAGCAGGAAGACGAGGTGCGGTAGCCAGACTAACATCTCCAGATGGAGCTGTTTCAGTCTGACCTGCGGTTCACCGCGGCTGTTGGAGAGGGGGAAAGCAGATGCTGCTGTTAGTGATAAAACGCAGCTCACAGACACTTTTCAAACCGCCGCAACATCAGAAACAGTTGCCGCTGTCTGGCCTTAAAGCCGATGATGGATGAAAAAGCTGATAACGCGTGTGTAGCACGTCTTTGTAGTCTGCTGCGATACAGCTCTTCCTAGCAAAGCCGCAGGATAAATATATTTGTGAGTCACGCATCTAAAATCAGTTGGAACAAGCATGGGAAACGTGCAATTTGTCGGGCTTTCCATTTTTCGGTGATTTACAGCATACTAAATGATGCAAAAATAACTCAGGAGGAAAGAATAGGAGGGTTTAGAGAAGCATAGATGACACATGGTGCACTGGATATATAACCCCTGGTCTTTCCTGTGCCCAGGTTTCTGTGTATTTTTACGCTTTCTTTGGCTAAAGTGCACCAGATGAGTGTGTAGATAGAAGAGGATGGCTCAAATGATCAAAACCAACTGCTGGGATCGTTATGTCAACACAATAAAACAAAACATCCTCGCACATCACACAGGAATTCCCACAGACCTCCAAAGCATAAACCATTTTTATGAACAAGGCATATCTTCACCAAACACAAACGGAACGGAACTGATCTCATCCTGTTAGCCTCTCGTACTTCAGGGGGTAGAGTACGGCGGAAATAGTGGTTGAATGAAGTACTTCCTTTAACTCTTAAATCTCACTTCAGGGTCACTTTAGCGGAGCTTTTGATTGAATGGCGTGCTCTACATCAGCAGATACTGTTTTCTCAGTTGGCATGGTATTGTAGATGTTTAGATTTCCATTCAAAGTAATTTTTGAACTACTCAAAAATGTTGGCTTTAAAGCAGAGAACTACGTGGACTGCCACGGAAATGTGAAAAAGGTAAATGGCCCTTATCTACAACCAGTGTTTGGTTTGTCCGTTCTGGGCTACCGTAGGAACATGGCGGCGCAACACAGCAGACTCTGTGAAGAGAACACGCTCCTTGTGTCGATATAAACGCCTCGCTTGAAGGTAAGAAAAACACAACGACACCAACAGATCCCCCTAAATGCTGCACACTCTGGCCCTTTAAAAGTACCTGGTGGTTAATGGATCTTTGTTTTCCTAGATCAAGAATGAACTTTGAAAACTTAACTTTCTTAACAGCCCAAGGACCTCAGCTGTATACTATTAAATATAAAGGAAATTAATCAAGCTAAAATATGTGTTGGTACACTCACTGTTGAGTGAGGACATACACGTAACTGAAGACAGGAAGTGTGTTTTCGACGTTGTTCAGAAAGGGTATCATTGGTATGACATGTGCTATTCTAGACATGATGCATCAGATGCACGCTACAGCCTCTTTTCAGTCGGAGCAAGTAACATCTCATTTGATTCTTTTACAGGCCATCAGTACGATGTCGTGCACGAACACGTGTGCAGAAACGGACATTTAGAGTGACACACATTCGTCTGCACAGACATGCAGAAGTCCACAAACACGCAGGCCTCTGGAGATTTAGCCTCTCTGTCGGCACAACCACTGCTAACAAGTCAATTTCAATAAACATCAAGAGCCATTTGTAAGCATTTGTATTTCGGTTGTAAACGCAGACCCCCAAAAAAAGCACATCCATCTGTTCGATCAATGAGAGATTTATGAGCGACTTCCTGTGAGGTCAACGCACGGCAGCACATTTCAGGGCCGGTCTGCGGGCTGTGATACACTTGTACTTTGGAGGAGCGATAAGTGTTAGGATACTTTGCTGTGGTTTTCCATCCACCAATGTGGTAGTCAAGGCGAAAAAACTTGAGCGAGGAAGAATACTTACATCTCATCTGCTGAAGGCCCATTTCATGACACCGTTTGAGGTCAACAAGCTACTGATCTGCACCAGTCGTGTTTACGTGGTCCTGTCATTTAGAGTGTAAAGTGTGCCAATGAATGAGGCAACGGATGCCAAAACATGTATCAAATATCGACATGTATTGCTTTAAAATGTTACAGTTTTTGAACAATTTTTATGTTCAAGGTAATTTATGCGGCTCAGAATACGTGATGTGTTACAGCCTCATGTTATCTTATTGAAGAGTGACCACAATCAGTTTCCACTCAATGGAGGATATTGATTTTATACATTTCCGGTAGAAGCTAAATCCCTTATTCCAGGCATCAAAATTGGTATCAGGCAAGAAAATCTTCATCAAAGCATGCAACACAAACGGGGTGCAGCAGGTGTTTTCCATCAGCTTATAATCACCTGCTGTGACATCGCTGACTGGGCCGTCAACCAAAAGCGCAACGAGCTGAGAGGACGAAGGATGAAAAGACTGATTTTATGAGGACTTTTGACATGCTCTGTAATGTGTTATTTTTGAACAGTGGAGAGGACGCATAACATGCTGTACTGTGTCACGTCTGTGGTTTCTGTGCAAACTCCGGCCCTGGTGCTGAATGTGAGAAGCCTGGCTCGGGTCCCGGACGAGGCAAACACAGTTCCAAAAGCAGGGTCGGGAGTGTGTTATCGGAACATATATGCAGATTTGTGGGTGTATATGAGCTTCTATATCAGTGTTTCTACTGCCAATGCCCCGTCCCCCCTGGCAGAAAGGAAATATAAAAATATTTTATTTACCTAATTCAGATGGATTCGTTTTGTTTCAGCTCAGTGTGAGAGTCTTTACTGCGTTTTGCTGCCGCACTAGTTTCTCTCCTCTTCTTTGATTCTTCACTGAGTCAAACCAGTTCGAGTCGACTTGCGTTTTTTATAACCAGTCTATGAACATTCATAAAAGCCCCGTTTATAAACGGGTTGCGGTGACGCGTCGCTCAATTCAGCACGTGTTACAAGATTTCATCTTCGTCCGTGCTGCCGTTGAAAATCCCAACATTCCCTGATTTTGCAGCTTTACTACAAAAGCTTTAAAATGCTTACACTTGACCGATAGACCGAGACCTTAGCGCCCTGAATTGTTCAAACCTCCCACAGAAAACAGAGACGGGTTCCAGACTGTCTACCATAACGATGTGTGGGTCTCACGTTGCAAGTTCATACATCACACGATATTCACCCACCGACTCTCCTCTCTCACCCACACCACAGGACAAGTGAGATTAAATAAATAAGTGAGGTAATGCGACACGGAGGCTTTAAGAACAAGTGGCTGCTATCCCACCACCACAAGAAGAAAACAAAAATAGAGAAGCCAACTATTAGTTATTTGAACATCTATCTAGCCCCCATTGTGGGGGACTGAAGCAGTTTATTTTTCACCCAGTACCTGTCTCTATCACTTTCTTTCTTTTTTCACCTTTACTTGCTTCCTGTCATCAGTTTTCCCAACGACTCAGATTGATTCTACAGCCCTCACTTTTCAGATTCAAGCATCTCTTTCAACTATCCGATTGCGCGTCTTTTTGTTTTCCTTCAGTTTGAAATCGTAGCAACACCAAATCCGCGGGGGCTGAACTCCTTAAAAAAAAGAAAGAAAGAAAGGTGGACCGGTTCTGTCCTCTGGAAGGCTCCCCAGCGTTGACAGACAAAGACATCCACTCAGAAAGCAACATCTGTCGGGACGAGTGAGAGAGACGCTGCGGGGAGAGTCGTCCTCAGAGGCAGCATGTGGGGAGGCTTCAGGAATTCTTCTCCCCACTTCAGACTTTACAGGACTTTTACATATACGAGTTGATGAAACTTAACAGTAAACTTCTAAATTTGATGAACATAAAATAGTGAGAGCATTTACAACTTGCAGTGAATTCAGATTATTCTCCAGCTCCCTGCCTGAAAGTACAGCAGGGGGAAAAAAACAAAACAGCGACTGACACGTTACTGTAAATTCCCACTGTGTGGACATCCTGTGGTATCCACTGTGAGCGGCTCAAATTCTCAAATGCGGTTTAGTTACTTCATGCCGTTTCAGTTCTCTCGAACTCCATCAAACCTTGATTTACAGCACCACATCGTGACTGAACCTAAAGCCTGGAGGAAAACAAATAGCAGCAGATACGGGTGAGTAATATTATCATCTGCTCTGTTTATCAAGAGTCATTATAAAGCAAAAAATACAACGAAGATAACAGGCGGTTCTGGGACTGAAACAAGTTCAAACACAGTTGTGATTTGCAGCAGGCCATGATAACGCCACAATACTTGCCCGTTATACTGCGCGCTCAGATTGACTATAATGTCTAATGTTTCGCTCCGTCTAACCTATTACTATCTAATGTTTGGCTCCCAATCACTCAGCCTTAGCAGTGGCAGAGATACAGCCATGAACCTTGTGCTCTTGGCTGCTCTTCTGACCATAACTTACACTCTCAGTACAAATGACTTCCACTGGCCTGCCCGGAATAATATTATCTATACTCATTCCTTAGAATAAAGCTCTTGCTCTTGTTCCACTCATTTTAAAAGAAAATATTTTAATGCCACAGTCAATATCACTGCAGAGCACTCACATTCACAATACATTAAATCTGCTGTAATCAGTGTCTTTATATTAACAATAGATCAAATGACCACATGTGTGCGCAAGGGGTGGCTTGTAATGACGAACCCACAGATGATTATCAGGTGACTGTGCAGTTCCTCTCAGCTCTATTTGAGTGTCTTTCAGCTTGTTGAAATGTTTTGGTTTACTCTCATGGCTCTCGTCAGTGTCTTTTAAATCACAGCAGGCAGCTTGTGCCATTTTTTAAAATATCAGCAATGATGTTTGACGTCGTGAAAGAGACAGTCATTTCACAGCCACACACAAAAAACATGTGTCAGTGAGTGAAGAAGACATAAAGTTCACAACTGCGAGTCCAAAATAAGTTGTGGAGAAGCAACCTTAAAAATATTTGGAACTACTAACTTAATCAGACCTTTATTATATTATAATTCATTCCCATGCAAGCTGCTCAGAGTAACCACCGTGGCCGGCTTGTCTGCCGACAGCATGGAGCTAAACTGCAAATGTTAAGAAAGGAAATCGGAATCCGCAAAAATCGGAAATCACAGCAGACAACAGACGGACAAAATGAGCAACTAGCTGTTGAACATAGTGGAACATTTAGCAGCATAAAAGTCAGATATTTCCCCCTAGAGTTGGTGGAGACCAAAAACAGAGCTAAAAAGAGAGTGAATATCGGACTCACATTAAACAGGGAGCCACGGAAAAGAAATGCTTATATGTCAATTTTGGGTACATAGCGGGTTTTGCTTCCTCCAAGTAGCCTAAAACAATCTATCAATGCAGGTTAAAGAGATCACTTCCATACCTGAGTGACACATTGCAGAGCACTGGCATTCATAAAACCTTCGGAAACCAAATGAAGAAAAATTTGCAACATTACGGGGATGAATGTACTCGAGGGCACACGGAAACACAAACCATCAGTGGAAGCTCTCAATTTATTTCACAGATGCATCGGGGGGTGCCAAGCTACAAGCTTTCAAGCAACAATGTTTTCAGAAGGGATGTCATAAATCCTGCGCGCATTTAGCCAAATGTATAACCTTATAATTAAAACAAAATAAATCCCCTATAAAGTGCCCACCAGAGAGCGATTCACTCCGATGAGTGATGGAAAAGGAACCAAATGCTTGTGTTATAGCAGCAATAAGGTAAACTAGACGGATTCAAGACGCAGAGAGAAAAAACGTCTTCGTTTATTGAGCTTTAAAGAGACGTAGGTGTACAAAACCTGCCTGCCCAATATCAAAACTTACAGCATGTTTAGGGCCACCGACTGCACTGAAATATGATTTCTGGAAAAAGAGGGGGGTCTCAAAACAAAGTGGTTTGCCATATTGAGCGTGACAAAACTACTAATTGCCCCCTTTTCCTGAAAATCAGGCCCATTAACAATGTTGGGCTCCGTTTTCACATCCATGTGGAAATACTGTGACATGGCCGTAATGTTTCTCCCTATTCCCATGACATGCTAAGCAGAGAGCTCTGTTTCCTTTTTGTTTTTAGTCATAGTGCTGGTATGGCCGAGACAACTTTTTTTTTTGAAGCTGTTATTGTAGTGTCCTTCAGCAATTTCCATGGTTTCCTTTTTACAAGTTTTCGGGGTCAGGAAGGAAGAGCTTTTTATTCCTCCGAGCATTTCTTAGCCTTTCTGCATCATCCGACTGTTGGTTTTGGCCCACATTATCAGTGAAAATAAACACTCATAGAGGCAGTCACCCCTAAAATAGATAGCTTTCTCCTTGGATCCCCAGGCATGCTGTGTGGCCCTCTGATAGCACTAAGGAGAGAAACGTATTCACCCTTTCTCGTATGAACTCCCAGTATGGAAGGGAAACAAGCTGCTGCACACATGTCGCTATATCCTTTCAAACCGCTGTTATTGCAGCACGGTCATGTTCGTCGAGAGGCAGAATGATGGGAATTACACAGGGATGAGACACCGTTGATAGTCTCTCCCCCCCTCCCTTTGTTCAACAGCTTAGTTTGGCACAGGCCATCCTGAAACCATGCTCTCAAACACTTTCTACTGTCTCCACCAGGATTGAAACGACAAGATCCATTACTTTCACTCCCAACACCAGAAACCAAATTTGGCTTGCTAAACTTCTATCTTGGCCAAAATGTTCATCGTCCATGACGTATTAGAGAAGTAGAAAGGATACTCTCAAAATGTGCTGTGAGATGTGTGCTTCATCTTAAACAATGCAACCTTTTCTTTATCTCGAATAACCAATCCATTCTCCGTTTCCAACAAGAGACTGAACCCCATTGTCCTTCAGCTCAACGAAAGCTCAGCAGCCTTGTAACAGGAACTAAAAAGAATGACGTATTACACCAATCTGTCCACTTACTACCTGTGGGTAGAGCTTTGTTTAAAAACCCATTACTTATTTTGGTAATGACGAAAAGTGCTCAGTATTTAGACAATTTAGCATATCACAGACTTATTCTGGGAAAAGTTCCAGTAGTTGCACATGTTCACAAAACGTGATATTTAAGGGTTTTGTATTTTTGTATGAAGTATGGTACTGAAAAGGCATTTAAATAGCTATCAATATCAGGTATGGAATCGGTACTAGTGTTGAAAATTGAAGATTTATACCACTCCCGTCTGTATAGTCAGAAGACAGTTAGCTTAGCATAAAGACCTGAGAGAAGGGGAAACCGCTAGCTCCAAAGGTAACTCATTTGACACCTCTTAAGCTCTTAAATGCAGGATGCAACTTTATATCTCATTTATTTAATCCATACGAAAACCAAAGTGTAAAAATTACAACTTACGGTTTTACTTGGGGTTATGTGCCAGACTTCTTGTTCGACCTGGATCAGTAACTTTCAGGAGGTAGTTGCTCCTGCTAAGCTAACAGTCTCGCATTCAACTCTCAACAGGATAGCAAATCAACTACTTTCCCTTTGTTGACTGCTGCCATCGATCCTTGAGCTACAACTGTTCAGGTGGTTCCAAAGTCTACAAGACCAAAGGAGAGCAATCCTTCGCCATGAGGGCTCGTAGATTTCAAAACCAGCAGCCTAAAGGCGCCTTAGACTGGTGACAAATAATAAGTTCATTGATTGTCACACTGTGCGAGACGGGTCTAATAGAGCCAGGGTTGCAATCTGTCACGGACCGTACAATGTCTATTTTGGGATGTTTTACGTGTTCAATGAAAAAGAAAGGAGGGGAGTGATTGTGAGTCAATTGCGGCCAAGAAAAAGAGGGCAACTAAAAATGCCTTTTTTAAAATGAGTTTGAGGCCCCTTGAGGCCAATTTTTTTTTATTTGCGATATTGAAGCAAATAGATAAGTTGACTTGACTTGGTTGCTTTAAAATGTCGTCACATTGTGGGTTTTTGTCTTTTGGTCCTGCATTTCTATTTCAGGCCATCTTTGTTGGACAAATGTAAGACCACCGTTCTATTATTAATCTCTCCAAAGATCAGCAACTTTTGTCTGAAACAGCCCAACATTTTCACAGTATTGATTGATTATTTTTTTGCTGTAGCCTACTTAATTTTGCAAAGCACCATGTTCTGTCAAGAAAGATGCTACACAACTAAAGGTTAATTGGTATTGTTTTATGTGTGCAGTAGCTTGTTTCCTGCTGCATCTCCTCACTGACAGTAAAGCCTCCTCGCCTTGCAGGCAGGCCACAGAAGTAATTCTTGGACAAACACAAGTCACCTTTGACTGGTCAGGAATGTTATCAGGGTCCATATACTCTACCTCGGGTTGAAGGAAGGAAAGATCTCAGACTTAAAATGCTTCCCCAGCAGCTGTTTGCTGCATCACTCTCCCTGTCTACCCCCCACACTGGACTGAGCACCCAGGCACGGGAGTGCTATCTGAATCTCCTCGGCCCGTCTCTTTCATCAGGAGCTGGAGCGATCATCAGGGCGAGCTTTCTCTTAGACAAGCAGTAAAAAAAAAAAAAACGCTGGCGTGATTAAGATAGATAGATAGACTGGCTAGGACACTTAATCTTCTGTCCAATGAAAAATGTTAACTGCAACCTGATGTCCCCCCACCCATGCAGAGCAATTAGGCTTAATTACCACTGTGTGTTTAAGTGTCCCCTCTGAACTGTCTACGCCAATTCTTTTTTTGTGCTGATCTTTTACTTGTTACTTGTGTCCAATGTTTTTTAAACAACATGCATCCAGGGAATTTTGAAGAGTATTTGCACATTTAAACATGTTTTTTAAAGGTAGAAACTAAATGACATAACAGTACTTTGATGAAACACATCACGGCAAAATTTCATGGTTCAAAATGGCTCGAAACGCCATGTATTGTTTTAAATCAGCCCTAATCCTGCAAAGCTAGCGGCAGCGCTAAGTCCCTGCTCCCCGCCAATAGGAGACGGGAGGCGCTAGGGTTTGAGCTCGCTGAATTCAAGTTGCTAACAGCCATGACGGTCTGTTTCTGAAGCTAACGCCCACTATCCTCCTGGCAAAGTAGTCCCTAAATGGCGGGAAGTGAGGCGGAGGGGCTGGGTGTGTAATCATGGTCTTATTTGTGGTCTGATAAACAGTAAATTCATTAAATTTAGTGGCCCATGCTATATTGCTAATTTCCAAGCTAATGTAGCTTTCATATTTGGCGACACTGCGTCAAGGCCTTCGTTATACAAAAGTGGGCGTGGTTTTATCTTTCAGTCCCTTGCCCACTTTTTTTGCATTTTTTCAAAATTATGCAGTGGGTGGACTTAGTTTCAGACCCGGGGGTGAAGTTTAATTTAACTCTGTTTGTCTCATATTTCTAAATATAATCTGCTAACTATTACGATAGAACATGATCTTTGAATGTACTCAATATTGGATTTTTAGAAATAAAATTTTCTTTTTTAAATGACAAATGTCTGCGGTCCAGCAAGCCTCCACAGTGTCAAGGAAAGAGGCATGGTCGGTGGTGATGGCAGACGTTTTCATACGCTGCCGTTTTCGCGTCTGAGGAGGGAGTTACTCGAGAGGTCTCATTAGTCAAACCTTCGGTCTACCAACGCCGCCGTTCTGTTTTCATAGTATCACTTGTACTATCACAGACGGATGAGGTCCACTGAGCAAAGATAAAGCCGGTGTTATTTCACCCCTGGCCTTTCTTGACACATTGATCGCTTTTAGGAGCCATGCGGAAAGACACACAGGTTTACAGACTTCAAATAGTGAGCTGGTGCTGAAACTCACCTATAAAAAAAAAAGCGCTCTAAAGAGAAAAAGTGCAGATTTTTGCAGTTTACACACACACAAACACCATGTTTTAAACCTTGACATACACCATATACAGTGAGTTCCTCCTCTAAACTGAGATAAAGTCAGTGGTATTCTGTAGAGTCCAATGATAAACTGATATTATACATATTATTATAAGCTGATATTTCAGATTCTGCCATGTAAACTCAAAATACCTCTCATACAATGTTTCATTTGGATTTCTATCTGCTCCGTGGTTTAGTGAGGGAATCTGAATTTCTCCAACACTGTACCTCCTAAATTACAAACTCAATCAACATCTCGCTGTGACCAACGCCTATAATTGATGAGGAATGACTATTTCCTCCAACCTGAGGAGTGAAAAGTTTACCGAGAGTAAATGAAAAGCAGGCGCACAGGAGAGAAAGACACATTTGGGAGGACACGCCGATTGCTAATGAATTTATTCCCCAGTCCCACTGCTGTCCATCAAATCCATCGGGTGTTATCTGCGCATGCATTTGCTTCGCACAATTAATCAGATTGAACCTGCTAATCTTGCTCGAGAACAACATTGTGGGAAGTTGAGGAGCCGAATCTGGAAGTTTGTTTATTTGATTCGTGTATTCATTTCAGCGAGATAGTCTCGCTCTCTTTGGAGACACAAAGTCTCAAAGCTTAGAAAAGCAGAGTGCCTGCCAAGCCATATCAGCGATGGCCTCGCGATGATTCGCAGCTCATTAACATTACAGTGGAGCCATATTTGAACATAGCCAACACCTCAGTGGATCTATAAATACATTGTAATTCGGTTGTTCAGGAGTGATTAAATTAGTTACTTTATGTCACATCAGCTCAACAAAATTGAGGATTATATTCTGGAGAAAAATACAGGCCAAGAGATTTTTTTTCTTATATGGGAGTCTGGATTTTGAAGTTATGTCCTTGCCTTGAATAAATAAAAGGGAGCACTCTCTTTCTCTGTCTTTTTCCTCCTCTGAGCGTCTCTAGGGACTCTCTCTGACTTCCTGCCATTAAAGAGACAGCCCACTGGAAAACAAGGGGTGACTGACATATAACTACCTCTGCTGTACGGCCGACGCTCTGCGCAACTCAAAAGGACATCTGTGGAATTTACACAAAGGGTAGTTTACTCAGGACAAAAAAAATAGAGAGATAGAAGAATAACGTAGATGTGTTTTCTGGACGGATACGGAGCAACAGACGAGAAGAGATGTAGCGGTACAAGATGTCTGTGGAAGCTTAAAAAAAACAAAGAAAAAAAAATCAGACAGCTGTGAAACATCCAGAACAAAAAGTTTGATTCAGATAATGTACACAGTTACATAACAGCATAGCAGGGTTCATCTAAATTACATTGCTAAATCTGTCTTCTAGACACATTTCGTTGTTGGATAGAAGCTTTGTTATGACAAATAATCAGGAATAAATAAATACAGCTGTTCTGCGAATTGACAAAAATGCAATTTTGAGTTTATCCAATTATGACATCGAAGGCAGAGCATCACGCCACCTCATCCGGACAAAAAATAAATAAATCTCAACCTCCAAAGCACATAAAACAACGTGTCGACTACGAGAAAACCGCAAACATGGCCCCGCTATTTAGTCTGAGAGCATTGTCCAGAGACCAAAAACAAGTTATCTTGTGAACCCACAAACAGACCACACACGCACCCGCGGGAACACAAATATCTCAACAAATATATACTACGGCATGACCACTTCAAAAGGGACAGATCCGGTCTCATGCAGGGCTGTTGCAGATGTGATTCAAAACACAGGGAAATGTAACTGCATTCCTATTTTGATCCGTCACTAAGAAAACATGATGTGATATCAAACGGTTGATTTTATTATATTTTTTAAAAGGACCACTCTGTTGGTCGACTTTGTTTGGCGCTGCATTGAAACACTCTCCCCATCCCTCACTCCTTACCTTCTGTAGCCACTGGGTATAATTCTCCATAATGTGCTCGAGCTGCTGGATCTTCTGGCTGGGGAACTCGGGCTCGAGCGGCGGAGCGTCTCTCTGGAGAGAGTTGCCGCTGTGCTGCGGGCTGCCGGCTTTCGCCTCCCTGCAGGAGCCTCCTCTGGCTCCCTCGCCCTCCGGCAGGATGAACGTGTAGGTGCACTGGCCATGCTGGATCTTGTGAAAGCGTCGGTTACTACTTCCTCCAGAACTGCTGCTGCTACTGCTACTGCTGCTGCTGCTGCTGCCACCTGTGCTGCTGGTGCTGCTGCTATCCGTCCCTCTGCGCTGCTCCCCTCCTCCGCAGCTCACAATCACCAGAAGTGCCGCCAGGGAGAGCAAGCGGCGGCCAAAGTTGTACCACAGCATCATTTGAGCCTGGGGGTCAAAGTCGCAGGTGAATCGGGTTCTCGTGCCTTTAGCCGGTCCTTCTTCGTTTGACTAAATGTGTACCTTTTAAAGCTGGATCAGAAAGTGGTGGGGTGCATCGTTAGCCTGTGTCATCCATCCTGACAGTGGACCTCCAGCGTTGAAAGCTACGGCTTCTCTCGCCGTTGGACATTTACGCATGCTGCGTCTCCAAAGCTCCTTTCAAGTTCTTGTCCTGGCGGGAGAAGTTGTACACATGTCTTGCAGAGTGACAGCTTGGGTACAAATCCTTACGCTCCTCCAGTGAATGAAAGCCAGACGCAGGGTGCATGCATTTAACGATCTGTGCATTCAGAAATAGGTGCAAGCTGGGATGGTGGCGTCAGACCTCCCCTGGTCTCTCTGCCTTCCCTTCCTCCTCTGCTCTCTGACTTAACGACTGGGGAGAGAGTGAGAGAGAGAGAGACGCTCACTCTGAAGAACAAGCTGCAAGCTTTTCAGCACGCTCTGCGCCTGCCCCTCGCAGAGCCTGCAGAGGAATGCGAGTGTGTGTGCACGAACGAGTGTGTGTGTGTGTGTGTGTGAGCCTGGCAGAAAAGGGACCCCAGCACAGAGGATGTGCTTAGACTATGAGGATCGGTTTACAGGCCCTGCTGACTGCTGGCTCATGTGGTTGACCTGCCTTTTCTGTGTGTCGACACAAAAAAACTTGAGATACAACTTCACTCCCCTCTATACTGTACAATGACAGGTGCTATATCACAAGTACACCCGAGGGAGGGACGTTTCGAGGTGTTTCCTCAATATTCTTTTGTTCAAGAGAAAACCGTCATCATGGCAAGTGCGATCTTCTTTTAGTTAAAGCCATGTAATGTATTTGCATTCTTTATACTTTTCTTTGTAGTAGTTTGCATTGTCAGTGGCGTAGTGACACCGTATTCGAGTGGTATTTGATTCACAGGAGACGTGAATGCATGTACGTACTGAATTCAATTTGGGCGCGTTTGTGATTGTGAGTATATAAACTGATATTTAAATAGTCCGCAGATTTTCATAATGCCCATAAAACTAAGAAAATACACAAGTTGCTCGTCTTCTTCTCCCAGTGATCGATTAAACGTGTCATTGGCAACTGTGGGACTTCTTAGCATTACCACCAGCAACCACAGGTGTCGCCAAATCAACCACAACTGAAATCTTAAAAAGAGTACTCGACCTATTTAGCATTGCACTGCTATAACATTGTTGGAGTCATGATGGACAGTTTAAAAAAAATAAGGTATTGCAATTGATAGAGATATTTTTTTATTTATTCCATAAATTCTCTTTCCTTGTCAATGCAACTCGAGATTTGAGCGTGTAATGCTAGTAGCGGCTAATGTAGCCTCGAGCAGAAATGAGGAGCTCTGCTTACACAGCTCTGGTAAACTCCCTTCTTTCCAACTTCACATCCCCAGATTATTTTTTTATCAATTTTAAACGTGTGGTCTCCAGCCTCATCCGACACTGACTCAAGTGACATCACTTGATGCATTTCTCCTTCTGAGGCTTTAAACTTCAGTATTTAAAGAAAAAGCAGAACCAATTTGAATGTGGGATTCTGCAAAGACGGCAAAAAGCTCTGCTCTGATTTACTCTCCGGCTGTCATCCACCCACTATATCTCCATTACACGCGCTGTCCCTACCTTCCTTCATTTCATGTCGGCTACAGTACGCCGCTCTCCCACCCGGCCCTTCTGCTGTTATATTTTCAAGAAAACAAAAGTGAAATCCAAGAATGAGCAGTCGAAGAAGGAATGTGTCTTCATCATTAGGCCAGAAGAAGGAGCAGAGTGAGGGAACACAGCACTGAAAGGCTCTGGGTCGAAGGTCAAGTCCTTGTTATGGACAGTCCATTAAAATCTCTGATTCGGGGAGACACAGATGTCTTCAAATCTGGCCGGGCTTCAACATTCCTCTCGAGTCCAAAACATCCAAATCTGTGTGACGGTGCATTGCGCTCGAGTGTGCGTGTCCTCCTACTCCTCAGAGCGCCATTTTGCACACGTGTTTACCGTCTCCGGGTGCCTCCTCGTGCTTACATGTTATACTTAGTCTGCACGGTCCTGCGTGTGGGCGCGTTTGATGGATTGTGTGTATTCGGTGATAGTAGGGGGCTACAAAAAGTCGGGCGCTCCGTGTGGGAGCTGAGGGGCGGTGTGAACGAACGCATGAAGGAGACCTGAGATAACAAACCCTTGGAATAACCCAGACTGGCCCGAGACACAAAGCATGTGCAAATATCTCTTTGACGGTGTCCCAAAATCTGGGCGCCAGTTACCATTGTCCAAGGGAAACAAAGTGGGAGATAATCTGCACCTCTGCATGTGAAATTAAAACTACACATCACTTTTATGAAGAGCTACTCAAAAGACTCACTGATGTGGGAAATGGTGTAACGTCTAGTCTTCTGTCAACGATAAATTTACTTAAATTATTGATTGAGTTTGCTAAATCTGCTCCCCTGAATAGTCAACATGTACTGTATGTACCCTTCAAGTGGGAATTCAAGACGTTTTTTTTTTTTTACAAGATTCTTGTTTTAAAAATCAGTCCGCTGCTACTGACTCACGGGGCTAACGCTAGCTAGCGCGCTACAACTGAAAAAAGTCCACTAGTTACACTTTAATTTCAGCCGGTAATCGTCAGTTGTCGGGCAGAAATGAGGTGCTGAAGTTTATAATATGACATAAGTTTCAAGTAGTGGTTTAATATGTACGGATTCCCGCCTTTTTAGCAACGGTGGTAAGAAAAAAACAGCGATCGTGGCATGTCTAAAAGTCAGATTTGCTCCCTGTTTGTTTTTCTGCAGATCTGATTTGTGACTCAAAACTGTGATAGGATCCAAACGGTGACTTTTGTGAGTTTGTGATTTCACGTCGGAAACACCAGTTATCATCGTAAAGGACGTGCTGTGAATGAACCGCAGATAACTCAACAGGCTTAGTAACTACGGGGGACGCTTCTTAACGATCGGTCACTTCTACGTGGGCATATGCATGGAGAGTTAGCATTTGATAATAAATTGTGCACATGCACAAAAAACATTTTGCAAAAGCAGACTCAACATTCTCATATTTTGCTGCATCACAGCCAGCATTGGACTTGTCCAACTCGAGCGAGATTGTTTGGAAACACAAGCTGCTTATATTTATGATAGGGTAATGGAGTGGTGTAATCTCAGATCTGATTTCCTACTGGAATGTAAACTTATTGAGAAAACAAACCCGGTGTTCAAAGCTACAAGAGTACAATCATTTGCTGACCCTTTGAGGTCCCGGGCTTGTCTGTCCTGTACTTCCTGTCCCATACATACATCCAACACACACCCAGTGTAGTAAAATGCTATGCAATCATTTTGCTGGTGCCAGTCAAATACAGTGGAGGTCATGTCAGTTGTGAGAGGCCTTGAGGCAGCTGGCCTTCATGGGAATCTGGCTTATGTTGTACTTGTGAAAGGTTTGGGAGGACGTTTTGTACAGCTCAACATCAATCTGAATGACACTGCCATCCGCATGTGATCTAAATTTGAATACGTGATGTGGGAGTTTTTACATCTTTTTCCAGTCGCATCTGGTGTGGTAGCGGTCGCTTACCAGTTAAATAAAGCCATGGAAGCCATTTCCACTGGGGAGTGGGGAAAAAATTATATTTGTTCACCCAACATTAAGTTTAATATTGATATAATGACTAAAGCTTTTTCATTGTTTTATTAGGTCTAGTTCTATAAAACTAAATGCAATAGGCAGGGTGAGCACATTAATAATACAGCAATTCTTTTGTACAATTATTTAAAAGTATCCTGTATCTGGGGTTCTTCGTTTGGCCACATAGGTCACTAGGTAAGGAGATCGGCGATTGCAGACCGTAAATAAGAGCAATAAGACCTCCAGCTCAACAACAACACACGACTGCTGACTTAGAACAATAATAGAAGCAAATATATTCATAAAAGGTCCTCCGTTTAGTTTTAAATTCTCTGTTACACTTCCTTTTTTTTCAAATCAACGTATTCCTTTCCTTTAGAACCCAAATTAGTTTCACTTATATTCACCAACTCAAATGTACCATTGAAATGAAATTAGAAACAAATAAATATACAAATTAACAGAATCTGAATGCTTTAGGCTAATCAACGTTAATTGGAAAGACACGGCCAACGGGGTTCCTCCTAACGACAGCTACTCTACGGCTTAGCAGTTTTCTCAGCCTGTCAGCTCCACTCAGTTTCACTTCTTTGTTGAAAATCTTAAGTTATACGAACTTCTGTCACTCACCTGTCTTGAGTTGCGTGCCGTGGAGGTTGGGGGCCGGCGGTAATTGATTTACCTTGGAGTGCCTACCAGTAGTCTGCTTGCTTTACAGATGTAGGCGGACATCTGTAAAGTGGGGCAACATATAAGAGATGGGTTACAATATGAAATATATATATATATATATATATATAAAATCGGTTAAGTCTTATGAGGAAGAAATATGGATTTGACATTTTGGTGTGTGATATATATATATATATATATATATATATATATATATATATATATATATATACTTTTTCTATTCACTGTGAAATGTATCATTTATAAATGTGGCTCTTTAATCTTCCATCCCTGGCCAGGACACAACGAAACCCACAAAGATTTACAAATGCAGTTGTCACTGGATGCAGAAGACAAAAAGCGCTCCGTTTGACTCGAAAGACAAACCTCAGCAACTCATTCAGACACGCTTGAATAGCTTCAGCACTCTCAGTGTTTGCCCGTTTCTTTTATCTCCGATAATTTGAATTTGATTAAGCGGTTACATAACCGAGCCAAAACACTGATGGCACCTTTTCATTGGTCAAGGTTTCACCTTTTGTCATGGTGAAGGTGATTAAAGGGAGGCACACACACACACACACACACACACACAAACTCAAACAGTGTCATGGTAATGCTGAACCAGTGCCAGCATCTACGCCATTGAATCACCAGCAAAAGGAACTTTTTACAAGTGCAAATGCGGGTCGATCTTGTATTATTCTCCTGTTTTTGAGTTGAGAGCGGATTTGTCATATTCTGAGTACCTTCTGAAAGATCCACAGTCCGGTCTACAGAGGCCCTGGGGGACCATTCATCTCACAACAATAGCCTTGAGTGATGACTTCACTTTTCACACTCAATGGCTCAAAGGTGAGAGTTGAGGAACTATACATTTGTGTTTTCTCCGAGTGGATTTCGACTTTGTGCGGGATTCTGTCTGAGTGGATGTGCCGAAGGGCAGGTTGTGAGAAAAGAGTTACACTGGTGGATTACTCCCTGGAACCACTTCAACAACTTTGCAATAAGCCTACAGAGTCATAAGATCACGTTTTTAAGCCTGTTTACAGGAATCCTTTTCGAAAATAATACTGAAGCTCAACCACCAACGGTTTTCCCTGTAGAGACAAACATAAAAGGATGAAGAGGAAAAGCAGATATCCAGCTGAGTATACAGTTGAACAGAGGCCCAGTAAGAACCGTTTTGCTTTGCCACACCCTTTGGAGAATGGGATTAGAAATTAAATCCATAATTCCTCACAGAACTGTTTCCAATGAAGAAAAAAAAAGAACATTTTACTAAAATAGCAATATTTGGTTAATGGCCTGTCGGGTCGGTCATTATCAGGTCAACATTTTAATTTTCCTACTTTGTTCTATGGAAATTTGCAAAACTAATTGCTATCAGCTTCTGCTGTACTTTGTGTTATGTCCAAGTTAGCTAATGTCATGCTGTGTTCAAGACAACTCGGAACTTGACAATTTCCGACCTGTTAGAAAAAGTGCAATGGAATGCCACTTTTAGTTGTTCGACTTCACACAACGGAAGCGCACATCGTAAATGGTAAACCATCAACTAAAAGGCAATGTTGTGTATATTTGCCTGTATTAAATAAAAAGAAAATACATACTATATCGTAAAACCTGCTCTGCATTTAAATTGATGTCAAAATACGTCGCCATGTTATGAGGTAGCTGCTTACGATAAACAATCTCTGAACGTTATCTCCTCTGCACAAAAGTTATTTGGTAAAACATTGAAAATGACAGAAAAAATGTGGAGGCTGCACTACGGAGAAATCATTTGTGTGTAAACTTGCCAAAGAAACAGTTTGTCACGGTCAGCCATTGTTTGTATTTACACTTTGGCATCATGCAATTGGACTGCTTTGAGGTCGGACACTTGAAATTTCATCTGGGTAATTTCCGTCCACCGAGTTCTGTGGAACGCAGCATTAGCATGCTAACATGCTGAAGATGGTGAACGCATGTTAGCATTAGCATGCTAACATGCTGAAGATGGGGAACGCATGTTAGCATTGTCATTGTGAGCATGTTAGCATGCAGACGGTAGCATTTAGCTCAAAGCACCTCTTTGACCAAACTTTAAAAAGTCAAAAAGTTACTGACAATGCAGATACAAACATAGTGCTTGGAGATTGTGAAGAATGTTTCATTGTCATCGATAGTGGCCGGACTAAATTCTGCTGCAGCAGCAGATGATTTGATGGATTTCCTAAACAACCCATTGTGACACGTTCCCGCCTGGAGCCATGATGTCATTGGGGTGAGACCACTGGAAGAGTGACACCGCGGAGCCATTAGCACAAGGTGGCTGTCATTCTTCGTTATATCCCCCCTGGTTTTCCGAGTCTGCGCTCACCACAGGCATGGCCTCTATCTCCTGTCAGGGCAGCCATACACAATCCTTGTCCCGCCTCCAATTCTCCCATCCTCGACTCATGAAGGTCAGGCCGAGGTGAACAGAAAAGTGTGGAGGTTTCTGTCTGTCAGTATGATGTTAAATCTTTTATTCCACTTCTTACTTAGCAATAGAAAGGGAAGGAGAAGTTAGGAAAAAAGGAGGCATCTCCTGATGGCCTCACAGTTAGGGGTATGGCACCATGGTAGCACAACAAAATAAATGACAAAACACCAGAAAGAATAGAAACAAGGGCAAAAACTATTTAAAAAGATAGATGAGTGATTTTCCAATTTTCAATTTGAGACCTCCGAGAACTTCTGCAGTTTGTTTTACCTCTTTGCTTTACCAATTTATCACTACAGCAAAACTCATTTCAAAGTTCTCGTTGATGTGTATATCTCTGAAGATATATTATTATGTGTTGCATGGTACCGGTCCCATCTGAGGTGCCCTTTCCCAACGACTCACCCTCACGCTTTAGTTTACTTTGTCTATAATGTGTACAGTGGAATGATTTTCTGCAAATCGCTGGGATCGAAATTTGTCCCAATGTAGTTGAACCCTGCTTTCCGTTCGCAATCAAAAGCAAACCCCATGTGAAAACAAGCCCGCAAACAAAATATGACCTTTGCTGCTGCAATGCTCGGTTATTGCAAAGGTCAGACGAGGGTTTGGCAGCAATCGAGGTATCTGCAACGCTATTCTGGGTACGCAACTCTCTGCTCTGTAAACACTGGACAATGCAGGTCTGCAGAGGACAGAAACACTGAGACAAACTAAAATGAGATACAGTCTGCAGGCATACAAACACACAATGTTTTGGACACACAAGCAGAATGGAACTTGAGGCTTCAGAAGTCTGTTATTGATAAGTATCTTAGACCGATAGCAACAGAAACAGTGACAAGAATAGACACAACTGGCCGAACCTATAACCACATCCATCTAAACACAATATAAAGCATACGAACCAGGCATCTCTTTTCCCTTTGGACAATAAGTGGGGCATAAATAAGAAAGGCAAACTGTTTCAGTGGATTTCTGTAATGACAAACACATTTCTGTGGCGATCGTGGGTCCATGGTTCATGTTAACTTTGCCTTGGCCACCTTTGTTGCAGAGATTCTGATAAACAAGGACTTGCCCAAAACAACAGAAATCGAGGCAAGCTTTCCAAACAAACATGATTTTTATATGACTTATTTCAAACGCTTTTCTCCGAGTCCAACCAAAGCTAAACACTGGCAACCCTCTGGTTATTTATGGCCCACTGCAAAGACATCAGGGTGAAATTGCCAGCTTGCGTTAGTCCTCATTTCCCTGAATGGAGGTGTCAAGTGCAAAGTTTTTCCTTTTATCGTCGTTTTAGTTTTAATTAAAAGTTCTTAGTGCAAGATTAATGACAGGCAAGAGGAGGTACGGCAGGAAAATTATCATTTGATTAACACCTGAAAGTGCCGTTTCCTGCAATAAAGAGTCTTCAATCGCCCAATAAAACTCTTTCACTATAAAGCTCAGTTCATATTGCACTGTATATTACAGTGTTTACTCACTGGATTTAAAGAGACTACGGTGGCTGGACCTGGGACCCGCAAAGGAGAGAACATTTAAATTTAACACAATCAATTGTATAGATACGAGTGGTGATAACACAGCACAAACATCACACCCACAAAGCATGGTATATGAGGAGCAGTACGTTTCATCGCGGGTCTGATGGGTCGCTGACATCGCCAGCGACCCCCGACGCACTGAGGACAGCCCGCAGAGTTGACGGTCGCACCGGGAGCAATGTGCCCTGAGAGAGCCAAAGTCCACGTCCCTTGGAAGCGGCGAGGTCCAGGTAACGAGTGCTGTAAAGCTCACGGCCGAAGCCTTGAGCCACCTCCACTCCAGGCCTTCCCAGCCGATTGCGGAGCACTGCCACCGAGGAAATGCGAAGCTCATAAGAGAAAACGGGATATATAATCATCCCACGGTCCGCTCCCTGTTTCAGTGCGTAACTACAGGACCCTTGCCCGTCACATTCCTCAGCCTTTAGCTAGTCTATTCTCTATGTATATTCTTCATCCAGATCAGATAAAGTGAAGTTTAGCAGCAGGCTGACACCTAATACGAGCTGATGACCGCTGATATCACCATGATCCCTTTACACTACGTGTAGGGTTACACAGTCGGATATGTTGTTCGTAAACAGAAACATGCTTTTCTGTCAGTCACAGCAGCACAGCTAGACTGCCTCGGTGTTCGTCAGCGCTCCATAGCGGCCATCAAACGATGTAACCTGATCCGCCGCAGACATGGGGCAGCAAACGCGGCTTTTAATTCGCGATAACCAATTTAGCCCGGCTACTTGGACCACTGTTTGACATCGATCACGACGACGCTGATGGAGGCTCTTTCTGTTGGCCTCAGATGGGCTACATTGTCCAGCGTCGCACATCAGAGGAGCTATATCTTCTTACTTACTCTGCTAATTTCGCCTGCTGGCAAGCGTTGTTTGCTCTCTTCATCTTAATGCACAGCCAGCTCGCTGCCATTTGTCATGTTGTATTTTCTTCCGCGGTAATGGGGCCAGCCGGTCCTCCTGACACGGGGGAAGGAGCATGACATCAGCGCGCGGTTATTTTTCTGGACTTGACCTGCCTGTGGAATCAACAACACATATTGAGTCAGTGCGTAGGTGTGTGTCGCGTGAGATCATGCATGTGAGAGCAATAAATACTTGGGTCTGTTCAAGCGCATGTTGCACGCACATAGGAAGTACACCCTTGTCCGAATATGCACACATTTCCACACGTACGCCTCCCATGTTTCACTGTCCACTCTCTTTCTTTTTCGGATGATGCATGGCGGTCTATCAAGTGGAGATGAATGAGGGAAGGGGCGGCGTAAAACTTCCTGCTTCACCTCAGCGCCCACTCCCCTCTGATGACTCCTAACTGTATGAAGGATGGAGGGTAGGGAATCAGATAAGAGGCCCGGTGAACAAGGCTGGGTCTTTGTGCTTCACTGTCCGCCCCACCTACACCTACTCACAGCTCTGTTTGTGGGTTTTATGAAGTATGACACAGCCAACACCAGACCTGAGCAGGGTTTTGTCGATTCAGTCACGGTGGTAATCCTTTAATGGATGGAGGGTTAGTTTGCAGAGGGCCAAAGAATGTTCACAAAGTCTTTGCGGTGTCAGGTAGTGCAATAATGTAAAGACTCTCCGGGAAAGATGGATCGGTACAATGTTGTTCTCGACGCAACATCCATCTTTGAACCTGTGTTATCTGGGAGTGATGAAGCGATACAAACTTAATGCAGCTTACTTTGCAGCAAGCACAGTGGAGAATACTGATGTGATTTATAAAATTCCAGAAAAAAAGGGTTGAAGTTCCCTTAAACTGTGTGATTAAATGCTACTAAAAGTCTGTGACATCAATCAATTGTTCAAAGAATGTTCATGAAAGGTGCACAGTGGGAAATTGATATTAGCCAGCATACAGTATAAGTTATAAAGGTGCGAGCATCGGCTCATACAACAGAGCACTTGCTATAGATTTTTTTGGCACAGCAATAAACACCAAATATGTTCACTTTTGTGAGAAGAAAAATCATGAATAAACTCTAAAATGTTGGCAGTTGTCTTGTTTCATGTGCTGAAGACGTAAATATTTGCTTTAAAAAACCAACAAACAGAAATATAAATCAACTACACATGGCCACCAAGCCCCATGGGTCCAATCTCTCTTTTTCATCGTTTCAGACACAAACAGAAGCATCTGCATCTGTTCACCATCTCCCCTCATCTGTTCTTGGTCAAGCAATACTCTGATGGGGTATGCTCGCAGAAATAGAACGGGAGTAGAACCGTGCAAAAGAAAATGACGATTGTTGTTGGTTTTTTATGGTGACAACACGTGTCAATGGGGCGGTAAAGTGGATGGCTGGTTAGTTGGCTAAGTAGCTGGTCCTTCTCCAGAGCGGCTGGGAGCGAGGCGGAGGGACAGTTAGAACCGGCGCTGCCGCTGTTTGGGCTAATTTTCCATAACCAGGGTAGCATAAAAGCATGGTAGAATTAGCAAGCTAGCTAACTTGACAAAATGGATCGGTTTATGAAACTAAAAGGTGACAAACCTGCGCCAAAGACTGTGGTGAGGAAATATGACCCTGAAAACATTAAATATGGATTCATAATGGCAGGCAGTGATGGGTGAAGCTAAGCAGAATATTTATTTTGGTCGTAACCAAAATAAATACGATAGCTGACAGTGCCTTAACATATATTGACTGCCCAGTTTATTTTTTGGCATTTGTTTTTATCATGTTATATTGTCTTTTCTTATTTATTTGGGAAGATGGTCTTCAAAATGATATTAACAATGAGAAGTTACTGAAGGCTGAGAGCCCCGGGTCTGATGTACACCTGGTAGACTTATTCAGTTTTATGTACAGTAAAGCACTTTGCAAAATTAGTTTTGAAAACTGCTGAACAAATAGCCTCTCTTTTGCTTTTTAACTGCAAGTAAAGTTTGTGTGTATAGGAGTTAGTGAGCTGGCTCTTCAAAGAGCAGAATTGTTTAAATGTATGGTTTTTTTTTTTTTTCCCACCTTCTCTCTTTCTCTTGCCCAGACCTGCAAAATGGTCTGTTTTCAATTTTGCCTCCTCTATTGTATCGGAATCACCTGACGACAGGACAAAGCGACTCTCATATTTTCATCCTCTGCTTGCTCCGTTGATGGGAGATTGTGATACCACTCAGTGCCGGACTGCCAAGGTAGTCTCTATCATCTAGTCGATTCATCAATGACTCGATCCAATATGAAGTTGTTGTAGTTTGAAGTTTCTGCCTTCAAATTCATTTTGCTGCCAACAAATATAAAGATGTTTTGTTGATTCTACTTTAGTATGTCATATAGGTAACATTTCTGACTATTTCCCCATTATTTCATCATTTCATTTCATCCTGGAAATCTACAATCATCATGTGTCTTTAAGATGACGGGGAAAAAAAGTCATTGAAATATGTTTTTTTATGGCCAGGTGAACGACTGCACAATGTGCTGTCATCACCTCAGACTCGATGACTTACCTTAGGTTACACTAACTGTGATGAATGCAATGCAATATGAAAATATTTTCGTATAAAATATATGTTTCCGTATTTTCATATGCGAAATTCAAGTTTCTGTTTTTTACTTCTTTTTTTTATTGGATCACATATTGAATAAATGTTACCAGACAAAAGGAGACTGTAGCAAAAATAAAATGGGTTCTCTGTCAGAAGAATAATTGCTGGATTTGACCTTTTCCTCATTTTCACATCAACTTGTGCATTCCTGCAGTAATTTGAAGGGATTGGGTTGTTTTGCTTTTGTTTTCACCACATCAATGACCCCTCCATGAGATGACCCTCCATGAGATGACCCTCCATGGGACACAAAGGTTTATCAATGCATTTCTTTCTTTTTTTTCCTGTTTTTGTCTCCGGACTGTATTGTGACTATGACACAAGTTCACTCCGGCCAAGCCGATGGAAACAAAAAACATAGTGATCCACATCTTTTGGCACATCTCAATTGAACCTGGGACTGTCATCATGAAGACTGGATTAAAATTGTCACAACTTCATAATTTCAGTTGTCAAAAAGGAGCACATGCGTCACCAGCAGATATCCGCAAGCTGATCTCCCTCCAAAAGGAAATTTCTTTGTAGCTCTTGATTGAGATTCGACACCAAAACATTGAACTAAAAAGATAAAGGGATATTACATGCTTTTACCATTTAGGGCGGGTTATCTTCTCTTTGCACAAATATCAGCTGGTGACCGCACATTAAAGCTGCGATAGCGCTGCAGACACATTTTATGGCAACCATATGCAAAACAGCACCCAGCAGATATGACCACATCCCTGTGCATCAAGTGAAATGTCGCCAAGCCAAAGCAATTAATTTATGTCTCTTGCCACGCAATTGATCTTGTGCAGCGCTCCTCTCGGATTTAGCGAGTGCGTGGGATTGTGTGTCAGCGATTTGAATAAACAAATAACGTTTATCGCTAATGTTGATAGCACCTCAAGACCCTTCTGATAACCGGAGACGTTTATAGACTTAAATCATAAAGACAAGTGAAGAGAAAAGAAAAAAAAATAGTTAAAAAGAGAATTTCCACCTTGGGGAAGCAGAGGACCTTTTCTACAGTTTCTCTGAATATGGAAACGGCCAGCGAGGCGTCGTTGCCTCAGTGTCTGGCGACGCTCGCCTCGGCCGTTAGAAAACACAATGAGGTCAGGGGAGTGAGTGACAGAGCGAAGCGTGGACCTTAAACACCTCACAGAGAGCGGGGCTATTAGCTGCCTATTAAGGCTCAAATAGCAGGAGAGCGTGTCGAACATGTCTACACGCAAACTGGCAGTTATTCACCTGGTGATTTGGGCGGGTATGTTTCAGTGATCTGTCAGAAACATTGACTGTGCTACAAACCAGATCTTCACATCCCTCCCCCCCTCAATAAACCACCCTCCCCCCCTCATACGCACTTCACGCGGTGAAGCACTTGAGTTGCTTCTCGGAGGTGAATTCCTCAGCCTCTGATCAGAAACAAATGTCTAATTAAACTGTCACGATTGATGAATTGATTCCTTTAAATCAGAGTAATTTTGTCCGCACACGAGCGATAACTTGATCTTATCGATTTCACGTTTGGTAAATTAGGCAGAAGGCGGAGAAGTGGTGTGAACGTGGCCACGCCGTGTATATGTTTACCGGAGGTCTGTCACGTCAAATAAAGCCAGAAGTGCACCGATGGTTTACATCACGTCACTTTGTTGGATGGGTCAGCAGGCCAACACTAAACACAATCAACGACTGGCCCTCCAGGACACACCAGTCAGGGTCCTCAGCGCTTGTTTGGGTTTGTGTCTATGAACTTGTCATGCTCTAAAGCCACTATTGCCAAGTGAAAATAAATGGAAACTAATTTAGCAAATGGGGGGGGGGGGGGGGGGGGGGGGGGAGCAAAAGCACCACCACATGGTCCATGACCCCCCGTGACATCGGGGTTTGACCAACTTGCTCAATCTCTCCGGTTGTTTGTTGCTCCTAGCGGTCTAACAGTTGACAGAACTGGGGCATGGAGGTGCACAGCGCTTCCCATACAATGTCCCAGAGAAATCCCTTATTAAATTAAAGCTCACTTCTGTCTTACGGCACTGATGGCATTTTTTATTTAATCTATTCTTATTATTTATTTTTAACTGTAAATCACTCTGTACCTTCGTTTTAAATGGTGCAATATAACTTATACATTATATAACAATAATAGTTTAGTAATTGTGTCAATATGAAAATTGTACAAATTGAAGAAATAAGAGATGATGGAAAACAAGTAGAGTGTTCCATGATTGTTATGGATGAGATGGAGGCTAAGAACTACTAAATGTTCATTTACTTAAATGTCTCCGTGTAATACTGATGCCTCTATACGACCCACAGAAGTAAACGAGACCATCGCCGAGAATGTCGGCTATTTCTATTTCATTACTCTTAATGCTGTTAATGTTTACGCAGTTTCCGGTGGAATCCGACATCATGCAGGCTCTCAGTGGTAGTCGAACGAGACATAGCAGTTGGATGCACATGGAAGATGTGTTAAAAGTAACGGTAAATATAACTGTGATAAATCGTTATCTTCATTTCAAACACAGAAGAAAAATAATGTAAGTGTAAATAAACGTGAAATTCCATTGCTGTGATAAATTAGCGATCCAAAGTGTTGGTGATATCTTATTGTCACAGTTCTGAACTCAAACACTTCTTATCTTGGACATTTTCAGAACTCTGTTGAGCAATGGCCGATGGTTGGAGGCCAACAGACTGATGTAAAGCTGATGTTTCTGTAGAGAGATCAAGGTTGAGCTCACAGCATATTTAATATGCAGCAGTCAAAATGTGGTGTTGAAGATGTTATATTTGAAGGCTTTGACTGACCACACCCAAGCGTCCTGGGCGTGGATGGGAAAAGTGCTCTGCAGCGGGTTGCAGGAGGTTCACACGTAGCCTAGTTTGAATGTCATTTCTAGCTTAGGTCGGAGCTTAGGAGCAACTAATATCTTAAGGGTTGGCAAAAGTTAACTTCCAACGTAGGCATACATTGAATCTTAAACCTAGACCATAGCAGGTCCACCGTAGCAAGACGCATCTTTATAAAAGGTGGGATAACTTCAAGGATCAGGAGCCGCAAATTACACCGGTTGTTATGCATCTGCAACGCATTCTCCATGATTACACCCCTTGATGACTTTGATTTACACTCACGCTTTATGTTGGCAAGCAAATGTATTGGGTTAGATAACTTTGTAATGAGCTACTACTAATTTGTTTGCCAGTGTAGACTATCATTATGTTTGCTGCAAATTGAGGTTGTAAATCACCTAATCGTAACGTTTTGTCCTACTTTACGTGCCTTTACATTGTTGTTTGGTGCTTAACATTAGCTATTTTAGCCATTACAAGACAATTGGGCACAAGATACAAGTTTTTGCACATACAGTACATACTAAGGACGCTTAAAAAGACAGGCGGTAAAACTGAGCGTTCCAGACGGAGGGTTAATACAGGTGTATTCAGACAGACGGTTTGAGAAAAATGAAGAGTTTTCTAAGCATTAAAACATGGAAACATGTTGTAGTAGAAACCAAAAATACAAGTATAAACCTGAAAATGAGCATGCTATGTCCCCTTTAAAGAGACAACTGACGTAAAGCTGGTGCAACAGAAGCACATTTCTGAGTTGTCTCTTTTATAATGTAGAGTTTTGCCTCTATGGCAGGAGTCAGTATTGATCGAGCAGTGTTTTTTTTTTAATAAATCAACTAACAAAACATGTTTTGTGAGGATAAATGACTTGACTGAATTATACTTTTTTATTATTTGACGCTTTGGCAATGTTTTGTTACATTCATGCCAATAAAGCCTATTGAATTGAATTGAACTTACATTGATACATCAAATTGGAAGTAGTTGTGTTGTGTTCTGATTACAGATCAGGTGTACAGGTGCTAAGCTGCTAATCATCTCCAATCTTTTCTGCCTTAAAACCTGGTTTAGACCCCACAATGCCCCCCAGATCGTAGAGTCTGATAATGAATTCATCTCGTTCTAGCTTTTTTGAAACCTCTTTGCTTTCTTGAAGTCCCAGTGAAACATTAGACATCAGAGCGAGTTTAGCTTCCGTTACAGTTTCAAATGTTTTGATTACTCATCCTGGACTTAAATGAGACTAGCTGGACACGCCGGTCATGTGAAACTGCACCTCGCCATTTGCGGATCGTAGTAGCTAACAGAACAAGCTGGAGAGACAGGAAATTAATGTTTGGATATAAGAAGGCAAAGACGTTTTCATTTTCAAAACAATGTGACTAAGGTCTAATTCATTCAAGGGAAACTTTGCAGATTTTCAACCAGTCTCTGTGCTTCCCTGTCATCTGTGGAACCGCTGCAGAGTTCTATTTACAACCACGAGAAAGCGAGCAGGATAAGAAACCGCATCGCTCTGTTCATGTCTGCTCTGTGTCAGTACTACGGACAGTACCGCATCTACACACACACACACACACACACACACACACACACAACAAACAGCACTGTGCATTATTCTGAAACAACAGCTAAGCAATCCTAACAGGTATCTCAGCCAATAATGGTTTTACTATTTTTCTGAAGATACATGAAGCTTAAACAGAGGGAGATCAATGAGCAAGAAAGAAAAGATATGCTTTGACGATCAGTCGACCGTAGGCAAGACTCGACCAATCAGATTCGACACCCGTTTACCCTCCAGAGAAATGTAGCAAGCTAAGCTACAGCGCCATGGCTAAAGTAGTTCAACTACGTCAAAGCTATTCTGCTTTTAACATAACAATGTTTAATATGAGAAATGCAGTTGAACCATTAAATGCCACTACGTGGCGGCATGGAGGGAGGCGCAACACTCTAAGTGACCTCACTTTTTAGCGGCCCAATCAAATGCGAATGATGTCATTTAAATCCTTCTTGTAACCGTGCTCAATGCACAGTGAAATGTGCTTGTGTGTTTACCCCCTTTAAAGCTGCAATTACACTGGCAGCACAAGGTTTTATTTGATGTAAAAGTTTGGTTCAGTTCCCTCTGCGCTGGCACGCTTCATGGCTACGAATGGTTCCTTTTAAAAACCAAAGCCTTCGATAACCTTTTGTCTTGTCCTCGACAAATTTTAAGTAATGGTACTTTTTCATACACTTCTATCACAAGGGAACTCGTGAGTCTGTCACAAACTGTGTTGGCATCATTTTTTGATCAAATATTGTGAAACGGAGCAACATTCTTGAAAGAATCCCATTAGTTGGCCATCAAACGTTTGTCATAAGTCTTTTTAATGATGCCAGATTCCACGATTCATGTGGTCCATCTGAGAACATAGAATACGTATGAATCCACCCCGACTCTCTGCAACACATAATTCACAACGAATGTGTGGGACCAGTTTTATCATCCGTATAGCTTGCCTATCCCACAATGCCACGCAGGACGCTGGACACCCGCCAGCCTTTCAACACTTCATCTACCCCCTGTTACTTTTGACCATTGTTTTGTATTTCTTCCTCCCCACTGCCTCCCCTGCCATGGTGAGTGAAACATTTTGTACTAAACACCTTCATATGCTTTGCTCCGTTTGCCAAAAAAGCTCTCTACGCATGGAGATTGGCCCAGAAGAATGACCTTTCGAAGTTTTATTAAAAAGTCGGAGTTGGCCTATCAATGCCACGTCAGTTCTGTTGAGCACCTTCTTCTGTCGGGTGTCCAAACTGAAGAGCAGGATGGGTGTAAATCCCCAAGTTACTGGTGACGTCTATAGTTTGACGCAACCTGAGAGGGAGATGACCCAGCTCCTTGGCACAACCACACGACGAACATCTCCTAAGATCTTAAATCAGTTGTCTTTTCTACCTTTGATACAAAATATGCTTTTGATTCCCCTATTATAGTGTTCTTGCAGAGCAAGCTGTCAACAGAATGTTAAAAAGTGGCTTTAATGAATGACTCATTGTCTTGTCAGTGTGTACCTTTGTGGGATTTTACCTAGCCCATAGGAAAGAATATGACATAGTAACAATGGAGCTCCAGACCTCTGAGGAATTATGTAGTCATCACTGTGATATAAAAAGAGCAAAAACTCGTAACTAGCGAAAAGAAAAAGAAAAAACAAAAGCCTGACAGATCCAAGCTCTCTCAATGTTTGCACCTCAAGCTCAGAATGCAGCTTTTCAGTCAAAAATGTAAGTCAGTTTGTGGGAAATTGGCGTGCTTCAGTGAGTATTGTGCAAGTTACAAGAACAACTTAAGGTCTAAAGGCTAAACATTCATTTCACAGAAAGAGGTGAAAAGCTAAGGATATTGTGTAAAGCTTTGTTAGATCACACTTGGAATCTGTATTCCCTACTTCCAGTGTAAGCCATGGAAACTCTGTTTTTTGTGCAAATGTGGTGCTACTTCGGTATTCCTAGGTTGTTATATTTTACAATTGTAGCCATAACCAACAATAACTGCTCACCTTTCCCTGTGACTGCTACTTGGGTCCAACCTAAATCATTTTCAATCATATTTTACCGTTTCTTTTCGGTGTCATATTCTTGTGGCTTTGGCCATTATAGATCAGATTTTATAGCATGGTACTCATTAGAAATGGTTTTTAATAAAATGGAAAATCGTCTGTTCATGGCACCATTACATACTATGCAAAGAAAACCTTTGAGAAGTACACAATGTTTCCCTCTTAGTCCTCCAATTGGATGTTATACTGTAGTTGAGGTAATATGAGTGTAATACCTGTAATACCGCTGTCATATATAAAGCTGGTCTGGTTTAAATGCGTCCAGCCCATGTTGGAGCCATTGACATGAGACTGCAGCCACGGCTTAAAACTATTCGGATAGAATAAGCACCTGTATTTCACATTATATTACATATTAGTAATTCCTAACAAACCTGGTTTGTATTCAGTTTCTCCCCACCGTACTCCTTGTGCACTTGACGCAAGTTGCTAGCGGTCTATGGATGGCAATGTCGGTCAATCGGTCAACCAATTTGGTCATCACTGAAATATTACAACAATTATCAAATGGATTTGTAAAAACATTCATGGTCCCAAGAAGATAGACCCTATGGTCTTTGGTCATCCTTAGACTTTTCCTTGAGCGCCACCATGTGGTTACTATTTGTCATTTTGAGTGAATTGTCGTAGCAACTTTTGGATACATTGCCATAGAGTTTGGTACATGCGTGTTCCCCTCAGGATGAATTGGAATCATTTGATACCGTAACCTTTTATCTAATGCCATCATCAGGTCAAAAGTAGAAATTTGTCCAACCCTTTGGTTTATGACTAAAAACCTGCAAAACTAACGATATTCCCATCAGACTCTTTGTGATTTGTGATAATTCACCAATGTAAGTTTGCTAACAAGCTTACAAACAAAAGTCAGCATGTCAGCATTGTAATTGTGAGCATGTTAGTGTGCTGATGTCAACAATTAAGTGTGTAACACTGAATAAAGTTCACCAAATCTGGGCATCATCCGATCCTTGATCCAGCAAGTTCGGTTGGATGACTTGTGTTGCCTTATTCAGATCAACCACCAATATGAATTCAGCCTGCAACACTGTCAGTATGAACTGGATGTATGACTAAAGACAAGACAAAGACTTTCAACACAGCTCCTGTACTGGATTTAAAAAATGCAACACATGTAAATGTGTAACTGCTACGTTTTAAACTCTCACACCACACTTAACCTCTTGATTATCTACAGTCGGCTTTGCACACGCACATGAAAAAAAATCTGAACATGAAAAGCCCCACACAAGTCAAGCCAAAGGGACATTTGTCTCAAAACCGAGGAACCTGATCGATCAGCTCCATTCTATCAGTTCTTCACCTTTGTCCCAGTAGCGTAACATTAACACCCTTTGGGAGAAAAGGTGAAGGGCATACAGTTAAAGAGCACACAGAGAGGACGGTGCTGGGAAAAGCAGCCAGCGTCCATTCTGTAAGAAAGGGTAGCCAAGGGTCACAGACCTATAAATATCCCCAACAGAAGAGCAGAACACAGACATTGGGCAGAGGTCTGTGTTCACTGCGTGCTATTTCTCAGCAATCACGATGTAGTTTAATATCTGCAATTTAGTTTGTTAACTTATTGTCCCGTTAGCTACAGAAAACATACATGCAAATGTTCACGCTCTAGCCTTGTTACGCTTGCAAAGTCTGTTTATTTATAATTGCCTAAATGCAAATAAGACCCCCCCCCCCCCCCAGGATTACGAAGATATAAAGACTAAGATGAGTAAAATGTCAGGCGGCAATTGTCTCAGTAGCTCTGCCCCAGAACTTAACTCCAAAGTCCAAGATTTGGTCCCCTGTGTCTATGAGAGAGAAAAATAAGCCTACAAATATGTATGAATTCAGTTGGCTCATCTGAATGTTATGCAATGCCTGAATATCAATATCAGATTTTGACCAAAGTATCGTCTTGAATAGGGAAATGTGAAAAAATTCACCGATCCAGTAAAACAGCAAAAGAAGTCCTCGTATTATTCAGAAGTAATTGACATTAAGCCAAGGCAGATGTTGAGCTGACAAGGTTGCTGTCAAAAGCAAAGTCTAATGCAAGCTAATGTTGACTCACATAGAGAACTACGCTGACCCAATGGATTGCCTCGCAGCAGAAAATAGTACGAGAACCACTGATTCATGACATAAAGTGCACAAAAGTTGCTGCTGAACTTTGTAGAAAAAGCACAGAATTCTACAGTTCAGGCTGCTTTCTATAGTCATGCTCGCGTTTGGGTGTGCAGTCACTAAGCTCTCTGAAAGTTGAGGCAGGGTTTTACTGACGAGGCGCGTGGTGACTAGCACCCTCTTGTGAAAAATCACCACAGCCTCGCTGTCACCTTGGAGCTGCACAAACGGCCAGATGGAATCCAGCTTCTGCCTGCAAACCGAGAACTGTGATCCAAACGCCGGCACTGCCGCCAAGCTGTTTTGGTCTCTGCTGTGGTGATATGTGGGCAGCCTCAACGGCACTGTGAGCAAAATAAACGTCTCTGATGAGGGGGCAGTTCACCTTGAGTTGCTTTTTGTTCTCTGTATCAAGTGTTCAGATCGCTTACTTTGAAATCATTCCATTACAAGTAAAACTCTTGCATGATTTAAACAGATGTATTAGCAACAAAATATACTGACAGTATAAAAAGTAAGATGCAATAATATGCAAGCAGCATTTTAATGTTAATTGCCAATTTTAGCTCCTAAAAGTACATTTTTATTATGAGATTTTGAATATAAAATCTCTTTTTTAACTATATCTGAAAACAATGGGCATACAAATTTTTTTTTAATAGAATTAAGTACAAGTACGTCAAATTTGTTCTCAACACAATAGTTAGTTACTTTCCTCCAGTGTCGGTCTAGTTGTAATGTGTGTAAGGGTTTTGGCCTTTTCCACCGTAAAGCCCCCCCCCCCCCCCCCCCCCCCCGGACCAGCCCCCCTCGAGGCCTGGTGTCACTAAGGTGACAGGAGATTATACCCACACGCCGCCAAGTGTGTGGAAGAACTGCTCAATTAAATGTGTTTCGTATCTGCGAAAAGGTGTCAGGACAGAGCAGCATGACTGTCTCTTCAATCCCTTACACCCTCTATTTTTACCAGCCACTGACAGCCGTGCGGTGCAGCAGCATCTCAACGGCACATGGAACCCATTCCGACAGGTCGCGAACAACCGGATGCCGGACCCCCTAACCGCTCTGATCCCAACACCGCAGATTAATTGATTCTCAAATATTGTGTTAGTCCCGGTTTTATGCCTCGTAGTAAAACTGAGACCTCCTCCGCAACATCCTCGGCAGCTCGAATTGCACCTGTGGGACCGAAGAGCTCATTTCTCAATGGTTACAATAAAAATAAAGTAGATACAAAACACACTATGAGCCATCGTGTTTCATTAAGACAGGCTTCCTTTATATTTCCCCAAATAGTAGACTTCAATCAATCCTAATTTATCTGGGAAGTCAGGCTGCGGTAACGAACCACCCTTCTGTGTGTGCGTCGCTTTGGGAGATCCAGAATCCCGAGATGTCTGAATTTATCTGTAATTATACAATCGCTTTCACAGCTGCTCGGTATTACGGCCAATTTGTTGCACACGCCTCGATGTGAGCCCACTGAGCCACGCCACACTCCACCTATGCGACGATGTATTTGATTTGGCATCGGGGTGCACGCAACTGTCCGCTGGACATCTCTAATGTGACAGGGAAAGCTGAACGCGAGCCAATTGGCACGTTCGGCGTCAGCGTGATCGATGCAAAGAGGTTTAGCTTCAGGTTTTCAATTGCAGAGCAGTCTCTCGACACCGCCAACACGGTGAGTGTGTCTGCGCATGTAACCATGAGTAAATGTGATTAATCTAAAAAACAACAACGTTCCCTTGAGTGGGCCTTAATAAATCTGACCTCAAGTTAGCGGTTTATGGTCCAGAGCGCTGCTTCATTTCATTTCGGGGTGTTGTGTTTAATTCCCTCTTCTCTTGACCACACATACCTGAGCTATGTCTGGCTGTGAGCTGCAGCCAAGAAAGTTTCCGAAGCGTTATTATTGCCACGTCTCTCTCGGGTGTCCCGTACGTGGCTGGAGAGATGGCATCTGCGTTGGGAGGATATTTCTGCCCTGGCGGTTGAATGGGCTCTTTGTGTGACCGGCTCGAGAACCTGCAGAGCGTCACGAAAAGTGCTGCTCATGTCCTTATCTGAAAACGGGACAGAAAAGACTTCCAGACCCGTGCAGGGTGGGTGGGGGGGGGGGGGGGGGGGGGGAAGAGGGAATGGTGTGCTATCTTAGATCTTGCAGGCGATTTGTCATGCCTTTGAAGGCCACTTTTAAAATTCTGCCATCTTGTTTTTTAAAGATTGTCATTGTGAGTCACACTGAAGAACGTTGCAAAGTACATTTCAAAATGCAGTTTTAAATCAAGAGGTTTAACTCTCTAGTCCTTTCTTTCTGCATTGGTAGCCAAACTGAAGTAACAGCAATTGTATCCCTATCTGTACCTCTGAACTTACCTTCTAGCCTTAAGCACACAGTAATACTGCAATAGAGTGTGCAGGTAAATTATTATTTTGAATTTCAACTATAGCTCCTAGGGCTGTCACTAATGACACAATTGTATTGATAAATTAACCAATTCGCGCTGCAGCATTGAATTTGCAGCATTTTCCATCAAACACTTGTTGACTTTTTGGCTTAATGGCTGTTTATTAGCAGCTCCAAGGACAAAGACATTTAAAAAAAAAAGAACACGAGTCAATGTAAAATATTGATGTTGACACATTCTGCGTCTACATCATCAATTACGCCGACTAATCGCAGCAGCACCACTAGTTCCATTTGGGGATTTCACACTATGAGATCACTCACATCTTTCGACTTCAGAAAGTATTCAGACTCCTTCTCTTTTTTACACATTGTGACGTTGCAGCCTTATGCTAAAAGCATTTGGATTCTGTTTTCTCCATCAACCTACACCCCAACAATGACAAGAGAAGATTCTTTTTTTTTTTTTTTTAATTTATTAAAAAGAAATAACTGAATATCACATTGACGCAAGTGTTTCCACGGGACGGGACGGTATTGCTCAGTTGATGAGCAGTGCCTGCTTTCCTCCAGACATGACGCTTAGAATTGAGGCCAAAAAACATAAATCTTGGTTTCATCGGATAAGAGAACCTTTGTTTCTCACGGCCTGAGAGTCCGTTAGGTGCTTTCATGCGTCTTTCACTGAGGAGAGGCTTCTGTCTGGTCCGGATAGGTGGAGTGTTGCAGGGATGGTTGCACTTCTGCAAGTTTCTCCAATCTCAATACAGGATCTCTAGAGACTTCCCCCCGCCAAGTCTCTGAGCTCTGCTGGCAGTTCCTTCAAACCTCATGGCTGAGACTTTTAGATTAGACAGGTGCGTGCTTTTACAAATCACATCCAATCAGTTTCCACAGGTGCAGTCCAATCAAGGTCTAGAAACAAAGATGATCAAGAGAAATGGGAGGCCCCTGAGCTAAGTGTTGCAGCAAAGGGTCTGAATACTTATATCAATGGGACGTAAAAGCTTTTTAAATGGACGAAAACAATCTAAACTCCTGTTTTTGCTTGGTCATTATGAAGAGTGTAGATTGATAAGGGAAAGGCTGCAACATCACAATGACAAAGTGAGTGGGTGAGAATATTTAGTAAATACACAACAGATAGCAGATTTCTCTTTTTTTAGTTAAAGAATTTGATTTATTGATTGCTGTCTGGATGTAAAGAGAGTTTCAACAAATATAACAAATAAGTGTTTCTAAAAACGTTACCTACCCGCCCAACCTTTAATGTACAGATTCAGACAAAAGTACACTTAACTATGGCTGAGGACATTCCCTGGGATCCTAGGCCCATGTTATGTAATAAAAGATTACCTTTAATTATCTTAACTGCATATTACTTTTGTGATGAAATCAATCCATGTCATAACCATTAGTTTACATAAGTCAAGTACTTATGTCAATATACTGATTCTCCGGTTTAGGGAAAAGGTGGCGATGACATTCAGGGGTTAAATGAATCAACATGTGTCACAGCAATCAATGTGAATTTGAGGTCCAGTATTTTTCTGATCAGGCAAATAGGGTCTGATCTATTGTTACATTTCTTTGTTTTTAAGATAAGATGAAGATGTTTAATTCTCAGACATGGTTTGTTATTTACTGTTATTCATTTCACATCTCTATATTTTATCGTTTTCATTGTCGTTCTATATCCGGATTAAATGCTCAGTCAATTACCCTGAATAAACAATGGCCGACGACGATGATACAATTTCAAATCAGCATATTGGTAGAAACACAAGAACACGGTTCAACTACTAAAGGAGGTCTCTTAGCAGACAGTCACATTCAACCTCACACTGCACTTGTGACGGAAATGCCGAGGCAGAGTTTTACAGGAGGTCTGCCTCCGCCACCATCACCACTTGACACTGTAATAGCTCCATTTAGCCCGCATAGCAGCACCTGTAGGAAATGATAAGGACAGCACTGACAGAGTGACATATAGTTCTTCTCCACTTACTGAACAGCATAACTTAATTTACCGAGAACTGCAGCTAGATTCTCCCTATGTGAGGAGATCACTGGAGAATTGCGGGATCACGTATCACACAAAGATCCATCTCGTCAGGCTTGAGACGGGTTAAATGCAGGGGTCAGGTTTCACGTATGCACCTGAGTGTATATGACAATATTATTAAAGGCTGCTTCTCGGATGGTTCTGCGTAAAACAAACCATCCGGCGGGTCCGGTCTATAACTTAACAGGGCCAATAGAGTCGCTGTCTTTGATTTAAGCTTCTTTGAACAACGTGCAAGTGTCCTGGAATATACTACCGAATAATTTCAACAGCTCATAATCGGCTAATTATGATTTGCGATGTGCAGCATACGTACAGTATGTCTCAGAGCAATCTGTGCAAGTGTTGATTTTTAGCGACAACTATTTCAAGTGCTGTTTGTCCACTGGCGGAGCTGATGAGGGCCCGAGGCAGCGGCTCAAAAACTATTACTGTTAAATCAACTGTGAATTACAGAAACACTGACATACTGTTGACTTAAGAGCATGTGTTGAATTAACATTGAAATATTGGTTTGTGTGACTGTGTGTTTTAGAGAGAGAGAGAGAGAGAGAGAGAGAGAGGTGAAACTGGGAGTTTCCAGCTCATTCAATCATCGACTTAATTTCTGTCATCACCGATGGAAACATAGCAGCTATAAAACGCGGCATCCAAAAATACCACTGAACCACACCAACCTCAACTCTGGAGAATCCAGTGTGCATATTGAATATACACAGCTGATAAATCCATTACAAACAAATGAAGAACGAAGAACGAAGAAACAGTACTTTAAGGTAAAGATAGTCTACTGAAAATGCAGATTTTTTAACTGACTTTAACCTTTATTGATGGAAGCCGATTAAAAAATGCGTTCTTGACAGTAATATAACATCATTTCATTGGCTGTTTAAAGGAATAGTTTGAGATTTTGGGAAAGACACTTATTTTCTTGTGTTCTCTTTTAAAAAACAGATTATTGGGTATAAGTCAGCTGTATGGGTCAGATCTACAGGTTGTGTGACCATAGACCATAGTCTGATTAGAAACACGGTTCCCTCCCTCCAGAGATGACCGAGTAGAGAATCAGAGAAACACAGATGATGATGTAATGGTTGCAGGCCCAAACCATCCCACTTTATCTCCATGGCTTTGTGTGTGTGTGTGTGTGTGTGTGTGTGTGTGTGCGTGTGTGTGTGTGTTTCTGGTGCCTACTCATGCGTTGCCACCAGAGTCCATGTCAGAGGTAACTGAGGACCGCCGTGTCCGGGGACCTTCGATTCATCCGCTTCCAGGCACGCGACTGAGGGGAGGCCAGAGGGGTGGCTCTGCATGTTTCTGTGCGTGTGTTGGATGGGATGGTTTTCAGGAAGTGATAGCTGTGCACATGGCCGCAGAGCACACAGAGGCCGCTTTAAGTCCGAGCCATGGTTTACGCGAGAGATACTAGAGCACAGGCCTGAACTGAGGCAGAGGCGTAGCTTTGCTCTGCCGGTGATAACCCTCTTATCCGTTCGTTTGATTTCCGTGTGGATGAAAGGACTAGTTTGACATTTGGGAATTGCGCTTACGCTTACCGTTTACCCCCGCTTCCAGTCATTATGCCAAGCTCGGCTAAATGACTTCTGGTTTCGGCTGAGTTGTGCACAAACATGAAAGTGCGGTCAATGTTCTCATTTAACTCTCTGCAACAAATAAGAATAATTCTCAGAAATGTTAAGCCACTCATTTAAAGTTAACTGTACTTTAGTTGCACACATCCTTGCTGTGAGGTTCATTTGCATCCCATCAAAAGGCATCAAAATCATAAAAAAAAACTAATTACACACAGCACGAGCTGTGATTCTAAATGACACCAGAAATGTCTTTTACGCAGTTTAAAATATATTGCTGTGACTGAGCAGGCTAGCCGCTCCTGTCCCCCTGCGTCTCTGTCTGTTCCGCAAATGACTAAAGGAGGCATTATGCAAATGTGGGTGAGTCTAATCTGGAGTTAACAAGGTCTGAGTGCTCTATGACCGGGGATCAAAGGAGCGTGTGTATTCCAGCCATGGTCCAACAAATCCTTAAGGGCAAACAGGTCATGAAGCTCTCTGATAGCCACTAGCCCCCCCGGGGTCTGGGACTGGGACCTCTGGGACTGGGACGAGAGAGAGAGAGAGAGAGGGGAGGTTGGGAAGTATTTATTGGGCCTTTATCCTCGACACAAAGAGACAGAGAAAGTGCCGCTGATAGCATGGGAAAAAACCTCGGAGGGGTCTCGGTGAACGTCAGCAAGAGGGAAAGCTGGGATCTTACACAGGAATGTTTGATTTCTTTTAGTTATTGCAGGAATTGGGTTACCACCGTCGTTCTGCAGCTGGCCCACCAGCGCATGAGCCCGTAAAAGTAGTCAAGACGATAAATCATCCGTCTGCACGCCTTATCTACCCCCCCCTCTCTCTCTCTCTCTTGCTCTCTCTATCCTCTGTTTGGGAATTCCACATCTATCATAAGGAAAGGGATCATAGATGGGAATTGTAAATCGGTGCACTGGGAATAATGTCAGTTTAAATGCCAGTAAATCAGAGACAAGTCTCTGATTTACTGGCATTTCTGAGCCGCAGAAAAGATTACAAGTGATACGTACCGGCACGCGGGAATGTTTGACGTCAGTCACTGCAACAATCACTTGTTGTTCATTCAGGTAATGAGAGGTAGAGGAGTAGCATCTTTCGAGTTAGATATAAAGGAAAAACATTAGTTCTGTTCGTTTTTGTTTGTGAAAGTTTGTCATACTTTTTGTCATTTAACCACATAGTCGTGTATGGTTACTCACTCTGCTTCCCTTATGATAAAATACCAGTTAGAAATATTCCACAAAACGTGTCACTTTTTAAGATGACAGAATCTCTGTTGATTTTTATTTGTAACATTTCTGTTCACATCATGACAAACGGCTGTAAATGTAGGTCAAGTGTCTCTTTGAGAGTTACAAGAAGGATATGAAGCATGACTGCCACCTGTTGGGCAGTAGGGGAAAAATAGTAAGAGGTAACAAAGCTGAAATCACTGTGAAATAGTCCTCTACTCGTCACACCATCGCACTTGAGCTTACTCTGCTTTCTCAACAAACACACCACCTCTCTCCACGAATCTTGTGGAACCCATATTAGCAAATACGGACAGCAGAATACATTTTTCATCTCGCTGAATTCAGTAAAAATCTGTTAAAATCACAAAATAATTTGAAGGGCAGTGTGACGGTGGAGTGGTTTTTGGGTGAGAAGGTGGGTTTATGATCAGTGGACACACACACACACACACACACACACACACACACAGCTGTGAACTGTGTCACAGCTTAGGGAGTTAAGTCCCAGACACGATGTCTAGAGGGGGGCTCGTCACTCAGCAGCCTCGGGGGGGGGGGGGGGGGGGGGGGGATATTCTGCTCTGTGTGTGTTGTAAATGTGCTGCTGTAGGAGCATTGATTGACTTTTTGTGCAAGTGTGTGCATGTGTTAATAGGAAGTGTGTGTGTAGTAAAAAGGTTTACCGCCTCTATGTTTTGGCCGTTTGCAGCTGCACTGTGATTTACGCTTCTCTCTCCTTTCTATCCTGGTCCACAGATGCATGCATAGACACAAGCCTCACATCGTATTCGAAACGTACCTGCATGTGAACTGCTTTTTTTTTTTTGCATGTACAGTGTGTGATCATAGAGGAAATATCCAACTACAGTTCACCTCCTTTGTTTATGAAAGGAAGCGGCCGCATTATTGAACCGTTGCTTCACAGATATCCTACCGACTTACACGGCAGCCTGCAAGTATCCGGGCGGTTTGTGTTGGCTCTGTAAGAGCTGCAGTAGTGAAGACAAACAACTAAGTTGTGGGCCGAAAAAAACAACAACAAGCTGAAAGTCACAGTAAAGAAGGAGAGAACTGTAAAGCTCGGTGATGATCACTACCAGCGACCTCTTTAACACACAAGTAGTCATTAGATCCATATTTGTATGTTAAAATATTGTTTACAGCAACTTTAAGGAGTCTTTCTTTTACTTGAAATCCAGTGTGATGGAGTAGAGGGCTAAAACAATTAAAACACATATTGTATAATAATCCAGAACGTCACTGTAAATCCAAGTCTTACACGCACCACTATTATTAGTATTAGTTACCGTCTGTTGACCGATTTGATGGACGATTTCAGTCTTATTGAGATCGAACCTTTCAACAAATAAGCTTTTGAGATGTTGAGAAAACCGGCCTGTTGTCGGATCAGAATGTTCTGAACTGTTAATCCAAGGTCAACACTAACAGACTATATAAATACAGTGTCTGTGTGCATGTAAAGAGAGTGTGCTGGCCTGAGGTCAGAGTGGAGACTGAGGATTACGCACACACACACACGCACACACACACACACACACAGTATCCATTTCCCCTTCGTGTCCCAGCAGAATTGAAGGAAACTGCTTTTCCCTTCACCCCGAGGGAGAGGTTGGTCTCTGGTTTGTTTACGTCTCGTAGTCATGTGAGGCTGCACCACAGAGGAGGTGGTGGTGGTGGTGGTGATGATGTTTAGGCTGCCTGTGTCCTGTCTAACCTTCCATGAGAGGGGAGCTAAGGTCCCAAAAGGTCCCAAAATATCCCTCTGTGGGTTGTTGGACACAAACCAGACTGCGTGAGTGGAGAACAAACAGGTACGCGTGGGGACAGAGGTGGGTTTTGTGTCATCATACGTTTGTCGGTGAGAGGTAATTTTGTCCTGTATACCCCTTGACTACTAGATGGCGGTAGAGTACTAACATAAAACATGACATTTATCCTTAACCATGCACTGCTGCACACAGCGAAACGCATCTGCATATAAAAAGCTGGTTTTGTGGGAAATACATGACTGTGGTGCTGCTTGGAGGAGAGTTATATATTTTATTGTGTGAAGCACTACGATGGTTTGTATGAAAAGTACTACACAAATAATGAGCAACAACATGAAATACAGCATATTAGTGGCGAGTGCAAGAGAGTGTTATTGATATGATTTGCCAACAGCAGCTGTTTGCATCGTAAACATCATGTCACAATCACAGCCTACAATCAATAAAAAGTAATATCATTAAAGGATGCTTGTTAGAACAGAGCCTCACAAGCCACAACACAAACTGAAGGGCAGAAAGTTTGATCATCTTAAACAACTACAACTTATGAAAATAAAAGGAACAGTTTTATTTGTCGAGTCCGAATACACTGGTGTTTCCTACGACAAGCCTCCCCCCACGACCAGGAGGCACAGAATGAGAAAATGAGAAAGGCCAACTGACACAGATGTGTGTTTTATTTGTCTTCAAGACACGAATAGACAGAGAGAAGAAAATGAAACTGTAGTCTACTTAAACTTTCACTAACAGATTTTGAGTAGCTTTAGTTACTTTGCTACATGATACAAACTAGTATGCTGCCCTATAAAAGGTAGAAAAGTGGAAACTACAGAAGCGTAAATGGGTTAGATTTCAAGCTGACATTATAGAGCAGTTGTAATACCTTGAATTAATGCCATGTAGGCGGAATATTTTACCATAGAACCTACATTAAAAAAATGCAGATGCCGCACGTATGACTGATGATAATCGATCCTTTTCTGATCTCACCCCTTTTGATTTGAACAACTTGTATCCTACATATTAAACTATATGAGAGTGTTAGAATGTGGTGCGATTAAGGAGAGACAGGGGCCCTCAAGAGTCCACCCATATTGGACCACCACCCATGACGGAATGCTCCAGTAGTTGTATCCAAGTAGGTTCTGTCCGAGTAGCCTATACTGTCAGTATCTGTATTGAAATCAATATAATGAATGAATGTAAAATGTAATACATTGAAGCATGTGATGTAAAGGTTGACATCTAATTGTTTGAGTTCCCCTTTGAGTCAAAAGCTGAGATGGCAGTTACTGCTACTCCGCTAAGTTAGTTAGCTTTTGAGTTTAGCTGGTTTCTACATCATAAGTGTTTTAAGATATTTCCTCCTTTACTTGTGTGGAATAGTTGTAACCTGGTCTCTCCACATGGTGTACGAATGACGTGCCACTTTCACAAGTAATTTGGCAAAAAAAAGAATCTTTTTTTATTTTCTATTACAGATAAAAGCAAATCTTTTGTGTTGGACAGTTTAGCTCAGGCTAGCTGCGGCTATCACCACCTGCTAGCTTGAATCTTTCGCTCTTGCTGTCTAGGCTGTCTAGCTGGCGTTTAGCTCTTTTTATAGTTAGGTCTACTCCAAAATTCAAAAGTGTTTTTCACAGATTATCCGCATTGACCCGTCAATCAAAACTATGCTGTAACTTCAGCAGAGAGAGAGAAGTTTAAGTATACACAGACTTTAAACTTAATCAGGTCTGCCTGATAACTTTGGAACAGGGAGGAGGGAGACACTGCAGAGACTTGCATAAACATGCGTTGTTCACATTCCCAACATTCAGACACCCACTACACCCACTTCTCCACCCCCCAGATTTTTGTTTTGGACGTGGGATCCTGTGATGCTCTGCCAGTGGCACCCGGGCCGCCGAGCGCTGCTCAAATATTTGAGCTCAGACAAGGCCAAGTTGACTTAGCTCGGCGCTCCCACAGCTTTGATGGGATGGCTGCGCCGAGCGCGGGCTTTCGGGCGGGCGGCACTGAGCGCCTCTTGTGCTTCTAGTGGGTTTTTTCAAAAACAAGACAGACTTGGCCGAGGGGCAGACGGCCACATGAGAGAGGACCGCGAGACGGACAGACACTGGATCGGGACTTCTGCCGTACCGAGTTGTTGACTGGCAGAGATCAAAGTGGTCTGGTTGGTAGGTTTGGTGGGTGGCAGAGAAGGTGGCTTACCTCAAGGTAAATAAGGAATAGTTTAGCCTCCATTTACAAAAAACTGTGGTGCTAATTTACATCCTAGAGTGATTATGTCTTTTTCCCGTTATACACTGAACATTGCGGATGAATACCGAGACGAGCAGAATACACAGAGGCTGTTTTAACACACTTATTTTACCTTACAGATAATTCTGTGCAGTACGTAGAGGAGGCTTCTCACCCCCAATCCTGGCTTCTCTCCACTGGCTCCCTGTTCGTTTTAGAATTGATTTGAAGATTTTACTGATCACTTTTAAAGCACGTATGGGTCTGGTCGCAACATACAGTATATAGAGGAAATGTTGACCCCCTTATGAGCCAGCTCGCAGCCTTAGATCCTCAGGTGGGGCCCTTCTGTCTGTCCCAAAGTCGAGGCTGAAAACTAAAGGTGACTATAGAGATGAGATGAGGCTCGCAGATTCAGCAATCTCTTTTAAATCACTTCTTAAAACACATTTTTACAGACTGGCTTTTATGTGATGTCGTCGCTTTACCGCTTCATTTTTATTTGTTGATTTTTATTTTCTGTTTCATAACTTGTACTGTTTTATCCGGGTTTAACTCTTACTTTAGTGGTCGCGCTGTGTTGGGCCTCACTGTTGAGCTTTCTGTTGTTTGTGTTGCCTTGCTTTTGCTACTTTGTCTGTCAAAGCACTTTGTAAACTCTGTTTTTTAAGGTGCTATATAAATAAAGTTATTATTATTATTATTATAGTGTCATAGCGACACAGTGTGTTGTAGTTTAAAAGTCCACTCAATGTGCACTAGTTCAAACTAGTTCAACAGACTGAGAACACGCCCACGTTTTGATATCAGCAGGGGGATACACGGTAGTTTTTTTCAATACGTAACGCTATTCCTAAAAGCTGTGCCTCGGGCAAATCTGCCGCTTTTTGTTCTTTGTCGCAACTTTGTCAATTATTTTTCACGTCAGAAGAGTGTTGAGTCACATTTTCCGAGTTAGTTAAAGTCCCTAAAAGTGAGTCTTTTTTGTCTCTTGCCTCTTACACAGCACATCAAAGGATTCGGTTTCATTATGGCATGGTATGATGCATGCTGAGGTGACAGGACCCCCTTTCCTGCGTCAACATTTGTGGATAATTTCCATTTCAAGATGAGAGACAAATCAGGGTTTAATAAATTAATATTTGAAGATGAACATTTTCTCCCACTTGGCTTTTTAGATCTCAGCGGAATGAAAAGTGAAAAATCAGGCAAACACATTTGACAGAGTGACAGAGTGGATCTGAAGGCCTGTAATAAAATGACAAAGCAGACAGCAATGATAATAGACTGTGTGTGATGCAGAACCTCCTGAACAATAAGAAGACGGAGAGGCTAAGCGGGCACAGCAGAGAGAATGCAATCCCATGAATACCTATAAAAGGGTTTGATTTTCTCAGAAGACAAAATCCATCTCGCTCCGAGCGTAGGTTAAATAGGAGACGTTTGCAGTCCAAGGAAATTCCCATGGTAGACTAGAGCCCCGTTGTTTCCATGAGAAAGAGGAAACCGGGCCTACACAGATACAGCGGAGCGCTGCAGCCCACGGGCCCCGTGTGAGCTGGAGGTCGTCCAACCGAGACGAGTTCTGACAATGAGAGATCTGCCGAATGATCAGCACACATACGACTACCCATGGAGCAAAGGGAACGCTTCCCTCCTATTCGTTCCTCCTTTGTTTTTAGTGATCTTGAAAAAAAGGCATTAACTTGTGCCCCTCGCTGGTTTTCACAATGCTCTCACTACATTGATAAGCATCCAAAATCCTTGACTTCCTCTTGAATTATAATATATATCTATAAGTTGTGGAGAGATTGCATGATATAAACTCCAGTGATCTGTAGATATGTGTATTTCTTCTATTTTGTCATATGCCATTTCAAATCCAACGACTATCTTTCATCATTCTACTCTGGCCGTTAAGTTAACAAGGATTTTCTGTCGCCTCAAACCATCTGAACCTACGGGATTACTCATTTAAAAATGTCAATATAGCTGAATACATAGCACAGCACATATATGCTGTCTTTGACCTGGATTTATGCTGATTTTGTCAGACGACGTTGCAACCATTACATCATGATTTTATCAGGCAGGCTGATTGTGTTGGTCGTGATGCTCAGCTTTTTGTTGTTTGTCGACTAAAAAGCGGGCTAGATGTAGTCGTTTTTAGGTTTAGTTGCTTCACTATGGGCAGAGGGCTTCTAAAACAATGCGGAAACGCTAGTGTAGACGAGTACCACCCACAAAAACAGCGTTATAAAATACGCTGCATTGTAGATGTCGTCTCAGTAATGTCTCAGCTGCATAACACTGACGCTTCTAGCAACGTAGATATTCAAAAAACAATCAGCATACAAGCATTATGGCATTGTAAGAACCACCTTGAATATGTATCTTTCTGCTGAAGGGTGCACTTCAGGGCATTTTGACTGACTTATTCGATTAATTTAGGGCAATTTCCCCCAAGACATACTACAGTGGATGAACCGCTTTCACAGAATCGTCGGCACTTGATATGTCAACGCCAGCTACTGACAGACTCAGCAGAAGGATTCATTTCTCCTTTTAAACTTTGACTGACATCAACAAATTCCATTAATTGTCCACCGCAATTAGATTTTCATAAAACCTCACTACTCACCACTCAAACCAATACCTGATTACTCACCTTCCCATAACACAGCCCACATGAACACCCACACGCATAACCATGCGTGCACACACACAATGCTTTGTCCAGTTCCATGTCAGTTAATGTGTAATTATAGGGAGCTTCATTTGCATTTTTAATTAAGCAGTGCATAATGGGGTTACAAGGGCAAGATATTAGTGTGGTATTTAATGGTGTGGAGGCAATCAGAGAGTACTGTTAATTACAGATACACAGTCTGATTGTTTTCTGCGACCCTAATGAATCTTCTACGACGATCAATGGCTTTGATCTGATGGACGTGCACCAATGAACCCACCAGACCATGCAGGTCTTCTGGTGCGTCTGATAGTGGACTCTAGGGTGGGAGACTAGAGAACAAACAAACATTGTCGGCACGTATATATTGAGGTTGTGGTTCATTCAGGTCAACAGGGGAATCCCGTTCCTTCAGTGGAGTTTGCAGAATGCACAACACTGCCAACACCATCTGTGTCAAACTCAAACCTAAACACTGAAAAGAGGAGAAACAGTCCAACCAGAGGTTATGTACACAGTATTGTGACCCTGCAAGACAAGATGGATACATTTGCAGTCACATTAGAGAGCAGCAGTAGCTTCACGGTGGATCCACAGCTGTCGAGTGGATGAGAGAACAGAGCCCTGTTCATCTCTCTGGGTTCACAGTATTTGTCGACCAGTTTGGTTCTAGCACTCCACTTCATAGTTGAGCTCTGGACCTCTGATGTCTCATGATCCCGCATGAGGATCTCGAATGTGTCATAGAAGCCCTTCAAAGTAACGCCCTATAAAACACATGCAGCCTAGTCATTCACCTCCATGTTCAACTCAACCGAAGGACACAAGAAGTCCAATGAGTCACCTCACCTCGTCATAGTATTGCAGCCACAGGTGACAAATATTTCCCAGAAGGCGATGCCAAACATACCGTTTGGACAACTGCATCCCAGTCATCCTTTTTAGTCCCAGTGTGACAGGCCACATCACTCACAGACACCGATGAAGAAATCATAAGTAAACATCTGAAACTATTCCAGGAGTGAAATGAAAATAAATGTAAAGAGGAAGAAAAAAAAGTAAACCAGCTTACCTCCATGTAGTTTTCCTCAAAGGTAATTTCTCTGGGAGACCAGGGGAGAGAGGGAGAACACGTCTTGTTCAGAGCATCGCTGTCCTTTCCTTCATGTGTTGCAATAAGGTTGACGTTAAATGAGAAGACCTGAAAAAGACCAACACAAGCTTTAGTGAACCACTTGCTCGGTGTATATTCTGGCCAAACTGGCATCAAGCGGCTGCTTTCTCCTGCACCAGTTTTTACAAGTCGGTTCATTCACCAACCAATCAGAGGCCTTCAGTCTTTACAGCCACATGTGTATCTCGTTAGCAATCAAGCTCACTTTCAATCAGTTGCAGGTGATGAGGTTGGATTTGCCTTTCAGCCTTAATGGGTGAGGACACTTATAAAAGCTGTTGCAGCAGACAGCAGACACATAGTGCCACCCCGGCCAGAATATACACAAAGCAAGTGGTTCACCTTAGCACGTGTTGGTTGGCAGGTGTAGTTTTCTAGCAGCTAGCTTTAAACTCTGCCAACACATCCATTGCGATGGCTTTTGGGTTCTGCCTTGGGTAAGTATTTTTTTGTGGCAACATACAGTCTATTAACCTTTATTTGTGCATGCAGGAGACACGTGCTTTTGTCTTGCAGTGTTTCCTTACTCCTGTCTGTGTGGTCCACTGCAACATGTTCTGGCATCCCTGAAGGTAACTGAAATATTTGGCTCGTTGAGCCACAATAACTAATGGAACCTCCATATTTTGACCGTCACTTTGTTTGTGCACACAGGAGCTCTTCATATGGAGTGTCGTGATCGTTACTTCATGATAGCCGTTGATCTCTCCTTCACTGGGGACGAACCTCTCTTTGAGGCCGTTGGTAAGTCCTGCACAGCTTCATCATGCTGGGCCATCACTGTCTGAAATGGGATAACATGTGCTGTGAGGGAATTAAGCATTTTAGGAGTTGCATCCGAACTTACTCCACATGCATCTATGAAATCAGTTATAGTCTCTAGTTAGAAATCCATCCTTTCTATACTTCAATAAGAACAGGTTTGGACATATTAAGCTGCCTTACTCATGTAATATTTGTCTTCCAGATGGGACGGGTGTGTACGCCATCACTAGGTGGTATGCAGCTCAGTGTGGCTACAGCGTCAGACTTCTCCCTCTACTGGGCCACGTGGAGCTCCGAGCCTCTTACTTCAGCTGTCACACTGACAACAAGGTGCGTACAACTTGTACATGAAACAGTTTTCTTTACTGTTACTGTACAGACAAGGTGTTTTCTACTCTGCTCTTTCAGGATGATGAGGTCTTCTTGTTTAACTTCAACCTGGCTGTGACACGTGAAGGACGGGAGGACAGCTATGCCCTGAACAAGACCTGTTCTCCCTCTCTCCCCTGGTCTCCCAGAGAAATTACCTGTGAGGAAAACTACATGGAGGTAAGCTACTTTACTTTTTCTTTTTTCCTCATTTAATAGTTTCAGATGTTTACTAATTATGACTTCTTCCCAGGTGTCTGTGAGGAGTGAAGTCGCCTGTCCTGCTCGGACAGTAGAGGATGACTGGAGTGCTCTTAAACCTGTATGTTTAAAAATGCAGACTAAATGTCTCATTCTGTGCAGTGAAGTGTCACCTTGTTTGTTTTTAAGACTTTAAATCCCTTCCCAGGCACATAGCTCCACCACCTCAGACTGGCAGGTGACGTTTCAGAGAAATGAGGAGCAGTTGCCGCCCATGGCCCTCTCTGATGCTCGCAAGAAGGGCTACGCGTTTGGCTTGACCGATGGCAGGCTGGTGTTTCGTACTCCGTACGGGCAACCTGAATCATTCAGCACTGAGGTAAACCACTGATGCATGAATCTGTCTTGTGAAGTTGAGTTCAAGCAGGTTTTTAATGAGTCTCTCTCTCCAGATGAATGGCGTTCCAGTAGAGGAGGTCCATGCAACTCTGTTCTCCAGACAAAGCTGGGTTGTCCTCATGGTCGACCTGGTGACTGCTTGCTCCATGTGTCAGTATTACAATATTTTCTGCTGTGGCTTATTCTCCCCTTGATGGATGAGCAAAGCTATAATATAAGTGTAACGTCCACAGATGAAGGATCGTATGATGACAGCGGCTACATGGTGTGGCAAACTCCTGAGGTGCCGTACCGGAGTCTTCACGGAACACAACTCAACATTGGTCTCAATGGTGAACTTGTGGCTCAGCCAGTTGCAGAGGACAGACACTTTGTTGTGGGGAACATTAACGCCACAGTCCAGATAAGCGTCCCCTTAACTGCTGAAGGAGGATACAGGAAGGTCAGAAGACACTTAGGAGTAGATGTTGTAATGGTCAGATGTCATCATAGTGGACATAATACAGAACATTAAACTCTATATAACAATCTAACTTGAAACTATAAGCATCGGAATTGTTGGGCATGTTTTACCTGGTCTTTAAGTATTTTCCCTGTGTCTGTTTCAGAGCTTCGTGCGTGGCGATCTCTTTGAGATTTATGTGTTTCATCTCTACTTGGAGCAAATCCTGGCGGACGAGGATCGCGTAGAAACCAGAGTACGATTCCAAAGGACTCTGTCCACTCCCCTGCTGCCACACCCCGTTTTCACTGAAAACCAAACGGTTGCTGACGAACTGTCATTCACGGTCTACCTTGGAGACGTCCCCGAAGACATGGAGTTGGTTGCCGTTCATTTGAATGGAGACGAATTTACAGTTCAATTTATGAACACGAGAAGCCACAATATCACTAAAGTGGTTCACCCCAACAACACTCTTGGTTACATTCTAAAGGTGCCTTTTGATGACCCTGTTGTCCTGCTGCAGGTAAAGGTTCTTTTGACAGAAGAGTGACTTTAAAGTCTTGCAACTGTCATTTGAGTGCAAGACATCACTTAATTTTTTTTCCTCCTAGTTCTCTGACGATGCAGTTCTTCACTATGAGCTGAACATCAACTACACACTGACAATCCTGCCTGAAAACAAGCCTTTTTACCACCTGACATCAGTCATGGCATTCATTGATGCCTGTAAGTCTCTAACCTTTTATTTTTAGACTTTGCCAATCCTACTTGTGAATGAAGAAAAGTAATCGTTGTTTTGTGTTTGACAGCTCCTCCAGCCTTTGATGCCGTCTGTTCCAAATCTGGCATCAGCTTCAGTCGGGACCACCGGCCGTATGACTCACTCTGGGAGATCAGTATCGGCTCAGATCTGCTGACACCAGAGCTGGCGGCCAAACACGGCTACATCATGAGTAACGATAGCCAGAGTCTGCAGCTAATGGTGCCGCTCTTCTCTCACGGCTACAAGTACAACGTGAGTTCAGACTCATTAAACGCATCTTCTTGTGTCCTTTAGTTGACTTAAACATGGCGATGAATGACTAAGCATGTGCTTTTTTTTTTTTTTTTTTATAGGGAGTTAGTTTGAAGGGCTTCTATGGCACCTTCAAGATCCTCATGCGGGATCATCAGACATCAGAGGTCGAGAGCTCAACCATCAAGAGTTGTCCGTTCTCTACTAATGAACTCATTTGTAAGGACATCCTGTTACTTACTTTGAGAGCAGGTGGGGGTCTCTGTATAGCTGATAAAAATCTCAAACACCTCTTTCTCTAGTGTGTTCGACTCTAGGGAGGTTGACTGTGGTGGCCGACATGTCTCTGGCCATCCCAAGCGGAGGACTTCCTGCAAGATTCAACCTGGTCGACAAATTCTGTGGCGCCAGAGAGAAGAACGGCACCAGGGCTCTGTTCTCTTTTCCAATCAACACTTGTGGAACCACCATCGAGGTACTGCTGCTACAGATTTAAAACCAACGTTGCTATTGGACCAAACGGATGACAAATCTAAATGTCATGACGTGTCTCCATTTGCATCTTTCGCCTTTTTTCTTTTTAGCTCAGCATGGGAAATGTGACTTATCAAAATGAGATTTTCTATAGCGGGAGCAGTCGGGTACACACTGACGCTGTTGAGAGGTATGTGTTGCAATAGTGTTAAATTGTAAAGAAATGCTGTACAGCACAAGAAGAGGGGTATTTAATTGTTTTTTTCCTTACAGGGTGATGGTACAGTGCACATATCCTCTGGCTAGTCTGCATCGCCTCTTCACAACGTTTCGGTTTGAGGCTGACACAGCTGGTATCGGCAGCATCATCCACACTGCACGGCCCATATCAGGTACAGTAGTTTGTTCACTTGTCGGGAAATGACAGTTATCACTCATTTTGGATTTGGCTCATTTCTCATCTTTCTGTGCTGTAGATATGCAGAGTCTCTCCATAGAGCCCACTGCAGCGCTTCAAACCACACCTGCTAGTCCAGCTGTCTCACGCATGCATGCTGACCACCCCTCTACTCGCTACATCAAAGTTCCTAGTTTTGACAAACTTGCCAGTGTGTTGAAGAGAAAGTGAGGACTTTTTATCATTTAAAACCTCTATTACCGAGCTATGGTGTCACTTTGTTAAAAATGTTTGTCTTTACCTCTCCACAGGAGCACAAGGATCCAAGGAAAGTAAATCCTGCCCTAATTTGAAGGAAGTGTAATTTTTAAATGGAAAATTTTTAATTTAATAAAGCTGTTTTTCTTAAATTATTTGTGTTAAATACTTGTCCAACTTCTACAGACATGCATTTAGACACAGGAAGTTGTCAAACACCAATATGTAAATTGACAAGCTGCGAGGGTTGTAAGGAGTATTAGATTTGGGTGACAGATTAAAGCTGGCTAGTGAGGTAGACCTGTTACTATATATATATATATATATATATATATATATATATATATATATATATATATATATATATATATATATATATATATATATATATATATATATATATTTATTTTTTAAGAAACAAAGTTATGCTTTGTCATAGGGGAAATAAAGCACTACTTAACCAAATTATCACATCGCTAAAGTAACCAAAAGCCCTGCAGAAATTATTACTCTGGAGTAGTTGAACATGGCGTCACCTTAAGGGTCGGCAACAACTCAAACTAATAACCTCACGGAAGCATTTTCAATGCAGGAAACGTCCCTTAGTGAAGTATTTCTACTGGTACTTGTCACCATCTGAATATTACTTCCTCCGTACGTGTCAGCCTAATGAATATTTAGACAATGCACTTGACTCAACAGGGACATGAGGAACAACTCTACTTTTTAGCATGACATTTAGAAACGTTTGAGCAGACTTAAAATTTGTCTTCCAGGTGGGTCAGGTGTGTATGCTGTCACTAAGCAGTATGCAGCTCTGTGCCTACAGCGTCTCTCTACCGGAGCGTGTGGAGCTCCAAACCTCTTACTTCAGCTGTCCTGACAAAGGGCATACAGATTACTATTTTTTTTTTTTTACTTTGTTGCATCTGACATTTTCTACTTTGGGTCTTTTTTATTTTTTATTCTGCTGTACATAGATGTAAAAAAATGAGTCACTTGTACAGGGTTAATGTCAACCTACATTTTCCGCAATTAGTTTTATTAACATACACCAACTACTTAAAGAATTTAGCATTGAAGATATCCAGAGTTCATGCATTACATCAAAATGCATGGAGAACATTCTCTCGGAAACTTTTTTTATTTCTTTTTTATTTTTATTCCAGATTCATCAAAACCTGGGGTTTAGATAACTCAATGAAACTACCTCAGACAGCACAGTCAGCAGTCTTGTAAATAATTTCAGATTTTGGCACAGCTTCCTCTACAGCCACAAAAGGCTTTACAACTTTTCCCATATGCATAAGTCACAACAAATAACTTGGTTTGATTACATTTCAGCCTTCAACCTAGCAGCCTCAGGACCCTGCAGCTGTATTCTTACAGCTTCCCAATACAAACAGTTGCTCCTATTGCCAAAATGTTTAGAATTGCAAAACTACCATAACAGTTAAGACAAGATCAAGCTGTTTTTATACAGCCCCCCCCCCCCCCCCCCCAGGGAGTCGCATCTGTGGGCAGGGGGTCATATAACAGATGAAATATTCAGCATGGATTGCAAAACATGTGCCCAGATTTATAAACCGAGCATTCAGTTTATTTTTAAGTACATTTTACTTATTTGAAAGAGCACTCAAGATGTGTCCATTCGTGAACAATAAAAGCCTCAACAAATTAGGTTTTACAGCATGTCGCCAAACCATGATCAAAAAGGTATATGAGTGATGCCTAGCCACATGGCCCAAACAACGGGGGCTACGACCAGTCGGAGCCTCCTTTCCAGCACCTTAGAATAAACTTTCCCGGGGAGGCTGAGCAGTGTGATACTCTGATAATTGGAGCACACCCTCCAGTTCCCTTTTAAAAATTGAAACCACCACCCCGGTCTATCACTCCAAAGGCACTGTCTCCAAGCGACACTGAAAAGGTGTTTCAGCCAAGAAAGCCGGAAAATGTCAAGAGCCTTCAGAATATCAGTGAATCTCATCCACTCCTGGTTGCCGCTGAGGAGATTTTTGACTACGTCAGGAACCTCTGCCAGCGATATGGATGGGTCTTCCCCCAAGTCTTCAAACTCTGCCTCCTCAACAAAGGACATGTTGATCAGGTTCAGGAGTTCCTCAAAGCGCTCCCTATCAGTCTAGGTCAGCAGTTCGCCTCCCCTGCAGAACCCAAACCGAGCCAAGCCACGCTTTCCCTTTCTGAGTCGTCAAACAGTTTGCCAGAACTTCCTTGAGGCCAACCAAAAGTTCTTCTCCATAGTCTGCCCAAACGTTTTTTTTTTTTGTCATGGCAACTGCAGCCCTCCTGGGCAAATGGTACCTGTCTGCTCTTTCCGGAGGCTGCTGGGTCAGCTTCAAACTCTCCACATTCAGCTGTAGAAATCTTGAGAAACACCTCGTCTCCCGCGAGCTTTTGTGGGTGAAGATGACACTAAAAGCAGAATAAAGGCATCGATTATTTTTGGAAATCTGCGCGTCTGTTTTAAGTCGGGAAAGGTTCTCTTCACTAAAAAGGCTCAATCCTCTTCTCTCCTTTTCCAGCATACAGCAATTTGCTGCATGACAATACAGGAGAGGATGACACAAGGCGAGATGACCTTAAAAAAAAAAAAGGACAATAAGTATATACTTTTTTGTGTGAAGACACTGATGAGAGGCCAGGTTGATCTGACATAAAAGATGTGGTGTGAATGTCATGTGTGGCCTATTCCACATTTACACAAGCTCACACTCATACAGTGAGCTACACGATAACATTACCATTCAAAGAGAACTTTGAGTGAATCGAAAGTAGCCCATTCAGCTGAGTCGATCTCGCTCTTTGGCCCTTTTCATCACTTTCGCCTTTACAAACAAGTATGAGCAGCACTCACATGCACTGATGCACACGGAAATGCAGTATACACACACACACACACACACACACAGAACTAGGACTTCTGACAAGCAGATCCCTCTGCTCTTGTTAAAAATGCATGAGGGCTGGCATCCCATTTGGATAGTGGAAAGAGAGTGGCAAAGGAGCGGTAGTGACGGGGTGAAGTGACATCGCAGAGAGAAATGACGGTCTCAAAAGTCTTCTTAAATAGCTCTGAGAAGGATGAAATGAAATTAGAATCATGGAGGACAGAAAGCCTCAGTGGCGTATTTAAAAGAGGGGAACGGAGAAGGAGATGCAATTATCATTGACGAGTGCCACAGGTGCGACACGGTCCTCATCAGCAACCGCCGTGGTGACTAGGCGTCGTTAGGGAGCGCTAAAGAAAGACAGCCAATCAGGATGGAAAGTTGAATTCTGGGACAAAGGAGGATCAAGGAGTTATTAATTAAAGCTGGTGGAGATTTCACGCTGAGCAACTGATCAGCTTTTATTCGTACAAAAATGAACCTGAAGAGTGTATTTCAGAAGTACTGAATACCAAAAAACGCATCTAAACTGTCTGTCTTCCCGTTACACAGCGAGTTGATCAGATAATAAGTGCAGGTAAAGTCAAATTTGAGACTTGTTTCTAAACACATTATACATGTAATAGATACATATTATTGCTGAAAACATGTGAAAAGACTAAACTAAAGAGTGCTTTATTGTGTAGTCATTTTTTGGGTAGGCCTAAACATGTTAAAATGACTGAGTGCTCATGACAACTAGCTGCATGCATGTTCCAGTTAAACTGTTGCTTACGTCATAGGACCCCCACGGAATGACTGGTTTCACTGTAAGAACTTGATCAATACAGTCCGATAACATTTGGAAAGCCTGTAGGGGCCGTGTCACTTGCAATTTTCACTGAATATGTCTTTGAATAATGAATACTGCTGGACATAGCAAGCTTTTCAAACTGCACAGCATGTATTCACGATATGAATACAGGAAATTATTGTTGGGGTTTGGTAAGCCCTCCATGGGTGGCGCTGTTGAAAATGGTCCGCAATGCAACTGTTGTGTGGTTTAGAAAAACTGTTACATCGTACACCATGACAAAACAATGGATTATTTTTCCTGCTTTGACACCATGGATGCACTGCAAAACAGCTACACCACAAAGAGCGTCAGATTGATGCATTTAGATTTAAAATGTACAACATTTTCTTCTGGGGGAGAACCGAGATGGTCCCACGTCCACCCACAATAGTCTCACAACATCCTGTGAGGAACACTGGATATGCACCAGGTTCAAATATGTTCAAATATATTAAATATATCTGTTAGAGTTGGTCTTAAAAGTGTTAAGAAGTCCAGTTTAACATACAAGAGTTTGTAATGACGCAAGTTATGTATTTTGAAATAAATCCCTGAGCTTGGGTCCTTTTTTTTTTGCAAAAAAAATCATCTGTCGATCAGAGTTACTGCTGTCACTGAATGTTTGAGCTCCTCATCATGACAGTCAGTCTGAAAAATGCAAACAGCTGCATCAAAACATTTTTCCAAAAACAGCTGTTGGAAAAATGGTGGTCTGTCTTACATTCAAGCCAATACAATATTAAAACCCAGTGAGCCCCACAATAGCTCTGGATGATGTGTTTCTTCAGTTTGATCAAAATTGAATGTGCATTCCTGTGAAAATAGTCCCCAATAAATTGACTTCTGTTTCGGTAAGATTTTAGACTAAGGATGTTTTAGGGAATGACTTGACTTTTGCGAAACACAATTCAACGACATATTTGCAACCCTAAGAGTTTAAGTCTTTAGTCAATTTGAATGGACTTGGGGCTGAGTGCCATAAACAGGGTAGAGAAGTCGGAAAACACAGAGATGAACTGACGCATTGTTGGTTTTGATGTCTTCATGTGATGTTAAAAAAATAAAGAATATGGGAACTGTATTTAAAAGCTGCCTCTGATGGGAAAGTTATGCCTGATGGGGCCATCTTGATCCGTTTGCAGTTATTCTCTTTGGCTTTCAGTGAAATTCAAACAACATCAGAGTTGCTGAACCTGAGAGCCAGCAGGGCGTTGGATTCATCACGGTGTATACCGCCAGCTTTGTTTTTTCTCCTGTGGCTGCACCCACCGACAGTCTGTCTGATGACGCGAGCAGGTCTCCGTTTGAAAGCTCTTACTGGAAACGAGTATCGGCCGGTGCCCATTTCTCCCGCCATGTGGCCGACTGACCCGGTGGCTTCTGGGAATGGACCCCGCGGCATTGAAAAGACACGACTCGGCCTACGCCTCAGTTTGCACAGCCTTTCGAGCAAATTTCTTTCTTCTGGGTTGCCAAGGTAACCCCGGGGCTGGAAAAAAAATTAAAAATCCCACTTACTGTCTACACAGCTGAGAGAGAAAGCAGGCCAGCCCAAGTATTCTATGATTTAGGTACAGTCGGGGGTATTTTTCACGGTGGTACCATGACGCTGTGTATTTCCAGTCTGGCCCTGCGATGGTTTTTATTGTCCCCTTTCCAGTTCTGTGAAACATGTTCTCGTAAACTGACTAAGTTGACACTCTCTCTCGGCGGCGCACCTGTAGTGTGAATGTGCTCATTCTTAACAGGAGAAGCCACACACGCTGAAAGAGGTTCGACATGACGTACTGCGGAACACGCTGCAAAACCGCAGGGTTTTTGAAGAAATTTGGGCTTGAAATAACATCACTTCCTCTTCTCCTCTCAAGAGGCAGAAGGAAACTTTCTACGTATGAAACAGATGAAGACAGACTGTGTGAAGAACTCAAAACGCTACACTAACAGATGTTTCTGTTTCATCTTCACTAAACATATTTTGGCAATATTTATTGAAATGGAGTCTTGAATGTCAAAACAGTTTATTGGTCACACAGGCACAGTCAGCAGATATTTTAAGTAGAAGTATTAATACCACAGTGTAATAATACTACAAGTCTTGCATTGAAAATGTTAAGCAAAAGTACCATACGGAAGTATTAAGCGTAAAAGTACTAGTTTATGCAGAAAAATGTCTCCTTTGAGTGTTTTACCATTATATATCATTAGATTATCATTACTTACAGAATAATAGTAATACTTTGGTTTGTAAAGCAACGTCTGTCACAATTACCCAGAGCCAAAAGTGACACCTTCACAGTGCTTGTTTTATCCAAACCCCAAAACAATTAAAAAATCTTATGTAAAACAATTACATTTAATTGAGTTGTAACAAAGAAACATATTCTATAACATGCTAAATCTGGATTTGTCAAGGAACTACTAAAAAACTGATGTGTTTCTGTGAATTGTAGTGGAGTAGAAGTATAAGAAAATAGAAGAGTCGAGTGCATGTTCCTCAAATTTGTACTGAAGTACAATACTTGGGTACATTTTACATTGTAACATCCCACCCACTGGTCACCAGTCATACTAAATATTACTGAATGTCCCTCGGCAATCTGCCAAGAGAACGATAATTTAACCTCACAGCAAATTGTAAGAATAGCAAAGAATCCAATATCTATATGTTGACATGCCAAAAAAAACCCTAGAGGGATGACGACGTGAGTTAACATTTCCTATGAATTCCAAATAAGAGAGAGGCTCACATGATTATTCCTGCCTCATATCTCTCACCACAATAGATTCCCTGAAATTCATATTACCACCAGCATGTCACAGGAGGTGCAGAATCAATAAAAGAAAAAATCTGATTCCTCCCGGAAAGTTACCGTATTGTGAGCAGAGAGAAATCACATAAGCTTCATTTCAAGGGAGAATGAAATGTGGATGAAGGCAGTCATTATGCCCCCACAGCTCTGCTACTCGTGTAACACAACACGGTGGGAGTATTTCACACGCTGTATATTCCATCAGCAATGGATGTGCTGCAATACTGAACGAGGAAACGGCTTTTCATGATGAAAAATGTCCTATCCTACCCGATGCTAAACAAATGACAATTTTGACACACTTGATTTCACAAGTTCCTGTCTTTAAAACATGTCCCTTCATCAAAACATGTGGCATTGAGTCAAAACAAGGCGGCGTTATTTTCAGTCAAATTTAGTGATGCGGTTTGAGATAAAAGAACCCAAACGCTCTTTTGTCGTCATTTATCATTTCCAGCTGCAAAAAAACGCGACAGGCTATTACTTGATAGCAGGGGTTGATGGAAGGTTTCATGCCTGATAAGATATATCTTTATAGTGACAGCATTCATTTTTTCCCCACATTATTCAAGCCTAACTGCTCTATTCAATTTGACCCAGTCACACTTTGTCTCTTTAGCATCTGGCTATCTAAATGAAGAACGGCTCCTTGGCGAGACAGTGAGAGGATTCTGGATCGGATTTTATGTTGATCGGAGACCAGTTGAAAAACGTGAAACACTCATTTTCCAAGTCAGAATATTCTGTGGCACATACTTGGCCGTTAGACCAACAGACGGCTTCGCGGATCAGATTTGCCCAGAGACGGGTGAACTCAGGTCCTCTTGTTAACCCTGTTCAGGACTCCAGACTGCGGCCATTTGTTGTGAGTGTGCGAGCCTCCAAAGTATCAAAAGTCAAGTTGACGAGCGAGAAAATGCTGGCGCGTAGGGAAGGAAACGTGATACATTGCATTTTGATAGATGTCTGTATATTTGACTTTTTTACAAATTAACCGAGGGGAATAAACATGGAGTCATGCAGACTGAACTCGTTGATTTTATAGTTTTGGCGATTTGCGTCCCGCATCATCAGGAGGACCCATGTGGGGAACAAAAATGTTGGGTAATCGGCGGAAGTTCGTGCAGCACTTTAATGTATCTGATGCGTGCATTTATGTTCTTTGGTGTCCCTTTATTACTATTAGACTGCAAATCGACCGCATGTTAATGACTCGGGGCTAATTACTGTGGAATCACGGACTTAATTAACTGAAAAAGTACAAAGATTAAGTTACAAGCCCAGCAGTTTTAAACAGCTTATGACCTAATAATCAGAAAATGCCAACGCTGACGGGCATACGCGTTGATTTGCATAAATACAAACATATCATATAATCCTGTGGTTGGTTCGTTTGCTTTCACACCGCAAAAACTGCACTAGACCCACCTTTTTTTATGCGGCCTGGGTTCGGCTGTTCGGTTCACACCAGGGTTTGATTGACAGCTTTCACACCAGCTCAAACAAACCTCAGTTCGTCATGTGTGAAAGCACCCTCATCTGGTGTATATTAAATGTCAATACAAACATATTTCAGAAAAGTACACTTACGCAACCTCCTTACAATGAACAATGTTCTCTCTCTGGTCTGTCTTCATCTTAAGAGCAAGTAATTACAATTTACACTGAGAACATTTTAAAAGAGCTTCTTTTCAGTAGATCGACTTCTACATAATTTTGCTGACGTAAGCTAGAAAGTCAAGATAACAGCACTTGTTATTTTCCAGCCAATATATTTGGTACTCGTTCCACCCATGATCAGCAATCTGAAGAAAATCACTTGGCCGGGCTTCATGATCCGTCTGATGACTGGAACCCCTGACCTCAACTACTGCTGTAAATCAGCAGTGCGAGTCAAAAGAGTTGGGAGGCATTTGCATTTGCTTTCTTTTCTTCTCAGACAAAAGACCAATAAAAAGTTGTAAAATGTTTTAACCGGTAGACTTGTCTATGTCCTGCCCTGGGGGGGAGGGGCGTAAAGTGACTGAGCCTTCACTCATATTTATCGCAGCCCTCGGTGCAGTGATTTAGGGATTGCGCACCAACTCCCTGAGCACCTTTCAGTCATCGCATTCCTCGCCACAAAACTGAGGCTCAATCACAATGTCATACTCCGCAGTGCTAGGGTTACAGTGACTGGTTGCAGTGTGCTCACCCTGTGCCTTCAGGGTCAGAGGAGACCAAACCATATAAAACTCTGTCAGCAGAGGGGTGGGAGGGCACATCAACATGTGGTTACACACCTGTAATAACATGCTGTCCACCTATTATGTACACTGTTGCACACCTGTGAGTCATGCTCTTGCGGAGTCAGCGTTTTATTTGCTTGCATAGCCTTACCTAGTGTGGCTGGGCTGCTCGCTGTACTCCGTGGCCCAACAGACAGCGCATTCATTTCATTAGGAAATGTATCGCGGCAATACAGCGGCGATAGCTCAGCACGAAGATTATTTTCCATCCTTTTTTACAGACGGCGTATTGTTATGCAGAAGCAGACGGACTTTAAACAAGTCAAAAACGCTGGAAAATTCTGTAAGAAAAACAGACATGCTAAACTCAATTTCCTAAGCTCCAGCTGGGGCGCCAAATAAGCTGAATAAAGACGAGAGTCCCCACAGCACCTCCAGAAAACTACATTATATCCTCGCTGCATGGAGTTCTGTGAAGGATTATTTGTTATTACAAATAGATAAATCCCTTCGGATGATTTATGTGTGAGTTCTTTGTTTGCACCGACTCCCCTTGCCATTGTTACCAGAGGTAGAAAAGTCAGTGGATGATGCAGTGTGGACTACGACTTCAAAATGAATAATCATAAATAGATATTAGAGAGGAAACTATAACCTGTTACACTAACTATGCAGCTTATGATACATTAAAACTATTGATGACAAGATTTGTTTTAATCAATGGAAATACAATCTTTTATTTCCTAATCATTTGAATTGTGTGCCTTTATGAAAAAACACTATAAAATACTTTGTTACTTTTTGGTTGAAATGATCTTTGAAGGATCAGGGATCTCTAAAAGTTATATTTTCTTCCTTTTTTCTTTTGTGCCGATCCGATTTTTGATGCGATCTGTGACTCTGTGAGTTTTATGAGTTTTCAGTTCATGAAAGTGAACTGTAACATTTAAATCGACTCAAAATGTCTCATTCAGCGTTCAGTTGTACTAAGCTTCACCCTCTCGTGTCACTTTGGTTGCAAAAAGTCAAGATGGCAACGACCAAAATCCAAGATGCCGACCGCCAAAATACCAAACTTGAGGCGACAAAACAGTAGTGCACAAAGCAATGGGTGACGTCACGGGAAATGCATCCACTTCATATATAGTCTATGACTCTGTCCCACTCATTATAACCTGACCCAATACAAATCACATGAATCATATTAAGTCAAAGAGGAAAATACATTAACACGTCTGTGGTGCATGAATAAGCGCATTAAGGGACACAATCTGAGGGTTTAAGATTATATGGTCACCCTAGCTTACCATGCATTCACAACCCTCATTTTACCACATGACTCACATTACTATCAAACATAACCAGGTGATTTACACCTCTAATATGTCATGGTGAGCCAAAAGAAACTAAACAAAAAGGCTTTTATTATTATTATTTTGGAAGCACAACGTTGGCACGCTTGTCAGACCTCATTTGAAATCCTCAAGGAAAATAAAGTCTGGACTCACTGGTCCATAAAGAAACCAGTCCTGAGGCTCGGCCCGTGTGCAAAACACAGGTTCCTCTGGCGTGCACATGCCAGACCTGAGCACCTCTACTTGCAGAAGCAGGTGTGGCAGCATCCGACCAACAAACATCACCAAACTTTTATCTTTTATAAATGTTTATATCATGAACGTTACATTTCTCGGTGTCCAAACTTTGTGGCAAATGGGGGTTTCCCGTACGCACTCGGTCTCTCTCCTCCCAGCTAGCAAGGGCGCTAGCGTTAGCGAATTAGCATCAATCCAGGTGTGGCTATGGCGCCAGTTTGGTAGAACTACTGTCTAAAAACAACTCCAAAGCATGACATACTCTCCCGTTTTAACACGTTACACACCGATATAGATCTCCCGGCTCTTAGCTTCGATGAAGAACAGTTAATTATCAGAATGTACAGCACTTGCCATGCTTAGCGTCACTTTCACCATCTTCTCTAGTGCACTCTCTTGCATATGTTTCCCCCTCTTTTTAGTGCTAAAATGCCGGTTGGCTATGATACTCTTCTCTGATTGGCTAATAACAAATTGACACCTGGCAAGGACCAGAGAGGTTCAAGGGCTCCTCAAAACAGAGGACATTTCAACAGCTCACCAAACTATACATTTCTTGATAGTAATGCAAAAGTTATCATATTTCAAATAGCCGAGTGTATATTTGTTGATGGAAAAACGCATCAAAAAAACAATATGTATACAGAAGGTTACCACATTTGCAAAAGTAACTCTGCATTCATTGGTTTGTATTCCAACACACACACACTCAATTCATTTATTTGATTTTTAAAAAGCATTACATTTGCTGAACTCATATCAGTATCAGTTAGTCCTGATCCTAAAAACCATGCAAATATGAAAAAATATGTAAACTAAGCAGCGAAACAAGGTTAGGTTAAAACAAAACAACCTGACATTCTTCCTTGTTATAAAAATGTACACTGCAATACAAGGACAGTGTTGTTCTTCAGGTGTACTCAGATCTTAACCTATGAGTAGGCTGACTTTGTCCCTGCGACACGAAACTACCAATAATTCTGGGTGTTTTAAGAAAGCTTGACAGACATAGCAAAAGTAACTATGGGGGGGTCTAGCTAACTGTCAACATACCAGCACCTCTGACATTCCATCTCTAAATGATCAGAGGCTCGTGGGGTAAATGGAAAACATTCCAGAAATGGAGAATATGAAGGAATAGGGGACTTCCCAAACATGTGAAACAGATGCTTCTCATTCTCTCTATCTCCTTCCCATGAAATCTCTACAATGAAGGCAAGTAAAACCATTTGGACAAGATAGATGAGGTTGTATACCACCTGACACGGCTCGGGAAACTATGAGTCAACTTCAATGAACATTAAATCCTCAAAAAAAGAGACGAATAAAGCAGGTTGGTAATTGATTTAGAATTTTTCTTTTTTGGTCCTATACTTTTGGAGCAGAGGAAAGAATCTGGCTCATTCAATTGGCCTCAATAATGAGCTGGATGAAAATCAATACACACTCTCTTACTCAGTGTGTGTTTGGGCTATAATTAGCTAACTTCTGTAGTGGTTTATGTGGCTCAGAACACACAATCCTCGTCTTAGAAACAGTGTTTCTAAGATACTAGTGTTAAAAAAAACCACAGCTTAAAGCTGAAACAGATAAATATTTCTGCAGAATGTTCATTATTTTCCAAGCAGTTTATCCCCCTCTCTTTTTCTTTGCCCACCGAAAAAGGGGCCTCGGCGGTTGTAAGTGGTTGTAATTGTACATCTGGTAGCAGTTAGAGCCGTGTACTTGGCAACGCCGAGCTTTTCTGCCGCTCAGCGGCGCGTTCCAGGAGCGGCTCGGTTCCCTCATTGTGTCTCCTGGATGGAAACAGAAGAGACGTTTGATTCATAGGAGCCATCCCACACCTTTGGTCTCACGGGGGGAGGGGGGTGGGGGGGCGACACGCAGAAGTCTCCTTCACATCTCTGCTTTGATTTCTTTTCCTGAATCCTCACACGTTGAATGAGAGGATGAGATGGAGACGAGGGATGAAAACACCTCCGGAGGTGATTGATGGCAATAGCGGAGCAGATTCAAGGCCCGCCTTTCACACCTATAATGATGATATTACACGGCGCTATTCTCCCTCTTGATTAAATCGGTATTTTCAATGTGACTATCACTTTCTCTCCAGGTGGAGGACAAAAAAAATACTGTTATTTTCTCCCAGTGGTAGAAAGGCAACGAGAGCGTTTCAACAGCTGAATCTACGTCTTGAACTCGGTTTTGTTTCACGTTCCCCTCCAGTCTCTCACCATTTGCTACAACCCCTTTTCTGATAAGAGCGCCTTGCTATTACCCCAAATAAAACGACTATGGAGAGATGAAATAGACAGACCTCCTATGTAGTGAAAATGGCACCATCCCCAACAGAGCCATTACTGTTTGTGTTATTTCATGCCATTTGTTGTCCCAGATGAGTCCCCACTCGACCTTCCAGCCAGAGCGAATGTTTGCCTGAAAACAAAATGAGATGTGTGCGTGAAGCCGGCTCTGAACAAGTGCTCCATCCTCATGATGCACAACATCATGAGAACCACAATCACACGCCAGCTCATAGCAACAAACCAATTCTAGACAACATGAGTCCAGATGTTGCTTGATGTAACAAAAAAAGAAGACGGAATATACCTACAGCAGACTCAGTTCTGGAGGAGTGTTTCCAAGAGCTAATTGTTTTCACCATGACATAATCATGAATATCTAACACCAGCATAAATGTTTAAGTATTATAATCTCAGCGATTAACGGCTGCTGTCAGTTGCCTGATACCCTTGAATTTCAAGTAACTAGAGAGGGTTAGCCTGAGGGGCAAAAAGTAAGTATTTAGGCCCTGATCAGGTAGAGTATGTTTCAGCAGCCTGGGGCGTCTTTTTAGAATTGTTTCAAATAAAAAGTGAAGCGTTTTGCATGCTGCTTCTGCGTTGCTGAAGTAGCGTTTTTTCAATTTCAACTCAGGGGGCAAGAGTACCTGACCTCCTTTGAGTTTTTTCCTCATCGTGGGGACTTTTGCTGGAGAACTGCAGTTACATGGCTTCACCAACCGTTACCATGATCTGAACGGACAAGTTAGTGCGGTACTTGAGATTTCAAGTAAGTTGTCTTCAGTAATGTAAAACTGTACTCTTACATGTCACGGTGAGTGCAAATTCTGTGGCTGCCTAGCAACAATAAATAAATAAAAACAACTACAAACTACAAAAAACACGCCTCGCCTGTTCCACCTGATAAATGTGCTCTGATCAGACTTTCGGTCAAGTATTGCACTTAAGTACAACTTTGAGGTACTTTATACTTCTCTTCCACTACATTTCAGAGGAACTGCTGATTTTACTGGTTAGTTTTCAGAAACCTGAACCCCATCTCTTTCTTGGCCTGTGACCCCCTAAAAAAATGTTTAGTTGGGGCCCCTTGTCACATTTTTGATTGAGCTTTACCCTCTGAACTAAACTACCTCAAATTGCTTCATTTAAATAACAGTTGAAGCCCAAAGAGGTAAATCGCTCTAATATTCAACGAAAAGAACAATATATATAAAGATAATATTAAGAAAATGATGAATACAAATCTGTAAAGCAGAACTTCAGACTTTTGTTCTTGTCCCATTAATCAACTGATGACCCCTAAGATTTATCTTGTGACCCTCTGGAGGGGGCCCCACCCTCAGGCCATAAACAACTGGACTACACTACCTAATAGTAGTTAAAACAAACTACACCCCAACCACAACGGTAACATGCTACTTACACATTGATGCATAAGCATTAATAGTATAATTTACATATATATATATATATATATATATATATATATAAATAAAAAGGGTTAGGGTTAAACAAAGTATCTAAGTACTTCTTTCACAACGAGCCTACCTGATGTTTGCTGTATGTGTTTATAGTAGCTGATTCTCCAGAAGAAATGGTGGGATCACCTAATCAGGATTCAGCTGGGTTGGTATGTAACTATAAAAGCATTATGAGGTGCTGAGAGCAGCAAGAACAAGACATGCAAGGGAGAGCAGCCCAGACTCCCCTTGCCACCAGGTTACTTTACATATCTGCAACCTAAGCAGCTCAACCCTGCGGCTCCTGACTGCGGTAATGGCCGGGAGCAGTCACGGTCTCCTTGGCACAGCCCATCTGTTGTTTTTGTTTTTCAGACGGGGGAGCTGTTGGACGGGAGTGGGTCGATTGGGTGGGCCGGTGTTGGCCGGGTCGATGAATGAGAAAATGACGGGAGGCTTTCGCCACAAGTCGCTGCCGCTCTGTTATTACGACGGGCTGAACACTAGCAACGGTTACACGTCCAAACAGTCCGACACGAAGGTCATCCCTAAATAAAGCCTCGAGCCTTCTGACGCAGTCGGTCGGCCGCTTTGAGCTCGACGGAGGCGGATGAAGTGGAGGAGGTCGACTTGTGGCTCGGGGCTGTGCGCTGTCCGCAGACGCGCAGGAAGGAATCTACTGCAAATAAAAAATTCATACCAAGGTTGCGCTTCTCATTTCAGAATGAGAAACTTTGTATTAGATTCTTAAAGTGCGCGGTAGGGTAACTCAGCGGTCAGCACTGGCTCCCCACAACAGGACGGTCGGGCCCTGGCCTCAAATCTCCACCCTGGTCCCACATGTTTCCTCTGGTTCCCTTCCATGCCCAAAGGTATGCATGTTAGGTTACTACTCCTGCCATCGCCCTTGACCCTGTGAACTGGAGCTGGCGCTGAAGACGCTGAAGGGTGGCTTCCTTTCCTCTTTGGGTTTTATATTAAGGTCCTTCAGCCATTGATACTAGCGTAAAAATATAAACTTTCTCCTCTCACTGATCCCCAGACAAGCTGGCTTTTGTTTGCAATGTGAGCAGTCCACCGGTTGCTCGCTCTGTCTCAAACAGCACACACAGCCGTTGCTAAAGCCAGCCATTGTTCCAGGCCAAGATAATAGTATCAGTCCTTGACGGGGGGGGGGGGGGAGTTACAGTCGGATCGGCACCAGCTGTTGAAGCAGCTATACTTTGTGGACCTCATTAGATTACAAAATAACACTCTGTCTCATCTGACATTAATTATTGGACCATAATATGTAGCTAACCTGGCACGGTGCTTTACAGCCCAGGACTACAAGCCAACTGTATGGTGCCTCTCTGCAGTTAAACATGTCCAGAGTTGTAAGAGAGACAACTATATTTACCGGCATGGCGTCCAGAGAATTGGTGGATAATGTGCTGTCTTTAATAGGGAACTTATACGGCTTGATCGGCATCCCAATCCCAATTCCCCAAGGAAAGGAGAATGAGCTCTACTGTTGGCTATCGATGCCAGGCCACCATCTGAGATTATCGTGCACTGTGTGTATGCGCGTGTAGGATCAAGCTAATACTGCCGAGAGCTTGCGTTTCATCAGTAGTGGACTGCGCCCATGCTGAACGTAACACTTTTGAATTTCCTCTTTTTTTTGCATGGAGATGTGCAACGGGTGCACGTGTTCTTGTGTGTCTCTGGGTTTACGAGTGCGTGGATAAAAGTGTGTTTGCAGGACTGATGTGTGGTGGTAATGAGGTGTGTCTGCAGGTGTGTGTTGCAGGGAGAGAGAGAGAGGTGGCAGACATGTCTGCCGTGTCTCTTAGTGTCATCGTGTCAGAGAAGAAGTGATGGATCCACTACATTCAGGAGGGTATAAAGAAAAAGGTACATTTAGTAGAATATGTTATCTAATTTTGCCATGCCACAGCTTTTCTAATTTGTTCTTTTAGTAAGAGTTGTTGGTTCAACTCTTCAGTAACTTTTAAAGGACAGTGCTCGTGATATTCTAGATTTTCTCATCTATTCCGCCTGTGAAGCCATTTCCAAACATTTTATTCCTCTGTGCCATAGGCCTCCATTGTTATCAAAAACATGTAATGAGCCACAACATACTACTGGGTGACAGTGAATGCAAGGACTAGTATATTTTGAGTCCTGCTACTGTAAATACTTACCAGCACACCTCATTATTGTGTATACTCATCCACAGCAGGAAATAGTCCTCTTACTACTCTTAGTGTGAGGTTTGCTAAAATCTTCAATGCCCAACTGTTTCAGGAAATTGCTTTGCCTTTTAAAAAAAATGTCTTCAGTGGGAACTAATGGGTTAAGGGCTGAGTGCCACAGGGTCAGGAAATCATCATCAGTATTGGAAGACGGAACAACACATGGAGACAGAGTGCAATTAAGTCCTGCCCACACTAATTGTACGTCTGCAGCAAGAATTTTGTCCAAATTTCTGTTTGAGGCTAACTATATTTCTGTATAAAGCAGTTTGACAACACAGTTTGTGTGTTATAGAAGAATGTGAACAAATCAGAAAGCTATGCAGTATTATTATGTTTGAAAGCTAACGACCATACTGCAGCTTGCCAACACATAACGTTAGCTCGCTAACAGCTAACTTGTCCCATCATCATTTTTAGCTCTCAACTGCTCCCCTGGTAGACATAGGGTGCTAAAGTAATCCTTTTTGGCATGCTAAAGTCGTTTTTAGCTAGCTACAGGCAGTTTGTTAGCATTTCAGCCTTTGGTTTCATATTGTGGCGCCGATTTCTTTCCCCTCAGATGGGCGTGGATTTGACGTTATGACGTGTTGCACTCTATCGATATTGTTTCTGTCTTTTCAAATTTTTGGAGAATTTGTTGCCATGAAAAAAAACAAAAAAACAATAACACCCTTATGAAAGTATGTAGTTCAGAAAACTACGGAATTCGCTGTGTTTTAAACTGCGTTTTACTTTGAAACATTGTTATAAACTCCCGTTGAGTTGAGAACACTTGACACTGACAATCGAGGCTGGCAACAAACGATGACGAGACATGGACGAAACCAGGACCTGAGTAAAAAAAATCAAACAGTAATTTTGTGTGATCTGCCCGGCATGACTAAATCACACAGAGGACAACCATAAAACCAACCGACGCACTGCCATCTGTCATGAACAGCACACATCATGAGGAAGGCCCTCTCTTCATCTGTGAAATGATATATTCCCTCGCTCTAATTATTGCCCACACATCTGTTGTCACTGCCTACAAAATCCCCATGCAGAACAGACAGCGGGCAGCAGAGTGAAGCGACTGTGGGAGGGTGTGGGGGGGGTTAAGATGTACGTAGGTAGTGAGAGATTTACAGAGTGATGCAGTGGAAGACAGAGTGCCTGAGATTTACGGCAGGTCTGCCGCCTCCGGGGCGGAGACACCTTCAGAGCCGTCATGGGCCGCTTCTATTAAGATTAATAATGGCTGTATTTACAAGGCCCAGATCTCCCCTCAGAACCTCGACGCTGCCTGGTGCCAAACCACCAGCAGACCACAGCAGAGAGGCTGACGGAAAGAGCAGTGGATGAGTGTGTGTGTGTGTGTGAAAGAAAACACACTCAGCGATTCGTAACAGCAGCTCTTTGTGATGCTTTTTTACTTTCTTACAAGCTAGGACTATATTTTATGTATCATTAAATCTTTGATGATTGAAGTGTTAACATTTTTTTTTTCTTTTTGACTGATTCTAACTGCTTGTATTTGGTTTGTATTACAAGCCCATGACTGATAAATGTTAATTATTTGTGCCAGTTTGACATTTTGGGAAATAATTGCTTTTCTGCTGAGAGTTATATAAGAAGATCGATACCACTCTCATATCTGCTCGGTAAATATTGGGGTAACAGTTCAACAGCTGGTTAGCTTAGCAAAAGATTGAAAACAAAGGGGGACAGCTATTCTGACTCTATCAGAGGGTAACAAAATCTGCTTACCAGCACCTCTTAAGTTATCTCAGTTATTAACACGTTTTTTGTGTAAAAATGAAGTGTAAAATTGAAATGTTGCGGTTTTACAGATGATTATGTGCCAGACTGTGACTTCTTCCAGCCAAGAAATAGTTCTGTGCTACGCTAATATGCTGTTGGCTATAGAGACGTGATGCCCCGCCCCTTCCAGTGGACCACCATGGGACCTAATGTTGGAAAAAAATATGTACGGTAGTCACTGCGAGTGAAAAATACTTTTTTTCATCCCATTTGAATTGTGCCATGACTTACACTTACACAAAAGTTAATTTTGCACATCAAGAAATTAGAATTTTGTCAGTGGCTCATCACGTTAGGTAAGATAACGTTACATTTGTGCATGGAACGTAGCTGAGTTACCGAGCTAGCTAGCAAGCCAAGGTGACGGCCATGTTGGTGTTGGCAGGGGCATCGTTAGGCCTATTTGAGGGGGGCTGAAGCCCCCCTAAAATGTTCTTCAGCCCCCCCAAATAATTTGCCATTATTGGCTTTAAAAAAAAAAGAAGTTTTTTTTGGTGATGTCATTAAATTATACTATTGTTTCTCACATGGACAAGTTATTTATAACTCTAACATGCTACATCTGTGCGTGTGTTCTGGTTTGTATGTTTTCTCCCCCTTCAAATTACAATCCAATAGCCTATCATCATACTGAACGATGTAAAGTTGACACTGTCAGGTCCATTCTCCATCCATTGTGTGCGGTCCCTTTAAGAATTAGGATTTGAGAGTGACGCGGATATGAAAGCTAGTTCATCCGTCTTTCCTTTACAAGCAGGAAAATTATTTCTCTCTCTTTATTTGAGAAGAGTTCATATTTGTGTTGTCAAATTTCACTGTGACCCTGAAATTCGGTCTCTTGTGTTATCATATACTGAATGCAAGCAAAACTACAGAGCAAAATCACACTCTTTCTGATTGAACCAATCTATGAACTGTCTGAAACAATGGCTATACCCCAAATGGGCCCCAAAACAAAATCGCGCAAACATGCCACTCCCCTTGGGGCTAAGCCCCCCCTTTCTTTGAATCCTAGAGACGCCCCTGGGTGTTGCTTGACGTACATCGTGCGAGACAAGATACACTTCACTCAGCGGTTTAGACAAAAAACTAAATGCTACTAATGTTTGTCTCTCACTGTTGAATACCATACATAGGGGCGGGACTTCACCTCTCTATAGCCTTACATTAAAAAGACAGATACAGTTGGGTACAGTTTGATACAGTTTAACCCGAACCACAGGTTACATCAGTCAACAGGTTCAAAGAGTGTTTTACCCATCATCATGTTTTATTTAAATGTGTTTCAAATATTTAAAGATGTGTAAGTGTCTCGGAATTCTCAAGCTAATGGCAAAGATGTGAAAAGAAAGATTACATTGAAAAAAAAAGCTATTTTGTGTGGCAAATACGTTTTCTTCTGTCCTGTTAAACATCTCAAGACCACTGATATTTATATTGGGACCCTGTCGGGGGCTCGCCCCCCAGATTGAGAACTACTGCCTTTGGACAACATTATTGTACCAAATTCCTTCAAAGGTGAAAATTGCAGTGCAGAGTGTGTAGTAGTAACTTTCACACTTTCACTTACTTGGAGTGATCTTTTAAGATGAATGAGATATGAATGTATTGGAAACCTGCCAGGCCCATATTCATGTGAGAAAGATTATTATAGAAAATGACAGAAACACCACAGTAAATAAGCTACTAGATCAGCCGTTAGCTTAACCACCCACCTCTGTGTGTGAACACTATTCCACTTTCCCAACAGATTGAAAACGCATTCAATCAATAGACGTGAATCCGACTACAGAATATAACACAAACCGAGATGAAAATAATGGCTAATGATGACAGCGGTGACAAGTGCTCTGAGTTGCTCCTAGCTGTGATGGAGAGTCGGCTAAATCCACTACTGTTTACAGTGTTACAGCGGTACTATCCTCAACTGTTATTGTGAAACAGTTTTAATTCTGGTACCTACATGGATCTATTCACCAAACTGCTCCCTCACGCTGGTGTCGGTCCGCACTGGTTTTGGTGTGAATAGCCCGCACTGATTTGCTGTAGCCCTAAATGACAGTGATTATTGATCGGGGGGGGGCTCACATTTCAGTGCCACGTGTCTGTCATTAGAGACGTTTCTGGAGTTTATACAGTGTCCATGTTTTTGTGGGAGCGGCGACTGCGGCCAAAGCAAACTAACTATCTAATTCAGGGGGCAATCCGAGCTGGTAATGCCGGGTTGTGTCAGGGAGAATACTCACGTTGCTAAAGTGCAGCACTATTATTTTCTTGTCTGTCAGTGTTGGATTCAGTCACCCGGCTCTTTTTTCTTTTTTGGAGAGCATCAGCCAGGGAATTAGGATGCCCGGACCACAGGGACACCAGTAGAGAGGAAGCAGGATGATGTCATGACATGGCAGCGTTGGAGGGTGATGGTGGTTCTTTTTCTTGGCTGCTCTCAAAAGCCTTTTCTCCAGTCTCGTGGGAACCCGCTTTCGCCCGTTTATTCAAAGCTTATACTTTGTTTTATATACTTAAATGACTCGATAGGAAGAAATTCCACTGGGGACAGGAGGAACAACAATCAGGATGTCTCGCGGTAATGGAATTTGATTTAAAGCGCAGAAAAGGCACATTTCAAAGTATGATGAATGTTTATTTTTCCTCGTTTCGTTCCAGATTTAGTCGTCCCCGAGCAAACGCTTCCCCTCTAATCCCGTTTAACGTTGAGCTGTAACACGATGACATACCAAAAGCAGTTTCCTGCTGGCATCATGATATAGCCATCACTCTTGCACAAGTATTTGTGTGTGTGTGTGTGTGTGTGTGTGTGTGTGTGTGTGTGTGTGTGCGTGTGTGTGTGTGTGTGAATACAGTAATACAGTCTGCCAAAACTGTAATGATGATACATAAGCCCCCCGTCTGTCTGTAGGTTGTTGTGGAAAATGTGGCTCTAAGATTAAAGTTATCGTTTAAAGATCCACGAGAGGCTTTCATGTGTTCTCCGTGAAATGCCCTCTCTTTCGGTCGCTCCGTCAGAGTCGAGTTTTAATCCGTCGGCGCTATTGGGACCCCAAAACCTTTGTGACATAAAAGCCTTTCAATTACCGCGCAAAATGGACGTCTTTAAAACATGAAACAGCGCCACGCGCCTCTCGACTCAGACGGGGCATTAGGGCCACTCAACGCAGACAAATGAAACGGCATCGTTTTTTATTCCACTTTAATGGCCGATCTCTGCCTCTCGGAGCTTAAGGCTGAAATTACATCAGCGGGACTCTGTGAGCAATTACTTGATTTATATCAGAGCTACTTTTAAACAGACCGAAAATAGCTTTGGTGAGGTCTCCCGAGAGCAGTTTATGGGAAAACATCACTTACTGTATGCTGCGCGCTAGTTTTTTAAACACCAGTTGACTTTGTTCTCTCCGTCTGTGGCTAGCGTGTATTCATACAAGTGTTTCCATAGTGTCTTAAAGTTTGCCTTCAAACTGTAAACGTTTTTAGCTTTTTTCTGTAAATGTTGGGTATATTTGTGTGTCCTCTCACTGTTTGTTTCTCTTTTCTTGTACTTTTCGTTCCTCAGACCTCTCAGCGCGCTTGTTATCTCAGAAATTCTAATTAATGTCAAATATTAATTTGATATCACTCTCCGGGATAAAACGAGAGAGAGAGAGAGAGAGAGAGAGAGAGCGAGAGAGAGAGAGAGAGAGAGAGAGAGAGAGAGAGAGAGCGAGAGAGAGAGAGAGAGAGAGAGAGAGAGTGAGTAAACTGTCAGGTATAATTTGATGAGTTCGGTTAGCGACTGGCTTCTGATTGTAATCTCGCAGACACCGCTGCATTCCACTTCAATAAAAAACAAAAACAAGCAAACGCTGCTGTCATCATTCTATTGTAGCTGTGCAAAGGCAGGACAGATGCCCCCCCCCCCCCCCCCCCCCCACACACACACAATTGACTCCACGTCAATTATAGTCCACCACAACAATTGGCTGAGTGTGATTCATTGTAGTCGGAAGCAGGATTAAGCCTATTAGCGATTGTCAGACAGTTCTTGAAGAAATATCACGGCCGAGGTTCCTCCACATTCAAATCACTGATCTCTTGGCCCCCGCGTGCTCGACCCTCACCGCCCAGCAGAGGCCACTGTGGCCAAGGGCCTCCACAAGACCTTTGAGCTCTCTCTCTCTCTCTCTCTCTCTCTCTCTCTCTCTCTCTCTCTCTCTCTCTCCCCCCCCCCCCCCCCCCCCAGCTTGATGCCAATAGGCTAACACACCGGGCCAACCACTCAAAATGACAGAAAGGCCTTATAGTGCGATATAGTGCAGTTTAAAAAGTGGATTTTAGAAAGGCAAAGCCAATTGATGTTACACCAGTTGTAAATGAGTCGGGGGGGGGGAAAGAGTCTCAAAACTCGTGACAACACGTGTCAAAAACGGAAGGTCACAAGTAGATCCATGTGATGGAGAGACCCTTCATGTGATATTTACTTGACAACAGAGCTCTTCACAGATCATTTTGGTTCCTTGTAAGCAACATCCGATGCAGCACCCGAGTTGGGCTAAATTGAGGCTACTTGGGTGTGTCAATATTATGGATCGGAGAGGACTCGCTGTCAGCTCCGATCACATGGTGCTTCATGAAGTTGAAGAACTATGAGGTGTAGGGAAAATTGTATGTATTGCTACATTTTTCCACCAAGAATGCTTGTTAAAGCATAGGTCCACATTTTCTCAAATCCGTCTTAAAACAATAGCCAAGCGCCCCATGTGCATTTTTAAAAGTTTATGGTTACTATTATCATTCTTACTGTTCATACTGTATATGTATGAATATGTATGAATATGTATAAGAGATTCCTTCATAATGTGCTTCCATTATAAGTCAAAATCTACATCTAAAGCGAATAAACGGGTGACTTATCTGAAGATCAAGTGTCTTCCAAAGTAACACAGAGGGAACTCATTTTGGAGGATACTTAGTGACTAATCCAGACTGCTGAACCCACAAAAAAAACTTGAGATAAACTTTTAAATATATTTTCAGAACAAGGTCCATCCCAGTCGCCTTGAAAATATGCTGGCATTGTACGGTTCTTTAAATCGAAGAAACGTTTTGCTTAAAGTTGTTACGCTTGTTCAGTAACATTAGGTAAAAAAAGTTACTGTTTATTTAAGGTAGTTACGTGTTACGTTGCATTGATATGTTGCGTTGTTACATTGCGTTGTTACGTTGCGTTGTTGCGTTGTTACGTTACATTGATACGTTGCAGAAGTGTCTTAAAACTTGCATTTTCTCTACTGACCAGCAGGGGGCGACTCCTCTGGTTGCAAAAAGAAGTCTGATTGTATAGAAGTCTATGAGAAAATGACCCTACATCTCACCTGATTTATTACCTCAGTAAACATTGTAAACATGAGTTTATGGTCTCAATCTCTAGTTTCAAGTCTTCTTCATACAGCATGATGTTCATTCAGTAAATTATGGTCCATTTAGAGTAAAATAGACCATAAAGCGGAGTATGCTTTAGGGCCGGCTTACTGTGATTGACAGGTTGCAACTACTACCAGAGATGAATGGCGTCTCTACGTCACTCCTCCGCATTCCAAATATGGTCACTTCCGTTCATTGGCTGCAAAAACAACATGGCGATGGCCACAATCCAAGATCGCTGAACTCGAGGCTTCACATTTTTGGTTTGGGTCTTATTATCCTTGGGGTCTACTATTTGGACATGGTCTGACTGTGAAGCTTTAGGTTGCTGTTCAGTGTCAGATTTTGAACCCCTGAAGACCTCTACTTAATAACGTGACAAACTGTGGCCCTGGTTCTCTAATTTACTATTAAGTTTAATTTGTTTGTATTTGTTTTGAATATGAACTTGTGTTCTATAACAGTGTCAGTGCTCTCTAAAGTCAAGGGCATCGTGGTTATAACACAATCTTAGCAGTGTTCTTTGAAAAAGTCCAGCCTCTTGTGTAACGTCTTCAGTCGCTGCTCGTGGAACGTTACTGCTCGAGGAGGCAGAAGGCAGCGTTCGCTTGCACTCACCATGGTAACCTCTCCCTCCCTCTCCCTGTCCTTGCAGTGTGTTTCTCTCCACTGTGTGACGACACAACCAGCGAGCAAGAACAACAATGCCCGCTCTGCCTGTAAACAGTAATTTGCAGGTACAGTAGCTCGCCGATCACAGAGAGCGACTACAGGCACAAGACGGATGCATGGACCAACGGAGGCCGAGAGGCGGTGTGCGTCTCATCTCCCCTTTTGAACACGACTAATGTCCCGTGTGGGAGCAGGTGTGTGTGAGGGGAGGCGGATCGGGAGCGAGGAGGATAGGTAAAGCGTAATGGCTCAGAAATGGTGGCTGAGAAATCAATCTCCCCCTCCCAGCCTCTCTCTCCCTCCCGATTGTTTCCAATCCCTATTTTTGTTTCCAGCGTGAAAACGACAAGCCGGGGTCGCCTCAGTGAGTCACAGCCGCCGCTCCGTTCAACCAATAAACACCCTGGAAAAATATCACAACGATTTGTCTTTGAAATTATCTCGCATTCCAAATGGAGTTTTTACGCCCGTTTGTTTTGTGGAGAGGAATCCAACAGCCTCGGATGCTAAATCTCATAACAACCTGCAGATCCAACGAAATGAAGCGACAATAATGATAAAAAAACAGGCAACAAGTCCAAGCACCAAGGCCACTGTTTACTGTGGCGGGTTAAACATTTGTCGGGTTCCAGGATTGTAAAAGCAAAGGGCGTAGTGTCTGAAGTTGGCAATGGGCTCGAGGCAGCAGCCTGCTATGTTACACACAGCGAAGTCAGGCGGGAGACACTTTGCTTTAATGGAGAAGTACATTTGAATAACAATGGAGCCAAGAAACATGAAACGATTTGAAGAAAAACACGAATTGCATTGAACGCAGTGGTCTGACAGTATGGTATGACAATCGCAGTGTACAGCGCATATTAGAGATGTATAGTAAACAATGGTTTCATCCTGGGATGCTTTAATCTTCCAGGGATGTTTTAATAATGTGTGTAATATAGAAGACAAAGTTGTAGACGAGTGTCAAATCAGAAAGAATTTGCACAAGGCGCGAAATAAATAATAATATTTAACAAATAATGAAATAAAAAAAGGCACTCTGCATTTCAACAGCAAATTTTCTGCAGACAAGACACATTTATTCCGTCGATGTTATTTGTCAAAGATTCATGTAAATCCTGTTTTCATTCCGATGCTTTTTCTGGTGACACAACACGACCCGAGCTCAAACCCTCTTAGCATGAAGCACGGGGTCGGCTGTGGAGCAAATATGTTGCAAACATTGATATGGTGATAATGCTAAGATTAAAAAAAAGCTTCCAAAAACACGTGCAACCTCATCCACACAACACAAACCAAAAAAACAAAAACAGCAAAGGTTTCACAGTCACACGCTCTCTTTGGCTGCAAAAAAATACCCAGCAAATTAAAGTAAAAATCAATGACCGCAACAGACACATTCTTGAAGTGTCAGGGGTTAAAAGGAGCCCTCTGGGTTGAGTGCACATGCTTCCAATTAGGTCTCAAATAGGCAAGAGGAAACAGTTGATTTAGGAATATTACTGAAGAATGACTTTAATTAGAGACTGAGGGGCCACGGTCGGCACCAAACGAGGCCAGACGGCATTAATCAGCGGCACCGACCGGGGCTGAGCTCACCGGAAACGAGAGGACGGAGGGCGACGTTTGTTCATCGTCGCTCCTCCTGACAAATCCTATCTGCCGACAACAAGAAGAGTGATGAAAGTGTAGCAGAAGGAAGAGGCAGGGTGGTACGAAAGCGAACAAAAAGGTTCAGCCCCGCTTGTTGCTTTTTTTTTCTTCTTTTTTTTTACTCCGCAGTGGAAACCTTACTTCCAACTGGCACAGTTGGATTGTGACTGTTGTGACTTTCAAGCCATCAATAGTCTCATTTGAAAGGCAAATACAACCCAACTGCATGTCAATTCACTGCTCGACACAAAGCCTCATCTTATTAGATTGCGATCGCTGTGACTCCCCAGCACGAGGCGCTATCCTGTTGGTCGTGATGAAGGGAAAATTTGGCTCGGCTTTAGGATTTTTGCCCACCAAAATTCTATTTATTGGCTCATTAGAATGAACTAGTTTGTGGTTTGTGAGTGATGTTCCACTGAAGTACGTGGAAGTGTTTTGAGATGAAGACTAGGTAATGAAAAGTAGGATAAGGTGATGGCTTATGGCAATCACATTTTAACTACAGTTACTTTAAAAGGACGAGCATTCAATGTGTTTCAGTGTCTTTCTCAGGGACACACTGCACTACACATATGTACGATTGGAGGTAATTTTACGCTACTTTGAATTTCTACTCTTCTAGATTTTAGAGGGAATATTCCACTCCTTACTCTACGACATTTATCAGCTGTTACTTTACAAAACTAATATTTGACATGCAAAGCATATGAACAGCTTATAAAATATAAAGCATTATAGACATTAAACCAACAGTTTATATTAATCAGTGCCACGCCTGGCTTCATTGACACTGGTGTCTCCCTGCTCTCCATCAGGCTGCACAATACGTAAATATTTATCGCGGCAACAAGTGATAACTGACGTTAGCACATATTAACTTCATGGTCCGCACAACAATAACCCATAAAACTACAATGCGGCATATTTAAACTCTAACAGCCATAGCCATAGTTACAACTGCAGCTCAGAGGGTCGACCTTTATTCAGAGGATCGGCGGTTCGATACCCGGCTCCTCCAGTCCATGTCGATGTGTCCTTGGGCAAGACACTTAGCCCCAAATTGCTGTGCCATCAGTGTATGAATGGGTGTAGGACATGTAGTGTAAAAGCGCCTTGAGTGGTCGGGAGACTAGGAAGGCGCTAGTCCGTTTACGATTTTAACTAATGTGTTGTCACCAGTTAGATTGTCAAAGTTAGAAAAATAGCAGCTTCAATCCCTGAGGAGCTACTTTAGCATTAGCAACGGTTTGTGTCCAGTAACCTAACGCAACAGCTCACTCAAACAATGTATATGATGCGCACCAGTTGGGGATTTAGAAGTCTGTATACTGCAGAAAGAAAAAGTAAGTCGGTATATGCTGTATTCCTGCGTATTACCTGCACCACACCACTGCTACCAAGCCATATCCTGAGATCACGTTACATGAATATTGAAACACCGACGCAAAGTCACCTAAATCTCTAGCTAATGTAGCGTATCGCTACATGTTGCAAAATGACCTCAGTCTGTCAACGTCTCGCCCCACTTGACCACGAAATGTGAAACGAACCGGCAACGACTTGTTTAAAAGGGGGTAAGAGGGACTGCAACATCTAGTGGCTGAATGTCATCAATGCTATCAATAGCACCTTTAAGTCATATTAAGTAATATTGTCAATGCAGGACTTCTACATGTAATCGTGTGCTTTTACAGCTTGGTACTACTTACTTCCACTTAGTAAAGCTTCCTCCAACACTGCCCCATTACACTAAGAATCAAATCTACTCATCCACATATAAAAAATCCCTGATTGCAGTCTCTTTCTGCTGCAGGTGTAATGCTAATCATCATTTTATCATTTCTGTTGTTTTTTATTTATTTTTATTTTTTTTCATGTGCACTGTGGCAGGCGCTCCTCCAGAGTGCTTTCCTTTCAAACAATCCACCTGAAACTAACTTTCCAGGCATTTATATTCAGGCACCGGCTTAACCAGGTAGAGAACTACCCGAGATGACTGAGTAAATACGTGGCAATTACCCAGCCAGTGGAAAGAAGCAGCATATTAAAACCATTATGGGACTCTGACAGATTCTCTTAATTGATTGATGCACGGCAACTAGCTGGTGATTACCATGCTGTGCGCTCGCATGAATCATCTCACATGAAAACAAAAATGCTTTCAGCCACACACCATCGCACTGCAGAGAGCGGTAGGCATGTATTGGAGGGTGTTAATGAATCCGCAAATGTTCGAATATTATCATCATGATTGCGTGTGTGTGTGTGTGGGTTTGTGTATTCATGCATGTGCGTCTTTGTAAATATGCTGATCCATTATGTATAATAACCACAGAGGTTGCTGTCAGAACTTTTTATCTCTTCGCTTGACTTCACACTCTGACTATTTTATAAAAAAAAAACAGCAGTTTTCTTTGCATTGCTTAAACAGCTTTTGTCTCAGAGGACTGATCGAGGACAAAGTGAGCTCAGAGTGAATGATTAGAAAGGCGTAGCAAGCATAGTTAAAATTGATAATTATACCTAAATAAAACAGGACGTGACATGACAAAATGGATATAGTTTTAGCAGGGCTCTTCTTAATGATGTAGGTCATTTCATTAATGGAGGAATACGTCATGAAAAAACACCCCCACTCTTTTTCAAATGTTATGAAATCTGACAAAAGGTCACGATCCTGTTTGAACCTCTGGAGGTGGTGTTGTTTTAGCTCCGTCAGCAGGAGCCCCTACAGCTGATGGTTCAGCTCAAGTGCATGGGGTCAACTAGGTGAAAGTATCAGGTGATTCTGTGGCATGTCGCTGTTAAAGGAACAGTTTGGGAAACACACTTATTTGCTTTCTTGTAGAGAGTTGGATGAGGAGATTTATACCACTGTGATATCCGTCTGCTAAATGCGAAGCTACATTCAGGAGATGGTCTACGCGAGCAGCTTCATCTCTCACTCGTGTGGTGTCCACACAGACACTGTTGCTGCTGCTGCTGCCAGCCCTTATTTCTACATAAAGGTTGCCTTTCATAATGGTCAGAATGTTTCCTCTCATTATAAATGGCATTTATATTTATTTTAGACAGAAAAAAATAAGTTAAGAAGAGCTTGCTCATTTGTAAATAATAAGAATTCACAATTTAAATCCTGTAATCCATTAATTCACTGTATTTTCTACAACATTGCCCTGCAAATATTTCAGAATAAAATGCCTGCTTTAAGAAATACAAGTTTTTTTCCCCAGAAATATGCTTTTATTTTGATACAGAAACAATGTTGAGTTAAAAATGAATATTTTCTCTTTTTTCACGTCTGTGTCGTTTTCTACAGATACAGACATTGCAATTGGAGTATTGTTGCTGGTATAATGTCAATATTCTATCAAAACTGCCATAGCCGACGCAAAGCGTGTCTGCTCTAACCAGAAAAATAGTTTATGATACTTACACGTTTTGTACAGCATCATTTTCACAAATGAACCCCACTGTTATGTTTGAAGTTCAATGGCCAGAAGTAAAAGCTGAGCTAACATTAGGCTGTAAACAAGGCTGTAAAGGAGGACATTATGATGTTTACCGTATTTTCCGCACTATAAGGCGCACTTAAAAGCCTTTAATTTTCTCAAAAAACGACAGTGCGCCTTGTAATCCGGAGCGCCTTATATATGGATCAATTGGTTAATTGGTTGATCCATACTGGTTGTACACGGCGCTCTGTCAAAATGTTTCAGTACGACTGGTAAACTACAAAGCCGCACCGCGGTAAACACCGGTACTGTGCTTACTCCTAGTCCAACACCACTTGTGTGTATAAAGACCCCAAAATGGCACCTTTCAAGAGACACGCTTACGACGCTATTCTATTCTATGCGCCTTATAATCCGGTGCGCCCTATATATAAAAACAGTTCTAACATAGGCCATTCATTGAAGGTGCGCCTTATAATCCGGTGCGCTTTATAGTGCGGAAAATACGGTAGTTGTCTCTTTTAGCCACTTGTTAGCAACCGCCTTTTTGAAGAGACTTAAAAACTTTGAAATTCATTGGAGGTTTATATACTGGCGTATTTTATATCATAGCACAAAATGTTAAAATACCTCAAGTTTGTGAGCACCACAGATCTTATTTCTGACATCTAACCAAAGGGGGGGGGGGGGGCGGAAGTGACAAAATGATGACTCATTTCCCGGTTTTATAACTCATGTCTGCATCTTGTTACTGTGAGGTTGCCACCAAGACTCCACCTCTGTTTTTGCGTGGCTTAAACAAACGAAAATATAACGTGCCAATTAAGTGAGCTCTAGAGGTGCTGCTGGGTAGATTTTGTTACCTTTGGACGGAACCAGGCTAGCTGTTTCCCCCTGTATCCAGTCTTTATGCTAAGCTAACAATTTCCTAGCTTCGGCATGACAGCGGTATCTCAAACCTCAAACTATTCCTTCAACTGTCGCAGGATAAAGTTCTAAAGTAATATGATGTTTGTATAACTGTAATAAGAGTAGACGCCAACATAACGACAAATATGCCGGGTTGTGTTTGCAGATAGTTCCGAAAATGATAAAGCAAGAAATCCAATACACATGAATAACAAAAAGCTCAAAGCCCATAAGGACACAGTTAGATTCAGTGACATACAGTATAAAGAGCCAAATCCCCCTCCATTCATGTGCACTTTTCCTACATATTTGTATATTTCTCAGAAGAAGCGGCTCCTCTGCGCTCAACTGCTTCCAGATGTGGAATGCCAGAGATAATCTCTCGTTTTGGATCTCAATGAGAGCAGGGTGTCTTGCAGAAGCTGGAGGTCCAGATCCGGCTCCCAGATCTGTAGATATCCCACACGTGCGGACCGTAAGAAGTAGAAATGCACACACACACACACACACGTATATACACTCAGGCCTCAAGGCCCCAAACCAGGAGAAGAAGTCAAAGCTATCGGCTAACGTTAACTCAATTATGGTTTTCCAAAAGAAGAAATACAGAGCAATAAGCAAATCACATTATCAAGTGACACATAAGCAAAAGCAGAGCACAGAGACATTATGGTAGACCCAGAAGTTGTTTTTAATATATATGGATATGAAATAAATCCCAATATGTAACCATTGATACATCTGTAGAAAAAAAACAAATGAATAATGCCTCTACACTCTTTCCAATTCAATTCCTCAGTGGTTTTGGTCACACAAACTCACACACGCACATACTAATAATACACACCAAATACAACATTCGTTCACAACAACACAAATGACTCCCTCATGAGTTTGGGTTTTTTTAACGGCGAAAAAAGTCCTACATTCTACAAACACTGTCAAGATGGCAAATAACTATTCCGGGTTTTTTTTTCCCCAACCCGCTATTTTATACTTTGATTACTATTTATTCATTCCAGTTTATAGCGTTTGAAGTGGTGTTGCGCTGATGGCTAACAGATGCTTCGGGGAGAGACGGAACAGATAGGGAACTCTGGGAGCTCAGACCGTTTGAAAATGGGATGCCGTTTGAAAATGTGAGAACAATGCTTCTTTAATGTGCATTATCAACAGCATCGCAAACACGTCTCTGTGAGCGACGTGCTGGCCAGTTCTTCTTGCCAATAAAACATCAAAAATGCGCAGCAACGCTAAAGGAAAGATTTCTGGATGTTTAAAAAAAACAAAAAAAGCGCTATTGACGTCGGTTTTATTTGGGTTTTGAGGGGAAATACTGAGCATAGCGTTTCATTACAGCTCCAGGACCTCTAGCTGGCAGGTCTCTCGTAGCCTACGTAAACAACTGTTGCCAGGCATCACAGCAACCCAAAATGTATATGGCAACAGAGCAGAGCGGAGACCGGGGCACTCGGGCAACTCAACATCCAATCAGAGTAAAGGTTTCCAGACTGGAAAAAGTGTCCGACACAATCATCATAGTTTAGAGGGGAAAAGCAATTAAGCAGCAAACCGAACAAGAATTTCAGAAAAATAAGAATGTCTCCCTCGCAAACATAAGCGAGTAGAGAATTAATGTCATTACTGAACATGTGGGTATTTTTCTGTCCGCAAAAAACAAAAGATCGTCTTTGTCCAAGATGCGGTTCATGTTTCAAGTTTTCCCTGGCACCGGAGCGGTCATTACAACGTTTGGCAGCAGCCGGGCGTTATAGATTCACATCTATAGAGGGGAATACCAGTCGTCCAGAGCGAGCTGAGCTGGAAACGTCCTAAAGTAGCCCTATTTAAAAAAAGAAAAGAATAAGAAAGCCGGGCCTGAAAAATCCATCTACGGCCTCGACCGACCTTTTGCCTCTAAGGTGCGAGGCGGCGTGCGTTGTTGAAGTATGTTATCCACAGGGTTCTCCTGTGGCAGAGGAGGCAACCAGTCAATAAGGGACCAGATTGCAAATCATAAAGCATAACAAGCTCACATTTCTCAAAACGGTCTGCTTCTGCTTGAAGGAAAATGGAAATGTTTATAGAGAGAGAAAGAGGCGAGGGGGGAGAAACATGTTGGATTCCAGACCTCGTGGCTCATTGTTGTCTCTGCAGAAAGCATAGCAAAGGTTCGGGGGCCTTTTTCACAGTCGCTTCAAAAAGTAAAAAAAATAAAAGTCACATGCTAAATACTCAACGGAAAACTATCCAGAATTATATTTTTTTGTGTCTCTTAGCCATTGACTGTCCGCTAAACTAAACCTCTCTTCAGCACATGCACTGCAACCCCGAACTTGTCTAGATGTTACCCAGAGGAGCCGAGGGTGACAACGCGATTGTCGAAATCAGTCGGACCGGACACTTAACGGACTCTACCCTGCCAGCTCCCTAGTGCAAAGTCTGCGTAATGTCTGAGTGAGCCCATGTGTGAGCCGAGCCGGTCACTGTCCGGAGAATTCACAGCGACAAGTGGGCGCCTCGATGGCGTTTCCATTCCACGGCGAAATCGTCAGACACATTTTAAAGGAACGGCGTGCAGGAACGACCTGCACGCTCTACCCGGGCCTCAACCCTCAACTGGACTAAATGGAGTATTTCCAGTTCGTGAGAAAGTATCTGACACGGACAATGTCAGGCTGTGAAAATAAAATCTGACCTGACCTGATTCTCCAGACACTTGAGTTTAGTTGTGAAAACGGTTATAGTTAGTGTTGCTACGCCTGTAAAGCGTTCTGTTCTTGCATGGCATAGTCTTCAATCATTAGGGGGGCGGACTGATTGTTCATTTTTGAATCAATGGTGCGTTCACACCAAATGCAGCGCAAATTTTCACTGTATTCACTGTGTCTAGCAAGCCACACGTCGGCTGGTTTACTACAGCTGTATGAACCCAAAATAAACAGATTCTGTTGCGATTTAACTGCAATAAACGGACTAAAAGGGATGCCGAAATAACTACGTAATGATGCAGATTTGTAAAAAGTTTGAATTCATGTCGTGTTAGTTCTCTCCGCAAGACGACAAGCAAATCACTTTTAAAATACTTGTTTTCGCAATGGAGCTCGGATCGATCGGTGCTATTCTATGCTAACATTGTAGCAGCTCCATCAACACTCAACATAACGTTATATAGGCTTAAATACGGCAGCGTCTTTTTCATTGTTTGTACCATACGGTTTACACACATACATTTATACACATAGTTTCGTCCGGTCTCTACCAGCATCTCAACGCTGATAGGCTATCGCGCCACAGCGTCACGCGAATTTTGGCTTTTGGTGTGAACACGGCATAAGGCTTCATTCTAGCATAACCCGGTTTCGATGCTCGGCTATCATCGTCATCTTTTCCTCAAAAAACCTCCACGCCACCTCTCTCAGAGCCCTAATCCTCAATCGGCCCTGTGCTCTCGTTTCATTTCCCTCTTCTCATGTTTCTCACTTGCTCCCTTTTTTTCCGTGCGTCATATTCGCGTCGAAGCCTGGTTCCTTTCGGATCACTCCTCCCTCTCCTCTCACAGAGATGCGAGGAGCGCTGCCCCGGGTTCTGGCCTCGGAACAAGCGGGTTCCTTGTGAGGCTCTGTTTGCTCTGCGAGTTGTTTTCTCACATAGCGGCGTTTCGCGGCCTCGCCTGGCGAATCACACCTCTGTGCGTGTGTTTGGGAATACTCGGCATGGAGTACTCCAAGCTCGTGAATTCATCTGTAGTTTGTGCACATTCTTAATTGCTCTGTGTGTGTGAGAGTGCTTGTTTACAGTGCTGAGTTGTGTATGTATGGCATGAGAGTGGCCTCGGGGCGGTGCGTACCTTAAAGCCTGGCTCGCCGGGTAACTAATGCACCGAGGCATGCCTGCCTTCCTGTTTTCTTAATCAACAAACATTTAAGGGAAATCAGCAGGGTTTTACGAGGCGTTATTAGAAAGACTAAGAGTAAAAACACCGTCTACCTCAAGTGCTCTCAATACCAGGAGGAAGTGCTCGGGGGGGAAATGTGCTGCCGAAGTGATCATATCTCACGCTCTCAAAAATTGGCTTTTCTGCTTAAATCAAGTGAGATTTAAAATTGGTCCTTGCGATGGAAAATGTGCGTCGCTGTAAATGATAAATACATATTTCATAAAGGAGCGCCAGTGAGTAGACAGGCTGACACTTTTGGACCTGCTGCAGCAGTTGATAAAGCTACGATTTAACATTTTAATACGAATGTCACCACTTTCTTGCAGTCCTTTTCAGCAGGAATTCAGTCAAGTCAGAAAGGTGTGGAGCTGCTGGTTTTCATTCTGAGGTACGTCATGACCCACCCCTGTTGATGTCAGACGGAGCAAAGATACAAGTCTTCTGGTGTTTAATTATATATGCTTCGATATTTTTCTTGTTTTTATCAAACAACCCCCCCCCCCCCCCGTTTCGTTTTGTACCTCTAGAAGCTGTAAAAATCCGTCGAGAGTATCACCGATTACAACCGTAATAAACACATTAAAAGGTTTTACGCTCAGTCAATTCAAACACAGGTGATATTTCGTACGACATATTTTGTCCCACAGCATTTTTTGTCATTACACGTTTGCTTCAGAGCCAGCTAATAATAATCGACTTGGAATAGTGTTCACCTGACAAAACAGCATCCCTGTATTATGTATGTCGGTCATGCCTGCCCACTTGGCGGCCCTGGCCTCTCCTGAGATGTCTGAGGCGATGCTTTCAGAGATAGTTAGCTTTCCTGGTCTCAACTCAATCTCAGGACGTTTAGCACACAATGACCTGAGGGATGGGATTTCCCCAAGATAATCTCTGAGGCGGCAGTGGAAGGCAGCTGATCTCCACTAACAAAACAAAAAGAAATACATCTAATGCCAAAACAATCGGCGCTAACAAGGCTAAAATCTCGCTTGCTGAAGTTGGCATTATGTCCAAAGTTCAGCAGTGTTTTTTCATTATAATCTTTCAAGATTTCAGCATCTGAATAGTTTAAATAATGGCAGTTCAAACCTGCTCCAAAACCAATTGTCCCCTCTCAGAAAATCCCACAACCACTCCTCTGTTGTTATCACTGTAGCTATACAGGACATGGGGAAAGAAAGAGGTGAAAACACAGACAGACTTTGATGCAACTAGCATTACAGCACCCCACCACCATGACCTCCCTCCCTCTCTACCTCCTCCGTACCGACAGAGAACGACCGGTTTGAACCAGACAAAGAGGAATTTCTGCACTGCGGCCAAAAATCAGAGACTCGAGCAGGGATCACATTGCGTGTTGATGTCGTTTTTTTTTGTTTTTTTTAGCGAACACTGATACCAGCCTCACGCTGACTGCCATGTTTTTTACAGGATTGGCTAACAAGCGCGTATGCAACAGGGAGTACAGAAAACATCGACTGCGTTGGGAAATCCCGTAGACTGCAGCTCAAAGTCTGAGCACCCCTTGGCACCGTTGTTGCTATTGCGAAAAGTTTGCATCATATTTTTAACCTGGTGTTTTCTCAAGATTTGGCATTACTTCCCCGCTGAGAAGTGGGGGCGGAAAGAGTCCTGTCACAACCAATCACAGTTACAAAGAAAACACATAGCGTGTTTTACAGCTTGGGGGCTCCGGTGCTCCAAAGAGCAAAGGCCTATTTTCTGTGGTGGATTACTGAAACAATGGTAAGTAGTTCAAGTTTCAAGTGCTGAGGAGACATACAAGATCAGGCTCTTTTACAGCAACATCTCCAGCAGTCTCGGCACTGATCCGATATCATGTCTTCTATGAGCAGACGGGGAAACACAAGTATTGGTCCTCGGTAACGTCTGGTGGTTCAGGTATCAGAAGGACAAAAAGCGTATGGGAACATCTCTGCGGTTCATACAGCACAAGGTCCCATTTTAGAAACTCTTGCCCACACATTTTCCTCCTCGCTTTTTTCCCCACACCCTGAACCTCTGTTTTCTGTCTCACACTCCTGTCTGTCAGCTCTCCACCTCAAGCCTCTCTCTCTTGAACACACACACATATATATATATACACAGGACCTTGCTGTACTCCGCTCCCCTTCCCAGCAGAGTGATGCAGCTTTGCTTTTATGAGATACCAGAGTTGGGCTCGCGGCAGGATGACTGACTGGCTTGTAGAAGGGGACAGAGGAACCATTTTGTGCCTCGCCGCCTCGCTGAATCCCTTTTTAAAATATTCATTCATAAACTCCTGGAGCCTTTTACTCCAAATCAAACACTGGGCCCATAGGAGAAGCACTGAGCTGATGCATCCAGAGAGGAAAACAAAAATACAGGGTAAACAGGACCACGGGTGGAGAGCAAAATTAATCTAAATATTTATGCGCTGAATATACTCTTGATTTTATTCATTGTGTTTTTAGGGAAATGATTTGGACCAAAAGTGTGTCAACAGGATTTGTGTTTGGGAAAATATGCAAAAGCGGGTAAAACTGCTTACTCATTTTTGCAGAGCAGCTGTGCTCATCTCAGGGGAAATTTCCCAAAACAATGGTGTTTTCTCTTTTGTTTTTTAGATTAAATGGCAATACGTTTGTGCATAACAAAAAATAAAGCATTTTAGTGACGTTAAGCTGATAACATGTCGTTATATTCATCATTAGGATTGGGTAATAAATCCATCACTAACTTTGTGCGTAAAGTTCGTAACTAGCTTAAAATTTGCCATTTACCAAAATGGGTTGCACCATTAAGTAAGAAATATCTTAAATGTTTGCACTGTCCTATCAGATGCTATAAACTATGTCAACAGGACGTCACGTTAGCATCACAAACTGTAGCATAACTGCCAGTTTCAGGGGGAAAACAAAATATTGAACTACTATTCCTTTGTAAATGAAAATATTTAAGTTATTATCCGTATTTATATGCGATATTTTGAGTCTGTCGTATATACGCAGTTTTATCGAGTGGGAGGTAGCATCTCAGATTACGCTAACCGTTATCGCGTTATTATGAATCCCACTGCTTTTCTCGTCAAGACTGCCCTTCGTAGAATTCAAGCGCTAAGATTGGCCAGGCGTCCATGCTCGCCGAGGTACCCGTAACACCGTTTGTTCAGGTCCTTTGCCCCGACCAATGGGCTATCCTGACCCCGACTACTCGAGGTCAATGCCTAACCTTAACCAACTGTCTCTGTCTCAACCAGCTGCACAAGGCGGGTCTTGTCTAGAAATGCAGCGGGATTCATTATTACGCAGCGCTGTCAGGTAAAATGTCTTGTAATGTGAAGTGTGTTGTGCTATTTTTGTGACGTGTTTAAAATCGTCCCCCTTCACATATTTTACAAACTGAATTTAATCAAGTGTCATGTCAGGTGTGTCAACCACATGACCTCTTTCACTCCTTAACGGGTCATAAATTAGCAAGCTAACAAAAGTTTGGTCTGTCGGTTCCGTTAGCGAAGCAACAGTTTCACCTGGCAGGTACTGGGTATAAATACATCTAACAACTAGACCCAGGAAGTCATTTGTCTCCAGCTCCACAATTAACGTACAGAAATGCTTGCGGTGCGACCGGCTCCAGGTATTTAACGTTTGTGGTTAATTAACATGACGTATAATTCCCTTTCATGCATGCATTGAATTGGTGTGTTGTGTGTGCCGCCATCTTTGCCGCACTGCAGTAGCCTAGAAACTTTAACTAGATGACAAGCAATGTAAAAGCTACAACACCCGGCTGTCTTTTCCAAACAGAACTGCAGTATGAAATCCTTTTTTCTTTTTCTTTTCACACGTGTCTCCCCACAAATGCCTCCTCTTTACAGAAGCTTCTCTGACACCTCAGATGTCACCCGAACTAACTCCTCGCCCGTGAAAGTACAGAGTGCCTGGGCGGCAGAATCGCTTCACAGACAAATATTACGATATCTGCACCGAACGTCAAGACCAATCGACCTCGGCGTGACAGATTTATGAGCATAAGAGCGGGCCAGACACAGAGAACAGAAAGGAGGAAATGGAGAGGAAATCAGGAGTGATTGAGATTAAAGCGAGTCCCGAGATGAAAGGAAAGTAATGCATGAGTGTAGGAGGGGAGCGCAGTAGGGGGGGTGTGGGGGTATTGAACCTCACTCAGTCTTAGGCAAGTAAATGTACTGTATGTGTGCAACGGCCTGTGGATCTAAATAAGATTTAAATTGGCCGTGCATGTGACGGACACTTGTTAAGAAGATATTGTTACACTTTGTCGTCGTAGATGAGAAGAAAAAAAGGTGGAGGCGGTGTACAAAACAAATTAAAAAAAAATGGGATGCAGCCTCTGTAAAATTCTTCGTTTGGTTGTTTTTTCACAGTTCCGTGTTCATGAAAGCACCTCGGCCTATTTTTTATCCACGGCGTCAACACAGTTTGTCACGGCAGGGGCGCCAAACATGCAGGCTGCCAAAACACCCCATTCTGCATGGGGTGTTAGATGCCCCCCCCCCCCCACACACCTTCTTCCTCCTCCTCCCTCCTGCAGACATCATAAATCACCATGTCTCTTCGAGGTTGACCTGCTGATGAACCGCGCTTTTAAGTCATTTAAATAGTTAAAGCAGGGGGCCATACACACACACACGCCTACGTGCATGCACTTCTGTGCGGTCAGAGGTTTAATATTTAATACCTTCCTACTGTACTTTTGCAGCTACTTAAATAGAAGCAAATGACAGGTGAAATTTGGGCAGCGATGGCATGATGAAAATAAAGCGCTTAAAGGACATGTAGTTCATATTTTCAACCAAAGAGTAATTTTTTCTAAATGCTACTTCACATTCAGTTGTCATTTCGACACACTTATTAGTATTTTGTTCTGGCGGACAGGAGAGATTCGGGAAGTTCAGGTGGGTCAGCTGCGAAAAAAAAGAAAGGCAGAAATAACAGCGAGTAAAAGTCTGAAAAATAGACACGGGGAGAGAGACAGACATGGAGAAACAAACACCCGGAGAGGGACGAGAAGGAATAGAAAACCAGAGGAGTGAGAAAAAAGCAGACTAAAGTGTCCTGGGGCGAGGCCTGCAGGAAATGAATTCAACAGTCTTGGAGAAATGAGAATGGGGAAAGCAGCTGTGGGGGCCGCAGCGCTCTGCAACACCTTGATCTGCAAGGCCTCTTGAGGGCCAACTCCACCAACACCACATGGCTAATAGAGTAAAACCAGAAAACGACACTGTAGTTGATGACCGGCTGTAATTAAACGCTGATTAGACTGCGGCTCCAGCTTTCCTTGTGGCACAAGTGCTATAAACCTTCTGATGTAAGCAATACCACTGTCAAGGACTGCAGTGTGTTCATTGTGATTTATACCAACTTACCATGGGAAAGATTTTAAAATAGAGGCTAGAGAAATAATAGTGGGAACGATATGGATATTCACGCATTGCTGGCCAGGATAATTGGATTATTAGACTTTGTAGCAGTAAATCCCAGCTTAAGAGTTTTCATTAATCACGTTCTGAGGTAAACACTTATGCAAATGTGAAATGTTTTCACACTAGATTACAGTAAAACAGGTTTGCCTTCTGTCTCGTGTGTAAAAGCGAATGGATTTATTACACTTCCTGCCCTTAAATCAAAAAATGTCCACGACCCAAAAGAGGATTAAGTAAGACAGTGTTTGTAGCAAAAAAATAAGTCCAAACAAAGAGTGGGAAGAACGGAGGGGATAGTCGGGGTCCTTTCGGCTGAGGACGAGCCCACACAGATGGTGCTAGGACAGAGGGAGGACTGATTAATGATTAATCTACCTTGGCCACGACAGAGACGATCGCAAACACGGCCCAGGAGGAGAGCCACTCCAAACTCTGGCAGAGAAAGGAGACGCGCTGGCAAATACGCCGTCATTCAGCGGGCTCACTGGACCTCGTGCACATTGTGCCCTTAAGTGATGGACCAGTGAAAAAGAGAGAGCTATTTAAAGGCCTTACAGAGACCGTGCTTAAAGTGGGCGAGTGGGTGCTGTGTGTGCGTGTGCGTGTGTGTGTGTGTGTGTGTGTGTGTGTGTGTGTGTGTGTGTGTGTGGAAGAAGATAGAGAAAGAAAGGGGCTTATGTTAACACACGTGAAAATAACTACCTCTTTGTTTATTCACTATCTGCTCTGAATGACTAATTATCAAATGTGTCCGTTGACTGAAAGGCTGTAAATGAGACAGTGATTTCAATTAACTTTCATGTGTATGTCAAATGAAAAAAAAGCATGGTTTCACCTTGATTACCATAATTCATCTGACATTACACTACAGTACAATGACTACATTTTAAGTTTCAGTTGGAATAGCTCCACACTCTGTTATGTACTGCTGTAGTTTGAATATAATTGATTCAATCATTACTGTGTCATCATCGTCGTATCTTTTTGAAATGTAATGAAATATTAATATCATGTTATTAATACACACGTGATATTATTGTGTAAATAATCCAATTCTAGAAGTGCTATGATAATAAACTGAGTATCTTTGGGTTTGGGAGTGTCGGGTGGACAAAACTTTAAGATGTCACCTCGTTTTTTGGGGAAAATTGTGATTTTCAATAAAGGCCTTTTAATGTGAAGAGAGTAGCAGCTAATATTCCCCAAAATTCACTATGCAAACCGAATAGTTTTACAGAGCAGCTGTAAAAAGTTGTTTTTGAAACACTGAAGCACCATTTGGTTTTAATTCAATGTTTAACAAAGCTTGTCGATAAAGGACAACGGCTCAGAAAATAAGAACCGACATCACTGATAGCACCAGTATCAGAGCGGTGAGTTTGGGGTTTTTGGAATCTGTATCAGGAGAACATTCAGACTGGCGCACCACTGCTTCATGCTTAATAACAGTCCTGCAGCATTGTTGATGACTTTGAAAATAATCCAAGACACATTTGCCTATTTTTCCCTCAAAGAAGTAAAATCCTAAACCGGTAGAGATGGAAAGAAAAAAAGCAAGATAACGAAGCCACTGTGGGCTTTTCTCGTTACTGCTTCTGTATCATTCATCTGACCAGCGGCAGCGTCTGCTGCAGCTGAGGCGAGGTGATTACTTCCCGAGGAGACGGACTGAGAACAGATCATGATGTGGCCGTTCCAGGTGAGGACGGCGATACAATGCGGTGGGAGGAGGGGAGGAAGACAGAGGCCGTGCGTGCTGCGGTGGGGATATGAGGTTGTTTTATTGTGTGTGTTTGAATGCGGGGTGCTCGTACATTTGTGGTGGTGGTGGTGGTGGATTGTCTGTCGGCAGCAGCTGTTTGCTGTTGAGATGTGAGCCAGGCGGTGTTGTGCTGTACAGCAACATGACCGTAACTGCTCTGCAAACAGATAGCAGACGAAACAAATAATGTGGTGGTGGTGGTGGGGGGGGGGGCTTTCATATAAGAGATTAAAATCAAAACAAAGACATTCAAAATGAATCCGAAAGGGATGAGACTCCAGCCGTCGTTTGTGGTTTGACGGACTGTCAGAACACTTTTCCTGAGATTGCCCACCTGTCACGGGACTGCTGCCTTGGACGTTATACAACACTGATAACATAATAGAATTCCTGTTGTGAATTTTGCCCTAAAGAAACAAATGAAAAGAAAACCCCTTTTTCACTATTATTTAGCTCTCTGTGTGTCTTAAGTGCACCTGCCAAACCCACAGCCGAGCCTCTCGCTGCTCACCTGCATGAATCCCAACAGTTTGCAGTCTATTTTTACCGATGTATTACACCTTTTCAGTAAGTATTAGATCACTGCAGCTCTCAAAAATATTACTGCAGTTATTATTTTTTTTCCCCTCTATCGGTCTCCTTCCCTCTCTCAATTTCCTCTCCCTTTCCATCTGTTCTCACCGGTGGCTTCTGATTAAATGGAAGGCAAAAAAAAAAGCTGCTAGAATCAATATTCTCGCTCCGTCAGCCCAGCGTCTCAACTCTCCATCATGCCAGTCAGTCTTTTCTTTAACCTCCTAACGTTTAAAGAGACGGATGCAAAGCCAGCGTACATAAAAATACGCATGGTTTTATGTTTGTTTTTTTGCTTTTGTTTTCTCATTCTTTTATCCAGTAAGCTGAGAGTACACTCTAGCCCCCAAAGAATGGACCCAGCAAGACTCTTTGTTTCCCAAGCTCGAGGTGGCTGAGAAAAAGCATCGACATAAGAGCATGAAGGAGTCCATCTGTCTGGCTGAAATATCGGTGATCGCTAGAGGATGAAGAGGGGGAGCCCTAACAGTTAAATCCACATAAAAGTGTTTTTTCACTCACGGAACAGATGCTTTTCCCCTTTTAACAAATGCATCACCACAGTCAGGGGGTCCAGGCTTAATATATCCTGACAGCCCTTAGAACTGTCTTTACTCTCACTGGGACCCCCTGTTTTTTTTATTTTACCCTCAAGTCTATTTTTGTGGCATTCAGTGAAGCTGCTTGAATCACACAAACATCCCGCTGTCCTTGATAGGAACCGTGTCTACATTGACTGATCGAGGCTCCCTGTCTGTCTGTGAGCTCGCCTGCTTCACTACAGGCAGATCCCCATCACTCTCTACGGTGGGCAGGGAAGTAAATATCAATGAATCAATACGTTGATACTGTTGATTTCTTAAATTTCTTGATTCATGGAAGACACTTTTATTGCTCACATGTTTCTTCCGATGTGGATTCCATGTAAGATCTGCCAGTGTAGTGGTACGGGGTTACTTTCTTTATTGGGTAGTGAAATACCAATCAGATCTACTTATATATTATCGCAGATGCCTGAACGCTGTTTTCTCGCCGAGAATATACAATTGTGTTTGTACTACTGACCAGCTAGAAGCCGTGGTTTACTCAGTCCTTTAATTACCATCGATGGAACCAATAATAACTTCATTTAGTCAACAGATTAACTCTGAACGCATGGTGCGATCTTGAATGGGTCACTTTCGCTCTCTGTGTCTTCATACAGTACTCCCTCTCGTCTGCGTCGTGTCGGTGAGCAGGCAGGAAATTGGAAGGGACAGACAGGTGCGTTTGAGCGTATGCAGGTCATTTTATCGATGTCACACATGGAGTGAATGAATAGGGAGGCTGACATGGGCCCCTTAGGATCCCTCTTTGGTGGTGTCGATTGGAGGAGGCGGCGTAAGGCAGATCCATACAGCAACAAGTGTGTGCGTGTGTGTGTGTGTGTGTGTGTGTGTGTGTGTGTGTGTCGGAAACAGAGTTAAGTTTAATTCTAAAGCCTCTGAGCTCCCATGGGGTCTGAGGGATCAGACAAAGGAAACCAATGGGTACCCAGGGGACTCTAATAAAGCCCCGTTTCAAGCACACACCCACACACACACACACACTCACACACATAATGTGACAGTACAGAATAGTTGCTGCACATACAGACACACACACACACACACACCTGCGCCTGTGTGCTGGATGCAGACATGTGTCTGGAGCTCTGCTTTTTATTATGAAGGCGAGACCGTCAATGACATCCTCCTTTTCGGGGCCATTGTAGTGCACACACACACACACACACACACACGCTTGCAGTGATGAACCCACAGGTCTCCTCGCCTCTGCAGAGCTTCATAGCATCTCTCAGTTCAGTTAGCATTTAGCTGTCCGCCCCCCCCCCCCCTAAAAGCTTACTCTCACTGCTCTCGTGGCCTGCAGCACGATAGCGGCCAGCATCGAACAGCAGACAGACACAGTTAGCAACTAGCTGGTGACACATAGCGCTTTAGCTAAACAGCAAGAGATTGTTCTCAAGATTTGGTAGAGACCAAAAAAACAGCTAAAAAGCTATGTTTGAAAATTTGAAGTTTCTCAAATGACAGCAGCGCCACACTCAGACTCGACTCTTGCCCTCCGAAGACCGCCTCGTGTCAGCGTAATGAAAACACAAAAGCCAGTAATGCAGCTCGAGGACAATACCCTCTCCGCGTGGTGAACCCGTAAGCCCCCCCCCCCCCAGCTGCAATAAGCCCACATCCCACTGCGGTGTGTGGCGGCCGCACACAGATTAAACGGGAAGGCCTCCGTGTTGAAATGGATAGATCCGGTATCTCCTTTTCTGTCCGTGTGGCACTTACATAAATACGCAATAATCAAAATAAGGCTTGTTAATCTTGAAAGCTTCCCACTGCGACACACAGAGAAGAAGAAATGTGATATTGAAAAGCTGCCTTTGTAGAGTGAGGCAGTAAGTCGATGAGTCATGGGTGGGGGGGGGGGGGGGGGGGTTGTGTGCTGCTTCAGAGGGGATTATAAAGCATGCATTACAGGTCAACAATTAGAAACCAATGATCATGTGTGGAACCACGGAGACAGTCAGGTGCTGTGGAAAGTGTCCCCCCCATGTGATTTACCTCACTCACCAAGACGTATTAGACTGCAAAGTTCAACTGGTGACATTCAATCTGTCTCTTCAGCAGCGCGTTGTACATGCGAACAACCACTTACTGTATGCACACACATATGTTCACGGGTGTCTGACGCGCAAACACACCTTTTTCCATTTCAATCCCCGTCTCATTCAAAAACATAAGCAGCTTTCGTCTCCTCAATTTATGCAGGCTGAATGTTTTCGCGTCTGGTATTCAGATTAGCGGCGCCGCTAAATGCGCTGCCGCTGTCCCGTCGAGGCCCCTGGCCCGTCGCGGCCCCTGTCCTCGGCGGATGCACCTCTCCGTTTTTTTTTCAGCAAAACCAGCAGCCGGCCAACAGCAGACAGCTCCCAGACAAAACAATCCGCCGTTATTAATGAGGGACACTTTTCACCTCACTTAAGAGAGGTAAATAGACCCTGTGAATGTCGAGCCATGTGGGCTGCTTCAGAGAAGCCAGATCAAAGAGGATTCAGTGATTCGCTTTGACATCTGGACAGCCCCCGAAAAAACAACAGCGAATAACCACCCACGACTCTGTCTGGTTAACAAATATCCCTGTTGGTAGCTGCTAAGCTATGTGATTGTTTTCAGAGGGAGCATAAGATGGTGTTAAGCAAACAAACTAGCACTTTATATCATTGGGACTTTTGAGTCCTGTGTTTGGTATGCATGAAGTACCTACTGCATACTTACTGAGGACAATAAGGTTGATATTATCTTGTGAGGAATCTTGTCAAGATACCCGTCTTGATCCAGTATTAAAGGAACATTAGCAATGGAATACTGACATTTTGGGAAATATGCTTTCCTGCTGAGAGTTGAGGTAATAACAAGCAGTTTGTAGATTGTCATCCAACGACCATCGAAAGCCAAAGTGTTTATTTGTGCTGGTTTCCAGGCACCCTCACCGTGCCAACAAGTCTCCAGGAAGTCACTGCATCTTTGTTGTTTTTCCACTTCTCTCTGTGTTCAGATATAACATTTTTACACAGTTAAACAGGCTAGCTGTACGAGACTGGCATTGATCTTCTCATCTAACTCGGAAAACACGAAAGCAGATCATTCAATTTCCCAAAATGTCAAACTATTCCCGCAGGTGACTCTTCTTTTTTTTCTTTTTGTTGCTTCGGACCAAACTTAAGTAACAAACTGTTGTGACCATGTTTTGATGTCAGCAATGAAGCAGCTGTCGTAATACATTTTTTTCCCCATGTATGCAGCATCAATTAATATACTCATTAACTTACTGTTGAATTACTCGAAAGTCTCATACATGCCAGCAAAAAAGCGATTACTAATGACTATTTTCCCGTCGTTTGGCCAATAAAATGTCAGCAAATAGCGGAAGTTGTACAGCAGGTGACATCTTAAAAGCAAAAAGCAAAGGCCTTTTAGATACCACCCACTGCCTTTACAATATTGATGCTGTATGTTTCCTTCTTTTTTTCCTGCTACCTTCTCTCACACACACACACACACACACACACACACACACACGCCTGAACCCACGCAACCTCACACCTAACATACACGCTAACCTGTTGTGTACTGAGCTGACTGTCCAGTGTCTCATGGGACAGTAGCAGCACGTCCCATCATTTGACATTGCGTGAGCCACTGACTGCACACTCGGCTGCATCTGTTTGTTTTTTTCTGCTCTACCCAGAGACCCCAGTGTACAGACTGTACAGTTTGACATTCAGGTCTCTCTATTGTCTATTGGATTTCCATGAAAACACACGTTCATGGTAGAAATATGTCTCTCAGTAAAGTATGAAATATAGACACCACGGGACAAAGTGAGACAATAATGGAGCTGAAATGCAATAAAGAAGAAAAAGATATTTTTTTGTTTGCCCGGAGTCATAAGTTGACACAAGTGAATGATGACAGCGGACATAAAGTGCCCAAAACCCTGCAAAGAAAGGTGAAAGCTGCAGCGAGGACAAGGTGGGCGAGTGCTTTGTAGTTATTTTTAAAGTCAGTTGAGCGTTTGCTTCACTGCACAAGATATCAGGGGGGAAAAGCACAGATCGATTAAGAGTTGGTCGTACTGTTATTCTCTGTAGCATGTAGCCTGGCTTCCCTCTGCTGAGTGCTTTGAAGGGTAGCTGTGTAACACTGTGAGAATGTGCCTCATGGGAGGAGCCATTACGTTTCAACAGAGCACAAACATATGAATGAACATCTTTGATGAACCGCATTCTACTTATTGTTTGATGATTGAGTATTACATTTAACACGACGACTGCAGCCCTTTGCTGCTAAAATGAATATATCCACCTAAAAATATAGTTTGAAATTACTCCGAGTGATTTTCTTACCTGTGGGTACAAAGCGAGGCTGAAAATAAATTTTAAAAAACACAGTGCCGCTCCAGGCCACGGTGACATTTTCACAGACTCACGTTAGAAGATTATATTACCAGCACGCATCCACCAGATCCATCTTTAAAAGCAGCCTACCATCCGCACTAGCCCAAGGCCACATGGCTTCTTAACAATGAGAGGCCTAATACAGTGCAGGGATGGCCGTAAAAAAAAAACGTTGTGGTTGTTAAATAGCAAAAGAGAACGAATGTCGAGGAAAGGCTGGTAACGAGGATGCTTTTCACTGGTTTTATTATGTGCTCCAATAAGGCCTCGTGAATTGAATCAATTGAATTTGACAGTTGTGGACAATTACGTCAACGAGTATTCCAGTAAATACTGTGAGGGGAGCTGGAGTCAGATCTGTGTGGTTCTAGGAAGAGTTGATTTTTGGTTTTCAGGTTACGGTGGACTTGGAATTGGAAAATGTAGATGACTGCACATCGTTAATGTTGTGTGGTGAAAACAAGGAGAAGGCCTTAGGTTGTACACGTCTTCTTGTAGTTAAGGACTTGTTGACAATACAACAAAATGGGTCATTTCTCAGTGTCTTTCCAAATAACGGTCCCAAAAAAATGGAACTTTAAGTAAAGTCTTCCAGCTGATATGTTTTACAGCCCGCTACTTTAATGTTGTGGTTCACTCTCTCAACTTTGGTAGCGTCATTTTCGGTCATTTCAGCAGGCAGCCGTTTTTACTGCAAAAAGCACTTCAAACTGTATCCACTGTACGCACACTCCCCGCTCAGCAGCAAATGGCTTCTGATAGAGGACGGTCATTATTTGGGTGACTGCAAGAGCTTGTCAGGAAAAACGTAACATCCAGCAGGTCGCTTTAAACATTATATAACGATAAGAAATGCTCAGATACCATTTTTTCCTTACCGATAGCGACCAGACTTATTTATCGGATGATACAGCGTACCAATCTAATACCAGTGCGATAAAAACAAATTACCAATGGTGTTGTTTCTCCTAAGTGCTTGTTATTCTCCCTGTAAAGTTACTTACTTGATTGGCCTTGGTCTTGCTGAATGACCCTGTGTTGCAGTTCCAGCAAAAGCTGAGGTTGGATCCACTTTGTTGCCGAAGCCCTGCTGGCTCGATGGACTGAGCTCATTCCAATACATTTCTCGCAGGCTTAAAAGTCGGCCTGTTAGTGGCAGTCACGAGGCTGAGTAATGCATCACGAGGACGGACGCCATCCAAATGAATAGCTCTCTCTCTCTCTCTCTCTCTCTCTCACGATCAAATAAAACCAAACTCCTCTCATTGCAGGGTGATTAGTAATACATATTTACACCAGCAGCTGGTGCTTACACAGAGTCAACCATGATGTCACATAAGGTCAGAGTTCACACTGGCTGGAGCCAAGGAGACACCCGGAGCACGGGTCATCATTACTCCCAGCACAGGAAAGAAGCAGCCAACGTTGGCGAGTCATTAGTCCGTCTTTAAAGACGGGGTTGTTTGAGGGTAAATGAGGCAGCACAGTGATTTAGCACGACGACGGATCAGTCAGCCGCACAATGACATCATTCCTCTAGTGTGTGCTGATAAAAATAAACGATACAGCGTGTTATTAAAGGCTATCGCCTTCAAAGAGAGCAGTGTTTTTTTGCGCCTCATAAAAGTTTCAGGACGCTGCCATAAAACAGCCGTTTGTAGTCAGGCACAACTTCCGTGTTGCAATGATTTGCAAGTTATTTTGGGGCATTATGGTTAAAAATACCATCGTCGACAGACTTGCTCTCCTTCACCGTCTGAAGATGTGCTACGGCAAATCCAGCAACCTCTTCTCTCCCCCCCCCACCCCCACAAGGCGCCACTACGAGTTATGTTTAGATCTTGAGTTGAAGTCACATGGAGGTTGCGACCCCGAGCAGACAGCCGGGTCACAGCCTCAGTGACCGGTCTGCGTTTCCTCCGTATACATGTTATTATTCAGGTATGCAGGGAGGAGACGGGGATAGGGTTACTGCGGACTACCCATCCATCACGGCAGGCAATGGGGAGAGAGAGGCAGGGAGAGAGAGAGAGAGAGAGAGAGAGACCACGGGATGATAAATATTAGCAGGAGCCATCTATGAACCGCAGTAGCAGCAGAGAGACTCAAAATCTACACTGTTAAACACACAAAAAGGGAGGCAGAATGACCAAAAGAGAGCGATGTGGTGAGAAAAAAAACAACAACAAATAAGACTTATACTGGAACAAATCAGTGCCGTCAGCTCCCTGGCTTACCCGACCACGAGGCCTGAGAGCTAATTTATAGATCGGTTCAGGTTTTCCGCGGCTGCTGCCTGCAACCTCTCACTCCGTTGTAGAATCCTTTGGGAGAGGAGCAGTTGTGACTGGAAAGTCATTAGCCCGTTCTTTTTGGCCCTCTGGGTTGTAACCCTGACACTTTCACAGAGCATTCATATTGAAAAAAATAGGTTTTATATTATTTCGTCCCAGCCACTATGTATATGTATAAGTATATATATATATATATATATATATATATATATATATATATATATACGTATAAGCAAGGAAAAATACCTTAACTAAGTGGCAGTTTATCTGTAATGATCTCACGGAAATGCATTCAATACTTGCAGTGGTGCTTTGTTTATTCCTGAGCATCTCTAAAGCTTTCTCTCCCGAGCTGCAGAGTTAGTTGCAGGTATATGAATATTCAAGATCCCAACAATTTAAGTACTTTATGAATAATGCTGGCTCTATATGAAAGCATTTCCTGACTCATTGCCATTTGTCATACCCCCCCAAACCCCTCTGCAGTCTCTTTCTCTCTCTCTCTCTCTCTCTCTCTCCATCTGCCTGCAGGGCAGATCCAGAGGACGGCTTCTTGAGGAAGAGAAGAGACAGATTTAAACACTGCTCACTGTGCTGGCTGAGTGCCCGATCCCCGAGATGACTTCGGGGGCTGGAATCTAAAAATTCAAAGATAAAGACAGAGAGAAGGGGAGGGGGAATTAATGTCAGGTGAGTTACGAGGTAACGGCGAAGACGAGGCACACAGTAGCAAGACGGATGGCGAAGGGCGGAAATGAGGTAGAAAAGGTCTTAAACGTGCTCTTAATGACACTGGTACTGTGACAGTAGTTTTAGGGTCGGATTTAAATTAGAAATTTCACTGCTCCGGAACAGTGATGCTAAACTTTATTTTGTGTAGAAGGCGATATGCAATGTCTAAACCGACTTGTTCATCTTCTCCTTCCTCTCTCCTCAGTTAGCTTCCTCATTCTCGTCCCCTCGCTTGGTAGCCATAAACACATGACCCTTCGCCAAGCCGGTAGGTCTTTATTCACTGTTACGATACATTTAGTAAACCTTCGGTAGCTAGCGTTCGTAGCGTTCAATAGCTAACGCTAGATAATGATGTGCTAACGTCCTCTGCTCGTGTTAGCTCGTCACTAGGTGTTTACGTAGAGAAGTTTTTAGATACTTCCAACATCTATCTATTAGTATCACTAATACACAACTTTTAACCATGACTAGCTACAATTCTACAAAAAAACAGCCTGGACGATAATTGGCCAGTCTGTGTTTGAGGGGCGGGACTTAGCGTAGGGTCAACTGCAGCCATCTTTCCATCCTGAAGGCCTCTTTCTCTCCACTCCTCACTGCAGTACACCCCATCAAAATAAAGCTGAATTGATTTCTGTTTCAGTCAACAGCAGCATCTCTTTCCACACAGTTGCGTCACAATTCCATACTACATAATAGCTATATACAGTGTGTACTATAATCCTTGTACTGTTTTTGCAGTTAATATCAAATAAATCAACACTAGTGCACTGAACTGGTTCATACTACCAGGAAATGATAAAAACACTTCACTTATCCAACTTAATGGAGGGCTGCTGCCAATGAACACAGCAAAGTGTTTTCCAAAAAACATTATGTTTATATTTAGTTTGTTGTCTGCGGCTTACCTGGAAACGTATCGCCATCCAACTAGTTCTCATTTTCATCAGCTGTGAGCATCGAGGCGATGCTCACACTGTTTTAAGTAGACATTATTTGTTGCTTTTTCACTATGAACTCACGATGGACTCAAAAGCTTCTGAGAATCACAATGTAGTATTGCAGTATGTGGTGTTACTCCACTTTAACAGCACCCATGGTATTCTGGATGATCCTCAAAACACATTCATTTTTATAGGAACTACTTCTTCGCTAGAAAATAGTTAGAGAACAAACCCTTTTAAATTACCCAGAGATGGAGTTTACGGCTCCATCAACAACTCCACTTTCTCATACTGTACAAAAACATGCACAGACATACTCTATACACTACACTCGCACATGTGATTTACTGGATTATATCACGAAGATATACACAGACAAACAAGCTGACATGCAAGTGGAACCAGAGTCTAAGGCATATTTACCTCGCGCATAAAGTGATTACCGCTGTACGATACTGTTTCCCTTTAGATTAATATGAAGCACATGTTCCTGTTGTGTTTGCAAGTGCGGCTTCATGTTCTCATCTCGATGGTTTAGCTGTGGGATGATAGTATTTACACTGTGTACTCACCTGCTGTACCAACTATATTACAGAATATTTTGCAGTACCTCTGTGCACAAACGTTTCTATAGTGATTTGGATGCAGCCGCAAGTAATTATCCATTGGGGGAATTATGTGTGCCCTTGATGAATGTTTTGTGTGTGTGTGTGTGTGTGTGTGTGTGTGTGTGTGTGTGTGTGTGTGTGTGTGTGTGTGTGCTGTCTCTAGATAGACTGTTTGCTGCTAGTGGTCCCTTGCACTCTCATTAAATGTGGTCTCTGGCAGGGAGTGTAACGCTGCACATTCTCGGGGTGTGGTGGTGCTGGCTTCAATTTCACATTTCTATCAGTGAGCGTGTGTGTGTGTACGTTTGTGTTTGACTGCTTATAAGCTGTAGATTCCATTCGTGCGCTCTGATTGATCCCATAACCGTCCACTCGTTGGCCTTCCACCAAACACAAACTCTGGTTTTAATCTCAGTTTTGTTTTTGTGTGTGTATGTGCGTGTGTCTACATGAGTTTGTGTCCCGCACTGTGTTTATATGTGCAGCAAGCACTACACTGAAAAGGAGCCTGGACATTTAACGTAAAGGAATGCTGCCACAAATAAATTGAAAAAAGCAGCCAAGGTAATACGAGTCTGGACGCTTTGGGAAATATTGGCAAGTGCGGGAATAATTTATTACAATCCTCTTCCTGCTTTTAAACCTCTATTGCTTTCCTCTTCTGTTATTTTCCCCATTAGTGTATGTTGAAAACCTCACCCTCGTCTCCATCTCCCTCCCGCTCTGCTACTCTCTTCACCTCTCCCTCTCTGTCTGGTTCACCTCAGTAGAAGTTTGTGTTTTTCATGTGTCGGTGTGGAGACTGCCACTCTGGCGCTACTTGATGGGAGCATCTGACAAATTAGAGCCACAGCCGTGGGTGTCAAAGGCCTGCGATGTCTGAAGCGGCAGACTATAAAGCTCTCGGAGAGCGACAAAGAGTGTGGCCCCGCGACAGTGAGACACACTTAGATGGGACAAAGTGACAACGCTCTTCCTGCTCTAGATGAAATTCCCTGACAATGCCCGGTTGTGAGAAAGTCAAACAGTCACTTCTTTCAGCTCAGAGTTTCTCTGTGAAACGTTTGCAGCTGTTCAGTCACTTTAGTCTGCAGTCGTGATGCAGGAGGAAGGTGTGACTGATACAACAGGCGGCAGGGCTTTGTTGTGCTATAGAAGGACTGAACTTCCCTTAAGCATCATGGAGCAAACTGTTGAGTCCCCGCCAGCGGCCTGCGCTGTAACCTCAAGCAAGTAAATGAATAATATGTTTTTCTCCCCTCCAATAAAAGTATCACATATTGACCCGCATTGTTATGTTATTTTTGTTAAGAGTTTAACATCAACCGAGTAAAATCTGTGTTCCAGAACCCAAGTCAAAATGTGTTAGCAATTACATAATTACATAAAGAATATCAGAATTTGGGAATGAAAAGTGGATAAATTCCGTTACAGTATATTGCAAAATGTATGCCTATACTTGAAATATAATATATTGGTGTACTAGGACCATTGCATGTAAAAAAGATAATAATTGTGGAGCAAAGAGATTCAATTAGTAAATTCATGAAAAAGAAATGTGGATATTCTCTGATATTTAAACTCAAATTTGCGAGATAATAAAGTCATACATTTCTGAGCAAAAAATCTGTAATTCATCTTTGAACTGATATACACTTATCTTACACGCATACGATCCTCTTGTACTGCTAAGAACTGTCTGTATTGAGTCCTGTGTTTCATTGAGGAAGAAGCCGTTTGAATGACATGCCTATAGCAGCCAATTAATAAAATACATTTGGACCTACAACTGAGCTGCGTTTGGTTCTGACCAATGGAATAGCTGACAGCGTATAGGTCGTACGTGACAAACAGATACAGATAGATGATGGACTGCAGCAGCACAGGAGAGGTTCTAGTAGTTTCTGTTGACGTATATTCGAGATGACGCCCATTCCCTTTGAAGAGGCAACTCGTCTTTGATGCTCACAAGTCACATTTGGGGGGGGAGCATCCCTTCTAAAGGATTCAAAGTCATGTGTATCGCTTCTATCGAAAAGACCACGGAGTTGCCATTTTATTAGGTACACTTAGCTAAAAGTAACGCACTTTGATACAACCGCTCTCATTAAGTTTACTCTCATTGATATAAATGTGGTGGACAAAACATTAGAACCTCCTCACATTATAACGCAATACATTTCAACAGCACCTCAAACTACAGGCTCCAAAATGATCATAAAGTTGATTCATTACCTCTCGAAATCAAAAACTGAAGGGCTGTTGTATTAAGACTCTTTCGCAGTGTGATCTTGAGGCTAGCGGTGCTCCGGTGTAGGGCCAGCAAGCCCTAGGCATAGGCTGTATATAAGAAGTGGACATATTGGTTGATGGGAATCTGGTTCTGAAGCCTTGAGTTTGACATTTTGGCTGTCGCCATCTTGCTTTTTTGCAACCAGAAGTGACACTTGACGATGGAGCTCAGGACAACCGAACGCTGAGTCAGACATTTTTTATAATTATTTTTTTAGAATTAGATTTCATGAACTAGAAACACACTGTGAAAGGGTTTAAGTTGTAAGACGAAAACATGGAGAACTCGCAGACCGGACAACGACGTGGTAGTGACCTGTCAATCACAAGGTAGCCCCGCCCTACCCTGCTTTATGGTCTATTTGACTCTAAATGGATCATAATGTACGAAATGAACATCATGCTGTATTGAAGAAGACTTGAAACTAGAGATTGAGACCATAAACTCATGTTTACAATGTTTACTGAGGTAATAAATCAAGAGAGAAGTTGAGTCATTTTCTCATAGACTTCTATACTATCAGACTTCTTTTTGCAACCAGAGGAGTCGGCCGCTGATGGCCATTAGAGAAAATGCAAGTTTAAGTCACTTCCACATTAGCTTCACTTTACAGACCCGGACGTGGCCGCAAGGCTAAAGTCGGCGTTAGCCCTCTTTGGATTAGTCCAAGGCTAATTGGCAGCTGAGTTTATGTGTGTATATTCAGCACCTTTTTGTGTGCATGTTTTTTTCCTCTAACCCCTCACTACCGATGTGTATCTGTGTCATTGTGACATTAGGACTGATAAGAGTCGAGTGTCAGGAAGTGCAGCCCAGGAGAGTTGAGAGGTGCAGACAGTGTTCGTGTAAACAACCAGTGAGCAGCTGTGGCAAAAAGCTAACATGACCAAGAAGGTGAGGCAGTGAGCTAGCGAAGCAGTGAGGCGACTGCAACAGGGCAACACACACACACACACACACACACACACACTCACACATATATAATTGGACACTCTAACCCCTCACAACCACACATATGTAGGCTTGCTTGTCTTCAGGCATGCACACTCTCTCACACACACACACACACACACACCAGGTGTGTGCTTGACACATGGTGATAATGGCATGCAGGCATGACTAATCCGCAGAGCCTCACTGGTGAGAATAGGGGTAAGCCCGGGCATATGGAGATCATCACTCACACCTAGAGAACAAGTGATATAGCGGTGGGACAAGATCTATGGTTTTAAATGAGGGCCTGGGCTCTGGCCTCTCAGTGCCAGAGCCCATTACAGGCAATCACTCACTCTAAATAAGCACACCAAGAGCTGATTAAAGGAGGGAGATTGAGAGAGGGAAAAAAGAAAAACTCGGATGGATGTCGGCGAGTGAGGGAGAGAGAAAGACGGAGTCGAACTACATGAATCATTCTGAGGATTGCGAGGAAAGTAACATCACACCTTCGTCAACGGTCGCTCACTCATCTGAACCGGGGGGGATACATTGAAAAGAAGCAGGTAGCGTCTGATGGGACCCGAGAGGTGTCGTCCCAATTTATCTGACGGTGCCTCGGCTGAGTCACCGGCGTTTTAAACTCGCCTTTTATCTTCGGATCCGTCCTTCCCACGAAAGGGCCCCATCGCTCAGCGACCTCCCTGAATAAGATAAGCTAAGGAAGATCAGAGTCAGATGAGGAGAGGAGAGGGTAAAAGGATTGAAGGAAGTGTTAGATCTATCGGTGCAGGAGAGGTGATGTCGTTACACGACGGCCCCGGTTAGGAATATCCAGGGTGAAGCAGCTCTTACACGGAGCGGGCCGTACGGGTCTAGCTTTGATTTGAAGGTGTGAGGTGTAACACACGTTGACAAGCATTCCGTATGAGAGACCATTTTTTGCATGCTCATCACACGCCGGCATTATCTCCCACGAGTTCTGCTCATATGTAAATATTGAGCTGAGGGTAAATATGCTTTGAGCGTCCCCAACCGTGGAGGATTTTTTAAATATTATGTATTTATTTATGAGGGGGACTGACTGAGGGACAGATTAATTATTTTATGTATATATATATATATATATATATATATATATATATATATACACACATATATATATATATATATAGATATTTTATATGGACTAAAATATCTCAAGAACTATTGGATGGATTACCATTTCATTTTGTGCAGACATTCATGGTCTCCAGAGGATTAAACCCCCTGACTTTGGTGCTCACCTGACTTTAAATCTAGCGCCACCATCAGGTTAACAATTGTGCCTAAGACCAAATTGTCTTGACAAGTACTGTATGGATTGTATTGGTGTAACGGACCGTTCTCGAATCCGTGATCCGTACGAATCCCCCCTCACGTGAACCGCGGATTAATCACACGGTTTAACGTTAACCATCACAGTGTGAAATAAAGTTTTACTGACGATCGTTATCCGCCGATATTCAGTAAAATATGTGATCCGAACATCGGAATTCATGCTTTTCTAGTCGCTGATCTCTGAAAATGTTACATTATAAACGACTAATCTGTCTTTAAATTGACAGGAGAGCTAGTATCGATGGCAGCACCGCTAACGGCTAACGAACGAAGGTTCCGTTCAGTTACATTTTGATGCGTTCAGGCTCCGTTCAGTGAAAATGTGAAGGTAGTCTCGTAAAATGTAGTGTTGGTGAGAAACTTGAACAAATCCAGTTGTTTAAAGGAGACGTTTTCGCAACATAAATAGAGACTAGAGATGAATTATGATCTGCTTACACTAGCTCCAAGCAGCTTATAATACATCATTAAAACTACCAATGACAAGATTTGTTTAAATCGATAAAAATACAAATACAGAGATCTCTAAAAGTTATATTTTCTCCCTTTTTTCTTTTGTGCTGTTCTGATCCGTGATCCGAACCGTGACTTTCATGCTCTGTTGCACCACTAACGGATTCTCATTAAGTTAGTCTAGTTGTCGAGGTGTGCACGCCTGAAGGTGACATTGCGGCTTTTCCGTGCTCGGTCATGCTCCTCTGAATTTCTTTAACCAGGCTCAGCTTTACAGACACGTCACAAACAGGAGGTCTTAAAAATCGACATTTGAGCAACTATCTTCCCAGCCAAATTAAACTGTTTAAGGGATATTCAATCTTTCAGCCTTTGTTTCATTAAAGTACATTTAATACTTGACTTCTTACTTTTCAGGGATTGTATCAAGGTGATAGAGTATTTATATGAATATGACAGAAGATATTGTAATTAGAATTCCTCCTCTGCAATAAGGAGGTTGGTTTATGGTGTTTTGCTGGTAACAGTTGTTGACTTCTTGCATATACTTGAATATAAACACAGCTTGGGTGATGAATATGGTAAACATTACAGCCTAGCTGCTAAACATCTACATGTTAGCATGCAACTCAAGTACATCCTGACACAGAACAGCTCGCATGGCTGTCGACTCTTTGTCTTATTATTTTGTTTTTGTTCACTTTCCCCCAATAAAGCTGCAGTGTGTGAAGCCTTTAGCAACATTAAAATTGTTAAGCACTAAATTTGGCAGCAGAATAGCCCTTTCATCGCAGATTTTCTTGAATATTTCACATCATTCGCCGTGATATTTCAGATGACATCTGTGGAGAGGAATGTCACTGTCGGATCTGTTGTGGCAGGACGGTTTGAAGAGGATTCAGACAGCCTCTCTTCATCTCGAGCATAAACAAAATGCTTAAGATAAATCTGCAAAAAAAAACACAGAAAAAAAAAAAAACAAGCGAAGCCACTGCAAACAATGTGTGAGGGTGGAGGGTATGTCTGAGCCCAGGGGCCCAATGGAATAATATTTATTCTGCAGATAGAACATTAACATTCAGCATATCTGTAAAACAAAAGCTCAAAATGATGCGACATGTCGGCACACCTCGTGTCCTCGCACTCAACTGTTGGAATCACATGCTTCACCCTAAACAGCACTGTCAATTCTTGGATTATTTAGCGGTCTTGCTACAGAGGGTCATTGGCTAATTCGCTGTTTCCTCATTATCCTTTTGGCATTCTGCCAGCGCTAATCTAATAGCACCGGCTCGTGAGTTTGTTCCCAACAAACTCCATTGCTTTGGTGCACATAACAAACATCATCATTCCTTGTGTGTGACAAACTCTTGGATCTTGCCATTAGCCAGATTATAACTTGTTGGGTAAACTTGAGGTTGTCATGGGAGCAGCATAATAGGCCCTGAGACAACAGCAGTCCTAATAGGAAACATCATTCTCCGACCCCGCGCTCAAGGGCACAGCCTTTGTAAGCGGGTCGGGCCTAATGGAGCTATTACATTTCACCAATTCTCTCCGTGATCGAGGAGTTGAGTCTATTTACAGCGCAAAACGACCGTGTCGTCGGCAGTTGTGATTAAATACCTCATACTTCTGTAAGGGTAGAAGAAAAAAATCAGGCTTGTGCACTAACAGCTACTGATTCCATCATCTGTATGGTGACGCATTATTGAGACACAAAAAACAGGCTTCAGAGCGTAATAAAGAATACGATGTGCTCCGTTGTTGTTGTACTGTATGTTCGTATCTCTGCACTCTTACATGAGGATGCTGTAAATAGCATACTTATAATGTAATGATGTGCCTTGTGATGAGGGTAAACAAAGTGTTTTTTGTTTCCCACAGTACATCCACCTCCATGCAGTGTACATACACACAAAGAGATGCAGGATACGAATGGGAAAAAGAAGGAGAAATATAACAGCTGCGTACCAGTTTTGTACATTATGTCTTCACTACACTCACTTCACTTTATGTTTAGGTTTTGATTAAAAGACCGTCTTACTTGTTCTCTGGTACAATATTAAGCGAATTACAGTAGTTTTTTTTGTACATACTATATCAATATTTCTGGCATGGCTACCATGGCAGCTAGCTGCACATCTCTGGAGAGTCTGGAGCGTAACATCGGAAAACGTATAAACTTTCTTTAGTGTTTAATTATGAATAATTGGTAACAGACGAAGACAAAACCGAAATTTAACTACGACTATTTGTTTTCATCTTGTGTTCAGTAATGCTTTAAGAAGTAAAAGAAAGAAATGTAATGATTTGTAATTGTTTTTCTTTTTTCAGTAATTTCAGTAATTACATTTTAAAATACAATTGCAAAATGTATTTTAAATAAGCTTTATTTTTTTGTTTTTACATAGGTTGGCCTAACATTTCCCATCTCACAATACATTTTCCTACTTTAACATTTGCAGTTTTTTAAAATTTAAAATTTAAATAACAAACGGTGTGATTCAATTTTAAAATCTGATTCATTCACTTTTGAAAGAATACAAACAAAGTTGAGTATTTAATAGGAAAAGATGATTGATATTTGTTATCATCCATTTGGTTTTTGAGGTTAAATTCAAATTGAATTCATCAATAGACTGTATCAAAGCTTTTTGACCTGCTCTTGGAGCTTTCTGTTCCACCATGTGGCCTCTATCAGCAGAGTATGTTAGTAGGAAGTTCCGGTCAAGTGATAACAGGTGGTCCATATAGAAATGTATGTAGTACAAGTATCAATTTAATAATTGAATAAAATGGCACACTGCACAAGTCCATGATTATTTTGGTGTCACATTCTGGACTCCATACATCTGAACCTGCCTCCTCTCCAGTGTGTAAAGACAGAAACCAACCAAGACGTCGACGGCAAACATGCCGAACTCAAGGATTCAAAAAGGCTGACGTCACAGTGACTACGTCCACTTGTAATATACAGACCACCATAGGACACACATCCCCATTATGAGACGCTTGGAGCAGTGGACGTGGTATTAAGGGCGCGTCCGCTCAGACTCAGAGGAAGGAATGGTGGCTTTGTGAAACAAACACAGATCTTTCACCCGTGAGACCGGCATTCAATGTTATTTTTCCTGACGATGTCATGTCAGGGACGTAATGTCATCGAGTCACACGATGTTACGCACGTAGCTAAAGTTCTGATCTTTTGTTATAACTCAAAACTACGTAGTTTTGTTGCCTAAACCCAGAGAGCAACCTTTTCACAACGTTAACCACGTGTGAACCCCGGCGTTATATCGTATACTGTGCCCCCCGGCAAAATATGACGAGAAAGGGACGAGATGATGTTGTGTAAAGAAATCAGCCAAAAAGAACCAGGAAGAACTTTTTAATTTGAAAATACTTTCTTTGGAATATTCCTTTTAAGGTTAATACTACAAATATAGGCATTTATTGCAAAATATCGCTTTTATGAAATAATCACTATATCACCTAAGAAACAAAGAAACATTGACAGCTACACACAAAAAAAGGAAGAGAAAGTGCTGCTGCAGCATGTCACATCTGGTAATGCCCTGGTGTTGCAGTTTAACAGCGGGGGTGATAACAGGGGTGACTGTGGTGAAGGGGAGAGCAGGCAGTACTTTATCGAGGGCTGAGGGGGAACAGCGGCGGAGATACAGAGGTGGTGGTGAGATGTGGAGGACAGAGGAAGCAGGAGGAGTAGATGTACTGTAGGAGCATGAAGGCAGGAGGAGGACGAGGAGGAGGTGGTGGTGAGGGGGGAGTGTGTCGAGATAAGAGCGGTGATGGTGGTACGGTGGGGAGCAGGAGAACAGTTTATCCGAGCCGCTGAATGTCCTCCATTGTTGAGGTCCCGGCGTACCGGCCTCCACGCAGATGTGCTTCAGAGGACAGACGGGGGGGATAGGGGAGGAATTTGACAATCTGAAATGCTATCTCTCCATCTTCACCCACAGCTGCTACCAACCGACAGCCGCCCTCCTCCTCCTCCTCCTCCTCCTCCTCCTCCTCCTCCTCCCCCCTTCACTCTCTCGCAGTCTGGGAAGCCAATTGAAGTGTCACTCAATTGACAGAGTGAGAACAAAATAGGAACTAGCGGTGCTTATGTGTCTTATCTGTATTTTTGAGAAATATTTCATCCTTCTATCCGTCATCCTTCTATAAAAAGGGTTCACAACTTCTTTGTCGTTCATTAATTAAATCATTAATTACTGCTTTATATGTCCATTATTAGCCATTAATAAGAACACCTTTTGGGTTGCCAGGTTATGAAAAACTTCTGGATGGGATGAGGGTAATAATGTAATTATAAATATTGTCAAATGATATAAATAAAACTATTGGGCTTCTCTCTTGCTAACAGCCGTACATTCTGAAGTTTATAAAGCACACTAAGCACCATTTCCTCTCAAATCTAATCTGAAATTAGACAAATTGTCTCATGAATGTGATTTGAAGGGCTTTCATTTTGAAATGCTACATCAGAATGTCCTGGTTCTGTCTGAGTGACACCTTGAGGTGGTCTGCTATTAACCTGTTGTGAATGAACACACCACAAGTCAGCAGATTTTTCAAGCGCTGCATTACCACACAACCAGACTGACAAAGATTCAGTAGCGCGATATGGTTTCTGTTCACAGTTAGATCACCGTTGGATAGAAATGAAGCTTTCTCTTTAGGATTAAGCACCAGCAAACAAAACCATTCGCTTTCATTTCCTCAACCTCTGACTTCCTCTGTCAGCCTGCTTGGGAGAGGATATGACAAATCTCCTTTGAGAACCACCTGCCAGCTGAGCCCCCGTCCTATAATAAGTAACTTATTTTGTCCAGTTGGACACAGATGGCACAGAGCGGGGCCGTGGTAATGGCCAGAGGAGGTTGGTGGGAATGTGGATCCGTATGTGGGGATAAAGGCCTGTTACTGCGACACTGCTCTGGTAATAGGCTGGCTGGCTGGCAGGTAACAGACAGCACACAACACAGTGTTGTAAGTGGGGAAAGCACATTGAAAAAAGGAACAAGAAAAATATTTCAGCAGCACCGTAATCAGAAAATGAGTCACGGACTGGCTTCCACTCAATTATACAAGGATATCACAGTCTCTTACAACCTGATGTTTGCTATCATGCATATATATGTAACAATGAGATTGTACACACCACACTAATAGAACAACCCCCCCCCCCCCCCCCCGGTCTTATTTGGAAAAGGTATGAAGGAAAAGAAATATCCAAATTATCCGTTGTAGACCTAGACTGGGTAAAATCACCGTGATGTAATCCATTGGTTTGCAGACTGCGGTTTTGAAGCCTCAAGTTCGGCACTTTGGCAGCATCACCTTAGTTTTTGGCCGTCGCCATCTTGTTTTTTGCAACCAGACGTGCCACGAGGGGGTGGAGCTTAGTACAACGGAACACTGAAGAAGAAGAAGAAAACACGGACCACTCCCCGACCAGACGATGCTCGAGTAGCAACCTGTCAATCGCAAGGTAGCCCGGCCCTAAAGCACGCCCTGCTGAACCGGAGAGTCAACGCTACCACCTACGCACCTCAGGCAAACAAGAAGATATATAAAGGATCCACAGGCAATTGGGAGCACCCTGTGGGAAATCACTAAGTGTTATTGTTGTATTAGTTGTTTGTTGCCTGTCATATAATACCCCCATCTCTTTAAGCCCCTGTCACCTGCAATATCTTAACTTTTTTTTTTATTATTACAGGCTAACTATGTGTGTCATCCCGTGGGAAATAATACATTCACAGCCTATACCATGAACAATTAAGATTAAGAACAAATAGCACTTAATGCCCTTATGCCAGGAGATTTCATTATGTTGCAACAACTTCTGCATACTGAAGTATTGCAGATGACTTGTTTTGCGAGTTGCGCTCATCGTTATTGTGGTATGTCTATTGTTTTTACTTCTCTATATTCTGCACTCTGCACAGGATACAGTGTGGTTACAGCTGCAGAGGAAGCATCCTGCTCACCATACCATGACGTAGTTATAAAACTGGAGGAAATGCTTGAAATAAATTGAGCATTGCAGAACCATCGAGAGTGTTGTACTGCAGGGACGATAGTGCCGCTCCTCTCTATTATAGATAAGAAGTGCTGCTGAGGGGATGGGGAGAAATGAACAGCACCTAATGGCACAAAGAGAGAGTACTTTCAACTATCAACCAGCTTGAACAAAAAAAAAAAGGAATATTCCGTTTTCCTTTTCTCATGTGAGCACGTATGAACATGTTCACGGGTGGTCCATGTAATGAGACCAACCGCTCAAGAAGACAATTGAGCCCTTGTGTTAAAAATTGAGGCTTTGTTCCTGAACCATCCGCTCTGATTTTAATGTAAACCAGGAAGCGCTGGTGTTTCCTCGGCCCTGTGAGTCAGTCACATGGTGGGCACAGTTGTTCCCTTTACACGCTGTGGCCTCAGTGGAGGATTAGCTGTACAATAACAGACCCTGTGTTACGCACACACCCACACACACACTAACATAGGCATATCCCATCATGAGAGGAAAGGACAGACGAAGTGCTACCACCTGTTAAAGATCATTTCCAGTCACAGCCTCACTCTCCCATCAGCCCCCTTCTTCCTTCTCCCTTCTTCTCGTGGAGAACAAAAAACAACTATTACCGAGTCGCCTTGAGCTCCGACACTTTCACAGAGTGCCACCTCTTCTCCGGCCATGTCAACCGTGACCCCATGACGGCACGGCTACTGTTGAGCACACAGGACATATATACGCTGACGATTGGATAACAACCCCCAGCTGTCATGTCGCTTTCACCTTCACAGCTGCGAAACCGTGGTGTGTACATTACATCAAGCTCAGCCATGTGAAGCATTGTGCCTATGTTGTGTGTGTGTGTGTGTGTGTGTGTGTGTGTGTGTGTGTGTGTGTGCGCACACAACCATGCATGTATTGCGGTAGTGGCCCATGTTTTCCAGCCTTGTTGCCATAGCTATCCACAGCAGATTTAGCCTTTGACTCCTGCAGTCTTGGGGAAGTATGTGACAGAAGATCATTTGCAGCTCACACACACACACACACACAGACACACGCTGACCACACACACACTCACGGTAAAAAAGAGAAAAAGGAAGAAATAGAGGAAGATGTGGAACAAAGAGGAGCAGAGGGTAACGGGGGGGGGGGGGGGGGGGGGGCTCGCTAAACCAAGCCGCTCGGCTCTTTAAGGTTCTGTGGGAATGAATACGAGTCTGCCACGTAATCAGCTTATCCCGGGACCTTGCTCGGCGCCTCGCTTACGCAACGCTCACACCATCTGAGAGCCTTTCATTTAGTTTTTCATTTAGCGAGCTGAGAGGCCGATGATGCCACATCCACTGGCTGGCTCGCCGCAGCTGGGCTCGGCCACATGCATCCTGCTCTAATCACGCCTGCTGCCGCATTACTGTGCGTGTGCGTGGGTGGAATTGAGCCGGGGCAAAGGGGGTTTATGAGAGGTTGTGTGCGAGTGAATTTTAGCTTTGAGTGTTTTTATTGTTCATCTGCAGAGTGTGTGTGTGTGTGTGTGTGTGTGTGTGTGTGTGTGTGTTGCGTCCTGCTGCGACACCGCGTGCATCGCTCCGCCGTCTTGTAAGGACTGAAATACTACATGTTCCCTTGACTGCTTCGATGCGCCCCCGACTAGCTGTTTTAATAAATAACGAATCAGTCATGTTCGCGACGCTTCGGCCTCTGCATTAATTCACTTTAAAACAGCGACATCGTGTACCAAACTGTGACTAGAACAGAAAACAGATCACGAGCATGCAAAAAAAACAAAAATTAAATCAAATGTCAGCAGTCAGAGTTCCCCGATGTTATGATGATGTATAAATGGAAGTCATAAGACATTTTAAAGCTGCATTTAGCGTCCTGTTACACCTTAATTAGAACTGGTTGGTACCGACTTTGTGACTGTCCACCCATCAGCGTGGGTAAAAAGCTATGCTCTCGGGATCCGATGTATTCTTGGCTCATGCCGCCTTTTTTTCCCCCCACTTTATTTTTTAATGAATTTAACATTACAGATACACGGTTTGCTCCTTAAGCCACTGTAGCAACAGTGATGCTTTGCTTCTGCTGCTTTTATGAAACTACTTAAACCCCATCTTTTTTCAGAATGAGCACTTCTCTCAAACGTCAGCACTCGTCATTTCTCTATGGCAAACAGCAGAAGTAAATAAATTGTTGATTGTAAAGGGCCGACAGCAGTCAGTGTGCTAAGTCTTAAAGGTTACGGTCAACATTTTAACTTTAGAGGTTTTTAATTATCTTGTGCAGACATGTTAGGGTAATGAATGCATGTGCTTGGCCCGTAAGACACAGTAAGTAAAAACCAAGATGTTTTTCTAACGAGAAAGCCACTTTCCTGGTAAATGCTGGAATGGTCAGGCAGCTTGCTGACGAAAAAAAAAAAATAATAATAATTACATCTAACCCGTATTTATCCAGTTAAAATGTCTGAGTGCACATGGTCCTTCTGAGCAAAGCCCTGATTCATCATTTAATACTAGCTGCCTCGTACAACCGCTGTGCTCTCGACTGAAGCGAGTCAAGGCATGCTGTTTTGTTCGGCGCCATTAAAGCGTGACTATGTATCTTCTGGAAGAGGAAATGACTCAATCTTTCTCATACAAATGAAAAGTTGAATTGATGAGCTATAAAAACACACTCTTGCTCATATTAATACACTCAAACGTGTTGCTGGTCTGGTATGACCAGAAGCTTTTGATGGCAAACGCTGGGAAAACGAACAGATAGATATTGCTGTGGAACTGACTCCATTCATTTTCACAATTATTACAATTTCATTTCAAGAAAGTACAGATATAAGTTGCCAGTGAACATTTTACTTATTTGTTCAACATTATTACCGCTTGCCAGATACATCAAAGGGGACATTTCATGCTTATTAATAGGTTCATACTTGTATTTAGGGTTTCTACTAGAACATGTTTGCATGCTTTAATGTTAAAAAAAACACGTCATTTCTTTTTATTATTTACTCATACGGTCTGTCTGAATATACCACTGAAAAGGTGAGTTTTGCATGACTTGTCCCCTTTAAATAACTACATTTCCCTCATTATTTTAGAAGACGACCTTAATCCAGGCAGCATAACGTTTCCTTCAAAACATACTTGCTGCTGCAAATTAGTTGTATAAGAGAAATTACAGGGAGACAGGGTTGTCATCTGTACGGAGGAGTGTGATGAAACATAATGAGGTAATTTACTGTTTATTTAGCTACAGATGTCACTTCAGTCATTATGTTCATGTTCATATAAGGGTCTATGAAAATTTCACTGCCAATTACAATAAGTTCTCCAACAGAACTCTAAATTCATTTTTTCTTCTTCTTTCTGTAGTGTGAAAGATGTTATTCACGACTGGATTAAACCGCTATGGCAGAAATGAGATGTAGGCCCTTGTAATCCAGCCTTGATTTTTTTTTTTTTTTTTTGGGGGGGGGGAGGGTGTTTAAGCGAGGAGAGAGAACTTTCTAACCAATTTCAGACGATTAGTGCATTCCAAGAGTTATTTTTGGATGTGTATGATGGAGTTATTGTTTCTTCGTGCACCTCCTTATGCCTTTAACCCACCTCATCTACCTCCACTTAAAGTTACATTTAGCCTCATTGCCTGAAATGACTGAGAGAGTCCTTCGAGACGAGGTGCGATACATACAGAAATACTCATTATGATTTATTTGCCGTCAGCAGATATTGTCAGCTCGCTGCCATTAAAGTACGATGTTCTTCCTCTTAATAAATAGTGCAGAGGCGTGAAGAGTTTGCTCTTTGATTGAGGAACTGAAGCACTCCTACAGTATTTGAGAGTTTTACAGTACAATGCGGTACTTTGCGCTACACGGTCGCAAGTTCTAATGCAACAAACACACCGAGCGGTAGGGACGGATAAGATCAGCTGAAGCCAGTAGACAAAGACGGAAAGGGGAATTTTTAAGGACACCCTGCGTTGTTGCCTGAAAATGTCACGGGGCATGATGAGGACTCAAGCGCAGACAGTGAGAGTAGAGAAAAAAGGTCTTTAATAGCTCACGAAACAAAAACAGGTAATCCAAGGACGAGACAGGAGGGGTAAATCCGGCAGGACAAGGCAGGCAAAAACAGGGCAGACAGACTGGGAAACCGGGAACAGGATGAGCAAAACGGGCGGGTAGGTAGGAAACAAACAAAATGATCTGGCAGTGAGTGAGTGAAAGACAGGGGTTTAAATAGTGACTAGGCAGAGTGAACAGGTGAGAGTAATGAGCTGATGAGGTGAGTGTGACTGGCAGGTGCACTGAATGAACTGATTAGGTGAGTGAGGAGCTACAGAAAGAAACAAAGACACAGAACACACAGGGCAAAGCCTGATCGTGACAGTACCCCCCCTCCAAGGGACGGATTCCAGACGTCCAAAAGAAAAACAAAAAAATGAACATCTTCCAAGGGAGGGCGGTGGGGGCCCGGAGGAGGGTTATCACTCCTCCGAGGCCGAGAGTCAGAGTCCACAACCGGGTGGGTGGAGGGGGTCCAGAGGAGGGATGGCCGGCCTGGCAGACTGGGGAGACAGAGGGTCCGGAGGACGGAGCTCTGGAGACAGAGGGTCCGGAGGACGGAGCTCTGGAGACAGAGGGTCCGGAGGACGGAGCTCTGGAGACTGAGGGTCCGGAGGACGGAGCTCTGGAGACTGAGGGTCCGGAGGACGGAGCTCTGGAGACTGAGGGTCCGGGGGCCGGAGCTCTGGAGACTGAGGGTCCGGGGGCCGGAACTCGAGAGACTGGGGGTCCGGGGGCCGGAACTCGAGAGACTGGGGGTCCGGGGGCCGGAACTCGAGAGACTGGGGGTCCGGGGGCCGGAACTCGAGAGACTGGGGGTCCGGGGGCCGGAACTCGAGAGACTGGGGGTCCGGGGGCCGGAACTCGAGAGACTGGGGGTCCGGGGGCCGGAACTCGAGAGACTGGGGGTCCGGGGGCCGGAACTCGAGAGACTGGGGGTCCGGGGGCCGGAACTCGAGAGACTGGGGGTCCGGGGGTCGGAACTCGAGAGACTGGGGGTCCGGGGGTCGGAACTCGAGAGACTGGGGGTCCGGGGGTCGGAACTCGAGAGACTGGGGGTCCGGGGGTCGGAACTCGAGAGACTGGGAACCAGGAGGGGAACTGCACTCGAGAGACTGGGAACCAGGAGGGGAACTGCACTCGAGAGACTGGGAACCAGGAGGGGAACTGCACTCGAGAGACTGGGAACCAGGAGGGGAACTGCACTCGAGAGACTGGGAACCAGGAGGGGAACTGCACTCGAGAGACTGGGAACCAGGAGGGGAACTGCACTCGAGAGACTGGGAACCAGGAGGGGAACTGCACTCGAGAGACTGGGAACCAGGAGGGGAACTGCACTCGAGAGACTGGGAACCAGGAGGGGAACTGCACTCGAGAGACTGGGAACCAGGAGGGGAACTGCACTCGAGAGACTGGGAACCAGGAGGGGAACTGCACTCGAGAGACTGGGAACCAGGAGGGGAACTGCACTCGAGAGACTGGGAACCAGGAGGGGAACTGCACTCGAGAGACTGGGAACCAGGAGGGGAACTGCACTCGAGAGACTGGGAACCAGGAGGGGAACTGCACTCGAGAGACTGGGAACCAGGAGGGGAACTGCACTCGAGAGACTGGGAACCAGGAGGGGAACTGCACTCGAGAGACTGGGAACCAGGAGGGGAACTGCACTCGAGAGACTGGGAACCAGGAGGGGAACTGCACTCGAGAGACTGGGAACCAGGAGGGGAACTGCACTCGAGAGACTGGGAACCAGGAGGGGAACTGCACTCGAGAGACTGGGAACCAGGAGGGGAACTGCACTCGAGAGACTGGGAACCAGGAGGGGAACTGCACTCGAGAGACTGGGAACCAGGAGGGGAACTGCACTCGAGAGACTGGGAACCAGGAGGGGAACTGCACTCGAGAGACTGGAGATCGGACTGGGAACTGCACTCGAGAGACTGGAGATCGGACTGGGAACAGGGCTCCAGGGGCTGGAGATCGGACTGGGAATAGGGCTCCAGGGGCTGGAGATCGGACGAGGAACAGGGCTCCAGGGGCTGGAGATCGGACGAGGAACAGGGCTCCAGGGGCTGGAGATCGGACGAGGAACAGGGCTCCAGGGGCTGGAGATCGGACGGGGAACAGGGCTCCAGGGGCTGGAGATCAGACGGGGAACAGGGCTCCAGGGGCTGGAGATCAGACGGGGAACAGGGCTCCAGGGGCTGGAGATCAGACGGGGAACAGGGCTCCAGGGGCTGGAGATCAGACGGGGAACAGGGCTCCAGGGGCTGGAGATCAGACGGGGAACAGGGCTCCAGGGGCTGGAGATCAGACGGGGAACAGGGCTCCAGGGGCTGGAGATCAGACGGGGAACAGGGCTCCAGGGGCTGGAGATCAGACGGGGAACAGGGCTCCAGGGGCTGGAGATCAGACGGGGAACAGGGCTCCAGGGGCTGGAGATCAGACGGGGAACAGGGCTCCAGGGGCTGGAGATCAGACGGGGAACAGGGCTCCAGGGGCTGGAGATCAGACGGGGAACAGGGCTCCAGGGGCTGGAGATCAGACGGGGAACAGGGCTCCAGGGGCTGGAGATCAGACGGGGAACAGGGCTCCAGGGGCTGGAGATCAGACGGGGAACAGGTCTCCAGGGACTGGAGATGAGGCTCCGGGCAACCGGAGTCCATAGACTGGGGCTCAGGGGGATAGACTGATGACCCAGCGGGGTAAAGGGCTGGAGGTCGTTGCAGCGCGGAGGCGGCAGCGGCCGGGACTGGAGGTCGCTGCGGTTCGGAGACGGCGGCGGCCGGGACTGGAGGTCGCTGCGGTTCGGAGACGGCGGCGGCCGGGACTGGAGGTCGCTGCAGTTCGGCGGCGGCCGGGACTGGAGGTCGCTGCAGTTCGGCGGCGGCCGGGACTGGAGGTCGCTGCGGTTCGGAGACGGCGGCGGCCGGGACTGGAGGTCGCTGCGGTTCGGAGACGGCGGCGGCCGGGACTGGAGGTCGCTGCGGTTCGGAGACGGCGGCGGCCGGGACTGGAGGTCGCTGCGGTTCGGAGACGGCGGCGGCCGGGACTGGAGGTCGCTGCGGTTCGGCGGCGGCCGGGACTGGAGGTCGCTGCGGTTCGGCGGCGGCCGGGACTGGAGGTCGCTGCGGTTCGGAGACGGCGGCGGCCGGGACTGGAGGTCGCTGCGGTTCGGAGACGGCGGCGGCCGGGACTGGAGGTCGCTGCGGTTCGGAGACGGCGGCGGCCGGGACTGGAGGTCGCTGCGGTTCGGAGACGGCGGCGGCCGGGACTGGAGGTCGCTGCGGTTCGGAGACGGCGGCGGCCGGGACTGGAGGTCGCTGCGGTTCGGAGACGGCGGCGGCCGGGACTGGAGGTCGCTGCAGTTCGGAGACGGCGGCGGCCGGGACTGGAGGTCGCTGCAGTTCGGCGGCGGCCGGGACTGGAGGTCGCTGCAGTTCGGCGGCGGCCGGGACTGGAGGTCGCTGCGGTTCGGAGACGGCGGCGGCCCGGACTGGAGGTCGCTGCGGTTCGGAGACGGCGGCGGCCCGGACTGGAGGTCGCTGCGGTTCGGAGACGGCGGCGGCCCGGACTGGAGGTCGCTGCGGTTCGGAGACGGCGGCGGCCCGGACTGGAGGTCGCTGCGGTTCGGAGACGGCGGCGGCCCGGACTGGAGGTCGCTGCGGTCCGGAGACGGCGGCGGCCCGGACTGGAGGTCGCTGCGGTCCGGAGACGGCGGCGGCCCGGACTGGAGGTCGCTGCGGTTCGAAGACGGCGGCGGCCCGGACTGGGGATAGCTGCTGCTCCGAGGCGACAGCTGGAGTCGGCTGGATCGCCGACCGGACACGGGGAGGTGGAGTCGGTCGGACCGCCGACAGGACACGGGGAGCTGGAGTTAGATGCGGCCCAGCGGGAGCGGGGAATCGCTGCGGCCCAGCGGGAGCGGGGAATCGCTGCGGCCCAGCGGGAGCGGGGGATCGCTGCGGCCCAGCGGGGATGGAAGTCTGACCCTTCTTTCTCTGTCTCCTACGAGTGTTGAGCTGGCAGTCCATCAGGTCGCGGTTCGCCTTCTGGACACTACGAGGCCCACCAAAGGCCAGGCGGGTTCCCATGAACTGCTCATACCACTCAGGGAGACGGCACTCCAACCCATGGTCTGCTGAGTCCATTGTGGGCCAGATCATTCTGTCACGGGGCATGATGAGGACTCAAGCGCAGACAGTGAGAGTAGAGAAAAAAGGTCTTTAATAGCTCACGAAACAAAAACAGGTAATCCAAGGACGAGACAGGAGGGGTAAATCCGGCAGGACAAGGCAGGCAAAAACAGGGCAGACAGACTGGGAAACCGGGAACAGGATGAGCAAAACGGGCGGGTAGGTAGGAAACAAACAAAATGATCTGGCAGTGAGTGAGTGAAAGACAGGGGTTTAAATAGTGACTAGGCAGAGTGAACAGGTGAGAGTAATGAGCTGATGAGGTGAGTGTGACTGGCAGGTGCACTGAATGAACTGATTAGGTGAGTGAGGAGCTACAGAAAGAAACAAAGACACAGAACACACAGGGCAAAGCCTGATCGTGACAGAAAAGTCCCAAAAATAGGCACACAGATTTGATCAGGCTGATGCCAGACTACATTAGTCTTACACATTTCCATTTGATCCGAAGCGCAATCACAGCCGTCCTCATTGGAAAGCGTCTCTGTGTGACATAACTCAAATCTGCTGCCCTAGTCCTGCCTGTCACACAGCGGTGATTACGAAATGCCGAGAGTCCACAGAAATCCATGTGTGTACTTGTACACCATTGTGTGTGTGTGTACTCCATGTTTAACTTGATTAATGTGTGTCCCATCCTTACATAGTACTCGTGAATACCAGCGATTCGCAATTACACACTTCAAGTCTTCCCTGTAGTACCTGATGTGAGAGCACAGCTGTACTTTATGAGGAAAGCACGCGGACAGATCACGTACAACCTCCCCTTCACTGTGACGCCTCCTCTACCACAAACCATTATCACACTTCTCTTCCAGTAAGCTATTTAACATAGGAGGTGTGCTGCATGCATATAGCTCCGGGTGCTTCCCCTAACACAAAGTAATCTCAGTGCTGACGCAAAAAAACGCAGATGAAAGAGGATTAATTTGAGCGGAATCTCCCTTTTTAAATTGCAAGCCGTCTCATCCTCCGTCCTCTGCACGAGTGTGTCTGAAGCGCACCCTCGTGGCACGCTGATTGGATGCAATACAAAACCCAGAGAGCTTTATTAGGGTTCTGTTGGGTGCGCAGTCCAGACAAGGAGTGTTTCAAGTGATGGCGCACCCACGTCTCTTGTCTAGAGGAGAAACAAAGGCGCCTTTTCTGCTCCCTGGGCAGTTTCCCCCACTCTGGAAACAACAGAGCGGCGCTCCTCGTCTGCATGCGTACATCTGAGGCCCGTCTCTCAGCAGCGAGCCTCAGACAGCTGGTTGAAATGCATAAGGTAGCCTGGATATGGAAAAATAGAGAGCAGGGAAGAAGTTAACAAAGTAGCTGAGGTCAAATTATACAGACCAATAAAAACGCCGTCCTATTTGTTGATTCTGCTGGATTGTTTGTGCATTAATATCGCAGTGGAGGTTAAAGTACATCGTTATTGGTGTTCTGACACCACGGGTCTCTTTGAAAGCAAACAGGATGAAGGTTGCGTTTGTTTGAGAGATCAAAGTGCAGAAAACTGAACTCAAAAGCACCCATCTCTTTTCTCTTATGAGCCAGTGAAATTATAATCCTTAAGATGTACGTGAAATCAAACCCAATGATTTTTTTCAGCGATAGCCATTCAGTGTGTTTAGGCCTACATTAAGTAATTACAGGTCTATACATATTTAGTGGCGGAGTCCACCATCCTAGCAGGGGATTCGAGTTGCCTTCACCCGCACAGGGGGTTCACAGAAAATGGCGCGGCATTCATTCGGCAATCCAGCGTTAGTGTTTGTGATTTCATCTCGTTGATTAAAAATGCCCTGAGAATTCTGGGACATTAAGTGTGAGATTGCACTCACAGCACCAACAGGTATTAGTGCCAAATCAACTCCTGCACCATCTCTCGTTACCCTATAGGGCAAAGTACTGAACTATAATCAAGAAAAATGGACTTGAAACAAGAACATCTTTGAAGGTTTTTTTTCCCACGGGAAACAGGTTGCAAGTATCACAGACAAAGTGGATTAGACTTTTAGGACCAGTATGCGATTAGGATTTTTGCAGCGTGGGATGATCAATATCAAACATAGATCCGGACAGTTTCCAGCTGATTGGACACGACCGGCCGGTCAGTTCGGACGCAACATACGTCTGAGTGAAAAAGTTCACAACTGAAAGTCTAAAACAAGCCGTGGAACAACTAACTTAATCAGACTCAACAGCAATATAAAATAGTTATTAGAGGGAATCATGACCTGTTTAGCTTCTTAGCACTAGCTCTAAGCAGCTTGTAATACATTTAAGTCAAATTAATACATCATTTGAATCATGCGTTTTTGTGCAAACAACCACTATAGATGACATTACAATGTAAAAGCATAACATTCAGAGTTTTAGACGGTTTACACTGACTTTGGGACCGTTGAAATGACTTTTGGGGGCGGTGGTGAAAAAAGCGAGTTTTGAGCCGAGCTGTCAATTGTAGCTCTTAGAACTTGCACGCGCCAAACGCATGATCTCCCCACAGGCTTACTCTCAGTGGAGAGAATAAAGTTTTTCTCGCAGACAGAGATTTACATCAACGCATTATTTCTGAAGGCCCTGTCGGCACAGCTAGACAATATGTTATACAGACAAGGTTGTCCTCTCTGTGTATAAGTTGGATCAGTCATGGGTGGGCATCAAGAGCAAAAAGCAAGGCCGCAGAAGGAGGTGAATATCAATGAATCAAAAACTATGGCGATGAAGGTGAAGAGGGATGGCAAAAAGAAAGAAACTAATTTCAAGTACAAACAGCAGTGCGCTCTTTGACCACCACTTACCTGCCTCTAAATGTCACCCTGCGGTGCCGGAACTAAAGAGGGTGCACGGCCTCCCCATTTCACAACACTGCGTAAAAGCCTAATTTGGTGCTAATAGGCCACTGTCTGTTTTTATAAGCAGTTGCATGCAACCACTAGAACTTTACAAGGGAGTGGTTTTCTTCTAAGTGCCTTTGCGAGAAATGCAATTTTCTCTAAGAAGGGTATAGTTAGATGGGGGGGGGGGGGTGAGGTGATTTGGTGCTACGGTTCAGGGTGGAGTCAAGGTCCAAACATAACAACTTAAGCAACTCTCGACTGTAATCTGTAACCAGGCCCAACCACAAACATGACGTTGGAGAACATAAACAGAAAAGGTTGAGCTCAGAATAGTCATTGCTTCCAAAAACACCACAAGGCTGACGACGCAAATAGTGACACAAAAACAGACATTCCTTTCACTTAAAACTGAAACAATATCGTGGTTTTTTTTTGGCCACTGGGGGCAGCAGATACAATCCAATCACATTATAATTCATTTGGAGCATAGACTGTACACAAGAAGTGGACGTAGTTGTCGTGACATCCCCCGTTGGTTTGTGGACTGAGGTTTTGAAGCCTCGTGGTTCGGCATTTGGCAATCGCCATCTTGTGGTAGAGCCGCCTTATATGGCTTTGGTAGCAACCTGTCAATCTCAAGGTAGCCCCTCTCTAAAGCATACCCTGCTTTATCATCTATTCTACTCTAAATGAGACCATATTGTACACAATTGACATCGCGCTGTATTGAAGAAGATTTTAAACTAGCGATTGAGACCAAAAAATGTACTTTATGTTTACTGAGGTAATAAATCAAGTGAGAAGTAAGGTCATTTTCTCATAGACTTCCATACAATTAAGACTTTTTGCAACCAGAGGAGTCGCCCCCTGCTGGCTATTATAAAGCATGCAGGTTTAAGGAACTTCCGCATTGGCTTAATTTTTCGGAACCGAAGGTTGCCGCCTGATTCTGAGTCCTGTTTGTGTCCACCTGACAAATTAAAGCCAAATATTCATGCTTCTTTTAGCTCCGATTTGTCCTACGCCAGCTCCTGCAGGGAAATATGCTTCAAAGCTGCAAAGTGATTTAATACGGTCTGCTGCTAGTTGCTAACTGTGTCTGTCTGCTGGTGGTGCTGGGCTATGGTAGGGTGAACATTGCTGGTGAGGAAACAGCTGTAGTGCCATCACTAAATTATTATTCACACTGCTGTGATATCACACCCGTAGCTCACCTTTCCCCGACAGCTCAGTCTGCTGTTGGAAGGATTATGGTAAAACAGTCAGTCAACGTTTTGTATTTATTGTGAGATGTGTTCTATATATATACCGGCAGACATAGATAATGCAACATTATTACTTTCCTTATCCATCTATGGAGGCTTATGAGTTGATAAAAAATGAAATATGCGACTCTAATGCTGTGGTTTAACTTCTCGGAGACCCATCTGGATTGGTTTGTCTTTTATGTTCTGAACTATGCCACGCAATCTACTACCAATAAAAGGCTGAGAGGTCTCTAAAGCGCTGGTCTTTTCTTATATTTGCCGTCCTAATATAGATTCATGTGATGAGTATTAGACTTGCTTATTCTGCCTTGATTTTACACCTATGAGAGAAGTGGAGTAAAGGGAGGCAGAGCATTAGAAGAGCGTCTGAAGAAAAATATATTCATATTTCCACAGAATTTGAGGAATAATCTTTCACACACTACAAATGTGATTTACAGTCAGTGGTTACCACCGGCTTCGGGTAATAAGAGAACTGGGGGAGCTCAGAAATGCATTATCATAAATAGAAAAGCGCTCAGTACCTGAAAACACAGAAAAGAGCCATTAAAGAGCGTATGAAGTCTCCGACATATCTGAATAACAAGCAATGGAGGAGCCAGGAGCACAGTCAAATCTCATTCCACTTCTTTATGAAACGTGTCATCGGGTACAATTACTGCCGCTCGTCAAAGTAATTGTCGCAAAAAAAAAAAAAAAAAGGAGGTGCAATATACTCGGAAGAGGAATTAAATGTGCAGAGCCCATCTTCAGCTCTCTGGATTATCAGTAGTCTCAGTTCTGTGCGAGAGCTGGACGTATTTATTTTTCATGATGTTTTGAAGGTGAAAAGTGCATCGCAAAGCAATAAGTCAAAACAGGAAAACAGCCGTGCCTGGGAGTGTGTGTGGGGTGTGTGTGTGTGTAACAGTGTGTGTGTGTGTGTGTGGTTCAGCTCCTTGCTTCAATTTGTCATCTTTTTTCCTTTTTTCCCCTCCCTCATCATCCCTGGAATAGGGCCTTGTTACACAAAGCATCTTTAGTCTGAGACGCTCGGAAAATCCAATTTACGAACCTTATTGAGCTTAAGAGGCGTTTCTAAAAGCAGAAGAGTTTAACGCCACATTCTCACTATGAGCGACACAGCCAGAGGCTGCAAGTCATTGTCAGTGGAAGCCGGTGACGCGAAGCTACAAACCGACGCCAGAGACATGATGCTTCTCGCATATTTAAGTCAATTACTTCATATCACACGTTACTTATAAATCCAATAGCATCATCAAACCAGCATTGTGCTTATGTTGGGGAGCCGTAACTATTATTAAAGCACTTTGCGTTCACACCAAACCCAAAACTAAATTTCACTTGATGCCTGGAGAGGAGCGGGGGGGGGGGGGGGGGGGGGGGGGGCTTACTTCTATGTAGACGCCATCAACGATAGCCGTCCTGTCTGGGTTCATAACATCAACATAGTTCGACCCCAAAATAAACTGATTTTGCCGAAATAACTGCACAATGATGCCAATTTGTAAAAAAAAAGATTCAATTCCTGCTTTGTCAGGTCCGTCCGCAAGACGACAAGCACGCAACTTTCAGATTGCTTGTGTCCTGAATGGAGTTTGGCTCGATGAGTGCTAGCCTATGCTAACGTTGTAGCTGTGCCGTAGACAGTCTACGGTTTGTATGTACACATACATTTATACACAGCTTGATTCGGTCTCTGAACAAATATGAGTAATATTAAATATATTTTTACTTCATTTCAGAATCAATGACGGCAGTGACAACAGGGGGGAATCTCAACGTCGAATGGCTTTTGCGACACAACAGCACGAGAATTTCTCACATATAAACGCAGAGGAGAGGGCCGGGTTGTATGCTTCTGACACGGGGGAGTGCACCACAGCTCATGAAGTTATCATCATCTATTGTAGAAAACATCAAATTCTATTACAGAATTAATATTCTGTAGCTGTATTTGTAACCCCAAACAATACTAGCAGTGCGTACTGATTGGACCAACATGTAGCATGTAGTATGCAAAGAATATCAACATCTACAGTATGCCAGGAATGTTGATTTGGAAAAAATTGCCAGAACGCATTTGACCAGACTACCTTTGCGTTACTGTATCCCACAATGCAAAGCGCTGGGACGACACAGTCTGGGCACAGACTATAGTAACAACAACAGTGGCCAAAAACTGCACATTTGACTCTGCTATTTCATCTGCTATAGATTCAACTCTGAGAATTTTTGGAGGCAAGAAATGAACTGTGGAGATTTGGAATATTGGCAGTTTTACAAAAACTGAGGGCGAAAATTTTATACGAAGGAAAAAACCCCCACATACACACAGATAGAGAATCCTTGCTTTATAGTTAGAGAAGGTACAGCAAGACCACGTTATTTTAAAGTGTATTCAGCATCCGTCTTAAGTAATGCTTTTGGGAAAACATGTAAAACATTTTGAAAAAACGACATAAACTTCAGAAGATCAATCTGTTTTCAGGGAACGGGGCGGGGAACATATCAATTTGAGAGAAGGAATTGAGACACGGAGAAGCTGAGAAGCCACGGCCTCTGTTTGGACAAGAGCGGTTCTTTGTCCTCCCCTCTTACACTCATCATCAATCTCACTGCAACATCGAGCCTTTGACACGGAGACCCTGCTGCAAGACACACAAAAGACTGTTTCCCTGCTTAGATGACAAATGGTCACGCCTGCTGTTTTCAGAGTGCCGCTCGAAACAAGAAATCCCACTTCTCCATATATATATAGATATATATCTATAGATCTATATAGATATAGATCATGAATACATTTAGTTTCCTCACACAGACATCCATTCACCGTAAAAACGTGACTGGCTGGCTTCACTTTGTTTTACAGGTCTACACATGTGTGTGTGTGTGTGTGTGTGTGTGTGTGTGTGTGTGTGTGTGTGTGTGTGTGTGTGTGAGGCAGGTAATTGTGTTGTTTGTGCTGAAAGTCCCCTCATTCACTTCGGTGTGGTCCATGGTTCTGCTGACAAGTACATTAAACAAGATATGGATCAATCATTTGGTCCTTTTGTGTGGCGCTGTTGGAGAAAAGGTGTTTCCCAAGTGGTCTTACCTTTGTAGATGTTTGTTACGTAAACCAACCGTTTCTCTGATGTTTTCACAAGAGAAACTTCCTGTCGAAATCAAGTAAGGTCAGACCTTGATACAGGGCATTTACCCCACTTTTTTTCCAACAAGGCCAAATAGTGCTGGTTATGTACCGTTGGAGAACATTTGGGAAGATCTACTGTGTTTGTGTGCCACTTGGAAAATAAGCAGAGCGAAGAACTGGACACCGCATTAAAAAAAGGGCCCCTGAAAAAAGGAGACTCACAGAGGTGGGTTTTAAAAGCTCAGTGCAGTGAGTGTCGGGGTATCTTTAGTAATGTACGGAGAGATTCAATAACAGATAAGACCGCAGCACAGCGAGCTGGTTAAGACCCTTGTGTGGCAGCTGGAAATGAGGAGATATTACAAACTATTTTTAGTGCCTTCCCACTCTGTTGTTGTGCTCATCGATTACTACCCAGTCAACTATAGTTCCCACCAGAATCCAGCCAGGAACAACATATAACAATATTACCATTCAAATCCCTCATTCCACACACCTTCTAAAAGGATTATCTAAAACCAAGGCAGTGAAAATAAACATTTTAAAGCGTCTTACAGCGCCCCCAAACTGAAAATCTCATAGACATATTCGCGCCAACTCGATTATGGACACGTGCTGAACGGCTCACTTGATAAACACATCGTTGAAAATGGCTCCAGCCTAAAAATATGACTCGGTGAATCATTTATGGGTTAACAATCAAAGCTGTTTCTGCAGGCATGAAGCAGCACGGCGGGATTCAAAACCTCAGACAACCGCCTCGCTGAGCAGTGGAGACAGATGAGAGGGAACATAACAAAAAAAGAGAGAAGCATGACAAAAATCTTTTGCTCGAGTCAGCCTGAAGACAGTTTTTTACTCCCTGTGCAATGTTTTTACAGTTCAGGGCATTGCTGACCTGGTGTCTCGAGCTCTGAGACATTTCAGATGCCGGTTGCACAAACCAGAGCTTTAATACTTTGATGCATCTTTTCTGTAGTGCGCAGAACTGATTTTTTTATGCTTTGATTTGACTATTGGTATGCAAAATCCCATGTCAAACAGCAGGATTAGCTAGTGGCAGGTCCCGGAGCGGTTTGTTATTAAGACATCATCCTTCAAAAGGTCTCCTTTCGCACTGGAAGACAGGTTCATGCAGGGGTTCTGAGCTCTGGGTAAAGAAGGGAGACGGAGTAAGAGAGGGGAGCAAAGAGCCAGGGTGTACTATAGCGCCGCGCTAATGTTTGCTTTCAACCCATTAATCTCTCGCTGGCCCCGCCGCCAAAAAAAAACAGGGCCTGGATGAGAAGAGCGGCTGTGATCACACAGACTAAGCCCGCCAGTGGCTGACTGACCATTCCCCGGGCCTCCTGTCCGCCACACGAAAATCCAGAGTTAAATTCACGCATGCCAGCCTCGGCCCCAACAAAACACAACAGCACGTGACTGCAAGCCAGCGCCGCCATGTTGTAGCGAGAGTCGCATTCTAAACTAACGGCGTGAAGCAGAACTGCAGTTTTTATTTTGTATTTTGAATCAGAATTTTGAAGGCGCTCTGTGGACTTTTCTTAAAAACTAATATTTGCATTCAGAGTTTCAAGCTGTGGAATGTTCCATTATATGAGTTCTTTAAGTCTCTGTGGGGAACTTCTAACTGGTTTGGTCCACAGGGACCACCAGAATCAGCACAAAGCGAAGGTTCCTCGTAGCAGCTTTATGGGACATTTTGAACGCGGGACTTTTTACTTGCGATTAAACCTTTTTTTAATCGTGCGGTATTGCTGCTTTTACTTCAGGAAATAATTTCAATACTTCTTCCACCACTGAGTGTTTCTCAACGAAACACATCCTTGAGGTCTAACAACTTTCTTTGCGGGCTTATTGCTACATTTTTTGGGCATATTGCTGCCACCAGCTGTCAATCAGTGGAACAGTGTGACATCATATATTAACAGTTTACGTCACACTCTGAAAGTATACTGCAATCTTAAAGTTCACTTCCCCTCGGTTCAAATGCAATCCATGTGCAGCACCGTATATATTCCTTTTGATAACGCGCGGCCTTAATAGATGGCTTCGGGGCGGGGAGTCACAGATAGTGTATATGGCAGGGGCCCACCACGGTGGAATATAGATCAATTAGCTGGGGGAGGGGTAAATGGAGAGGCTGTGTAAAAGGAGAAAGCAAGAGATGAGGATGACCTGCAGGAAGACGAGGAGGAAGAGCTTGGGAGGGTTGGTGGATGGATGGGTGGGCGGCGGGCGATAATCGCCCACGGAGCCACTTTGTTGAGATAACAGAGTGGTATCAGCACCGGGGGGGGGACGACGGGGGAGGGGAATCGCTATCTGTTCCTGAAGTCTGGAGGCGATGTGTGTTTTCTGAATGTGCGCCTTTTGACACATACAGATACATGCACCCAGGCAACCACCGCCTGAAAACACACACACACACACACACACACACACACACACACACACACACACACACACACACGCGCAAGCACCACAGACGTCACCCACACTCATTTTTCTTTTTCATTTCCCCAACATCCCTCCGGTCCTGCAGTCACGGGGGGGCTTCAAAGTCCTGAAGCTAACGGGATGGGACCACCACGGTTAGTTAAGTAGAGACATGATCCATGTCCTGATCACAGAGGAGGGGCAGGAGGTTGAAGGGGGGTTGGTTGCAGGAGAGAGGAGCGAGGAGGAGGTGAGGATCTCACGTGGAATTGCCAGAGACAAAAAAGAAAGGAAAATCAAGAGGGAGAGATGGAAGACGGGGAAGGCTGAGGCATGTCTCTCGGAGGGATGTTGGTCCCGTTTGAAGAGGACACGGGTTCTGCTCAATCACAGCCAACTTCAAAGGCTCTTCATTAAAGCCTTGCCTGGAGACGGGGAGCCCTCCCCCTTCCCCTTCCTTTCTCCCTCTTCTCTCCCCTTCATCCTGTTTTCCCTTCACCGTCTGTCTCACTCACTCTCTCTACTTCCCCCCCTCCCCTCCTCAGTCTTCACTCGGCTGTTAAAAACAGCAGGTAGAGGAGCTGGGTGAGAGAGAAGAAGAGCGAGGAGGAGACAAAAGCACACAAAAGGGGGAGAACAGATCAGCCATGCAGGCAACAGAGAGCCGAATGGGCAATGTCTTTTCTTAGAATCTATCTTCTTTTGTTGTTGCTCGAGCTCAATCAGCGATGTTGTCTTGCTTTTTTTTTTTTTTTTTTTTTTTTTTTTTCATTTTACGGCTTGAATGGTTGAGTCGGAGACGGATGAAAAGGTGTGCAGGCTTGAGTGAAGAATCAGAATAGAAACGGAGGCGAATGCTTCACGGTGCTTGAAGCCCGCCGCGGCAGGGTGACGCGTCACATAACTTATCAGCTGTCACATGAAAAGGCGGCGTTCCCAAAAAAGTCAATCTCGGGACTTAAGAATGTGCGAAGAAGGTGACGTGCAACTTTAAAAAAAATTGAAAAGAAACGAGCCAAAATAAGTGCTGCGTTCAACAACTATTGGCCGTGTTTACAATTCTACTCACCGTTTTGTTTGGATTAGATTTTTGCAAAACATGACCAGCTCGTGATGACATAATAATGTGCGTTTGATTGCTGTTTTCCTACATGCGCTGAACACATCAGGTCCAATCAATCAGTCATGATGAAAACACACACACACACACACACACACCAAGCAGAGGATACACTCAGGTGAGCAGCACAGCTGATCATTAGCAGGATGAAGGCTCCACACACACACACACACACACACACACACACACACACACACACAACTGTCTGCAGACGGTGAATCACAAGGAAAAACAAAAGTGTCACGCAAGCGTGTCCAATCAGAGCAGAAAGAGAAAGCTTTCTTTGCAGGCGGAGACCCTGTCTGTCACAAATAATGAACGTGCGTCAGTAGATGATGGAAGCACTGACAAGAGAGAGATGTAAAAGCGTCGACAAAACCTGATGAGAGAATGATAAGAGCCGCGTTGAGAGGAGCCAATTCTTTTTCTTTTTGCACCGCTCCTTGAACGTCGCTCAGGCCCTCCTGTCACATCAGTAGCACGTTGGGTACGATTCGAGCGCCTGTCGTCAGCTCCACTAATCACAGGGACAGAAACGCTGGCATCAAAGCCCTTTATATTGTTGGTGTAATGCATTGCAGTTGCTTCAACAATTTTTAATCAAATGTTTTCAGTAGACCTGTGTTATCGGCTTGTACAAACGGATATGACTTTGACCTTTCTCTAACATTAGGTAGTTCATATAAAAGGGAATGTTTGGCAATCTACAAACACATTTAATAACTTCCGCTGCTATTCACACTGCAAAAACAAAATGCTTCTTACTCTCTAAAAAGAGAAAAATGGCAGGAAAAAGGAACACGGGAGCCATGGGTATCTGGACAAAGTTCATGGCTATTTTGAGATGATTCAGTCCAGACCAGTGGTGGACTGGTGGTGCATATAAGGGTTGCAATCCCTAGAGCTACGCTAGCGTGGCTAATAGACATAACAGATATGCAAATAGTTTGAGTTGTGAGGTGTAAAGGCAATAAAAAATGTCCCTTTTTGGGCCTTAGCGTATCCACTTACTGAAGCCCAAATCTGGCTCGGTACGTCTGGATGCAGGGCAGCACACTATTGGAAATAAAAATGCAATATTGCAAGTATTGACCCTAAATTCTGACATTTTTCTAAGTTAAATGCATCAATCTGGTGCACTTTAAGAGCAAAATCAAGAGGATAGATGAACAACTTTGTGTTCCTGTAAACAATTTATTCATAAACACATTGGTTGTACAAGTATTTATATTTGTATTACTTGTTGCTCTTGTTTTTTACTCTGTATCTTGTGTGCACTGTCCACTTTGCTGCTGTGATCCTGTAAATGTCCTGGCTGCGGGACTAATAAAGGATTATCTTATCTTATCTTATCTTATAAATGGTGATGACACGACAGAAAGGTCACACCCACAGCAGACGGTTAACGAGACGGGGTTTCGAGTTTCAAGACGGGTCAGGTGGGTTGCCGACATCGCCGCAGACCCCTCGCACTGAGGACAGTCCGCCGGAGCCGCCTTCACCCCGGGTTGTGGAATAGAAGACCCACAGCCAGAGGCCGTCTGGCAAAAAAGTTGCAGCATGACGCGTTTGAGTCAATTTGCAGACTTTGAACTTCCTATATTATGACTATTGCACATGCACACACCCGCAATGTGGACGCTGAAATTATACATCATGCATACATCTAGTCTGTATGTGGAGGTGACATCGGCCATGGGGATCTAAATGCTGTGGACACGGGAGACATCTGGAGAGAGCAGCATGTCTGAGGCCCAGCAGCTCCGCAGGTTCTCTGAAGCCACACGGAGGACTGGACACATCATTAACCGGGCTGATCCGTCAGGTCTGTCCTCACCACCAACTTCCTGGACTCACAGGAGCGGCTTGCGGCGTCAGACGCGAATCACTGCATCCATCACCGGCGGATTAATGTGACGGCACTCCTCCGGAGCCCATCTGCCACCAACTGGCTTCTTCACATCGCTTCTGATAAGTGATTAACGTAGCACTACCGAACACTTAGTCTGGCTGCTACACTAGTGTACATCACCCCCTGCTTTTCTCCAGACAGATTTGACTTCAAAAGACGCACCCCCGTCCTTGCACCCCCTGTTTTTTACATCCTGGAAAGAGGATTTATTTGGAGATATGAGGCTTTCATCACGCGGCGCTGCCATGATTATGAGAACAAAGGCAGCGGTGCACAGCCAGGTCTTCGGAAAGGTCTGCTGGAGTTCAGGGACTGAAAGAAGCACCGGCTATCTGTGATGAATATGTAATAAAATGATGAATAAGACTAAATAAGATGGGTTCAGCATGTTGTGACTTTACTGAGTGTTCTCATTTAAATGCATATGTGTTTTAGTTATAAAGTTCATCGCTTCAAAAGTTAACAATTTCAACATCAAATCTCCTCTTTCCCTCTTCAGCTTTGATCTGTACAGTAACCGTGTGGATGTGTCTGAAATCATTCACTACTCCCTGTACTGCTTGTATTTTACCACACTAAATACTGACTGTAGTGAAAAGTGACTGAGTGCAGACGCAGTCTGTTAAATGGCATTAACGCCACTAAAACAAAACAGTAATTCAAACCATCGGCAAAGTGAGTGTTCCAGTCCCGGAAAGCGGAGCGTTTCCCATGGGCTCCGAGCACAAATCCATATGACTTTTCCTCCCCATAGCTTCAGATCTAATTAGTATATAATGGTTATAAACGTTCCCATCACGGGCACTCTAATCAAAAACAAAACTTCCATTTTCCCCTCAATGGACCTCTGAGGAGCGGGCTGCGTTTAAATGAAATGATGGTGGTATCATGTTGCAGGCTATAGCTGGGGAAGATGAGAAGTGTGTGTGTGTGTGTGTGTGTGTGTGTGTGTGTGTGTGTGTGTGTGTGTGTTCGTATGAGAGTGCTCGGGGAATGGCGTGATTTCCAAATCCTATCAAGAGGAAGCAAGGTGGCGCATTGGCATTCATTATCAGTCGGCGTTTAATCAAGAAACTCTGTGATTAAGTGGCAAAGTGAGGAGCTTGTCGTTTCTCTAAATTGAGTTTGTCTTGCGTGCGGAAGGTTATATTAGCCATTTTCTGAGGAGCTTTTGTAACATGCAGACAGCAATTATACAGCTTTTATAGCAGTCACCTTCTATTTCTGGTAGGTTTGTCAGAGCAGATCTGTTGGTCGGTCCACCGCGAACTATCTCAACAACTCTGATTGTTTTCTTTTTTTTATTAATTGCCATGTCATTTGGCACAGAGATTCCCGGCGCCCGGGCGTATGAGGCCTGCTGATGTTGTGAATCCCCTGACTTTTCCTCTACCCCAACCCTAAGGTTGACATCTGGGGTTTTAACGAAGTCTTTTACTGTTGTACGGCTCGCTATGACATTTGGTACAGACATTCATAGTCCCCAAGGGATGTACCCTACTGTCACTGATGATCCCTTAACTTTTCATCTAGCTCTTCATATCACTTATCCAGCAACGACCGGATTGTTTCACAATTTGGCAGTTTAACCAAAAAACTCTGTGCTCTCCACACGGACTGTTTACCTGCGTTCAACCAAAGCCTGCTCGAACGCGATTGGTCAATTCTACCAGGACTAAAAACAGAAACCAGACCACTTCCAACACCAAACTCCTGACCCGTGGCCTACAGATTCTACATGTGAATGCAGAATCTGTTTAATAGAGATCACTTACCCAGTGATTACTGCCACTAAATGGGTATAGACATGGTCCCCATTTATCTTACTGATCTTTGTCATGACCCGGCTCTTCCTCCGGCGTCCCCATGAGGTTGACATTTGTAGTTTTGACAGAAATGTCTTAAGCTATCAGACGGATTGCCACGAGAGTCGGTTCAGACATTTACATCCCCCTCAGGATAAACTGTTGAATGATCCCTGAACTTGTCATCCAGCGCCGCCATCAGGTGAGGAGTTTACTTTGTCCAACGTTAGCTTGCCGACATTTAGCTCAGCCTCACGGAGATGCTTGCACTGCTGTACGCAAGTGCCAAACTTATGATTAGAGGGTTTAATATGTCCTCATTTGTATGTTTGGGAAGTTTGTGATTAATGCTACAGCTGAGTAACTGTCGGGAGCTTTTCCACATTCATCAACATAGCTTGTGCTGTGCTGTGCCTCTACCTCGGGGCCAAAAACTCCAAATCATGTCAGGAAAAAGTGGGACAGCTGGAGGTTTTGGAGCAGAATGTTTAGATTTTTTTGGGGGGCTCTCAATTTTACGAACATCGTTGAAAATTTTACTTCTGCTTGTTTGAATAACCGGGCGGAACATGTGTCATCAGAGTTAGGGAGTGGTCGTCCTCCGGGCTGAAACATACCATTATATGATTTATGTGCTCACAAAGCTGTAAAACTACAACTTTTACCTTGATAAATGGATCTTAATCATTTGATTAGTCCTTAACAAAAGGCTGGTTCAGTGTCTACAGTCAACAAAATGTGGAGGTTATTCACATAAATCAGTGCAATAATGAAATATAATTGAGTGTCATGCGGGAGAAAACAGTTTAAATATAACGGATAAACTCAAAACATCTTTATAATACATTAAAAAAAGAGGGCATGAGGTCACTCTTGTGAGCTCACACGACCAGCTTGTTCCTTCAATGCCCACCTGGCCCGTTAAATTGCATCGACCTTCATGAAAATGGGCCAACAAATTGGATGAAACTGAAGCAAAAAAAAGTGTCCTTCTTAAACATGATTAAGTTGTGCGTTCTATTACAAATGAGGGTGAAAATGTATTATTAGTGTGACAGGGTAACAGACAGAAAGCCTTGATGGTGGTGCTGAAATCACAGCGTGGGGGGGGGGGGGACAGAGAAACTCAGGTGGGCCGAGCCCATCCAAGGCCGGTCCGGTTCTGGAACCAACCAATGTAGGCCATTACAACTGGACTTGCCTGAATGCACCACAGTTTAATTTATACAATCCATATAGTCATCATCATAATCAGCAGCAGCAATAAGTACATTAACTGCATCACATTGCCGCAGGAGCAGCATTGATCTGGCGTATGGCTAGAGGTACAAACAACGTTTTGCATAACCTGGCACGGCGGCCACATAAACCACGTGCACGCACGCACGCACTCACACAAACCAAGCAAGCAGCATCAAATCCAATTGATTAGCCAACAAAAACTAGAAGGATCAATCATTTTGAAATAGCCACAACAGTCCCAAATTGTCACTAAGCTTACCTCTGATGATTACAGCAGGAGAAGGAGAGCAGGGACTTGACGTTCAGTCTGTATGGCGGTGCCGGTTCTAATCCTACTGACAGTTGAAAGTTGAACGGTACAGCTGGTCGCCGGTGGGGTGACGAGGGGGTCACATTCATGTCGTCATAACGTGTCACCACAGGCTGTAGGGATGTGGAGACGCTTCGTTCGTCTTCCTCAATACCAAGTGCGGACTTGTGTACTTGGGAGTTTACACTTAGACTCCCAAGGACGGAAGGACACAAGTACAATCATTCTGCAATGGGAACAACAGCGTAGGCTACTTGATGACCTCACCACCTCAGCTGGTCTTGCTAATTAGTTAAATCCGGTTCTTCACTGTACAGTATTTTTACAATCAAACCAAATATGACAACCCTGCTTTTTTCGTTTTCATATATATATATATATATATATATATATATATATAATTGTGTGTATATATACACATATAATGTTAGCTTCATTCAGCGGCTGTTTGGCTAGAAAGACACAACAACTAACCGTATTATCTCTATAACTACATTTATCAAACAGACACATTGGGTTGTATTGTACAGATTCGTGGCGTTTTATGGACATTTAAAGTAACATTTTCTCTCACGTACACTTCCCGGGACTCGGCTTTCACGACCAAGTTACTTCAATCAGAGCAGCTGTCAATCACAGCTGTCAATGATGATGTCACACCCCTTTTTATAGCATCAAATGACTCATTAAAACCAAACGTTTAAAAAGAAAAAATGAACACTTGAACATACATGAGAGTGATAACAGTTAGCTAAAATAATAGAGATCATCTTTGGGAAAAACATTTATTTGAAGTGGGCGGTGCTCCATACAGTGACGCAGACGCTCCGGTGTTTTGGTTTATCAAGTGACCATGTTATCTGGTGACTTTCATCGCTGTGCTGTTGGGGAATGACCACTAGCTAGCCTACATGTATGAGACTATAATCAGTTACACTTATTGAGAAAAAAACATGTGATTAAATCACGGTTACTCATCAAAATGTTAGTCACATGATAGTAGGTGGAGCCAGGCCTATATAGGCCCACCCACAGCTACTCAGATCACCACATAATACATGTTTTCATGAACAAAAGAAACATGTTTAAAGGTAGTCTCAAACATTGATTTCTACGTCATGTCAGCTTTTGTTTTGCTGGAACGGAGTGCTGGAAAACCTCTTTTCTCATTCTTTGAATGTGTTACTTAGCAGCAGTCATTACATTCTTCTTCCATCCCAAATGTGCGGTTCTTTATGCAGCAGTGATGACTTAATTGCTTAATGTTTGAAACAACCGCAACAACCAATTTACAGTAGCAGCCAAGCGTTGCACTCCCAACCTGGACCGGCTCTGTTTTTACTTTCAACCGAGGAATTAAAATTGTTCAAATTCCCCGATGGATCATCCAAACTAAGCAAAATTGTTGCATAATTACTTTATGCCTCCCTGCCTAATGTAAAAAGCATCATTAAGCTTTAAAACCTCAAGAACTAAATTACCTTTTTTTTTTATACATGACTCAGAGCTTTTAAAGAGTGGGACGATAATAAAGGAGATGGAGACTAAGCCCGCACAAGATTGGCACAAATTCAACACATTGTTGCAGTTCCTTCATTTCTTCAGCATTCAGACATGATTTACCTCCTGAGCATCTTTGGGCACTAAAGCCTCTGATCCTAAGAAGTACTCAGCTGAGCTCACCTCGCTCACAGGGGTGAGTTACACTATCGCTCTGAGACGGCGCTGCTTTCAGGAAAGGCCGGGAAATACTGCTCATGCCGTTATATCTCCTCTGCCCTCTTTGACCAGTCAAACCTTAACTCCAGTGAAGAGTACTCAACAAGAGACAGGAGTTGCCAACGCCCAGTGTCTTTACAGCAGAGACGACCAAATAATAATTAGATTCATGTAAAATAAAATATAACTGATTACCCTCGCCAATTTGGCCAGTCCCACGTGGATGTCTGCACTTATCTCTGATCCCATCTGTTATTGTTTTCTATGATGAATGGGCCTAGTTGGCTTTCTATCCAAAAATACCGTTAAGTTTTACATTTATTTGCTCGCTTTGATATGTTAACGTGGTAATTAGACCTATACCGGTCAAATCCATTTTGTGGAAACAGACCTATTCAGAGTAACTGTCATTGTGATGAAACGGGTACAACATTGGTCCCCAGAGGATGAACCCTGCTGACCTTGTTGATCCCCTGACTGTTCCTCTATAGCTCTATAGCTCCAGCATGAGGTTGACATTTGAGGTTCAGAGTGAAATACCTCCACGACCACTGAATGGATTGTCAAGATATTTGGTGTGGACATTCCTGCCCTCCTCAAGAGCAATTATGTTAACTTTGGTGATCCCTTCACCGACTATATTAGTGTTGCCATCAAGTCGAAAATCTAATTTGTCCAATACTTCAGACAAAATACCTGCAGAACTCATTCCCGTCTTTTTCAGCTATGTGTTTAGGGCTAATTGGCAAACGTTAGCATGCTAACACAGTACACTAAGACGATGAACATAGTAAATATCATATCTGCTAAACATCAGCATGTTAGCGCGCAGATGTGAGCATTTAGCAAGTACAGCCCCGCCGAGCTGCTAGCATGGCATCACACTCTTAGGGCCCTATAGATGCATGGCACTTGTGCATTTATGGCGTGTCCATCCCCACGTTAGTTAGTTTAATGGCACATAATCTGGGCGCAAAGTAAGGCGCAAGCGGCAAAGGGGTTGTATGTAATCTCTTAATTGATCATAGCTGTGTTTCGGGCGTAAAATGAATTGAACCATTTCAATCCTTTTAAAAGCCTCGTGTGCCGGCAAATTGGAGAAGCGAGCGGTTTTCTGCAGTGACATTTTTCTTTTGAAAGGCTAAACGCCAACAGATGTGGATTGAGGCAGAATATTCTGTTTGATTAAGACATGTTGTGAATTTTGGAAACAATTACATGTTTTTTCCCCCCAAAATATTTGGACTTTTGGATTTAACAATGCTCTGGATTTATTGGAATTGTTTGCGAACACCTATGTAGGTGTAGATGATGGTAACACCCGACCACAACTCGTACTGCAATTTGCATTGCACCATTATGCAACCAACTGTCTGGGTGTGCTTAGTAGTGAGAATAACGTTTAAATGCTGTCTCTCTTGTTACCTATAGATACCTCGCTTCCAGTGTGATGCACTTCTATGCAAAGAGAGTCAGAGCAACTGCTTCGCTTGAAGCTGCACAGCACTGTGCAGAAGTGGCTGCAGCTGGTAGACTTCAGACTGAGGATTGTGGCAACGGAGACTACGACCAACGGCGGGCAAGAATATAGACTTGAACTTCAGCATACTATAATCATCACAGTAGGCTTGCGCGTCTGGGTCAGCGAGGTGCAACGTGTCCACCCTAGTCGGGCCCAGGCTTAGTCTCCAGCCATGAGATCTCATGAGGCCTGACAGCCTGTTTACCTTGGACGCCATTTCTCTGACGTTTCTGCATGGTTTGGCGCTAACTACCAGTTGGCGGCCGACAGCTTTATTGAATTAGCTCTGCAGCTACAAAGGCAGGAGAAAGAAAAAGAGAGAGACAAAGGGAAAGATAGAAACTGAGCAACAGAGTGAAAGAAGGAAAGAAGAGAAGGTTAAAAAGCATTTAAAAAGCCGCCCACCTTTACCTTTCGCTAAGTGCGGTTTGCATTTATTCGCTCTCCTCGGCATGAACACACACAGACCCCGTTGCAGTAACCAGACAAAACACAAACAGCACGTGAGTCCCAGTTGCACTTTGACACAAACTGGAGACTAAAAGGGCAAACACATGCAGCACAGAGTGGAACAGCCGGATTGGGAAATGCTGGCTGCTGCTTCTGCTTCAATATAAATGGCTTCTCCTATTGGTTGCCTGCTGCACCACCCCCACCCCCCACGCCCTTTGAATGGGTCCTATCCTGGTGGGATGCCTTGTACAAACTGCCTCTGGGCAAATATCACGTGCCATATTGGAAAACAGTGACCCGATTCCTTAGAAAAGGGCAGAAAGAAAAGTATTCTCTTAAAACAACATATCAAGAACCATATGGCTTCATCCCGTCCCTATTGATCCGCCTCCCCTCAGGTTAGATACAAGAGGAGAAGACACACAAGAACACAATCGTGCAGATACACACACACACTTTCGGAATACGCAATGATGCATGCACGTTCGCTTCCTCTTCTCCTTTCTCCTCATCAAAGAGAACATCACAAGGTGGGGGGGGTTTGCACTCATGAAGGCTTTTTGTTTTGGAGCATGAATAACCCCGTTGTGATGAAGCGGCCTGTGTAACCACGGAGTCAGCATGGATCAAATCTCAAGAAAGCAGATATTTCATGCACGTTGTTGACGAGCATCATCAGCGCGTGAGGGCACAAGCTCCTGAAGTGTTTTATGGGATAGCTCTAAATAAGCAACGCTGTTATTGAGAGTAACCCCCCCCCCCCCCTTGAGCGTCACGTCAGCCCCACTGGTTTCTCGTTTCACTCAAGATGTGCAGTCCTGCGCGAGATTAATCCCCACCGTTACTCTAATCTCCCTCTGTAACGAGGGGAGATTAGGTCACTAAAATGATATGGTGGAGCTCATAACCCACATACAGATTACTCATCTGCACATTGATAATCCCCTTAGACTTTAAGGAAGGTTAAGAGAGCAAATGTGCTGCCGAGTATTAAAGCCAGTCCTACATTTTTGAAATGTTCTCGTCTATTAAAGAAACCCCCTTTTTTTTTTGTTCTGTTCGAGGGCAGCTTTGCTTTGCGGTGTTTTTGGCTTTAGGGTAAAAAAGTTTTACCTTTGAATAATTAACCAAATGAGCACTTTGTTGGAGATAAAAAAAGAGGTTAATGAGCCGTGAAGCAAGGCGCCTGTTTTCAAATTCTTAGACAAAACACTTGGTAATAGATCCCGGGAGGAATGTTTGCTCAAATGTATTTATAATGGAATAGGAAAAAAAAAATCATATACATTTAAAGCTACAAACGCCCCGTAATTATAACAGAACAGCATGACGCCCTAATTGACAGTATGAGACTGTGGTATTTGCAAAGGAGTAGTTCAACATTTTATTAAATGCGCTCATTCCCTTTGTTTTCTTTGCAGAGATTTTAAGATGAGAAGATTGATTCCACTCTCCAGTGTCTGTCCGTTAAGTCTGGAGCCAGGAGGCGATTCGCTCAGTTTAGCATACAGGCTGGAGGGAAGGGGAGAGATGCCAGCTGTCCAAAGTTTGAAAAAAAAAAAATAAAAAAAAAAATATCTGCCTATACCAGCTTCTCTAAAGCTTAATTCAAATGCTGTTTCTTGTTTCTGAACACAAACAGAGGAGTGAAAATGTAGTTGTTAAAGCGGTGCTCTAAGCTTTGGACAAAAACGAAACAGATCCCAGGACTCATCTCCCAAAGGTTTTTATATATATATATATATATATATAAATATAAATGAACCTATCTCAACTTCAACAGAAATGTTGATAGTCATACTACAGTGTAATACAGTGTTAAAGACATGTTGGGGGAAAAAAAATGCCAGTTGGCTTTCTGGCCAAGAGTTAGCCTAGATGTGAAGAATCAATTAGATATCTTAGTAAATCTGCAATCAACAGTTCGTGAAGAAAAAAAAAAAAAGAAAAAAAAGAAAAGTAAGATGGCACAAGCGGTTGGATATTAGGCCACAATGTTTATTCAGTAGTGTTGTTTCAACTTATAGGTACAATACTGTCAGCTTTTGTAAGACTAAAAAAAAGTTACCATTACAGTCATCCATGCTCACAGAATGCCAGTCAAGTCGTTTACACCCCTCCGTCGCGTACACACCCGCCTCGTGCTCACCTCGAGCAAGTACATTTCCAAATGGTAGGCACTTTGAAGGTTTAAAACATTTGTGAATATACATTTATATATATTTATATATCTTTTTATATACTAATAAGCAATTGGACTCAAAGGTCAGGTCTCTAATAGAGAGAAGAAGAAGAAGAAACTAAAAGAGTGACGATAAAGAGAATGAGGAAACAACATGATGTGGCCATGGTGGAGGGGGGGGGGGGGGGGGGGTCTGAGAGTAGAAATACTGTGAGTCTTTGGGTTTTTCAGTATAGTTCAGTACCTTAGGTGCTATATGACGAGAGTGGACAACAGGGATGGGTAGACGGGGGTGGTTAGTGGACAACATAGGGGATCACAGACTGAAAGAATCGCGAAGGATGGAGATGTACAGCTTCAGGTGGGTGGTGTTAGGAGTTAGGACCATGTGACAGCATCTACTGGAACTACTTCACATTACTGTACAGCTAAAAAAAAAAAAAAAGAAAAAAAAAAGAAAAGGCAACTTCACAAAACCTGCCGGACAAAACTCCTGCGTCCCCTTCAGAGCAAGTTCGTGTAGACGTAACGTAAGAATAAAAAAGTCATGTGGCCGTTAGCTGTGTTTTCATTTGATGTAGCTACGTGGCCTTCTTATTCGGCTAACCTCAGGTTTTAAACCTGGCGAACAGCCTCATCTCTCAACAGAAGCTCTTCTGAAATGCCTCCACCGACCAAAAACAGTACGAGTAGCCCTCAATGCCAGTGTCTCGTCAAAGACTATTCAGACACAACACTGGAGTCTTACATTTACTCTGCAGCCTTATTCATCAATCCCTCTGAGAGAAGATAGGTTTCTACAGGGGAGGATTTCTTTTGTTTTTCGGGTGGTGTTTGCTGCAGAGGTATGTGCTCTGCATGTGGAGATCGGGGGCCCTGGCCTGGTGGGTTTGCGTCCAAGCAGTAGCAGGCCTTCGGTGAGCAGATCTTAGGGCCCGGAGCATCAACACTGGGACAGGGACTATAAAAGCCGGGCTACGCTTTTGGCTCTATGTAGAGTAAAAAGGGAGCGAGTTGACAACTCGACTGACCGTGCTCCAATTTGATTAAAAAGGTGGGAGCGAGGGAGGTCAGGGCAAACAGAGAGAGGGGGAGGGTGATGTTTTTGGGTGAGAGCAGAGTTTGGGTCACTAAACTCAAAGGGAACACATATGGGGAGGGAGGTGGCTATGGGCCAAAAGCACCACAATCCGCAGAGAAAAGAAACGTCGCCCCCGGAAAAAAAAAAAACATGCCGCGCGTACACGCAAAGCTGCACGACAGCGGTGGGGGGGGAGGGGGGGGCAGGAAGCAGCGGATGTGCAACGTGAAAAAAAAAAAAAAAAAGAGCGAGTTTAAATAGAAAAGAAGTTCGGCTAGACATCAAACAGAAGCGAGATTTGTGGTTTTTCTCGAGCCCTGACGCGCTTATCTTTAAAAAAAGAATCCTTTAAAGACCTGTTCCTGGTATGTAAATAAAAACGCTGTCGAAAAGAGAAGAGAACAAACAAATAAACAGGACATAATGTAACGCTCACTAAAAAAAAAACTGATGAGAGAGCAAATAATGTTTGTAACCTGAAGGGAGAACATTTACATTGACCGTTAACAGCGTTAATATGAAGACCGGAGAGCTTCATCAAAACTACAAAGGCATTTTTTTCTTTTTTTAAACATCAGAGAAAAGATAAATTAATGTAATACACCTTTAGAGATCAACAACAGACATGCTAGGACAAAATAAAAAAAAATAAAATGAAAGTAGGATTGATACAGAATAATTATATTCAATTATTTCCACTTTTAAATTGTTTTTTTCTTTACAAATAACATACTGCTACAGTTAAAGTAGTCAGCGACTAGAAACCGCTCAGAAGACAGATGCGATTAGTTTCCTCGCCTTTACAGATCCTGTTTACTATTTTTTAAGCCTTTTCAAATAATACACAAAATGTTTAAATACACTGAGATTTGCCACAAAATGAGAAATGCTTGGTTTCCATAGTTTTTTTGTTTTTTTTAAAGAAGAAAGAAAAGTTCTTAATTACAATAATCTATGCAAAAGCTTTCCTTTATGCAATTTTATTTTCCTTAAATCAACTTGAAAAACATTTTGTCGTCGTTTCTCCGTTGTCGTGGACTGTGCAATTTTGACAGTCACTTGCGATTGGCCGATCTGACGGCGGGGATGGTTTTATGCATAAAACTCCTTGGTCGGGGCCTTCTGGTAGGCGGCGCCGGAGGGTTTCCTCTCTCCCAGGTCGTAGCTGCCCTCGTCCTTCTTCCTCATGCGGTAGACCAGGAGGAGGATGAGGAAGATGGCGAACAGGAAGCCGATCACGCCGCCTGCGATAACAGCTGAGGAGGGGAGGGGGGGAAGACAGGAAGAGACAGAAAGGGAAGGAAACAAGCAAATCAATGACTACCGTGTGTCCTCATGGAGAACGAGACCTTCAATTTGTCCTAAAGAAAGCACTTCTCATGAGCCGAATTAATCTGAGGTGAACCGTGTCTTGGGAAATCCGTTGCAACAGTTAATTTTAGCGTGAGCTACTGTTGCAACACATTTCAATACTAATTCAATTCCCTAGCAAACTACTAAGAATTGAGGGCTTAAATGTGGTGAAACCGAGTGGCTAACCGTCTCAGCTGAAAGCTGAAATCGATGCGGTGACTTCACGTCAATGGTGAAACCCTCAATTTGTCTCGAGAGATACAAAGTCAATCATTTGCCATCCGCCCGTTTCACTTCTTCTAATGTGTGTCCTGTTGGTGAGTTTGAAAGTTATTGTCCCACTTGGGGGATATTAAGCCTCCGGTCCTTGATTGGTACACAGAGCCGCGCCGTCCCGATGGCGGTTGATTCGACACGGTCTGCATTCCAATCAGCGACTGCCGACTGGGGCTCAAGAGGAAGAAGCCGATGATATTGGTTCCGTTGCTTTAACAGTCGGGCAGATAAATCCAATGAGGACAGACAAACAACAACCAGTGCTGCATGACTGGAACAACACTGGATCAGGATGAAGGCGGGTCGAGGTCTACATTCCATGGAAACTTTGCTCTGTGAAACTTTTCTCTGACGCTTTTCTACACAGCATCTGTAGAAGTTTTCCGTTTGTCTTAATGACACGTTGTAAACCAGAAGCGCCCACAGTAGTGCAACATCAAGAAAAATGTGGAAAAAAAATCAGCCCAGGCTCCATTAGGAAACGCACCCCCACCCCTAGCTTTGACCCTTACTCTCCTCACTAATGCTCCTAACTCGCCACATGGGCTTATTTCACTCTCCCTCCCAATTATGCCTGTGTGAGGGACTTCATAGGTTGCTGTTCAGGGTCTCTCCTGGTGCTACAATCTGCCCTCTGCTCCACTTTAGGTTGCCACATGTCGACTGGCCCCATGGGCAAGGATCCTGGCACACAAACGAGCTGCTGAGCTCAAAGAAGCAGTAGCGCAATGCTGCGCAAATAAATAAAAATTTGGTTATGGGTTATGTTTAAAAGTCCTACGGGAGATGAAGGGTTATGGTTATTATCTTGAAGAAGGGTAAAGAGAACAAGGTAGACAAGGCTAGAAGGAAGAGATGAGCGGTGACCCATGTATAATTAATATATATATATATATATATATATATATATATATATATATATATATATATATACACACACACACACACACACACAGTATATTTACAGGCCTTATCCAAAGACTTTCTACTGGCACTACTCTTCTTTTACTGTCAAAGTGACAAAGATGAAATGAGACTTTCAGTAGGAGAAAGAATGGAGCCGAGCTTTCGTCTAACTGAAGCCGTCCTGATTTGTCCCTGTTGATGTTGTTTCTGCATATTGCCAACACCAGATGGATATCACAACAAAGTAAAAGTGAGGTGCCAATCAGTGTTCGCCTCAGATACGTCGGGAGAGAGAATTGGCATCAGAGAGCACAGAGATTTCCAGTCAGATAATTCCACACTCTTTCATGTATTCAAAGCGATACACTTGAAACACCCACAACGCTGTGAACTCTACAAGGTCCCACAGAGGGATGCAGACCGAGTTCATTAAAAATAATTATTTTTCAGAAGTGGATTAGGTGGGAGACATTAGGGAAAATGCTTCCTGGATTTTTCTAGATTTAGCCGTTTACCAGGAATACGCTGACATGTCGTAACGTGTAAGAATTTGAGAAACATTAGAAGGCAAATTAAATAAACGCTCCCAGAATGCATCGAATAATTTATTGGTGGAATGTCAAACTGAAAGGCTACTTTCATTATGTGCTGAAATATTAAAGGAATTGTTTGACATTTTGGTCAATTACGCCGTCTTGTTGAGAGACGAGAACTTTCTGTAATACAAATATGAAGCTAATGCCAAGAGATGGTTAGCTTAGCTTAGCATTAAAGGCTAGAATCAGTAGGAAACAGTCCAAAAGTAACAAAACCCGCCTATAGCAGTGTGTTGTTGTTCATTGTGACACATACCTGCCAACACCTCTGTCCTCTGGAAGAGGTTTTCAGTGCGGACCTCAATGGGATCCTGGGGGGAGCCGGGGGCACTAGTGGTACTAGTCATCTGGTTCCTCTGCAAGTCCTCTGTAACTGGCACTGGTGCCTGAATGAGGAGAAGAAAAACAGGATGGATAGAAGGAAGATTAAGGTTGATTAACGTTTATCAACTTTCACATTCTGATAGTCCTCGTCTGTGTTTAAATGACTTGTGTTCATTCAGGCGTCATGGCATAATCCCAGAATTCCTCACTACTGTCAATATTTGAGATATAGCTTGATATTTGAGGAGATACGCCTAGTCGCTTTCTTGCTCTGAGCAAGATGAAAAGATTAATACCACTCTCATATCCATATCTGTTAGTTTAATAGGAAATTACAGCCAGCAGCCGGATAGCTTAGCATAAAGAGGGGAAAAAGGGAAACCGCTAGCCTAAATCTGTCTAAAAGTAAGAAAATCTGCCCATCTACCAGCACCTCTTAAACTCTCTTATAAACATGTTATGTCTTGTTGGTTTAATCTGTTCAAAAACTGATGTCAATAAATAACAATTTGCGGTTTTACAGTGGGGCTATTTTCGGGATTTCATTGCGCCAACAAACAAACAAATAAAGATATAAACAACTAAGATATAACATGTTTATTAGTGAGCTTCTATCAGTTGACAAGGATTTTAAAACCTTTTGACAGAGGCAGGCTAGCTGTCCCCTTGTTTAAAATGTTTATGCTAAGCTAAGCTAACTGACTGTTGGCTCCAGCTGTGTGAGTGATGAGAATCAAACAAGTACTTCTAAAAATGTTCCTTTAAGAAATAAAGGGAGGGTTTCACTGGTCCACTTAGCATGGCGGTCCAGGCAAAGGAGGAGAATGGGGACCAAAATGAAACCTATAGAGGCTTGCCAGAGGAAAAAAAAAAATGGAACAAATCCAGATTGCCCAAAAAGATTAGTGCAAGGCAAAAAAAAATAAAATAAGTAGTTAAAGAAAACAGAACCAGTGGACCGGAGGTTTTTCTGGGAGTCTAGGAAAAGAAGCAAAGTACCTGGAATGGATATGGGCCCATGTATCTCATGTTTTTATTTTCCTAATAACACTAGAGAAGGTTGCAAAGGACCAAAATGGAACTGGGCCAGTGCATTTGCCTTAGGGAGTAGTAACAGAGGCAGGAGAAGGAAAAAAACAATGGAACTGGGCCAGGTAGGCTTGGCTTAGAGGGTTGAGACCTTGACGACTAATCTAAACAGATGTAGTATCCAGTACAGTAGAGTAAGAGTGCATCCCACACACAAGTGAGATCTAGGATGGTTCCAGAATATGCGATTATGTCCGAGAGAGATGTAATCCGCCATAATTTGCAATGGAGCGAAAACATTGAGAATTGACGTGAGCACTTGATCTTTATCCGGAATGCAACCTCATGGTATTACAGAGGATTTGATGACATACTGGGTCAGCTGAAGACACACCGAGCTACTGTGTCGCTCTCTGTTGAGTACATAGTTACAAATGACTTTAAGTGGTATTATGTCCTACACACCTAATCATATAGCAAGAGTGGAAATGTTTGTGGATGTGACAGCGGAATAGTTTCATATACTTTAAGTATTGAAATGTACTTTAAAAATTGTGATTGTGGAATTTTAAGATGCTCAGAGCTCCGTGTGCTCAAGGTGGAGCATAAACACATGTGGGAATATCAGCAGGATCACATACGTTGTCAAATACAGAATTTCTACTTAAAGAAACGGTTCAAAACAGTGGAAAATATGCTTCTCTGCTTTCTTGCCCGAGAGTTAGGAAGATGATCGATACAACCGTCATATCTTGATACGAAACTACAGCCGAGCAATGTTTAGTGTAGCTTGACACAAAGACCGAAAGCTTTAATGCTAAGCTAAGCTAATGGTCTCCTAGCTCCAGCTTAATATGTCACAGACAAACGTGAGAGTGGTGTCGATCTTCTCGTCTCAATCTCAGTAAGAGAGTGAATTCGTGTATTTTCCAAAATGTCAAAACTATTGCTTGTCAAAACTTTCTGCCATCTCCAAATATCTGATCGACCATGCTGGTTTAAACAACAAACAAGCTTTCCTTTGGTATCATATCTACAAAATCATTGTAGTTTTTTAGGATTTTTTAGGGCCGTCACTATTATGTAGTTTGTCAAGCAGAGAGTAGTAGTACATTTATTTTTGAACTGTAAAATGTCCTGCCCCGTACATTTCCTGGTCACAATTGTAAAAAGGAAAAGAGCAATTTAATGGTATGTGATCAAAAACGTTCTTTGTAGGACCGATATATCATTATCAGAATTTATAGAAGCTGTATCAGACTAAATGATTGAGCGTGGGTCGGGCAGTACCACTTACCTCTGTTCTAAATGGTTTCTTGGGCGGGCTGTCCTTGGCCTTTTCTCTGACCGTGGCCGTCTCCACCCTGGGCGTGAAATCTTTGGTGGCGTCCTGGGTGGGTTCTGCTGCATTGGGCTCGATATAAACCATACTGACAGTCACCGTCTCCTCCACCACTACTTCACCTCCACCTTGGAGACAAACAGGGAAGTGATGTCTTTCAATTAAAAAGGCGAGAGTGTAAAAAAAAATGGCAGACATGTTTGCTCTGTAGAGATGACGTAAAAGATTATGTCGTGTGTATTTGCAAATAGGTAAAACATGGACGTACATGTTATCAATATTTCACACCCACTGTCGTATAGTTCGCCTTAACTTCGTTCATTTCAATGCATTATTTACAGTTTGTATCTCCAATAAAATAGAGTGGCAGATTGATAGGGTGTATATACAGTATTGGAAGAGCTATTGATCACAGTCCTTTCTCCTTTGACCTAAAACGACACTCTCTCACTGCAGCTCTACAACTCTCTCGGATAGAAGAGTTACTTTTGACAAATGAATGAGGGCTGTAAAGGTGCTGAAAGCAAGTGGAGAGGAGCTCATAAAAAAAAAGACATGTAAAATTTGCACACTTGCCCACAGCATGTCTGGGTGACAAAGCAATCTCAGAGAAAGAGAGAGGCGGTGAAAGGAAGAACAGACAAAGACAATGGGAGAAAGGAGAGAGAGGTAAAGCGAGAGAGGAGGGAGGAACTCGGAAAAAAACCGCTCGCAAAAACTTAACCGCAGAGGACTCGGAAAATTGATGTCGTCGTCGTCACACCTCTGGGTAATTACCTGCTGAGCTTGCAAGTGAGTAATGCGGTGAGAGCATGCGTGCGTATATGCGGGTCTTACCTGAGCCAGACCCTGAGGAAAAGTCGTCATCGTCTTCAGGGTAGTAACCTCCTGAGCCTGTGTCGTCCAGGTACAAGTCATCCGCCTGAGAGGAGGTCTTGGCTGCGTCTGCTATCTGCGAAAACCACAAGATGGAAAGATTTTGAGGACGTGTGTCGGCGTTATTACTCATCTCTGTGTAAAAGTATTAATTCCACAGCGCATCGCACCAACAGAGTGAAGACCCCCGACTATTTCCACAAAGCACACGCTCACTTTTTCAGTGTTTCCACCACTGACAGCTAAATGTAAATCGGCCAGTCTAGTGGCTACGTTTTTTTATTTGGGCTTTTAAATCATCAAGCACAACCTCTTTGCTTTGAGACAGACACTTTGCTTGCCGATTATTTCTTTAAATTGGCAAACATTAAAACCTCTTGGGTAGCAATCCAAAGCTCGTAGCATTAAGCGCTGTGTGCAGTCAACGCCGTCTAAATAACAAACCCGTCTCTTGTATTTGCTAGAAAGTAAGAAATGGTGCACAGTGCCGACACAAATGATCAGCTGAGTGTATCAAACATCACTCTGTGTTTTCTATCGGAGCTCTAAGAGCCTCCTTTTAAATAAGACAAAGGATTTAGTTTAGCAGTTAATTTGGCCATAAAGAAATCTGAGGAATATAAGTCAAGGGTTCACCAAATTCATTAGGATTCCTCCACTGGGGACCATGAATGACTGTATGAAATTAAGTGTCAATCCATCCAGTAGACGTTGAGATGCTTCACTGGATAAATGTGAACTTTGACGTGATTGTGGCGCTAGAGGAAAAATCAGGGGTTCACCAAAGTCATGGGGATTTATCCTCTGGTGACCATGAATGACGATATCTCGTGGCAATGCATCCTTTAGTTGTTGAAGTATTTGTAGTCCGTACCAAAGCTCTGAACAGACCAGCATTGCCACCCCCAGAGCCACACTGCTGAAGTTGTTGAAAACACATTTTAGGACGTTAATGAAGAACAGGTGACCGTCCAATCACAACGTGTAGCCCCTCCCACGGCACCGTTGTTGTCTAGACAACAAGCCCGAGTGGTGGGAATGTTTGTGCTTCAGCTTAATGGAGTGATTGGCTGAAAAGACCACAGTTCTAACAGTGCCTGCTTGTTTAAAAAGCACCTCCTCACAGGGAGTGTAAGTTGAGATTTTAAAAAGAAATAAAACAAGAAAATGGAGTTTTCAGTCAAAATGGCTCGCAGAGCCTGATGTATGTTGGACACTTAAGTATAACAAATGTAAAAACTGTTTGTGCAAAGTCTTTGTGTGGCGCATGGGACTATTTATATGTTGCCGTTGAGTGTGTGTGACTGGAATAGCTATAAACGCATCCATGGCAACACCTATTCACCAATCTGTGGTCAGCTGTACAGCCCCTTCTATACTGATAGTCCCGCTTTAGAGAAAAAAGAGAACAAAAGAAAGACACAATATTATCTCATCTGTGTTTGAGTGTGTGTGTGTGTGTGTGTGTGTGTGTGTGTGGGGTTGCTACAGTTGCAGGTCTGCTCTGAGGATGTTGTGCTGATAAACCCGGGCCTGAATGAAGTTGGATTGAAGGATATAATCAATTGGCTTGACAGGAAATAAGTGTTTTTGTTTGTTAACTGCGAAGAACAGGCAAGCTGTGAGAGAGAGCTTAGAAAACGGGTCAATAGAAATGAAGAAAAATCATGTTTTCCGACGTCCTTTGTTTGGACAGGGGGGGGAAAGCAAGTAGGACTGTTTTCATTATCGAATAGTCTGGTGAATTCATGTTTTCAAGTCTGTAAATGATCTAGACTGTCTCTGGGTTTCAGTATTCCTATTTCCCCTGGCTGCAATTTAAAAAGCAAATAAATAACAATAAAAAGTCTGAAAGAATTTCCTAGAGATCAAGTAGCATCTTCCGATAGCTTGTTTTGTTCTCGCAGCAGTCCAAAAAACAAATATAGTAGATTTATTTATATTTATAAAGATATAAAACACATAAAATGCTTGATAAATGACAATAATGAATTGATTATACAGGTTATTGCAGATAGGGATGCTCCGATCCGATACCGATATGAAGAATCATGACGAAGAATTCAACGACAGTCAATCCTTAGCAAACTCCGGTATCGAATCGGTATTCTGTACCGACCCGATACCCAGAAGCCCAGGCACCGTTATCAGGACAGCAAAAGTGGGATCGGTGAATCCCTGGCTGCAGATTAGAGTCTGTCCAATCACTCGGTGAAGGAACGCAGAACAGAGAACAATGCCTTCTTTCAGGTACGCCTCAGCATTTCCAATTACACCCGCTATTCTTATGTGAGCGTGTTCACTAACGCGTTTAAGTCATTGTATGTGCACATGTGTGTGTGCTTGTGTGGAGTAATGAGAGAGACAGAGAGAGAGGCCTGGTGCTCTCCATAACAAAGAGGCAGGGAGTACACACAGCGAACAACGGTGTGAAAGAGCAAAAAAAGAAAAGAAAGACAGAGGCGAGATGAAAGGGAACAATACGGATCTCCATCTCCTCTCTCCCAACTGGCTCTGACTTCTGTCAGAGCCAGCTGAACCGCCTGATCAAAGGGGGAATTTGTTCGAAGCAACTTTATCTTAACCTTTCTTGCCTTCGTTCTCCTTCCGAACACAATCCCCCCCCCCCCCCCCGCTCCAGCCCGGCAGAAGCAATTCACCGGTCCACAGGTCTTTATGCATTGGCGATATGAGCACAATGGACCACGAGGAGGACAGGCCACAGATCAAATGGTGACCAAGGGCACTAATGAGATAGAGGCCACACACACACACACACACACACACACAGACGCATGGGTGGACACGCTTTACAAATGTATGCAAGCTTTCACTCATTCACTGATTATACATACATTAGAGTGAGCAATTGAGCATATAAATGGACACACACACACACACACACACGGGAAATGTGTGAAGAAATGCATGAAGAGCTAAAAGTATTAACAATGAATCCCCTCGAGCCCATTAAACAAAAGATTTCAAAGACATTTTAACTATAATGAATTAGCGTTCACCTGATTTGTGAAATGAATAAATGGATGATATGCAGATCGCTAACTATAGTTTTATGTATTCTATATTTAACCAGGAATCCCTTAAGATACTATTTAAGGGATGCAGCTAACGCCTCCATTCATTATCGAATAATTCTCTCGATTAATCAAATAGTGGAAATAAAATTTGTAAGTAGTGAGCTCCCTTGGAAAGAGTCAGGCTAGCTGTTTCCACCTGCCTTCAGTCTTTGTGCTAAGCTAAGCTAGCTGGCTCCTTCTGATCACCATAGAGACGTGAGAGTGGGATCGATGCTCTCGTCAAACTCTCCTTAAACGTTGACAATAAGGCCAAATCCAACAGAGAGAAACCTTTGAAGTTTCCACACTGAGGTACACAAAGTGTCCACAGGCCCGCTTCATTCCAGACGTGCACGTACAAAAGGCCGCTGACTCCACTGTCTCGTCGCCGTGTTTCAACACTTTTGTGCAAAGTATTGCAGCAACACGACATTAGTGCAGATCTGAGAGGAGGTCCGACCTCGATAAACTTGACAGACTTTATCCGACACACTAGCAAGTGTGTGTACAATGTAAACTTGATGGAGCCGACTTTCTCCGTCACTAACACACACACACACACACGTCTGTGTGCGATAAACTTCTCCCTCTTTATCAATCCGGTGACATTTACAGGTAGTCTCTCTGCTTTCAGCCCTTATCAGCGACTACGAGCCGATTCAGACATAAATCTACCGACAAGTAGAGCGAAGTGGACTCCTGAAACCAGTGAGCTGACGGATGAGGCCTCCCAGAAGTCTGAGAGAGTTTGCTCCACTATTGCATGGCTGCTCTAGTTTAAGCAACAGCTATTCGGAAAAAAAAACAATCTTGTAGTTACTTGTGATTCAGGGCAGGGAGCTTGTAAAATGGATCCAGTTGGAAATATCTAATTTAGGGACTTATTAGTGGTTATTAATGTTAGATTTCCGAAAGAATTAGTTAAGAAACCAAAACAGTGCTCCTTTCCTCATTTTCTATGTCCTCTCGTTAACTAAATCGGAAAGTGAATGTGATGTTAATGTTTTGAGAACCGGTGAAAATAAAACCTTTAAGACCTGCAGGACCTCATCAGTGAAGAGGTGGGTCTCCTCTGTGTGCTTGCATACGAACCAAACCTGATCAGTGAGGCAAGCCCTCGCAAATCAGTAACAATTTCACTGGTTCGCCTCCGAGTTAAATCACCTCCAATCCACAGCTCACAAATACTTCACTATGACAACCGCTATCAAACACAGAGCGATCCGTGGGAATTTACACACCTCAAAGACGCACTCAGTCGCTCTTCATAAATGAGGGTTAACTCTCCACTCGTCCCGCTTTGACAAGTGTCACTCTCCGAGCTCGAGCTAACAAAAGAAAAGGCTCACGCTTCAGAGAGAAGAGGCCTGGGAGCACTGAAGCAGAGGGAGGAGGACACATCAGTTTGTGTGCAGTGCAGCGTACGTAAAAGGCACACATTCTCAATGCCGCGCGCCGCCTTTGTGTGCAGCGACACACAACTCCCTCACCCTCAGAGTTCCTGACTCAAAACTCTAGTTACAGTCGGCTTTGGCGTGGCCTTCCTGGAGATATCCGACTCTTTTCATCCTTTTGGGTGAATAACAAGTAAATCCTTACATGCACGCTCAGACTCAAGGACACATATGGGTATTTGCACGCACACACACACACAGCCTCATTTGGACACCTTGACAAGCAGATCCTACATAGTCTGACTAAGCTTAGAGACGGAGACAGGGACAGACACGCGAGTGAGAAGGAGGGAGAGCTGCCATAATGAGCTAGCAGCTAGCGATGTGTGCCCTCTATTAGCTGCGCGAAGAGCCGCGGTTACACGGCATTTCTAACCGCTAATGAAGTAATAAGCCAGCGGGAGGGCAGCTTCCACACTGTCTGTCTGTGTCTCCCCGTCACTCTCTCTGTTTGACATGAAGAGCTGCAGACCAAGTCTGGACAAAACGTAGATGATAGAGAAGAGGCTGGGAGAGGAGAGTGGGAGATAACAGAGAGAGTGGGGGATGAGAAAAAAGAGAGAGGGAGGGAGGGGGATAACCCGCTGCTGCAGACAATCCTGTAGCCTGGAGGTTGCTCTTCTAAAAGCCTGTCAAAATCACCATGTTCATGCCTGGCGGGGCTTGAAAGGCGCTGGGCCTGTGTATGCTTACAGTATGTGTGTGTCCGTGTAATATTTGCGTCTCTCTCTCTCTCTATATAAGAGATGGATGGTGGTGATATATATAGAGTCATCTGAACTAACCGTGGGCTCCTAACAAATATTAGCTCAACTCCAAGTCAGGCCAGGGGAAATGGTGTTCCTCAGAGGAATGCACACACATACACACACTTGAACATCTGCGTGTCCATGAAAGCACCCACGGGACACACACACACACACACACCCTTATTCAGCCAACACATCTCAAAGGCGTGAGAGGAGTACACAGACACACACATCATAACACGGACTTCAGAGAGAAGAAAAAGGGGAAAATAAGTGCACGGAGGCTGGCAGGCAGACAGCGTCTCAGATCCTCCTTCGTCGGTCCGCTGTCGTCTCTGGTTCTCGACTGTTTCCTTAAGTCTGCAATGAGCTTAGGAAGGACCGCGTGAGAGGAAAACAAGAAGCCACTACGTTTTCCAGGCATCGCTACTTCCTGTCTATAAGGCATTGTGCCTCTTCTCTATGTTTTTTATCAACAGTAAAAGCTGTGTGCATTTCACTCTCCTTATTGATGAGATAGGACAGGAATTCAACAAAAATTCTAATTGATTTATGATTGGACTCATTTCTCAAACAATCCACAAAAGGATCCTAATCCAGTTTTACTGCCATTTCCGCATCACCTTGTGCTATGTTGAATAGGCAAATCGGCCATTTAGAAGAGACGTACGTCATTCGTTTCATTTCCTCTCGTTGGTCCAACAAACAGATTGTACGCTAGCCTTTCATGTTAGGTTTAATGTCAGAAGTAGGCTACAATTATCAGAAGAGTACAAACATTCAGGCTCCCAGGTGTGGCTCACAGGTGTACTGCAGATGTAAATGTTAAATAGAAAAAGGAATTTATACGGCGACCCTAGTAAAAAAAGAAATCTCCTGCGACCCAGTTTTTGGGGAATAACTGCCGGGGATGGGATGATTGACACCACCCTCGCATCTGTATAAAGCAGGCATGTAGGTAAGTAAGCATGAAGCTGCATCCCGGGAGACGGTTAGCTTAGCTTAGCATGACAACTGAAAGCGGGGAGGAAACAGCGTTTGTGGCAGTTTTACGGAGGGTTACGTGCTGGACTTTGGACAAAACAAGCAACTTGAAGATGCTGCTTTGATAAAAAACGATTAATTGATAATCAACGATTGTTTTCTCTAGTTGTCCTCGTTCACTACATTTCCAGCAGCACGCTAAAGGCCCTTTGCCTCTCCACTTGTTCAGGTGCATTAACTTTCACGGCATCCCGGTTCTTCATTTGCATGCTGTGAAAGCAGTAGTCTGTAGAGCGCGAAAGAAATCACTTCTCATTATCACAACCAGGCAAACAAATATCTGCAACTATGAGAGAACTCAATAATATGTGAAGAGGAAGGCTGTGTGTGTGTGTGTGTGTGTGTGTGTGTGCGTGCGTGAGAGAGACAGAGCCTGTTAATCCCTAATTAACAAAGCAAAGGTGGCCGTTTATCCTGCCGTCTCTCACTCTATCTGTTCTACTCGGCCTGCCACAGATCCATACGCAAGGTCGATGCAGCAACACAGTCCAGCAGGCAGCAACTGTGCTCTGCTCCGTCTGACTCTGCCCTCCGCCCCCGCCCTGCCCAAGGCCTCCTTTGGACTTTATCACTGCACAACAGACGGGGGCCATCAAAAAACAGCAGAGGAGAGGAGGCTGAGAGGGGCATCAGAGATGTCCTCCCTACTCCAGCTGGAGGGACAAGAAGGAGAACGGAGACGGAGAGAGGCACAGTGGAAATGTGGGCTGAGCTGCTGCTTTTAATAATATTGATTCCTCAACATAGAAACAATTCACTGATCCTATGGGTTAGTCAGTTTGGACTATTTCAACTTAATGTCCAATTAAAGCGGAGGTTGAGAAACCAGCAATGATAAGATAGATTTAAAAATAAATATCCAACTGTAAAAACCTAGGCCAGTGTTACCAACTCTATTCTAATGAAAGTAGATACAGATACCAGATCTTTGTATCTGTATTGGATTTACTGTTTGCTGTCGGGTTGAATTTCAACAAATATAACCAAATATTACCAACCCTCGCTTTAAATCTCAGATTCTCTTAGATGAAAGAGGCGGTGCTGCATTTTGTCTCCTATTGCACTGACGAAGTGTTTCCTGCGGCTGCCTTCTTCATCACAGCTGTGGGGCGTTAGAACGACATTCAGAGCGATCCACCACACCAAAGTGACAAAAGACACATTTTCTCAGAAACAAAGTTGAAAAATGTAAAACTAACGGACACATAAAGTGTCAGTAAATTATCCCGGAGACTCCTGTGTTTGTATGTTGAGGAACACTGAGGATATCATCTGGAGAAAACCTTCAAATAATAACTATCGTGCCTCCCTTATGTTTGGAGAAGTTGCCGGTAGGAGAGGAGCGACTAGTCCAGGAGAGATTGGGTGGCTATGTAGCATCAGAGCAGACGGAAGAAGTGTGAATAACAGCTGGAAACAGGATGGTGTTGTTATTAGAGAACGAAAAAAAACAGGACAGGAGGAGTTATGAAATGTGTCCCACGACACGATGCTGATGACTGAAAAAAAACAAGCAAGACAGACAGAAAAAAAAAAGGGTCTCTGTGAGTCATGCATGTGGGTGGTGAGCATTGTTTGGAAAATGTAAACAAGAGCACAGCAGGCAGTAAGAGCCAACTACAGGACTGTAGGAGAGGATGTCCAAACTGGAACTCTCACGGGCCAAAAAAGGTTAGTGAGAGTGTGTGTGTGTGTGTGTGTGTGTGTGTGTGTGAACCCACTCTAACTTTTATTGCCCTCCCAGGGATCATAATAAGGAACTAATTGATAGTCTTTGAGCCGCGGGCTGAAGAGAGGGGGGAGTTCCTGCAGGAAGTCAACACAAATCAAACTCTCTCGGAGCCCGTAAGGTCTGGAGCAACTCCAGCTGAGCTGTTTGGCGGGTAACGGCCGCTGTGTGCACCAGTGTGTGTTTGTGTTTGTGTCTGTGTCTGTGTCTGTGTCTGTGTGTGTGGGAGACAGACGCAGAGAGAGAAGGGAGAGGAAGTACGAAAGAGAGCGCGACTGAGATAAAGAGCCACCGTTTGGAGTTGACATTTACGGTTTTAAACACCTACTTCTGCGGACGCCGCCTCCTCACTCGACCAAAGAGTTTCCGCTGTTCACCTAATAACTCAGCCAAGTTCAAAGAGTGCATTTCAGAATGCACGAGACATGCCGAAAATAGAAACAGATTTGGGCTATTCCTCTAAAGTCGCAGATTTACAAAAACTGAGAAAACACAAAGTCAACACAAAACAACAGCTTCACATAAATCTGAAGAAGTCTCTCAGACACATCCTATGGACATTTGATGCCACCCCTTCCCCGACTCGTGTTCATTTTCTCAATGCTCCTAAAGGGTGAGATCACGTGGCCTTCTGCGCCTCCCCAGCTGAGCGTGTGGGTGCATTCGGCTCAGATTCGATATCGTCTCCCGTTCCAAAACAAACGGCCGTCTGACATGGAAAGGCATACGCCACATTCCACAGGGCTGCTCGGCTGGAGCCGGAGGGGTTTCCAGCTCAAAAAAAACAAACCTCCAGGGGTGTCTGCACCGCTGCGCGCAACTCACGGCCTCAAACTGAAGGTGGACCGCTACAAGAGACGTGCACAGTTAACAGACGGGTTCCAGAGATGATCCGTTTTTCATGTTATTGTCGGCAAACCAAACCGCGACTTGATCTTACGAGCACAAGGTGGCTGATTTAGCTTGTTCCTCTGTACCACGGAGCTCCATTGAGGACCAAGAACCATTCGAGACGCACCAATGAACCACACACTGCAATACACGTGGGCGCTGTAGTTTATTTTGAGTCAATCCCACACACACCATCCCCGCTGCCGTAAATACTCACACCCGAGCACCAAATGTGTGTGTTTATCCGCAGTTGAAAATAGTGTCTCCTGCAGACTACAGTGCCCAGCTGTTTGAGGAAAAGTATTTATTCCTGACCAGTTTTAATGGGCTCGGGGCTGACAACCACATGGGGAGCTCAGGAAGTACTGAGAGACAGGCAAACACATTGTTGGTTTTGGTCAGAAAACTTTCAGTATTAGATCGACTTGTGAACTTCTTTTGGCTGAAATGTTCCCAAACACTTGCTCAGTGACAGCCATCAGACACGTGGGCTTCCTGCAGGAATCCTCTTCTACTTCCTGTCAAATGCACGTCCAATAATAACTGAACCCTATTTGGTCTGCCAGCTCCTGAGGAAATACATCTGGGTCTCTTGTCTTGTTTCAATGTCTTGTATGTACGAAGTTACTTGGGCTCCTATGTTTCACACTGAGCAAAAACAGAAGAATTATTAGACATGACACTTCTCATTTTCCAAATATCATTTAGTGCTCTTTTAGATAAATCCAGAATATTAAACTTTTGACATGGGTGAACGGTGGAAAGACGAGTTACCCCTTTTGTTATTGTCATTATAAAGAGGAGAGCAGCTTCTTACTGGTGCATTAGCACAACTTTTTGAGGAATTATGATGTAATTCGGTATAGTTTAAGCTTCCATATAATGCCATCATCAGATCAAAAAAAGTCCAATATTTAAGTTCATGACCAAATTCCAGCTAATTTGCCAACACTAGCACGATAACTAGATATCATACCTACTGAACATCAACATAGTGAGATCGTCATCATAAGCATGTTAGCATAACGTTAGCATTTATCTCAAAGCACACCTGTCTGCCTCAGTGCGGCCTCACAGATATATAGTATATAAGTAGACTCTTGTTTCATGTAGACTCTTGTCAGCACAAGTCAAATTAAAACAAAAATCGACGCTTCCTGGCCGTAAGGGGTGGACCGGGAGTTTCACTCAAGCAAAGCAAACAAACAGAGAATAAAATGTTCCTTCCTCCCCACCGGCCAGGGAGACACAACACGGAGAGGCTATGACTTCCTGCCATGCGGTATTGCTTCCCAACAGGATGAAGAGTCAATTCCACGGTTTCCAAGAAAAACAAGACACACGCTGACCGACCACTGGCTGGAGAGGTGAACAATGGTGCTCCCCCCCCCCCGGTCCGGTCGTGTTTTGGACGCTCAGGTATGTAACAATGGAACATGCAACCGCCGGCAAAAACTGTGTGAAAATCAAGTAAAAGAATAAATAAAAAAAACTGCAGCTCTCACAGCAGCTTTGTATTACGCTTCCCTGCGAGCGCGTCTCACATGCCGCAGCAACACATTGCAGCTGATCTCAGAACGCCGAATGTTTCACCACTCTAATTAAAGGCTGTCTGTGGCTCTCTGGAGGCCCCGATCGGATTTAATGCAAAGTTAATGTAAACCTTCTCGCTGGGAAATTTCTCCCTCAGCGCTGCCAGAACTCATGAAGAGAGAGAGGGGGGAGGGGGGGGGGGGGGAGACAATGTGTAGCTCATGTGGCTTCAACATGGCCCTACATAGAGAATACCTCAGTGCTGTGGTATCCAGCCCCATGAACCGTAACTGGCTCTCTCTTTCTGGCCCTCTGAGCAAGAAGGAGCTCTGCGGATTCCCAGGGCCCGGGCGAGCTCTGCTGCTCCGTTGGATGAAAAATCCCTCCCTCTTTCTCCCCCCCTCCTGTACCGCCTCTCCGCTCGCCTGTCCGCCGGTTGGGACTTGGGGGGGGAAATTCCTCAGCTCCGTTAAAAAACGGCCTCCGATACGCACGGGAAAGCTCAGATTCTTTGTCAGCCGTGAAACTCTAGACACTGGGAAATGGGCTTCACCTTCCAGTCATCTCTGGTGCTGAAGAGGGGAGGGAGGGAGGGAGGGGGCAGAAAGATTTGCTGCAGCACGGCAGCTTTCTTCCCCTCCAGACAGGAGAGAAATATGAGGCTTAAGAGAAAAGCTTGAGCTGAGCGTTGTAGAGAAGGGAAGAGCAAACGCAGGAAAAGAGAGAGAGAGAGAGAGATATTTAAGGGTGTTCTATAAAACAGGTTTCATATTCCGTATCTCAAAAGAGTCCAATAACCCGAAAGCACCAAGGCGCAGCTTTGGGAACAATCTGGAGTTTCTCCATTTAGCTGGAAGTGATAGCACAGCCCATATCATGAATAAACCAGATATCAGAGGCTCAAACCACTCGCAGGGACTCAAAATGGAGTCGAGTCATGTACACGCGAATGTGAAAGCAGCTCTGTGAATAAGAACGCTGCGCTTGTTGAACAAGAGCTGATAAACGGAGAGAAGTTTTGCCAACAGTTTAACCCTCCTGCCAGAAGTGGAGAAGATCCCTCTCTGGACCCAAAGTGAACCATCACCGGTTGAATCTGAAATGCCCCTACTGTCTTATTATCCAGAAAATATCTCTTATTCTTCCTTTAAAGAGGTTTGAACTATGCCTTCTTCACATTCTGGGTTATCCACAAAGTGTAGATGATCTTCCCTCAAGATTCTAGTCTGTTCTGACATTGTTTTTGTCAGAAAAACTGAAGCAATCATGTTGATATCAAGCCTCTTAATTACACCTTTAGGCCTCGGCCTCGTTAAACCTGCAACAGCGGATTTCTATTTGCCCAAAAGGCCCAAAGATATTATGTTACAATGATATGAAAGAAAGAGAAAAACAGCAACCTGATGATACCGACCTGATAATTGGTTTTATTTTCTTACAAAATGACTGAAATGATTGTCACATTCAACCAACTCATCCATTAAGTGACTAATACGTTCAGCTCCAATTCAGTTTACTTTCACTTAAGACAAATGAAAAGCCATAACAAGGTAATCATTTCCTGAAAAATGACGCATTCGAATAACAAAATATTGGCTAATTATTTTTTCGGGGGAAACTGTTTTAGCTCTACTATTAACTATATCCTGCCATCCATTCAAAGGGGAAACATGGTGCTCATTTTCAGGTTCATACTTGTATTTTGGGTTTTCCACTACAGCGTGTCTACATACTTCAATGTTCAGGGAACACGTTATTTCTCTCACACCGTCTGTCTGCGTATACCTGTATTTCACCTACTGTCTGAAACGCTCTGTTTTAGCACCCGTCTCTTTAAGCCCACCTCCCAAAAAAAGCCATGTCTGACAGGGTTGAAACCGATTTCTTCATAATATGTCCCCTTTAATTTCACAAGGACCTTGAGGGCCACGGGGGGGGGGGGGGGGGGGGGGGCTGTGTTTGTGCATCACTCTTCAGAGCAGCTCAGAGAAAGAGGGATGAAGAAAGCTGACAACAGAAAGAGCGGATGTTTAAAACAGCCAGAGGTGAAGGCAACAATCACGGCGGACACAAACGGAAACAATGCAAACACACTTGGAGACGGAATAGTCATGGAAATCATCGCTTTCATCGATGAACCACCTCTGGCTCCCACGGCATGAAAAACAGCCGATTTCCAGCCCTTCGCCTGCATCCCATCAGCACTCACTTAGCTTTACTTTTAAGCCCACAGGTGCACATTATACGAGACCTTAGCCTTTCGTCTTGTGCAAGAGCAGGAAATGAATACTTGTGCTGCTAACTGAGCAGGTATTCTCCCGGGGAGGAGCTGCAGTGTACATTGGTAGAGAGCGGAATAAAAGAGGCTGTACAGCAATGCAGCGCCGCCGCCTGTACGAGACCTTCCCATCTTTCAGGCCCGCTATGTAATACTCGGCTCAGCGGGGAAGGAATGCGCACGTGTACATCCTCCTCTAGTTAAACGCCCGTGTGACTGTTATCTACCTCTCTGCACCGACAGGCGGGGGTGGGTTTGGTTGAGTAGCATGTAGCCAAGAACTGAAGCTCCGCTGTGCTCAGCTGCTGTCAGCGGCCTGACACACACACACACACAGAGACACACACACACACACACACACAGAGACACACACACACACACACACACACACACAGACGGACTTCTCCTGGTTTGAAAAGCCGGGGGAAGGAGGAATACTTAAGTGAGGGTGCCAAGACCATCTGTAAGGGAGTGAGAGAGAGAAAACAGGTCTCTCTTTATCTCGTGTCCTTGGACCGGGCCTGCTAAGAAGACGGGGGGGGATGGATGGAAAAACCTTTCAACGATTATTAGTGGAAGCTTAGCCTCAACCTTATGGTACAGTTTACCGTCAGAATAAGATGATCTTATTGTTGTTGTTCATCAGTTCAACACCCTACAGTAAATGTTCCAGAAAGTGCCAAGAGCGTCATTTGCATACGTTGCGTTTGCACAATTGGATGCGTTTGAACAAAGTTGACAAGTAAACGTGAATACAATTATGAATACAAATACCTCAGCCCAAACTGGTTTGGTTTTTCAAATAGCCAATGAAACGGGTGGAAAGAGGAAATAATGCGCTGATTTAGTGACTCCCAGCTGACGAGGAAGTCCCCAATTATAGACGGCAGACGCTCGTGTCCTCTGACCCCCACATGGTGGTGGACACATCTGCCCTTCTTGGCATTTTGACTTTGATATCGGACCACTTCCTCCACATTTCTGGAAATGTTCCGCTCTCACAAGCTGGCAGCATTAGCTGCCAAAACGATCCTTTTATGGTCACACACCAGAACCATGAACGCCAAATATAATTCGCACTCTGTGCTTTTTTTTGGATTTGTGGTCGGAATTTTTGCCACCAGACTGTTTTGCCAACAAACAACCTGAATGACTTGTGATTTATGTCCATTCAAATGTGGGAATTAAAAGAGCTCCTGTATACATCGGCTCCTGTATAACATCAGGTTCAGTGTTATTAATACGCGTTTTGGATGCTTTTACAAATCCGGAAGTTATTTCTTAATTTTTACAGACTAGGCAAATTCTATATCATTTGCATTAGAAAACACATTCCTGAATAAATACAGCCACCGTTATTCAAAGCTTCTCGGGGCTCCCACCTGAGATCTATCACGCTGTGTGTTATGTAAACCTCGGCTGTGCACACACACCTGTGCCACGGGGCAACACACACATTTTCAGCACGGTGCCGTCAGTAAATAAACACACACACAAAAAGACATCTCAGATATGTGTGTACACATGAGCTGCCACATGTTCCTGAACACACAAACTACAGACCGGGTTGCTTTGACCTGTGCACTGACCCCGTCATGCAGTGTGCACAAACACAACAAGCCACGCCCCCCTCAAACACACACACACACACACACACCTTGTACTTCTATCTTTGTGAGGACACTCTTTGACATTACGTATTCCCTAGCTCCTTACCTTAACCTTAACCATCACACCTAAAAGCCTGACCCCAACCCTACACCCTGACCTAAACCCAACTATAACCTGAACCTTAAAACCAAAGCCTGAACCCTCAAACAGGCCTCTGAAGGTCCGTCTCAAAGTGAGGACCAACAAAAATGTCCTCGCTCTGAAGGTCTAAAACTCATTGGTGCCCACAAAGATAGCCGTAAAACTACACACACACACACAGTTGCTCCACGAGGCTGTCAGTGTGTCAGTCAGTGCTCTGGAAAGGGATGAATGCAGTCTTTCAGGCCTCAGCAGGCCTTCAATATCAACTAATGCCTGCACTGACACAGGTGCTGTTGCTGGACGGGTCAATTGAAATGAATAGTTGTGTGCACATGCAAATACGGCAGATACATAATACACATACACACAGTACAAGTATATCATAATCACCTGAGACACAGTGGGGTCAGTGAGTCCTGTGTTCTGCACCGCTGACTGAACTTTTGTCAACAAAGCACACACACACACACGCACACGCACACACACACACACACACACACACACAACTGGAATGTGTGTTTGTTTGAACCCCATCACTATAATTAGGCTTTGTGTACGTGTGTGCATTTGTTCCATGATGCCTGTGTGTGGATGCTTTGTACTTGAACACTTTGTTCTTGAACAGAACAGTTATTCAAATGCTGGAGGTGTAAAAATGACATGCTGAAGAAATAAAGTATAAAATACAGCGTGGTGCCTCGTACCTCGTCCTCAGTCTCCCATTAGCTGCTCTACCTCTGGCGTGCACGTCTAACATAAAGGGGGACTTTTAGAGTGTTTTGAACTCGGTGCCCTTAATCTTTGAAACAACGGCATGCACATAGTTTAAGGCTCCAGAGGGGGTCAAAGTCATTAATCACTGATCATGCGCTCCAGACTAAGAGCTAAGCTAATCAACTTGTCTTATAACAATCAAGGTGCCGAGTTCAATTCACTTTTAGCTGATTGTAAATTAAATTGCACTTTGTTCCACACAAAATAGGCCAATTAGTCAATCACTTGTCTTCTTTTCAGTTAAATAAAGATAACCTTCAATGAAAAGTCTTTTTAAAATTTTTTTTGGTGTGGATGTCAGCGGTTTCTTGTCAGTCACATCTCACACTGTCTGGTTTTCTCTGTCACTTTGTCAATGCAAGGGCATGGTTTCTATCAGCTCTGCTCTTTTTAAAGTGTGTGTGTTTCACTGGTGTTATAAAAATCCCCAGGGCAAGGTGTGTGTGTGGTCAGCATCATGCGACTGAATTTGCGCTCCCTCATATACAGTGTGTGCTCGATAGATGAACTACATAACCGGTTTCAAACTTAATATAGTCTAGTTCCCCCCCCACACACACACACACACACATTTTAGCATCTTAGTCTATGTGTGTGTGCGTCTCCAATCAATCTGTTGCCAAAAAAGAAAGAACAGAAAACAGAAACCGTGCGCTTTTTGTTGCCAGATCATTAACACCCCGACATGAAGGCTCTCTCGAGGACTGTGGGGGTCAAAGTTTGCCACATGTCTTCCTCACCACATAAAATACATCAGATATAGAGGATGGATTGGAGAAGGTACGGCGGCTCTGAAAGCTCAACGCACTGCAATGTGAGAAAAAACGCTGTTGTGGTTTATTTCAATTTAAAGGGTAACTGCCGTATTTTCAAGCTGGCCTCTATTTTCCCCATGATTTTGTGTGTAAGTGACTAATTAAGACAAGAGTTTTTGAAATTGGTCCAGTGTGGACTGCAGAAGGCAGCCGGCTAAACGGGCTGCAATGGAAACTTGTTTCCGGGAGACAACGGTGGAAACTTAAGTGAGAGTTGTAGAGAGGAGCCGGAGTTATCAGAGTTTGTTGTGTCGGAGCACAGAAAGCGTAGCTTCGTGTTATCTGAAAGATTTTCAAAGTCACGGCCGAATATTTAGATAAATCAAAGACGTCGATGTGACGCCAGATTCCAGAACGAGACTTCTCGGAGATGGAAAACACAATAACAGACAGACGTGAAAGGTAACAGTATTTCCCTGTAGGGTCCTTTCCATAATGTTGCCAGACACTTATTATAAGTCAGTTGTTCAAACAAGCACTTTTAATGGATGGACGTTGACGGTCTGGAATTTCCCGATACGATTACATAGCACCCTGTTTAGCGGTAACCGTCTGCAGCGTTCTCCCTTAATACTGGACCAATAAAAAAAAAATGTTTTAAAAATCTGTCCCCATTACTCACTAAGGTACAAAGACATGAGAAAATAAGGATGAAAAACACCGTAGTCACCCTTTAACCGAAAACTCTTTGCCCGTTTTAAAATGTACCTCATGTATTTCAGATGACATGAATAGATGGTTGGATTATGAACGCGTAACTGGAAGAGTGGAAACACAGATAACCAAACCGTATTTTCATGCCTGTTAATACGTGTAGCTATTTATGCGCTTATCGGCGTACAGGAAAAAAAATAAAAAAAGATGATGTGCCACATTCCTCCATCCAGGACGACAATCTCTCACTGCTGCCAGCTCTGACAAATAGGCCTTTATCACCTGAGATGAAAGCCAGATGGGAGGGAGAGAGGGAGAGAGAGAGAAGCACATGGGGCAGAGGCATGCAAGGCGTGGGGGGGGGGGGGGGAGCTATGGTGCCGCTTTGTTGGCTGATCTGGTTCAATCCTTGCGGTGCAGCGATTGAGTTGCCATCCAAGCCTTTTCCTTAAGAGGATTGATTTGGACTCAAGGGAGTCAGCAGGCCACAGGACTAGAGTGTGAGGGGAGGAGGGAGGAGAAAGGATGGGTGCAGAAAGAAAGTGCAAGATAGAGGAATTGCAAAAGAATAAATAAGAACCATAATGGTAAAAAAAAAAAGAAGCAAACGGTCAAGGGTAAATCCTGCTCTCAGTCGAGGCAAACATGGCATCACCTCTAGAGCAGGGATAATGTGTTTTCTAGGTTGATGTTAGAAGTCACACACATAACTGTCAGAAAGAGACGGACCGTGAAAGAGAGAGGGGAGAGTGACGACTTAAGGAAGGGATAAACAGAAGGAACAGGGGGGGGGGGGGGGCATTGGAAGAACGAGATGACAGGAGAGCAGCGGCAGGTGGTGATCTCTGATCCCATCATCCAGGGCTAATCCTGACCAGCAGTTAGCATGTGTGGCGGTGCACAATGCACACGTGTGTTGTTGTTTTCGTTGTTGGCTTGACAATCACTGACGCATCAGGTCTGTCAAGACTACCTGCAGCCAGATTTGAGGGAAAAGGTGAGGGTGACATCTGTGTGAACGCTGTTCTGGGTTCATTTAAAAAGGGGACATATATTGTTTTTTATGGTAAAAAAAAACATGTGATTTTGCTCCCCGTCCTATGTCACAGATTCGGGAGGGGGTCTTAAAGAGATAGGAGCTGAAACGAAGTGTTTTTTGAACATATAAGCATTAAAAACCTGAACTACAAGTTCAAACCTGAAAATGAGCACGATATGGCTCCTTTAAAAAGTACATGAAATCGCATGCCTGCAGAAAGCATCAGGAAGGATTATCCTTCACTATACCTCTGTGAGACAAATTGGCAATTCAGCTCTCCCAATACTGTGAAACTTGACAAAAGTTTGGCGGTTCTTCTTGTACAGTATACATTATTTATTACGTTATAACAAGCCATTTGTCACTTCGTGCTACTTTATTTCCCCGCCTGTGTCTGTCGGCTCTCCATCTCTTCCCCCCCCCCCCTCCCCTCTCCCCTCACTCACAGAGCAACAGACTTCTGACAGCTTGTCAGATGAAACGAAGTACGTCTCGGCTTTTCGTCCGCAACATGATAAAAACCTCGGGTGTAAACTTTGTCAGAGTTTGAGAAGCAGCAGATTCAGTGCGACTGGGGTGAGTCGAGAGCGAGCAAGAGACTTGGCAGCCCTCGGTACGAGTCCAGAGTGCCGTCACCTTCAGCCCAGTATGCACGGAGGTATTAATAGTCAGCTAGCCAGTTTGTCTGGACCACAATGTGGTGGTGTCACAAAATACTGAGTACTGAGACTGATTCAGAAGCACACTGGTGACATGTGAGTGGCCACACTGTTCTGTTCATATTTATTACAGTTAAAATATTTAAATGATATATATTTTTTCCTGTTATACTACGATCACGACAAAACAAACACTGCTAAGTGAAACCGGAACTTGTTCTGTTTCAGAAGTAAAAACACCTCAAACCAAATCACTTTGACCTTTGTAATAATGTAAATAACATAACCAGAGCATAGCAATGTGTGTATTAATGCGTTCCTGCCATCGGGGCATTTAGTTTGAAGAGGGCTTCATCATCTGGCTCTAATCCAGTCTGGGCCACCATGTCCCATGATAATGTTAGATGACTGCAGTTACTGACGGAGAAGTGCAGGTCGTTATATGTGTCATGCATGTTAAGACTCGGAAAATGAAAATGTCCCAAAACACTGTAATTCCCATTTAATAAAACCAGAGAGAAAATGTCAACCACTGACAGCTGAAATCGACACACAATTTTACAAAACATAAACACATCACTGGTATTCTAGAGGCTGTCCAAACCGCAAAGAAATGGCCCCATAGGTCTTTTGTACAAGCAGCTAATGGTCTATTTTTCTCTAAACTGGACCATGTTGTAATAAATGAACATCATGCTGTATTGAAGAAGACTTGAAACTAGAGATTGAGACCATAAACTCATGTTTACAATGTTTACTGAGGTAATGAATCAAGAGAGAAGTAGAGTAATTTTCTCATAGACTTCTATACAATCAGACTTCTTTTTCCAACCAGAGGAGTCGCCCCCTGCTGGTCAGGAGAGAGAATGCAAGTTTTAAGACACTTCCGCATCGGCTTCACTCGGCAGAACCGGAGGTTGCCGCCTGATTACGTCCCATATTTACGACCATGTTAGAGGCGCTGATCTCTAGTGGCAGTAGTAGTAATGACGGGAGCAAAGGAAGGAGTGCGGTGACGTCGTATAAACAGCAACTAACATCTTTTCCTGAACCTAACCAAGTCCCTTTGTCGCCTAAACATTACCAAAGCGCTATCAATTAACCACGTGTTTAAAACCGCCACTGAGGATGTGTTGATCTCTGGCCACCGGTAGGGGTCTCCCGTGGGTTGTATTAGAGAGTGAGCAACAAACGACCTTCGTGGCAGCATGGGTAGAAGATCTTTTTGGTGTTCTGTACAGTGCTATCATTAAAAGCCAGGAGCTGCCTTGAGTTCATTTTCAAGTCGGCACGACAGACAACAGATTCTTTATCAAAGCTGCCGGTGCGGAGGAGAAACAGGCTCCGAGTGCTGCTGTGGGGGTGACGCTCGTTGTAATGCCTCGACACATGCTAGAGGTGCTAAACGTTGCTATGGCTCCAAAATAGTTCCCTCTATGATTCTGAAAACTACAAGCATGCAGACCTCATGACTCGAGCGATGTTTAACTTATTTCAGGGTCTCCTCAACCATTTTAGCCTTTAGAAATATAGCCTCCGACAGCTTTAACATGAGAGCGTTTGAACGTTGAGCGTTTCCAAGGCGGGACATCTCTCTACAAAGATGGGCAAGTTGAAAATCATGAAAAAAAAAAAAGCTCTCAGTGGGCTCCAGTGTGAACAGTGACTAGATACAACGTGGGCTCAGCATGACTCATGTAATTGCACATTAATGACGTCTAATTATGTGTGCATGAGTGTAGCTGCCTGCCAGACTCAGTGTAGGGTCCACCCAACCACACAGGTTCTTTAATCTCTAGACTCCAACCTAACATATCTTCAAAAGCAGACAAAGGAATTCATGTCAACGCAATGTTTTCTTGGCAATATTATCGGAGGGTAGGTTACATTCCTGCAGCGAGTTTTAAGTAGCGTCGGGCCCACCAACGTAGAACTTAGGAGCCAAACACTGCAGCCGACTATTGCAGAAATAATGTGCACCCACACATCTGTTGAACCTTGTAAAACCATGATGAGCTTCACAAATATGTAGTCACTGACACTTCACTTTTAGCTAAAGCACTAATGGTGCAGTCACACTAATGTTCGGAGAAGAACTTCAGATTTCAGGCACAGAGTGGGAAAAGCATCAATCCACACACACACACCACTTTTCCACAGCAACACCGTTACGTGTGTGGATTAACACGGTGTTGAAAAGAGTCACCTGGCGTTCAGCTGGCAGATGCAAACACACACACACACACTGTTCCTTTAATGCCGTCAATAGCAGTTTGACTCGCTGGTTGCGGTGGGAGCAGGGCTTACAAGTAGAGCCCAAACGATTAGCTGATTAATCCATTTGTCGTTCCTCGGGAAAAATAAATTGCAACATACATCATGAAAATTGGACTTTTGACCAGAAAGAAAAAGAAACAACAAGAAATCGGAAGCCGTCACTCTAATTAATTGTTTGAAATACACATCACATTTCTCAGCTAGTCAGAAAAATATAATTGGCAGATTAATCCCAAAAAATAAATAGTTGTGAGTTTCAGTTCACTCAAAAAGTACAACTCCAATGTTACAGATTACGGTGTAATACTTCAAACGCACAAACTGCAGAAATCGAGGCAAAACTTTGGCACTTCCTTTAGCTCATTAAGCCAACATTTCATCAGTGTGAAATAACAAATGTGATTGTGTTTGGAGGATACAAGCTGGCCTTAAGGGCCTCTCACACAAGACGCAGTTTGCGCTGCCACAACAGGCCGACATTCACACCAAATGTCACTTCATGGCCCATTAACACCAAGCGACTGCACAACGACTCGCGTTGTTTGTTCTCTCACGGCTGGGTTGTTCCGCTTTGGATCGCCGGTTTACGCGACTGTCGTGTTATTGGCGTTTTTTTTCCTCCGCGACGCCCGATTCGCTGTAAATGCAGCCTGATCACACAAAGAGGGAGCCGCTGCAGTCTGTGTGCTGGTGATGTTTGACAGAAGCACCACAGCCCCACGTCCGCTCGGGTCCTGTGCTTGTTGAAAACAAACAAGAAAAAGAAAAAGAAAGGGGCTTCCATGTTTCACATATGCAGGCCAGCTGCTTGGTGCTGAATGCATTCTTCTTCATATCATCCAAACAACAGAGAGCCCACAAGTACCGCTCAGAAATATGAGTGAACAGCTCACGTTCACACTCTCCCTACTTTAAGGATGAGATGTAATGTCGCACTGCAAAAAAAACCATCTTCTTGGGGATATTTTGTGTGACTTCTTGTTTTTTTTTTGTGTGTGTGTGTGTGTGTTTTAGCCTCTGGCTTGTACTTGATGGGGCAAAATTCTTATTTATGTTCCACCCAATGTAAATAATTGACTTCTGGCAACCAAAATAGGCCCAGCGCTTCAACCACAGCGAGGCTGCGTTTTCAATCTTTAATGACTTTGTGGAAGAATAAGCCGGGACTCTGAAAGCGCGCCAATGTATCGAGACAGAAAACAACACATTCAGCTGAGATCACACGCAATTAGCACGAGCCCAATCTCTCACAGAAGAGACTTTTCTTTTTGCACTCTGTCCTTTCGATGCAGGACAGATATCCCGAACTAAAACTCCTGCTGCTCAAAGTGGCTTTTAATGCGTCTGCCAAACCCCATGCTCCCTTTGCTCACTACATCGCCTTTCCCCAATTCTTTCCCCCGTGCTGTAATTCTGCAAGAATGTGTGGTTTCTGCAGAGTGCAGTCTGGCTTTCCTGAAAAGGTCCTGAAACAACAGACGGTGCTGGCCGACTGGCGCTCCACCCTGTGCTCAAGGTTTTTTTTTTATACTTTACAACCTCCTTAACTAATAGGCTGAGCATGCCGGGGTCTCAGGAGAGACATCGTGAGTGGTGGTTAGAAAAGAAAAAAAGAATCTGAACATATGTTAAGCGACAGCTTTTTTCTTCTTAAAACAAAATGAAAGATGACGCGACGAGCTGCACTCGATGGGATGCGCGTGAAGCTGATCTCTCCAGTGAGAACAGACAGACTTGTGTGCTGTGAAAGCTAAGAAGCTAAAGAGGCTGCGGTGGCTCATCCCACAATAAAGAGGAGACGCTGTCAAAAAAAACAAACCACCAGGCAACAGATGTTTGCAGAAGCTCTTTGCACTGCAGGTCTAACAAAACGTGTCTCTTGTGGTCACCGAGTGACACGTAGCGAAGTGCGACCACACGAAACAAGAAGCAGAGGCTGTAACAGTAAGAAGTCATCTTCAAAAACAAAAAGGCGTCTTCAACAGACTGTGTGTCGACGCAGAGAACGCGCCGCTAGCTCCGTCTGCCGCAACGCACATGTGGCGAGGTGGGTGGGTTCATTAGATGCTCACTGTAAGAGCAGGATGCCACGATGTCACTCTAAAAAAAGTGGGAGTCTCTAAAGCGGGAGAGAGCTGACGTAACCAGTTATAGAATACCTGTTAATATCGGAACAGCAATTTAAGATTCTACTTCCAAAATGTCGGGAGGACTCGTAAAACAACGATTTACAACAACGAAAAGACGTAAAACGGTGGATAAACACGTTTAATTTCCTATATCTTTCACAATAAAAGTCCCCCGTTATTTTTGCTGCCTACTCTTCCTCCCTGCAGTATCAGTAGACGTTATTATTAATGTATGGACGTTAACAAAGCTCCACATTCTCCACAATAAAAGCCCCCCGGGATTTTGTTATTTAAAAACTTTTATTGTGAAGCAGCCTAATCAGGAAATGTTGGGTTTCCTTCAGCGGAAATTTAACTCCAACACATCTGAAAGCAGACTAGAATCTAGAATCTACAAAAGTACTGAGAGCGGAAACACACTAGGTCTTTCTCTCGGGTGTGACTCAGCACATTTCGGCACAACTCGGCGTGTCTAAACCGGGAATGTAAAAGCCCCATTACAGTTTGTTCATGATGAACTTAACAGGGACCCACTCAGTGAAACTATGCCTCCATATACTAGCGATCAAAGTGTGCCTTTAAGCTTGCCTGAGTTCCACTATGACATTGAGAAAACAAAGAAAGTTGCTTCCTGTGTTGTCAAGGGTTAACCGAGCAGCACTACCGGATATTGGAGACGATCACAGAAGTTAGCCAAAATGTTCTGAGGCTGAAAGCTGCTTAAAGCTTCCGAAGATCCCTCATTCTCTTTCTGTCCTCTATTTAATTCTTTGTGATGAACCTCAAAAGCCCCGCAGAGGCCGCGCGGTGAAAAGCCAGGAGACTCCCGGCCAGAGAAGGATATCCTTTCGGAGCCCGGAGGATAGCGGCCACTCCACTCCACCCAATCACTTGGTTAAACAAATGATCATCACCGCAGTAATCAAGCTCTGCACCCGGCCTGCCTGCTTCCATTATACCGTGAAAACCGGTTACGCATAGCATGAAAAACGGATTATGAGTGAAGCTATGACCTTGGCTGATGCCGCTGTCAAAAGGGCTTCGATTTTCTTTCGTGGGGGAAATAAGACGGTTATAACCGGAAAAAGGGTGAAAGCAAGGGACAGACCTATAGAGAAATCCAAAAGAGAGAGAGAGAGAGACAGCGTGTCAATGAGGATGGTGTAAAAAATGGTTAATGTCTTCGTATTTCCATACTGGGTTTAAAACTTTGGGGTGTATTCTGTTTCAAATGTCCAAACCCTGAGCACAATAAAGCCTGCAGGGTCAAGCATGTACCATGACCCGTTCTGTCTTGTTTGGAGAACCCTCCCTGTAATTTTCCACCCCGTCTGGCGGGACCCGCCCCGTAAGGAGTGGAGCCGGCAGCGAGCGTGTCAGCGGTATTTGCATTTAAAATCAACATGGATTCCATCTGACACACTTTCTCGGGTCTAAAGCCTCTCTGGGCTGAACAATAAACCCAATCCCTCGGCGTAATGGAGGGCCGATTGCCCCGGCAGCCGAATGCAGCATCGTGCTCCCGCTGAAAGGGTTTATACGGCCGCAGTGGAGATCACAGATGGCTGTTAACAGAGTGCATTAGTAAAGATTAACTCGCCTGGTAGAGTCACATTAGTGCCTCTGATCACGTTAACAACCACGGCAGAGAGACGGTGAGCGGTACGGTAGGCCATGCAGTTTGACCCGGGGCTGCACAGTTAAGTGTGCGTGTGTCAAGAAATATAAAAATGTCATAAAATATAGAATATCCAACGGAGTTGCAAACAGCAGTCCAGATGCTGAAAATATGCCAACTGCGCAGAGAAGTAATGTTACTCTTAAAGGGCCGGCATGTAGTATTTTGGTAGTCACACACGCTGTCCCTTTAAAAAGGGGTATAATAAAGTTTGTACATGTTTTATACCATTAAGTCACACATGTTGTACATTATTCATTTCCCATTCCTTTAGGACAACTGGGGCTGGAACAATTAACCAATGGATAGACAATTAATTGGCAACTTTTTTCCCCTTTTTTTGTGCAAAAATACCAAATATTTGACGTTTTCAACTTGTCAAATTTGAATATTTTCCGTTTTGCGTCTTTTTATAGGATAGTTAACGGAATATTTTGGAGTTTTGGACTGTTGGTTAGGCAAGCAAGACTTTTGAAAGGAGGTTTGTTCACAATCCAACTGCAGATCATTTTGGAGAAAAAATAAAAAGGGTCATCGACATGAGAAATCACACCCGTTTGTTTTCCAGATTAGAGACTGTAAATTAGTCTCAGACTTGGTGTGAAAAGGCCCTCAGTCTGATCCTCAGTCGCTAATGAAACTCCCCTCCAAGTATTTTCTTTAATTTAGTGCCGAGCAATGTCCCTTTATGTATTTGCCCCCTCTTTCACCACTTAGCTCACTCAGTCTAACAGAGTGAGTCACTGTCTAGACCGGTTCTGCTGATGTGGTCACAGTTTAGACTTTCAAACATCGGACGTCTGCCACTGCAGCACTTTGGAACATCTGCACGGATCCAGCGGTTCTCGACATCTCGGTTCCTCCAAATCAAAACAAGGAAATTAAGCAAACCGTCGCCTTTGAAATTAATCTGGGATTCAAAAACTAGGACAAACAAAAGGAAATGATTAAAAGCTGGAAGTCTCCCGAGACTACCCACGTGGAGACAGGGACGGAAACACATCTACTTCCTCTTCTTTTGTGATGCATTACAATGACGAACACATCGCGATAATGAATATTCATGAGCACTCCGTTGTAGCCTTTAAAAGGTGCTGCTTTTCCCTAAGTGTGGGGAGCTCACTAATGTATTCTCCTCTCCAGCTCATCAGCTTCCCCAAATACCCTCTGGAGTCCCAGAGTTTCCCCATGAAAACAGCTCTGGATTAAGTGAGTGCACGCAGTGTAATTTGCGGGTTGGCGATACACCCCGCACAGAGAGCATGATTTACACGCTCAAAGCTCATTTGGCGCCGTTTTTTGATTGGAGATGGGGGAGTGAAATAATGGAAACACCAGACATCAGAAGTACATTCACCAGTGCAGATATCAATTTGGCGCCTTTTTAGAGACGATAAAGTGCGCTCGTAAATACGGGGGTTGAGAGCGCAGATGTGTTAAATGTGCCGTGCCGTGTTTTTTTTTTTTTTTTCACAGCAATCTTGGGAGTCGGATGGGGGAAAGAAACGAAGACGCCATGGCTTCAAATGTCTGCCATTTGTTTGGGGGTGACGGCATACAGATGGAACACATTTGGTCTCAAGATCGTTGAGACCAAGTTCCACATGCAGCTTTTAAATTTCACCTCACTACTTTGACGAACAAAACCTGAGCTGTCTACAACTCATGCTAACGATAGCTTTAATAGACTTTTCTCAGTTGGAGCAAATGGGCAAGCTGTGTAATTTCAGAATTCCAGCTGTACGGTTAAAGTTACTGAGAGGAAACTCTGGTTATGAAACGGTCTCAATTATAATACCGATGCCTCCATATGACCTAAATAAGTAAAACCAGACGATGAGCGAGAATGTTGGCCGTTCTACATCGTTATTCTTAATGCTTGTCGTCGCTACCACCGGTCCCCACTGGGAGTCAACACGCTGACACCACGCTGCTGGAGGCCCACGCCGCATTACTGGGCCCGCTGGAGGGAAGGGGGGGCACGGGGAGAACCAGAACCAGGACTTTCGCTAAGCAGACTGTCAGACCAGGTTTTCTAAAAGTGAAACATTTGCTTCTCAAACTTTAGTCAGGCTAAAACATGAAATCCAAAATATCGCAGCTTCTTTTTTTTCTAAATCAAATTAGGCAGACTCTTACACACTGTTACCGAAGCAGACTAGCAGTCACATGCCACTGGCACTCTTTTTACCACATGGGCTTGTTTTATTTCATCCCGCTGCCAAGTTAGACACTTCTCACACCTCACGCAGCAAAGCTCCAGACAGGTCCTGTCTGAACACCATAAGGGAGGCCGGGTTCACACATCCCCCCCCCCATCTCTCTTCGTCACAACCACAAACTCCTCAACTGCAGCGCTGCCAAGGAAGTTTCCATTTGCTAAGCTAATTAAAAAAAGACGGGTGGGAAGAGAGAAAGAGCAACGTTCCAGGTCTGCTGTGTCTAAATGTGTTCATCCACATTGCCACAAGCACACGCAGAGGCCTTTATCGTCCAATGCTGCAGCCTCCCATGGCCCGCTATAGCTATGGTGGCTGTGGACCGACACAAATCAGCGCCGCCGTCACCCGTTCTGCTGCAGCCACATCTCCCTGATGTGTTTTCCCTATGCCCTGGTGGCTGGGATGACAGTATATTTTAAACACGTGGCTATATAAAAAAACACACACACACACACACACACACACACACACACACACACACACACACACACACACACACACACACACACACACACACACACACACACACACACACACACACACACACACACACACACACACACACACACACACAAAAAGGGCCCAGATGCACCAGCTCAACACAAACACATGCAGTCAACAGGGTTGCGACTATTTGAGGAGTCTGTACGCAGAGTGTGCACAAGACCCTGCCAAAGTAAGCGCCTCTCCCAACTCGTCGTTAAGAAACAGGAGAGCAGCTCCTTTCAAAACACACATACGACCTGCAGATGTTGGCAAATCCGATGCACATCCTAACGGAGGGGAAAGGGTAAAAAAAAAAGGGGGTGTATCTTGTGTGGGGGGAGAGAAAAAAAAAGAGGAAGAAAAATATACTTCTTCCCCTTCATTCATTCCAGATGCCTGAGAGGGAAATATAATGCCACTGTTCTCAGTCGGTTCCAAGACACTGTGGTAATGACAGGCCGGCATCTTGACCACGCTGCCAGAGAGGAGCAGAGGAAGGACAACACGGGGTTTATCCAATTGTGTGTGTGTGTGTGTGTGTGTGTGTGTGTGTGTGTGTGCACGGTGACACAAAACAGGAGTTCATGCGTGGACACAGGGGGGGGGTTGGTGGTGGTTGCTGTTGTGCTTTCAGCGGTCCAGCAGCCTCTCTGCCTTCTGTAGAGTCCATTAGCGATTACATAATGCTTGGCAGCCAGGGATCGGGTGAATGCACCCCCCCATCCCCCTCCCCCCCACCCGAAGGGTCGGACACCAGCAAGGAGGCATAGGTTGCTCAGGGTTCCTGTGTGTGTGCGAAAAAGAAAAAAAGAAAGCTGTCACCCTCGACTTGCATTACTTTCTCTATTCGGTCGTTGGTATCCTTGCGTGTTATTCCTCGCCACATGTCTCCCTTGCATATTTCCTCATCTCGAACACAGAACGGCGGTGAAGAGGGTAAATATTTTTTTCCGTGGGCGGATAGACATTTTTTACTTATTCATCGTGAAGTACATCGGCGATGAAGTGCATCGCCTTTACCGCCGGTAGAATGAAGAGGACATTTGCAATGAACACACCTCATTCAAGAGCCTTGTGCTGTGAAACAAAGAGTGAGGGGTTGCATTCAGCTCGGTAGCCTTAAAGAGGCCCAGGAGGATTTGTTTTGTAAGAGCGAAAAAAACATGCTTTTAGGATTCATATAGCCTTCAGATCATCAATCAACACAAAATGAAATAGCAGAGTGAGTTATTTGTTCTTGGTGAATGTAGGAGTGAATGACGGGTGTAGATGTACTAGAGGCGGCCTGAAGTTGAGAGGAAGGTCAGCCTGTGCGGTTCATTTCATTACCACCAAATCAGCAGAAAACTACCATTCAAGCCAGAAAATGAACCTGGAATACTGCCGTGGGACCGAGATAATGCATCTTTCACAACACAAGGCCCCGTGCACCCTCCCCCCCTCCACTCCCTCAAAAGGCTTCAAGTTGAAGTCTTGTTGCTGCCGTGGCCTTTTCACCCTTGAAACACTATACGGGATTTTCTCAGGCTTGGCATGTCCGTTCTTTTTTGTCCATTTGAAGTTGGTTTATCAGAGCGGTCCGACCTCACTCGCCCTTTTGAGAAAAGACGGAGACAGGTTCCGCCCCGCATCATCCTCACGGATGGGGTCAGTCCATAACAGACGGCCAGGAGGAAAATAAATAAACAGACGTGTGAAATCCTCCGTTGGCTGTTGCCTCCAGAATCCCTTGAGCTTTCGTGTAATTTGGAGTCTGTTTCTCCTCCATCCTCCCCCCCCCCCTCTTCCGCCGCACTTTCCCAAACAACCAAGTCCTCCACTTGAAGCGATTTCTTTTTTTTGAGTCCGGCCTCGGAGTGCGAGACGGCACGCAGAACCCCCTTGTGAAGCGCAGCTGTAAAAGGGAGGTGAACGACACCCACCCTTTCCCACCGAAAACACGACACAAATTACAGACCGCAACATCTGGTGAGTGGCTCGCACCGAAACGCGGCGGGGCGGTGCCGAGCGCAAGCAGCCTGGCAAAAAAAAAAAAAAACGTCCTCCTCACTCACAGAAGTCGGAAGCAGAGGAGTGGAAAACGCGGCCAGAAACCAGTCTGAGAGAAATAAATGCAACTACGTTGACCTTATCTAACAGGAGGTATGACAACACCACGCCGGCCACTGCACAACAGTATTCACCTTCAACTGGAGGCTTCAACACGTGCAGGGACCTCACATGTTGCATTACCGTCAAAGCATTCCTCGCTGTAAGTAAGCTGGTAAGCAGGCTACAACGACAACAACATACACCAATGGTTTCCAGACAAAGGCACGACTGTTTCATACGAGCATATGGGGTTAGGTGACATAAAAACAAAATCGCTATCTCGATAATGAAATAATTAGTTCTCAAAGCCAAAAGCCAGCAGCAGTGGGGTTTTTATCCGAGGGTTCTTCTGTACCCCTGTGATGTGGACGGCGTAATTAACAACACAGACACATGTGCCTGAAGCAGGTTATCAACCACTTGTCAACACCAGTGCCAATATTGAGAATCAATGCGCCGAGTCAGGTTCCAGTGAGGCCTTCAGGAGACACCGATAAAAAGGAGAGGTAGATATTGATCAGGTTAAAGTGTGTGTGTGTGTGTGTGTGTGTGTGTGTGTGTGTGTGTGTGTGTGTGTGTGTGTGAATCATCTAGATGATGATGGTCAATCATGCCATATTCTTGTCATGGATTATCTCATATTTTGCCAGAATTCTGTGGGATATTGAACTCTATGTGACCAGGAAAACATCACCCTGTACATTGTGCTGCAATCCAATGTATTGCAATAACTGCTACCTCTTTTACTTGTTGTTGACACTGTGACGTAAGAAGTAATGTACCCATCCCATTTTACAGTCACCCTGTATCCTCGGGCCACCGCTTGCACACAATTAGGCGACAGTTCAATAAAGAACTGAATTGTTGCGCACGCAATCACAGCCCCTGGTGTGAAAAAAAAAAAAAAAAAAAGATCACAGACAACATGATGGTGACCTCGTTCAAAACAATGACTCATTAACAAACAACAGTGTCTGAATCAGCTAATCAGAGGAGAGGAGGAGGAGGAGGAGGAGGAGGCACCGCGCCAAGCTGACAAGTCGCAGCCCACAGAGAGCCAACAGGAGGGGACAATAATGACAGGGGCCAAAGCACCGAAGTGCCAAAATCTGTCATTCCAACAGCCCCGGGCCAATTTTGCAGGGTGATGCACACACGGCTAGGAGGCACAACGCTGACGAGGACTTGAAACTGAATCAAAGAAAAAAGCATCACTATGTTTGTTTAAACCTAGGCTGAGGATAAAAAGGGGGGAAAGGAAAATTGAGAATAAAAGTTGGGGTATTGCCATGTTCATTTTAAATGTCACAAAAGAAGAAACCTAAAGTTTTAAGCTGGATGGATCCAATATTGTTGACATCTCCTCAACGATGCATGTATTTCAGTGAGCATGGACCCTGTTCACAGCTGTCATAGGAATCATAACAACAAATCACTGCATTACAGCTGTAATGCTCATATAGAGGCGCCCCGTGTTTCCTGATGATTAACTTTCATGTCAGATGTCATAGATTCTTTAAATATAAATTATTTCCATTATGTCCTCAAATGTGTCTTTACTGGCTACGTCACAGCTTCTAAAGACATGTTTAACTAGCTCGTTGAATAAACTTCACCCACAAACGGTCCCTTTAAAGCGTTGCTTCCATGCTCAACACCGACAGCCGAGCAGTGAGAGAGAAAGCACGTTGACCTACACGCGCTCCACTCCAGCTCGTGAGTATCTAACGTGATTTCCAGAAAAGTGGCTGTACGTCTCGTGCAAAGTGGCAGCAATAAGTCTGCTAGCTCGCCTGAGCAGACTCACCGGGCAAACCGCCCGACTTCTCGGCTCACTAAAAAGCGCAACGTTTCTCATTTATTTATCCCATCATATTGTGTTCCGAACAACACGGAGGGGGGAAAACACGGCAAATGCTCCGAGTTGTTTTTTACTTAAACAAAACAACAACATAAAAAGCAGCGAGTGGTCCGTACGTGGACCTAAGTTGCCTTTCTCCCCCCCGACCCCACACACACACAGCTATTTACCCCCGTATTTAAGTTCGCTTTCCAAAAAAACTTACCCTTTCCCCGGAGAGGAAGACGGTCAGCCCGAGGGTCAAAATTATCCAAACGTTCCTCATTATTCCTCTTTGTTAGTTAAAAACGCGTTGTTGCGAGCGAAAGGTTAACGTTCCCCCTCCTCCTCTTCGTCTGCTTCTCTCTCTCCCTCTCTCGCTTTCCTTGCACCCTTCGCTCCAACTCCTGCCGCTTCTCTCTCTCTCAGGAGTGGGATCCCACCGGATACGTGTTGCGTTCTGGTTATTCCTCCCCCCCTCTCTCTCTCTCTCGCTCTCTCTCTCTCCAGGCACTTCTTTTTTTCCCTGTGTAAATCTGACACACAAAAAAAATAGATACAAATAAAGCACGGCGTAATTGCAACGTCCCCCCCCCGCGCGCACCTTATTGTGTCAGCGAAAACCCGCACGAGACACCTAGCTCGCTCTCCTCTCTCTCCCTCAGCGCTCACTTTGAAATAACGAGGACAAAGCGCTATAACGCACGAGCACGACTGACGCTCTGGCGAGTGCGTGCGCTCTTTTCGGCCATGTCACCGCGAGACGGAGAGAGAACTTGCGACAAAGTAGCCCTCCCCAAAAAAAGGAAGTCAATAATTACACAGGAATCACAAACAACCAATTATGTTGCGTAAGTCCTCATAGATATTAATTATTGTATTTTTTTGCTGCTGGGAGAGGTCGGATAACAGACTAATTGGGACGTTTATCTCCACGTTTAGATAACGATCATTAATTGCACCCCTTCTAATGAGGACTCCACACTTCCACTAAGTCAGCGCACTAAATTACAATCAATCTCGTGTTCATTATGCAGCGACGGTGTTGTGAACGCATCTGATTAGTCGTGCATTGCTGCTGTATCGCGGCACGCCGTGAAATCAATGCGCCGGCCTTTATGCGTGCGATGAATTAAAAAAAAAAAGAAAAGGCACACGACATCCTGTTAACGATACACTGCACGAGAGAGATGGAGTTTAACACTGAAAAGAGTTACATCCGTTTTATGACTAGTCCCACTGAGTTCAGCTATTTGTGGGCAAAGTCTCCCCCTGCTGGTGTAGATCAATACCTTCCCCACCCAATAATCTACACAATATCACATGTTGTTAGTTTGAATTTGTTTTTATTTAATTGCAAAAAAAATCAATTTGTTTCTGCAAACTTGCTTCAAGCTTCATACTCAGGTGTGAGCATGCAGGATTAGTTTTTACCCTGATTACTGTACAGAATCATGGGCTTGATGTTGAAGGTTTTTTTTTTTCAGTAAATGATTAACTGGTTCTATAAAACCTTTCACAAACTCCTACATCATAGCTAGCTGTCTCACTGAATCGCTTCAAAGAAACCGATAAGTCAGAAGTTAAATGTATGAAGCTCTGTCTCCAAAGTCTGTAAGCGTGCACTCGCATGCTTTACAGTTTGAAACATGTGCAACTAGTGCCTGATTTGAGAGGGAATTTAGTAATTATTCAATTCACCCCCCACGTATCAGCCTTTAAATGCTCTACTAACAACTAACCCGCTAGCCCAAATGTATCTTCCGCCTCGCAGTGAATTTCCACATCACTAAAATCCATTCAGAACAGTGCAAACAGCGTTTTTTTTCCAGAACTGCTAATCCCACTCAATAACAGTCTGGCCTTTGTGCACAGTGAACCCTACAACTCCCCTGATCACAAGTACTGCCAGACTAAATTCCTTGGCCACACATTCTGCAAGTCAGTTCTGCAGACGCAAGGTGACGTCCTTCAAACACACGGGCCAGAGAGCTCCACCTGTGGAACACAGAATGTAGGAGACATAATCTCACACGTGTCCACGAGAGTTTGGTATGTGCTCTGTGTGCCTTGGTGCTCGACCAACGTCATGCTCAGCTGAACTGCTGAGTTCAACCACACGGCATCTCATCCTTGACTTGGTTTAACTCATTAACCTTTACCACTCAGGTGGAAAGAGGTGTGAATCACAGCTTTACTAATGACTGTCACTGCTGGAACACTTCAATCTTTGTGACTGATTAACTGGAATATTATGCATGCAGCGAATCACCGCTGTGCAGCTTCTGGAATGGTCTATTGAGAGTTTACTGGAATTAAATCCGTATTTACTGATGAAGAGAAGAGTGGTACATTTTCCTTTTAAGAGATCTACACCACGGATGATTGACAATCCAACTAGAAGTCTTTTTAAATACAGAGGTATCCAAAAGGCAACTATTTAGTTAAAAAGATATGGTTTGACTTTCTGGGAAAGTTGAATAAAGACTGAATACAGGGTGAGAGAGCTAGTCTGGGTCTGTCCAAAGCTCACTAAATCCACTGACCAGCATCATTTAAGCTAACGTTATATCTTCTTTGGTATTTAAATCTGTACAAAAACTGTCAAAGTAATGAAAAAGCACCGATTCATGATTTACGAGGGACCGCTTGCAGGACCTCTTCTTTGGAGTCCCCGCTGGTTGCCTTCCAAGTGGTCCTGGCCAACGAGCAGTCTGACACAAAGGCCCCCCGAAAACTGCAGATTGTCGTATTTACACTTCCGTTTTTTGTATGAATTAAACTAATGAGGTATAATGTGATAAGTATTGAGCTTTAGAAGTGCTGATATGCAGATTTTGATACCTTTGGACAGAGCCAAGCTAGATCTTTCCAGTCTTTATGCTAAACTAAGCTAACAAACAAACATATTTACCATACAAACTTGCGAGCGCATCAGCTTTCTTAACCTCGCTCTCTGCAAGGAAAACGAATGAGCAAATTTCCCAAACTCTGTTTCCTTGAGGTAGTAACTTACTGATACCAGAAAGACTCGGACAAAACGGGACAGCTTACAGTTTTGGGTGTGAATCAGAGCAAAATCAAACCAAGAGCACTTTGAATTTTTTTAAACCAATTTAGAGTATATATCTTGTGACCCATCCCCCACTCTGCTGCACAAGATTCCCGAGCCTCCTCCTTCTCCTCCTCAGAAGGCTTAACTCTACTCCTGGTGTCCCAGATTACGCAGCCAATTAGGGCGAAGGCAAAGCCCCTTCTGCTGCCAAGCCTCTCCAGAGAGTGGTGTGTGTGTGTGTGTGTGTGTGTGTGAGTGTGATGTTACTGTCAGCCTGTTGCGAAGCAGCACAAGGACACAGAATGACTCAGTGGTCCAAAGGGACACCTTCAACAATCTAAATTTAGAAGAAAAAAAAGAAAGGTGCCCACTGATTGGGGTGATAAACTGCGTGAATACTGAATAATTTGATTTCCCAAATACATGCCATCCAATGTGAATTATTCCTGCCATGTGCTGGACTTCCTTCCCTTTCTTATGTGAATTGTATATATTCAGACTCTATAGAAAGTGCAGACCTTCAAAGTTGTTATGGTTTTCATTATATTTTATTCAACAGCACCACCAGCTGGCAAATAATAAACTGATTGAAATTCAGAAGCAAATCCCAACAAATATGGTGTGTGTGTGTGTGTGTGTGTGTGTGTGTGTGTGTGTGTGTGTGTGTGTGTGTGTGTGTGTGTGTGTGCGCGCGCGATGACAGTCCAGGGAGGTGCCTCTGAAAATGAGCCACACATGAGCAAAGCTCTAGCTCCTATATACCCGAGTCTTTCTCTCGGCTTCTGACCCTGTGGGCTGAGTTGGGGGAATGCATTTGGAAGACTGAGCACATGCAATGTCTGTGCTATGCCAATGAATATGCACACACACACACACACAAAACATTCTGCACCTTTCCCTCGTACCATCATTCAGTATCTGAGGTCGCTGCCTCGCTGGAAGCTGCAGAGTTTGTGGTGTTTATGTGCGGGTGGTGCTGCCATATCTCGACTCGGGGTCCCACGGAGGACCCGTCACCTCGGACGTGGATGCCGGGACGGTCCTCACCGTCGTTAACGTCACTGTGGCGTTCATGGTCGTCATCCTCAACTCTGTTGTGCTTCTCTTCTCCGTAGGGTATCAGGGTACTGCGGCTGAACTGTCTCAATGGCTTACCCAGACTCCCAAAGCGGATTTCAAAAAGAGAAAGGCACAAAAACACACATGAAATAAAAACAATTCACATATGTGGAAATCATTTTACTCTTTCAGTTGATGTGGTTAGATGGCAATAAAGATTGTGAAATCTGAGATTATTCGGCGAAAACCAGACAGAGCGTTCTTTAAGACAATATGACCCCAGGGGAACACTGCTAACAGTGCTAATAGAGTGAGTATTGCTGCGCATAATCACAATAGTGTTCAGTTTCTCATACTAGTTACCAATTTCTAAGGAGTTGAAACAAAACAAGCAGGGAAAAAAAACACCACAAACGAAATCACAGGTAATTATTAGCATCATTCAGATACATATTATAAGCTTCACTATATTTTTTTCCGGCAGATTATTATGGCTTTCATCAACTCCATACTTAATATATAATAAAATCACAGGCAGCCCATTCCAGCAATCAACTTCTCGGCATCAAGTGGCTGGTGAAGAAGTCAAGCACCTGGTAATGTGAAAACCCACTTGAGAAGCCTATAGTTTATCAGTGGTGTGTTTCTGTGAGGGTTATTTTGGAATATTTCTGGGTCACAAGTCACTTTATGTCTCTGACACCATTGTACACATAGCAGTTACTGGTATTTTGGGTATGCGAGTGGTGAAACAAATACTTCACACGCTTGATCAAAACGACATCACATCCTCCTGAGTGTTAGACGTGACATATTCTGCGATGTTTCACAAGCACCTGACACTGGCCAGCTGCTGGTTGAGCTCCTCCGTCAGTGCCTCGGTGTCGCAGCGCTCGGCCTGCAGCGGCGGACTCCACCTCCTGGCCCGGCTGCCGGGGAACAGATGGGGCGACTGTTCTTTGGGCGATGGCAGCAGAGATACCATCAGTGGGGATCGCTGATTAACTACACTGCTGAGGGCTGGACACCTCTGGGACGTTCTGGGGGGGAAAAAAAGTCAGATCGAGGAGCAGGGGCCAAAAGATTTAAATTAATTTACTGTATGTAAACACCCAAGGGAAACATGCAAAGATGTACTGTAGGAAACACATTGTTCTCTGGTCGTATCAAATAAGAGCCTTAATAACCTTATGGACGTTCATTGTGCATCTTTTACACCGTTACTTAAACCCAAAAATGTCACACTAAAGATCTGTTTATACAGTAGTTCATTCACGCATCGACAAACAGCTGTATAAGCAAAAGGAAACATCTGTCACATATTCCACACTGTCATACATACCTAACGTCCTCATGGTGGAAACTTAAATATCCAGAACTAATTCATCAGGAAAAGCTGCTCTGGTAGCCAAATTCGCAATATCCAGGTGCAAATACAAAAAGAATATATAGTGTAATGCTTTTTTGTTCAATGTCTGCAAGACAGCTGGAGGCTATTTCAAAATCACGTTGTGTGTGCATCCACGCCTCAGGAGGAGAGCACGTTTCCAGCCTGGCTTGTGATCGTTTGGTCTCAACCTGACAGCAGGAAACAAGCACTGGGCCTCCGACAGACTCACACCACTGCCAGTCTTGTGTCAGACACAGAAAAAGCTTTCGGACAAAAAGCTATGAATCTGTCTCCATCCATCATCATATTACCAATTAGAGGTGTGATATGACATCCGTCAAAACACAGACAACTATACGGCCAGAGCTGTTGACTTCTCTACAATATAAAACGGCGAATCAGGGTCAGAGTGGTTGAACATAGACAATAGATAATATTGATGTTGTATAATATTAGTTAAAGCTAATCAATATTTCTATATTAACTATGGATCCCATGATCACTGCCCAAAACATTTCTGATGAGAGTGAAGAACCAAAACAGTAAAGTTGCAGGTCTGAAAAACAAAACAACAATCTGAACAAAGCTATAAAAGCTCCGGAGAGCTGAGGGTAGCTGCAGAGTCGGGTAATATTTCTCTGTGGGTTCATCACTGCCAGCGCACAACTCTCAGATACACTGAAGAAAAATATAACCTTTTGTTTTCGCTGGCATTTTCCACGAGTTGAAATATAAAGTTGAGTTTATCTATGCAGACAAAAGGCTGATTCCTCTTAAATTGTGTTGACAAATTTGGTAAAATCTCTGTTATTGAGCGTTTCTCCTTCACCGTGATAATCCATCCACCTGACAGGTGTTGCATATCAAGATGTTGATTAAAACAATGGTTATCGCTGGTCCCAATAACAGGGCACTGAACTGTGCATTTCACATGACTAGGGCCACAGATGTGCATTTTTTTTTGGTGACATGGGATTAATCGGTGAGGAGAACACTTCTCCAAAATGCCAGACGCCATCGAAGTTGAGCATTTGCCTACAACTGTCAGGTCAAGACCCTGTTGAGGACGACTAGGACACGGGGTTCCCTGAGATGGTTTCTGATAGTCTGTGCGGAAAGGATTTGGTTGTGCAAACCACCTGCTGCATCAGCTGTCCAGGTGGCTGTTCTCAGATGATCTTGCGGTTGAAGAAGCCGGATGTGGAGGTCCTTGGCCCGGCGGGGTAACATGTGATCTACGGTTATGAGGCCGGTTGGATGTACTGCCAAATTCTCAGAGACGACATTGGAGGCTAATTATGGTTGTGAAATGAACATTCAATAAGCCCTTTTCACAGCAGCCATTTTGACATGTCATAGTCGGGTGAGCACAGGTGCAATTGCTAAAAATGAATTATGGTCCCAGTGTGTCACAGCCATTCCAGTGAGCCAGCATGCACAATGCCAGGCCCCTGGCTCACCTAAATGGAGCAGGGCCATAATTAGCGTGATTAATTACGCCTGTGTTTACCCTGTAACGACATGTCAAAAATGAGATCTGTGAAAAGGGCCTATTCACAGCTCTGGTGGACATTCCTGCAGTGAGCATTCCAATGGCTAGCTCCCTCAAACCTGCAGACATCTGTGGCACTGTGTTGTGTGTTAATGTGCACATTTCAGAGTGGCCTGTTATCGGGACCAGACCAAGGCCCAGCTGTGCTACAATCATGCTGATTTAATCAGCATCTTGATATGCAACACCTCTCAGGTGGATGGATCATCTTGGTGAAGGAGAACTGCTCACTAACATGGATTTGTGAAACATGTCTGTGAAAACAATAAGAGACATCAGCCTTTTGTGTGCATAGAAAGGGTCTTAGATCTTATATTTCAACTCATGAAAACTGGGAGTGAAGACAAGAGTGTTGCGTTTTATATTTTTCTTCAGTGTATATGAGAGTTGTCGCTGGCAGTGATGCACCCACGGAGAATTATTACCCGACTCTGCAGCTACCCTCAGCTCTCCAGAGCTTTATAGCTTTGTTCACTGCAACTTTACCATTTGTTCTTCACTCTCATCAGAAATGTTTTGGGCAGCAGCAGGCAGCTGTTTTCAGCAAAGAAAAAAAACGCTCTAAAACCCCACTGTGTGCTACCTATCCTCAACACAACCTTTCTCTTTGACAAACATGCGCTTCAATGTGCTTTCACATTTTCACATCTTTCACATAACGGCAGCAAAGGTCATTCCTGAGTCCCCGTCGCTCCTTTTCCTCACGGCTGTGTTGAAGGTGTCGGAGTACAAAACCTCCTCTTGGATGTCCTTCAGGTCTTTCCTGCCAAACGTCACCCAGACCACGGAACAGAAGAAGCTGTACAAGCACTAGAAACACAGGGTGAGGGGGGGGGGGGGGGGTGAAGAGTGTCACCTGGGGGTTCTTTGTATACTCAAATCTATTATTTCCATAATTCCATAATTCATCCTTTTTGCTTAAGGATCCATTGAATGAACGTTCAACATGCTTTCTTTCTCACAGCTACTTGTTCTTCCGTGTTAGAAGGTCACAACAGCTATTTCTGTCGTCAAAAAAAAGGTCACATACAGAGCAGGCAATAACCTGCTGCTGTTGTTAGCGTGATATTTCTCTCCCTCTCCACCCACCTGGCTAAATACTGGAGAGAGCCTGTCAAAGCAAAGCACCTGTGTTGAGTCAACATCTCCTCCCACTAAGTAATTCATTAAGGCCACCAGGCATAACCAGCACTCAATGTCGCTCTGTTCCGCTCACTGCCGTCTGTATTCACAGATGGCGAACCGGCTTCACTTTTATTTGTCTGTGCAGATGAGGCAATACAGGGAAGACATTTCAAATGGATCAAGTTATTTAAAAAATGAGGGGATTGGTCAGTGGATTAATTGAAGCAGTCCCTTTTTGCATTTAAAGAGATTAGTACATTTGTAGCACATTGTAGGGTTCCCATTGCAGCAGCCACTCTGTGCTGTTTGACGACGTCCGGCCCTGGAAAAACACAGCAGAGCTCGGCATGTTGTGGCAAACTGTGATTGGTTCTATTTGTGGACGACGGGATCATTTTAGCACTGGGTCCAACACTTATGTTCAGAACCTGTTCGATGCTTGACTGTATTTATACATTTCAACAGGACGGAACTTTATTGAAAGCAAAAGGTTTTTATGAGAGACCTGAGAACAAAAGAACACTTAAAGTCAGACCTGAGACACAACTGCACGGCCATAGCAGAAGAAACCATGCCCACACTTTAAATATGAGTACGCAAATTACAAAAAAAACATAAGAATTGCAAGTCAGAAAAACTATAATAATAATAAAGCTCTAAACTAATGAAAGAATCTAGAGTGAGACCTTGTTTGCTGTTCATTTTAAAAGGTGCATAGTATCTGATAGTGCTTACAAATGGGTATCAAAGGTTAATGGTTCTCTATATGATATTCAGAGCATTAATATAACGGCAAACAACTATTTGTTATGTAACGATATAGTGGAGTAATGTCTACCGGAGCAGAGAATGAAGTCACTCTCCCTCTGTGTGTGTGTGTGTTATAATCTGAGCTTCTGCTTTGTTTACATAGCCGGGCCTTTTAGTGCAAGTTAGCGTGTCCCACAGGTTAGCTCATGGCCTGGAATCTGCACAGCGCTTATACGGCTGTCACAGCTGATAACGCCGTCCTGACCGAGGGTGCTATCGCGTAAGCGTAGCGCCCACAGTCCAGCTCCCTCTCAGGTAAACACTGAGTTCTTTCAGCACTGTTACCTTTGTTTGCACTGTTAGCAACGTTAGCTGCGAGCCGCTGGCTCAGCCGTCACCATGCTGACAGCCGTTGAGAGGCAAAAGATATGCTCTCAATTTCGCATTTTCGCACCTTTTAAGGTCTCTTTTTGTTTTTCTTACTGTCCCTTAAGTGTATTAATTAAAAAGAAAACCCTTTCCGGGGAAGCACAAAGCAGAAATTTGGTCCTAAAAAGACGGTTACTTTGTAAGATACCCTCTTGGTTTGTCTAACTCACACTGCTGATACGACATATGGCGGCTTATTATATGAATATCGGATGTTGATCCTTTCTTGTTGATAAGAGAGTCCACACAACTTTGCATAGCAGAGAGCAAGGATGAACTATTTGTTCAGTTATTAGAAATACTCTTTCCTGGTAGGTTAAATGTAGAGTATGAGATACTTCCTTGCAGATCTCACTTGGCTAGAATGACAGCTGGGTGTTTCTGATGCCATTCAGATGATCACGACCCTTCAAAGCATTTCTGTCATAAAGATTTCCCTGAATTACCCAAATAAACTTAATCCAATTAATATAAATCCTCATCTTATATGTGACTTCCCGCATAAATGTACTCTCCATCCACAAATACTCACTTGTGACATGCTGTGTGTTGATGCTGTTCTACCTCTAGGTCCATGATCAGGCTGAAGTAGCAGACAGCCAGCTTCTTTTGTGCTATCTCCTTTTTGGCCAAAGCCTCTGCCGTCATCTTCTGCTCTGTGATGATGTCCACACTGGCAGGTTAGTTAGGACGGGGGTGAGGGTGTAGAAATAGAGGACAGAGAGGAAAAGAAGAGGATTGGAAGAAAAAATAAAGAAAGTAAAAGAGGACACAAGCATTGGTGGATAAAGAAAGGGGAAGAAAACACATATAGTAACTGTGACAACATTAACACTACAACATTATGATGGCAATACATACGACGATAGACTACACTCTTCCATTCTTTGCATACTTACGTCATGAAAGACTTGGGGGTGTTCTCCAGAGACTTGTGGTCAAAAAAAGAACACAGGTAAAGGAGGAGGGCGGTCAAGACTTCGTCCAGCTCTTTACTCCTGGACACAGACAGGTAATTAGTATCAGCATATATCTCATCTTCTCATATAATGCACAACAATTGGAACTGTGTGCATGTATACAAATCATGTCTTTGTATTCCTTACTTCAACACAGCCAGGAAGCCGACCGGAACGGGAAGCGAGTGATTCTCCTGCAGCAAACCGACAGCCACCTCTGTAACACAGAGAGCTCTCGTCAGGACAGGTTCAAAGCCATTTTTGCTAAGTATTAACAAATTGCCTTTTCGTTCAGGATCATCTGGGTCTTTGTCAGTTGAATCCATTTGCACATCCGTTTGTGATGTCGACGGGTTTGTCGAACTTTTCACCCCACAGTCAAACAATCTGATTTGCTTCTCCACCGTCTCTAAAACACACGCCTGTGCACACGCAAGTAAACGCACCAACACACACGCAGCACTGTCACATGCAGTGTTGGCCGGTTCCAGTTTCTAAATATCACTGATGCAACAAATATGACAAAATGATCTATTTTGGGGGGCATGTTTTGCTGTATGCTTTCCATATTTTTCAAGTTAAAAAGTGGTTGCCGTCCAATTTCTCAAAATGGTTTCGAGTGGCAACCTGTCGAGTCCTGTGGGCATAGAAATATGTGATTCTTTGGCAAAATGCTAGTTATGATTTGATATGAAGATTTATCATTAATTAATAGATCTTCAGTTTGGAAAAGCAATCATTAGGATATAGTGGTCATAATTTGGTTGCACAAAAACCTAAATCTTTTTGGGGGGTATAGGGATACCAGAGCAAGCGCTGAAGTAATGGAGTATTATTCTTATGAGAATCAAAAACAGATTGACACTTGCGTTTAACATGGTGGTGATGCGGTCCCCTTGCCTCCTCATCACTGAGGACCTGTAAGCATGAAGAGGAGCCTGGCTCAGGCCCTTTCTAATGCTTTGGTGCCCTCTGTGGTTCAACGTGTAGATCTCAGCCAACCTGGGGAACAAGCACAGACTGCGTAAAAGAAGAAGTGCAAAACATTGTGTGTAGTTACAAAAAAAGATGGGGGCGTCGTGTTCAAGAGGTTTTTAACGTAACTTTGATGCAAACGTTGTTCCCCTATCAGGTTCAGAGGCGTTACCCCTTTGGGTTTCGTCTTGTTTGTTGTTTTTATTAATGTTGCGGTGACCGTGGTTAGAGCTTGCTCGGGAGCACATCCATGGTTTTGGGTGAGTCGCCAGTTTCTGGTTGCTTTCCCTCGCCACTGGGCTTCAGTGCGTAATTACCCGCCACCATTAACTGCATGAAGATATGGTTATGGTTAGGCAGTCAGCTAGAGGGGCGCACTCCTATGGTGATTAGGCCAGACTCCGTGGCTTGTGCACCAGTAGCTTTCACGGTTCGTTTCGTTGATTTCAGTTACACGTAAGTATGGAGAGTGTTGATAGCTTCTTTGCTTCTCCCTCTGAGAAGTTGTTAGATCTTTGCACTAAAGACCAACTGCTGAACATAGCAGAATATTATAAAATCGAAGTTGGTGATAAACGTCTGAAGGAGAGAGTTAAGGCCATTTTGAAATCTAATTTATTTGAAAAGAATGTTTTGACTGAGGATCCGTCAGCTTTTCCCCAGGAGGCCGTGTGGTCTCCGCCCCAAACAGGATCTAATTTAACGGTTGAACAGCAAAAAGAGTTACTGATGTTACAACTTGACCATGACAAGTTTAAGCAAGCTGACCTGGAGAAAGAATTGGCTGTGGAGAGGCTGCGCCAGTAAACCGAAAATGCCAAATTGGAGATTGAGCAGTTTAGACTGTCATTAATTAAGGGAGGCAAGCTGTCAGCTGGTGAGTTTATTAGGAAGTCGTCGCTCTTGCCAAAGTTTTCTGAAAAAGATCCGGAGTTGTTTTTTTCATTGTTTGAGCGTGTGGCGGATGCGCGTAATTGGCCAGACTGAGCGCGCACGCTGATGCTGCAGTGCATGCTGTCTGGGAGAGCGCAAGAGGCGTACTCCTCGTTAACCGATGCTGATAGTGAAAAATATTCATCTGTGAAGGCAGCGGTTTTAAAAGCATACGAGTTGGTTCCTAAGGCATACCGGCAACGATTTAGGAACTTTAAAAAATGAAGAGAATCAGAGTCATCTGGAATTCGCGTGAGATCTGAATATTCATTTTACTCGTTGGTGCTCTGCTTCAGGTATTTATGACTTTGATCGGTTGGATGAACTTGTGGTACTAGAGCAGTTTAAAAACTCAGTCCCTGTGCGCGTTGCGGCGTACATCAGTGAACAGAAAGTAACGAACGCGGCTGCAGCAGCGGCACTCGCTGACGATTACGTGCTTACGCACAGAGGCGGATTTGCTGATCACAGGGCTGGTAATGGTAACAGGGACATGAGTGCTGCCGGTGGCAGAGAGTCACTGGGCAGGCATGGTGAAACTGTTCCAGTTAGAGGCAGTAGTAGTCTGCGTAATGCGGAACGAGGTTGTAACTATTGTCACAAACGAGGACACTGGAAGGTCGACTGTCATTTGTTGAAACCTCAGCCTAAACATGCTGCATATGGGTCTCACGCTAAAGGGGTTGGTCTAGCCGCACCCGTCTCTCAAGTCAACACTCCTGACGGTTTTGACTTGCAGGTAAAAAACTCTGGTCCCGAGAGTTTGGATCCCTACCGGCCATTTATCCATGAGGGTTTGGTGTCGATGGTAGGAAGTGAGACGAAGGTGCCAGTGACAATGTTGAGGGACACAGGGGCTTTGGACTCTTTTATTCTGGCAGGAGTACTTCCCTTGTCCAGCGAGTCTGATACAGGAGACTTTGTTCCGGTTCGTGGTATGAATTTAAATGTCATGTTGGTTCCTGTGCACAAAGTAATGCTCCATTGTGATTCGTTCCAGGGTGAAGCTAAGCTAGCGGTGCGCCCAGCATTCCCAATCCAGGGCATTTCGGTCATCCTGGGAAACAGTTTGGTGCTAACAGTTATATATGGGAAAAAGATGCACATGTACATTCCTAGGGGTACTGTACATGTGCATTAAATGTCACTGTAAATGTCAAATGAACCAACTTATATTGGAGTTAGTTTAAATAAAAAATAATTACTAAATAACTTGAAAACTGACAAAACTGTAGGAGGAGAGTGTTTTTTCTTTATTTCTTTTTTTTAGCCACCTTTATCCGACACTATAAGGTCTCAAAACTTTGGCGTTTGCTCAGCATGCAGATGAGAGCCTCCATGTACAGATAAGTTCCTCTCCATGACTGCAGATTGTGTGCTCTCCGTGGCGCAGATGACAACTGAGAGACGGAAACGCTGCGGGATGACAACAATACGCAGACGCATGCACATGCAAACAAACGCACACACGAGTAGGAGTTTTACGTGAGTCAGAGAAGTTATTTCACATGGCATTCTCCAAGAAGAGAACAGTGATCAGTGAGACCAGAGCCTTTAACCATGAATGGACAGACTCGTATATGTTAATTCTTCACACGGGCAGTTCATAAGCAGTATGTCTCATACTGTATGTTCAGAGACCGTGGCGATTATTAAAAGCGGCAATGTGAAGAATCACTACGAGACAAAGCACAACTCTTTTGAGCAAACGTAGCTACCCACTCGCATCCAAAATGAAGTCACAGAAAATAAACCTAAGAGCCCAATATGATCAGAATCCTAACACATGAATTAACAGAGAGGAATAGAGCAGAAACAAGTGGTTTAAAAACCACAGATATAATCCCTGCACACAAATTTATCTTATTAGAAAATGAGACAAATATAATACAATATGTTTTTTTTCATTGACATCACTTCACACCTGAATGAACTGAATTTAAAGCTGCAGGGCAATTCAGTGAAATACATTTTTCAAAAATTAAGTATACTTTATTTTAAGAGCCACATTGTTCAAAAGCTTTCGGTTATGTAATTTATTCTTTAATCCAGCCATTATTTTACTTGAAACGAGAGAACATTTATTTATTATTAGATGATGTTGTAAGAACCATTTTGTTGTTTTGTTTTTGTACAACCTCCCACCACATGGGGGCGTAGAGCCGGTGTAAATCAGTGCACAGGTAATATAATCAGTGGGGTCATTGGACACAGGTTGTTGCTAATAGGCAGAAGCAAACTGTTTTTGACCGTGCACATTTAACGAATGTAAATGTTATGATTTATTGGTTTATGGAGAAAATGGATAACTGAAGAGAAAGTGGTGGAACTCTGATTATGTGAGAAATAAAATGCCTATATTAGAAACTGGACTTCGTTATTTATGACACGCGTCAGAACAAACATTTCAGCAACCGTAGTGACTTTTTTATGGGGAAGCAACGGTCACTACAGATGTATTATTTATAATTCATCCAGTTCAATTTCATGGCTCAACTAGATCACATGTATCACATTCAATTCGACCTCCAGTTGCCGTCTCGGAGCAGCAGCAACCTCCAGTGCCTGCTGCCGCCTTCGAGTCGCAGCGACCTCCAGTTCCTGCCGCCGCTGGACTAGCATCCTGTTCCCCGGAGCAACGACTCAGAGAGTCCGAGTCCGGCCCGCCGGAGCACCCGTGTCCGGAGCCCTTCTGCCCGTCCGGCCGTCCGCCGGAGCACCTGTGCCCGAAGCCTTCTGCGGCCCGTGGCCGGTCAGATCCAGTCACCCCTCCTCCGGACCCCCTCCGCCTACCCTAGTTGGCTTTGTAGCTGCGGGGACGTCCCTCCTCCGGACCCCTTCCACCCACCCTTTTTTGTCTGGTTGCACGTCTGGAATCCGAACTTCTGTCTCCTGTGGTCTTGCTATTGGGTCCTAACCGTGAACTCCCGTGACAATGACGGTTTAACTGTGTAATTACTCTGTGATTCGCATGCATGTGTGGCACCCTGTACAATTTAATGGCTACAATTATTTGCACAGTTGTTATTGTATTAGTTGTGTCATTACCTTGCCCCCTCACTATTATTTTCTGGTTATTAGAATTTAAAACGCTTTGTGTGACTTTTAAACTCACTTCACCTAAAGTAGCTGCAGGGCGATACTCATTTTCGCCAATAGGTGGCAGTAGCGAGTTTTGGTTTGACTGGCGCTGTAATTCTTGTCTAGGATAAGCGAGCTAGACCAGAAAGGACAGTCGAGATCGCAGAAGCAGATGTTCATCTGAGACTGTCTTGTTGTTGTATTCACAGGTGAGAGAAGTACACAGGCGCCATATACATTTATATTAAGTTCGCTCGCTTTTGCGGTGCCATGTTTTGATGTTTATAAAGTGTTTAATACTGAAATGTAGGGCGGCTAACTAAGGCTAGTTAGTTACATTGTTCCCATGTAAGGTTATATACAGATAAATGGTGTTTCCTGTGACAGATATAAGCAGTAGTTTATTAGGCTGTATATTTCAGGTTGTGTGTTTATTGTCTAAGGTAAGCGAGCTAGACCAGAAAGGACAGTCGAGATCGCAGAAGCAGATATTCATCTGAGACTGTCTTGTTGTTGTATTCACAGCACAATTCATTAATCTGGAAAACTGAATGGACATCATCATCATTCAGTGTGTAACATTTGCACCAAACCAACGCAAGATAAACTGTTTGTAAAAACTCTTTCAGAACGTTGACGTAAATTGGCATTACCTATATCGTGGATCCGAAGACAAATGATGGTGGGACCTGATATTAAAAGGGAGCACAGTTTGAAGACCACGAGATGACCAGCTTTGTAAAGTCAGGTAGGTCCAAAGCAGGGGCGGACTGGCCATTGGGGATACCGGGGAAATCCCCGGTAGGCCGACGGGGTTGAGCTGGTCCAATACCGGGACTGCCTCCATCACCAACCGGCCTTTGATCCGAGAGAAGCCGACTACGACTGTATTCTATGCTTCACAGAACACGTTAAATTTACTCTAATACTTGAAGCAAATAATCACTGACTGATATTTATACTACTCCTCGCGATCTGTATTCACACTCATGGTTTCCATCTGCGAGCCGGCAGCACCCCTACACACACACACACACACACACACAATCACACACCCAGCAAGCAATCTGAGGAGAACTTTTGCGGAGAAACTGCACAATCAGACTAGCAGGAAAGGGAAGCAGTACATGCGAAGCTTCTCCAGTAGCTGTACACCAGACAGGTTTGGCTAGCTGGATGACGTCATGCTAATACCTTATTTAGCTTTTTAAAACAACGGGGACAGATCCAGCACGGACAGTTAGGGAGTGAGGGACATGAAGCACCTGCTGAGAAATGATATCTAGTTATAAATACATCATTATATATATATGTGTGTTTTATATTATAGTGAATATTATTATATGATATATATATATTATTATACGATATATATATTATTATATGATATATATATTATTATATGATATATATATTATTATATTATTATATGATATATATATTATTATATTATTTTATGATATATATATTATTTTATGATATATATATTATTATATGATATATATATTATTATATGATATATATATATATTATATTATTATATGATATATATATTATTATATGATATATATATTATTATATTATTTTATGATATATATATTATTATACGATATATATATTATTATATGATATATATTTATTATATGATATATATATATTATATTATTATATGATATATATATTATTATATGATATATATATTATTATATGATATACTGTATATATTATTATATGATATATATATTATTATATTATTTTATGATATATATATTATTATACGATATATATATTATTATATGATATATATATTATTATATGATATATATATATTATATTATTATATGATATATATATTATTATATGATATATATATTATTATATTATTTTATGATATATATATTATTATATGATATATATATATATTTTATTCTGTAAACTGCCTCTGAACAGCAGATCAACCACTATACTAATTGATTCACAATTTTATGTATATATATACACAGTATATGATACCTAAGTTTTTAAATGTACATATTTAAACACATACATGTATAAATAAACACAGTAATAAATATATACATGAAATATACAAATAAATATATACAGATTCAAGGATCTGACTTTTTCCGTCCTTATACCGATAATGAAACCTGGGTTTTGTGTATCGGCCGGTACCGAGTACCGATCTGATACCAGTGTTATTAATTAACTGTATGCCTCACTGTGTGGAGGTTCCTATGATCATTATTTTATTTCTAAGGCAAAATCAGGCTTGACTTAAACATTGCTTTCCTAGCTTTGAAAAACAAAATGAGACAAATAAATACATTGATAAAAATGTACTGAATTGTTATTTATTTAAATATTGGTATCCAATACCGGATCTGCATGTCGTCACCGATAGCTGATTCAGCTATTTGAGTCAGTTTTGGACTGATATCAGAAATATGTTTTGGTATCGGTGCATCTGAATAAATAAATAATATTAACGATAATTAATACTATACAAGCGTTGGCGCTCTGTGCAGCAGCATGGGCGGGGCTTCAGGTCTCTTCAGACAGTTGATGACGTCGTCAGCGGGTCTTTACAGCCCTCTGCTCACTTCTGCTGCTGGATGCTGGATATATTAACCTTTCTAATGCATTTCCTTGCCATAAAACCTTGAATTGCAGTTTGAAAGGTGCTGTGACATTAAATGAACCTTCTTGCCTTAAGTTCTCAAGCCACTTTAGACTCGTACTAAACCAGCAAAATGTTGCAGAAAGTAATGTTCAGGTGTTTTTAATTTAATTATTCTCTTTAGATGACACTTTATAGACACTATATTTGGGCTACCATGTCAAATCAGTTGAGCCAACTTACTGTATATTTTCAGGCTGTTGGGTGCAAATGAGAACTCATCAGTGATTGTCCCTGAATTTATACATCAAAATGTGTTTTTACACATTAAAATATTAAACACGACCGTAGTACAACTTAGAATTTTCAAGCATGACATAATTAAAACAGACATTCAATTAAATTTTATATTTTTATTTTTTATTTTTTATTTTTTATTTTTGTATCGCCCAAAATCAGGAATTACAAATTTGCCTCAGAGGGCTTTACAATCTGTACATATACGACATCCTCTGTCCCAGAACCCTCGCATCGAAACAGGAAAAACTCCCCCAAAAACCCCTTTAACGGGGAGAAAAGAGGAAGAAACCTGTGGGAAAGCAACAGAGGAGGGATCCCTCTCCCAGGATGGACAGAAGTGCAATGATGTCGTGTGTACAGAATGAACAATTTAACAGAGTTGATGGGTTGAGTGGGCATTATTTGGGGTTGGGGGTGGGGGAAGGGGGGTGGGGGTGAGGGGGTTGGGGGGTGGGGGTGAGGGGGTTGGGGGGTGGGGTAAAAGACGAGTAAAAGTCCTGCATTCGAAACCTTAGTCGAGTATGTTATAATCAGCAAGATAAAGTAGAAGTACCCTTGCAGTAAATAACCCCATGACATTCTTTTATATCTGAATTGGTTATTGTGGAGTTGTAGGATCACAGTTGTATGCTACCATCGACCATCAAATCATAGGCAGCATTTGGATAAGAATAGGTATCCTTGTGATCTTCCATGTGAGCCATTGTAACAAAACAATGGTCTAGGGCTTCACTGGGGGTGATTCTGGTTGCAGCATTTGGATCGAGCAACCGTTTTAGGAGATTTAAAAATGCCATTACGTCTTCATGTTCAACACAAGTATTTGCTTTTGAGTTGAACTCTACTACTTCATCCAAAGTTCCGACAGTGTCGAAGATCCAATTTGAAATTGCCTGGATACCGGTTGCGTCCTTGAACTCTTTTGATGTCTTTAGTCTCCATCTTGAATTGGGAGAGCAGTAATCCCTTTTGAAATACTGGTTGGTGTACTTTCCAGCATTCAGCAGGTGGTCTTCTGGCTGGCCGAGTAGATGGCAAACAGTTTTCATTACGTTGTATGTTGAGTCGTCAGTGAAGAGGCCCCGGTCAAAAAACAGTCGTGCCAGGAGACAGCCCAGTGCCCACATGTCGATGGCTTCAGATATAGAGAGGCCCAAGGTCACCTCTGGAGCTCTGTATGCACAAGGTTGCATAATCATTTCTTCTCTTACTTCTGAGGCTGGAATGGCCAAACCAAAGTCAATTAATTTCACCTTGAAGGGCTCATCCTGGTGGTTGACGAGCATAACATTGTCAGGTTTCAGGTCTGTGTGAAGGATGCCGATACCCTTCAGGGCTTTAAATGCTACAAGTAGCTGACGTGCAATGGGGCGGATTTCATTCATGGTCAGTACTGCCTGTCTCTGATCCATCAAATCCCAAAGGCTCCTGTCCAGCATCTGGAAGGCGATGCAAAACATGCCTTTGAATATGAAACTGTCTTCGAATCTTACCAAGTTGTTTACCTCTGGGTCAAGGGTCCTGAGTTGTTCCAGTATTTTCACTTCATCGACGTAATCTATCAACTCTTTGTTGATCTTGATGGCCACAGTCTCGGATGTATTTAAATTGATACACTTGGCAACTTTGCCAAAAGATCCTTCTCCAATGAAGTCTAAAACACGGTATTGTACAGACTTGTTGCAGAGTATGTCATGCTTTTTTAGCTGAAACTCCTTGTTCATTTCAGTTTGCGACATTTTTCCTATCAAGCGTTTCCAAATAGTATCCAAGTTGAGTATATTTGTATATATATATGTGTGTATATATATGTATATATATATATATATGTGTATATATATATATGTATATCTATATATATGTATATGTATATATCTATGTGTGTATTGTTCCTATCAAGTGTTATCAAATAGTATCCAAGTTGAGTAGATTCAGAAGAGCTTGTCTTGCTATGGGAGTGTAATGCTGTCTAGTGAAATAACAAGAGAAATAACATCTAATATATAGACTAACATCAAAGTCACATGGGATGTCACAAAGCCATATTTAAGTTCTAGAACATCAAAGTCACATGGGATGTCACCAAGGCAACTCTGCATTCTAAATTACGTGGAGTGGAGCTTGAAAAATATTGTGTAATTTTTGTGTGTAATATTTTTTTTCAGTCTTTATCTTAATATTTATATTTATTTTAGGTCAAATTGTAGGAAATGTTGTGCTGGTCATAGACATGGGTCAGTGGACTTCACCTAACCCTAACCCAACCAAGTGCTCCATTAGACTCAATGTCTTATTGGAATACCCCAGGGTAGTTAAATCAAACTGTGTCAGTGTATAGCTGGACATTTTATTCATTTCTATTTCGATAATTTCACTTAAAACTGTTATGTTAATTTTGTGCGAAAGATGTCTCCCAGTCCACTGAAAAATCCATTCTCAGTCTATGCGCACTGGAAGATTTCCACACACATTTATGAGAGGAAGGGATCTTTTACAATAGAAAATGTAATAATAGACGATGCGATACGCTCTAAACAGAAGGGATCACAGCTGCAGGTGCACTAAATGGTTCAACATTGATGTATTTTCTTGTCTTTCATGTGAATAGTTTATGTAATTCTAAAACAAAATATGAAACAGATGTATTAACTATTTTAAAAAACACATTTGATCAAGGAAAGATGAATATAAAAACACAATTACAAAGAAAAGTATTATAATCCAATTGCCCACAATCCAAGACTAATGAATTACTTACCCCCCCCCCCCCCCCCCCCCCCTCAACACCATATGCTTGAAAGAGTGCCTCACTAAAGCTGTAAAGTGCACGCTCACTGTAATTCAATATGTGCGAGTCTCATTGTTGTCTTGTCCCATGTAAGCCAGTAGGTGTACACTGCCTTTGTACTTTGGTAAGCAAAAACGCTACCTTGACTGTGAGCATGTAACAGCGGAGTGACCTTCTTAAAAGGTGACAGGAAACAAGGCTAGCCTGTACCAGACAGAGGTAAACAACAACTGTCCACAAGCATAGAAAACAACAAAAGAGGAGGAGGAGAAGCAGAGATTAAAAATAAATGTAAAAAAAAGATTGGATTTAGTCATTTTCCTTTTACACCATTAGAACAGGCCACAGTGTCTCTAATCAGCCACTGGTTTAGCTCTCAGGGACAACACAAACCTCTCCTTGTCGTTGTATACTCGCTATTTCCTCGACTCAGCAATGTGTCACTAGATATATATATATATGTACACACTGATGCAGATAACAGCACAGAGAATACCCAGCACTTGAGCATGCACTGATGTGTACGGAGTGTAGTAACGGACAGTTTTACATTTTGTCACATTTGTTGAATATCTGATGTGTTAAATCTGACATTTCATCCATTTCCTACAGTAACTAAATAATAAAGGAAACACCTAAAATAACTGACATGATTTCAGATGTCAATACACGAGATGACTTCATTGCAGCATTCCAGTATACTGCTGCCAAACTTATGGCACATACACTCTAAAAGCATCCATCTGACTGCTCTTGTTTGAATTATCGCTGCATTTAGCAGGAGCAGAAATCCACCTGTCAAAGCTAAGCGTACCAGACATCCACCGAGTTGTTTAGAGGAGGGGAGGTATATGAACGTCATGGAAGACAAACTGCATCACTAACAAGAGACTTTTTTTTTTTTGCAGATGCTGATATGAATTTTCTCTGCACCATTGGAGTTAGCAAAAACACCTGCAACACGCCAATACATAGAAGATGACAGCAACTGTATTGAAGCCCTTCAAATTGTATGGCTGCACATCTGCATCAGTTTAGCCAGATTGTAACCCCAAAACCTCTCTCCAGAAAAGATCATTCCTCAGTGTTTCACAATCTGCAGAAATTGCAAAGACTATCCAGATTTTATGAACAGAAAAAAAAATGGCATCGCATAAATCCTCAGGATGCTTCATAACTGAGACTAACTGGATCCACGTGTCCTATACTGGAACATATTGCTGAGTCAGTATGCTGTATTAAAAGAAGAGGCCTGTGTAGGAGCCATTAGTTACGTCTGTGTATTATATGTTTGAATTAGGAGCCTACCTCAGGTTGACCACGGGTGGCAGTGTGGAGTATTGTGGCAGGTAATTAATATATGGGGCACAGGTGCAACTGACAGGTAATGAGGCATGGGTGACGGGGAGATCGCACGGTTTTTACCGCAAGCCAGACGCACCAGAGGGAGACCAGGAAGATAAGTGCTATCCTATTGTATATCATCTGTGAACACTAATTAAACGGGAAGCTCACCCAAAAGTGTGAAACGCCTGGAATCTCTTTGTTGTAGCGAGTAAGGAACAGGATCTTGTCCCGCACCCAGCCGAGCGGCTAGTTGCTGGAATCAGTCACTACAGCCTGTATTGATTTACTGCAGCAATACAATGCATTTGCACAACCGTATGCTCCTCCCTTCTCATCCATACTCCTTTCCCCACCTTCCTCTTTCTGCCGCCATTGTGAGTTATAGCCTCATTTTGCTGTGGCATAATAAATGTCTTGCCACCACTCAACTAAAGCTCTCAGCACTATGACATTTTGGGATTTTAGTATATGCAATCAGTTTGAAGGCTTAAAATCTGTTTAAAACTTCACTTTTCATTATAAAACTGTTCATCTAACCTTCCCTGTGGTTTCCCAGGTTTAAAGTATCAAGCATGCTAATAATACAATATACCTTCTCTAAATGACTTCTACAACAAGACTATGTAATAACATTAAAAGGTACTGGTATATAAAACACAGTGAAACAGTAGCGCAAGTAAAGAAGAGTCAAAGTCAATCTGCTGTCAGTACTTTTAAGAAGAAATGGATGTTCCTCTTTGTGACTCACTTTAGAGGAACACGTGCATAAACTCCACTCATACTGAGTAGCTAACAGTTCAGCAGTTAAGTCATGTTAACTCATTAGAATACATATTTATATAATTATGGCAGATGTTTTTTTTGGAAGGAATCACAGCTTGATTTATCAGTACACGTATACTGTCCTGTAAAGGGAGCAGCGAGTGTGTCACAATGGGCCCTGCTTGTTTCATGTAGCTTATCACATTAGAGCAGCACCGGCTAAGCTAATCACTGGATCTTAATGATTCAGTGCATCCCCATCAAGACTCTGAACGTGAGCCACGTGAGCTGCTCGCATTCTCAAGAAAGTCTGCGCTGTCTCTCAGTCAGCTCGAGAGAAAACAAAGAATCCATCTTTCCTAGTAGGCTATGATTAATGTTCATGAAGCAGGTCTCCAGAGGTACTCATGTCTCGTCCCCCCCCCCCCCTCAGGTGGACCTTCAGAGTACCTTCACATTCCGCAACTCCAAACAGTCCTACACAGGCATCCCCATCATCGCTGCCAACATGGACACCACAGGGACGTTTGAGATGGCACAGGTCCTCAGCAAAGTGAGTTAACACAACTGAATGGAAGACGGAGAAATAGCAGCATCACTGTGTTTGTCTCCATGTGTCACCGCCACGATCTATGCACAATCTCTTTGTATTTGACATAGAACCCGCTAGCTTGTGGGATGATACTTGTTTTCTTTTCAACACCATGATGGAAGAAATATGACTAATAAACAGACAAGAATGGGAATGCAGCTTTTGTTTCATGTTAAATCATTCCATCTTTCTTTCCTTCTTTCTCTGCAGCACACTCTTCACAGCCATCCATAAACACTACTCTGTAGAGGACTGGAAATACTTTGCTGCTAATCATCCAGAATGCTTAGAGGTAATAGAGATGTTTACCATTATTTTTTTTTTATGTCGGTTGTTCCTCATAATCGACAGTAACTGCACACATTTTGTTATTCACAAGGCGCTCCCCCTAAATGGCAAACACGGCTTTTCTCACTAGCATATAGCCGCCAGCTCAGGCAGCGGCGTTGCAGATCTGGAGAAGCTGTGTGCCATTTTGGAAGCAGTCCCCGCCCTCAAGTACATCTGTCTGGATGTGGCAAACGGCTACTCTGAGTACTTTGTGGAGTTTGTCAAGACGGTCAGGGAAAGGTTTCCCAAGCACACCATCATGGTAAGAGACACGGGCTGTTCTGGCATGCGTTGTATTGCGAGACTGTGTCTTGGGGCTAATGCTGCCTGGCTTTGCAGGCCGGTAACGTGGTAACAGGGGAGATGGTGGAGGAGCTCATCCTCTCCGGTGCTGACATCATCAAAGTTGGCATCGGCCCAGGTGGGTACGACTGTCTTGAGCATGTCTACAAATAGCCCAAGTAGTGTTTTCCCCCTAAATCAACAAAAAAACTGCACAGGCCTCGCATATAAACACAGACACAACTAAGATGGGAAACAGGCAGGAACGCAAACACACACATCAGCCTTCATCAGCAAGGTTAGTTTGTGCTAGACTCATAAAGTGCCTCTTACTGTGCAGTGACTGTTGCAAATAGGGTGAAACATGGTTTTATTACCAGCAGATTAGCCTTCAATGCAGCAGAACTGGTTTTAGCAGATCATTGTGAAATGACAACTTTAACAAGAAGAAAGAGCTCTAGTATCAATTGTTCTGTTTTGCTATAAAGTTTGATAAATCCCCTCCGGGCCTGGGCATTGAGACGGTGCTGTTTTCTAGCCTGTGGAGTAGAAACCTGGACTGACACTACCAGACCTGAAAGATAACGGGCTCCTGGAGCTACAGCAGCTGAAATTACACACAGACGGTGGCGATGGACGTCTCTAATGCGTACACTGTGAACTGTGCATTGCAGGGTCTGTGTGCACGACAAGGATCAAGACAGGAGTGGGCTACCCACAACTCAGTGCTGTAATAGAGTGTGCAGACTCAGCCCATGGACTCAAAGGACACATTATCTCTGTAAGTCTCACATCAAGGCACAAACAAACACCAACGGACAGCCAGAGTTGCTGAAGTTAGTATCATGTAGAGTATATATATATATTAAATGGTAACACTATCTTATTGTGCTGTTGGAGAGGAGTTCATCATTAGCTTTTTTTTCATGTGAAGCTATTGAAATGTCTATCAACGTACCGGATAGAGTCCTGACAAACATAACCAAGGACCCTTAGATCAACACTATAGCCTGGGTGATAACCGACATTATGGATAAATAATCATCTAAAGAGGGTTATGCACAGTGACTAAATAGATTGCTTTGATTTCTTTTGGGCCTTTTTTTGCTTTAAAATGTAACAGGAGTCCATAATATGCTGTTGCATAAAAGGCTCTAATAGTTTCTAATGTTGACAATAATAGTAATAGCCACTAGAGGGCATCCTCACTCTTCTGAGGCTGGTGGAATAACAAGAACAACTTTAAGACCCGAGACTCAGCATGAAGCCATATGGCTGACACCAGTACGGTTCTTTTTTTCTCTGATCAGGACGGTGGCTGTAGTTGCCCAGGAGATGTGGCTAAGGCCTTTGGTAAGTATTCAACCCCACCATTTAATGTTCTTTTCACACTTAATGAATCACATATTTGTCTGTGCTGTGATGTTCTAACAACTTTAAACCAACATGGCTTCTCTGCCTCTGCTCCTCAGGTGCAGGCGCTGACTTTGTGATGATGGGGGGGAATGCTCGCGGGCCACGACCAGTGCGTCGGAGAGGTCATTGAGAAGAACGGCAAGAAATACAAACTCTTCTATGGCATGAGCTCCGACAGCCATGAAGAAATACGTGGGCGGAGTTGCTGAGGAGTAGACGGCGATCAGTATGCTTTCGAGGATTACTATTATTACCCTTAATAGAACTTTTCATTTATATTCAGTTGAATAACTCAGATGGTTCATGATAACTACAAAACATCCGTATTCCTACTTTCTCCTCTCTCTGCTCTGCTCTCAGGGCTTCTGAGGGAAGGACAGTGGAGGTTCCTTATAGAGGAGACGTGGAGAACACCATCCTTGACGTGTTGGGTGGCCTCCGCTCCACCTGCACCTACGTGGGCGCCGCGAAGCTCAAAGAGCTGAGCAGGAGAACCACCTTCATTCGTGTCACACAACAGTCCAGCCAAATGTTCACGTCGTAGGAGAAGAATCAAAGGACTCTAAGCAACATAATCCTACAGCGAGTGTGTTTACATGCTTAGAGACGCCATAAGATGCTGTTGAACGTGCCAGATTTCATTTTCAAATGGACGAGAGAGAGCAAGACTACTGAGGCATGTGCACTTTAGATCTAACATTACAAAATACTCTTTTGACTTAGTAGTCCGGGAATAAACAAGAATGACGGCTATGATAAACACATTGCATGTAAACACACTCAGCAGGAGGAGGCTAATACTTATGCTAAGATCATTTGGGGAAACTATTCTACTCAACTGTATGTTGGAATTAATGTGCAAATCAATATGCAAGATCCAGAGTGGTCCCCCTGTTAAAGGTCTGCTAATTTCCTCCGTGGTGTTGCTCATTCTGTGAATTATCATTGGATGCCAGACAACATAATAGTGTATCCCTATTAAAGTGTGTGTGTGTGCATGTATTTTGGGAGCGTCAGGAAGATTGAGCGAGCTGAAGATGATGACTTCTGAATTTATGCATCCGAAAACAAGTCACGTTTAAATCCTCTTCCTTCATTCCACTGTGCCTGACATTTGAAATCAATAGTGCCCTGTGGCCTCTACTGCTCTTGTACTTTATGCAAGGAACTTCAGGGAAAAGTCGTGTAAAAAGACGACAAAGTTAAACACCATTAAATGGAAATTCTCCTATACATATGGGAGAAAATGGTGGAAATAAACCAAAATGGTTAGAGAACGATCTGTGTGATTTCTTTTTTTTCTGGACAAGAAACTGCATATTTGTTTGTCAACAAACAGACAGACAGGTCTCACAAACCTCACCGTAGGTAGAAGTTCCTCAGTGAACACAGAAGTCAGGCTAAGAGCATTTTAGCATTTAACATGTTAGCGAGACCCAGAATGCACCTGTTAAGTGTGGTTGTTTGATTTTGGTCCGCTGACATCTGGCGATGTTTGTATTGAATCACTGGGGTGGCCAGGATATCCACGGGTATACAAACGTATATGGCTACTTTCAGTAAACCTTTAGCACAGCGAGGCCACACATACTGGTCAGAGTACTATAATAATAATATAATAATTACTTAAAAATATGTCATCCCCACACAGGACCAAATTGCGTGGAGAAGAGATATTTCTGGTCCAAATGACTTATTCACTCTAGAAGTAACATTTTTGTTTTCACGAATGCTTTTCGCAAATTAACCCAACAACTGCACATTTTGGGAGTTATCGAGGCTTTATCAAAGGAGAATGGACGAGGAGATAATATGAACTGTATGAAATCAAAAATGTTGAGTAAATAAAGAATAAAGTACACATGAAAACATTTGAAAAATGGCATAAATGTATTGCAATAACTGATACTGAAGAAAGGAATGCAGGTGCAGTCTCACTCATGAAACAATATGTAAAAGCTTATTACCTTTTGCTTTTTATTCATACATTTGTCTAAATACAACTTTGATACTTTTGCTTTTTGTGGAAAGTGAAACTTAATTGATCTTTTTTGGGAATGCACCTACAATGAAATGTTTGAGTCTGATGACTTTCTGTTCAAAGAAGTGCATATGTCTTTTAGATTAAGGATGATTTCAAAGACTGATATCTTTATAAAAAAATCAGGTTAATAATGTATAAAGTACACCATATCCATACCAGCATATTCCCAAGACAAAAATTATAATCATTAATACCCTGAAACTTAGTCAGATTTGGAAGGCCATAAGAACTGTATACAGTAGCCTTCATGTGAAAAACTCATTTGAATGAGATCAACTCTTGAGCATTTTGCTTTGATGACTGAATTGTATATCTTACATTTGTTTCTTTGTTGTAAATTCTGTTTTCTCAAGTCTTTCTTTTTTAGGCATTTTATTATATAAAAAGTGCCAAGCATTCCAAACTTCGTTACAGATCTTATACAAAGGCATGCATTTAAAACTGTTTTTAGAAGTTCTCTTGTCATTTTATTTCCATGCACCTTCATTTCCTCCCCAAAAAGATGTTTAAGCAGTAAAGGCCCATTGTTTGCAATTAAATGCCCAAGATCTGTTTTTCTCCCTAAACTTGCTTTAAGTGCTCTTGGGAGTGATGAGGTGTACAGTTTCAGTCAGGTAGTCCAGTCCCCAGCGTCGCTGTCTGCCTGTCAGGGCATCCAGGGCATCCAGGGCATCCATGGCATCCAGCGACTGCAGCTGCTCCAAATCACAGCTGTTCCCTGAGGAAAGGAAATGCAACTTAATGTCAGCCTCCGTAGTCTAACCTGCATCCACGTGCAACTTTCTACAGTACCATAGTGCTGTTCACTCTCTGTTTGTGGTTAACTTATAGTTTCATTGTGGCACAAACACACTCAGCCATGATCGTTCGTAGCAACACTCACCAAACAGACTTGCTACTTGCTCGTCGGGCACTACAAAGGGAGGACCTGAAAGGCAAATACAGTCACAAATGTCTTACTTTTCAACAAACTGATACAAAACACACCAACCCCACATTTGACATATTAAACTGCAACATAAATGAATTGTATTCTTTTGTGTTCTAGAGAAAAGTATGGACAGTTACCGCCGTATGATTCAGGATTGTACAACAAAGTGTCCAAAAGGTATCTGCAGTCTTTGGCCATGAGAGAAATGATGAGAGCAGCATACCTGTGGAGAATGTGCACGTCCAAAATGTTACCAAACTGTGCCTGAGGTTAATTTCATAGGTTTTCATTTTAGATTGATTTGGTGTCATATTTTTTGAACTACAACTAATCTGCTTTGTTGCGTCTGAAGAGAAATCTCCCCATCTCAATGGAGGGTTACTCAAACTCGTCTTACTTTTCTCTGTCTCTTGGGTTGATGGCCACGAGAGAGCCTCTGTCCCAAATTGCCCCGAACTGACCCTCAATGGAACTGTGAAACGGAAAAAGAGAGTTTGTGTACAACATTTACCCGTCACTGTCACTGCAGCAGGGTAACCACAGGTGTAATTGATTCCATTAGTTATGGCTCTGTTTCATTTAGGTGGGCCAGGGTCCTTGTATTGAGCATGCTGGCTCACTGGAATGACTGTGACACACTCAATAAAATGGGAATATAATTATTAATCTCACCTGTGTTCTCCCTGCTATGACATGTCAAAATGGCTGCTGTGAAAAAGGCCTATTCAACATCTTTAACAAAGGGATAAAAGACATTCAGTCTACTGACCTGGAGAAGTTGAACAGGTCACATTGATACAGGGAGATATTTCTCTCTGAGCTCTGTAAAGAACACAACATGGATTAACATTTGTGTCCTTATCCGTGTGAATGCATCATGTCTCTTTTTCAGCTACTCTTCTACATATGGGTCCCAACTAATTGGACTTTTGGCATACTTACCTTTAATACAATATGTCAGAACATAGACTAGTATCCTCACCTTTGCAGAGCGGTGTGAGAGGTCTTACCTTGAAAACTTTTGCTCCAGGTATGGCAGGGACGGGCTCCTCGCTGTACGTCATGTTGTTGTCCTCAAAGAACTGTTTGATACCCTTTTCAGATATCTCCACTCCCACCACTGAATGGCCCATGTCTGCTATCCTGGGATTCCCACAGTAGAGGGAATTATGATCGTATACATTTTTAATAGCAGAAGTGATCACCGACAATGTGAACACCAAATGTCATCTTCCTTATTGGATATAGTATGCGTTTTCATACCACTTCATATCTAGAGCTTTCCCACAGAGAGGGAAGAAGAAGCGAACTCCCGTCCGTCCAGAAAGAACTTTATCGATGTTGTTCTCCAGCATCCTGTCAAAACAAAAACACCAGACAAACTTTGGGTGTGTGTTTTTAATAGTTAGGGTTACTTTCAAACTTCTCAACCCTATGAAAAACATACAATATCTGAGCGAGATGGCGATGTGTAGACTGAATTAGCCGAGTTGATAGTCCAATCTTGTAAAAACCACGCATGCGTTTGGAAGACTTTTGTAAAACGGGTAATAGTGGGGCCTTTACTTGTGTACGTGAGGCTGATGGAAAGTTATTCTGTCCTCCTGCCAGCGTTCCTCCCATTCTCCAAGCGCCATGACCCGATCCGACTGCGGTGCCAGCATGCTGCTTATGTTTGTCTGACCCCAACTACAGGAGGAGGAGAGGAGAGACGGTAAACAATGGAGAGAACAGCATTCATGTGTGTGGCTAGAGACAGGGGTGAGTGCACGTGACTCACACGGTCACATGTTCCTGCACATAAACACATACGAAACAGCTGCACGGTGAATGCGTGATGGGGGTGGAACAGGGTTGTTACATTTGTCCAAGACTCTTCTGGTGCATAATTACAGAAGAATCGGAGCAGAGGGGACAGAGGTTAAAGGTCATGTATCGATAATAGAGTAATCTTGTTGTGGCAAAATGACGAGAAGAGACGGCGAACTGATGTTGCAACCAGCGGGGAGTCTTTTAATACACACTTGCCAACATATTACAAGTTCAGCATATCGAAACAATCCCAATGTATTACTTTTCACAGATCACTTTTATAGTCAAGAATCACCCCCCTTAAGTTACTTTCCACCAATCAAACCAGTCCGTTGAACCAAAAACAAAGCACATCTGGTCTCTTCATTTGTCATGCTCTCATGTCCTCGTCTGTGTCAAGATAACCTTTTGGCAGAACACACGACTCATGTACGGGAAATGTTTTGGTAAGATTGGAGAGATTTATTACAATTTGTCTGGCGCTCCCCAATCACTTCCTAAGAATGTTTCTATGAGCCAGAATGTGTTTTACATAACACGTTATATAAACTGTTTACTTGTGAATCCAAATGTGTTCAGTTCAATCCTAACTTATATGATGATTTTCTTCAACAACCTGAGCCCTACAATGTGCAAACACTGCATAATCATATAACGGGAATAACTGCTCCAGCGTCACGTGAGTTATCAAACTCTGACGTCAGGAGGAATTTCCTAAACGGCTTGAATAACGGAAGTATTTTCTAATGTAAACTAAATGAAGGAGTTCACCGCTATGCTCTGAAGAATGGAATCAAATATGTCAGATTATGAGCAGAAGCGACTCCGTTTGTAACAATGTCACGCTCGTGCACGCTTACCCAACAGCAGCCCGGCTTAAAAGCGGCCAAAGTACTTTAAAAAGAGAACCTGCATCCCGCATGTTTGCCGGTTCTAACCAAGAGCGGAACGTTACCTTTGCCCAAAGAAGACAGCTAATATTTGTTCAGCGACACACCACGACAGCGTTGATCATGCGACCGTTCCAATGGATACACGCTGTGGCTATTTATTGACCTGGGTAAGGTGTGCCAGGTGACCTGTGCGTCTCACTGCTGCTGTGGTTTGACAACCGGGGCTAAAGTACAAGTAGGGTACATTCCCAAGTCTCTTAATTGCATCCCCGTTTCCCTCACTTGGGTCCTTTCCTTGCGTCTTAGTCCCTCCCACCAGGGATGCATGGAGGAAACTATGCGAGGAGAGAGGAACGAGGAAATATGTTTTAAGTGACATGGGACGTCCTTTCCTCAGTTGCATCACGTGAAGCGACGTCTGTTTCTGATGACGGAGGATCAGCTGATCACAGCTGGATCAGCTGTTAGTCGGCTTTAACAGCTGGAGAGACTTTTGAGAAGTTTGTGTCTGTTCACATGATCACTGTACTTAATAATAGTAATTAATAATACTAATAACTAATAAAGACACGCAGTTATCATCAGTGTAGAGGTGTTTCTCTCTCTGTAGTCTGTTAACAAACTGTCCTGTGTTCTGTTTATAAGCACAGGATCCATTTCTACCGGCGGAATGCGATCGTCTTATTTATGAATTATTTGCGTCTGTACGTTTTGAAATTGTGACTGTGGCGTCATTATTAAATAACCCAGGATATGATTATTGTTTCTCTTAAATGATAAAACTCATCAAACACTCAGGAATGATGTAAAAAGTGTTTCGTCTCTCCAGCTCTCTCTGACTTTAATTGGATTCATAATAAAAGTTATTGAGGGAAACATCAGATCATGAAAACACAAATCTTTCTAATAAATGAAGAAAGTTGTTTGTGGTCGTTTTGTTGTTCAGACTACAATGAACATTTATTTAAACCAGATGGTGAATCAGAAACCTAATCAAATATAAAGCTTGAGTTTATTCTGTGGTTTGTCTTCACTCTGGTGTTAAACTCAGTCAGTCAGTCCGATCGGCTGCAGCGTTCAATCACATGACTGATGAACAATGAGGGGGCGTGTCGGCCGTTAAAACACTTCCTGGAAGTCTGTTCTCGTGGTTCCGCGCTCATGGCTCCTCCGAGGTCCCTCCTCCATCCTCGATCCTCGCTCCTCCGAGCTACATTAGAGCTTTGGGACGGCCGTCAATATGGCGGCGCAGAAACAACTTCCGGTTCAAGCGAGGATCGAGGAGCGAGGAAACGACAATTAAGAGACTTGAGAAGTACCCGTAGTTGAACGTTCAGGAAAACATTGCCTGACAGGCGACACCCGGGGATTAGAAAACACAAATATCTCTCGGTTTCACTTCTGGTTCGGGAGGAGCCTGATGCTGCATTCTGGTTCATGGGAAGTATGGGAGATGTCAGTATCGGACTGAACAATATTAGCTCCCTTGTAAATGCGTGCCCCTGGGCCTAACGGTTATTGTACGTTATGAGCACACTAATCACATTTAAGAAAATGGTGTTCCCCACTGCTGAGTATATGCTTCCATGTATCTGCTCTGTTGTTCTCTGAGGGATCTAGCAATGGTTCGTGAAGGGGTCCTTGTGTTTCAAAATACTGCATAATTTGAATCTAGTGATTCATCCACTTGGGCATGTCCACATTTAACTGGACTTCAAAACTATTTGTGTCTGGAGCACCGTTCTTGACCACTGTAGAGTTATTAAAAAAGAAAACCCGAATTTCGATTGTCATGGTTAAATACGATTTATTTATTAAACATTTTTTATTGTTTAACAGTTATGGCATTTTGATTCTTGGTGCGCTTTTATTATCATTTCCCTTTTTTTAATGTAAAAGCATGCAGAAACCCGCATTCCGACTGTGACAGCTGTCACCAATCCTCAGGGATATCTGCTCTGCTGCTCAGTGATTCGTCTCGCTGGAGCCAGGAAACAAATCCAGAGATGAGATGCTCCTCCAAAGTAACAGACAATGTGAAATCACGCAGCGGGACAGAAAGCAGAGGCGATGCCTTTATCCGGACACAGAGCGGCGCAAGAGTCTCAGAAATGCTGGTTTCACGGTGGAAGTGAGGCGCTCAGTGATGCTCAGCTCTGCTTCCCCGTGATATCACCATGTTGTACCCCATTAAACGTGCACGTGCTTGGTATCAGGCATGACTGCCTGACACCATTTAGAACACACTCACTACACCAACGCAATATATAAAGTCTTAGCTTTTACCAAAATACTGCTGCAAGTGGTGCATCTCAAAACAGTCTCCCGTTGAATTGCGTCTTTGGGCCTCCTCATGCATGTCCTTAAAATGTGGAGTTTATTGTAATTTATTTTGATTGATAAAGCGTGACGCTACATTTTGTCATTATTGGCCTATAGCCGACTATTCTTCTCTTAATTCAGCTGCAGAAACAACAAGCAACCTCCCACATTAGTGTCCGTCATACACAATCATCACCATCTTCATCATCATGGTGGCCCAGTGTTTACACCGATGCATTTGAAACCATAGTTTCCGCAAAGGTGACGAGATTGCTATCTGCAGCCACGATGATAAATGGCACGCCCCTCCATCTCGGTTCAAGTCCTGTGCGTAATTCGGTGTCTCCCAAAGCGCTCCAGTTGTGCGGTGGTCGCATCCAGATTGACCCCACCAATATTTAGTTAATTTGAATTGCCTGTTAGAAAAAAGAATTTTGCACAATATATTTGCAAACTCATTCGTATTATTATTAGTGCTGGGCAAGTTAACGCGTTATTATCGCGTTAACGCATGAATTAATTAACGCCGACAATTATTTTATAGCGCGTTCTTTTTATTTTGAAAGTCCGTTGCTCACTGGCAGCGGTGGAGGAATGGAGACTACTGGACATCGCTGCGGTAAAGTCAGCAGACACTCAGATCTCCGTGGTCAACTCAGCAGACACTTACATGTTAGTGCACCTATATGCTGAAATTCACGGTAAACGCATTTAAACGGCACAGATCGGGAGCGAGTGAAGGACTTTGAAAGTTAGCGGAAAGATTAACGTGAGACAACATCCGGTTTCTTCAGCCGGACATCCGGCTTTCAGAATAAGATGCCAACAAAGTATGAATTATATTCACATTAAGTATAAAACATGCTACCTGCATCTCGTGAGTTAAAGGGAAAATACACCTAAATTGTGCGTAAAGTGTCTTTATTCTTTGATCGCTGGGTCACCATCATTACCTCGGAGTTACAGCATTATATTGATGAACAGTAGAGCTGCATTCACATGCTCTGACTGTCATGAAGACACAAGACACACATTTAGATGAAACATGCTGAAACATTTTATTCCTGTTGCACAGCAGTGGAACGTTTCACATCCAGTCACACACTGAGCACAGATAGTGAAGAGATAGAACTGCTGCTGTGTAAAGGGAATACTGCTGCTAACAAGAACCTGATGTGTTTAAAGTGTTTACAAACCAAATGGTATTGCCCTTTTGTTCATATAGCAGTACTTTTAAAATAAAAGTGCGCAATCCACTACTTTTGAATTCATTATTGAACTTTGCCATAACAATGAGATTAATCGCGATTAATCGCAAAAAATCCATGCGATTAATCACGATTAAAAATTGTAATCGTTGCCCAGCACGACTAATAATTGCATAAAGGAGGAAAGCACTTTATTTGTAGCCTATTAAGTGCTGCAGAATAGATTTTTTAAAAACTTTTTAGTCTTTTTTTGGCTGCACAACTGGGAAAAGTTTTTTATATATATTTTGGATATAGAATATACTGTTACTGGCATTTTAGCAGAACGTTTTTTATTCATTTATTTAATTTTTTGTTATTATTATTATTTATTTGGTGCAGAATACTGTTTTGTATTTAAACTAAGGTTTTGTTACTGTTATTATGTTTAAATCAGTTCCAAGTTACACAAATGTTAATATATTTTAATAAAGTTTGCCTGTTCAACATAATATCAACCAGGGGCGTTGTTAGGCCTATTTGAGGGGGGCTGAAGGCCCCTCAAATGTTCTTCAGCCCCCCCAAATAATTTGGCATTATTGGCTTTAAAAAAAAAATATACAAAATATATATATTTATTTTGGTGATGTCATTAAATTAAACTATTGTTTCTCACATGGACAAGTTATTTATAACTCTAACATGCTACATCTGTGCGTGTGTTCTGGTTTGTATGTTTTCTCCCCCTTCAAATTACAATCCAACAGCCTATCATCATACTGAACGATATAAAGTTGACACTGTCAGGTCCATTCTCCATCCATTGTGTGCGGTCCTTTTAAGAATTAGGATTTGGGAGTGACGCGGATATGAAAGCTAGTTTATTCGTCTTTCCTTTACAAGCAGGAAAATTATTTCTCTCTCTCTTTATTTGAGAAAAGTTCATATTTGTGTTGTCAAATTTCACTATGACCCTGAAATTCGGTCTCTTGTGTTATCATATACTGAATGCAAGCAAAACTACAGAGCAAAATCACACTCTTTCTGATTGAACCAATCTATGAACTGTCTGAAACAATGGATATCCACGGCCCCAAATGGGCCCCAACAAGAATTGCCGACAAATTGTGACAAACATGCAGCACCTCCCCTTGGGGCTAAGCCCCCCTTTCTTTGAATCCTAGAAACGCCCCTGGTATCAACTAAGACTTTTTTAGATGGCGGGGGGGGGGGGGGGGGGGGGACAGTGTCCCTACCAATGCTGAGACCAAACCTACGCCCTTGGGTACACTCACCTGAAATGTAACATTATTCCGTTATTGTCAGTCAGACCGTTAATGCTACATGTGTGACTTAAAGTTCAATTATAGGCATTGACCACTAACAATACAAAGACACTTGGACATTTTACAATTTTAACGACAGTGAAGTTGCAGCACAAACACCGGGTAGTCGGTTAGCAGGTTAGTAACTAACTTAACGATTACCCGGTTGATTTGTAACGATATTGAACACTTTTTTTATTTGCTGTCTAAAAACGTCTTCAAAACTTTTGAAGTTCGTTCTGGCAACTTGCGTGTCTCGGCTCCTCGCGGTATTTCTCCATTTTAGTGAACTAGCTTACAGGTTAGCTCGTGCTCCTTCCTTTTTGCAGTTTGCTAATGTATCACTGTATCTAGTCAATGGGGAAGCAGTTGCAAATGACATCATCGGGTCGATGACATCATGAGACACACGTTACCGTAAAGTGTTGCTTCGCTCCACAATGTAAAAACAATTCTATATTTCGTTGATGTCTGACCAAAAGAGTAAGACATGTTTATTACCATTAGGGCATTTTGCCTAATTGCGGGACTTTTTGCGTATTCTTTGGCACCGCTAAACTACAGATATTGTATCTGCAAGTATTTTCCTTTCTTTGTCATTATTATGATACTCAGGTGTTCTCTCATTTCACAGATTCAAGTCCTCTTCCAAAAGCATATCATTTTAATAGGCCTGATTGATTTTAATTTCTCTAAATGTGAAGCATTCAAAGAGCCGTCCATCCTTTCTCTGTACGAGCTGATACAGTTCAGGTTAGGCGAGTTGTCATCATTCACACTTGCATGTCTGTAGCACCCGGAGAAAGCCTACGCTGACACACAGGGAGAACATGCAAACTGTACACAGACAGGCCTATCTGTCAGGTGACAGTGCTTCATAATGTCTACTTCTAGATGCATTGTTTAGAAATGAGCTCAATCCTGACTGAAAGATCTGTAGTTTGGATTTAAACTGGAGTAAAAAATGATGTTTTTAGAGGGGTGAGGTAACGTGTGTTGGACCTTGCAGCAGGCACAATCCCACAGGCAGCAGTTTCAGTCTGTATTGAATCACTGGGGTGGCCAGGATATCCACGGGTATGCAAACGTATATGGCTACTTTCAGTAAACCTTTAGCACAGCGAGGCCACACATACTGGTCAGAGCCTCAGCAGCTGGAGGCTCTGGTCGCTCTGATCCTCAGGGGAGTTGGTGTTTTCATTCCTCCCTGAGATTCTCAACACCAGCTACGTCTTGATCAGGTTGGTGTTCTTCGTCTGCAATTTCTCTTTCCAATTAGGCTGACTCAGCGCCTGCTTTTTATCAGCTTTTCCCCGTTATTAGCTGCTCCTTAATCAAGATTTGCATCTTTCAGTTCAGACTCATGCGAATACTATAATACTTACTTGAAAATATGTCATCCCCACACAGGCCCAAATTGCGTGGAGAAGAGATATTTCTGGTCCAAATGACTTATTCACTCTAGAAGTAACATTTTTGTTTTCACGAATGCTTTTTAGATTTCCTCGCAAATTAACCCAACAACTGCACATTTTGGGAGTTATCGAGGCTTTATCAAAGGAGAATGGACGAGGAGATTATATGAACTGTATGAAATCAAAAATGTTGAGTAAATAAAGAATAAAGTACACATGAAAACAAGCATAAATGTATTGCAATAACTGATACTGAAGAAAGGAATGCAGGTGCAGTCTCACTCACGAAGAAATATGTAAAAGCTTATTACCTTTTGCTTTTTATTCATATATTTGTCTAAATACAACTTTGATACTTTTGCTTTTTGTAGAAAGTGAAACTTAATTGATCTTTTTTGGGAATGCACCTACAATGAAATGTTTGAGTCTGATGACTTTCTGTTCAAAGAAGTGCATATGTCTTTTAGATTAAGGATGATTTCAAAGACTGATATCTTTATAAAAACATCAAAAGCAGGTTAATAATGTATAAAGTACACCATATCCATACCAGCATATTCCCAAGACAAAAATTATAATCATTAATACTCTGAAACTTAGTCAGATTTGGAAGGCCATAAGAACTGTATACAGTAGCCTTCATGTGAAAAACTCATTTGAATGAGATCAACTCTTGAGCATTTTGCTTTGATGACTGAATTGTATATCTTACATTTGTTTCTTTGTTGTAAATTCTGTTTTCTCAAGTCTTTCTTTTTTAGGCATTTTATTATATAAAAAGTGCCAAAGCATTCCAAACTTCGTTACAGATCTTATACAAAGGCATGCATTTAAAACTGTTTTTAGAAGTTCTCTTGTCATTTTATTTCCATGCACCTTCATTTCCTCCCCAAAAAGATGTTTAAGCAGTAAAGGCCCATTGTCTCCCTAAACTTGCAAGTTGGTTTTTAAGTGCTCTTGGGAGTGATGAGGTGTACAGTTTCAGTCAGGTAGTCCAGTCCCCAGCCTCGATGTCTGTCTGTCAGGGCATCCAGGGCATCCAGGGCATCCATGGCATCCAGCGGCTGCAGCTGCTCCAAATCACAGCTGTTCCCTGAGGAAAGGAAATGCAACTTAATGTCAGCCTCCGTAGTCTAACCCGCATCCACGTGCAACTTTCTACAGTACCATAGTGCTGTTCACTCTCTGTTTGTGGTTAACTTATAGTTTCATTGTGGCACAAACACACTCAGCCATGATCGTTCGTAGCAACACTCACCAAACAGACTTGCTACTTGCTCGTCGGGCACTAAAAAGGGAGGACCTGAAAGGCAAATACAGTCACAAATGTCTTACTTTTCAACAAACTGATACAAAACACACCAACCCCACATTTGACATATTAAACTGCAACATAAATGAATTGTATTCTTTTGTGTTCTAGAGAAAAGTATGGACAGTTACCGCCGTATGATTCAGGATTGTACAACAAAGTGTCCAAAAGGTATCTGCAGTCTTTGGCCATGAGAGAAATGATGAGAGCAGCATACCTGTGGAGAATGTGCACGTCCAAAATGTTACCAAACTGTGCCTGAGGTTAATTTCATAGGTTTTCATTTTAGATTGATTTGGTGTCATATTTTTTAAACTACAACTAATCTGCTTTGTTGCGTCTGAAGAGAAATCTCCCCATCTCAATGGAGGGTTACTCAAACTCGTCTTACTTTTCTCTGTCTCTTGGGTTGATGGCCACGAGAGAGCCTCTGTCCCAAATTGCCCCGAACTGACCCTCAATGGAACTGTGAAACGGAAAAAGAGAGTTTGTGTACAACATTTACCCGTCACTGTCACTGCAGCAGGGTAACCACAGGTGTAATTGATTCCATTAGTTATGGCTCTGTTTCATTTAGGTGGGCCAGGGTCCTTGTATTGAGCATGCTGGCTCACTGGAATGACTGTGACACACTCAATAAAATGGGAATATAATTATTAATCTCACCTGTGTTCTCCCTGCTATGACATGTCAAAATGGCTGCTGTGAAAAAGGCCTATTCAACATCTTTAACAAAGGGATAAAAAGACATTCAGTCTACTGACCTGGAGAAGTTGAACAGGTCACATTGATACAGGGAGATATTTCTCTCTGAGCTCTGTAAAGAACACAACATGGATTAACATTTGTGTCCTTATCCGTGTGAATGCATCATGTCTTTCAGCTACTCTTCTACATATGGGTCCCAACTAATTGGACTTTTGGCATACTACCATTAATACAATATGTCAGAACTAGTGCTGGGCAAGTTAACGCATTATTATCGCGTTAACGCATTAATTAATTAACGCCGACAATTATTTTATCGCGCGTTAACGCATTTTTTAAATTTTTAGATTTTTTTTAATTGAAAGACAAGAGACAATACATAGACATAACAACAAGAGGATGACAAGAACAGTGGGATAAAAGCCAGCAAACATCCTATAGTCAGTTTTGTGTGTGTGTGTGTGTGTGTGTGTGTGCGTGCGCGTGTGTCCTTGAGCCTTTTGAGATGGAAAAAAAAAATAATAATAATAATAATAATAATAATAATAATTAAAAAACAACAAAAAAACACACAAAAAAAAAACAGGTAAGTATTTTTAATTTATTATTATTGTAACAGACTGTCTCATGTTTATCGTTTTGTATTGGAGATGATATGTCCCTTCAGGGTTGCCGTAGAGAAAAGGCGACTTCCGCTTCTGGTCGAGGGGGGGGGGGGCAGAAATAAAGAGAAGCTGCACCAGCTGTTGCTCTCCCTGGAGACTACTGGACATCGCTGCGGTAAAGTCAGCAGACACTCAGATCTCCGTGGTCAACTCAGCAGACACTTACATGTTAGTGCACCTATATGCTGAAATTCACGATAAACGCATTTAAACGGCACAGATCGGGAGCGAGTGAAGGACTTTGAAAGTTAGCAGAAAGATTAACGTGAGACAACATCCGGTTTCTTCAGACGAACATCCGGTTTTCAGAATAAGATGCCAACAAAGTATGAATTATATTCACATCAAGTATAAAACATGCTACCTGCATCTCGTGAACCAAATGTTATTGCACTTTTGTTCATATAGCAGTACTTTTAAAATAAAAGTGCACAATACACTACTTTTGAATTCATTATTGAACTTTGCCATAATAATGCGATTAATCACGATTAATCGCAAAAGATCCATGCGATTAATCGCGATTAAATATTTTAATCGTTGCCCAGCACTAGTCAGAACATAGACTAGTATCCTCACCTTTGCAGAGCGGTGTGAGAGGTCATACCTTGAAAACTTTTGCTCCAGGTATGGCAGGGACGGGCTCCTCGCTGTACGTCATGTTGTTGTCCTCAAAGAACTGTTTGATACCCTTTTCAGATATCTCCACTCCCACCACTGAATGGCCCATGTCTGCTATCCTGGGATTCCCACAGTAGAGGGAATTATGATTGTATACATTTTTAATAGCAGAAGTGATCACCGACAATGTGAACACCAAATGTCATCTTCCTTATTGGATATAGTATGCGTTTTCATACCACTTCATATCTAGAGCTTTCCCACAGAGAGGGAAGAAGAAGCGAACTCCCGTCCGTCCAGAAAGAACTTTATCGATGTTGTTCTCCAGCATCCTGTCAAAACAAAAACACCAGACAAACTTTGGGTGTGTGTTTTTAATAGTTAGAGTTACTTTTAAACTTCTCAACCCTATGAAAAACATACAATATCTGAGCGAGATGGCGATGTGTAGACTGAATTAGCCGAGTTGATAGTCCAATCTTGTAAAAACCACACATGCGTTTGGAAGACTTTTGTAAAACGGGTAATAGTGGGGCCTTTACTTGTGTACGTGAGGCTGATGGAAACCTATTCTGTCCTCCTGCCAGCGTTCCTCCCATTCTCCAAGCGCCATGACCCGATCCGACTGCGGTGCCAGCATGCTGCTTATGTTTGTCTGACCCCAACTACAGGAGGAGGACACGGAGGAGAGACGGTAAACAATGGAGAGAACAGCATTCATGTGTGTGGCTAGAGACTGTGCACGTGACTGCACGGTGAATGCATGATTTGGGGGGGGGGGGGGGGGAATAGGGTTGTTACATTGGTCCAAGACTCTTCTGGTGCATAATTACAGAAGAATCGGAGCAGACAGAGGTTAAAGGTCATGTACCGATAATAGAGTAGCTAATCTGAGCCCTACAATATGCAAACACTGCATAATCATATAACGAGAATAACTGCGCCAGCGTCACGTGAGTTATCAAACTCTGACGTCAGGAGGAATTTCCTAAACGGCTTCAATAACGGAAGTATTTTCTAATGTAAACTAAATGAAGGAGTTCACTGCTATGCTCTGAAGAATGGAATCAAATATGTCAGATTATGAGCAGAAGCGACTCCGTTTGTAACAATGTCACGCTCGTGCACGCTTACCCAACAGCAGCCCGGCTTAAAAGCGGCCAAAGTACTTTAAAAAGAGAACCTGCATCCCGCATGTTTGCCGGTTCTAACCAAGAGCGGAACGTTACCTTTGCCCAAAGAAGACAGCTAATATTTGTTCAGCGACACACCACGACAGCGTTGATCATGCGACCGTTCCAATGGATACACGGGTACCTGTGTGGTTATTAATTGACCTGGGTAAGGTGTGTCAGGTGACCTGTGCGTCTCACTGCTGCTGTGGTTTGACAACCGCGGCGAAAGTACAAGTAGTTGAACGTTCAGGAAAGCATTGCCTGACAGGCGACACCCGGGGATTATAAAACACAAATATCTCCCGGTTTCACTTCTGGTTCGGGAGGAGCCTGATGCTGCATTCTGGTTCATGGGAAGTATGGGAGATGCCAGCACCGGACTGAACAATATTAGCTCCCTTGTAAATGCGTGCCCCTGGGCCTAACGGTTATTGTACGTTATGAGCACACTAATCACATTTAAGAAAATGGTGTTCCCCACTGCTGAGTATATGCTTCCATGTATCTGCTCTGTTGTTCTCTGAGGGATCTAGCAATGGTTCGTGAAGGGGTCCTTGCGTTTCAAAATCCTGCATAATTTGAATCTAGTGATTCATCCACTTGGGCATGTCCACATTTAACTGGACTTCAAAACTATTTGTGTCTGGAGCACCGTTCTTGACCACTGTAGAGTTATTAAAAAAGAAAACCCGAATTTCGATTGTCATGGTTAAATACGATTTATTTATTAAACATTTTTTATTGTTTAACAGTTATGGCATTTTGATTCTTGGTGCGCTTTTATTATCATTTCCCTTTTTTTAATGTAAAAGCATGCAGAAACCCGCATTCCGACTGTGACAGCTGTCACCAATCCTCAGGGATATCTGCTCTGCTGCTCAGTGATTCGTCTCGCTGGAGCCAGGAAACAAATCCAGAGATGAGATGCTCCTCCAAAGTAACAGACAATGTGAAATCACGCAGCGGGACAGAAAGCAGAGGCGATGCCTTTATCCGGACACAGAGCGGCGCAAGAGTCTCAGAAATGCTGGTTTCACGGTGGAAGTGAGGCGCTCAGTGATGCTCAGCTCTGCTTCCCCGTGATATCACCATGTTGTACCCCATTAAACGTGCACGTGCTTGGTAATCAGGCAGTCATACATATCATTTTAGGACCAACTCGCTACACCAACGCAATATATAAAGTCTAAGCTTTTACCAAAATACTGCTGCAAGTGGTGCATCTCAAAACAGTCTCCCGTTGAATTGCGTCTTTGGGCCTCCTCATGCATGTCCTTAATATGTGGAGTTTATTGTAATTTATTTTTATTGATAAAGCGTGACGCTACATTTTGTCATTATTGGCCTATAGCCGACTATTCTTCTCTTAATTCAGCTGCTGAAACAACAAACAACCTCCCACATTAGTGTCCGTCATACACAATCATCACCATCTTCATCATCATGGTGGCCCAGTGTTTACACCGATGCATTTGAAACCATAGTTTCCGCAAAGGTGACGAGATTGCTATCTGCAGCCACGATGATAAATGGCACGCCCCTCCATCTCGGTTCAAGTTCTGTGCGTAATTCGGTGTCTCCCAAAACGCTCCAGTTGTGCGGTGGTCGCATCCAGATGTGTGTTTTTCTTTACGGTGTGACGAAGACGTCGAGGAGCCTCTGCACCAATCACCGGCGCCCGGGGGCGGGTCGTGTGTAGACTGTTGTGGATATGGAAAATGGACAATTTAACACGCACTCTCATCATTCATATCCAGACGGGGAGGCCTGCGCTTGCACGCTGCAATTGATTCGCAAATGCCCGGCCGTGGTGTGAAAAGGAAAACTACCAGCGAGGGGACGACGTCAGTTCGCCACCCGGTAAGGGCGAGCTCTCCGTCGGGGAGAAGTCGCAGCGCAGCGTGTGATTGTCTGCTGTCTGTTTGGATGCTGTGTTCATTGTGGTGCACACGGACGGACGGATGTGTCTGCTGTGAGATCGTATATTTCATTTCTGCATTCAGAGTTACAGAGATTTCCACATCTCGCTCATTGTCTAAAAGGCATCAGTGAAGCTCCGCTCACACAAATACAACGAACCGCTCGATTGTCCCCAGACATCAGGCTGCGATTGTAAAAACCAGGAACATGTGTCGGTAAAGTGCTTCTGGCAGCCTTGTCGCTATCGTCTCGTGCTGTATTGGTTGCATGGCGCTCAGCAGCGCACCTTTGTGTCACTCACGCTGCTCAGATGTTGAGATTGGAAACACAGGTGAATCACAAAGGAGCAATAGAATACCGTTTGTTGTGGGCTACTGTTCAGAGATGAACTGTAACCTGAACTCCCCGTAAGTGCAACATGGGGCACATTAATTCACCACCGACTTACTCTCACGATGCTGCCCGTCTTTAGCCTATTTGACGGGCGCAGCATGTTTCCGTAACTCCAGGTGGCTTTCGGAGCAGCGGAGGAGGAGGAGGGGGGGGGGGGGGGGGGTGATGACGATGCGGTCCACGGCGCTCTGAATGCGAGAGGTGCATGCTGGATAATACAGGAGAACCCGACGTATCGTCGAGCGACAGATTTGGGGATATTTTGAAGGACAGACGCGAGGGGGCAGCGGGACACTCCGCCTCATTAGCCTGTTTGTTTGGACGCGCCCGGACGCGTGCGCTGCGCTCGCGCTTTGTCAGCCTCGTAACTTAATCGTACCGTCGGGAGGCTCGCACGTCGAGAGCGCGGTCGCCCCGCGAGCAGGAGAAGTTGGTGTTTATGAGCCCGTGCAGCTGGTGTCATGGGTAGCAGCGCCGGCTGAGCAGGACGCGCAACAGTTCAGTGCGCAGCTGTAGTGATTTCAGGTGGAGCCCGAACCTGCCGCCTCAGAACCGGAGGAACTTGCCGCCGACACCTGCAACGGATCTCGGCATCCCTCTGACAGGTAGGGCTGAATAGGTGGCATCTTTAGAAAGAGAGACGTCCGCGCGTTAGCGTTCAAACGCTGTGGCGGGGTCACTGTATGCGCGATGCCTTCATGGACCTAAATGATTAACTGTAATTCTATTGATGTTTGTAGATAATTGTGCGTTATGTGGCTCCTAAATGAGCTTTACGTCAATTCTCTAAGCTTTGGGGAAAATCCGCAGCAGGCGTTGAGATGTTTTGGCAGATGATCCACTTCTCCCACTGCTCAGATGGGCTGTGGGTTGCACATTAGTAGGCTACGGTCACATCCAAGAATATGAATTAATGTTGCCTCTTGTTCAGCTGTCATACAGTTTGTTAGTGCAGGATTGTAGTTAGAACATCAGAATGACTTCAATCTTAAAATACACTGAAGTAGAGCCTTAATTAATATATCGTCTTTGCTGACATAAGCAGCCTACTGATGAAGATAGTGAGCAGAACTCAAAGGCAGTGTGCTCATCGTATGACACCACTTCCTTTTAAAGTCCTCAAGCAGGCAGCACAACAAAATCATATTTAATTCTGAAGATAATTAAGTGTTTGTTAAGAGCTCTAGGCAATTACCATTTATATGAGAGTTATCTTGAAACACCTGACTTACACGTTACGTTCACATTAAACAGAGACGCACCGCAGGCCTGTGTCCTCTTATTGTAGTCCAAACAAAGAATGCTCTGTTCTGTCTTCTGGTTGTCTTGGTCGTGTGTTTTTTTTGCATTCAATATATATCTTAGCTACAGTAGCTCAGGAAAGAGACGAGCATTTCCTCCTTTCACGTGCTACTAAGTGCTCCACGTATTAATGAATCCCAAAGAAACAAAACAAGGCTGCAAGAGTTCACTGCAGCAATTCATTACAACTCTCTAGTTGTTTTATTTGATGTAAAAAAAAAAAACGACTCCAATGATCCTAAATAAAGGGCTGTTATTATCACGGATGTGCAGAAAAAGGCTCTCTGGGGAGCCTGGATCCCCGATGCTGCTACTGGATTTCATCTCATTTCTGAAATGACTTCATTGTAACGGCAGCCCCCTCGTCTTAATGGGATTTTGCATTCACGTTGGTTCTTTAATAACCTCCCCGGTGATTAAGAGAAGCACAAATCGTGTCTCGTCGAAGCGTTGGCCAATACAGAGGTGTTCATATTCCAGATGTGTTGGGCATTTACATAATCAAGGCAGTCGTTAGAGGGGTTGTGAATATCTGCGTGCCACCTTTTTAAGAAGCTATTAACCCTGATGGGTCACTGTGCAAAGTCATCACGTATTCACGTGCACTCTTTATACCTGTGTACAAAATAGGAAATGAAAATCATGTTTGAGGGTAAAAAAACAACACAGTATTAGTATGTCGTACTTACAATTAGTGTTATACGTAGTATGGTCGGTGGGAGAAAGAAGCTTTGAAATCAATAAATTTTTCCTCACAAGATCTTTTTAAGCGGTATTCTGCACGAGCTAACCTCAGATGTTAGGGAAACTCTACTAATTGACCCCCCCGTCTGGAATGTGCCCCCTTCTTCCTCATCCCAGGGTCAGTCCTATATCCTCCCTGTGTTGTCAAGGTCATATTGTTTATAGGTTGATGTGATCTGAGTCCGCCTCTAGCTCGAAGCTGCAGAGATAAGATGAGTTGCAGGCAGGACGCACTGCGAGCAGGAACGGTTAATAAGGCGGATGGATTTGAAGACACGATGTGTGTGTGTGTGTGTGTGTGTGTGTGTGTGTTTGTGTGTGTTGTCAGGTGCACAGCCGGGCACCCTGAACGCAGAGCAGTGTGCACTTGCTGTATCGGTGACCTCAGCAGGCTTCTGTACGCCAGTGTTAGCCGCGATCTCGGTCTCTGTCCGCGTGATACGAGCCTGATCCCCACGTCTTCTGTACACAGCTTTGCCCAATTCCGAGCCCGAGCTTGAACCCCCTAATAACTGTTCCTACCCATCGTGTTCGTTCTGCTAATTAGCACTTGTGGCGTTGGAGTGCAGCATATTGTGGGGACGTAATTAATCAACCCAGCTTGTAATTACCCTGGGTTTTGGAATGTGAGCGCGGTCGGGAGGCTGGTGGCATCGCAGGGCGTGCTGCTTGAGGTAAACATCTTATTAACCGCGTCAGAGCCCCTCAGCAGGGCAACTATTTTATTGTGTTTTATTAAGGTGGAAGAGAACGTGCTGTTATCCACATTATGAAAATGGCCTTGTAAAAGAACCAAGTTTATGGTCATTATGGTTCCGAGGTGGTCGATCCAATGGAAAAATACTCCTGTGTGGACAGAGAGATTGTTTTTTATCCAGTAAAAAGCCATTTTCTCAGCATTGACCTAACTGCACATATGCGTATGTGTCTGCTTATACAGTATATGCATATGGTGTGTGGGAGTGTAAAGCGCCCCTCAATTTCAAAGGCCAACTAGTAGGTGAGGACAGAAAATAGAACCTGCATCACATCCCTATCGTAAGCCTTTAATGCAGGTCTGTCAGGAGAGACGGACCCTTTTTTCTTTTCTTTTTTCAACCACAGCAGGGTTTTTTCTTTGGTTGCCACAGACTGACTGATATACTGACAAACTTCACACGCTCAGTGACTCCTGCTCAGGTTGTACGCAGTCACAAAGAGATAGAAATGCCACCCTGCTACTATGCAGACGTTCACATTTACACAGACTCCATACACAAATTACATGCTCGACCGGCCCCTCCGGTCATAAGACAAGGACGCAGTGGTTCCCAATCTGAGGGTCGGGACCCGCAGAGGGGTCGGGAGAAGTTAGGTTTATGTTTTCCTGATATTTGCTTTTCCCTTGTGATGTAGGCTATTTTAAAGTTGTTATCCATGAGATATTCATGAAATCATACCCCATTTCCGATACTATTTCCATATACTAGATATCAGAGCAAGTGTATTATACTGCACTCGACTCTGTTCAAACTTGCCTCCATTCTGTGACATATTCAACCTGTACTGAGGGGTCACAACTAGACAGAGCTTCAATTTGAAAGGGCCACAAGCGAAAAAAAGACGTAGAACCACTGCAATAACACAGAGAATGCAGTGCGGCTATCTTCTGGTCACGATGTCACATCCCTCAGGCCCGTAATGACAGAGTCCGGGCTTTTAATTTTAGCTCCACCGAGCCGTTCGCCTCACCGCAAGATTTGTGTTTTCTCCAGAACACTTCATTTTGCTGAACTAATATGTCGGCAGCTTTAGGACAGCAAAAACACTCATGCCAGATGTGTGTGTAAGTATAGTTCAGGCACACGCTGAAAGGCCTGCTGCCGCCGAAAACCGCTATTTATACAGTGCACTCACCCAGGATTTTTGTCAGCATATGCTAGGCGTCCATCATTCAGGTGAACGGTCTTCATAAGCTAACCATATCATTTGGGAAGGAATGGAAATATAATTTTACCAGGCATTTGGCCCGTCCAGTGTCGATTTAACACCTGCTATGCCTCTGCCCAAATCATCAAATCAAGCAGACATAATAATGCTGCTGCTGCTGCGGCTCTTACAGTGACAATGACACCGCTACCCAGAGAATGACTGTAATGGCACCGGATTTGATTTTGGGCGTTTACAATGTCAGAAGTGCTCAGCACCGGCGCTGTAGCCAGAAAACAGCAAACGAGGGGGAAAAAAGCCAATCTGTTCCCGAAAGGCAGAAATCTCTTCATAAAAAAATATCCAATTTGGTGGAAGAAAAACACAAATTGACATATGCTGAATTTCCTGCAGAGGGCCGTCATCGGTGACACCCATTTCAGAGAGAGCCAGTTTTCATTTACTGTCAAAGCCTGCATCACCACAGTTGCGTAAACACAATTCAAGGGAGACAGGTGGGACGGCATATTTTCAATTTCGTTTACCCCAAGTTAATGGTGTAGTTCTGTTGAAATCTCACAGCAGGTAGAAACAGTTGAGGGACGCCCTTACGGCCCTCAGAGGGGAAGAGATCGAGGGCAGGAAGTAAAGGGAGTGGTCCAGCTGTCATCCATGAAATATCGATCATTACATCTCGTCATTCTCTCCCTCCACCCCGCTTCAATGTCCTTCATCCTCACCTTTTATCCCCCTCCACCTGTTCCTTTCCTGTGCTTTTAAGTATGGACCTTCCATGTCCTCCAGATCGGACTATATTCAACAGGACGTCCGGCCCTTTTTAAAGTTGTAATGTATCATGTCAGTCCTGTTTGACTTCACAACGCCCGTGGTTACTTGTGGTATCAGCAAGTGCAATTTAATACGGCAGCGACTACTCGTTGAGCAGCTACTTTTCCAGAAATCCAAACTTGAGTATCTGCTTACAGGCCAGCCTAACAAACTCATGTTATTTTAATAAAGTCGGTCAATAACAGTTGTAACTGCGATCTGATTTCATGCTGCACACGGTGTGAGTAGATTTCCATACAACAGCAAGGTACGGTAAAGTTGGTTACGCTGCTGAGAATGTGGAGGCGGGCATGCCGACTATTGCTGAAATAGTACCGACCTTAAATGGTAAAGAAAACGGGGTTTGAGTTCATGAAATTCTTTAAGATTATCACTTTAAATCAGAGCATGTTCAGTGGGAGAGTTCCTCAAAACTGTAGCATTTTAAAGAGGTACGGTAAGGTGAGCAAACAACTTGAAAGGTACTTTTTTCGTTTGGTACACGATCCACCTGCTGCGTGCATCATTACATTATTTTTTCTTTTCTTCTTTTGCAGTGTTGACACAATTTCATTGCTCGCTCTCTAAGTGAACCTTCCTGGTAGTTTCCTTTGCACTCAAGGCGAAAGTATGATCAAAGAATTGTTGGCCTTGCTGAGTGTGTTCCTCGTGTCTGCGATTAAAGTGCTGTGTGCCCACCTCCCCCAGCCCTCTTTTGAGGATGAAGCAGGAATAATTGAAAAAAGGAAGACCGTGTCAAAAATGTTATTGTTTCTACGGGAAACCCTTCGGTTAGCTTCGGTTCAGTAGAAGAGGAAAAGGAGGTGAGGGGAGGAACTCTAAGAAAGGAATGAAGTGTAGGACTTGAGTGGAGATGATTTATATGGGGAAACAAATGACAAGGGAGGGGGGGGGGGGGGGGGGGATGGCAGAGCTCTGAATGCTGCCCTCACCTTTCCTTGAACTCTGTCTCTCCACCTTCAGGCCCCTCTATTCAATGAGCCTTGTGATTTCTTTCCAGTGCTAGTCACCCAACCGTAATGATCCATCATTGATCTGTGACAGAGGGACTTCTCTCACCACTTAAAGCCACTTACCTGTGTGTGTGTGTGTGTGTGTGTGCGTGCGTGTGTGTGTGTGTGTGTGTGTGTGTGTGTGTGTGTGTGTGTGTGCATCCAGTACGTGTGTGTCTCCTCGCTGGTTTGCAGCTCTCGGGATGTTGACGGGTCCGGGCATGCCCTGTAGTCCACTGGCTTACATTCATCATTATTGTTCCTTGTTAATGGCCACAAACTGCCACTGTACAGTTTGTCCTGGCGCACCGAAGTAGGATGGTAGGGATCAATATACCGGTGTTGTGCACAGAGGCTTTCTCACACCTGGAGCAGTCAGGCAGTAATATGAGGAAATTATTTCACAAAAAATGTCTTCTAAAAATGAGTAGTTTCATGCCCCCAATATCCTGTTGTATTATCGTCAATGATTATGTTCAATTCACTTCTTATCCTCCATCCTCGTCTAAACCTGGAATACCTCATTGCCTGAGAAATGTCTCCTTGTATTGTCATTTTCAAATCAATTTAAATTTGAGCTGCTAGTGTTTGATAAGTTAAATCGAATAAAGGACGTCAAGTGAAGGTTTAAAGAAATATATTAATTGTGTCTTATTGCGAAATGGCAGTTAAAGCGTGGAAATGGAAACTCCTATTGTTGATCCAACTGTAATGGAGTGACCTCAGTGCGCTTAAATCAATGTAAATTTCTTTTAGTAGACAACTGCAGGTAGACGAACAAAAGCAATGGCGTTCACTGGCATTTGATTAGATAAGGCAACGGAATAAATTCTTCACGCCCGTCATCATTACCATAATGATAATGATATACCCTCCATCACTTTTCTATTACACCTTCATGCCATCATCATCATCAATTATCCCCACAACCACAAATCATCGGGACTGAGCTCGTACCCATCTCTCACCGGAGCGTATATCCTGAAGAAGATTGAGGTCTAATTGTGTGCGTTGGTGGCAGGGGGTATAAAAAATAAAGAGAGGAAAATCAATGCCTTAACCAAAGGAGCAAGTGAATTATTGATGAGGAGTATGTAACGGGATCCCAAGTGTCTATTACTCCCCAACTCGTACTGCTTGCTGCTCAGGTTGCTATAGTCGCGGCCAGAGAAGTAGAACAAGGAAGGTGCCAAAAACCAACCGCGAACACCTCAACCGGCGGAGTAACTCACCTGAATTATTCGGTGCAGTTTGGCCACCGGCTGTGGTGTTCACACACTGGCACAGTAAGAAAGGCTCGAGCCCTTTCCTCATTCGAACTCTGGACAATGTCTGGAGTATCGGGTCCGCACACTCAGCACACAACAGGAGATTGTCAAGAGGCGTTCTCACCTACTGGAAATGCTCCGTTTGGTTTAGGCGGCAGGGCATGACGCGAAAACACGGCAGTCACGGAGGGCCGGTTTGTAATCGGGTCATAAACAACAGAGTCTTGTCGTCCTTTGAACTTGTATGACGATTTTGGCGTCGGCCCTTACCGTCAGAAGTCCACGAATCTCGTCGGCCCCTCGGTTTGACATTTTGGTTGGCGTCTTCTTGTAAATGACCCTTCTTTTTCACTGTCAGTACGAGGGAGCTGACGAGGTACAGTCCGCTTAGTATCAGGTCCGACATGTGACATTTGTAATTGCACATACAGCTCCTCTGGATAAATTCAGGGTTGCAGTGCATGTGTCTAAGGGTCCTCAAATGCCCTTATGCTTCTTCTACAGTCAACCTATACAGTCAATATATATATATATATATTCTATATGTATATAGAAAAGCAGCTATCTTCACACATGCATCCTGATTTCCTCTACCCTTTTTGAGGGGGAGAAATCAGTGGATGCATTGTTTGCCCACATCACCAGTGTTCTGTTTGTTTTATTGCAAGCAGAGAAGGCAGGCATCACTTCTGCTTGGCTGGAGCGGACACGGAGAATGTGAATGAGAGGTAGAGGGAGAGAGCGGCCAGGTGAGACCTGAAAGCTGCCTTTGTGTCTCGCAGCTGGCAGTACGAACACTGCCCTTCACTGTGAGGCGTCCCCTCCCCCCCCCCCCCCCCCCCCCCACACACACACACACCGGTATACTGTACATGTTGTGGAGCCATGGGGGGATGTTTAAAGTACGAGACACAAAAAAAAAACGTTTGCATATGTAACAAAAAAAGCCTTCACTCGCTCTCACCAAGGTGAACGGCATTCCAGAGCCATAAAGTTGCTCTGTTTTCCTTCTGCGCTTCCAAATCTCCATTTCAGATGCTAAACACACACTTCTTTTCTCCTTCACTTCACCTCAACTGTATCTGGCTCAGTTCAACTGGAGCTTGAAGAGCACGATAATATCTAGTCCCGTCTAAGACTACTCCTGAAGTCAGCAGCACACATCTTGGCCCTTATGAGCCTGTAAACGTCCATCTTTTTCACAGGAATGTGGAGGCCAGACAGGGACGGAGATAGAGAGAAGGTGGACTTCTTGACGAGATGGTTTTGTTGTGTGGCTAGTCGGGGATGGATGCCTTTGCACTGGGTTGTACTTCTCTCTTTATGAGCTCCGGCTGAAGAGGGGATTTTGACAGTTTAAAATCCTCTGCTGCCTGTGAAACATTGCCCAGCGGTGCTACTTTATTGCTATTTGGTTTAATGTGTGTGTGAAATGTGATTGGGGCTGCAGATTACATGTCCGTCCAGAAATGAAAGCTGATACCTGTCGGGACAATCTAAACTGTTAGTTATGGAACCTCTTGAGACGGCCGTTTCACGACTAACCCCGGAGCGTGTCTCCGTGTTGGTCGAGGAGCAGCAACAACTCTGTGTACTGATCTGCATTCTTGTTTGTTTACTTTTCCCCTAGGAGGGGCCCTGCAGACGGCGGTCGCGCCAGGCACCATGAGGCAGCAAGCTTGGCCCGAGAGAGCAGAGAAATCACCACTCATCACTCCCAACCAGGCCGGCCAGCGGAGGAAATGCACGCAGAAGCAGCGCACGCCACAGCAGACGCGGGCTAATACGCACATCTGAGACTAAATGGGGAAGGCAGAAAGAGACTGAGCAAGAGGAGTCAGTAACTCAGATTGCGTCACCATAAATGGCAAGTAAGTGGACCGGGCCACCCTCAGAGGCAGTGATGTCCTTGTTAACGCATTGTCCTTCAAAAGAACCTCCTTGTTAGAAGTCACAAGTCACAGACCCCCCCCCCCCCCCCCGCCCCCCCGCCCCTGTGAGGCCACAGAGCTGAGGGGCAGAGGAGAGGGAGAACAGAGAACGAGAGAGAGTGTCAGAGCGGAAAAAAAGAGACTGTGACAGGCCCCCATGCAGGCGCGTAAGAAGTATGGTCTGCTGGGCTTGTGTGCGTGCTGCTGGCTGGTCTTCTTTTACTGGGGTGGAGGAGTCCAGCTCCGGCTGCTCCGGCTGCTGACACGCCAGCGGGGTGAAGTGGTGCGCCCCTGGCCCAACTGGACCGACAGGGCCTTCCTGCCCCGCTATGCCCACCTGGGTGAGCTCCAGACGGACCCCGGGACGGCCGAGTCGCCCCGCCAGCGTCGCCAGGCGTGGTCCGCCATTTATAAGGACAGTCGCTGCCGCATGGAGACCTGCTTTGACTTCTCGCGGTGTCGCCGCAGAGGAAGGGAAGGGTTCAGGGTGTATATATATCCGTCAGAGAAAAATGACCGTGTGTCCGAAAGCTACAGGAAGATCCTGACGTCCATCGCCGAGTCCCGGTACTACACATCAGACCCCCGTGAGGCATGCCTGTTCGTGCTCGGGATAGACACCTTAGATCGGGACCAGCTGTCAGGACAGTTTGTGCCCAACGTAGATGAACGCATCCGGGGTTACCCGCTGTGGAATGACGGGCGGAACCACCTGATCTTCAACCTGTACTCGGGCACCTGGCCGAACTACACAGAGGACCTGGGCTTCAACATCGGCCAGGCCATCTTGGCCAAGGCCAGCCTCAACACAGAACATTTCCGGCCCGGCTTTGACGTCTCCATCCCGCTGTTCTCAAAGGATCACCCGCAGAAGGGCGGAGAGCGGGGCTGGCTGGTGAGGAACACCATACCGCCGCGAAGGAAGTACCTGCTGATGTTCAAGGGGAAGCGTTATCTGACGGGCATCGGCTCAGACACCAGAAACGCTCTTCATCACATCCACAATGGAAAGGACATCGTGTCGTTGACGACGTGCCGCCACGGGAAGGACTGGGAGAAGCACAAAGACGCCCGCTGTGACCATGACAACCTGGAATATGAGAGGTAAGACGGGGGTCACGTGGCCAGTGGGGAGGGCAGTAATGGGGTGACGTTAAAATTAGCTGTGAGGTGTTAAGGATTTAGGAAACAGTGTCAAGTGTTATTTTTTTTATGGGAAATACACAGTGGCGGTGTTCCGCTTGCCTTCTCATTTGAACTTTACATGCTTTTTTATTGGTTTTTAGTTGTCCCAGATTTCCTACAAGCAGTGTCGGCGGTAGTTTTTGGTCTCTTTGATTGTGGCGGCACAAGTTCTGACTGTTTAGGTTTTCTTCTGTTTGGCAGTTGCTATTGAGATCAAAGATTTTAGACTCAGGCTCAAGTCCCTGGACTATTTACAGCAGTTCTTGTATGAGTAGAGTGGGTTGTAATGTGCTCAGCTTGTATTAACTGACCTTGAGCTCCTCTATTATCTATATATCAGTGTAGATACATCTTATAGGATGATAGACAAGCAAGTACGAGTATTGTGAAATGTTCAGTGCACATGCAGTCATTTTTTTGTATTTGGGTGTGTACTACTTCAAGACAAAGAAATAAACAGCCACAGCTAATTAATTACAGCTGAAACTAAAGAGCCAAAGCAAAGGTCACCACAAAGAATGGTTTTGTGAAATCGCTGATTAGCTCAGAGAATAAAGCGCTGCCGGCTGTGTGGTGTGAATGACGATTATATTCTTAAATCGGTCTCTCCATTTGTCTTGCTGTTCTTGTTGCATGGGAGATAAGCTTGCCTTTTCCACTTTGGTTTTAAATGAGTGGAGTGGATAAAAGACATTGTAAAATAAGAGTCCCGCAACATCTGCAATACTTAGAGCAATAATGTATTATTAAAACCAAGTCATTTAATCATATGACCTTTGCCGGGGTTTGAAAACGGTTTGCACAAAGGTGTTTACTGTTACACAATATATATATTTCCACTTCAGCCCTATATGTGCTTTGGCCTTTTCACAGAGTGGTTTTCAAGTATGTGAGCGCCATTGTTGTGTTTAATAATAAAAAGCTGTTAAAAAAGGAACCACACCCATCTGCCTAATACATGTTGCAGCAACAGCAGCTTGGTAAACACGTCTCATCCTCTGTGTGCTTTTCTCCGACTGGCTTATTGGAGCTCAGACAGTGATTTAAAAACAGATGGAAATAGATGCATGAGCTCAATAGGAACGTTTTGATTATAAAACTGTCATTTAGAGTCTATGGGAGTTAATATTCGATAATCTAGTTATTAGTTAATCTATTTGTATCTAATTGCAAAAGGTTTATGATTTATTTGTGGGCTGGAGAACGATGAATAAGACGGACTACTGAAGTTCAGTTTCATGCAGAGTTATCATCTTTTATGTGTTTAATGCAGCAGTCATTAAATAGTTGATATAGAGGAGCTGTATCGCTCCTGTGTTTCACTAACTTGCTTAACTTACACTTTGCAATACAAGTCTCTGAGGCTTTAGTGCTGACAGAGTTCCTCATTATAAAGTCTGTGCCTGTCCATTCACAGATACAAGGATAGTCTCATGGTGCAGAACGCACTGACACGGGAGGGAAAGAGAGAGACTGTGTTGTAAATCGCATACATTTTTTTTAATTTAAACTGACTTTGAAGCCAATGTTACGTAGTGTCCAAACCGTGTAATGACAACATCGGTGTCCGTGACGTGATGCTATTGGACCCCAAACACAGTTTTTCACACTTAAGTAGCCGTTATTTAAATCATTTGGTCCTAAAAGTTTAAAAGTTCTCTAACAGCCAAATCCAGAGTGAAGCGGCGCTCACGTGATGAGCAGAGTCCGATTGGTTGGGAGGCGGGATTGAAAGCATCTTAATTTCATCAGTTAAGTGAACACACAGTGTGAATTACTTTCATTATCAATTAATTAGCTGATCATATCCTCGAGATAAGTTCATTAAAGGTAAGAAAATAATGAAAAATCAGAGCCTGGGGGGGATGACTGTCTTCATTTTTGTCTGAATAACAAAACCCAGAGATGGCAAATTCTCACATTTGTGAAGCGAAGCTAAAATCATTAGACGTCTGGCCTTTTGTGCTTGAAAAGTGAATTCAACAATAATTGATTGTCATAATAGTTGACGATTCATTTTCTGTCAGTCGGCTAATTGATTGATTGACTAATTATTTGAGCCCCACTAGGTAGCACATTCATTCAAGTCATACTTTCATGTCACAGGACTTAAAGTAGTAAAAACTTATACTGTAAAAGTTAAATGAATACTTAAACTAAAGTCAATGATTAATGATAAGTTCCTTTAGGATGTAGTGGTGCATAATGCCCCGCAGTGTACTTTTTTAACTGCATCTCTCTGAATTGCTTCTCCTCTTGTCGGACAGACTGAACCTTTCTGGCCATAAGAGAATCCAACGGCTAGACTCCCAAGTTTAAATCTCAGGCACCGGTAGGTGCGAGTTGTTTTCATGTGCTATCAAATGAAACGCTCAAAGCAAGCATCTATACAATGGGACTATTCAAATATCGTGTACCCTATGGGAACAGCAGTTAGCCGATGGTTCTGATCCAAGCACACTCGTTCCTCCTGTGGCCTATAACTAGCTACCTTAGGCGTGTTTACGTTGGGCTGCTCCACACGCCATGAATGAGCTCATTTATTCCACACAGCCCGCTACTCAGACACCCGGGTGGGCAGGGGGTTTGTGGGGTGGGGAGGATAGTGTGTTTGGTGGGGTCCCATGTGGTATTTTGCGGTAGATTTGGATACGGCAACGGCTCTGAGGGCGTGAATGGGGGTGGCGATGTGAGAGACAGCTGCCGTTTGTAAGAAAAACTCAAAAAGCTGGACCTTTTTTTTCCCCCCTTTCTCCCTTTTTGTATGAAGTCTTTTTCCATGGAAACAGGAGGCTTTTAGCCTCGGAGAGAGAGAGGTGTGAAGGATGGATGGGGGGGGGGGGGGGGGGGGGAGGAGGGGGGGAAGGTGAGGGCCCATCTCCCTTTTTGCATCCTTTTGAATCTCCTTTTGGGAAGAGAAGAAAGGGAAGAGGACAATAAACAAACTGCATGAGCAAGGTTTCTGTTTAAACCCACGTAGAGACACACCCTCTCCTCCATCTGCCTGCTGGCATATTGTCCTTCTCTTAATGCCTTTCCTTCAGTCCTTCACTCTTTTTCTAATCTATATCCTGCCAAAAATCCTGCACCTGAACAACCAGTCTGCTAATAATAACAACGGTTTGTGTCTCCGAGGGAGCGTGCGTCTGTGTGTTTGACTGTCACTGCTATATGTGCACGAGATTGTGTGTGTGTGTGTGTGTGTGTGTGAGAGACTGTGTTCACGGTCAATGAGGCTCTTAGAAGGTGGCACCAGGTTAATGAGCGCATGCATCTGGTACACCAGCAGATTAGCCCCGAGGGACCTGGACAAGCACCCGACGGACAAACGGCACAAGACGGGGAGGAGGAGGAAGCAGGAGGGAGGGGGACTCAGACGGACGGATCAATAGACTGGCATGACATCATTTACCCGCACATGACAAAACCTTAACCCCCCCCCCCCAAAAAAATGAATAGGACTGTAAAGTGACTGCCCCCAAGGAAAATGTTCCTGTTTTTTTTAAACTGTTAATTGGCATAAGAATAGTAATAATAATACTTAATAACAATAATAATATTAATTATTATTATTAACATTCATAATAATTGTATTAATATAAATAATAATACTGAATAACAATTATAATGTTATGAATAATAACAGTGCTAATATTGTTATTGTTATTATTATTCATAATAATAAGACTGGTGTTGATGTCCCGTGTGAAACCAAAAAGTCAACATTTATTTTGAGTTAAGTTACGTAGCATACTTAACTTCTAGGGAACCGAGATCTTTCACTAAACTTAACCAAGTTGTAACAAGCATACATGTGCTAAAGGCTCAGGAGTGCGTAGAGCATCATACTTAAAACATTTTAGAAATTAAAGTTAAGAAAGAAAAGTTAAGGAATGATTTCTTTCTTACCTGGTGTCGGCCCAAGCACTTGCAGGTAGTTTAGGTTTTATTTACCCAGGATTTACAATGGAGGGGAACAGAATGTTGTTGTGGTCCTCACCGCATTGAAAACTTAAATATTCAGCAGCAGCGTATCTTTCTAGAAACTGCTTCCCAGTTACTCTATGACCCCCTTTACACCTTGCATTGAAGTATACATAGTATAGTATTTGGGTGCAGTTACACCTGTACTATCCGATTTGCAATTCGATCATCCAAAACACATTTAAATTCAAGGTGTGGATCCACAGACCATGCTGTCAGCTGGTTTCATAGAGCTTTTAAAAAAACTCACCAATGGTTGGGGTCTCAGGATTAGCCTGAATCATCCAAACAAAGCCTATTTGTTGCCCTTTCACGAAAAGAAACTAATCTGCAACCCGTGTTCAACCTATGTTGGTAGGAAGACGAGCATTTACTTCTGTAAAGTGACCGCTGGTGCAGGTTTAAACCGCATCACAAGACGGCCCACTCCTTTTAGCTTCATGAAACAATGATAATACCTCCATGGTTGTTAGCTGAATAGTTTTTAAAAATGGGTTAAGATTAAATACCTCTGTCCCCGCCATTTCTATTAACACAATTCTCCTCTTTTAAATTACAGAATGATCGGTAAATGGCACCCAAAAATCCCATTAAAAATGCGCCATAGGGAAAAAGGAATCTGAATAGGAACAGACGGTGCCTGGAATACTTGAATTTTGGTGTTTGAGTGTGCGTGTGTGTGCGCGCATGGATGATAGGGGAGAAAACAGAACGAAGTAGCAATGAGACAAGTCGGAGGTATAGGACACAGTGGTACCCAAGGCAATAAGAGCAGCAAGACAGAAAGGAAGAAAAGGAGAATGTCATGTGATAAAGATTACAAAATAAAATAGGGGAAAAAGAGCGAGGGGTACCGCAGGCGAGTTAGGGGGTAACAGGCGAGAACAGAGCGGTGCAGGAGGGAGGGTGACGGAGTGGGAGAGAGAGAGACGGAGCGGAGAAGAGAGAGGATACTTGAAGCAAGGGAGAAGCTGTGCTGCAGCCTAATGGCCTAGTTTCCCTCACTTTAGAGAGTTCTCTAAGAAAGGGAGGAGAAACGTGCATTGTACAGTGAATGCAAATGAGCAGGAGTGTGAAAAACAGAGAGGGGAGGGAAGAAAGAGAGCGATGCTTAGGAGATACAAAAGGTAGCACAGAAAACGCAAAGAACTCCGGTTCATTTCGGACCAACTGAGAACTGTGTGTGTGTGTGTTTGTGTGTGTGTGAGGAGCAACCGGGGTTGAACGGAGATGGACAGGATGGGAGGGAGAGACCGAAGTGACGGGGGAGGACGTGTAATGGCAAAACGCTGTACCTCTCTGTTCATCCTAAATGTCCCCGGCCTCCGTGTATGAGGGCCGGTGTTGGAAACCGATGGGTCATTATTCATCATGACCCTCCTTGAAGGAACCCACGGTTGCTGAAAGAGAGACTTTAAAACCTGGGTAACAGCTGAGGGTGAATGCAGAATAGTAATCAGACAAAACCCAACCGAAGGACTGCAAGAGAGACCGATTTAAATAATACATCGGCTACGGTAAAAAGTTATAAAGGAAGTGCTTTGGAACTGCTCTCATGCGCGTGTAATTTGAACAGGAAATTTGCAGAAATGCGCACGTCAGGACAGTATACTTCTGATTTCAACGTGGGAAACAGTGCCATTGTTATCTGCTGGCAGACAACTTTTTTTTTTTTTATACTTAAATATTTTATTAAGGAGTTTTTTGTAGCAAGGAAAAACAAATCCCCAACAAGTAAAGGAATAATACTAGTAAATCATGCAGCTGGCAAAGAAAGACCAGGAAGAAATAAAATTAAACAAATCGATAAATACCCCCACAACTTTATTTGACACAGGAGTGTGTGCATGCACAGTTGTGTGCCTGTCTGTAAACGCTATACGAGAGTGTGTGCAATTTGAGATTTTGGCAAACCAAATAAGAAACGCTGCAGAGCCACTGTAATTAGGGCCTGTGAAATTGTACCTCTGAAGATGCTGTGGTCTGAGTCTGTGTGTGCGGTTTGTGTGCTGTCTCTGTTTAGAATACTTGGAAGTGAGAGGCGGCCATGTGATTCTCTGGCACTTGTGCACTCCTTCCTCCGTTATTTTTCCTCCTCTCCAGCTCAAATGTTTTGACCAATTTTAAAGAGCACTCCAACAGGGCAGCAAAGGTTGAAGCATTTTAGCATCTTTCAGCTCATTGTTTTGGTTTTACGGCCTGCAGCTTTCATGTTTTGGTTCACTCTCTCCTCGCTCATCACCCCGCAGCAGGAGGCTACTGTTCGCTGCAGCACAAAGAAATAGACAAAGTTGGAAGCTAGCTGGTGAACACAGTAGCTGGACACCAGACCAGAGCTAACATGAGACTAAATAATGGACTTGCATTCTTCAAATGGCAAGAAACACGACTCTAAATGAATACTAATGTTGCTCCAAATCTTTCAGTTGTAACAACTGTTTGCAGAAATCAGTTTTAAAACATGATAAGCTTATTTCCCTTGTCATTTTTTCTTTGTCTTGTGTATTTTGCAAGATATCTCTACATACACTTCAGTCTGACTCCCATGATGTACATATAATACTCGGGCCAAGGAATACTTTCAGATTCCACCATTTTTCATTATTTTAGCCGCAACTGTGAGAAAGACTTGAGCTCAAATTCCAAAAGGCGTGTTTGCAAGGCCGCAAAATCAATTTGTCTTCACTTCGACTGATGGGAATGATTTCTTTGGCCGAGGTTTGCGTTCTATGAGTCTGTCACTGCGGCTCCCCAGACTGCCACAGCTTTCTTTCCTCAGCCTTGAGAAATGTTGCATTCTTGGTCAAACGTAAGCCGGTCGGAACCTGCTTGTCGTTGCTCATTACAAGTTTGCAGTCAAATCTTCATCCCCTCATTGTTCTCTCAACCGCCGCTCTCCATTTCGAAAACTTCAGTTTCTCGTCAGGCTAGCTCCTCCAGTTTTCCAAATTGTAATTTATGCATCTAGTCTGAGGGCGTTCGTGACCAAAACGTATTGTTTACAAGTGTCACTGGCAAAAACCACTGGAGAACTGGAAAACCACCCTGTCATGAGGCAATCAAGGCCTCAATGGCTTTGTGTTGGCTCTGGACAACAGTGTTAGTCATACAGAAACTAGATTACAATATGTAATGCCCGGTGGACACATCTGCCACCCATTTGGGAAATCTTCATTAAAAACAACTGCAAGTCTTACTTCTGTGATAGACACAATGTGGCTTTGCACACACACACGTGCACAAGGATTTTGCAGCTTCCAATAATTATTCTTTCTCCAACTCGCACCTTCTTAAGATGTGTCCTCTGCACAACCCCGTAACTTTTTTTTTTCCTGCAAACATCTTGTCCTCCTCACTTTTATTATTTTTTGTGCAAGCTTCCTACCATATTTCTGAGCTCCGGTATGCATAATTTATCAACCGAACCCTGCTTCTCCATGAAGGCAAAAGTTTATTTGACAGCGCAGCTTTGTCTGTAGTGTTGCAACACAACTGTCTCGCACGCCATAGTGTTGGCGACATGCACATGGATGCACACATGCATTGCTCTCACTTTCTAATCTATGCATTGCTGCTCTTAACACCACGTCTCCAAGATGAGCCTCAGAGTGTCAAACCAGGTTGCATCTAATCCGCTCCGGAAGAAGCGGCGGATCAGAGTCTTGACCACCGGCTGTGCTCAAGCATGTTGGCCTATTTACTCACTGGCACCTTTGATTCAGTCCCTACACTGTGTGTGGGTGGAATTCTTAAAACTACAATTTCCTTTTTTCCCTTTTTAATAGAGGGTTTGTTAAAGTTACTTTTAGGGTTGTTGGCAACCCATTCATAAATGCTTAAAGGAATAGTTTGACATCTTCGGGAAACAGGATGGTGTCTTGGCTTTTTTGCCAGGCAGACATCTGAGAGTCCAGTAAGTTACTGCTCAGAGTAAAATAGTCGAGCGCTGAACTGTCATTTATACACTTTGGTGTTTTTATGGATTAAAAAAAGACAAGATCTTACGCGTTAATAGATGAGCTTTAGATGTGCTGGTAGGTGGATTCTGTTCCCCCGGTTCCAGTCTAAAGTCTTTCTAGGCTAATCTAAGCTAAGCTAACCTGCTGCTGGCTGTCTGTAGCTTCATATTTAATGGACAGATACAAGAGTGGTAATGATCTTCTCAACTAACTCTCCGACAGAAAGCGAGTAAGCATAGTTCCCAAAACTATCCCTTTAAAAGTACACAATTTTTCACAATCTGGCAACCCAGTTCTTTTCATTTATTTCTTATAACTAGCCTATTAGGCATGAAACTGTGATTTATTTACCATTAAGGCCCAATAATTGCCACAACTAATGCTTACATGCCAATCATTGTTTTGTAGTTCATTTTGAGATGAAACACTGGATTTGTCAGTAGAGGCTTTCCTTCATTTTTTTTTAGGTCTAAAAAAACATCAAATCCAGTCATATAGATCAGCTAATAGAGTCCAGCTGCTTCAAAGGAGATCACCTTTCCTGTAATATCCTCTGTCTGTTGGATGACCTCGCCGCGTTCACTTATTACGGACGCATGTGAAAACAGCGATGATTTAAAAATACACCTCTTTGATCATCTCAAGGAATTTGGCGGCAGTGGTAGCTCCCAGGTCGCAGAGGCGCAAACCACGACTCGCCGAAAATCCTGGCGGGCATAACCTCAATCTATTTCAAATGATTTCAAGATCTGTGTAATCCATGAAGACGACTGAAGTGGTGCTACTGATAGTGTGGGAGATTTGGCTCAAAGTTAGGACGGTAGTTGAGGCTTTATGTGTGAGCATTAGCATTTTATACCAGAAATAGGGCAGAGTGGAAGGCTAACCAAAGCCAATCGTAACCTGCAGGACAAGGCTTCAATGATAAACCTTTCTTCTCTACATGGTGCTCGATTTTGGCTGATTGGTGCACACAATAGTGTTTGAAATGTCTGGACACATTTTCACATTCATACTGTTGGTTCAAAGAGGACGTTAAAGAAACCGGTAAAGGAGAACTTTTAATAGTTGCCAGTTTATCACGGTCTGTGTTTCCCAAATGCATCTGGTTTGCAGAACATTTTGTGAACTTGCCTTTTGTCATTGTGTTCTTTTCACATCAGTACAAAAGTGAAGAGTCAGTTTTGATGGCTGATTGTTTTTTTTTTGTAAAAGAAAAAAAAAAGTCTGTCTTCCGGCTATCTTTGGGCTTAAACATTGGGTTAGCTGTAATGACTCAGGCTGTGCCAGACTCAAGGTTCCCCACCTTCTGCTGTTGGAAATGGTGGCTTTCATCCGACAATGTTTCACTCAAGCTCTCTCTTTTTATATTCTCTACACCACTACTTCTATCTTGGCTGAGACTTCAACCCCACACAGTAATTTACAAACGACTCCAATATAACCGTTTGGTTTATCTTACAGACCACACACTGTGAACATTTGTTCATTGTGCCTGAGGTTTGGAGAAGGTTGCACCGTACTACTTGCTGACTGCTCGTATGCAACATGACTTTCACACATGCAAAGCATGCGTTTTCCCCTACCAGCTCCTCCTTTCTCAATCACCTCAGCTCCCGCTTTGTTTTTCTCTCTAAGACCCCGTATATATCGAGTGGGCGGTTCCAGTCCGTCAGGTGCCTATCAGGTTTCTTAAGGCAAGCCGTTTGGCCCCGGGCCTCCCTCACTAGTGTGGATGTCCCCTTAATGGGTGCCCATTCAGCGCCCTAATGGGCCCTTTATCAACCCCGGCTAGCACCACAGCGATCATAGCAGGAAAAGCCTCTGGCGACCTTGCTCGCCTTTGTCCAGGCCAACTGGAGCGTAACAGCTTTGACAATGACAATGCAGTTGGGAGAGAGAGAACGAGGGGGAGACGGTTCTCATTCCTTATGCAGTTAAGGAGCTGAACCTCAACAGTGGCCTGGATTTCACTTGTTTACTGGTCTTTGTTTGCATCTATTGGCCCTTTGACCTCACCACATGCTGTAAGAGTCTATAGCGTAGAGATTAGGGAGCGGAGAGAGATGAGAGATTAGTGATATCTCTAGGTCTTTCTCGGTTTAATGTTGTTCGAGACGGGGATAATACTTCTAGGGGGAAAGTGGATGGCACGATTATTAATGGATCGTTAACTTTTTGACTTGTTTTAAAAAAAAAAAATCTCAACCTTACCAGAAAGAGACATTTGCAGAAGCTGTTTTAGAAGTTCAAACCTCGAATGTGTGTGCTCTGTATGTTTGCAAGACAAATTTCCTTCGGGACAATAAAGTCGATCTTATCTTATCTTATCTTAATGTGAAGAGGCCAGCGGCCAAATTATTACTTACAGATACGTAGCAATCAGAAAAGATTTTGCCTCAATTAGGCTGTCCCAAACACATTCTAATGAATTTTTTATTTATTTTTAAGCATTTCCTCACAGGACCCCTAACTTGCCTGAGATATATGGTGTAAAATGAGGTCAAAAAATATTGTGTAGTAGGTTGGCAATGAGATGAAAAGGCTCCTCTTTTTTTCCCTCTCTCTGTCTTTGATGTAGAAAGGCGCGCTCCTATTGGCCGGTCTCGAGATGATGACTGATGCATATTGATAATCCCGACCACTGGAGCGTTCAAAGGACTCCCTAATATATATGCTGTGCTATCAGTGTTGAAATGATCTATGCACCCTGGTTTTTAATAACGCGACACGGTATTGGGGTTAAACTGGGATTTGGATGAGAGCGCGTCTCGGCAATCTCTAGTGTTATTTAATGCAAACTATTTCATAACCCTCCATGTATATTGCTCCATTATTTCACTCGTACATCTCCCTGTTATTGGAGTACGCTCTTTTAATGCGTTTGCGTGTCCTCTCATATGCGAGGCGTGGATTTATATTTCTATTAGCGATGTCTCGAGCGAGGCTTTTGCATGCGCTCCTCTCTGAGTTCGTAGTGTACTTCTTCACAATCTATTCGACAGTACAGGCTGTCTTCTGCTTTCTCAGCCACACTTGAGCAAATAGTTCAGTTCCACCTCATCGTAGCTTTAGGTGTTTGAGATGACATTAGTATCGGGTGACAGGTTGTTCAGAGACTTTGCCGAAACCCGACCTGTCTTTCACGCCGCTATCTGAGGTGTGCTTATCGTACTTGTTATACTCGTATTAAAGGAGCACAATGTGTGCTTCTTTTAATTAACAAGTGGGCAGCTTGGGGCAGCGGCCTGTGCAAGTGGAGCACAGCGTTCCTGTTAACCTCTCGAGTTGTGCAATGTCAGAGAGGTTTTGAAGTCAGACCTGCTGTACTCCTTCTGTTGTGCGGTTGAGCCAACACCTATTTGTCCAACACTGTTGCTTAGAGAAAGGGTGGACACCACTGCCTAAACTGTACAAAGTGGACTTTACAAATGCTGAAAATCCTTATCATATTTATTTTCGCTTGTCGTCTTACTAGAGGGCATGGTAGGGGAAAGAATAATAATTAAGCTTTCCAGGCGCCTCACCTGTTTTCTACCTTCTTTTGAAATGTAATACACTCATCACGAGTTGGAAAGTGCGTGTGTGTGTGTGTGTGTGTGTGTATGCGTGTCACCGTTGCCAAGCCCAACAGCAGACAATGTGGTATGTGTGCCCCAGATAAGGGATTTTATTCTGCTACCTAGCCAATGAAGAATGTGTATAAGATCATGAATTACTCATGAGTGCTGGTGTTGAACTCTTAGTTAATGATAGCCGTGCTGGGACCGCGCTCTGTACCGCGCGCCTGTCTCCCTCCGCATCACCTTTTGATGAATGAGAAACAAGTCGAGAGGGAAGGAGTCAGAACTTCCCCTTAGTTGCTCTCAAAACGTCTTCAGCGCCGTAGTCTCCCCGAAACTGCACCGTAGACACGAAACCCTACAAGCCACAGTCGCACTTCAGAGCCTATGATGTATGGCCGGCTGCACTTCCTTGTCAGATGGCCTACTACGCTGAACAACTCACCTACAGCATGCGACAAAACAGCTTTTCCTCCAAATGGCACTGCACCGAATATACACACACTTTGTCAGGTCGTGTGACGAATGGGCTTTATGTTGCCTCCGCCCGCTCAACCTGAAAGTCCCCTCTCTAGATTAAAACCTTGGCACACTGAGCTCCTTCACACTACAGCAGGCCCTGACTCATTCCAATCCACCGCTCATTTCAGTCCTCATTTCCTTTACATTATACACGCCATTAGGCATATTAAGTTCAATGCCTGCCATCTCGCTGTTCCAGTGTGCATCTCCATTCTTCAGCAAGCAGGTGCGTCCGGGCAAAAACACTGCATGGGTAAATTGGCTAAAATGTAATATAATTTAAAATATAAGTAAATTAAATGAGAAATGAGTGTGCAGCCATGCTAGCAGCTCTGTAAAGTGCTTTGTGCAGCATACTAACACGCTTGAAGTGGCGATGCTAACACGCCGATGTTTACTTTAGTACGTTAGCATGCCGGCATTTGCTAATTAGCACTAAACACAAAGTCCAACCCCCCAAAATAAGCATTAAAGCCTCTCTACACCCACACAGGTGTTTTCAGTTACTTTGGCTGATTATGCCTCTGCTCGGGTTGAAGGTGAGTCGGAGCTTTGATGGGAATTTATGAGGTCACAAATCTTCACCTACCAATAAGAATGATAAAGGTGTAATTTGTCCCGCCCTTACATGTTTAACAAAACTAACGGGAGACTCAGGAAAGTCTCACTTAATTAGTGTATACAAGCCAAATTAACTGAAAACACCTGTGTGGGTGTTCAGAGGAACAAAAAAAATATCCGGAGGGGGACATGGAGGTCTGAAACAGATTTTGTTAAATTTTAATCGCTAGTGTAGCTGTCATAGCCAGATTTCCACAGTGATGTGATCTGGCTGCACAAACTATCATGCTGTTATAGGCTCTGCCTTCTTTTGTAGTTCTTTAAACCAATCACAATTGTCTTGGGCTGCATTGAGCACTAAGATAGCACAGGAAGGGGAGGAACATTCTGCATGATATACACGGCCAATGGCAGGCTTCTACCCACAGACTATATCAGTCGTGGCAGACCGGTATCACCAAAGTCATTAGGATACATCATCTGGGGACAATGAATGTTGGTACCAAATATTCAATAGATGTTGAGATAGTTCAAAGCAATTTAAAAAGTCTAGGATCATCAAAGTCACTAGGAATCATCCTCTGGGGATCAGGACTGTCTTTATAAAAGTTCATGGTAATCTATAGCAAACTATAGTTGAGAGACATTTCAGTCTGGACCAAAGTGGTGGACCGACAGACCAAAACTGCCATCCCTCCAGCCTGAAAATGAAAGCAATACATTATGTGTCTCTGCCAATTTCGCAGTCGTTCATCTTCCGCCTGGTGTATTTATTGCCTGCGGTGATATGCTCATACCATTACTACTATTAGCCTGCCGTTGGCATCTACTATAACGACCTCTAACAGTCCGGTAGTGGAATTCAGTGTCACTCCCAACCTTTCACCCGGTGCCAAGCACGAGTTCACACCCATACATACCACTACACGCTCTTTCACTGCGTCCTGTCTTTGCTGCGCCTCTTTCTTTCACTTCTCGACACAAGATGCATGTACCGCCACACACGCCCCTGCTCATGTTTTCCGCTGTGTGGCCGGCCGGCGGCGCACTGAGCCCTGCTCCTGTGTCTCCAGCTGTCCCCGGGTTATCACGCGTACTGTCTCTGAGTCCACAGTAACCAGAGCACTGCGTCTCTGTCTCTGTCATGTAGTGACCTTCCCTCTCTCTCTGTCAGATGAGTCCTCACATGCGTCCCTCTTTTCATTCTCATTGTTGTCTCGCCTTCCAGTCTCTATTGCTGTTTTATATCCTTGAGGAAAAGGGATTTACTATATCTGCCTCTTTTCCTCTTTACTTCTAGAATTTATTCTTTAGCGCCGCTGATGTCTCTCGTTCTGCTGCTCCCCCATCCATCTTGCCTTTCTGCCCATAAGGATGTAATGTGATCAGGTGCAGTGTGTGTGAACCATCTTCTAGTCACTTCACAAAGTAGATTGTCTGTGTTTCCCCCCCCCCCCCCACCCACATTTTGTCTCTCTTCCTCATGTAATTTCCTCTCCTCAACCCCTTCATTGCTTGAGGAATAGTGGGCTCAAGTGGTGGAAGCAGTATTCGGATTAGTGAAAGTACGAATACCGCAAAGTATCCTGTTACAAGTAAAAGTTCATTGTGCTTTTATAACAAAATCACATGTTTTCTTATTTTAAAAGTACAATATTTCCCTCTGAGAAGCAGTGGAGTAGAAGTATAAAGTAGCAAAAAATGGAAATACTCAAGTAAAGTACCTCAGAATTTTACTTGAGTACACTGCTTGATTAAATGTACTTTCATACCAACCTTGTTCATCTCACCAAACACAGCCATACCGTTATATGTAATTCATTTCGGTAACGTACTGTATTGATTTCCCAATAACAACAAAGGGAGCAGAGAAAATGTGGACCGCGTAAAGAAGCATTTTGCACAATTCAGACACGCAAAAGCGACTGCTAGTCGATGTCCAGTGCATCACGCCCCTCTTACCCAGCCGCTGCTCACTTACCATGCACACGCAAGCACTTACGCACACACACACACACATACACTGTCACACTCCATCATGGCCTCTAATAGGGTACAGGCTGATGGAGCAGCCAGGCCTGCTCAGCAGACAGTGGAAGAGTGAATCTATATTCAGTCTCTGCACTCCTTCCTCCTCCTCTGGAGCCTGATGAACTCAAGGGAATCCATGGAGCCAATAAACGTGCCGTGATCTATTGAGGCACCCTCCCTCGAATGCAATCTGTTACTCCACGGGGCACGGGCTGTTTTCTGTGTAGCTTCTGCAATGTGGTCATCTTTTATTTCTGTGTCCGTAGCTAAGCGAGGTCCAGTGATTTCGTGCACATGCGCGCATGCATTAGCGGGTTTCTCCGTGTAACGGAGAGCCGCTAAGTGAAAGCGACCGAGTCGGAGAGAAAAAAGAGGGGATGGATTAGGTAATGAGTCTATAGTATTGCGGCTATATCGGTTTAGAGCAGGGCCACTGCAGCAGATGAGCAAGAGGGAGTATCCACGTTAGTGTCCCATAAAATGCATCTTCCTATGAGAGTGCCCTCACTGCCACATCGCCTCTTAGGTTAATGCAACGATGATTAAACATGCAGGGCTTTATTGATCCCCGTAGAAACATTCTCTTCATTCTGAGGTCAGCAGGAGCCACAGGACGGGTGTCAGCACGGGAGCAGCAGTGATCGCTACGCCACCCAAAGCATATTCTGTCCTTTGGTGTCTTGATGGGTGAGGCGGAGAGCACTGTCTAACATGCTGGTTACCCATAGCTGTTCAACTGGGTTAGGATGTGGTGACTGTGAACACTGTGAATCCTAACCTTTTGACAGTGTGTGAGGTTGTACAGTAACATATTTTAGGAAGGTATTATTTCCCAGTTTCATGGAGTTTCATTTCCCCCTGTGGCTGTATGTGAGACTGCCAAGGAGTAGTATGCGTAATGTCATTTGCACAATGATATTAAAAGTCTCAACCCAGGTGCAATGGAGGAACAATTAGAATAGAAACTGTAAGGAGACATCCAGTGTAGTGGATTATCTAGCTTTGGCAATTTCAACGTGCGTGGAAGTCAGCGAAAGGCTTCTTATTCTCAAAAGATGAGACGAAAAACTGGAAAGGAGATGAGCATGCTTGGCACAAACCTAAAGATGAGTTGTGTCTCTGGAGAGGTCCAACCACTGTGTGTGCATATCAAGATGTTACACCAGCACTTGTAATAAACTGGAGGCCAATACAGTGGCGTGTAGCTCAGCCAAAAGACAACAATATCATCCGGAGAGGCTTTTCCGCCGCAGTTAGGACACAAAATGTCCGGATCTCATTGGAAATTAGGCTGCGGTTGTGGCAAATGGCATTTGATTTTGTGTGTGTGTGTGTGTGGGGGGGGGGGGGGGGGGGGGCTGCTCGGCCGTGGGTGTCCAAACACTGCTATTAGCCCCACAGAGTACCTTCTTTATTCATTAAGCCTATAATCAGGCCTTTGTTTGGGTTCAAGTGGTTTTGCTCAGTGATTATTGGCTGGAAACGTGCCATCCTGGTGCTGTGATTTCCCCATTTGATTAGAGATATAACGGGTGGGATTTGAAAGAGAAAGAGGGAACCACAGAGAGAGGAACCATGCTCGAGGCAGAGACAATTATTAGTTTGTTACCGTCTCTCTCTCCTCTGTCTTTTCCCTCCCTCCGTTCCACTGTCCCTCCCTCTCCCCTTCTGTTTTACGGTAATGCTCCATTGATCTATGCTGGGAAAAGATATTGCTAATTCACTGAACCCTGCTTAGCCTCTGCGCTGCCTTGGGGCTGATTGCTCGACTTCATCTAATGTTCCCTTGCTCTGCAAGCTTTCTCTCTGCTTCCCTGGGCTGCAACCGGCGGTTCCAACCGGACACGTTTAACCCTTCAGCCTTCAGAGTGCTGTGGGGTGGCTGCCGGCTAATGGCGAGGCAGACCCGTCTCTGCAGCAAGTGTTGCTAATGATGACAGCACCAGAGTACAAGTGCCAAGTGCATTGAGCTGGTAAAAGTGATGATTTTATGAGCAGCGCTCTCAGCAGTGTGTGTGTGTGTGTGTGCACTGAGGAAGCTGTAGAGAAAAAACTTTTGCTGCAGTCTTAACTTTAAGGAAATAATTAACTACAGACAAATTCAGTTTAATGATGACTCCTAACTTTGACGCTTTTTCCTCCTCATTCTTTGTCGCTGTCATCCAAGGAACCATATACGTGTATAAATATCAAACGAGGTTCAACCCTGAAGCTGCTCATTAAGTCATAGGTAGCTCTTGATTAGAATCTGTACTAATTGATGCAGAAAACCATAAGAAATGTACTGGAAATGGAGAAGGTTACTATTGGCATGCTAGTTTGACACACAGCAAATGGGAAAACAGCCAACTAGACAATAAATACGGGAGAGGAGCAGTAACAACAGCCAATAATACATTGTATAGATAAAAGGAAGGATTTAATGAATGTCCAGGGGGAAAAACAACAACTTTATTTTGGAGTCAAATATTAGTTTCCTGGTTTGTGTGCGTGTGTTTTCTCTTTATCTCTGTCTCTCACACACCGGCCTTAGGCCACGACGCTCCCCTCTCAGATGTCTCCTGTCCCCTTGCTCCCTCACTGCAACGTAAGGATGCTCATTTGTACCCTCATTCATCACCTGAATGTCAGGTGGAGCAACCTCGCAAGCACCGTGGATACAATTAAGCTAAACCCATTAGATGTGTGCCTGTGGGAACTTTGCCAAGGGCAGAGGCTTAAAAAAGGAGCTTTCGTCTGAATGCTGGTTTTCAGCCATTTATTGAAACGGGACAAATCAAAAAACATAGGAAGTGAATCTCTGGACCTTGGGTACATCTATTAGTCCTTTGTGTGCACATGTTCATTCATCTCTAAAACGAATATCAATACAAACCAGAGGGTACAAACACAACAGAAGGTGAAGAAATTATATCTTTTCTGACAGAATTATTTAATGTCTGTCTTGTGTGTGTCAATGAAGTAAATCATGGCCTAAGAATGCATAATGTTTTCTCTTCTGTAAAAGATCATATTTCAGAAATACCAAAAATAAACAACGTTTAAAGTACGATATTTAAGAAATAGTTTGTAAGTTTGGGAAATAAGTTTATTCGCTTTCTGGCCGAGAGTGAGATGAGAAGATTTATGACGGTTAGCTTAGCGTCGCACAAAGATTGGAAACTGGGGGGAAACAGCTAGCCTGGTTCTTTCCAAAGCTAACCAAATCCCTCCACCTACTATTCCTAAAACAAAATCTTTTGATCAGAAGAAAAAAAATTCGGCGTACAACATAAGGTGACCAAACACCTTTTTTTTTTTCCCTTCCTCTTCTCTTTCATTCAGTCCTCCCAAGTGTCACATGCTGTGTCGTCCTTTCCTCCCCTCTCCTCTCATCCTCCTGCACCTGAAAATCACAATTTGCACGGCTTCAAATATGTACACAGTGCTCGAGGTGTCAGTCACCATTTTGTTTTCATTACATGTCCCTTATCTAGCCTCTCCAGATGTGCGAGAGGGATGACAAAGTGGGGAGTTGGGAAGTGTTCATGCTGCTTTTGGCTACACTCTAGCTTCTTCCAGTGAGCTCTCCCCAGAGGCTGCGGTAGTGCTGCTCTTGTTTTCCGATTGGCTCGAGGGCTGTTCCCCGCGTGCCAGTCAACTCGTCTGACTTAATTAACCACTAATCTCTCAGCTGTCAGCTTCTGAGGCGGGAGCTGGAGCGACTTCAATCTCTCGCTCCTCTCTGTACCTTTTTCCCAAGAGCTTTAGGGTCCCCGCAGAGAGCAACCCAACCCAGCCCGCCCCGCTCAAACCGAGGCGACATCAAATACCCGCCGTCAACCCGCTCCGACAGCCAGCAGACGTCAGCCGCCCACAGGAAATTGAAAGCTTGGTTGGAGAGAGTGAAAAGCCACTGTAATTTTTCGCTACTGTGAAGGAAAGTCAAGTCACCACTGCCAGCCACGAGGGAGTGGTTGATGGACAGCTGGAGAGGAATGTAATGAATTTGTCTCTGATGAAGGGGGGGGGGGGGGGGCTTATTGATGTCAGCGTTTGTTACAGAGGCACAGTAGTTGGTCAACTACACGTCACCCACAATCTAAATCCTTGACTTTCTTCATGTAGCTTTTAGCAAATACTGCACAAAATAGGTGAGGGTTTCTTCCCCCTAAAAGGTTTTTTGCTGGTTAAATTAAGGAGCAGCACAGTGCTTAAAACCCTAAACGAATTATTCACTCACATGGTCCGTTTCAACGCCGCCTTTCAGATCACGCCCCAGATTGACCGTCTGATTTCGAGGAGGTCACATTGAGAGCAAAACATTCCCACAACTGTTATTTACTGTAGACAGCCCTCGCTTGCTTTGTTTCCACTACAAACTTTATCCGCACGAGTTCATTTCATACGATTGCTTCCTCTTTGTTTTTGTTTTTTTTACCTCCTTGGACTTTTATTTGGCCCATTTGGTCTCACAACTTTGATCTTAGCATTCATATCAGTCCACTAGCTCCGGGCAACGTGTTGCATATTTGTTGGATATGCCTTTTTATGTATGATTATACATAACTTCTGCACCTCTGTGAGCCCACATGGGGGAAGTTGAGTGGGAGCGTTGGCTCCGATGTGTTGCTCTAATTAGATGCATCGTGTCGTTTTGAGTGTGCTCAGTGGGGAGCTGTAAGGACTTTAGCGGTGCAGGCCACACGTGCTGCACAAGTCTTGTTGTTTAATTACTGGATATCACCTCCCCTGAGGTCCCACTGCTGCTCCTTTATTTCCTCACTCTTTCATCCCCTCTTCCTCAGTCCTGTCCTTGATACTCTCACCCACACCCTCACTCGCCCCCTCCTCCTTTTCTTCCTCTATCTGTTCTTCTTATGAACCCCCATTTCTCCACTGCAGCGATTCCCTATCTCCTTCCCTCCCCTCGTGCTCGTCTCCGCCTTCCTTCTGGATAAGCTGCTATCCGAGGTGGCCGCTGGCTCATCTGTGGCCCAATTAGGCATAAACAAACATTTGGACATCTCCCTCCAGAGCCCGTCCCCTGTTGCTCCTTTCTCTTCCTTCCGTTTCTTCTCCTCGCACAAGGACAACACAAGCGTTTCTTCCTCCGTTATAATTTGTGTTCTCAGTGACCCTGACCGTCAGAACAGACGAGAAAATGAGCGGTATGGATGTAGAATTTGACAGTTGAAAGAGACGGAAATAAAGAGATGGAACTAGAGAAAAACAGATTTGTTTTCAGTGAGATGCCTCTGGAAGTTCTGTGTGTGTGTTTGTGCACGGCTGTGCTAGACGTGCATGCCATTCAAATGTTTTTATGCTCCTTTTTTAGTACATATAGGCGAGTGTTATTCTATATTTTTCTTATTGTAAGCAAATCCCATGAAAAAGACCAAAACCAACTCTATCTCTCATTACTTCCCCAGCCAGGCTGAGGCACGTAACCCTCTTCAGTTCTACCCAAGAAAAGATCTTTAAAGGGAAACACTGACGATTGAGGCACGGAGGGAAGCCGAACATTTGCACTAGACAACCACATTATAACAATACAAAGCCATACAATGCAAAGTTTCCCTTTAAGACATTTGTTTAAACCAATGTGCACTGTAGTTTTTAGCAAATATTATTTAAACAGGATTTAATTGTGCATTTATTGGGGACTATTTTCAGCTGCGGATTAATACACATTTGGTTCTTTAGTGCCTATTTACGGCAGCAGGATGGTGTATGTGGGCTTCAAAGGTTTATTTGTGACGTGCAGAAGTAATGTGTGTCGTGATATGCTAAGTGGTTGTGTGCAAAAGGTTGTGCTAAAAGACAAATAACGGAAAAGAGGATGTCATTTTGAATAAAACAAACAACCAAATACCATCAACTACAGTGGCAGTAAAACAATGGAGGTCTATGTCACAGAGGAATAAGATATCTATCAAGTATGAACACCATTCATCACCTGCCTCGTATATCTCCATGCGTTACATTCCATTTGAAAATTCAACATCACTTTTTAGAAATGATATCTTTGTTACTCTGAATTATTCACATAACTCACAGTTAACTTTTTTTAAATTTGAAGTTGACAGTGAGGGACGGTTTAGGGACCATTTCTTCGATCTTCCACTGAAAACTGGACGTTGGGTTATCCTGAGTAACCAGAACGTTCTGGAAGGAAATGTCGCTGTTGACTTTATTCGATGTACTTTTCCAAATGCTTTGTGCAGCACAAGTGAACGTCCATTCACCTCCACTGTATTGGCGTGGAGGCAGAATTCTCAAAGATGAACTTCAAACATGCCTTTTCTCGGTTTTGCTCTTTGACAATGAGGATATTGATAGACACACACACCCACACACACGCACACACACACACACACACACAGGGGTTGTAGGGTACGTGGACGTAAAGAGGCTGCTCTAAATTCAAAGCATGACCGAGCTGACGCTGCACTCAGCTGGGAGGAGCAGGGTAAACAAAGGAAGATCATGAGATAAAACACTTCTGAGGGACCGTGGGTGTTCAGATGTAACCGGATCGTTGTTGGACAAACCTGCTGTGGTCGAACTTGACCTTGATCCAAAGAAAGGCCATACAGGTTGAAGAGAATGAGCAGAGAGAACGTCAGGGGAGTTAGTCTGCGGATTCTCTTCACTGCAATGTATATGCATCGTCTGAGAGCAGCTTATGGCGCCTGAATCCTGTGATTCAGGCAGTTTCACGGCAGTGAACTGTTACCGAGACACTGAATGTTTCTATTTGTGGGTTTATTTATCTGTCTGACTTATATTTGCTGTTTCTGCAAGCATTTAAATGTGTGTTTAGATGTATATAAGCTTGTGTGCATTTGTGTGTATATTAAGGCACAGACGTACATACTCCCAACCCCCCTCTCCACTGGAAGTGCTGCGAAGATGATTGTGTCACAGCAGGAAGAGGCTCTCTCTCAGCTCCATGTCGAATTAACTTTACGCCTCATTCTGTGTGTGTGTGTGTGTGTGTGTTGCACGCCTGTGTGTGGGCTCGGCTGCGCATTGTGGCTTTTGCCAGTGCTAAAAATGAGAGCGAATTATTTAAAATGCGTGTGAAATATTTAAATGGAGACAGAAATATTGGCCGGGTATTGCCGCAGAAGGTGGGAGGAGGAGGATTCAGCGGAAAAAGGGAGCGAGAGCTGTGACGAGCGTGTGAACCTCTGGGCTCAGAGAGAGAATCGGGGTGTTGTTATTTTTGTGGGATGTTGATGTGAAGCTGCAGAGAATCACTGATGCATCGTCACTGTGTGTGTGTGTGGTGCCTTGCTTTAAAAGGAAAACTTGATATTTGTTTCCAACCTCATTTAAGGGTCAAGTACAGTCCAAAATAGATGTGGACCTGCACGCAGTTCTTTGCTTGGCCCAGTTTATATTTTCCGTACATGCGTGACGCGAAGGTCCGTGTGATGTCATTGTCACCTGCCCATTTCCACGAGGGTAGTCATAAGTTTTGGGCTGTATATGCTGACAGTCACAAAATAAAAATTGGACTTTGGCATGCGAACACATATCTGCGTATGCAGACACTGAATGTAGTATCTTATAAATTGGATTTTACTTGGCTGTTGCTGGAGTGTTCACCCACGGCCTTTCTCAGGTATCGCCTCAAAGGGTTATGATCTCAGCCGCCATATACAACCTGACAACGTGACCAAAATCCTGGTCACATGATGGCAACTGTTCCATTTGCTGAGGAAGGCCTTGGGATATCGTCAAAAGTCCAGGAAATACTTATGTATCTGGATCTGAGAATGTTGCTAAAATACAATCAAACGGTAAAAATCACATGAAAAACGGACATAAAAAGCTGACAGTTCTAGATGGATTACCTTGGTGGTAAAAACCCAAAGGCGAGTCCTTAAATGTCAGCAGCAATATCTCATTGCACACGTACTACTGCAAGTATGGTCAAACTTGAACCAAAATAGTTTGGGTTGTTTGCCTTTGTGTCTTCATCCAAATAAGTTTGACTAATCTCAGTGGTCATGTTTCTTATTCCAGCTGACTTGTTTTTGTTGGCGCCACATTTCCTGATCCCCGCAGTGCGGTGTTACTATGACCAACAGAACAAAAAGGGTCCAAGTCGGTGACGAAGCGTCTTTAGCTTTTGTTCTGTGACGTTTTTTCCCCAGGACTATTTGAGGGGTTTAATATTACAACAGGAAGTTAAATCCTTCGCATTTGATTGGACCGTTAACATTTTTTATTGAGCTACAGTTGGTGCCAAACAGTCGCCTCCCTCTCCTGTTACATTAGGAGGAGGACGAGGGAGAGATGAAATGGAAATGCAGACGAACGGAGTCCGGCCTCCCTCCATGGCGCCGGCTCCCCGCCGCCAAAACTGTGCCAGTCGTTTCACGTTGTGTCACATCATCTGCGGACTATTGACCTGTCTGAAATGAATAAGACGTCGGTTACATCTTTTTGACAATAAAAAATAACTTTAAAAAAATATCCAAACACGCATCTCTTCCTGTCTCTCTACATATTGCTCTGTTACAACCATCCACAACACGGTGAAGTGCGGTTTTAAATGACCCGTGTGGCTAGCTAGGCGCCTCATTTGATTGGATGCATTTTCATATTTGAGTACAGGATCAGGCAAACATTCGAAACCATTGCTTGAAAAAAATAAATGTTATACATATATTTGGCAGATAACCAGACATAAACAAACAATTAGGGACACCGGACTAAAACCTGGAAACTGTATTTTTCATTTCACTGGGTCTTTAAGGTCACAGCTGAACTGACGGGGGACAGATGGCAATAACGAGAAAGGAGTGTTAATGTGTTCAATGCGTCGTGTGTCTTGGAGTGTGTGCTCGTTTGTGGTAGCGCAAGCAGGAGGTCTGTCGATGGAGCGCTCACGCTGAGTGGGATTACATCCTCTGTATTACTCAGTGGCGCACACACAGGCTGTATATTAACAGCAGCAAACTCAGTGGGGTTCAATCATTCTGTAGTAGGGCCTCCTGTTGTCACTGGTGCATTTGCTCATTAATCACATGTCCATTATGAATTCACAGTGCACCTCAAACCCCGTGTCTGCAACTCAACACCACGATGCGTAATACACACATCTTGAGACAACAATCAGAAACCAAATGCATATCTTACAAACATACACACATACTGTACATGCATACTATGTAACCACACTAACGGATGTGTCAAACGCATCATTGTAATGTGTGTGAACACTCGTAATCGCACACAGACGCCTGGGGCTGGCGAGTCAATTAAAGTACGATTCAATCGCTCTTCACTTTCTGTCGATGTTTAATCTCTCCGTGTTTTCTGCTGCTGCGGCAGCTGTGCAGCTCACAGTGCCCGCTCTACAATGATGTCGTCAAGGCACGGAAATAACAAATCAAGACACAGTCAGTCATAGCTGCGTAGGTTCTTGTCCACGCACGCGGTTTACCAGCGATTTATCATCGTTGTTCATGTTTTAATTGTCTGATACGTAATAACAAAATGCGTTACAAACAAACAGACTTTTGAATATTACCTTATTTGCTAAAGGAATACCGTAGTTTAACAACAACTCTCATGTGCATTGAACATGAAGCTGCAGCCGTTTAGCTTAGCTTAGCATAAAGACTGGGGGGGGGGGAGAGCTAACTTGGCTATGTCCAAACCTAACACAATCAACCTTCCACCACCTCTAAAGCTAAATAATTACCACGTCATCGAGCGCCGAAGTTGAACTGGAACATCTGGGTTCAGCTCCAGAATTATAAAAAACAATACGGTTATTTATTTAATATTTAATCTTTTTAGAGAACTTCAACAAATGCCATTTCCCATATGCCCTAAACCTTAGGTTTTTGTATAGATTAAACAAATAAGATATAAAGAGGTGCTGGTGACAGATTTGTTTTTGTTGCTTTGAACAAAGCTAGGCTAGCTGTATACCTCTTGTTTCCTGTCTTTATGCTAAGCTAACCAGCTGCTGGCGTTATCTTTATATCTAATGCACAGACGTGAGATTGGTATCAGTCTTTTCATGTAACTCCTGACAAGAGAGCAAAACAGTTCAGTGACCAACATATTCCTTTCGTAAAAATGTCAATACATAAGTCTTAGGAACCATCTGGGATCTTGTTTACCTGTAAGGTAACTTCCTCACCACCCTTCACAATAAAATAACCCCATGTTGTCCCACTGTGTCTAAACTGACTGATGTGTGGACTGGCAGCGGTTGGCCTGGAGCTCCAGTCAGTCAGATGCCGTCAATCATGCCGAGGTCAGCTAAACTCAAAATGAAGCCTTTTGTCTCTTAGGTTGGTCTGCTCAACTGATTAGTTTAATCTGTTGAGAGTTTGAGAAAATCTGCTGACTATGCAGCGATAAGCCATCACTTTGAAGTGAATGCACTGCTTGCGTGCACCGCTCATTAGTGCTTTTAAATGCTGTGTGAACCTGCGTTTGTTACAGAAGCTGTCAGCGCTGCCACTACTGCAGGTTGCTTTGAACACCGCCAAGTCAGAGCCTCCAGCATTAACCCCCGCTGCTATATCATCAAGTTATCAAACAGATTTGCAGGAATTGCTTGCATTTAGAAACTAAAAAATGACTCTTAACGAAGAAGCCGACTGGAGTGCAGTCGGATGCTGTCTGGTCGACAGCTGCCGCGTGTGGAAAACACTGATAATTTATTCTCTTTGTGGCTTGCTGGAGCAGCCTTTTCTGACAGGAGTACAGCTGCACGACAAGTTCTGCATTTTCCAAGTATTGTGAAAAGTCAAATAGATAGAGGAGGTTTATAATTATAACGAGCATAACATTCATTACAATGCTTATGGTAGGGAACCACGAAATGAGCACTTATCCCTGTAAAATTATCCCAAATACTGTAATAGAATCAGCCGAGCTGCTCTCCACTGACGGCATAATCAAGCCTTTGAAAGCGGGCCGTTCTTTTTTGTATTTACAAATTGAGGCAAAATTGTCAGAGATCACAGGAATAATATGACATGGGTTAATCCCCTTTTCAGAGTTGATTTTTTCTCTCTCTCTCTCTCTGTAGGAATTACATAAAGCCGGTGTTGTTGTTTGTTGTTTAGCTTGTTTACCAGCAACCATCCGGCCTGCCAGCCAGCCGTCTCTCAATGGAATGTTCTGGAGAGTTACTGGAGCGAGGCCAGTCCCCTCCACACTGCACCCACTGTCTCCACATCTCACTGCACTGAGAGCCGCTCAGGCTGAGGACGGCACGGCCAATAAGGAAGCAGTGTGTGTGTTTGTGTGTGTGAAAGTGTGTTTCGGAACCCCTGAAGTGTCCGCGCTTGTTCCACCGTTCTGCTTTTGAACAGACCGGTCACGAAGGTTGTGCTTGCTTTTGCGTGCGTGTGTTGTGTTCACCGGGGAGAAAGAGGTTGCTGCTCCATTGCAATCAAATCCTGCATTGAAAGTCGCTACTTGAATAAAAGGACACAATTATCAGCAAAATCGACTTAAAGTGGCTGTAGTCAGGCAGACAAGAACTCTAAAGGGAAACGCTCTGTAATCGGAAATCATTCTTTGGTTGCTTATGATCCGTGTCCACACTGAAGCCGTAATCTGAGAGAGGAGGTCACAGGTAGACATCGCTTTGCTTCCGAGGGGTCACATGCTACAGAATGTGTGGCGCCACTGCCTTCAAAAGTAGTTAGAATAAAGTGTTTGACAATTTCTCTCTCTGTGGGTTCAGCTGTAGTCTGTTGGAGGTAACTAGATGAGTAGAACATGTGAGTCCCTGACTGGCTGACCCTGTCTGAGCCTGCAGTGTGCAGAGAGCTGATGTTGTGTATGAAGAGAGGCTTTGAGTGCCGCTGAAAACAACGGCCTGCCGTTTGGGAGCGCAGGTCACACTCTGACGAGATAATTACATTTTTTTTTTTTTTTCCTCCCCTAAAATCACTTCTGGTGTACGACCGACAGTGAAAAATATGATTTATTGTACAACTGCACAGCTATTCTACAGCGTGTCCTTGCGAGAGGTGAGCCTCACACGCCTTCAGCAAGATTATGCATATAAATATATATATATATATATATAATATATATATAAAATCTTATTTGAAATTTAACTTTTGTGAAAAAGTAGCACTACAATAAGTTAGTATGGGACACAGTCCACTAAAATAAAAAACACATTTCAGGAGGTAATAAGTGTTGTTGCTGTTCTCGGAGGTCCTGAGCCAGAAACGGGAGCATATGGTTGTGTCGGCACCGGGCTCAGCGTACGTCCAGGGAGCTGACCTTTTGCCGTCCTTCAGGAGACAACACGCTCAAAACTTCAAAGGCAGAGTGATCGTGTCGCACCGGGGAGCAGGTTAACCTTCGCCGTTTGTTTCCCATACCGCTGATGCCGGCAGTGTGTCTTGAGGAGAAAGTCTACTATAAAATTGAAATAACGTCACCCCTGTGGTCACAGATGGTTCACGGGAGCTCTATTTAGGAGAGATTGTGCTCTCTGTAACGGGACAGACACTCGGAGAGGTTTGATGCTGGACCCTGGAGCAAAGGTTGAGTCAGCTGGCAGAAGGTGACCCGTACTTGAAAGTGATGCGACTGGAAATAGCATACAAGTGCCTCCACGCTTTGTGTGTGTGGACAGATTAGGGACTGTATGAAAATGATTGGGGGTAGGTGGAAGCAGAAAAGCTATTGCCTAAGGCAGTGGTTTCCAATCTTTTTTTGGGGGCTTTTGACCCATCAAAATAAAGCAAATAAACTAAGTCAGACAAAAAGTGAATATCTGGGTGAGACTTAAAGACGACAAATTAGTCATAAAGTCAAGTAACAAAAAAAGAGCAAAGATTAGAGGAGGTCACTACATCTAGCAAACATTCACAGAGATTTGATAAGAAATTCCACAGAACTGCTAACTGCAGGCAAATGCTCAACATTCCTTAAATGCCTTTCAAGCTTACGTGTGTGTTTTGTTGTGATCTGGATAAGCTGGCGACTCCCTACGAGTCCGTAGTCGATAATGTTAGTGCCTGGAAGCAGTAAAACTGTGTGAGGGAGTATGAATGCCATTAGACACATGCACATACCTATGGGTGTTGACCTCCACCACCCACACACACACACACACACGCATAAAAGGCAACTGGCTCCGTTGACATGACCTCTTGTGTCTGCTATTTATCTGAGCAATCTGTGTTTACGCAGGTGTCACATACACACTCACAGACTCCACACGTCCGTGCTTGTGCAGTGCCGTGAAGAAGAGTTTGGTAGTAACGTTAGTATGTCCAGCATCCAGCACCAAAAGTGAACTGCAGTCGATGAGCGGCCTGTAAAGGCCCGCTGCTTACGAGATACTCGACTGTAGCCCCGCCCCCCGCTGCTGAACAGAGCGCTGTTGGTTTATGTAAAGTTAAATATTGAACGTGTCCAATTTGCACCAACTTCGACACCGCACGTCCTTGGGTCCCCAGCAATACACCCACTCAAGTGTAAAGTAGATCGGATGGACAGTTGTTGAAATATGCGAAGGACACACACACGCACACAGACACACACACACACACACACACACACACACACACACACGTACATGCGTGAAGACAAACTGCAACCTTTCCTGATGAAGTGCATCACCGGATTTACTGACAATCATCTACTTCACTGGTTCCTAACCTGGTGTCAGGACCCCCTCAAGGGGTCACAAGATGAATCATGGAGGGGGGGGGTCACAAAACACATACCAGGACAGGAAGAAGAAAATGTAATGCTAGAGCAAATGTCTTTTTTTTCAATCGTTCCTCTAATCTTTGCTTTTTTTTTCACATGAATTATTGGTTATTTCGCCTCTTTGGGCCTCTAAGAATTAGACCAATAATACAACGGAGAAAAAAAAGTCAGTCTTTGATTAGCAATTGCATTCAAAAACAGAGCAATATGCATCGTTGGATGGCGTCTACACTGTCTCAACCACACTCATAACACCAAATACTCACATCCAAAGTAGCAGTCGGAGTAATTAAAAAGCCTGGTCGTTGGTGAGCTCTCCTCACCTCACACACGGCCCCCTTCATCCCCTGCACACCGCAGGTAATCACCTCCTGACCTGCTGCCTGGCTCTGAAAACACACGCGTGGACCCATGTTCATGCACACATAAGCTCTTGAATTATTCCTCTTTTGCTCACTCTTGCTCTGCTTAACATTGCATGAGATTCGCTGAACACGGTCGGAGGCAAATGTTAAAGAAAGAGCTTGTGGACGTCCGTCAGGATTCTGCTGCAGGGCAGAAGATCCAAATGCAGAAACTCGTAGGCAGAGCAGTTTAAATGAAAGGCTGCGCTGTACTGGAATCTATTGTGAACGAACAGGCTTACCGTCGACAACTTGGTGGCTGTCAGAATTATGGAAAGCAGGAAGGCAGGTGACGAGAATACAGGCTTTCAAGATTTAGGAGTCAGGATTAAGGATTCAGGATGGAGCGCTATGGCAACAAGGCAACACGAGAACATGGTTGACTTTCCCATCCCTAACTTCCACGTGAACGTGGAATACGACATGTTTCCACCTTTTTATAGTGTGTTAACAATGGCACAATTACTAAATACCCAAGTATACCCAAAAAGATATGACCACGATGCATATTAAAAACGTAATGTCTCACAATGCAATGGAGACAGCTGCAACAACGAATAAATAATACAAATAAACACGATGCAATGATCTGGAATAAGAAATGCAGGGCTCAGGGGGGAGATGGGGGGAGGCTGAAGAGGGAGAACGTGTCATCACGCCGCTGGCCTTCACATTTAAATTGAATTATCGATTTATCGCACATGCAGCAGTTTCCAGGAGTTGCCCATTTTTAGATCTATATTTTATGATGCTTCTGCCTCATTCAGTTGGATGCCGAGATTGTTGGAGAGTTTCTGCAAGACAGAGTGGAGCAATGGTATCTTAAGTTTTAGACCAAGACGTGCTTTTGCATGCAATCTAGTGCATGGAAAATATGAAAGAGGTCATTTTCTGGCCACTGGAGTTATCGCCACTGTTGGCACAAAGAATTTAAAGTTGCCACATTTTGTCTTTAAACAAGCACGCAATTAGAAAGGCATTTTCTTCGCAGCTGTAACTCTGCAGTTTTTTGCAGTGCCACCACTTGTATTTGTGGCCTAAATAAATGCCCATGGGAGTTTCTTTGGAAAATATTGTTGTTCTCCTCAGAGCATGAAGAATTGGTGTTTGAAATACAAACTGCTAGGAGCTGCAAGGCCTGCACCACAAAGGAAAAAAACCTAATCTGCCACACGAGAGAATAATAGAAAAATATCCCTCAGCTGCCTCACACTGAGGTTCTTATGTAGATTACTTCAGTATTTTAAGGATTTAATCAGGGCCCGACAATGCTGCCGCGTCTTGTTTTTTCCTCCACGGTAGCGTCTAGCTCGCTATAATCTGTAGGATCTCGGCACACACTGCATCACTGACTACACCGGGACATACAGGTATAGAGACAAGCAAGAGTGAGCTTGCACGCACACACACACACACACACACACACACACACAGATATGCAGATGCACCGATCTCGTCGCCCACACATTTTCATGTGCGACTCCCCAGGGTGGTGTCAGGGCCCTTGACTGATGAAAACACGGCGGCGGCGGTGGTGTCAACGCCATAAAACAACGGCTGCGGTGTAGATGAGCTGCCAGCCGCACCTCCAGTGATGGATTTCACCGCGAGTGCATTTGCTGCTGAAAACAGACCATTTAGTCTCCCCACCGCTCTCCCTGCTTCCCCTCCCCGCTCTCTTAATTCCTCCACTTCTGCCTTGTTCTCTCGCTTCCTCTATCGCGGAGCGTTTTATTTGTCTTTTTTTTGCGTTCGCCGGCCTCCCGTTGCCTCGCATGCCATTTGTCACCCGTCTTCACGCTTTCCTTTACAGTTGCCTCTGCCCTACAGCCATCTTCAAAGTTGAGTGAGTCATCTTTGTGACCCTTTACAAAGGAACACATCTGTTCCTCCGCCCCATCCCACGCCGTCTGTTTCACTGTTGTTGGTCCTCTCTCCTCTCCGCTGCACTTGTCTGCACACGTCCACAGCCGACCCGCCTCAGACATGTCTTTGGTCCATTCAATATCCTTCACAGGTGAAAGGGTCACCGCAAGCTCCAATATCCTCCAAACCCTCTCTTGAAAATAAGGGCTGTGTGCATCTAGCGTACATCATCCACAGGTGGAAAGTGTCAGCCAGAAAATTGTCAGATTTGTGTGTTATTGCAGCAGAAATATGTTTCTTGTGTGGCTGTAATAACCATTTTAAGCTGGAGGAGGTCATTTCAAGTTCTCACCATCCTGGAATAGTTGCAGATTGTGTCGTTATTCTTTGCTTTTATGTCTAAACTTCAGGCTTGTGCATTAGCCGGACGGATTGCTTAGTAATAACAGCCCACATCGACAGATCGTGATCATATGACTCATGAGTTTTGGGTGCAGAATGCAGCTCTGTTGGAAAAGAAAACCTCCTAAACCGTGCGACTATTAATAGAAGATGAAATATCATGGAGACAGATTATGTTCACACCAGGGAGCCTCCGCAGATAATTTCCCTCAACGATCTTTTGTAGCCCCGCTCCACAATGCATAACAAACCCCCAACAACAATCTGGGTTAATATCATGCAATTACAGTGCGTATGTTTCATTTTGGTGTTTAGCAAGCAGGCGATCAAGGAGGAGGAAGATGATAGGAGCGCATCGGGATGTTTCCATCCTATCCGTCACATGTGTACAAACAAACATATGACACTCTTACAGTCCTACAGAGTGCATTCATAGCAAATTACACGACGGGGGAAGTGCACTGAGTAGAGTCTCCCTCTATTCTACCAAACAAATAAGAGTTGAATCTCCCTCAATTGTCCCTCCCGGCTCCCTTGCAGTCAAGATGGCGGAGAAGATAATACAAAAACAGGGATTTATTCATCTCTTATCGTGCCTAACTTTAGTGGGTCATAATGTATCTGGTATGGAATTAATCTGCAGACGCTCCGGTTCAAAATGAGTCCAAACCTTTTCTATGAATGTCAGTTTTTTAGTCCAGCGCATTACCCACACTCTCTGTGCTACGCTAGGCTAACCAGCTGCTGGCTGTAACTTCTCGTATCGATCATCTCATCTAACTCCCAGCAAGAATGATAATCGGCATATTTGTATTGATTGATGTTTCTGTCCACATTGGCAACATTGACATTTTTTCATCTTTTAAAATGTATGTAGTGAACAATCATGTCTATTTCCACCTGATAGTCGTGTGGATGTGTTCTAAACGTCCAACAGTCGGGTCTGAGCTGCCTGCTGTGTCTGGAAACAACTCTGATGAGAGCCGCGAGTCTCCTTTCACATATTCATTTGATCCATTCTTAATATAAAAATAATGAGTAGAGCAGCTTTAAACTTTGTATTTATTGCAGCATTGAAACAACCCTCTGACATTTGCAGTTTGCAGGAAAGTTTCCAAACACATCCGCGTCTCTGGAAAACAAAAGGCTTCTTTGCAGGACACCTACCAGTGACATTCAATCATAAGTTTAGTCAAGCCAGTTAGAAGACTCAGCCCCACTCATTTGACCGTGAAGGTTTATGATAAATGGGGACACTTTATGAGTAGCGGCTCTATTTAGAGATGGCTCCATAAAGCAAGCAGGCCCTCCACTGTTTTATGTCTCGTCATAAAGCCGAAGGTCAGTGTCGTTGGAAGCCCCAAAATGAGATTCATTCTCTATTTTTCCACGGTGGCCGTCGTTCTCTCATGACCTAATGTTCATTAAGGTAGAGAATAAGTCGGTCTAGTGTTTAACCTGAGTCTGGGAACTTAACACACCGTATGTACTTTAGGGTAGAGCGCAGTCTCATGGCCTTTATTGTGAACAGAGGAGCTATTGGTGGCTTTGTGAGGACATGAAAGGAGGGTTTTCTATATATGACTGGTGCGCTAATGATCCTACAGTCTCGGCAAACTCTCTGTCTGACTTTCCATTTCGTTTGACTTCAAAGGGAGCCGCCGCGTGACAGTCATACCTATTGTAGCACCACCTGCGTAGGGGCGTTTCAACCACCGCTATTAGCACAGCTGCTTTTCTATATGCGACAGTATTTGTTCGGAGCTAAGATAGCTTTAGTGGCGGTGTGTTTGACACCGCGCTCCAAAAAGCAGCCCCATTGTCACTGATATGTCTGTTTGGCTTAAAGGGCCCATAGGTGGTCCGGCAAGGACAGCGGTGTAGCTGATTGGATTTCATACCTGCCTGTGTGTGGGGAGCGTCTGTGTGTGTGTTTTGTTGCTAATAGACTACCCGGAGAGCTGCCAGTTGGCTCGTCTCATCACCACGACCAAAATCTGGCAATTCTCAGGCAGCCAGGAAACAAACAAAACAGGAAGTTGGCCCTTTTCCTGTGGTGAAACAATGAAAGGCACAAAATGAACACGCATCCCTGTTTGTCTGTCTCTATCATACATATGTGGGCTCACGAATGCACCGTTCCCCGGCCATCCGCACGAGCTCCCCAACACGTTTTGTTTTCAGCGTGCAGCAGAGAAATCATAAGGGAGAAAACTGTCATTTGATGTGTAAATTCACTGTGAATAATTCCTCTCCCGTCTCACCCAAAAGACCGCCTGGGCGTGCGTTTGCTGCTCCCGCTTTCAGCCTACGCCTGTCTCCCTTTCTCTCCCTCCCTCCGCTATCCGTCTCTCCCAGCATCATTACTTATGGAGCACAGTAATGAAAGACTCTCATTTTCAGTGTTTGCTGAGACCCTCCGTCATCCGTCCTTCCTCCCTCCCTCTGCGATGGGCACATCGGATAAAGTATCCAGCCGTAATGGAAAATGAAAGCGGGGTTGTGGCCTATACGCACTCGCGCGGTGTGAAAAACAGGAGAAGTGGAGGAGTCCTCGCCTTGCTCGGCACTATATTTATAGGCAGAAAACCTGATTTCACATCTGTCACGGTAGACTTGCAGCAGACACCTACTGCACGCCGGGGGAGGTAGACAGTGAGCCTGTCCTACGTCTTTCTTTCTATCCCCTCTTGCAAAGACGTCGCGCTGCGTTTTGTATTCTGTCTCTGTAAACCGTTGCGTTCCCTCTGTTTCTGCGTGTCCTTATTTACCTCTTGCTCTCAGGATATTCCTCGTCAAAGACACGGAGGGAGTGCACTCACACTTCTTCACACTGCAGAAGTCTAATCGAGTCCTTTTGTCTGCTGCCTAACGGTTTTACTGTCTTTAAAAACGAATGAATCAAAATCTGTCAGTGTGATGAGATCATTTCAACCTGAACGTTTTGTAGTAGAGCGTCTTCCTTTGTGACACCGACGCTCACTACAAAGCTGCCTTCTCAGGCGCTGACAACAGCAAGACTCAGGAGAAAATAAGTGTGCAACAACTTATTTAGTTTTCTTTATCACTTTGCTGTCCGTTAAAAGCTACAGCCTGGCCCTGTAGTCCACCAGCCAACACCTCTAAAACTCACTAATTAACACACTATGTCTTGTTTGATTAATCCATTAAAAAGATCTAATCTAAGCTAATGCACTGCTGGCTGCAGCTTTATATTCCCTATACGGACGTGATCAGTGGTATCAATTTCCCCATCTAAATCTCAGCAAATAAGCGTTTTAACTATTCCTTTCAAACTACATTTTGTCCCTCAACAGCGATCAAGATGAGATTAGGCAATAATGCAGGACTGGCCTTAAGAAATTTGCAATTAATCAAATGACCCCAAAAAAAAAATAATCAGCTGACGTGCAGGCAGATTGTGGCCTCAGGGATCCGGGCCCCACGAGGCAGTTGCTCGCTTTGCACAAATGCTAAAGACGTGGTCATCAAAACATAATTCACTGACTTTGCTTTCACAGGCAGCCTTTAGGGCTGTTTATTGGCAAGGATCTGGCGATACGACACGTATCACGATAAAGGGGTCACGAGTCAATATATTGGGATATTTTGCGATTTGTTTCAATCAAATTTTAAGAACCAGAGTATGAAGAACAGAACCATCCGAGTAAAGAAAACGTGGTCTGCATTTGCATTTATCACAGTCCCTGTAACGTCCAACATCATAGCTGTAGTCTTTGTGCAATCTGAGCCACTGTCTGCCTCAGATTGCCTCAGATTTCACAACAGTTACCCCCCCTAGTGAGTCTTATCTCTACATGTTACACATTTGCCTGTCCTCTGTCCTCGGCTTGCATCTGTGCTGTCCTCCCTCCCTTCTCCATGTTCTCTCAGCAGCGATGTTGAGATGTCTTTTTCCATCTTTCTGCTCCTCGTCTCCGTCTTGTCGCACAGAGGCCACTGACTTCATGGTCGTGTTCTAGTGCTGCTGTGCTTTTAGCCTAATGGACGGACAGCTGTGCTCCCATTTCTATATATAACTAACAACCCCACATGATGAAGTCTGTCACACCCTCTATCTCTGGCTACTACATGTAGCTGACCACTGGGAGTGAGTATGAGGCCTTAAGTACCCACATGTAATCTGCAGTGTTTTTGCTACAAAAAAAACTGCACTTTTTATTCTGTCATTTTGAGCCAAAATTGTAGAAAAACAAACTTGCTTTTATGAAAAAATAAAGCTACTTTAAATAGATTTAGTGAAAAGCACTTTGATAAGCCTGGCTGGAACTACTTAAACTACGGTATTTAATGTCGCTTTAATCCGCATCAAGCCACAATTTTGTTGTTAAATGGACGCAGGACACAAAAAATATATTTTGAGTCTCTGAATTCAAGGATGATATAAATGCTTTTTCCGTGCTGAAATTTCAGAGTCGCTTACAGGCCGTGAATGTTAAGAAACACACAATCTAAATCTTGTTACGGCACCCTCACTCTTTCTGCCCCTCACTTTGTGCAATAATACGAACACCATTAAGGAAACAAATAGCCCTTAGATTTAATATTTGTATTATTTACATGTCTCTTGTGCTGCAGCTCTGTATGCGTGTGCGCGTGTCTGCGAGAGCTGGATTATGGTATATAAGTAACAGTGTTAAGGGATCAGCTGGCGCTGGAGTCGTATCTGTTCAGATTAGAGAGTTTAGTCCTCCCGTCTCTATGTAATTAATATAGACGGGGGGGACAGATAAAGACAAAGAGGCAGAGAGGAGAGTAAGTACGCACAGAGAGTGGTATTTAAAAGAAAACCGGCACACACACAGGAACACACTCAGCAGAGGAGGGATTGTGTGTAATGACAGGGTCCCCAGGCGGTCAGTGTATTTGTGTACATGATGAGCGTGTGTGCAGCAGAGCACTGAGTCCAGAACCAACAACAGATATAACGGGGATGGACTGGACGTGTGGTTTGTCCAGCAGAGTAATAAGTGCAGGATGGCAGGAATGCAGCCGCAGGAATCTGCATGACGGCCGACACACACTCAAACTTATTTGTAACATTTGAAATAACAGTTCGACGTCAGTGGTTTGGAGTTAACAGGACCGGTTGGTTCTGTCGTAGCTGTTATTTAAGTTTAGTGATTTCCAATCTTTTTTACTCCTAAAAACAAAGAAATGTCTAAAAAAACAAGACTCATCGTTCTTCATTTTGACAAAACTAATTACCTGACTCTTTAACACAGGGAAAGGGTCCTTGCTTCTTTTCTTTTAGATCAACTGCATTTGTGTAAAAACGATTTTTTGCAATACAACAATCCATTGAAACGGAATAACTTGGCAAGGCAAGTTCACTTGTAGAGCACCATTCAACAGCAAGGCCATTCAAAGGGCTGTCCACAAGATGGAAGGCACCAAGACGAGCTGTAAAAGAAACACGAGGAAATAGAAGAAATGACGCACATAAAATAGAAGACGGATCCAAGTTGAATTCAATAAAAGAAAGTGGTAAACGTCGAGTATCAAGTCTCTACTGTGTTAGATGATGATACTGCGTAGTGCTGCCATTACATATAAAGGGCAGATGAGTTGGTTTGGCACCGGAAAACCTTTTAAAAAGGGATGTTGTAGAACCAGGACGATCAGCAGGAGTGTTGCAGGAAAACAGTTTACTGAAGACAAAGATGAAACCCGGGCCCCGTCTCTGGTAGCAGGTGCGCATGGGACCACTCTGCCACCGTCAATGCTGTGAAGGGTGTTAATGTAATTAGTGTTCATTTAAAAAGGTGGAAGTTTGGGTTGATGCCAGCGTTAATGACAGCGCTCACAGATACAGTGCCATAGCAGACCAGAGAGTCGCACAGAGGGGAAGGTTGTCACATTAACAGAACCCTGTCTGCTTGTTAAAACATGTGCACAACATGTGCACATTGTGTGTTCTTTTCTCATGAATAGTGTTTGTTTTCTCTCGTCAATTAACAATGATATATTAGCTCAGGTTACGCAACATGTTTTAAAATCTCCAAAAACAACAAGTTGTAGATCAGGATGTCAAAGCAAGTTATAAAAGGAAAATATGTACAGATTAGTTATTGTGAGTTTAATTGTCACTCCTGAGGAAACGATCGCTCGCTGTCACGAAGGAGAAACCAGCGCATCCGAATGTGAAGGGAGAGGAAAAAACAAAGTCAGTCCTGTTTGGCCCAGCACTCGGGCCCTCAGCAGTAATGACTCTCGGTAGCTGAGGAAGACAAAGCTGCGTGGCAGAAAATCCATTAGTGAGTGTGCTGCTAGATAGCAAAGAGACACAGAGGAATGGTGGCTTTTGATACCGCGCGGCCGACTGCACGGAAGGATACCGACATAACTGCCTTGTCTTTTTTTTTTTCTTCTTCTCTTTCTCTCTTTCTTTCTGCGAGTCTGAGAAGGCTGGCAGAAGTTAGCCCCCCGTGTGCGATGACTAATGCCACTCCTGTGGAGCCCAGGTGTGTGTTTGCGAGGGACGAGGGGGACCATGGGGTTGAGCAGGGCTGGGTATCGGTACTAGATTCATTTAAGGAATCGACTGAAATAACCCAGAACCAAGTAGAATCGAGACTTCTCCAGTCAAGCGATACCCAGATCTAGAAAAACAACACTGTTTGTGTGGTTTTGCTGGCAGCCAGTCAGTGCAAGCGTTCTTCGGATCGATTCTTCATTCTGACTTGGTTTTCTGAATCTTTACTGGATCTTTAAGCCGAATAGCTCCTTGTTTCCTTCTAAATATAAATCCTGTTTATCAGTTTAGGTGCACTGGGTTGCAATTCAAGATGTGTGTCCGGCCCTTGCGAATACCTCAGTGCAGCTCTGTCCATTTTGATCACTCTAAGCTTACTTTTTTTGCAAGCGCTGTGTTGCTGCCTCAACATAACCAAGTCATTTAGTTTTGTTTCAATTTAAAATGTTAACCACTGTTTAAACCTGTGTAGACTTTGCCTCTAAACGTAACTGAGAACGCAGTCGAGTTGTATGGGAACATCATTTTGTAGGACACAGGGTCGGGGATTTCAGCATTTGCGAAAGAATTTTAGTTTTTGAGATAGACACACTAGAGGAAGAGAGTGAGTCTGCAGAAAATGGAATGATTTAAAGGAGATGGCTTATCCGTCCCTCTGCTATTAAGACATGTGGATGAGGCTGGGACATACACATATGTGTGTGTGTGTGTGCGTGTGTGTGTGTGTGTGTGATGGGGGGGCATGAGAGACCGTTATAACAGTACAACAGCTGCAGGATAGGATTTAGCATCTGAATACACCTTCTCTATCTCTTGTTGACCCGTCTCGCACACATTCACAACTGCACACGGCCTTGTTTCTTTCTTCATGTGGAGATTACTGAAATGAGAGGAAAGATGAAGACAAAGAGGATGATGAGGAGGAGAAAAAGTGAAGATTACGGGCACCGTTGCTTCTGCGTGCTGTCTCCGAGACATCCCTCACACTCGCTTCTCCCTCCCTCTTTCGGTTTAATCTAAGTGGATGCTAGAAGACCGCATTCCTCCGCATACTGAAACATGAACTGTCTGTTTAGCCTCCTGCTCTTCTCTCTGTCTCTCTTTTCTATGTCTCTGCATCTTTTAACCCCTTTTCCCTTTCCTGTATTCTTTACAACTTCACGTCCACATTGTCTCATTCTTTAAATTAGGTTTCTTAGCGCCACATTGTCCAAATAATGCCGTCCTTAGAATAAAATACAGCAACAATCTCGTTTGACCCCTCTGCCTCTGCCTCTGTCTGATGGCATGTTTAGTGTAGGTTACAGCCCAGTGCCTGACCCATCGCCTGCAGACAGAGCTGCAGTTTTGTGACTTTCTCTCCTCCCCTTCCTACCGAGTCCCGGAGGCAGTAGCAGCAGCAGCAGCAGCAGCAGCTGGCTATCCACAGATTTATCTCCCTCGATGTCTTTCTCTCATCCCTTTTCTGTCCTCTCTCTCTCTCTCTCTCTCTCACATAACGCGTTTGTCCTCCGTCCATCTCCCTCTCCGTCACACACATCCCGACACCCTTCCTGTGTTTTGTGCACATTGTGCTGGCAGCTGCAGTCATATGATCAGCTCATGTACTGTACATTATAGGTCTTTTATTTTATAGCTGAGGAGTAAGGCCCCATTATGTGCATATACAGTAGACGTGCAGTATCGTATTACTGACTCACTGGAAGCTGCTCTGGATAATAGCATCAGCCAAATACCAGTAATGTAAAAATACAAAAGGAAACGGAGTTAAGTATTCCATACGCTGCATTATTCCAAAAACATGAAGCAGTTAGCATAAGGAGCACTTCCTATGTGTGATTATTGGATAAAAAGCATTTACATAGGAAGAAAAAATAGACATTAAATGAAACCGAGTCTAAAGAGACTTGACCAAGACTGGGTCAGTTGTTCGAGGGGGGGACGGGGTCTGAGGCTGTAGAGACGGCTGTGTTACCCCAGGTCTGGTGCTCGGTCCTGGGTGGACGGGGTACAATGGGCTGGCACGTAGCAATGGAGTCTGCAGGAAGGACACCGTGGTAGAGGAGGACATAAGTGACACTAAGTAAGGGAGTCGCGACGCGGCAGGCGAGCAGCAGAGTTATGGAAATCTTTAAGCACACGTCGGAGAACACATATTATTGCAGTCGTCATAGTTAGGATACAATGAGGCATGTATGAGAGTTTCAGCAGCAGAGAAGGACCGGGTTGAGCAGAAACAGGCTCCATTTTTCCCAACTGAAAAGGTCAGTGTGTAAGATGTGATCGTGAGAGATGGCTTCCTTTCCACCTGATTAATTTTTGACAATTGCCGAGGAACCAGCAACGAGTATAAATGCTGCCGTGGTTTCAGTCAAAAAGAGATCTCTATGTATTGAAAAGGCTTTTTAATATAGTACATTGTTAAAGCTGGAGATGTGTTTTTATTTTTTGTGCATTATTTGGGATCATTTTCACTTGGAAGTGGAAAGGTGACAGGGAATGACATGCAACAAAGGTACCTGTCCAGAGTCCAACTGGGGACTTTGTGATCACTTGACTGTATAGTTTGCGTCTCAATTGCACGGCCAGCAGGTACGGTGATATTCTTACATGTCTGAACCACAGAGAAGATCATTTAAGGTTTGGACCCCCTTCTTTGTCCATTTAATGGTTCATTTATGTATTTTTCAAAGATGAAAATGAAATGGTTCAGTACATGATACACATTGTCTAGTAACAGTGATGGAGCAACAGCATGTTGCTGGTGAGGCTCATTGCTTCGGCCACGATTAGGTGTGTGTGTGTGTGTGTGTGTGTGTGTGTGTGTGTGTGTGTGTGTGTGTGTGTGTGTGTGTGTGTGTGTGTGTGTGTGTGTGTGTGTGTGTGTGTGTGTGTGTGTGTGTGTGCTGACGTTACCGTCTCTTCTGATGTGCTCGATGAGGTGTACATGAGAGTGAAAAGTATTGACAGTGGCCCGTTAGCGCTGTGGCGGCTAATCCATAACCTTGGTCAACCACACACACTTGTGTTCACGAACAGGGACGCACGCACACACACACAGACACACACACGCACAGGCACGCACACGTCCTGTTGGCACCTGACCTTTACAGGAAGCAGAGTGGAGATCAACCGACCAGAAGCTGCTGTCGATCAAGGAGCATCCGCCCTCCTACTTACCCCCTCCTCCCTCCCTCCATCCCTCACCTCTCACCGCTTTCACTCAGTCAATATCCATTGAATGGTCAGTGTTTAGTATACATGAGGAATGAGTGTACATCAAGGCCTGAGGCAGAAAGGAAAGAAGGAATCACTGAGTGAACGGCAATTTTGTTTGTGGTAGAAATAAAGAGGAATCGCACATACCGGCAAAATGGAGGGCGAGAAGAAACGTAACAGAAGTACGAGTCAGGGTGAGAGGAAGGGCTTCGGGAGATGATGGGGTCGAGGAGAGGTAGATTTGCTTATCAGACGATACAAAACGCACACTCACACACACACACACACACACACACACACACGCAGTTGGCGACTCAGAATGGTGCCGTCATAGTAAACGCAGCTTTGATGATAGCGGTATCGCACTGAGCCCAATGCCTTGACATGAAGACAGAGAGAGCCTGCTGTGCAGTGTGTGTGTGTGTGGGGGGGGGGGGGACACTACGCGTGTGTGAGAAACTCTCCGTCTCTATTTCTGTCTCTGTATGAGACTGTTGTTATCTGAGATGTAAATATGAAAAAGGATCGCAATATGGAGACATCCAATCTGTGTGTCCCGACACAATCAACTGCTCTCATCCCTCTACCTAGATTGGCCCCATATTGGATGTTTAATATTTAACTATGTATATGTGTCCTCCTCGGGGACTGGGGGGGGGGGGGGAGAAGGTGGGAGGAGGCAGCGTAAGTGCTTATAAGACTTATAAAGTTATGTGTACGCACAATCAGGGTCTTTCATCACGAAACACAAACACTCACGATGTGCAATCAAGAGCGTAGAAATGAGATGGAAATGTATTCAGAGAACACCTAGTGTCAAAACATTAAGTACACCAGGCCTCCACTTCAATTAAAAGAAGAGCTGATTCATGATCAATTCAACTTGTATGCAATATATGCTGGGTCCATCTTAAACCTGCGTTTACAGATTTTTGTTTTTGCCACTTGGAGGCCGCAGAGACTGTAATCCCAACCGTGGCACATTTGATATGGTGGACGTGTCAGCAAACAGCTGCTTATTCACACATCTAGCGGAGACGGAGCAGCATTAGCATTCATCCAGAGTCGTGTTTGTGTCCACCCGATGAATTGTAAGTCCAATATTCACTCATCTTTAATTTTCGCTTTTTGTCTCTGCCACCTCCTGAGGGAAATCTCCGGGGCTGTATTCAGGAAACACTCCGACAATCCTCCGACTAGCTCCGGAGTGATTTAGGAAACTTCTCAGAGCAACTCTGAGCAAGTGAGGCACAGAAACAGTTTCCTCAGTGAGGAGGTGGGGTTGACCCCGTTGGTCGGAATGCTGCATTCTTTTAAAGAAGAGTGAAGGAACAATGCTCTCTTAGTGATGATGTGAAATCGACAGACTTAATCATAGAATTGTGTCTCTATTCAGTCATGGAGTTATTATAAATACTATTTAATGTGATGATCTGTTCAATACATTGTAAGCCATAGGCCTACATTATTACATTTACATTACATGATTCATTTAGGAGACGCTTTTATCCAAAGCGACTTACAATTCAGATTCTATCACACCGTGGACACAGCTACAGGAGCACATATCCCTGCATGGTCTAATCTGCGGTGTTTCATCAACTCAATATTATATATAATATATTTGTCTTACCTCTTCGTCTTTTCACCGTTTTTTCCCTCTGCTTAAGAAACTCTTAAGCCTCTTAAAAGTCCTCCTCCCGACTCACAAAGGAGCTCTTTAAGCTGCTTTGTGACTAACTTTTATCTTTACCAGGAAGCTATTTCAACTTTCAGGGGAAATTCTTAGAAAACATCATTCTAAGAATATTCATAGAGTTTCGTCACCAGGAGCAACTCTTTGTACTACGAAGCTTTATGAACACTGCCCAAGGGCTGTTTAGCCGTTGAATGATCCGCCAGCTATTCACCAACAGTGTTGTTAAAGTTGAAGGGCCGTAAAAGCGAAACGATTATCTTAAAGATGCCAAAAAGCTCCATAGAGCTGAGGGAGCTGCAGAGTCGAGTGATTCTCTGTGGGTTTGTAACAACGCGAGCCCTTTCACATACACGGTCATTTCATCTATTGTTCATATTACAAAATTGATTAAAGCAGCTTTAAAATAAGGATTTGCTGCTTTGTCATATCATTGTAGATTGAATATCAGTGGATTTAGACTACTGGTCGAAACAAAGCTCAATAATCTACTAGTGTTTTGTAATCTAATCTAATGTAATCCACATCCACACACACACACACACACACACACACAGCAGATCTGAGCACAATCACAATGAGGGCTCCCAGATAACAATCATGCAAACTGGCATCCAGTGCACACAGGATTCATGTAAAGCCCCTTTTCTTCTATTGTAAGCGCAGGCCCATGCGTGTACATGACAGTACATAATACCGTATGCATGCTTCTCGCACATTAACATGCAGGGAGTCTAGTGCGGTACATTCCTCGCCACGCACGATATGAAATGACATGCATGCAATCACACACACATGACTACACAGTGAGTCATTGTTATTTAGCTGGGTTTACCTACGAGCCATATCACAGACACACTGACTCAGTTATTTGCTCATGCACATGCTCTGATTTTTCGTGTGTGTGTGTGTGTGTGTGTGTGTGTGTGTGTGTGTGTGTGTGTGTGTGTGTGTGTGTGTATGATAAGCCTAAAAGGCCATTTCAAAGGTCAGTTCACCCAAATTACAATTTGCAAAGCCCAAGATAACGTCTTCAGAGTCAGTTCTATATTTAATTTGCAGACATTTTCAAATTTGAGGAACCTGAAACATGCAAATTATAATTTTCCTTGAAAACCGTAAATCAAAACGGTTGCTAATTAATTTCCTAATGTGGGCGAACCAATCCTCTCGCACGCATATGCACACACACACACACACATTCGGCATTGTGTAATAATCCAGGACATACGCATACACGACAATAATTCATATTTTCCTGTGGAATCTATGTGACACACACCTGCATAATCAAAGGCAAGAAGAAGAGGGATGGGGGGGGGGGGGGTGAAGCAGAGACACAGCAGGCTTGGTCGTCTGTTGTTGGAAACAAAGTGCTGCTAAAATGATTCACTCGCTGCATTTAAGCACATTCCCTCATTAAAGAACAGCAGCCGGCAGACTGGACGGCTAGACGGACCAACTCGTGCACACATACACGCGTTACTTCATGCACAAGCGCACTCCTAGTTATGCATCGTCAAACTCGCACAAATGCACATGCACAGACGACAGGAGCAGAGAGAGAGAGAAGTGGGTCAGAACAACCAGCTCAGTCTCAGTGCGTTTGAGACATGCAAGAGGTCCCCTCGTCTCACATTAGGAACTACACACAGAAGCACACAACACAGCGACAGCATATTAGGGCCAATGTAGGTCAACCAGTAATAATTACAGAGTAGGTTTACAGGAATAAACTTGCATATTCTCTAATATTAAAGTGCTAAATCTGTGAGAAAAAGATACATATATGCGTCGTCTTTGGTGTTCGCTCTGTGTTCTTTTATTAACATAAATAAATACTACTAATAAAAAAATTGCAATCTGCATTACCGCAGTGTTTACCTGCAGTGTGGTTCCTTGACATTTTTTATTTCTCCTACATGAGCGATTTGATTTCAGAGAATTTGACTTTATGTCAGAGAATATTCAATTTTTTTCTTATAAATTTGTGAATTTCTTTCTTGTGAATTGATCCCCTCCAATGCACACATAACCATTACAATATGAATGAATTCTTACGCCAACATGCCAAACAAAATATAGTTACTCCAGGAGATGAAATGTATTTGCTTTTGAATGTAACACACACACTCTGTTATTTACTCCCTTGCCCCAGATGTATGAATGCTATATTCTGTGTCGTAGATTGTATCCTGAGAGATGCAATCTACCAATCCATTTACTCATGCATAGCTAAATGAATATGTTTACCTAAATCCCAAGCTCAGAACAAGCTTTATACACAAAAAAATCCCTCAGAAATACGTTGTGTAAATCTCTTAACCCGTCGTGACTGGTATTTTGGCTCCGTGAATCGTTTCAAATGTACATCACCGCTCCGGTTTATACTGCTGCGGATGCAAACGGATCCATCGCAGGCCCACGCACACATGCACATGCACATGGTGCATCAGTGGCCATGGCAAGGCTCTATCAACAGGTGGAGGAATATCAGTGCAGAAGCGTAGCAAACGCCAAACAAGGCTGCCTTTCAGTAAACCGATGCTTGTGCTTGTGTGTGCGTGTCCGTTTCCCATGTTTTGACACATTCATATTGAATATTGAACAGCGACATCCATTCAGCATCCATTCAGCTCTTGAAGTCCAGGACTGAGTGTATCCGTGGTAATTGATGCAAACATCAGCAATGAAATCTCCAATTTTCTCATCCAGGGAGCAAAAAAAAAAAAAAGAGGCCTGCGTCTCGTCTCTCACGGAGTGTTCAAAAAACAAAACGAGACCAAAGCGAGTGTAGAAGACCAATGGCTGGCATATTTTACACTGACGTCCCTTCTGCAAATAAACAAGCAGAGAGCTGGATGCCGAAAACGAGGAAGAGGAGGAGGGAGCGGGATGGGAGCAGGGCCTAAAGGAAGTGGGGGGGTGTAGTAATGAGACGAGGAGGAGCAGAGTGAGCTCTCCCATAAGAGCCTGTTTGTTTGCCCATCTGTTTACTCCACTGCGCAGCTCTTTACCAGGAGGCCGTTGCGCCACCCGTCCGTTGCTGTTCCACTCAGCGGATGAAGGCGAGCATTGTTGCGGAGGTTTCCATTGGGCTTCTTTTTCACAGCGCCGGTTTGAAATATGAGCACGAAGTGGCGGAGCTCGCCCGGGTGACGTATGGCATCAGTCAGTGGGAGTAGTGGCACCAGTTCAGGCCACACAAATCAATAGCGACCAGAGATTAGAGCATATTTACTCATGAGCTCAGTGATGGATATATTTTCCAACGTACTGTAGCTATCTGTGGTGGTGCCAACATGTCAGCAGGGTGGGGACTTTATTTGATTTATTGCTGCTCATAATCTGAGCCATCATAACTAAATATCAGAAAAGCAAAGCCACTAAAGTCCTGGTTTATTTTTTGTGTGACATATGTTGAATATCATTTATCAAAAGAGGCGCGTGTCACCACACTGGCAGCCTGTTTACTAGATATACGTTTGCTGTCATTTAGTTATTTCACTAGTTGGTGCTTTCCTGTTGCCATCGTCCACACATCAATGTATTCATCGTTGACATATCAGTGGACGTTGGTGCATTTTTCATTCCTATAATCACTTCTTCTTTTAACACCAAAGTCTATTCTGACTTTCATTTCGTATTTAATTGGGTTCAGGCACACCACCTGACAATAAATCATTTAAAAACAATAAAAATAAGGAAAGAAGATAATGTGTGTGTTTCCATTCTCCCAGAAAACGTTCGTATGCGTTTCAACCCACAGTTTAGGCCAATCAGAGGCTTCTATCTGAACACATACAGAGCGTATTCACAGACATAACTACATATTTAAAGTCTCCAACACATGTTTTCATGCGGTTATACTGACACATGACTGTGCTATTGAACCAATTGTTGGACTCTTCAATAGAGCTTGAAAGATGCATCTTAAACTTTGACCCCATATCTGCTTTTAATGCTGCGAACATAAAATGAAACACGATCTACAGATGCGTGTATTATAATTGTTCCTCTCTTCTTCTTTCTTTTTTTAAGGTTTGACTACCAGGAGCTCCTCCACAACTCCACCTTCTGCTTGGTGCCTCGAGGTCGACGCCTGGGCTCCTTCCGCTTCCTGGAGTCTCTACAGGTGAAATATATATTATTCAATGTGATACACAGTCAATAATATTCAGTTTAGAAGTCAACCATGTGATCATGCTCTGCGTTAAAACATTGTCCCTCAGCTTCTTACTGTGATCAACCCGAACCCCTCTGCTCTCACTGTCGGTGTATTTAATGCTATCGCGCAAAACCGAGTTTTCAGGGGCTTTAAGTTGCACGAGCCTGACTGCACACAACCACTGATATTATCGAACACTGTATGTTAACGAGTATAAATCCCTCACTCACACATAACTGACGAGTAACTCTTAAGAACTGTTAGTCGTCCTGCCTGAGTGCCCTACGATTAGCCCTACGACTCCCCAGTTTCTCTGAGGCCCACATAAACAAACGTCTGAAGTCTCTACAAGCTGCATGCCAACACAGCAATCACCAGAACAACGTTAGCTGCAGCATTTCCCCTCTGGATAACGCTGTTGAGAGTGACCAAATTACACTTTTCCAGGAAAGGGCTCTGCTTCACTGAGCTCCAGCTCATATACCGTTCGGTCAACAAGGAAGTGCACCGCGGTGCAGAGTGTTTACGTTCCAGGGCCGTGGTTTATGTAGTCTTTTGGTTACTGACACCTTAATGGTCACATCTGCAAGTGTTTTCCCCCGGACCATTGTGTTGTGTTGAGTGCAGATCCAACCATAAAGGCTTTATTTGCTATTCGCGAGGCCTTTTAAACTAAAATGGGTCCATTAACAAACACCGCACACACTTACACTGTCGTTTAAGTTCATCAGTGAAATGTGCAAGTACACAAACAATGAAGAAACCGCAGAGGCAGCGGAGTGAGAGAGCAGTTTAAACCAGTCCGTCTGTTGTCGTTCTCTCTCTCTGCCACCCAAGTCGACGGTCTCACACCGGTGCAGGAAGCAGTAGTGGCTGTTTTTAGATTCGCCGAACACTGAACCCTGGCTGCTAAAATGTTCCCTGGCCACACTGCTCTCTGGGGTGCATGCGTGTGCGTGTGTGTGTGTGTGTGTGTGTGTGTGTGTGTGTGTGTGTGTGTGTGTGTGTGTGTGTGTGTGTGTGAATGGTCCGGAAGCATCCATAGGAGTGGCAGCCTGCTCCACCACTGATGTCTGCTGAATGGACAAATCCACACACATAACCCACTTGGCAGCAGGCAGCAGTCATGGTCCCTTTCTCCTCTTGTCTTCTTCATTCGTCCTCTCGTTCTCTCAGTCTTTTCCTCCCTGCTGGCCTCTCTCTTTTACATCTCTCTCTTTTTAAGATTTTTCAGTTGTGTGTATTTTTCTTTTCTTTTTTCATTTTGGTGCCGGCCAAGCCCACAAAAGAACTGCCAATTACCAATACCAGTGTGGTAGGAAACCTGCTGCCAGCTTTCCACACACAGACACATTTGCACACACACATGTATTCAAACCCTCCCCCTTCTCTATTTCCCAATGCAAACAAAACCAAAAACAACTACACAGCACACAGGCTTTCATGTTAGCCTACCTCCAGGCAGGGAGGGCTTGGGGTGTTTGAAACTCCCCCTCAGAGTGCCTCATCTCTTGGGGGGGTAAGACTCAGGCGAGCCTCAGGCTGCATTTCAAATTTTGAGGCCTTGGATTAACACTCTGGGAGTCTTCGTGTGACCTGGTTTTAACCCGCGGCTCATTCTGACACATACACACACATACAAGTGCTCCTATTTGTTCGAGTGTCCTTCAGCAGGTTTATTCTCGGATGAAATGCAGTAGCGTGGAAGCACCCGGTGGGCCAGAGAGAGCGTTTGATCTCCGCCAATTTTGGCTGCTGCTGCTGTTCTCTGGTGGTTTAATTAGAAAAAAAAAGTGTGTTAGGGGTGCACAATAACACCCAGACCTATCAACACTCCAGACCACATATACAGAGGAAGAGAGCAGGATGGGATGAGAGAAATGGGGGGGTGGGGGGGGGGGGGGGAGTACGGAGAGAGAAACCTAGAGCGAGAAGGGGGGGGGAGACCAAAGGCAGGCTCGGAAAGCAAAAAAAAAAAAAAGTGGAACAACATCAAAAACCTGTCAGAGAAGGAGCGGATAAGGCAACATCAAAAGTCTGCTTTAATAAAGCATGATGCCTCCACGTATCAACTGGTTCCTTCGTATTCTCCTCCCATCCCTCTCTTTCCTCCTATCAGTGTTGCTACTTCCCTGCATGTGTCCCCTCAGAGGTTGTACCTAATTAGTACACAAAGAGTCAGCCCTGTCAGCCACATCTGTGTGTTTGCATGTGTATGAGTGACAGTCTTTAACAAACCTCTGGGGCTTCCTGGGAAAGGAGAGATACGAATTATTACTCATTCCAGCCACCCTATAGGGGTCTTGCACACACACACACACACACACACACATTCAGCTGCACATACATTTACACACAAGGGTATTGATCATATTGTCTGCTCAGCCTGCAGTGCCAAGCAGCTGCGGCTGAACTCATACAGATTACTTTATATTCATGCAGCTGTAGTTTGTCATGTTATGTTGTTTACTGCCAAAGAAGAGCTGGAAGCAAAGGAGGAGCCCAGTCAAACTGATCACAATGAAAAGGGATATACATATATATATATCTACACTGTAGATACAGTATATCTATACGTATATGGAATTTTTCAGTGTGTTATCAGTTGGTTTATCAGTGTCAAAGTTTCTCTCCAAGACTCGCTGAATTGTTATGTGTGTGTCTGCAGGCGGCGTGTATCCCAGTGCTGCTGAGTAACGGTTGGGAGCTGCCGTTCTCCGATGTCATACAGTGGAACCAGGCGGTCATTGAGGGAGATGAGAGATTACTGCTACAGGTAACACACAGAAAGGTGCACACTAACACGGACATCCTGATGGCTGGGTTCCTCAGAAGATGCTTCAAGTTATTGACATAAAATGCAAATGAGTTGCTGAGCGTGCACAAGAGTAAATTCAAAGAATCAATAATCAAGTTTCAACCGTGTTTTTCAGTCATCTGTCTCGGCGCATTAGTCACTCACCAAACGTGTTAAACCGTGACCTGAAGCATATTTTTCCCTTCACGTCTATTGTTTTTTTACACGTAACTACAGTAATACAGTTCTGAGGGCTGCCAAAACTCGATGTAGTCGATGTGGTCACAATTTTTTTCTGCCGAGCCGTGGTCAATGTTTTCCTTCATGAATCGGTGCATATAGAGGCTGACATGTAGGTTCATTGTACACATAATCACTGGGAAACATTCACCATGCAGGGCTGCAAAAAAAGTAATAGGGAGCCAAAATGAATCACGAAGTAAACGTTCAACTTTGTTAAAATCCCGACGGTTGAAGTTTCCTATAGCTGTTGGTTTGGTGGATGGCGATTTGTCTTAGAATATGGAGAGTAAACCACAAGAATAGAAATGCTGATGAAGAGATAGCACTGAGGCGTCATCTCTGCGGCTCTCTATTACCTGTGTCAAGCGGAGCGGTTACAGGACAGAGCCCTTTGAGATTAAACACCCACAGAGGCGTTAATCCAGCTTCAGTTCAAAAAGCACTCGCACAACCTCTGTGTTCTGTGTCTCTTCTCACTCAGACACACACATCAACACAAACAAACACAATGAGCAAGCAAAGCCGGCTCAACCTTTATCTCTCCTCCTCACACAAAGTGCAGCGCGTCTCCTCAGCGTTGATCTCGCCCAGTAGAGGGCATAAATTGGCATTCAGCTAATGAACAGAAACAAGCTCCTGAGAGCTCAGAGCAGGGGAGACATTTTCCAATTAGGGCCGAATGCACTGACCTCATCAGTGGCATTTTTGCACACCTGCTAAAAAAAACTCTGTAATACGCACGCAAATATTCACGATCTGAGGTTAAGTAGTGTGAGGTCTTTTTCTGCAGGAGAGGCTGAGTGAGTGCAGACACTTCAGACAAACTGAGGCCGACGCTGTAGTGAAGCCGTTCCTCAGATGTTCTTTGCTGGAAAGAAAGGGAAAGGTGGGAGCAAGGTAGCGACATGCAGAGGAAGGGAGGTGTGGGAAGAGAGACAGAGAGGTAGAAAAAACAAAGATTTAAAGAAACGAGAGAGAAACAGAGATTCAGCGGCCTCCCAGCTTCTTTAACCGGTGCTCATTAGAAAGTGTGTTAGCGGTGAAGACAAAGGCTTTAAAGGAGTCAATCGCTCAGTTCAAACATGGCTTTCTTCCACTTTGATTGAGCCGCTGAGCTTAACTCTCCAAGTGATGAAATCAATTTTGGTGATTCACTTGAAAACCGCGAATGTGGTCCTCACTACTAAAGGTTAATTATCTGAACAACGGATCCCCAAATCAGCTCCGTGTCAAGTGTGTGTTTTTAAAAAGGGCCAAGATTAAACAACCACCCGATGCGGTTTACACAGTTTTCATCACTTAAATGCCATTTGTCTCTTTTCTAGTCTATTTTAAGAGACGTGACTTGCTTTAAAAACAACAACAACCAAAAGTAAAACTCTTTGGCAATTTTTCTCTGTTCTTCTTTTTCTCTGTTCTTTTTTTCCCCCCACTGTCTTGATGTTTTACTCGTCTAATCTTCTGTTTACAGGTGCCATCCACCGTGAGAGCAGTAGGGAACGAGAGAGTCCTGGCCCTCAGACAGAGGACCCAGATGCTGTGGGAAGCCTACTTGTCCTCTGTGGACAAGATAGTCCTCACCACACTGGAGGTGAGCCTCAGCCGTAGCAGCACAAAGACCTCCGTCACAGGAAGTCTTTGTAAAATGCGTGGCTCTACTCGTAGGGCTAGCTGGTAACTACTGAAGCTAGCCAGTGTCATTTTATTCCCGCTACTGTGCAATTTTAACCGATGTCGTACTCCTTGAAACCTACAACCTCGAAATTGCGGGCAAGAGCATCGATATATCTCCACAGTGGCGGAACATTCAAATCCCAGCTTTGTCATCAAATCCCAGCTTTGTCCCCTCACGCCACCACTAAGACTTCTGTCCATCTCCCACAAATCCATTTTGGATAATGTTGCTTTTGGCTGCCGAGTATTGACTAATTGACATAATGTATAACTCTCAGGACTCGTCGTTTACTGCTACCATACAATTGTGTGGAGGAATGTGCAGTGAAAACATCTCCCAACAGAAGCCTCTGCTGTAAACGCCGGTTTCCCGCCATGCTGTAGTTGCCACCTCTCTGCGGTCTCCTGCCTGTGTGCTATCATCATCAGCCCTCTTTCAGAAAGGCCTTTCACATTTGAATCAAACCACCCTTCTATCATTATGATTGTGGGGTTTGGGCCCATGCTCCTCGTTTCTACTCTTTTTACTAACTCAGCTCTGTGTTGTACTGCGGGAACCTTTCAAAGCAGGCCACATGCGATCCGCCTGAAGTCCCAGAGAAATCCCCTAATAATATAAAGAAATGATATATCATTACATCGCAAATATCCGTCTCAACCTGCCAGTTTCCACCTCACTGCTTGCTGCTATCAGACTGTGAGAACTCACTGCAGGTCAGAATAAGTTTCATCTTTGAAAGAGTCGGGGGAACTTCACAGCTCTGGCTTCCAGTCTTGCTCAAACATGCATCTTTCTCTGTCCGTCTTTGGTTTTACTCTGCTGCCTTTGAACAAGCGGAGAAGAAATGCACTTCAAAAAGGGAAGTTGCTCCAGCAAAGAGAATGTCATGTGAAGGTTAGCCCGAGGGTTAGAGGACGCATGAAAATAAATAACAGGGCCCTCGTATCTTTGGCCCACACTACTACCGGTGTCAATTTTAGCTCATGAAAAAACCCGTGAGGAAACAACAGAATTAACCTCTCTGAGATCTGAAGAAAATCACACTGTGAGTGGTAGGCTTTGCACTCTGATGTTTGTAAAGGCAGGTCTGGCAGCCCCTGATGCATTTGCTGCGGGGGATTTATGCTAGAGATAATAAAGGAGAGGCTCTGGAGGTTGGTGATAAGCTGCTTATATACATACAGCATGCGGAGGGGAACCTCTCCCCCATGGGAGACAGCTGTGCAGTCAGCCTGAGGTCAGTGAGGCAGAGGGCTTCAGAGCGGATGCTGTGTGGACACCTCCTGTTGGTGTACAATGGGAAACACATCCTTCAGGATTGCTGTAATATGCAAACACAAGTGTGTCAGGTCTGGAATTGCAGTTGAGTTTACACGAGACGCCAAGACTCTCATCCAGCGGCTTAGAGGGGGGTAAAAAAATAATGTGGTGCAGGCTTATAGTAGATGAGCACAGCAGCCACTTAACTGTTCTCTCTGCGCCTCATATAGCAACCCTCATCCCTTTTCTTTTCTTTTCTCCTCCACAGATCATTAAGGACCGTGTGTTCTCTCACATATCGAGGAACAAGTACATGTGGAACTCCCTGCCAGGAGGTCTGCTGGTCCTACCGGAGTACTCTACTCACCTCATGCATTTCCCCTTCTATTACCTGGGATTAGGTAAACACACTCTTTATTTAAATGAGTCTGCACAACATGCAGATCTTGATTGCACATTGAGGATGTTGATGAGGCTATTATGTCAGAGCTGTGGAGGTAGAGTCGAGCAATCAACACTCAACCGGCAAATCATAATCAAATACAAATATCTATTTCCCCAAACTGTGGAACTCCCTCTCAGACATGTAGCAGCTTTAGATTGATCTGATGATATGTTTCATGTATATGTACATATTCACATGTAACACTACTCTCTCCTACCCTTATATTGTCTTTGTGTTACCTTGCTCAGGGGTCAGTCCAGGTCAGGAGTTCACTGCGGTCATCCATGCTGTTTCCCCATTGGTCTCCCAGTCCCAGCCAATCATGAAGCTGCTTCAGGTGGTCTCCAAGTCAAAATACTGCTCCCAGGTAAAGAATTAACTCAAATGTAGCCAGAGATAAAAGAAAAAAAGGAAGCATACTTTCATCAGCAGCTATTTCTGCATCAATCTGTGTGTGTGTGTGTGTGTGTGTGTATGTGTGTATGTGTGTATGTGTGTGTGTGTGTATGTGTGTGTGTGTTATGTAAAATGATTTTCCCCTTCCTCGTCCAGATCATAATTCTCTGGAACAGCGAGAAGCCGCCGCCCGGTCGGAGCAAGTGGCCTCCCATGCCCGTCCCCCTCACCGTGACAGACGGCAGGAGGAAGGTGAGAGCCAAAGACACTCGCAACGCACACTGAAGCCGGCTGAGTGACAGCGTGACAACCCGTCAGTCGCTCGGCCTGTTTATGCATCTCTTTCTTTTCATTCTCTATCTCTGCTACTCCATTTCTCTGGGCCTTCTCTTCTATTTTTCTCTGTCCTTTTTACTATCGCGTATATCCGACATGTCCACCCATCCGTGCGGTGTTCGGTTTCATAAATGTCACTCATCCTCCACATTTCCTCTGTCTCCCTTTCTTCTGTCGGTCTCTCTGTTTTTATTCCAAAGGAAAAATCTATCGTGATTCACTCGTCTGTCACTCAACATGATTTACTGTAACGTGATCCATCTCTCACTCATTCTCATAAAGTCTCTAAGCACAGGCCAGACAACGTGGAGCCGACAGTACCAGAACCACGACTTACCGCTATGTTTCTCCTCTCAGACCACCAGTCGGTTCCTACCTCATGTTGCCATAGAGACAGAAGCAGTGCTGAGCTTGGACGAGGATACGGTTCTGCTGACCAGCGAGGTGTGTGTACACGTGTTAGCAATAAACACGGCAGAACTGCACACATAGAAAAATCTATATTCCTGGAAAAAGTAGCAACAATAAATAAGCGCTCTATGTTTGTACTTGTAGGTGAACTTCGCCTTCTCGGTGTGGCGGAGCTTCCCCGAGCGGATCGTGGGCTACCCTCCCAGGAGCCATTTCTGGGATCCCTTGAAGCGTGCCTGGGGCTACACCTCTAAATGGACCAACGACTACTCCATCGTCCTGACTGGAGCTGCTTTCTACCACAGGTACACCAACAGACTGTAGCAGACTATTTAGTGCTATTTAAAGCTCGTCACACGTCAACCTCACAGTGGCGCTTGAGCAAAAGTCAGGGGATCACCAATGTCATTAGGATTGATCCTCTGGGAACCATGCATGTCTGGTGAATATCTTATAGCAATCCATCCAATAGTAGTTGAGATATTTCCGCTAGAAACAGAAGGTAGCATTTAGAGCTACATGTGCTTTTCCTCGGGTACGTTTCCATTACTCTATTATAACATATGTACAGGCTCACACTGTGCACATTGGTTATGCAACTAAGATCAAAAAAGATTGGCTTTCAAAGATCAACAACGAAAAACAAGGGACACCTTTATGAATCGCAGCAGCAGGGGTAGTGATATGAATCTCAACATGAAAAGCAAAAGGGGGACAATCAAAGAGAGAGAAACAGAATCAAGGAGGATAATTATATGCATGGTTGAGCAAGAAGAAAAATAAAAGGAGAGGGTGAATTACTTCAAGCAGTTTGATCAACTCGAAAAGCCTGAAGTAGATACGTGCGATGGCGGAGGGATGTGTAGCTGTGCTACAATAATATGTAATATGTATGCAATTACTCCACAGGCAGGGCACTTTACCAGCCACATTCTGAGGCAGTGGTCATCTTGTCAACAGTTTCTATGAAAACACATTTTCATTCTAAATGTGAATACACTCACCACTTACATTGAGCAATAACAACGAATCGTCAGTTAAAACCTACTTACTCATCGTGAGAACCCTCAATTGAAACTATCTAATCTCATTTACTGTATGTTGTGTTGGTAAAGTGCTGCTTCAGAAAAAACAACAACATTAAATATGACACAATCCAAAGTAAAATGACAGCAACATCCCAGAATCATTTGCTAATTACAGAAAGTTATATGTGGTTTCTTAGCCCAATTAAAACGTATTTAAAAGAAGACGGTGACAGGTGCTAGGTCTGACAAATGTTGTGCAAAATCAGTAGCTGTAAAGAAAGCACTTCTTTAAAAGCTCTTGAAGGAATGGAGAGCATATGCGTTGAACCACAGGGGTGGAGTTTGTTGTGCACTATTAATATCTAATCCCACTGGCGGTGAAATGGTTAACTTGTCCCAGATACATATCATCAACATACATCACACCGTCTACTCCTTTCCGTCGATGCTGCCGTCCCCGTTACCGTACAGGTGCTGGCTGCCTGGCCTCCACCGGTGATCCATCACATTGTCTCTTTCCTCGCTGCGATACATTTTTATTTTCGGTGTTTAGCTGATGTGCTTGTCTAAAGGGATTAACTGTGCTGTGGGTGCAAGAACAAGAGGCTAGAATTGAGATTAGAGAATAATAAGAGTGAGACAGAACATCAGGTTCTTCACACCGGCGATAGGTCTCACACAATATTCCTGCAAGATGAATATGGCAATGTGTAATTGAGGTGAGAAAATGTTCCATATTTCTTTGGTTGAGGTATAGATATATATTTATTTTTTTTAATTGATGCCTTTTTAAAACCAAATATGACAAAAACTGAGGACATGCGTATTGATTTTAGATCGCCCACTGTAGAAATCATGGAGTCTTAACTTAAGTTAATAATATTACGGGATGCATAAGAACAGCCAGCAGTGCCAGTACTTCCTTTTCCCTTTTATCTGTTGGTATTCTTCTCTTGTTGTCAACCAGAAAAGTAGCTCAGGTGGTGAATGTCTGCAGCAAAACCAACAGAAGTAGATCACGAACAGTCGAGAAGAGACCACACAGGTGTTTTCAGTTACCTGGCTGATTAGCCCTCTTCTCTTCTGTTGGCTACCCTTGAACCTGTAGGGGCGGGACAAGTTGCACCTTTATCCTTCTCATTGGTGGATGAAGATTTGTGACCTCATAAACTCCCATCAGTGCTCCAGCTCACCTTCAGCCTGAGCAGAGGTCTAATTAGCCAGAATAATAAACACCTGTGTGGGTGCACAGAGGCTTTACAAAGTGACCCATAATTTAGCTTGTGTACTCTTTTTGTTCTCCCCAACTTCTTTTTATATTTCAATAACATTATTAATGCCTGTGTAACCCTTTCCCCATCCCCACAGGTACTACCACTACCTGTTCACCCACTACCTGCCCCAGTCCCTGCGCACTCTGGTGGATCGCACCTCCAACTGCGAGGACATCCTTATGAACTTCCTGGTCTCTGCTGTGACCCGCCTGCCGCCAATCAAAGTGGCTCAAAGGAAGCAGTACAAAGAGTTGCCCAGTCCACAGGTAGGCGGCCGCTTGTGTTTATTAGTCTGTGGACGCTGCTGACTGAAATGTCAGGTCGGCGCTGGTTGATAAATGACTTGTCTTGTTCTACCTCTCAGGGTACAAAGAGTGTCCCCTGGGCCAACCCGGAGCACTTCAACCAGCGGCAAGAGTGCGTCAACACCTTCGCTAACTGGTTTGGCTACATGCCCCTGGTCCACTCTCAGTTTCGCCTGGACCCCGTGCTCTTCAAAGACCAAGTGTCTGTCCTCCGCAAGAAGTACAAAGACCTGGAGAGAGCATAAAAACGAAGGACTGGGAAGCATCGAGGCTCTGGTCTAATGGCCTTAATGGACCAATCAGTGGAGGACGGCCAAGATGGAACACTGAAGACTGTCTGGGATGTGGACTAAGTACAATCATCAGACAGACCCTGGTGGACTGTTCTGGACTATATACATATAAATATGAAGAGAAAAGGGGCCGTTACAAGTTTGAAAGGAACTTCTAATGATAATGATCCCCCCCTCCCACCACGAGCCTGGGAAGACAAGGAGAAGATTCAGGGGCCTCTCACTGAGAAAGGACAATCTCTATTGGACAGCGAAAAAAAAAAGAGAAAAACGTGTGAACACTCGGGATGTCTGCTATTGCTGTGACAATGAGAAGGAAATGGCAATCTGTTGCCAGGAGGGACTGGTATTGGTGCCATGCACTCCTTCAGCGTTACTGTGCAGGGACTGTTGCCATGGTAACGTATCATTTCACATCAAAAAGCTAACTGTAAAACCAATAAAAAGATTTATAAATGAAAACTCTGGCATGATGCTGCATTAAGTTTTTTTTTCTCCTCTTACTACGCATACGCTATTTAAAGACATATGCTCAGAATGAAGAACCCAGAATGCCTCATGGCGCATTTTAAGACTAAAGTAGTTGAACAGATCAGCATCACATGTAGGATGAGACCATCTGGCACACGTTGATTTAGTGACAAATTGCAAAAGCGTCCATAAATACCGAGAAACCCGTCAAACCACCGCAGTGGTCTCATCTGAGAAGCAGGAACAAGTGCTTTTAAACGATATTCTGATATCAGTTATAAAAATCTTTACAAATGAATATTTGTGTTGACTAATGGTTCGACTTTTGCTCTCAGCTAAGCCTACTACTACTTAATATTTCCACAGCTCATTAATAAATGATCATGAGCCCAGTTCATATAAACTGAGACCTGCACATTGTCCTGTCCGATGGATGCCGGGCCTCACGCGGTCGAGATCCTGGGATTCTATTGTCCTAGTAATCAGTTTGATGGAGAAATCCTTCGGGCGGATTGCATTGGCAGTAAAATTACTCTACAACATAATTAAAGCAACCAAAATGCTGCTCCATAACGTGTCCCCTGTGTTTTGTGACGCTGGGGTTCTCGTGGTCTTCGATGCCTCGGTGTGTCGGAGCGCTACACTGATGAGCTGCTGGGGTTTGTAAAGACAGATGAACACAAAAGAATAAAGTGTGTATCATTACGTATTGTTGGATACGCCTTGATGCAATACAATCTCAATCATGCATTCCCACATCGACCCTCGGGGTTGGAATTGAAACAATGACTGCAAAGTCAGAGCTATTGTATCTAAAAGCAGGACTTCAAAGCACATGTTCAAACATTATGTAAAAAAAAAAAATGGTTTATTTCATACAAAAAAAAAGGAAATGACTCATTTAGTCCCACAGTTTACAAAAATATATTCACAGGCAAGCAAGTCTCACCCCCCTCAGGGTAAACAGGTGTGCTGTCTAGCACTCAGGAAGCTAATCTCATTAAGCACGTGCACACACACCCACACACACTTATGTACAAAGCACCTGAGATACATAGCTGCCAATGGGCTAATTTGAATTCTTTACAACTGACAGAACACAATAAGGCCAATTGGCCAACACAGTCGTCGTCAGAGCAGCGCCTGTGCTTTCTGGAAGAACGACCTGCCGCCAATTCAAGTCTGTCCGGTGTCGAGTCGGCACCCGGGGGAGAAAACACCATGAATACGGCGTACAAAAAAAACAAAAAACGTTTTCACCTGAGGCAATACAGGTTTCAACTCATTATTTCAAGAGTCCATGAGTTATCAGAATAAACGCAGTGACACAATAACAGTTGTGGAGCACTTGTCGAACAAACTGGGTTGTCAGCTGCCTTGTACAGAAAGAGAACGATGCTTGGAGTTGAAGTGGATCAGGTTGCCCCCTTTTTTAGCGCTCATAAATCATTATCCCATCTTAATAGTTTCCCCACCGACAAGTCCAATATAAAAAATAATAAACGGCCGAAGTTCTGTAACCTGTGAGTGAGTTTCAGCGATGAAGTGAAAGGTCCCGTGGTCCAAATCACAGAGAAAATCCCCTCATTTCAACTTGTCTTTGCCTTCATGCAGTCCATACGTCTGCAGAGGAACGGCTCTCTAAAAAAAGAGAGTGGATCTGGTGGGACCATCATTTCCTGTGAGTCAGCATGGCGTTGACGTCCCACAGCAGGTTCCTCATCTGATCCATCAGGACCTTCATCTCTTGGTTCTTCTGTCGTACCTTCTGCAGGAGAACCAGAGAGACACATGGCACCCATCAGTAAATCTCCTCTCTCTCTCTTTCACAATAACAATCATCCGCAATCAGCACAACACCTTGTTTACTCTCTATAAACACTGTTAATAGTTGAGGCTCATTCACGATTATTCCTGCTGGAGGATTTTGTGAAGTAAAAAGATACTTTTAACTGCTTCGCCTCTAACTGAGTTGTTGATAAAGCAAACAAGCTTGCCAGGCCTCAGGCAAACTTTTCCACTATTCTGCAATTTCCAAACCTGCCTGAAATCTTCATCCCGCTGGAATATCGGCTCTAATGTTCACAAAAACACCCTGGTTTTTAATTCACTAATGCCGCCCGCACATGACGCACGGTTTCTGCATTTCACCCACACCCTCGGCCTGTCTCACCACTGCCATCTAGAGGCATTTGAAGGGGACTTCAACAGCTAAATATGTTGTCTTGCTCGCTCGCTGCAGCAGTGTTGGACTTGGATTATCTTTGTATTTTCCAAGACCACATCTCACGTCAATATCTGGCAATACGAGGCACATGCCACCAATCTGTAATTGCTTAGCATGTATTTTATATATTACAACTAATTGTATTGCAATGTGACAACAGCACCGTGGTAATTATTGGTAATTAATACTTGTGACAAAGAAGGAAAACAGGAACACACCTCTAGAACCTCTTTTCTCTCCTGGTTGACAGCAGAACTGCAGGGCTCCACTTTGACAGTAACCAGCTCCTCTCCAACGTACGGCAGAAGCTGAGGAGGCACAACACACACAGACAGGTTGTTACCCCTCCCGTCTATGAATGCATGAAAGCAAAGTGTAACAAGTGGCATAGGATACACCGACTGTTCTGCAAATGCATTTAATCAAGCCCTAATCAGAGGACGGAAAGATGAAATCACTTTCAGCGTCGTTTCGAGCAATATTTCCAAAAAAAAAAAAAGAAGCTGAATATTTGAAAAGAAAACGTTAAACTGATATCTAAGCAGAAATCGAATGCTCCATACTGACCTCCGACGACTCCTCCTGCAGGTCAGAGGTCATCTCCACACAGCGTTCGTACAGGAGCCGGAGCTTTCTGAACAGCAGGGCGAGCTGCCGTAGGTGTTCCTGGAGCTTCCCAAAGCGGTCCTGGTACATCGCCTGGCTCTGGGTCACACCATTGGGAAGCTACGTCAAAAGACACACACAGCGTTTCTCGTCAGTTAAACGGTCGTGGACATTTTCGGTTCAGATAGCTCTTGGCTCTTGGCTCTTGGTTGGCTCTGGTTTATGCTCTTAGATGCTTGTTTGAGGTAGGGACATGCACTTATTACTTCTGGTGACTAGTTGTTCTCTCGAAAACCGATGTTGAATACACTTATTGTAAGTCGCTTTGGATAAAAGCGTCTGCTAAATGACTGTAATATAATGTAATGTAAGATAGCAAACAGAGTTTTCAGTGTGGGCGGAAAAAAAAATAAAATAAATTTTAAAAAAAACTGCTCAGTTTAATGGACAAGGACAAGCTGGAGGAGGTGAGTGACACACTGAGAGAGATAATTAGAGACACAGATCAGGTGGAGATGGAAGGATGAATAAGACAGATGCTGACAAGCAGATACGCCAGAGAGGAGGATGGGACAAATGGAGACTGACAGACAACAGAGGAACCCTGTCAGCTAGAAAAACAGCATCCACACACAGCTGACAAGAGGCAGTAAGGACCAGATGGTAGTACTTAATTAAGCTTTACACACAGTATACTATATACTGAAGTTTTCTAACAGTAGCTATTGCAAGATGTCTTAGAGAAGAAATGATTATACTTCATTTTGTAAAGGGAAACTTAAAATTATGATTTGATGACTGATGCTAATATTCTGACCCGCTCAGTAGATAGGTGGGAAAAACTAGTGCTGACTGTTTAATCACTCTACAGCAACTTTAACTATTTATTAAATGCACATTTGTAGGATCCATAACTCAAATGTGAGCATCCGATTTTAGCATTAAACCAGTTCCAGATTCCTGCATTTAAAACAAACAAAAAAATGTGTTATTCAGAAAAAAGAATTATCTGTTCATTGAAATCATTATTTCTAGCCAGCTATCAGTCGCGTGTCCAGTACCTGTGTGGCTCTTGTGATCTGAAAGATCTCCATAGTGCGCGTGACAATGTCCTGGACAGTCTCCTGTCCAATCCGACAGAGGAACACCGGGGAGATCTCTCTCAGGGCTCCCTGGGGGGGCTGCTGACCTGCGGCCGAGGCAGCACCGGGGGGCGGGTGGGGCTGCTGCTGAGGGGGCATCCCTGCCATCCCACCCGCCTTCTGGGGTAACGAGGCTGCCATCCCAACGCAAATATCTGGGTGAAAGATGTCGAGGGAAAGTGCAAAATGGTCACGTGAGACCACAGAATTTGAATATTTGAACGAGTTTCAAAATAAACCATTTGCGTGACGTCCTGGCGATGTAACGCCGCTCTAACTTACTCTATCTCCTATGCGTAAACAGTTATTTATAACGAACTCCACATAGTCTATTCATAAACGCACTCTAAATACTAAAGAAACATCGCGTGTTTGCTAACAGCCAAAAGCTAATCTTGGTAGCTAAACAAGGTAGCCGATAACGTTAATCGAGGCTAGCGAGTACAGAAAAGCGCTTACCAAAAACAAGGTCCTTCGGGTAAGCGCCGTCCAAATACCTCCACCTTGCACTGCAAAAAAATAAAATAACGCTTGCTTATTTATTCATTTGATTACGACATAATGAGACCTTCCCACTCATTTCTTGCAGAGAGCGCTGCACGTTATTGTTTTCATGGCGTCACTTCCGGTCACAGTCGGACACATCTCCCGCCACTAGATGGAGACATTGTAGGTCTTGAGGAAAATGTAAACACCAACTTTACTACCACACAATCATCTTGAACGTATTGACATGTATTCAGATCCTTTACATCAGCATAAGTAGCTCTACTGCGGTGTCAAAATACTCACGTTGAAGTCCTCCAATCCACATTTTAAGTGAAATTGCATGACAACGCCTATTATCAGTATGGATCTATTTATTATTGGATGCATGTTACTGATGCGTCAATGTTTAAGCAGCATTTTTAATGTTGTAGCTCCTTGAGGTGGAGCCAATTTTAAATACTTTATAGCACTGTTGGGTCATTTAATAATTAAATTAATCATGTATTCATCAATTTAATACACATTTGATACACATACAGTAAGTGTATACGTCCCGCTTTACACAATTATTTAAAAAAATAAACTTACAACAACAATAATAATAGGCTTTCTGGGTTAAATGAAGGTCATGTGAGTAAGTGGTTGAAATCCGGCCAGCCCAGTGAGATTTGGCAAATCATTTTTGGCCTGCTTTCCTTATTATGTTAAATGAATGCGGCTGACTTTATTCATGGCTTAAATAAGATCAAAGGTTGCACTCTTTGTCAGGGCTAGAACCTTTCAGGAAGTATATTTTGTTTTTTCGGTGTGCTGTGGCTTACACTTTAAAAGGCCCTGTGTTAACCTTAACAAATGCAAATAACTAACTATCTGATAAAACTTAAAGTTTAAGTTTAGTTTTGAAATACATAATTTCTAGAAGATAAAATCTGTCAGTATTTGCAGATATTTTCAATTCCCTTCAAGGTCAGAATGAATCGATTCAAGCCGTGTGCAAAGAAACTGGCAAGAGCAGAAAAAACGAAACAGAAATAATTGATTGTGAAGCTGAAAGTAGAGCTAATTTTACTTCCCCCCGCTCTGTGCTCATGTGTCACTGCAGTGAGTCGTCTGTACCCTGTTTTGACTCTGGGTTGGGAGGATTCTACTCCACCTCCCTCCTTGTGTTTGTGTAGCCACTATTTTCCTAATGGTCCTGTGTGTGTTCACTGCAGATCTTCAGCTTGAGCCGTCATAGTATCCTTGGGGGAGATTTTGGTTTGCAGGCAGGCATTGAAGGAACACACTGATGAGTGATGACAATGAACAGCAGGGATAGTCTAAGAGACAATCAGAAGCAGCACGGCTCCAGCTTCACTTTATGGCTTTCCAAACGTTGCGTGCTTTCATTTCACTCTTTCTTTGTTTCTTTTGTGTTTTTCATCGGCAGCCCGAGGATTTGCAGAAGACAATTATAAATACTTAATGCCTGGTTTGACAATCATACATCCCAACAAACTCAAGTGCTTATAAGAAACAAAGAAACAAACAACAAACATCCAGGTTCAAATCGATTTCCATTAGATTAATCATCAAGACAACATCTCTATTGTCTGAGGGAATCTTTAACTTCCTTTTCCTTACCACTTTGATTATTTGGATCAACAATAATAACAGTAATAATTACAATAATACTAAACAATAATAATACAGTAATTAGTACACAAATTAAATAATATTAAACACTTTTGCTTGTGTTACCGACCTTTCTCACCTCATAATGTAACCTCAAAAAAATAACTAATACAATTTCCAGATGAAAACATATTGGGTTCCTTCCCCATAAGCCATACTTTGCAAGCATCCCTTGCTGGCACCAAACAGACCTTTCTTTGTACGGCACAATATAGCTGGGAGGAGCGGTAATATTTATGTTAAATTAAACACAAGTGTCTCACGTAAAGTCACTCTTTCAAACTTCACCCATTGATTCATTGTTGCAGCAACGCACTCTAAAGTTTTACAATTTGTGAGTTTATATGCACACGATTGACGTATGAGCATCAAATGAAATGTTTACAAGACCCCTCCTGCTTCTGACTGCGTTCTCTCATCTTTATGGCTGAATTCCATGAACCTACAGAGGCAATAAAATATTACTTGACACAATAGAAAATGAGTCAATTACATATTAGATATTAGAGAAAGACAAGGACCTTCAGAAAGGGATTCTGAGCGACTCCTACAAGCATAGTAGTGTCACAAATTAAATACGCACTGCTGCCAGAACAACCTGTTTCACGGACAAGTGTTGTTTCCCTCTCTGTCCTGGAGGCTGTGATGTGATGGTGATCAGAGGAACGTTGTGGTCAACTGTATCAGTCTTAATCTTTATGCCACACAGAGTCCCGGTGAGAATTGTGTAACTGACCACTTGAAGCCTCTCAGTCACATCCATATCTCTGTTGTCTTTAACCCAATAAAATCAAAATGAGCGGGGCCATCTGTTTACCTTTCCTTAAAAATAGATAAGTTAACTGTTATGGAAAGATAAATTGGGTCTTTAAAAAGTAAAAACGCTGTTAAGCAGAAACTGTATGCAACGCTATGTCAAAATGCATTCCTCTTTTTGTAATGCTGATATTGAGCGGCACACCAAAATGTATTTCATGCACAAATGCAAGGCGGTCACATCATTGCGTTGGTTCCTAGAAAGAGATATAAGGGGCCTGAAGTATTATTTTTTCCCCCACAAACTTGATATCAAAAGCTAAACGTCACAGTTTCACATTCCGTTCGGCTTGCTTCAGTAATTCCAACAGATCAACGACATCAAACGTGCTTCAATCCGAATTATGTTGATTGGGGTAAGAAAAAAAGTCAAAGTAAGCAGATTATTCCTGTGTCATCAGAGAAACCCTGGAGAAACCTTTGTGGTAACATTCTATTTTTAGGGGAATGCAACCAGCTACCTGGGCTTGGTCGAAAGCGAAAAGTTGAATATGAAGAGGAAACAGACACGTTCCTGTTTCCATCAAAATGCGCTGTACAAACATCAACCTACATTCTTTGTCAAAAATAAGGATTTATATTATTATTATAAGTTGCTCAAACATGGAGATATAAATGATCAGTAACAACATGTAGCTGCACCAATAAACAATAAGCGATGAAGAGCTGTTAACCTGTTGTTCTTTGATTGTGGAATGGAGGGAAATACTACTCTACACTGTGAAATCTCATGATCAATGATATATGTACTATTGTGTTCCTCAGATTCAAGTCAGGTCAACTTAAATGATCTACTTCTCACATTCAGAACTGAGTTCGGTCTGGTGGTTTGACTAAAAGCCCAGCTGGAATGGATTATTGTTACATAGCTGATTGTTAACGCTAGTCGCTAACTCTTTTTTTAGTGTTATCCATAACTACTGAAAAATAAACAGCACAGCTAGTTAAGCTTGGATAAAACATGGTAACTTAATATATCTCGGTAATATAGCACTACTTTATTATGTGGGACAGTCCATGATGTCAAGATCCCTACATTTCATCATCTTGCTTTAATCTCCAGGGTGGCACTGGGAATTAATAGGTGTGGAGTAAAACCAAAATGTAACCCAAGCTTTAGAAAAGACATTCAGTATGATATATTTTTGATTAAATTTCAGTGTAAGACTTATACGCACAAACCTTTTCCTCGTGCCATAATTTAAATATCACATTTCTTATACTTCTGTGCTGCAGGTCAAGTTGTAAATTACCCAGAGCACAGCATGTTTTTTCCCTCTCTCTCTCTCTCTCTCTCTCTCTCTCTCTCTCTCTCACAACTAAGAGTTATCAGCATCAGTGTTATGGAGAGCTGGCAGGTATAAAAGGACAGACAGAAAGGTGGGGACAAACATAAAGTACACGCTGAAGACCGAGATGGAGAAAACAAGGACGCTTGTCCTCTCTGTCTGCTTGTCCTCCATGCTGCTGGGCTGCACTGAGGTAAGGGACACTCTGGACACCTGTTGCTGAAGACCTGCCTTTGTGTCCATATTCGGAGGGCTGTGATGGAGCTGTGACGGCCGCGCCAACAGTCCAGCCTCCCTGATTTTAAGCACAGTGCCCTGTGCTTAAGATGACTATTGTTTGTCTCGCTCAAGTGTGACCACAGTCAAATCAGGGGAATGAAACATTTAAATGCATCTTAAGTCTAGGCAAATGGAGGTAAATAGAAAAACTGAGTTGTTGTTTGTTTTAGTACAGAGAAGGCATTTCTGCTTGGATTTTATTTTTTACTGAGACCAAAGTCTTTCTTGCAAAGAGTGAAATGATGAATAAAAAAATGAAAATTAAGTTCATTCCTTGACCTTGGAAACAGTAAACATTGTTTTTTATTTATTTGCTCATTAGTAACTTTATCTTGGAATCATTATTGAGGGTTAATCAAAGGGTTGAATGAACCTTTTGTTAAAAACGGATGAAACTCATATTGTTTAATCCCAGCTGTTCCACTTCTGCATAATTATGACCAGGAAATACATTCATAACTCTTCCGCTGCTATATTTATGTGAAATTCAATCATTTTGGCCGACCTTATTAACTTTTTCGTCTTTTTCGTTGTCTTCAGCCAGGAGAGTGTTTTCAGGTGAACTAAATTCGACCTTGAACTACAGGAGAGATGAAATACAGCAAGGAGATGGATGCAAATACATACTGTGTGCAGTCAGGGGACAAATATTTGAGTGCAGAGATGTACTGCAGGCCTCCAAACCAGCTGCAGCAATATGAAAGTTTGAATGTCTTCATGCCTCATGAACTCACGTGGAGCAGCAGGGGCTTGACATTTGCATGGTGTGGCTATCAATGACTTGTTGGCTTGAGACAGAGACGCACTGGGCTGCAGCTGTATCTATGGCATCGACTGAGAGTACAATCCAGCCAGGAAATAATGCAGAGAGAAAAGTGCTGCCGACAAGAACACCATTCCATCTTCTTATTTCTGTTGTTATAATATTATTTAGTAATATCTGTACAACCTCCCTTTTTGTCTTTTGGTTTTTATCATCTATAATTACGTATTTGTTAAAGGGATATTTTACCCAAATTACATTTTTTCTTGCCTACTTCTAGATCCATGCAGATAGTTCTGGTTTTATTTACCCGGGTTTAAAAATGGTTTTCATTTGTGGGCTCATGGCACCAAAAAAAATAAAATTGTAGAGTAGCATTTGTTTTAGTAGAATAGTTTCACATTTTGGGCAGAGTATAATGTGAATGTCAACATCACTCTCATGTCTGTGTCCAAGTACGGAGTCGGAGTCGGATGTGGTTAGCATAGCTTAGCCAAAGACAAGTTACTCACTGGAAGAGTCCGGCGTCGGATATTCTTTTCCCGCTATGGCGAGGGCATGACCCGCCCTAATCTGCCTCTGATTCTGGTCAATCCTGCCGGGTCAGGCCTTCGCCATAGCAGGATTCAAGCAATCAAGCAGGCGGGCGCGGTGACTGTGCACAGCTTCTTGAAGTGGTGTCGTCACAGCGAGGATGCCAGATTTAGTATCATTGTTTACTGTTTAGGAGACAAAAGTAGAGACCTGTCCAAGCTCCGTATCCGGCAACCTGCGCTATAGCCAAAGATGCTGCACGGAGGCGACCGGCAGACAGCAAAACTGTTCCGGAATATCTCCAACATGGAGCGCCCACTAAACTCACACATTGTTGTTTTAACTTCTTTGTTCATGCACGAGTTAAACACTAAAAATACGCTGTGTAGATAAGAGCGCTTTAGAGGTGGTGATAGGTGTATTTGTTATTTATTGTTTTATTATCATGAACTGACCCTTGAATATAAAAGTGCAAGTGACTTATCACATCTCTTGTGCAATGCTTGACAGGAGCTGCTTGTTACAACACCTTGTAACTCCTGTACAAATATAACAGTGAACAACGGCGGCACCATGTCAACTGGTGCCGCCCAATCTGCAGCAACAACCACACCCCTGGGTCACTCACGGGACCTCCAGCGACCTTCCAGCAACTTCCAACTCCCCCACAACTATCAACACTACATCACAGCAGCCCACGCGGTCCTCTGGAGCCACGTCACCAGCTGGGAGCGTTGGGGGACCAGCGGCCCCACGGCTTCAGCTGCAACGTCTGCCTCTTTGCTCGGGCCCTGCAGGCCCCATGCTGGTGCCTGTGATCTCTGTTCTGATCTGCGATGCATTGGGCTGATATCGTATCACAGATTCTGTCACACCATAATAATGCTCTGAAGTGCTTTGTCTGCAGTCTGAGTTCTTTTCCACTTTTGATCACGACTCAATCCCAAGACATGACGTATAATGCTAGGCTTCATATGTAAGCTACGTAAACACAGGATACATTTCTCTGGATGTTTTGGCAAATTAAATGCTAATTGAACTACTATTGGACTCTTAAATGTATTTTTTTATGACAAACTTTAGAAGCTGGGAGGGAAATAATGGGAACCGGAATAACTCACTGCAGCCGTCGTTAAAGTTATCACTTTCACCTGTGCTTCTTCCACTATCCACCCCGTTTGCCCTTGCACTGGTCTCGGTATGAAAAGGATACCCCATTGTATTCAAATAACATCACATTCAAATTCAGACCGTCTGTCGTGAGCCATCTTGTTTTGCTTTTCGTCTCTCATGAATCTGCTCACAGTGTATTTCAGTTCATCTGTGTAATCTTTGCAAACTGATGGCTTTTACAGTTTAGAATGAACATGTTGTCCGCTCTGGGTCAAGTAGTGTCACGTTCACAAATACCAAACTCTGACATCAACTGTGTGTTTATTAATTTGTCTTAATTATCGTCAGATTAACACGTCTTTTCACTGATCTTCCATGCAGCTTCAAATTCAAATAGGGAATCCTGCTTTACATTGTACTTCATTCAACGATGTGAAGCCAAAAATATATCGTCAAGTATTAATCTGTGAGTGTCTCACTAGATTCTACGTATAATCACAGCCATAAAAAGATATAATATAAATAGCTGCAATTTAGTGATTGGAGGCGTTTTTGCTGAACAGAACCAGCAGAGACAAGGTATCTCTTTTCAGCTGGCTCAGTTTTTGCATGTGTGGTCAAGAGCTGGGGTGGAGACTGGGGCAAGGCTTCCTGAATTCAAACAGGTATCAGGTTAAAAAACGGAAAGCCTTATAAAAGGCCAGCCTCTGGGGAAAGAAACAGTGAGTAGCTGTTACAAACAGCGAAGCGTTCACAAGAAATCTCTGGCTGTCTTGTTTGTCCTCAGCAGGAAGTCATCTCTCTTCCACCATGAAGTATCTTTTCCTGGGGCTGTTTCCACTGGGTCTGCTGGGATTCGTCTGTGCACTGGTAAAGATCCTCTTCACTGTAGTAGTACGAAGTAGATAAGTGTGGAAAAAAAACTAAATTGAATGGAAAAAACTTTTGATTATTCTTTTTCGTGAAATTTGTACCGCAAAACTCAAATAAACTCACTCCAATAATCCTTTAGACTTATGTTTTATATCCTCCCCTTGTACTTTCATTGTTAATGCCTTTTGTCATTTTAATCAATGCCAAAATTAGAAACATGCATTCGAAGAGTACTTTTTCCACTTTAAAATATTGTACTCCATGTTATGTTATGTCATAAATATGTTTGTTTCGTCCCTTTTTTCTTCACACATCACACAGGACACAGAACAAACATCCCGTGGTGCCACAGCAATACCCTTCACCTCGAAAACAAACAAGCCAGTTGATGACGACGCCACTGACGACCACAACAACAACAACAGCCCCACAACAACCAGCCCCACTGGAACCAGAACCACAGCCACCAGCCCCACAGGAACTGGAACCATAAGAACCAGCCCCACAGGAACCAGCCCCACAAAAAACGGCCCCAAAGGAACCAGCCCCACTGGAACCAGAACCACAGCCACCAGCCCCACAGGAACCAGCCCCACAGGAACCAGCCCCACAAAAACTGGCCCCAAAGGAACCAGCCCCACTGGAACCAGAGCCACAGCCACCAGCCCCACAGGAACCAGCCCCACAAAAACCGGCCCCAAAGGAACCAGAACCACAGCCACCAGCCCCACAGGAACCAGCCCCACAGGAACCAGCCCCACAAAAACTGGCCCCAAAGGAACCAGCCCCACTGGAACCAGAGCCACAGCCACCAGCCCCACAGGAACCAGCCCCACAAAAACCGGCCCCAAAGGAACCAGAACCACAGCCACCAGCCCCACTGGAACCAGAACCACAGCCACCAGCCCCACAGGAACTGGAACCATAAGAACCAGCCCCACAGGAACCAGCCCCACAAAAAACAGCCCCAAAGGAACCAGCCCCACTGGAACCAGAACCACAGCCACCAGCCCCACAGGAACTGGAACCATAAGAACCAGCCCCACAGGAACCAGCTCCACAAGAACCAGCCCCACAAGAACCAGCCCCACTGGAACCAGAACCACAGGAACCAGCCCAACAGCAACCGGCCCACCAGGAACCGGAACCACAGCCACCAGAACCATAGGAACTGGCACCACAGCAACCAGTCCCATCCCTGCCACAACGATGGGGACCAGACCCACATCGATGACGGGCACGGGTGGATTGACTACGAAGAGCGGACAGAGCCGCATCTTCACCTCTGTCAGTCTGCTGTTTGGATCAGTTGTTCTTCATGGACTTTGGCAGTGAGTTCCCTCTTGAGGCCCAGAGCTGGAGTGAGTCTTAAACTACAGTACTGTTGAACACATTGTAAATCTGAGTTCCTTCTTAGACGATTTGTGATTGAGGAAATACACCATAGCAGTTGTGTTGACCTTTGGATCAACCTGTATGTGTGTGTGTGTGTGTGTGTGTGTGTGTGTGTAATTGTATAATTATTTGTACATTAGTATAAGTATTTGCTTTGTCCTGGTGTGCTCAAAAAAATGATAAACTGAATAGAATAAACAGAATAAAAATAATTATACATGTCTTCTGGTCCATATAAGAAAGCATTCTGAAATGATTTCAGCTTATAGCGACATGGCGCTTTATCCTGGTGGAAGATGTAGCCGTCAGATGATAGCTACGCTGTGGTCATAAAGGGATGGTCATGGTCAGCAACAAGACTCAGGTAGGCTGAGGCGGATGCTCAATTGGTACTGAGGGTCCCAAAGTCTGCCAAGGAAATATTCCCCCGCACCATTACAACCCCACCTCCAACCCACAATTTTCCTGTTGTTAAATGACAGGAGTGACAGCCGGTGTGGCTGCTTAGCCCTTCTGCTTCAAGGTTCCAGCGTGTTCAGCGTTCAGAGATGCTCTTCTGTATGCCTCGGTTGTAAAGACTGCTTATTTGACTTACTGTCACCTTTTATAACAGCTCGAACAAGTCTGGCCATTCTCCTCTGACCAGAGAAAACACGCTCACTGGATATTTTCTCTTTCTCTGTAAACACAAGAGATGGTTGATGCTTGAAAATCCCAATAAATCAGCAGTTTCTGAAATACCCAAACCTGTCTGGCACGTTCAAAGTCACTTTAAAAAAATCAAGTACACTGAGTTTTTTTTTTTCTGTCTATTTTATGCATTCTTCCAGGAAAGGAATCTCAACAATGACCTTTATCCTGAAACTTAAGCTGTGCACATGAGGAAATAATATTTTAACTTATCAAATTGTCAATTATCTACCAGGAGGAAGGGGGATGTATTCACATTTCAATTCATCTCTTCACGATTACTGCATCCTTTTATCTGGCCATAAATGCACCCAATCTGAATAATATAATGGCGTGAAGCTATGTAAGTACAGGGAAGGTTGTATAGAAGCCGTTCACATCCATCATAGTTAAAAATTAAACCAGATGTCAACATCACAATGAGGAAGTTATCCGAATATTTTCCATCATTGTGAAAAATTCCCCTTCGAAAAAAACTAGAATATATTTAATATATAATGTTTACTAAAGTTGCCAGGTGCTCTAAAATGCACAGTAGTGGATTTGAGTTTGGGGTCAAAGAAGATGAGCAGTCGTTGAGGGGTTAGCTGGAGGGGCTTGTTATTATATTTTAAGAATTCATACTTCCTTATAACAGACCAGTGTCATAAAAACTGTGAAGCCTGAGTGTTTGATTGCTGTAACTTAACTATAGTGTTCTAACTTCGGAAACATGTGTCATGACGATGGTGAGCACTTATTAATTAGTGCAAAGATTACATAGAGGCATGCCTCTCACACACACCTCCCCAACCAACTTCCTTGACCAGGTCATACTGTACGTCATAAATTCACCCCTACCCTTCCTGGAACGAGATGTTTTTGTATAAAAGCAGGAACAAAAGGTTTCATCTCAGTTTTCCAGAAGAAAGTAGGAGTAGACCAGGTACCAGTGGAGGAACTGCCACTGCACTATACAAACACATCAGCCTGCCTCCTGTGCAATAGGACATTTTCAGCAACATTTCTGGTGGAACTCTGCATCCTCTTGACTCTCCACCATGAAGATATTGGCTCTGGGATTTTGCCTACAGGCTCTGCTGGCATTCAGAAAGGTAATTCTTTACAAAGTTCTTCAAGAAAATATGCCAAAACACTTTACTATCCCTGTAAAGATTATTTTTTTGCAGTTTGCACATAAGAAGTAACTGGTAAATAATTATTCTTGCATTAAAAACCTTGGCAAAGTCAGGTCAGTGGTTGAGTCATCCATGCAGATTTGTCCCATTGTCCTGAAAAGGTTCGATATGTTTGCCATGTTGGTCAATAGGTCGTGTACAGCCATCACATGTTTATTATACTGCTCTAATAGCAATAGAAACCTGCTTTATGTAATTGTTGTGCAAGTAGCCAAGACAAAACAGATGATGATGATTATTTGAGTGCTGATGGAATAAAGCCAATGCATTCACTGGAATTGCAGTTTAAGACAACATTATAACTGAAAACAAGTAAAAAACGAAGAAGTCTCTAACACAATGACTTGGCTAAATCATATTCAGAGATGGATAGATTGTAACTATGGAAAGTATTGTTGATATTCACTGTAGCTTTTATTCGTAACACTGACCTAAATCATTTTACAACTCTATTCCCAATCAGTTTCCAGTTGGAGCAACGACCACAACTCCACCTGTTTCTATTAATACATCAACTGCTGCCCCAACCACTACTGCAAGTGATCCGACCACAGCAACAACCACTCCCCCAACTACGTCTTCAACTCCTGCTCCAACCACTCATGCAAGTCCGACCACGGCAACAACCACTCCCCCAAATACGTCTTCAACTCCTGCTCCAACCACTCATGCAAGACCGACCACGGCAACAACCACTCCCCCAAATACGTCTTCAACTCCTGCTCCAACCACTCATGCAAGACCGACCACGGCAACAACCACTCCCCCAACTACGTCTTCAACTCCTGCTCCAACCACTCATGCAAGACCGACCACGGCAACAACCACTCCCCCAAATACGTCTTCAACTCCTGCTCCAACCACTCATGCAAGACCGACCACGGCAACAACCACTCCCCCAACTACGTCTTCAACTCCTGCTCCAACCACTCATGCAAGTCCGACCACGGCAACAACCACTCCCCCAAATACGTCTTCAACTGCTGCCCCAACCACTCATGCAAGTGTTCCTACCCCCACCCCCACAGACAATGGCTCAGAAATCAAAGCTTCTCTGCTGTTTTCTGTTGTGCCGTTGTTGCTCTACATGCTCTGCCCCTGAGCTGCAAAAAAATATTTCTGCGTTTAAATGAGGTTTGAGTTGGACTGAATAGATCCAAAGAAAATACTGAAAGATTTAATAAAATATATGTACAATGCAGCATGTACAGCATTTCCAGATTGTTCCTAAATTACTGTTTATTAATGAACTTAAGGTTTTTGTTAAATCAGGTTAACAGCAACATGTGATGTGATGATCTAAAGTCTATGTAGAATTAGGAATAAGTCGTTATTGAGAAAGAGATGTGATGACAGAGGCTCCTGATATATACTGTACGTGTGTCGGAGCTCACCAGAGCAACCCATTCAGTCTAAAGGCTGCAAGCGCTTTATGTTAGACCAAGTCAGTGATGACACAACTGTGATTGCTATACTGTCTGAATGTACAAATATATGAATATATTGACATTATATCAAAAATGATCACATTAATAAAAAAGACAAGCAATATTGTAAAGCTGGTTACCATCGCTCTTTGTTTATAAGTACCATTTGGAAAAAAAGCTTTGTGTAGATACAACATCATGATGAAGAAGAACTGTGCAGCAGATGTATAAAGTAATAAAAACAAATAACCACATAACTTGTTTATTTACATTTAGGTGCATATATTTGTATAATTCAATAAAAGAAGCCTAAGCAAAGCATGTAATCAAATGAGATTCCATAAAATATGAAAAGTAGCAATAGAACATAAAGTTAATGTTTCTATTACAACAGACTGATTCAAGGAAAAAAACAAAACTATATAGATATGCAGCTACTCAAAATGTGTATAACTTGTGTTTAATCTTCAGATCGACAGATGGCCAGCAGAGCCTGTAGATGACCTCCTTTGTACTGTTTCTGTTGGAAAGAAATTATGTTCACATGTAAAACATGCCTATACTTTCCCCTTGAAAGAATAAGAAATATTTTATTTGGATAGAAAACGCATTATCTGAACAATACACACAAAAACTTAGGCGTAATTAATACAGTTTTATGTGTGGGACCCACCTGTAGCGCGGTGTAGAGAGAAGTGCCTGTTAATTTGAGGTAGGCAGCTCGGATACACAGCAGATCTTCCTCCGCGTGAGAAACCATAATCCCCTGCAGTATCGGGGTCTGAAAGAGTGAAAGGTTTTCTGAGTGAATTTCTTTTAAAAATCTCGGACACTTGATGATTTCCCATGTATAGAATGTCAATTACATTACATACTGGTTATGCATTCACTTGAGAAAGACAAATATGCCCTGTTTGTCTGAATTAACGAGATACAGAAGTTTTCATTTACTTGAGAGCTTGATATAAAGGAAGCCTGTTTAGTTTGATTCAGTTTAATTTTGGTGTGCGTCTGAGGCATTGTTACACACTCGTGTCTGTTGCTATTATTTTGTTAACTTTGTGCAAGCCCCTGAGGATTCTGCAGGTGTGTCGACATAAAGCCCATTCTGATCTGCTGGACGCTGCGGTGTTTCTCCAGGATCAGTTGAACTGATATGGAATGCCTCACGGACATAAGATGATGCATCTGAAATGCATTCTGGCCGGCTCGTGGTCACTCAATAGACAATCTGGCAGTTGCGCCCCAGTTACACATTCATTGGGATGTGAATGCTGGATTAAACTAAACAGGTGTGTGACATCTTGGAATGCTGAGGTATCTCGTTCATTTAGAAAAAACATGTGAATGCATCCTGCTGCCATGGTTTAACCCAGTGGTTCCCAAACTTTTTCTGTCAAGACCCCCTTTGATGATATAGGAACATTGGACGACCCCCCCCGCAACCCGACCCCAAATTTTTCTTGGTTTTTAATGAATTGCATTATAATGCATGAACTGTATAAAATATTTTTATTTCTTTCTAAAATAAGTACATATCACTTCACAGTTTATTCTTCAGTTTGTTTAACTGGGGAAAAAAATAGCAATAATAAAATATATATAAAATAAAAAATATATAAAATAATTTGTAAATACAATTAACTTTATCTTTCTCTGTCGCTCCGTATCTTTCTCGCTCTGTGTCGCTGTGTGTCTCTCTCTCGTTCGCGCTCCCTCACTCTCTCTCTCCCTCGCTCGTTCGCGCTCTCTCGCTCGGGCGCGCGCTCGCTCTCTCGCTCGCGCGCGCTCGCTCTCGCTCTCGCTGGTTTTGCCACAGTCGGTCTGTGACATGAGCCGCTCTGGTGGCGTGGTTGGAACACAGTGCATGTCTCCGTCGGTTATTTTATATTGTTTTACCGGTGTATGTGTGCGTCTGTGTGTGTGGGTTGGTGATGAAGCCGCGACCCCCCTGTAGTACCACCGCGCCCCCCCTAGGGGTCGCGACCCCCACTTTGGGAACCACTGGTTTAACCACTCATCTTTGTATATTCTTTTCTCTAGTCTAGGCAGAGGCAAGAGGCAAATGTATCTACACGGAACAATTACAGGAAGGAATTTTGAGACATTCAAATTTAAAGGGATTAAAAGGGATTGGAAACAAACGATACTGTTACTATTATTATACATAGCACATGGGAGACAACACTAACAATGCAGTTCATTTATTTTTATGAATATTGTTTATGACTGAAGTAGAAAAAGAATATCATAGACAAGATTAAAAACAAAGACCATTTCCTTAATAATTACTTGATTAAATCATTAAGTGGTGTGTGAATGAGACATATTTAAACTTGATTCAGAGTCTTTGAACGGATAAATGCGATGATCAATCACTTCATCCATCCCTCAAACAGTCACAGTATAGTTTGATCATCTGATCATCAACTTACATAATCAGAATAAAAGGGACAGTGGATTTTGTCAGCTTCTTACCTTCGTGTTAACTAGTCTTTTGGCGAGGTAGGCGTAAGGGTTTTGGATGCACTGTACTGTCATGGCACAGATATCAAGAAACATTAGTGACTGATTAACATGGACATAACCCACGCAGTATCTCAAACAATATTTACCTAAAACCTTCAAACCCATTCGAATTTCCCCCGAGAACTTTTTCTCCAGAGCCTGATCCACCGTCTGTCCTCTCTGCAGCTCCAGTGCATCCAGGACTGTCAACGAGGGGAACCAACGTATTCATATTTCATAACAGTGAAGACTTTCTAACGCACAGAAACATTATGTGCAAGAACTGTTATGTGTCAGAACAATGTATCGCAGCCTCACCTTTGTTAAGATGGTCTGAGTCTCTAGAGGTCAGTATGTCAATCCACAGTCCCGCTTCACCTTTCTTCCCATTCAGCGAAGCAGAGAGAGACTGGATGACAACAATAAAACACAATCAAAAAGAGGGGAAACCTCAGACTTAGTCTGGCTTACAACCAGGAGGAAATGACTTTTTCTCTAGTACAGTAGTTTTGTGGTTTGCCTGTTTTTCATAAAGTGACACCCAAAATGAGTGATGCTCTGGCAGATTCATTTAAGATGACAGATTTCCCCGTGCAACAGTGCCCCTTATTCCCAGGTGTATCACAGGTGTGATGCATGTTAATGAGTATCAGTGCAGTGTTAAAATGTTGCATTACATCTACTTTATCAAATTAAAATATAATACTAAAAGCTGAAAAGTATCATGGAAAATATTACCTCAATATCTCTTTGAACTCCACTAGCAACAGCTTCTTTCTGTCGGAGGGAGAAAACACCTTTAATTGCTATTTCATATCCAAGATACATTGTTTACATAATGTCAAATGTTTGAAGCTGATTGATTACTAATTACTGACAGTATTAAGGTCTCTAGCTGTACTTCTGAGGTTAAAGGTGACAATAAAGCAAATAAATATATAAATTACATTCAACAAAGCCAAAAGAAGTTTAGAAAAGTCTCCGCTGGTTTCTCCTTTCAGTTCCTTGTCCAGGTCCTTCTTGAACACTGAAACAAAGGGTTATACGGATTAGTGGGTTTTAAATGTTCAACAACAATCAACCCCGCCAAAATAAAACACATGGGAGAAAGATTAGAAAAGTTCTGTGATTTACATTGTTTGTACGTGGCGCTGATTTCTCGAAGCTTCGCTTCAGATTGTGTACACAGGATCTCCAGCAGTGTTTCCTCATCTGTGCCGAAACCCTGCAGACAGACACACACACACACACACACACACACACACACACACACACACACACACACACACACACACACACACACAGCGCATACTGTATATATATATATCCTGGGATAGACAGACAGCCAAGGCAAAAGCCACCCAAAATATGTACACAAACACCCACTCACCACCATGGCCTGTTGCAGGCGATAAACCTCATACTGCAGAGAAGGCATCAGCAGCTCCAGCAGCAGAAGCTCTAGTTCTCCACCCACAGCTTTCTTCACACCAGCTGCCAGGTCCTGCCAAGTCAGAATAGACAATAAACTCTCTGCTGACTCTCCATCAAACAGCAACTATTACTGAAGGCCTTTTTAAAAAAAGAAAGAAAAGTGAAAGTCCTGCATTCAAAGTTCTTTCTCATTCTCATGTGTATGAGTATCAAAATAAACTTAAAGTTTAAGTACTTATGCATGAATGTGTACACATGCTATTTTTTTTTATCCAGGTAGCTTAATCCAGTGAATTTCAACCGCTGTGCCACGGCACCAGTGTGCCGTCAGGTGTGCCGTGGGAAAATGTCCAATTTCACTTAATGAGTCCAAAAAAACATTATTTAGTTGTTGGAAATACGTTGCCATTGTTGAGCGTCTGAGCTGCACTATAGTGTCTGGCTATAGTAATAAATACTCTTCCATGCCAGTGGGTGGCAGTAGGTACCGCAGTAACGACCGTGTTCATTTAAGACAGTGGAATGAAATGACGCGCGGGAGAAGTTGCGGAGAAATATTTGAAAAGGAAAAATGCTGACTCTGAACTGGGCCCTGGACAAAATAACCCAGATGAAAGGCTGAGTAAGGATCAACACATTGAGAGACTTGGCATTAAATTGTCAGCATATATCCGGCCCTCGGTACAACGGCCCCCCAGAAAATACCATGTTTATGATAACTGGCCCGCCACACCACAGAGCTCCGGGACGAAAAGTGGCGATGTGAGCTGACTTTATGTGCAACATAACGAAGCATCTCACCGCGCTAAACCTCCAGCTTCAGGGACGGGGACGTGTGATCACAGTGTGATCACAGACATGTGTGATGCAGTAAAAGTCTCCACCGCTGTGTTCCCGACTGCGCATTTTGCTGATAAACTGGGCGCACTTGGCACGGAGTTCACTCTGCGATTTACCGACTTTGCAGCTCAGAAATTTAAATCTGAACTGCTCAGCAATCCGTTTGCAGTTGACGTGGAAAGAGCACCTGTGGAGCTGATAGACCTCCAGTGTAATGACACTCAAGGTTAAGTGTGACTCTGAGGGCGCTGCACAGTTTCCAAGCTTCACCCCTGAAACGATGCCTTAACTCCGCCTACATGCTGCTCACACGCTCTGCATGTTTGGGAGCACATACCTGTGTGCGCAGCTGTTCTCTGTGATGAAGATGAACAAAAACCCACACAGGAGTCGTCTCACTGACGCACACCTTCAGTCCATCTTGAGGGTTTCCACAGAACTTAACCCCAGATATTAATGAACTGGCAGCCAAGAAAAGATGCCAAACATGGCTCTGTATGCATAAAATAATGTAGCCTACCTAAACATGTATTCTTTTTGCACTTTGTGCAATATCCCTTCTATACTGTTTATTAAATGGTGACTCTATTTGGCCCTCAACGTAGTCACAATTTCTTATTTTGGCCCTCTCTGTGATTGAGTTTGACACCCATGACATATATGCTGTATTATGCTAAAAGGTGTCATTTTGTAACGTTTTTGGTTGTTGGTGTGCCGCGGGATCTTTTTAATGTAAAAAATGTGCCGCGGCTCAGAAAAGGTTGAAAAATACTGGCTTAATCCATGATAATACTTCATAATGTATGTGTTGATTTATATTTTAATATTACAAATCCGAATCTGCAAAGTAGCCAATAAATAATGTCAAATAAATGTAGTGGTAGTAAAAAGTACAATATTGGTCTCCATCATTTAGTGACTTAAGTATAAAGTAGCATAAAATGGAATTATGCAAGTAAAGGAAGTACCTCAAAATTGTACTTAAGTACAGTACTTGAGTAAATGTAGCCTAGTTACATTCCACCACTGGACGCCTTGCTGTATTTGAATGTGTTTCATTCTGTTTTTATTCTTGTCCTTTAGCAGTATTATTGAGCCGCTTGGTAGCAACCGCCTGTACTAAGACGTGTAAAAGCTTAAAATGTAACAAGAGGGGTATTTACTGACATACGTTATATCGTAGAACAAAATGTTCAAATCCCTTAAGCTTGTGTTGACCACAGACCTTATTTCAGACGTATCACCAAAAAACCCACTGACATCGAGGCGAGGGAACCGGAAGTGAAAAGATGCTGACTGATTTTCAGGTTTTAGGACTCATTACCTCACCACTCTATGGACCCGTAAGAGTGTGCTTCATGACAATTTAAATAACAATACCAGTTCTGTGTTGGACTTCCCAAAGATACTCTGATAGGCTGTTACTATGCAACTCAAAGGAGATTCCTGCCGGTTTGACCACAAAGTGTCGGTGTGGTAGTATCTGCTAGATGCTATCACCTCATTGTGTAAAAGAAACAGTTTATGTATCTACAGCATCATATTCATGCTCTGTGATATTACTTTAGCGTATACCGCTCCCTCTCTAAACAAAGGTGTGTCCTAAACCCTTAGAAACCTGTCTAGATAATGTTTGTGCAGCAAACACTCGGAGGTTACAGATGAACAAACACACACATTTGCAACACACAGTATCGTCGTTGCAACTCAACACTCTGTTGTATTGCATGACCTGGATTCTTGTGAGGAATATTCTACATTTTAAACTGTTACTCTGAATGCCATGTTTTAGTTTCTACATGCTTCTTATAGAACCGTTTTCATCTTGTCAGATTCGGTAAGAAGTGCTGCGTGTCCTGACCTTTTGTGTAATTTCTTCGAAGGTCTTGGCGATCGCTTGTCTCTGAGCGTTGGTCCGATTGGTTAGGATTCTAACCAGAGTCACCGCATCTGAGCCAGGTACACAATGTTAGGAAACTACGTTTAATCATGGGGAGAGGGATGAAACAGTAGGACTGTGTACAGCTTCATGCAACATTGATGGTCGACAACACCGCTTTCTAAAACCAGTTTTATCAGCAGAAGTACCTTTCTTCTCCAGCGCTGCCTGGATCTCCATGGCATCCTCGTCAGGGCGGAAATTAGGGAAGGGTCGCACCGTTCCAAGGGTTCCCCAACACATGATCTACATGATGAATAGCGAGAGTAAGAGAGGGGGAAACAAACAACTCTGAAATCAAAAAAAGAAGAAGAGGAAGTAGTAGTGGCTTGGAGAAGTAGTTCGACAACATAAGTGCTGAATTAGTAACACAGTATTGTGCTGCTCAGTCTTAAACATCACATTCCACCACGCACATAGTGACTTTTGCTGATAACGTTAGAAGGAATGCGGTTAATCAGAGAACACAAGACACCAGATTACTTTATCTGAGACTGTGGTGTCTTGGTAACTGAGTCACAAAGCGACGGCAGAGGGAAGACGGAACGGTCTACTTACATGCGATTGGAAGTACTCAGGGTCCATGGCTTTGTTTGAACTGCAAGAGATGAATGGTCCACACACATGCAGAAATATAGAGTAAATAAATAGCACACACACAGGAACGAGGGCACAGTATAGTTGAAACGACACCATTTGATAGTGTCAATAGTATAGGGAAAATTGAAACAAACCTGATCAATCACTTGATCACAGTTTATTCATGACTTGTATTTATCTCAACAAAACAATTAGACTTTAACCTCTTTAGCCCGAACGAGTATTACGTATTATCCATAAGGGACTAAGAAGCCCAACATGACAACAAACACATGACAAAATCACACACGAACATTTTCTCACAGTACCTTTAAAGAATGCTTATTTTTCCTACCTGTAACAGAACGCTGTGGCAGCTGCAGGAAGGTGTGGAGGCAGAGGAGATTTCTTTTCACAACCTCCTGGAATCAGCCCTGTATCTCAGTCCCACCCTTACTGTGCCACACCTTCTGCAGATCACCCACCTGACTGTGGATCAGTCAGCTGACCAATCGGTGCCGAGCACCCTCACGGCTTTGCCAGCACCATTGGTCGGTAGAATTACTGTGACAACCCCAGTTGTAAAATACTGACATTCCTCGCAGGGAGGGAATCCAGACATGCAGGTTTGTTTACAGGTCGCCTTCGTTGTGAAATGACCATGAACTGTACATCCTGACGCTGGTCTGGCTGAAAATGTGAGGAATTGCTTTTGTGTTAGATTATGCAAGGAATCCTCTTCGTTGAAGGATTGTTTAGTGTGAATGTTTTCAACCTACAGCTTTGTCCTTTTACAGCCCGCCTCCAAGATGGAGCACATGTCTGATAAACAAGCCCACCAGGCAACATGCCAGGTAGGTCAGCGAGCGGCCAGCTCTGGTTTCAGAGTAAAACAGATCTCCCTGAGACTGGTGTGCTTGCGTACAACCCGATTGTCTTTTGGCTCCAAAACCTGAAGGCTGAATTGTGTCACAAGATATAACAAAAGTTTTTTTTTAGCACCTGCATTTGTGGCTGCAAGTGATAACGATCTAATACTCCACAAAAACGCTTATCGGCCCTTTTCCCTTCAAGAGAAGGGACAGAGGGCCAGAGACGTATCACATCCACTTTCAAACTCAGCAGGCACAGGTTACAGTTCATACAAGTTATTGTGTCTCACTGAAACACCCAGCAGAACACCATTTGCCCCATAAGGGGATTTCTAACAGGATACGCAGCATGATAAAACCATTGAACAAGTGCATCCAATGCTCTGTGTGGCTCTCACTTGTACCTGCTGCTCACCTGCAGAGCACAAAGAAATACGAGACCTGTGTGGTTATTACAAACAAAGCTGATCAACAGCAAGCTCTTTTTCTGCCTCTTGGTAATGTTAATCTAAGATTTGCTGCGCTCAACATCCATTTCAACAAAAAACGGCAAAGAAAAAAAAATGAAATCAGAAGAGGCAAAGCTTTCTGAAGAAAACGTAAATGAAGTGTACGTTGAAGTGTAAGTGCAGTCATTTACAAAGTAAGAGATAAAAGCAGTTGAGATGTAATTTAAAGTATTAGTTATTGAAATAGTTGAATTACTAAAATTAGTATTTCGCTACTTATTCAGTTATTATTTTTCCTCTTTTGGTCGTTCATTGATTAACGGTTGTAACTATTTGAAATTCCGCATATCTCAAATAGGAGATACACATAATAAATAATAATGAACGTGAATACTGGACCATCAGCAGACGTGTTTCCTTCTTGTTGGCTTGGTGCATTTCAGAAAGCCATTAACCATAGCAACACAAATCAATCCCTCACCCTGCTTTCAAACAGCCGGGGGAACTGAAGAGATTAAAGCATGAATGGACAGATTGCAGGGATGGGAGGTATAATGGAAGTAAATGAACCAACAAAATAGTCCATTAAAGTGGAATGAAAGCCAGAAGGACATCAACCAAATAATTAACTCCGCACCAGACATCTATTTGATATTGATCAGCACTGAGAGGAAACATGTGATCAGTGCTGATCACCGATCTGACCCTTTCGATTATTATGTTTTTTTAAACATGTATAGCATAAGGAAACATAACACCCGAGTACTTATTACAAACAAAGCTGATCTAGCAGGTTGTTTGGCCTCATGACAGTATACATTTTAGAAATCAGGATAAAAGTTTTCAGCAAAAATATTACTGATGATTCTTTTGAAATCAATGAGACAGCTTTGTTTTATTTAACAATGTTTGTGTTTTATTCAATATTTCAAAACCACTCCCTCTTACACAACATCTGACGTCACCTCTTTAGTATCAAATATTAACATACGCTGATGCGGACTTTATAACAAACAAGAAACAGGATGGCTGCACGCACAACTGCACAGCACGATTCAATGGGATATACGGCACACGTACATACAAGCAACATTTCCCACAAAACAAACATTGATACACACAGTACATATAAAAAAATACCTTTAAAAAAAAAAAGAGCACAGCGTTCATTTATTGCACACTACACATTCGATTGGCTTCATTTGTCCACTATCTGCAGAAAGCACTGGTAAGCCACATGCTGTTCGCTCCAGGTAAACCAGAGCTTGGTTTGCTCCATTGTAAAAGAATATAAAAGTATCAACTACAGCTGCTGTAGAAGGCAGGGAATTTGCAGGAGCCTGAAATCATACCAGCAGGGAGATTCTCCTTTGAATAGTGCTTACGTCCGATACAGGTCAAAGTACAATACTAAATCATCAATGAATGGTTCTTGTGTCAGGGTTTATATAGTTCAGAAGATCCTCCAAAATACATCCATTCTTTCTTTCCAACTAAACCCAGTCGCTGCAGCAGGTCAAGGCACTGACAGTGTTCTGTGATTCTGGTCTTTGCATACAGAAACAAATACTTATGATTGGAAGAAAATGCAACAATTTCATGAGAACACAACACAAAACTCGACAAAGCACTCAACTGTCTGGTGCAGCTCTTCAGGGCGGCAACTGCATTCTTACTGTCAGAGTGTTCGCACTAGTTACATGGATCACGTAATAAAAATAAATAAAAAAGAAGAAATGGCTCCGAGAATATATTAGGAGAAACTGTGGAGTTGTCGAAGCACTGCTGAGCAAAGCTTAGTGAAGAGAAACATGCGGTTTGTATAGCCGGTTACAGCAGCTCTATCTCCCACTGTTGGCTTGGCCTCTCGTTATCCTCTGGCATAATCACCACGTGGTCCTTGTCGTAGGTTTTGCCACCTGAGGAAAAGGAAAAATAATCATGTTAAGTTCAAGTTAATATGTTAATAAATAATGAACATCCAGAAGAAGAAAAACTGTTTTTTTGTGTCACACAGTGGTGGAATGTAACTGAGCACATTTAATCAACTATTGTTTATTCGACAGCAATACCACCCGGCTGTAAATACAGCGGTTAAAGTTACCACGAAGAACTTTACATGTAAAAAAAAAATGTAAGGCTATCAAATTCACAACCTTATTTTGAAAAAGGAATTACTCTTACAACTTTGCATACATTTTTAGCATATTAAAGGAAGCACATCGTTATATAAATGCTAATGCGAATCAGCCAGTGCCCATGTGGCTTTTTTTCTTTCCTCATACCTTTAACATCCAGCACGTAGCCAGGGAACATGAGGCTGGTGATGAGGCCTCTCATCTGGGCTGTCCAGGTCTGGATAGGCTGCCGGGTCTCTGTCCACAAAACCACTTTGGCTGCCGGCTCTATGTTGCCCATCACCTGAAGGCTCATGGTTGGAGACAACTACAGCACACACACACACACACACACACACACACACACACACACACACACACACAGCACATGATTAGAGCAGCCCATTGTTAAGTCAGATGACAAGTTCAGGTTTTGGTTGGCAAGATGCAGCCAACGCTAATTACATTTCAATCATGCCGCATTACCTTGCTCTTGATGAAGCCATCCTGATAGAACCAGATGTCACTCATGGGCTCCACCTCTGGTGTCACCACCACTCGTCCTGATTTCATCTCCTCCACGCCGCCCTGGACAGACAGGAAGTGACCTCTCTCTTTGTTCTTGATGCGTAGAAGGTGGCGCTTCTGCGGGAGGCAAAACATCACAACACATTGTCATCACAGAGTCAAAGATCATCATTAAATACCCAAGAAATAACATATTGGTTTACATTTGTCTTTTCATTTAAACTAGTTTACATAATTTCCACCGTTTAAAGAGAGGTATTATGGGAAACAAGCTTTGTCTAGCAGTGGTGTCTATCTTGCTGTTTGAGATATTAATTAAGTGCTGTATAAGCATGAAACCGATACATTGTGTAAGGAAATCAAATTTCCCTTGGGTGTTTTCGTGACTGCATATTGCACTGTTGTGACGGTATCGCGGTGACAAAAAAATCTCCCAGACCGCATTCTGCCACGATGACACAGAGTCATAAGGTGAAAACAATACTAACCACACGCTGTGGCAACAGGTATCGATGACTTGTTCACAAACCTGTCGAACTGGGAACATTGAGCCAATGCTCTGTATAGAGCTGAACTTTGGCCAGTTGGCGATTTCAATTGGTTCCAGTAAGAATTGGCGCCCCCTGTAGTCGCTGTGTTCATATATCACCCAACTGCAAAGGAAGAGAGACAACATTAGGCGCCTAACTATCACATGGCCTACACAGGGACCCGAAATAAGGTGTTCCATTGTGACAGCTGACGATCAATCCTTGACGGTCCACTTCTCTAAACTCCCTTCCTGTCATAAAAATAAGCTGCCGCTCGCAACAAAAGCTGGACAGCTGCTTAACGTACCAGCCGCTGTTGACTTTGACGGACAGGATGTGGTTGTTGAAGCCCTCTTCGACCATGTTGGGGATCTCTGTGTCGATGGTGATCTCTCTGCCCTCCAGACACTCAAGGCCAAACAGAGAGATGGAAGGAACCGAGAGCGTCTAAAGAGAGGGAGAGACAGAGGGCGGATCAGAGCAAGGCACAGGAAAGAACACAGAATGTTTTGTTTTTAAACACAATTGCCTCCTCACCATTGGCACGACCTTGACAGAGCGGATGGTGGAGCCGGTCGGACATCCCATGCTGGTTAAGTTGGGGTAGTCTCCTTCAGATAAGACGTACATGTTTCCAGAGTACTGTTCATCCGCGTAGAGCACCCAGCTGAAACACAGATTATGTTGTTGTTCAGCCTTTGCATTGGGAGCCTTTTCACACATTATTCTTTATGCTCTTTTCTATTTCACAGACTCCAGTTTCCTTTCTTTTTGGATAACTGTAATGCTTTGGTAAAGGCTCCTCACCTTCCCCCCGACACTCGGCAGGACTTGGTCAGGAATTTTTCGGACAATGCTTCCTGGTTGAGTTTAAAGTTGTGACACTCGCCCTGGAAGTCTGGCTCAGAGTACAGTATTATCTGACAGGAAGAGATGGAGGTAAACGAAAGAGGTTAACACATTTATGACCTCAAGCCTTTTTTTCTAAGCTGCCCCCAAGAAGGAATTATTATTATCTTATTTTCAGCTGTAATAAGTTATAGCAACTACGGTGATTACAGGCTTTTCATACAATACAGAATATAGTGTTAACTATTTCATATTTCACCTGCAACATTAATCTTTGACTAAGGTAAAAATCCACCCTTGTGCTCTGAAGCGCAACAGTTTTATGGATGGATCAGTGCCCAAAGAACAAAAATGTGATTTTGCCAGCATGGAGCATATGATCAAGCTTGTGCCAAAAATTGTAAATTAAAGTTTTGCACCACTGCGTGCTGTGACAGACACCAGATAGAGAAAAAGGACAACTGAAGGAAAGTGATCAGGGCTATATCATAGGTTTCATTAGAGATGTGTGTGCATCCGTTTTAAAATCCCTACTTTCTGTATTTTTCTCTCTGATTTGACACCTATAATAGCTACGTTTTCTCTGCCGATAGTATGCAGGGACTGCAAGACTAAGATGGGTAAAACATCGTAAAAGGGAGAAAGTCAAGGCAAAATACCTCAATCCTGGTGCTTGAGCCGTCACTTGGGGCCTAAAAGTCAACACAACAAAAATGTAAGCACCACCAGAACATGAACACGCTGATCAAATGAATAGTTTGATGCCTTCACAGCGGCCCTCACCAGTAGGATGGGCTGCACTGAGCAGATGCGAGAGTCCTGAGAGCCCCAGTCGGCACAGTTGTTATAGAAGCCTTTCTCTAAGATGTACTGGTTACCAGAGTAGTCCACATGGGAGTAGGCTATCCATCTGTAAGGATGACGAACATTTACCAGTGGTAATTGTGATACGTTTCCCCTTCACTGAGCGGTAAAGTAAATATTCTGTAGAATCCCAATCGACTTACGCCCCGCTGAGTACGTTGATGGATCGCGTGGAGGTTTTGTACTCAAACAGCTCCACATCGGGAATGGCCTCCGTCACCTCGAAGGTGTTCTCCTCCTGCTCGCCCTCCTCCTCTTCCTCTGGCTGTTCAAACATCACCATCAAGGGGTCCGTCAGGTCCTGCAGGGAAGCAAGAAAATGGGTTGACTTAGCGAAACTACTGGCTGGAATAGGATTCTGTCATGTTTTGACAATTATCGGAGAGACAATGTTAGAACGCAAATATAGTGAAGACTAGCAAACGGTACTTGAAATTCAAACCATGTTTTAATGTATGTTTTAAGATCATTATATTACATGTATGAATCAGGTCAATCATGGTTTTAGAAGATTGTTAAAGTCGTTTATGTTTTATGTGTTTTCATTATGGTTGTATACTGTCTGTTGTTTGTAAACCATACCATTTTAACTTAATGAATCTGAATCTAAATCATAACTCTGATGTCCTGAGCTGCAGTTCCATGCGACTGGTATCAGGACTACAGCGGCCATTTATTGGAGTGCAAAGTCACTTTTTAGATTAGATAAGACCGATAAAATGAGATCATTACAGCAGCAAAAGTAAAGTCAAGACCACTTAAACCCAGGCCAAGTCGTGACAAAGACCGGAGTGTATCGAAGCTGAGGGGTTGAGTCCAAGCCAAGAGCAAGACCAAGACCAGTGGGAGTCCCACTCTGCATGACACGCTTACGATACAACGTGAAACCATGCAAACCATATGCACTCCTCAAATTGATCTGGAAGATCCACATTCCCATAAGAACAACCACAGAAAACAAATGATGATTCCTCTTCATTCACCTCTGTATACTGTATATGTGTGTATGTATAAGTGCACTAGTGCCCGAGTACTGAAACACGCACATACAGTGCAGTACATAAGCCCTGAAAAAGAACATCAAATATTAATAACAGAAAGGGATCAAGCACAATTTGCATGCACGCAAAAAACATATGCAGTTCCAACAAAAAAACACGGAGAGGACGGCATTTTTTGTACTGTAGGTAACATTACATGTCATTGGATTCTCATTACAAAGAGACAATTAAATCTGCATTTTGCATTCAGCGGGTGCCACACCTTTCCCTTTTAATTTGGATTCAAACATTTGAATAATTACTTATTAACAAAACACTAACTCCAGTGAAATATTCCTCTCAACTTACTGCTCGTATCACCCTGACAGAGCGCAGCTCGGCATCGTGGCCTCCCCACACCCTCCAGTCATGGTACTCTCCCTCCTCCAGCAGGTACTGGTGGCCCCGGAAGCCCTCCTTCTCGTAGCCCACCCACCTTCAGCGACACAGAAGAGGCACGGGGTTAAAAGGAAACATGCATAATGCTCCCATCATTTTGAGCTATCTGATATTGGCTGTCCGCAGTGCTACTTAATCATTAATGATCGCTAAGAAGTCTTTACATGGTTCAGCGAATACAACCATTGCAACGCAGCACTCACATTCCTCCCTGTACTTTAAGGGAGCCGACGTTGTGCATAAAGGCCTTCTGCTGCTGCTCTGCTCTGGTCATGAAGTCCCTCGTGTTGGTGGTTATGGTCCTCGATTTCCCAGTGAAGTACGGCTTGTCGTAGATCACCATCTGGAGACAACAGGGTGTCAGTTACAATCAGGGTGCACTGAAGTATTACTTTGATTTAGCAGCAATTCATTAGCAGTATTTGTGCTCTGTTACCTTTGGTTCACTCATATTTTCCACTCTTGGTTCACCCTGTGATAAAAGAATGAATAAATCAACTTGCTGCAAACAGTTAGGGGACATACTTTTATGCAGAATACGTAAAGAAGATAAATTGTAAATGCTTCTAACAGCGCCACTTACTACTTTGAGTGGATGTAGGGATCCCACATAGGGCTGTTCCACTCCCCAGGCCGCAGGGTTGGAGAACCCCCCCACCTCAAGGACACGTGGTAGGCCCTGGAAGAAGGGATGTGCGTACACCAGCCATCTGAGCGGTAGAAAGAAAAGACAGCAACATTTGTTTGATTTTCAAATCAGATTAAATGAAGCACTAATGGAAAGTTATCACGTGAACAACATTATTATGCAAATTCCACACGATCATAGCTCATAATTCAGAACTCACAGCCCAGCATTGATGATGATAGAGTTGGCCTTGATGGGGAAGCCAAAAATCCTGGCATCTTCAGACGTATCTCTGAAGATGACCTTCTTCCCTTCTGCGTTCTCCTCGGGGAAAAGTGCGATTTCTGGGACGCTGTAGTCCTGAAGAGGGGACAGAGAGAGCCCATCAATGTCACATAACGGAGAAAATAACAGGAGGTAATGCTGCAGTCCTGCATGGACTGAGGAAACATGTGCGGTGGTTGGCTCAGTGGGAACTGTACTGAGTTACAGACACAGAGCACACTAAAGATGTTGCTGCTTGGTTTTTGTTGCAGCGTTAAAAAGGTCACGGGACTATAAAAACTGTGACTATACAGTTAAAGAGATGTGAACAACATCAGAAAAAAATAAAACATTTGCTTGAGTTCATCAAATAAATCACTCCTTGAAATATTTGACACTTCATAGACTTCTGAAAGTCAAAGCAACAGGTGCATGCTCCTGCTTTTGACACCAGATGGTGCTACTGAGTTAAAAGAGCACATCGTCACTGACAAGCTACAGTACAAAAATATTCAGCCTTTCAGCATTAGATAACAATGTTAAAGAGAAAATACATAAGCCTACAAAGAACGATTTCACTGTACTTTATCACAACTGATCTAAAAGGAAGGAACTATTTTTGTCAACAACAGAGAGAGAAGTGAACTTGTCTTACCCTGACAGCTCTTCTGAGAGATCCGATGATGAACCTCTTGGCTGGCTTGGTCGGCACATCACTTGTTTCTCCGTGCTGCTCTCCGTTCTGCTCTGCCTTCTGCTCTGCGCTCTGCTCTTCAGCCTCTTCCTCTCCATTCTGCAGCTGCTCCTCTGGACTGAACGGGTAGGTGAGCTCTATGTCTCCCTCGTCCAGGGCGATCTTCTCGCCTTTGAAGTTAGGCTTCTCATACAGCACCCATCTAGGGGAGGAAAAAAGGGGCACAAGGTTAAAAACCTCCAATGTACTTATGATCTATGCTTCTGGGCCTGTGTTTGTATACAATTCATAGCCCCCCTGTTGATTGAAAACAGTTTCACATCACATCGCTGCATCTTTATTCTGAAATCGAACAAAGCAGTGTTCACACATGGGAGACAGAAGGATTGGTATGATTGGTTAAAGTGAGACTTTGTTACTTTTAAAAGAAGAAACACTTTCTCCCTCCTACAGATCAAAAGCTGGATTAATAAGCAATAAAATGCACCATTGACCGATTCAATACACTCAATACACACACTGGTAGGACCAGTAGCATATTGTGGCTAAAGTTCGCTGGTGTTACCAAACTTTGTGTAACACTTTGGTTCTGACTTAAAATCTGCAAAAATAACCACATTGTGATCAGCGTGTTGTGTGAAGAACTCATTGGTAAAAACACAAACATTGTATCTGCTAAACATCAGCAATAAAAGCGCTGTCATTGTGAGCAGGTTAGGATGCACTACTCAGTCAGCTCACTGACTTTGTGACTCTTCTCCACTGTTACAACAGGTTTTAGCATTATCGCATATTTGACACTTGTCCTGGACATCTGAAACATCACAAGGGGCCCCAACTAGACACTGTCACCAGTGGGTTCACCCGTCTAAAAGCTTGAGAACCACTGATTTAATACTTAACATTGCATTGTATTTTTTTAAGCTTATCCAATGTTTTGTAGGTCTAAAAAGTAACAAGCAATCAAGGCTGTCAAATAAAAGTCATCAAAGGAGAAAGTACCATGAAATGGAAACACTCAAGCATAATACAAGTAGCTTTACATTGTACTTAAGGACAGTGCTGCTTGACCAAGATACATCTGTTAATAAAAGAAAGTAGATCTTAGTTTTAACCTGGGCCAAAAAAGTACATAAAAGTCTTTAATTAGAGAAGGAGCTGTGGTTTTGGCAGTGGTGCCGTGTATCGATACATGAGATGAGATGGCAGTATAATTATCTCGTTGTAGGAAGCCAATCAAGCCTGGTGTTGGTGGTGCAGGTCATAGCAGCAGTACCATCAGTGCTGGTTCACGTTGCTGGCTGTGTTAGATAAAACATTCCACATCTGACGCAAGTGTGTGCTTCAGCATGTGTGCATGGGTGTGTTAACCATGTAAAGGCATTTGCATGTCTACAGCGCATCAATGGCTGTTTTGTTTTGATGAGGGGTTTATTATAACTAATTACACACCTTACAGTTCAAGAGGAACAAGGTGTGGAGGTGTCACCCTATCTACCTTTGCAACTTTAACGATCTGCAGATGCTTGTGTTTATTGGAGTGCCAAATATTTGTTGTTGGTGGTGGCATGGAGGTGCAGATATACTGATGTTTGTTTGACTGGTTTTTGAGTGTGCTCTTGATGTACAGTGTTGTCCCACGATGCAATACACAAAGGAAATGTAGGTAACTATGACAGTGAAACAGTTAAAACAGTTAATTCTTTGGCACAATAGCATGTCCTGTGTCGTTTCCTGTAAAAAAAAAAATGTTAAGTACAATACGCAGATTTTCTTGTGTACTAACTGCAAAAAACTGGATAGCAAAAGTACAGTTGAGCCACTCACCCTCCTCTGAGGACCCTGATGGAGATGGTCTCCTGCAGCTCCCAGGGCGTGGCATCGATGACATCGCCGCGCACCTCGTGCCTCTGGCCGCACATCCCTGGCTGGTCAAAGATATATATCTAGAGAAAACAGAATAGATCACACTGGGGGTTGCTCATTTCAGCAGGGCAGACGTTTGTCATTTACTTGGACGGTGAGAATGATACAATGGCAGACCGGATACGATTACTAGTAATGACAAGGAACTGCTGTAGCCAAGAGCTCAACCTGCTGCAGAAGAATCCTTTATGTGGTTATGGAAAATTACAGATTGGTGTCAATATTATCTGGTGGCATTATCTCCAGTTTCATATCCAAGCATGAATATTAAATGTCATGCTAAACCCCCTCAGACATCTGATACAAGAATGGTGCAATGTAGAAAGTAACAGTATATGGGTAGAGTTGCACGGTAGCATAAGTACGGAATATTTATTATTAGCATCTGCAAAACGAAAAAGCAGAGTGCAATTTTGCACAAATAAAAAAGAGATAAAGACATTTTAAACACGGATGAATACTTAAATCAGTGTATGAAAAGAATGAAAAGAGTAGTTCTCTTCCTCGAGGAGGTTCTTTGCTCCTCGAGACAACAAGAGCTCCTAAAACACCCTGTTCTCGTCTACAGTGCTGACATGTTTCGTCCATTCAGGTCTGAAGCCCTGGAGCATGGAAGAGTACGCAGGAGCTGATCCTAAATGTCAGCTCCACCTCTAGCTTTCAGGATCGCTCACGGACAACCCGCAGCTGCATGCAGGAGCATGCCTGACATTTGAAAGTTAATAACGTATGTGGGATGGAATGGGCATAAGTGTGCAGTTTATCAATCACAGCCTGAAATACCTGTCTGGGACGTTTGTTTGGTTATCTGGCAGAGCGAAGAGTTAAACCAGACAGTCTGCTACGGCTACTCTGAATGGGTTATGAATTAGCAGTTCTGGTTGATGTTAATCGCAAACACATTCAATGAAAAAAATAGTAGTGTGAAAGTCTACCCTCAGGTAAAGCACTTCATGTCCATGAGTGAATGAACAGCATAATGAGCTTCACAAGAAAGCTTTGGTAACAGACAGCAGTCTTTGCAGTTCTGCTTCTATAAAGCTACTCTATTACATTTGTTACGTGCGGACACAATTCAGTGACTGAAAATGGCTTCTAAAATGTAGTGTTAATATTGCCTTCTACATTTTTCGTCATCATTTATAGAAAACAAAACCAATCTACCTACATTTTCTGCATAAATTGTATGTATTTATGTCTTAAAAAATAAATCTGTCGTAAGAAATGCATTGTGACTTATAAGACTAAGAGTATATCAGTTGGTCTATCTGTGCACTTTGGAACAGGGTGCTGTGAGCTAAATGCTAACATCAGCACCCTAGCCTGCTCACAATGGCAAGGTAGAACGTTTACAATGTTCACAATTTTGGTTTAGCGTGTTAGCATGCTGGCATTTGCCAATTAGCTCCACACACAAAGTACATCCCAGGCTGATGGGAACGGTGATAGTTTTTCAGGTCATACACTAAATTGTTGTACATGTTTAAATTGTGACCTGATGTCGATGATGGCTTTACAGTGGGCCGTCAAAGTCACTGGGATTCATCCTCTGGGCATCATAGTTATCGCTACCAAATTTAATCGCAATCTTCGTATTCAGACACTTTATTCTCTATTGCCTCCTTTCTATTCTACAGTCCAGAGGCTGAAATGTCAGCACGAAAAAAAAAAGAAGAGGTGATTGTTTATCTAGGCAGAGTCAAATTCCACAGAAACACATCCCTCACAGTGATATCGCTTCCTGGTCCCAGGTAATCAGTGACAACGCTCAGCTGTGTGTGCCGTGTGGAGACTCACCTTTCCAGGACGAGGATTGAGCTTCCCATGCTCCTTCTCTTTAGTGAGCTGTGGACAAAGAAAAGAAATATATTTCAGCAAACTTTCTACTTGACACATAGTGTTTAGCAGAGCATTTTCTTTCCTTTTTCTGACACCTTAAAGCATTTCATTTATATGATTAAAAAGATAAAAGGTAAAAGCCAAGATCAAGTTCAATGCTATTAGGTAAAAAATAATAATAATTTGGGCTTTAATCTTGGCTTTTTACTTATTTATTTATTTTCCATTTACAACGACCCTAATACAGATCCATATTAGAGGAGTACTGTCAGTAATATGATCTATGTGACATAATAGAACGTACTTCCCCACCAAATAACCCCTCTTTCAACCCCCACCTAAATGTAATAGGTGGGGGTTGGACCCCCACCTATTACATTTATTTTAGCTGACTTCTGTTCGGTGACAATGGCAGTCATTCACAAACATGCCAGACGACCCACACGTTGTTTATGTTTACGTCACACTGTTCAACAGGTTGTGGTGGCGTCAAAGCGAGGAGAGAGGACATCCTTCATCACAAGCACCTCTTTGACAGGTGGGAAAGCCAAACATTCCTCCCCTATACCTGTTTAACCTAATGCCCTCTAGTGCTGCTCCCACCGATAACAACAGGGTCTCACCTGAGATCTGTTCTGACATTGCTGTCAATGTCCTGTTTCACGTGTGTGTGCGGTGTGCATTTCTGAGCCCTCAGCCGGTATGCCGGAATTTTGAGGATATTTGCTTGTACAACTTGGAATGTGGCTGCAGCTAAGCGAACATGAAATTTGCATATACATTTAGCAGAGAGATTGTGTGTTTGGAGTCCGGTATCACCCCGCCTCTATTCTCTGGAAGCTCTGTTGGAAACTGGCTCACGTTACCAACTAAAGAGGGCCTCTTACAGTTGGCTCTTATTTCAACAGTGCTCGTTAGTGTCCCACATTGCCCTAATTTACTATGAACCCTGTTTCAATTAGATACTTTCTGAGAAATAAATAACCAATTTCAACCAAATTGAACCTTAACTGTGTAGGACACAATCGCATTTGACCTTTTGACACCTTTTTACATTTTCAGTGAAAGCAAGCTGAGGGCATGAATGGTGCCTTTTCAGCGTTTCCCACCACAGAGCCAAATAAAAAGAAGAAAGAGCTTTGACCTCCCATTCATCTCTCAATTCCCTGCATTTTTCTTGCATTTTGAGTCAAGAGGCTTTAACATTTAGTAAATGTATATCTTATTTTTTACATAAAAACACATTGGTTCCACTTGGTGTTTGCCATGACAAAAATATACGTGTTTTACCAAAGCCAAGAGCAAAAGGGATTCGGCAAAATACGGTCATTTATAAAAAATAATACTCCGAATATTAAAGGCAGGGCTACAAAATGCCTTTGTCAACAAATAACAAAGCCGTCTCATCAGTTAGTCATTTATCCCATAGAGTAGACAATGCTCATTTTTTAGAGATTTGTTTCACCCCTTTTTTTAAATGAATGTAAGTTTGTACTTGAAGTATTGTGCTGTGTGTGTACATTTTAATTGTCCACCCTGGTTGACAATAATGTTGTATTCTATTCAATACTTCTACTATACTTAAGTCTACTTAGTGCCGATGTTGTCATCGGCCATGCTGCTATTGCGTAACCAACAAAGACTTAAAGTCAACATTTACATTTGTCTTGCCTGTCATAATGACATGTTGTATGTTGTATGCTGTATGTTGATGCTCTTGGGCAAAAAAACACCTGATCTGAACACGTGAGTGACAAACACAACACAATAGAGGAGTATTGACAAAGAAGGCTATCATAACCTGTCCGACTGGGACACTTAAGTCTGTCTCACAGGTTTTACTTACAGCTGGTTTACAGGACAGTGCCGGTAGAAACACTAAGAGCCATTGGAAGAGGCTAACTGGACTTTATTTGAACTAAATTTGATTAATTTTTCCTGTACGTATCTATTTATCTATTTATTTAAGTATGTTTTGTGTGGACATTCATCTGTAAAACAAATGGGACTGTTGGGACAGTTTGGAAAGGAAACAATAAAAATCTTAATGGAAAAAACAAATCCAGTGCAGTACTGTCAATGCCTTACTCATCTTGGCCATGTTTTTTGCATATATATACTGTATATACACATACATCCTTCTTAACTTCCCTTCCAGCCTTCACTATACAGCTCCAGACAAGGTCAAACAACTGCATCATTCATGGGGAGCAATGTGTTTACTGAATTATGAAACATAAACTCCAACAGACACTTTTTCCCCCTGAGTTCCCTTCCCTCCCAGCAGCCCGGGCACACGATCTGCTCTCCCATGAAATTGGTTACCGTGGATGGAATGTGCAGTCTCAGCAAATCCCACATTCAAAAATAATTAAATAAATGCATGCACAACGTGTGCTGCATGTAACTGACGATCACAGCAAATAAAAACTCCATCTCTTTGTCATCTTCTCTCACCCTGCCACCTTCAAATTTCTCCCTGTCACCTCCACTTCGTCAGGTATTAAGCAAACAAGCAGAGAAATGTGAGGAAGAATACAAAAGGCGAGGTGTGACCGTGTCTCTGCAGGAAAAGACAGACAGCTGGAATGGGTGGGGAGCCCGGTGGAGGAAAATAATGAAAAAAAATAAACGAGAAACTGTTCTTCGAGGATTAAATGATTGTGAAGTCTCACACCCACCGGCTGAGAAAGTGTCACTGATGGTTTCAATGCATGGGGGAGTTTTACAGCATGGAATCCTACTAATGATTGGATGTATAGAGGTATGCATCAGTCAGCAGCAGCGTGTTTAAAGTCCCATTAATGTCATGTACGTGTGTTCCAAATTCCCAAATGCCTAATTCTTCTTTCTTTAAGTCGACAGGAGTGAAAAAGGATGAGGATGTAAAAACATCTCCTGTTCACACCCACTGCATAATAGAACACATTACTTTTACTGATAAAAGCCAGGCCAATACTCTTGTTTATATAGATAAATGTAATGTCATATAATTGAGAATTCTTAAAATCTACATTATACTACTCTATTATAGTACAATGTGGTGTGGTGGTAGCACCGTAGCCTCACAGCAAGAGGGGACGGGGTTCGATTCCCGGGCTAGACGGGCCTTCTGTGTGGAGTTTGCGTGTTCTCCTCATGCCCCCGGTTCTCTCCGGGTTCTCCGGCTTCCTCCCACAGTCCAAACGGTGTGACGGTGTGGATGTGAGCGTGAATGGTTGTCTGTCTATATATGTCAGCCCTGCGATAGTCTGGGTGTACACTGACCCCCCGCGACGCTGAACAGGTTAACCGATAAAGATAATGGATGAATTAGTAATATAATTATTGTAACCATTTTAAAAAGTCAATGAATTTCCAGATTAAACAAAAATCACTTGTCTGTCGTTTCTCCTTACCTTCTTCATTAGTCCTGCTGTGCATTCGTGACAGAGAGGACAGTATAAAACTCCTCTGTCTGAAAAAGTGTGACTTTTTTTTTTTGTTCCTGTGGGAATATTTTCAGCCTCGGCGGATCTTAGAGGCCCAAAGCCATCATCTGAAGTCAGTAACAGTCTCAGTGAAGCAGTCGGTAATATAAGCTGTGCTTTCGCCTGGGAAAAGGACGACTACTGAATGCAGCAGAGGCAAACTGGGCTGTTGGAACATAAGCAAACATCCTGTGCAAACATTTGTATCGAAACTACACAGGACAGCTGTCGACTAATGAGTAGGTACACCTTGAGCATCCAGCTAGCGCTCCTTTTGTATTTGCGAGGACAGAAATAACGCCACTGTGTTATGGGGCGAAAGAAAAAGATCAACACATGATATATCGAGGAGAACAGCAACATTAAAAAAAAAATCACAATATCAGGACCTGCTTTTACAGCTTGTCCGCAACCTCCCCTAAGGGGTAAGTTCTGTGGTTTCTTTCTTTCCCAACTGTTGGCATACCTGCACTCATTATATAAAACGGGTGAAATTTGGGAGTGTGACATTTAGTGGTTTCTTGGCTGAGGCGCAAAACGGAAAGAACAACCGAAAAGTGGGAGTAGGAGCGACAATTATTCAGGAAAATAGAGTGTGTGCGTGTGCACACGTGAATTATCTCTCTCTCTCGCTCTCTCTTTGTCTCTCTCTCTCTCTCTCTCGCATATAAAAATCATTTAAGACATGTCCTAATCAGTTGAGCCCTTCCCGTGAATGCTTGCATGCGTTTAACGAGTGTACACATGCCTGAACGCACTCCTGAGTAGACGCCCTTTTCTGTGTGATTATGTGATGCTCAGCGCCGGCGGTGACAGTATCTACCGGATAGGTTTGGATTCAACCGTATACATTTCCATTTTTTGATCAGAATTGGCAAGGAAGCCACTGATGCACCGTTTTTTTTTTTTCTGGCACCACCCACTTTTAACACCTGGTGGTGCTTCACAAACATTTGAAATTAGAAGCTCTACAAACGCTACAGTATGTGAAGGTACACGGACACCTACAAAAAGCAGCACAAAGAGGGACTGTTCCTGTGTGCACAGCAAACCACATATGAAGTCATGTCTCTCACTTATTGTGACCTGAGCTGCTGTTTGTCTTTTTTTTTGCAACCGCGAGGAGAATAGACCTTCGAGTGAGGCAAAGAGCTTTCAACATAATGAGTAAACATTTTACAAAGGCAGAATGTACACGTGTAGCAGACTTTCTCTCTCATGTCGTTACCTGGGACCATTTCAAGCCGCACACCACGTTGAACTGACCTGCGAATGTTTGCACACCGTGCACTTTGACTTCTCTTTTGTTAAACAAAGTGTGAAATAACAAGAGAATGGCTTCTTCTACTGCATTCTTGCACTTACCTTTTCCTTGGGGTGCAGAAAAAAACCCATTACTCATACTCTGTAGGCCTGCTTTAATATAAATTAATTCTACAAGTGATTCACCAAAAAGGTGGAAACGCAATATTCCTTTTCAATTCAAAGATCCCCCTTTTCCTCAGCAGCTTGTGCAGCTCATGTAACTTTATCTAATTAAGACATTTCTCACCTGAATTGTTATACATTTAAATGTCATCCAAGCAATACTAATAATACTTAGTGAGACTAAATAAACAGCAGTAGTAATACTCACATAAGCATCAGGGAAGGCCTTGTATTTCGACGCTAAATTCTTCACAGACTCAAGTTCTTGGCTCTGGACCTGGCTCTGGAACTGAGATTCTCCATGCCTACTGTTGAACAATGAAGTCTGCTGGACTCCCATGGTGCCCTCACTACTGAAGCTCCTCTGCAGGATGGGAGAGGCCGCTGCCCCAGTACCTGCACCCATCCCCATCCCCATCCCCTGCGTCTGACCAAACATACTTAAGGGGGAGTCTGTGGTCGTGAACGGCCTCTGGAGGTCTATGGAGCCGGCGGGGCTGAGGAGGTGGGCTGGACTGTTGCTGGAGGGCGGCGAGCCGATGCCCCGCAGCGGAGGCAGCTGAGGCAGACTCATACGAGCGCTGGGGCTTTCAGCTCCGGTCAAGGAGCTCGACGGGGAGGGAGAGGAGTTCAAAAGGAAGGAGAAGCGCTCAAAGCGGGACCCGGCTGGTTCTGTTCTAGTTCCCGGTTCACCAAGCTCCTTCTTTCCCGAACTCATGCGATCGTTAGAAGGCCCCTTATCAGGTAGCGAGCTGGTGCGGAAGAGCGGGCGATGGGCCTTTCCGTTTTCAAAAGTCTGATCTATGGATGGTGACCTGTAGCTTCCAAAGATGACGCTGCTGTCCAGGCGGGAGGTAGGGGTGGAAGGCGAAAGAAGTCCGTTTCCATTCTGCACTGGGGATTTTAATTCCCCAGGAGACGAGTCAGAGGAATTTCTCATTATTAAACTGTTGATACCAGATGATCTCAGGGACAGGCCTCTTGTTCCGGGCTGCTGCTGGTCCTGCAGGTGAGTATAGCAATGAGTTAAAGGGTTGATGCACCCGAGTTGTAAAAACAAACAAAACTAAAATGTTGTCAATCATGTACCTATAAAGCTATCTAGTCATGCAGCTTGCTGTTGGTTTTAAAAATGCACTCTGTCCCCTGTTACTTAGGATAAACCACAAAGGGATATGAGAAGATACAAGTTTAAAGAGCAAGCAAACTTACAAAACCAGACAAATCTGACTTAATATGATAGATAATAATAGAATAATTAAAATAATATAGTTATGTCCTCCTGCAATAAGGAAGAAAATAACATTTCACTGTCACTGTTCATTTCTATTGCATTTTGGAGATACAAAGCTTTTCACTAAGACAAAGACTTTACTGAACTTTGTGTCTGAATGTACCTGCTGGCTCTGCTTCATCAGTTCCAGTGGTGAACGAGTGTCTCTGGCGGAGCACCTCTTTAGTCCAAGGTCACTAGGCAGAGTGTAAATTCCTTGGAGGGACTCGGGAGGGTTGCCCATTGCTTCCATCTTTTTGGTGGGACTGATGAGGGAGGCAGGGATGCCAGGGGTGACGGGGCTGGGAGCATCCTCAACAATTGGTGGCAGGGAGGAGAGCAGGACCGGAGGGGCCCCGCGCAGGCTCCCGTTCCTGGGCCTTAGGGAGGGTCCCATGCTCCTCAGCGTGTCCACCAGGCTGTCCATATCGAACTGGTTGGGGGAGTCGTCGTCGGGGGAGGCTGGTAGAGAAGAGGGGGGAGCTGCAGGCTCGGAGTCCAACTCCACGAGTGTGGCCTTGAACACTCCAGTAAAACAGTCGTCGTCTTCACAACCGTCGATGGCGTCGTGGCCGTGAGCCGAGGAGATGCCGGACACAGGGAGCTGATGAGAGTCCCAGCGTGACTGAAACCTCTCTGCCTCTCCCTCTGTCTCTCTCCCTCTCTGTACCGCTCTTTCACTTGCAGGTGCAGCAGGCTCCTCCCGCTCCACCAAACTCCTCCTCCACTCATCTTTTGGTGCTCCCACTGGCTCGCTGTCGAAGCTCAGAGAAACTTTGGTCATGTCACTCAGCCTGTTGCCAATGGTAACGTGTTCCTCTGGATAGGAGGAGGAGTTGCTGAGGTGTTTGTATGCTGTATAATCGGAGAGAGCAGAGGAGGAGGAGGAGGAGGAGGTACTGGAGTAGGAGTCAGACATTCCGTAACTCAGAGAATCAGAAATGGAGGAACTCTCTACTTTGTATGGTCTATACTGAGAAACCCCATCAAATCTATTCCTCCACCTGTAATCCGAGTCGATATCTGATTCAGTGACAGTGGAGCTATCTTGGCTAAAGTCCACTGCATCCTGGCTTCCCTCAGTGGCATTGGCCTTGCTGACCAGAGACACTTTACGGAAGCGAGATTTGGATTCATCCTCCTTAGGGGGAGAGGAATTATTTGTGGACAGTTTGGTGCTTAGGCTGCTGTAGCCTGAATTCATTTTGTCAGCCAATTCCTTCTCGGCTATAGGTGGCTGATTTACAGAAGCAAAGACTTCTGAAGCTGCTGTGGGCGTCCTTGACACTGTCAGGGTCCTGGATGAATACAAAGAAAAACAGACAAAGATGACACAAACAGAATGTAATTTACAGCATACGAACTGTGCAAACCAAACGATTTAACTCCACGCCGTGTGTGTTTTCTTTTCCTGTACAAGTGCCATTCAACACACTTAGCCAGCAAAGTGCCATCAGATCGTAGCATCCATAAACGGAGATACTGCACAGTTGTCTGTGTGATGCTTGATTATAAGAGTGATATGCTGGATATTTACATTAATTAATGTACATGGTAAAAAAGAAAACAACACCATGAAGATGGTGTTAATAATACGCTGTGTCTGTGTTAACAACTGTTAAGGATTTTGAGAAAAAGTGGGCATTTAACAGTCTAAAGAGTTTGACCATAGACTGTACATAAGAAGTGGATGTAGTCACCGTGACGTCACCCATTGGTTTGTGGACTGCAGTTTTGAAGCCTCAAGTTAGACAGTCGCCATCTTGTTTTTTTGGAACCAGAAGGGACACAAGAGGATGGAGCTATGTACAACCGAACGACGACCAGGATATTTTTAGCCAACCAAAATGTTACAATTAACGTCCATGAATTACAAAACAGGATGTATCCACACCCTAAAGCATGCCCTGCTTTATCGTCTATTTTACTGTCAATGGGACTATAATTTACTAAATAAATGATGTAAATGTCCTGCTGTATTGAAGTAGACTTGAAACTAGCGATTGAGACCATAAACTCATGTTTACAATGTTTACTGAGGTAATAAATCAAGAGAGAAGTAGAGTCATTTTCTCATAGACTTCTTTTTGCAACCAGAGGAGTTGTCTCCTGCTGGTCAGAAGAGAGAATGCAAGTTTTAAGACACCTTCACATTAGCCTCAGTTTTCCAAACTGGAGGTTGCCGCCTGAGTTTGATCCACACAAGTCTGGATATCTTGGCCTCTGCTGCTTCAAATTAGATCATTTATTTTTTTATTGTCGCTCATAAGTCCCCCAACTTTATAAAAGTGCAACACTAAATTGAATACCCCTTTAAGTGAAAACATAATTCTGAATTATATATTATACCATGCTTATCCAGAAGCAAGTAAAACTGGAACTTTTATGGTTTCTATTGACTTGTGGAGTCTTGAAAGTGGTAGGCTGGGCATAATTGCATGGACAAAAGTACAGTAAAAACACCATTAGTATTCTTTGCCAAACCAAAACATGCAAATGTCCTAAAGCAGTCATAAGTCAGTAATTCTGAGTTGAGCTTCCATCAGTGAATCATGTGACCTTTATAGAGCTTCATAACTCTGCACAAGTTTCAAGGAGTGGTACGATTATGAACTCTGTCTATTTAAATGGCAAACGGTTTCACGTTGTTCTCACAGACAGAATGGCTACCAGTAAAAGGTGAAACGGTTGTGTAACCACACAAAGAATGCACATGGTGACTCAGTCCCATCAAACAGGTGGCATTCATCAACGCAATGCCAGAGGAAGATTATTAAAGGTCATGAGAATATAAATGCTTCAGTGAGTTGCTCAACAAAAATTTCAAAAAAAAACTAAACTAAAAGGTCACAACTAGACAAGTATGTATTTATTCTCTTGCCACATCACTTGTCACAGTCACTTGAACAATGTAACAGAAATATTGACAATTGTAATTAAAGTGCTTTTTGAAGTATTTGACACAAATTAGGAAATACATGTTTATTTTACATGAGAAAGGTGCAGAAATATCTGCAGTTGTTTTTGTTTTCAAATGCAAAATGCAAAGCATCATTAAGTGCACGGCTGTAAATCATTTGAGTATCAGTGGCCCTGAACAGACTTGTCTCCACATTCTGACCACATAAACAAATTAGTCACTCTCTGTATCTCTGTCTATTGTGCACATCCAAGCTAAAAGGTCATAGTGGTCACATAGAGTCAATAGAGTCAATAGAATACAGTCAATAGAGACGTTATGATGAAATTAACACTCTGGTAAAACAAGACTGGATCTACAGAACAAATGGGAATAAACCACAAAGCAGAGTGTACTTACTCTTCTGAAGCTTAATTCGTTTTCTGCCTAAAGGCAGCTACTTGTCGTTGCTGAACTCTAATCTAAAATACAAATCTAGAATTATCGCTGGCAGATATTGTAATGTAAACATGTTCACACTCGCAACTCCTTAAATACTGCAGATTGGTCAGTGGCCCTACGCAGAGATGGGCAGTATTTCTATTACTTGTATTTGAAATACGTATTTCAATTACTTTTGAGTATTTTGTAATTTGTATTTGATTGGGCCGATTAAAAATCGAACGTAATTTGTAACAAAATACTTTAGAGGGGAGTCATTTTGTATTTAAAATACTCAAAATACTTTCTCCACGAATCAAAAAAACAGTTCACGAGTTCAGTCTTCAAGTTCAACGGATTGTCTGTCAAGGTAGATATTGTATCTGAGTGTGACAGATGTCAACTAGCTTGATGTATAATTGATGTCTGGGTCTGGCTACATAGCCTATTGTATATACATGGTGATGGTTATAATATCAAGCTAGCGATGCTAACATGCTAATGACGCTAGCATGCTGTCTAGGCTAGTGCATAGCCAGTGTTTAGCAAGTTAACTTATCAGTCGAGTAGATAGCGATATAGGAAGAGGGAGATTGGGAGCTTGTATGTTCATGATAACCTTATCAAGAGACGTCTGACCATCTAATCTTGCACTGTAGTACAAGTTATGCTGTATCTTCTCAATGTGAATGTCATAATGCCATATCAATTACTGGCAGATAATATAGTTCACAGTTAGCCAGGCTATGACAGTAGATGTCCATTTGTTCAAAAAAACATTAAATATCCAATTTATTTTATTTAAAAGGCATATTATGAAAGTATTCTTAGTTTTATTATTTCACACATTTTACAGTTGGCCAGGTGGACAACATGTCTCAGCAAGATGATGTTCAAGGACCATCAACAAGCACAGATGTGCTTAGTTACACTGACATGTCTGTGACTGTTCTTCCTGTTTGTGGGCTTCACCAGAGCTTTGTGTACATTATATATAATTATATTATATTATATAGCTCAAACCTGAATGCTCTGCTACACCAAATTGTGAGAAAACGGAAAATCCAGAAAAAAGTATTTCCTATATTTTAAATACAAAATACATGTATTGTATTTTGCTACATTTTCTGGCACCAGTATTTTGTATTTTATTTGAGGGGTATTTTGTATTTTGTATCAAAATACATTTTGATGTATTTCTGCCCATCTCTGGCCCTACGCTTCAAACTATAAAGCTCTAGGTACCTAGCGTCAGTTCTGGAGTCAGGGACGGCGTATCAAGTTTCCACTCAGTATGTCCATAGTGTCTTTTTAGAATAAACGTCCACAGGAAACATACAGTTCCTGCTTGTTACACGCAAACAGTCTCTTCAAAATAAACTTCCAACATGGGTTTACTTTGTTTTTATGTTTACTTAAGCACCAAAACGACTTGGTTAGGCTTAGGAAAAGATCCTGTTTGGTTTAAGTTAAGTACGTTTGCTACGCAAAATAAGGATGCGTGTTACGTTACTGCCGTTAAGTAGCTTTTTAACTACATAACAAAGCTACGGTAAAATAACTCAAAGATGACTTGCTTTCACATGTGACAAAGACAGCGGTCTCCTGCGTGATAGTCCTATGCTTGTTTGACACATCTACCCCCCACTCCCACCTGCCCTACGAAGACTTTCTCGCTCTTTTTACCACGGCAGTTGCTCTGACTGCGCAGTAATGTTGCGGATCAGTTTCACTCGTCTCGTACAGACGTTAGTGGGTGCCGCGGTGCGTTTGGTAGAACGGGTTTGTAATATATTCTTGGCAACCACTTTGTTGTACTATTTTTTCATTCACCCACAAAGGAGTAGGTACGGTTTCAGAAGTGAATGTATGCAATATAGCAGTCAGCACTTATATTTCTAATTATATATTGTTCGATGTCTGTCCCTCTGACGCAAATTTGTGATTTGTGATTTTGGGCTATACAAAATAAATTGAAATTGACATTAAATCCATCCAACAATATCTCATTATAAATACAGACAAAGTTGTATTCGCATGTTAAGCATGTTGCATGTTTAACAAGGAGTCATAATGCCATCCCATCCCTAGTAGATATCAGTCATGCCCTCGGTCACCCAGGTGGATAAGAGCTCCTCCTCAGACAGATTGAGCACATTGCTGCTCAAACCACAGAACCACACCTTTCCTTGAGGGCACCTGCAAGTTCTAGCAGTAATCCTAAACTCGAACATGCTAATGATATCCCACCAGGCAACATGAGCCTCAGGGAGACAGATAGGCAGGGGCACACGTTGTACATTAAGTTGTATGCACAGGGACCTATACACATGTGCGAGAACATGTACCGGCGTTAACAGGGAGTCCATATGTACTAGTACATGGAGTGACACTTGGGGAATGTGAGCGTCGCACATCAAAGTAAAAAGTCCAACGTAATTACGTTTGAGCGTGGTATAATTTGCCCCTCGTTACACAGCTCAGAGAATAACATCTTCCTCCATGTCATTTCTGAGTAAACGTTTAACTCCTTTTAACAGCAAAAACTCTTCTTTACTGATTAACATCCTAATAATACTTTGCTGTTCATGTCCTAGGTGAACAAAGATGTTGGAATGCAGTCACCACACACTCTGTAGGCCTACTGAAGAACATGCCGAACATGCAAAACAATAGCAAAAACAAACACTCCTGTTTTAAACCCTTCCCCTGTCAAGGCATCTTGGTCAGAGAATGTCAAGCATGTCCAGCCGGATGCTTCGAATATTTTAGTCTTATGCAAAAATACAGGGAAACATTGCTGCAAATCCAAAACTGGAAACAGTGCGTCTAGGGTGGAGCCTTTATTAACATTGATTCTGTGCCAATAGATGAACTCAAGCAAGCAGAACACATGCAGGCGAAACGTGTTTCCTTCCATAATTACAGATTGAACACTTTTTAGATCTTCTTTAGTCTGTACGTCAAAAAATATATATGATTTCTGTCTGATAATCTATGCGTGGGAAAAGAGGGCACGTTTTTTTTCCTCGAGCATGTTTTTTTCGTTAGCCTCCCTCCTCTCAACTTTTCTGTTGGGGATTAAAGAATGTTGTATGGTAGCGTGACTTGTGACTGTTTGGATTGATCCCTGCAGCTTTGCTGAGCTCAGGGATCAAGTGTAGTTTAAACACCGTCAGTCACTGCTGTGTTAAAAGCTAACTGCACTCATTCCTCATTCGCCCTGTGTTGTTGAATGTAATCATTATGACTCCTTGTTAAACATTGTCCTTGAAGCACATTGAGTCTACGCCTGTCGTATGAAATGTGCTACATAAATAAAACTTGATTGATTGATAACATAAAGCGTTAGCATTGGACATCATATGGGTTTAACATTAAAAGGGGGATTCCACTGATTTTCCACTGTTTATAAAAAGTAGCAGGAAGTCTTTTGTGGCTCCAAAGGAAGGTGTGCAACATTAGGTACATTGCTTCAAGTGATGTCAATGGGTTCAGCCTCAGCAAACTATTTTGTGAACACGTGTGCCAACTACAGCATCAACATGCGTGACTACAAGCAGTTCCCCGCATTGCTTTACCACAAATCTTTCCAGGTGAAAGATCTTGTGGTGTGTCACCGGTGAGAAAACCACACCGACTTCAAGACCCCAGATTACAAGACAGCAAGTTGTGCAGAACAGTACAGCGATCTGAAGACTTTGATAGCCTTTCAGTGTGAACTTGGCTTAAAAGGTGGTCGTGAGACGATACCAAATGAAAGAAATGGAATATTTCTGTTGGTCTGATTATTGTTAAATGGTGTAATTACATCCATAGTCTCTATAAAAGGGACTCAGACGGACTCCAGGCCTAAAATCTTGAATTAGGTGAATTATAAGAGAAAGAATTCCCCACAAGCTTGTCATTCCACTTGTGTTTCAGGTAAGTTGTCAGGCAACAGCCAGTCTGTCACATATGAAAGGAAGTTAAAGGATAAAGCTGCCAGTGCAGAGTTCTGACTACATACCACAAGTGGCACGACTGGCTTCAGATCTTATCCTAGCAGATTGTCGGATTTGGGTATAGAGAAAGAAAAGAAACAACAAGAAATGTAAATTGCTGGACCTAATTCAAAAGCTAGGAAATATACTAGCTAGAAAAACACCTATGAGATATTGAGAACACCTGCAGAACTAAAACAACTCCTTCTTTGTGCTTCTTCATTCCTCACACTATTTGCCTTAACGTTGTGGATATATTTCCCCTTCACTCTACCTGCATTTAGCTCCACAAAATCTGTCCTTTCCATTTGTACCACAGAGGAAAACTGTTTTTTTAGTTTCACATTTTTAAAAAAGCAACAAAAAACACATGAATAAAAAGCCGGCGATAAAGTTACGGCTTGGGAAAATACCTTTTGTTCTTTATTGTTATTCATGTGTTTGTCCATTAACAAATAAGAGGCTTGTTTTACTACTTATATAATAGGTGTACTTTTCTTCCCTAACCGGTCTCCCAAACAAGTAAAAGACACGTCTCTGCTGCCCTCTTGTGATAACATTTTGTATTAAACCTGACTTCACTTGATGCACAACTGGTTGCACTGCAGTTGTAGAAAGTAGCTATATACTATACAGGATACATGTAGTGATGCATGCAAAGCCACTGGATTCCTTTATATTGCGAGTAAAAGGAGGCAGATTCTTTGAGTTGTGTGCTAAATTAAGTTCCTGTCGTGTTTACGTAATATTCTGTAGCTGCGATAGTTAATCTGCGTCTGTCATCATTTGCCCCAAATTCCTGAGAAAAGCCTTTCTCAGGAATCTATCTTCTCGATCATCTGGCAGAAAAACAACGGAAGCCACGTTCTTTACCTGCACCTGTTAACGCTTTTGACACACACCAAACAAACCAGTAGCATCAAGAAAACACGTGACTATGAGCAACAACACGCAACTCTTGTGCCTGTGAATTCTAATGTTTGATCAAAGGCCAGCTTCAAGTCCCCAACATTCTGGCATGAGACCCAGCGCTACAGGTGTCAGGACATGATGTGGAGCGAAAAATGATTATGATCTTATGAGTAAGTTGTGAACATTTACTGCGCCAATGACACAATGTGGGTATTGTGTGGCTCTGCTCCCGCGATAACGCCAGAAAAAAGAAAAGAAAATTGGAAGCATGACAGAATCTGAGCGCATGAACCCCCCTCACAGATGTTGAGATGAACACTCTGCTGAGGAGATGGAGGCAGGTAACACTGCTGGGAAGGATGCTGCGGTAAAATAAGTGCCTAAATCTATTCATATGATTATAAATGATTTTATTATGCTCAATTGGTCATATATTATATACTGTGTATGGAAAAGAAGGCTTTTAAGTGGTACTTTCACCAAAAGCTATCCTGTAAGAATCAACCATTGCTTGAAAGGGGCTAAAACGTGGTATTGTTTCTTCATGAAGAGACCAGCAGATGTGGGGGACTTGAATTCATGTCGGTAACAATAAATTAGTACGTCGTTTTCATGGTGTTCAAATGCAACATGGAGGTATGGAGGGTTTATCCATATTGTGACAAGAGCTGAAACAGTTAATAGCTTAATCGCTAAATCGTAAGTCCGTCAAAAACTTTGATTTGAAAAAATAAAGCATAAAAAAATGTTTTTTTTCGGTTTCATATTATTGTAAAATATGTTTTGACCGTTGGTCGGGGAGAACAAGCTACATGAAGACGTCGCCTTCTCCATAGAGGAACTTGTGATGTGCATTTCTCACTACTTTCTGACATTTATAATCTAAACCAGGGGTCTTCAACGTTTTTCAGGCCAAGGATCCCAAACTGATAGAGAGATGGAGCAGGGACCCCCGACTATATATATTGTATAAAATTGTGTTTTATATTAAATTGGCCTAGTACCGTGTATACCTCTTTATTGTGCATTCATTACTAAGCTATTCAAATAATACACAGGTTCATATATTCATGTTTTTATTTTAAACATGTGCAAGGTTCAGTGAGTAGGGTGGCCGTGCCACTGCCATTTATAAACACACCTTGTCAGCTGATACCAATGCCAACATCAACATTGTCTGTCAATTGCATGATAATCATGCACACTAGCTATTCAAATTGACGTTTTTTGATTCTGGAAACGAAAATGAGTGATGGCCTATTAGTGCCACTGCCATGCATAAAGATACCTGTTATCTTTCATACAATACTGAACTATTAAAATAATGGACACATTCATGTTTGGAAAAAAAAAAAAAAAAAAAATAGTCTAATCAACCAAAAATTTCGCGGACCCCCTGAAGTACCTCCGCGGACCTCTTGAAGACCTCTGATCTAAACGGTTAATTGATTGAAGGGAAAAAAATGTATGAATTAAAACTTTTCAAGGACCCCTTGTAGAGTGTGACTGACCCCACTTTGAGAATCTGTGGTAAATTGTGCCAGACAGTGACTGCGTTGTTCCACCTTATTGTAACGAGTGATAGCTCAGGGTTGAACAAAAATAATAAACTAACTCATATGGATCGTGACAGGTGATTTATGGACTGCACATGCTCCGTGGATTAATCAATTAGATCACAGAGTATGTGATAGTAAACCCTCTATCACTTGACATGAGGTGCAATAAAAAGGGTGTGTTCAAAACTGCACAGGTAGACAGCTCTGTTGGTAAACAATACTTATTCATCAGAGACGCAAAAGTTAACGTTCCTCATTTAAAGTGCCTCATCTTGGCTGAACAGGTACATTGATCTACACATTTAGAAGAATTTAACGCTCACTCATGTGTCTGAAATCCCCCTCATGTTGCACATTCCAGCACAGAGGCTACAGACCTGCAATATAAGTAAATGACACCAATCGACTTGTAAAACAACTCTCTCCAGTTGCCCTTATTAATGCCCCCTAAACTTGAACTCTACCGACAAGCAAACTATAAATTACACACATAGTTAAGGGCAATCAGATCAATCACATATATCATTTGTGTCTTTTCTCAAGGAAGACAAGACTCTCCACTTACCCCTGGTTCGGATCGGGTTGCACTTCTGACGGATGTCTCTCTGATCGTGTCTCTGCAGCCTCCGAATCAACACGGCGTGTGTCTGCGTTGGCTGTCACCTGTTCTTGCGGCGTTGCGGTTCTGTCTGTGCTCTGAGTAATTGTATCCACCCACTCACTACTCTGTGGTGCCCTGTTGTGTTCAACCTCTGTGGCATCTAATTGCAGCTCAGCGCTGTGTGTCAGAATGCCCGTGACAGCCTCTGTGACTGCCCTACCCGTGGCGTTACGGATGGTTTTTGTGCCATGTTTGCTCACTTCAACTATTTGGGCTGCCTCTGCTGTCAGTGAAACCTGCTCTTCTGACTCATTAGATCTGGGTGTGAACTTGTCTCCCTCTCTTGTGCTGCTGAAAGCAGTGTGTATGTATTCAGAACTCATAATGTCTTTGTGAGCCAGGTAGATTATCTCCCGGCTTGGGAGTTGCGTCTCTCCATTAGGGTGGTCTTCTGTTTCCAACCCCTCGGTCAAGTTTCCCTCCGACCCCTCCCCCTGCCCATGCGGCTCACTTGAGGGTGTAGCAAAGTCGCATACCATCGGCGTGTTCGCCTGCTGAACCGGTGTGGCAGGTAACTCCTCCTCCCCCTCATCTCTCACCTGTGGCAACACCATGGTTTCTATTTCTTTCTCCCGACTCTCTGTATCACTGCCAACAAGAAACTCAGACGTTTCAATCTTCTGCTCTGGAGTTTCTGACCTCTGACCTCCAAATTTTTCCTCCACTTCAAATCGGCTATTGACATCCTCTTTCTCTTCGTCGTTGGCCGTTATGCCTCCCTCATTCTGCATTTTAAAAATCACCACCCGAAATTCTCCCGCTTCTCGCTTTCTTATGCCTCTTTCTGCAATCTCCCCCTGCTGTGGAAACTCATCACACAGCCCGGCCTCTTTCACCACGTCTACCACGCAACTTTCTACTCTTTCGTCCACCGTGTACATCTCTTCGCTCCCGCTCCCCTCTCCGCTATCCTCGTCGGCACTGTAGTAGATCTCCACCGTACTGCCGTCATCCGATCCAACGCTCAGATATGCTGGACTTAAAGGCCCATCAGACACATCAGCCTGTCTGGAAGGAGTGAAAACAGTCTCTCTTGTTTCGATTCTCACCTCAAGACTATTCGCTGAACTCATTTTTTCAGCCACGGGAGAGGGACAGACAGGATCGGTGCTCGCCTCGTCTGTGACTAACCCTTTGACTAGGACCGCTCTCCGTTTGGAGTGAGTAACCCGAGTGTCTCCCCCTTGGGATGTTACATAGTCAGAGACGGGAGGGGCCGAGCTTTGAACCATGGGGACTGACCTGACATTGTCTTGAATGAGGCTAAAACTGTCCGATTTCACCTCCGAAAGGGAGCGGGTCAGCTCTGAGTAAGGAATTTTATCGCCATCACCTGGTTCGGAACCTGAATTGATAGAGGAAGGTACATATCTGATGTAAATATCTGGGTGTCTTCGAGGCTCTGAAGCAGTAGATGTTTGGTAAGAGCTCAATCTGGAGCTCTCGCTAGTATAACCACCAACGGCATCATCCACTCTGCGAGCAGCAGAGTCAAACTGAACATTAGTTTCTGTGTGACATTCATTAAGGGTTTTAACTATGACAGGTTCTGATTTTCTGGTTTGATGTATTATCTCGGTAATGATATGAGGCGGCGGGTTCGAGAGGGATGACATTACCTCCGAGCAGAAACTCTGGGGGAAAAGGGACTCATACAACGCTCCGTAAACTGCATCTTGCCTGACAGGTGAAGCACTTTTCTCACCGCTAACAGCCGAGGTTTGGGTGACACTCCCGGCGGTTACGGGAGCAGATCTCTCAGTGTGAGAAATTGAGATTCCTTGATGGACAGGTGCAGAGTCGTCGGCGCGAGGAACAGGGGTCGACTGTGTAACTGCGCCGTCACTTTTGGAGTCAGCACTTGCCAGGGAGAGTTTACCATTTTGACTTGTACTGTCAACTACGTCAGGGGCGTCAGGTTGATGATGTGATAATGTGACTCTGGTGGATCCAGTAAGAGAGATTTCTGTGTCTGTGTGAGACTGCTGGAGGATGTCATTATCGAACGGACCGTTGCTTGTGGCGACGGAGTTAACAACTGCTGCTTTGTGATCCGAGGTGTCAAGCGCGGTTGGAGGCCCACTACCTGGAAGGCTAAGTACAGTCTGGTTGTCGACAGCAGGGCTGGCTTCTGTACGAGTCGTGGAGGCAGATGGATTGGAGTTATCATCCAGTTTCTCCTCTGATGAATCTGGATAATCCAGATGCAGCTCAGGGACGGTGGCAATCGGTGCTTTCTGCGGCTCCGCATTTACGTCAAACAGATTGGAGCCGTTTGTCAGACGCTCCATCGTCTCTGGTTGGGTGTTTGAGGCGACGAATGACTGCGATTGGTTTGTGGCCACAGGGGGAGGAGAAGGGATGTCAAATGCATCAATGGTGTCAAGCTCTGGTTGAGACATGCTGAAAAACGTCTTTGTGTTGGCCTGATCCAAATCCATCCGACTGTGGTTCGGAGGAGTCTAGAAAAAGATAATTTACAGAATTTTAAATCTTAGATATGGAGGATTTAGCCTCAGTTTGCACTTCTCTTGTTTTATCATTACAATGGAACTACAGGGCCAAGCATCATGTCATTCTGAAAAAAGAAAATCCCTGGTGATCTTTCAAAACAACACTTAGTCTTTAGAATCCTTAAACCTGCAATAACTGTCTGGTTTTGGCCACTTTCGGTCAGCGGAACAAGTTCTAAAAATTGACATTTCATTGACTCTTAGGTTGATTAGCCAACTTGTTGGCATACAGTTGCTTATTTATACATCCTGCAGTTTTTTGGCCACCTGGAAATTCCAAACCGACTTTCCTTTTGCTCCGTTTTTTGGTCTCTACCACCTCTCCACTATGTTCACCAGCTGATCGATAAATGTATTTATCCGTCTTTTGTTGCTGAGCAGGTTGTGTACGGTGAGTTTTTAAGGCTTTTTGACTGATAACAGCTGCTTATTGTGGCTTGTTGTTAAAAATCATTTTAATTATGACGTATATGGAATATTATTTGGGTTTATGGTGAGGAAAAAAAAGGCTTAACCCTGCTTGGTTATTACACAAATATAATGATGATACATAATAGGCACAAACTGGTGCTATTCATAAATCAGACAAAACTTGATCCTCTATGCAGTTGACTCACCAAATTGAATAAGTTACATAAAAAATAATTTGCCACACAAGAATTTGAGAAACACAACACTCAAGGGAACAGGGGTTACCTCCTGTTCCTCTTCAATGCCGGCGCTTGGAAGGCCAAAGGTGCTCTTGGAGATATTCACTTGATCATTCTTCTTCCTCTTTTTTAAACCAAAGGAGAAGGTGGCAAACCTCTTTGGCTTACGGAGGTCCAACTCTGAGTAGCTGAATTCTTTGCCCTGAGAGGAGGAGGGAGAGATGGAGGGAGAGATGGAGGGAGAGATGGAGGGATTGAACATTAAACGGGGTAAAAGAGAGCAAGGAATGCAAAATACAAGACAATAAACATGACATGTTTCTAAAAGCATAGAAATATATATATATTGCCTTAACCCAAAACTGTATACTGTGATTAATAATTGTGAGTTTGACCTTTTATTGATTAACACATGAACAGAAAAAAACATACCTTACATACCAAACATACCTTACAATGATTCATAACACCTTACAAGAGTAAACACCCTAACTTCATTCCAAGGATGTAAAAGCTGCTCCACCCTGACAAAAAATGAAAGACTAGTAGAACATGATTTACTAAACCTGATAGCGACTTCCTGTCCTTTTCCAATTAATCCGGTATACTGTTACATAGCCTGTAACCAACAGTAGATAGACTTACGGCAAATAACATCTGCAGCAAGTGAAATCACCAAATGATTGTGACTGCTTAGTTTGGGTTGATGGATTTTGAAGTACAAGTCACAACTGTCACAGAGTGCCATTACTGTTACAAACATGTTTTGTCTAAATTATTGAGATAAGTGTGAATCTACACAAACGTTTTAAAAGATGCCAACATATCTCGGGTGAGCACTTTGTTATGACCCAAGTTTTCCTTATCAGATATTCTAAAAAGTCGCTTAAGCGTGCCGCTTCAGGCCAACGCTGATTGCAAAGATAGAGGGGATGTTGTTCTGGTGATTGTGCGCGCATGTTTTGTTGAGCCGCGATGACGAGGGAGAATGGAACTCAAGGTCGTCGGTCACTGCCATCAGCAAGATCTCTAACTGGGTGTGCCTGTCAAAATTCCTCCTTCGGTGATGAAAATTTTCGAAAGCGCTAGAAGCAAAGTCAACAATCACAGTGGAGTTTCAGCTGAAGGAGTGAATGAAACATTAAACAATGTAAGCAATCAATCAAATGCAGATCAAGTTTAAAAAAAACATTGACTGGCTTTTTTTCATTATTAAATGCAAAGAAAAAATCTTTAATTAATAAATAAGAAAGGTCCTTTCCTTAAAAACAAATCACAAACTACTGTTACACAACTTTATTAGCATTTACCATGTTCTCGCAATTGTTAGTCACAGTGCTCACTGCTCAGGAAAAGTTACTTTGGCCAAACAGAAGGTTGGCAAGTCGGCAAGAAAGAAACCACAGCTGTCAGGTGGCCACATGAGCACATACTAATTATGATGACGAGTGGAAACTATTACTGGTGACATAAATACACAATGTCAATAACACATTGCAGCGACACACTCACACAAGGCACCTGTAGCAGTCCTTATTGGTGTTAAACCTGACCATCGCTGGATTATGCGGCTAAACAAAAGACGAATGAGATGCTCTTTTCTACTGATGGTGCATTTGAGTTCATCCCCAAGGTGTTCGATGCATTAATGAGGGATTGTAGCAGCGAGGTCAGGGATGCATTTCACCTGGATGATCCTTAATCCAATATTTAATGTGAGGGACTTTACATGACGCAAACCCCTTGAAATGACCCATGTCCACCAAAGATTTACACCCACAAGTTTAGATAAGGTATCTCGTGTTTTGATCCACTGGTAATGATCAAACAAACGCAGCTGCTGTGCGTCGACGACGCCCTTTTTTAAAACTCTGCATCATTTTTCACATGCAAAGCAATCTGAACACTGTTCATTTTTAGTTTAAGAGCTGACATGACCACCTCCTGAATTCACGCCCCTATTGTTACATTGCATTTAAAATCTGCCAAACCAATGGATTACAATTTAAGAAGTAAAACATAAGAGTGGGATTACTTTGTTCCTCAACGCAATCTGTCCTGTAGGTGTCAGCAACAATGCAGTCAGATCAGAATTGATCTTCACAACGATAACAACGCTGCTGTTTAGTAAAGCACTGGCGCTCTCTGGAGGGAATAAAAACCATTTGTTGCATTTCTCCTGTTTAACTCTGTGTCACATCTAGGGCAGGCATACATGGGAAGCAAGACCAGAGTAGAGACAGTTAAACAATAACATTGTGGACATAAAGTATGTAACAATCACAAGTGACTTCAACTTTGAAGAGAAAAGTTGTTTTTTTTAAGTATGGTGCCCTCTAGAGTGGAGTCCTATATGATGTCTTTTTGTGGGTGTAACCCAATTGAGAATATAAGTGTTGTTAAATAACAATATAATAACAACAACCACAACAATAATAATAATAATTATAATTATAATAATAATAAATAGTAAGATTGTGCTTATTTGCACAGTACATATTATTGGGCCTTTTTCAGACTGTCAGTCCAAATCCAATTTTTGGCGTATAGATCAACACCTGAAATGCGATTTTTGGATTGTAATGCATCTCAGTCAGGACGCTTTAGCGACACACATCAAATTTCGAACTTCTCTTTTGCATCCCGATGAACTACCTGTTACCACCACAGTGAGGCCTGCAGACTGCAGCACTAAACATCGCAATGTATGCCGTTGTACCAGACCAACTCAGCGACGGAAGAGTTGTGCACTCCCACTTGAAAGTGCGAAGGTTTGATCTATCTGCCAGACCATAAGCAAGTAGCTTTGGGAGCCTGAGCCAAACCAAAATGTAATTTTTAGGGTGTATCATGTAGTAGTCTTGTAGGGTGAAATGATCCTCCATTTCTCATGCTTCCTACTGACGCCTACATCGTTACCACAACACATGCCGATGGGTCGGTGATCCGATCTGATCACCTGCAAAATAACTGTGTGTACCATCTGTCTTGAAGATTTGAGATGAAACAGAAAAAGATTTGCCGGCAGGCTGAACTTTAGAGTCGCCTGTACGTGTGTGCTTGTGAGCCTGAGGAGGATAGAATTTTGTCAGCAAGACCTACAAAGCGTGGAATGCAATCAGCTTTTGATTGACAACCTAGACTGAACAGTTGACATGTATTTATTGCTTATAATTGTATTCATAATGGTCGTGTGTAATTACAGGCCATAATTGATGAAGGAATGCTGATCCTCAGAATGACTAAACCCAGGGGCGTTTCTAGGATTCAAAGAAAGGGGGGGCTTAGCCCCAAGGGCAGCGGCATGTTTGCGCATATTAGTGCGCGGCAATTTTTTTTGGGGCCCATTTGGGGCCGTGGATATCCATTGTTTCAGACAGTTCATAGATTGGTTCAATCAGAAAGACTGTGATTTCGCTCTGTAGTTTTGCTTGCATTTAGTATATGATAACACAAGAGACACAATTTGAGGGTCATAGTGAAATTTGACAACACAAATATGAACTTTTCTCAAATAAAGAATATCCGCGTCACTCTCAAATCCTAATTCTTAAAGGGACCGCACACAATGGATGGAGAATGGACCTGACAGTGTCAACTTTATATCGTTCAGTATGATGATAGGCTATTGGATTGTAATTTGAAGGGGGAGAAAACATACAAACCAGAACGCATGCACATAGCATGTCCATGTCCAACAATAGTTTAATTTAATGACATCACCAAAATAAAAATATATATATATATATATATATTTTTTTTAAAGCCAATAATGCCAGATTATTCAGCCCCCCTAAAATGTTAGGCCTAAAGTAAATGTTAGGCCTAAAGTAGGCCGAACGACGCCCCTGACTAAACCTATTTTGAGTTTGCACAAATACATGTCTCTCTCTGCGTGTCTCACACACAAAAATAATGGCCCAGCTTTACCATCACTTCGAAAGAAAATAATGATAGTCTAACATTAGCCTGCTAAATTTAGACACACTGCATTTTGTAAGTTTATGTATAAGTAAACGCACAATATGCAGAACAATTACCTGCTTTAAAACAGTAAACAAAAATCCAGCAAATTAATATTTTTTTGCCAACAGGTTGTTTTGCTATAGGTTTGACCTTGCTGACCTTATTTATTTAAAGTTTCACAATCCTGTTTTACCGTAGGTTTCTAAGAAAGTTCTACATTTGTAATCCATTTGGACTCAGCTCTCTCAGTACTATGGACTTAAGAGCTTTTGCACAGAATGTTAAATGGAAGAACGATTGCTTTATGGTTAATTCATGTTCATATATATATATATATACACACACACAACATACAATTTCTTTCAGTCTTCATTATTGCCTTTTCCCACCGCTGCATCCCCCTTCATCAGAGGAAGGACTATCCCTCTTGAAACTGCCTCTCCTGAGGTTTCGAACATTTATTTTTTTAAAGTAAGGTTTCTCTTAAGAGTTTATCTGGTTTATATCTTGGGAAGGTTCTGAAACCAATGCTGATCTGGTCCAATCAAGCTTATTATTATTATTATTATTACATATTAATACAAGCGGTATCCGTCTGTTTCAAATACCCAAAATAATGTCAATGAAAATAGGACACTTTATTTCATGCACAAGTAAAGTCAAACCTTTCTTGCAAACTCAGACAGAAACGCTGTCTCTGTTATACAGCTTCTATGCCCATAAGAATAACTACTTTAAAAAGGACATTTCTAAAGTGTTCACTGTACATAACAGAAAGACATGTAACTGTAAGACTTTGTCAAAGGCAATCAAGTTCACCAAACTATACTCATATGGTTCCACTAAACCAGATTATGCTATTTTAATGACACAACAAACAGCTTGACTGACCTTTGACCTGGATGTGGTGCCATAGATAGAACTCTTGTTGTCCGCTGTGATATTGTCAACCCAGGCCTCGCCATCCTTGACAGTGTTGCTGGGCTCAGCAGCACTGAGGGGTACACAGTTAAAAATGTGAAATTAGTAAAGTTAATTACAGCTGAAATTACATTTCTGAATGTTTCCCACAGCAGAAAAAAATATGTAAGTAGCGTGAGCTATGACAAGCTGTATGGTCAAACATCTGACACTTTAATTATTTTTTTCAAATGATATGAATAGAGAAGACCTTTAATGACGAATCCAGGGACGGACGCTCATGTTTCTAAGCACATCGCAATACATTATGCCCTTAAATGTGACGTATATCCTGCTTCCATTCCTGTTTCGTTTTCTTGTGCGTTTGTGGTTCTTCTGTAAGGATCGCGTTAAAAGTTTGAGAAGGCTTAGCGAACCCGTACTTCAGTAGCCCCGACATTTCAGTTGCTGCCAAGTGAACGAGTACTGTGTTTTCGTAAAATGTTGAACTGAAGGCACAAATGAAGCACGATGTTTGTAGAACCGTAACATTGTTTTTGCCTTAGGCAGTATGGGAATTTTTATTTATTTATTTAGACAGGTGATCTCATTGAGACACACAGTTTCATTCCCAGGAGGCGGCCACAGGAGGCCACCTACATATTCGGTGGCCACAGAGTACATTTTTGGGGCCATGGCTAATGTTGAACCCTGGAATTAATGAGTTAATATGCAATATACAGTACAGTATACTGAAACAATGAGGGAATGGGGGAAATCTATACATACAGGTCATCCAGTGTGTGCATCAGTATAAGCAGTGGCTTTAAAAAGAAAGAAAAAATGGTGCTTCATAACTAAAGTAGTGAATCATTGCTTAGGGAATGTTGAATGGAACCGGCTGAGCAGAGAGTGAGTTTGTGTTTCTTGGAACAGCGTTTCATGTTAAATATGACTTCTAAGTATGCAATGTGGATAAAGGTAATTCTTTTATTAAGTAGGTTTTTTATTAAGATAATTCAATTCTATCCACTTTGTGTCAAGTAACTTGCTTTTGGCTTTGTTCAGTCATTAGAATTGTTTACTGACTCATGTCCTGGGACTTCGGCCTCAGAGTGAGGCTACAGGGGCTTCAAAGTCAACAGAGAGGCGCCATCAATAATCATGAGCTGTCATCACGTCAAACATATGAAACAAAGGTCGCTTTATACACAAAGGTGCTTTTCCTTTGCACAAGTGGATGAGCAAACATTAGTAGCAGAGCCACCATTTATAGAACACTGTGACTTCAAAACCCATGCATGTTCACGAGTCTGCACGCAGCAAACATCAACACCATTTGCTGTTCTGCAAGTATAGGAGCGGGAACTTTTCCTGTAACCAAATAGGTGACAACTGATCACACTCTTCCATTTATAAAGGCCTAATGCAGCATCAACAGATGGGATTTGAGAGATATGGCCTCCAGCAGTGAAACTCACATTTGCATCTGCAAACTGGCAGACGCTTGCTACAGCCAAACCACGTTTTCTGTATGCCGATTGACTTAAATAGGAACCGTCTCGTTCATCTAACAGGAACTGTTCAGCACCTCTAAAACTTGTTTCTGGTTGGTGGCAAATTCGTTATCTTCGGCCATGCCAGCTGCTTCCCCCTTTCCAGACTTTATGCTACCTGACTGCTCCAGCTTGATATTTGCATTATATACAAGGCTGGTATCCATCTTCTCATTTACCTCTCCACAAACTACAAACAACTATTTCCTCTTAAAATTCGGTTGGATGACCTAACTGAGATATAAAAGTAAAAATGACTTTTAGGAAGCCAAGTCGATACTTCAGCAGTCTTGCTTAACCTTTGTGTGCATGGCTAGGCATGTTGCCACATTCAAGCTTGTCAGACATGCGTAACCAGGACCGTAGGAAGATGACAGACGACTTTAGGTCATCCTACTATGTGCTCTAGCTACAGTCTGTTTAGTAAAAGGATGTCATGACTGCTTAGCCAAACAATGGCATTTTAATCGGGCTCTAAATGCAACTCGCCGTCATCTGTCGAGGGCCTCGCTGCAGTATTCCCTCATGTGCTACTATCATCACACAAGTGCTATTGCCTGAAAGGGATGTAGTTAAGTTTATGTTTAACTATTTGTCATTGTTCAGAGCACACAGCTGTCACAACTAACTGATGCTGGGACTCATTATCACAGTCATTTGCTCATTCTGCTTTGAATAGATAGAGCAAGCGGCAGATTGATGCTGCCTCTTACTCTGCAGTGAATCGTGCAAGATAATCAGATGAATTCAATATTGTTACCTACAGTAGAGGACGGTCTGTGCGCCCCCAATTTGGATGAACAGACGGGACTACCTGCACGGCAGCAAAGCAATGTACTACTACGTATGTCATACATCTCTTCTTCAAAGAAAACTATCCCTTGAATGATGTAAGTCAGGCATTTTGTTTTCGTCTGCCATGTCATTTGGAGTCAATACCCCCATTTAACAAAAAGCAATAGACGGAATGGAACAGACAAAACATTAACCCAACAGCAGTATCACCAATTTACTATTTGAAGCCCACAGCTGATTTGACTGACAAAGCTATCTACAACTTCACTGAATCCAGAGATGGGCAGAAATACATCAAAATGTATTTTGATACAAAATACAAAATACCCCTCAAATAAATGTATCAAAATAAAATACAAAATACTGGTGCCAGAAAATGTAGCAAAATACAATACATGTATTTTGTATTTAAAATATAGGAAATACTTTTTTCTGGATTTTCCGTTTTCTCACAATTTGGTGTAGCAGAGCATTCAGGTTTGAGCTATATAATATAATATAATTATATATAATGTACACAAAGCTCTGGTGAACCCCACAAACAGGAAGAACAGTCACAGACATGTCAGTGTAACTAAGCACATCTGTGCTTGTTGATGGTCCTTCTTGAACATCATCTTGCTGAGACATGTTGTCCACCTGGCCAACTGTAAAATGTGTGAAATAATAAAACTAAGAATACTTTCATAATATGCCTTTTAAATAAAATAAATTGGATATTTAATGTTTTTTGTTTTTTTTTAACAAATGGACATCTACTGTCATAGCCTGGCTAACTGTGAACTATATTATCTGCCAGTAATTGATATGGCATTATGACATTCACATTGAGAAGATACAGCATAACTTGTACTACAGTGCAAGATTAGATGGTCAGACGTCTCTTGATAAGGTTATCATGAACATACAAGCTCCCAATCTCCCTCTTCCTATATCGCTATCTACTCGACTGATAAGTTAACTTGCTAAACACTGGCTATGCACTAGCCTAGACAGCATGCTAGCGTCATTAGCATGTTAGCATCGCTAGCTTGATATTATAACCATCACCATGTATATACAATAGGCTATGTAGCCAGACCCAGACATCAATTATACATCAAGCTAGTTGACATCTGTCACACTCAGATACAATATCTACCTTGACAGACAATCCGTTGAACTTGAAGACTGAACTCGTGAACTGTTTTTTGATTTATGGAGAAAGTATTTTGAGTATTTTAAATACAAAATGACTCCCCTCTAAAGTATTTTGTTACAAATTACGTTCGATTTTTATCGGCCCGATCAAATACAAATGACAAAATACTCAAAAGTAATTGAAATATGTATTTCAAATACAAGTAATATAAATACTGCCCATCTCTGACTGAATCCAGCTCTATGAATGATATTGCAACACATTGGTCTAATACTTGGATTAAATAATAGTTCACTCTGTTTCAATAAACATGTTTGAGGAAGCATTTCTTCCGAGAGGTGTGCAGCACGCTCACTTCATGTAACCACAGTTCCTACACAAAGATAACAGGTCCAACGATACGGTGACTCATTGTGACCACAGATATTTAACCATAGCTGACTAACCATAGTCTAAGCTACAACTGTGACTAAAATGTTACAAATGTATCCCTGGCACAATGACGATGGTGCATAGTAATCCCGTGACAATACAGCAGACATGTGGAGCCGCAGGTTTCTCTACATAGTACATCTTTTGCTCCACAACTTCACTCGGAAGCCAGACAAACCTAACCAGAACTCAGGGTGTGTTTGGCTTGTTTGAAAAGGCAACTTGAGTATTTCCTCCGTCATCTTATACAGCAGGGGTACAGTTTCAAATGAGACCATTATGACTTTGACACCACCTTGGACTGTATGAAATGCTATGGAGTCAAAACAAACAAACAAAATAACTACAAGATATGTTCCTTAGACCCTGAAATCCTCAAGTCTTTGCTAGATAAAACCCTGGACATGGATTAAAAATAAATCCTAACAACAAAAACAGATTTAGTCTATGTCTGGATTCAAATCTGATCTAGGACATTCATTCTGATGTCAACAATTAAGGAATGCACTCAAATCAATTGAACAGAAAATATAATATAATAGCTCATTGACGCTTTCAAGAAGTGATTACGATCAACAATCAGAGGATGGGAGGCTGACATCCTGAAAATGAATATTAACATTAAGCTTGTTTTTATTTAGTTTGAACTGAATGTGTGCACTGTTAAACGTTAGCCTTGCGTAACTCCTGTGTGCAGCTGTTGTGTGCATAGGCGTTCCTCGCAGTGTCAGCCCATCATTTCTCTACGTCCCATTGCAAACACAAACTGTCACTGAGTCTGGTTTACAACCACACGGACAACATGATTACATTGTCCCGGCATGTGACTAGTGGCTCAACCTGTGTGTATCTTCACACCCCTTTGCTTATGTGTGTATTGTGTTCCCACAGAGCACTGCGTCTCCTTTATAAACATTCCAGGCCTGTATGGTGACGTTGACAGTCAAAACTGACTTTTAAATAAGTGTTCTATGTGCATGTATGATACTGCAGTCTACAAGACAGAACAAGTAACAGGGACTTCAGAGTTCTTTCGCCTTTTGTGCTCGTCTCTGTTTTTGTGTCTCTTTCTGCCATTTTGTTTATCTATCTTTTCCATAAGATTAGCAGCAACGAATTATTTTCATTATCAATTAATCTGCTGCCTATCTTAATCTTAATCAGATATGTGGTCTTTAAAATGTCAGAAAATTGTGAGAAATGTTCAATACCAAAGTTGGCTTATCTAAGTTGCTTGTTGCACCCAACTAGCAGTCCAAAAGGCAAATATATTCAGTATTTAATACCACAGAAGACTTTTAAACCAGAAAATATAAACATAAAGAAGCTAGACCCAGAGAACTTTAGGTATTTTCAAGTTCTTGCTGGTACCCTCAAAATGATGAAATAAGGACAATAATAAGATAAAATAAAATAAGGTCAATTGGGACAGGCGGACAGTTGGGACAGTGCCCTCTTCACTTTTAACCTCGAAGTGGAGACCTTCTGACTATTCTTCACATGTTTTTGATCGTTTTGAAATCTATAGCATGTAAGTCAAATGTTGGGGTCTTTTGTTATTTTTATTCTGCCATCTTTGCTTTTTAGCTATATGCCACAGACAAAAACAAACCATATTGTTGGGAAGCTTATTCTTCTGTCCCACCGGTTGATGCCAAACAAAAAACAAGACAAATACTTTTCCTAACTGAGTAAGACCCACTTACACCGTCACTGAGAGGATGTTTACTTAAGCGACAGATGAGGACTCAGACGATGCACTCCTTGTGCAATTAACGAAATTGGGCTTTCACGTTTGGGTTGGGCACAAAAGTGTTCCAACTGACCTCGCTCTCCTTACACAATATACTCAATCATTCATTTTGTCTTCGGCTAAACAAATGCCTTATAGTGCTGTAGCTACTATATGTTTGACTTTTCCAAAAAGTTTCACAAACCAATTTGCTTGCATGTCCCTTAAGCAGGGGTGTCGAACTCATTTTCACTCTGGGCCACATCAGCATCATGGTCGCCCTCAAAGGGCCGGTTGTAACTGTAAGACGGTGTAAATGTAACTACTGTGGTATATTTTCAGGCCTTGCACAGTACAGCGAAGACCCCAAGTGTAGTTGTCTTAGATGAAAACCAGATGTGCAAGAGACCAGGGGCAGAAGGGTGGATGTGTAGAATGAGGAGGCCACATACATTCTCTTACGTTCCGCCCAGATGTAAACATAACATGTACCCTATATAAAGATGAAGCGAGAGCCCTAGAAGGAGGGACTTTCAGATTCGACTTGAGACCTCCGGACGATCTAGACGTCCGTAATGGCATGTGTTGCTTGTTTGTAATAAACTTTATTATACCAGCAAGAACAGTGTCCACGGAGCATCCTTCCTCATCACTTCAACAGAACTGTCGCATGAAAGATACGACACTACTCCTAACATATTGTTAAATAACTGTCTCTGCATTTGATTATTGTTTATTCAAATGTAAAAATATTGTACATGCAGTTATATAAATGTAAAAATATATTTCAGCACATTTCTGTTATTATAACTTAAATCGTTTTAATTTAGGGTTAAGAAACCCACATTACTCTATCAAACTGTTAAAGAAAATATCAAAGACAAATATCAAAGACAAGTTATTACAATAACTTTGTTCAAAGCTTAAAATCCTTTCAAGGGTGCGTTTGCACAATCCCACGTGAAGTATTTCATGTGTTGTAAAGCCACGTTTAAAGTACTCACTTCAATGTACTCACAATCCATTTATATGTCAAATGTAGGGTAACCCATGAAGAGCTATGACTGTTGTGTTTAAGTATCTCATAATTATGACTTTCTATCTCATAACTTCGACTTTCTATCTCATCATTTCGACTATGGGGATATTTATATTATCAAGTCTAATTTTAAACTTTTTTTTAATTTTTTGCTGGCGGATTCGCGGGCCACATAAAATGATTTCACAGCCCCCTTTTTAACAGTCCTGTCTGGACAGAAATGCCCTTGTGGGCTATCTAAATCTCCATCAACTCAATCATCTTCAAAGTCATGTTAATTCTAAGGAAATGGATTTGACATGGTGCAGGAAATAACCCTTTTCAGCTGCCATTAACCTCAATAAATACTTTATTGCCTGATAAATTCCCGCACTGACTGCTGGACAGCCAACTGTATGATGAGAGCTGACTTAACCTACAAGAGCATGTCCCATTCAACGAAAGTATGTGAAAGGCTCAACTGAGAAAAGCACCAATCCAAAAGTCCAAAACTTCACCCCAGACACACATTTTGAGTATTAGTAGTGTACAACAATAAAGACTGCAACCTCAGAACGGGTCCATTTAAACTTAAAATGGCTCATAAGACACTGGCCACTGCGGCATTATGTAAACATACCTGAGCAAATGCGGGATCTCGTTCGCCGCCTTCACGGGGGTCTTTTTCTTGAACTTCAAGAATTTAAACTTCGTCTTCTCTCTCTCATTCGCGTCCTTCTCCACCGATTTGTCCAGGCTGACCTCGCTCCTGGAGAACAACGTTTTCAGAGACCTTCTGGTTGAGCTCTTCGCCATCTCCAGACTGTGCGTAATGACAACGAGGGGCAGAGCAGGACTGATGCGCGGGACAAAAAAAACACTTTCCCAAAGATGATCGGTTCATTAAAAGTTGATGGAAATAATCATGGTGTGGGAGAAAACTGCGCGGATAGCACTTGTTGACAGATAACAGCTGCTCCTGCTGCCTCATTTTCTGTGCAATGTGCAGCGCTCAGGTGTTGAGACACGCCCATGAAAAGCGACACCCAGATCACAGACAGCCTATAACAGCTTTCAGATCACCCTTTGTCCACTACCGTATTACGCAAAAATAATAATTCGAAATTGAAATTACTCCTCTAATGGGTCAGGATGTTAGATGATGGGTTTCTCCACATTGCAAGTGTTAGGGTTAGAACAAAGGATGAAGGAGCCTGCAGGCCGCAGGTACTCTTCTGCTGCGAGCTTTTTACTGCGCACGCGCAGCAGAAAGAATGAGCTGAATCCGGTTCAAAATTAAAAACAATATTTAATGTACTACACGAAATTCACTTACAAACTGAATTAACTATCAATAGTAATGTTCTCGAGAGCAGAGACCACATACACGCATCTCCTCACAGTCCGGCGCAGCCAGTTAGCTGAAAATGAGAGCTGCAGTGATCTGAGGTAAACTCCCTAAAACATTATCTTTTGTATCCCCTGAGAGTCGGAAAGTGTCCGATACTGTCATAAAACGTGTGAATGACCCTCCGTGGCGATTAGTGATTGGCTTCATTCGAATTCTGTCCCCTCCCTGGATCGATCCCTTAGCAAAACATCTGGGCTCCTCGCAAAACATCTTGGCTCCACCTCTCCGTCGTGGTCAGCTTTGGCATTTGACCGTCCCACTGGCCCCATCCTCCATCGATGAGGTCGCCTCCATTTGCTGCTGCATGTCTGTGAAACCTCACTCAGAATCCCTATCTGACCCTCAAGTCTTACAGTGTTTTAATACCTACAGTGACTATACTTCTATCATCTAATACATTCAATGAGTTAATATGCTGTAACATATAATATCCTCTATAAGTGAGAATATTTGTAAACATAACACATTCCATATGGAAACATATTGTGACTAACATATTTTTATTGTGACACTTCTACTCACCACTAGGGGTGTTATTAAGTCCTACTAATAATGCTTTTAATACTGAAATTCTCCACACAAGCCCAAGTTGCATGCCATGTTTTATTTTGTATTGGCAGTCCGTCTTTCTGATAAGATGTTCCTAGTTTTCCTATCTTTCAGTATTGCATAGGTCAGGTATGGAATATCTGTCTCTTGATAAAGGTCGGCGGACCAAGGAAGGAAATAAGACCCTGGCTTTATCAGTTTATCTTGACAAACATCTGATTATGTCATGTTTTATAAATATATATGAATATGTTATCAATTATATATACATACACACATATATAAAGCATATATTAATATAGTCCCTAAACCATTAGTGCATATCTAAATCATTATATATATATAAATGCATGAATAATGTACATCTAAATAAGTTCTTAATAATTTACTTACACTTTATAAATTATGTTCTTAATCACCTACTCCAATAATTGGTTTTAATATCTTTAATACTTAATTTACAAATGGGGAATCCATCATTTATAAAGTATGAAAACACAATCACGAAACACATAATAGACGAGCTTATTAATCAAGAATAAAACATTTACAACTGTTGTTGTAAATTGTATATTAATGAGTGTTAATGTAGGAACAATGCTTTATCATCCATCCATCCATCCATTTTCCTCCGCTTATCCGGGGTCGGGTCGCGGTGGCAGCAGGCCAAGCAGGCTGACCCAGACTTCCCTCTCACCGGCAACATGTTCCAGCTCATTCTGGGGGATCCCGAGGCGTTCCCAGGCCAGCTGGGAGATGTAGTCCCTCCAGCGTGCTCTGGGTCTTCCCCGGGGTCTCTTCCCAGTTGGACGTGCCTGGAAAACCTCCAGTGGGAGGCGTCCAGGAGGCATTAGATGCCCGAACCACCTCAGCTGACTCCTTTCGACGCGAAGGAGTAATGCTTTATCAATGATGAATTAAGTGTTTACTCATACTTAACTAATGCTTCATAGTGTGTATTTATTATAAAGTGTTACCGATAATAATAATAATAATTATAATAATATCAAACATCATATTGCGATGGTATGACTCCAGCCCGCTCCAGCCAGGCAAATAAAGCTAGGTGCGTTAATTAGGGGCCACTTATACCACCCTACTTCTGGCGCCCTTGTTTGGACCACACCCATATTGGAACTCGACATGTATTTTGATCTGAACCACTCACCCGTGAAGGACCTCTTTTTGCCATGATATCACACAGGCAGACACACAAGGTAAGAACAATAAAAGTCACGCACCGTTGCGGCTGGTAACCGCACACTGTGTCTGTCACAATAATGATAATGGTTTGGATACATCATTTTATTGTAATAAGCATTTACACAGAGCAATTTTCAGATTTGGTATCTTATACTATCTCCTCATTGTGTGTACCTCCACACACAGTGTGCAATCACAGCGGATGAACGGTGACATCTTGCGGTCGCTATGCAATTCGCAACCTGATCACGGATCTGATGAAAGGCCACAGCACTACAGGCCTGTGCACACGTTTATGCGCATGGGGCTTACTCCGCCTCACGATGGCGCTACCAGCGTGCTGAATCCAACCAAAGACTGCAACCTGCTGCGTCACAAGTAAAAGTAAGTTCCAGTGTGTGCTACTTGTTTGATAAAGACATGAACATACTGACGCAATGAGTTGTTTGCCCTCTTCGTAAAGTACTGCCAATTACTGTCAATATTTTAAGTAGCCTTATATTGCTTTATTGTAGCAGTAGCCGCCCACGTTGGTTGCACTGCTGTTCACAAGGAGATAAGAGACTGAAAACAAATCCTACATTATCTCTTATAGTAAGGGTCATTAAAGTGAAATCATAGTATCCGTCATTGTGCTGGAATTCCCCTGCAGCAACCTCCAGTGACACTGAATTAGCTCATGTGCAATGAATGGTCAACAAAATCTAAAAATGATACATTTAAAAAGACAGATCTCTGCACATGTACACATCCACGGCTGGATTCATGCGTATATGATTATTAACAGTCAACATTAACACACAGTCACTTATGTCAGGTTTTTTTCAATACCATAAATAAGCAAATGTACACGATGTGATAACACTAACCTGAGGTGCTGTGCTGTTATTGTGTTCCGTCAGAAGATGAATCACATACGCAGCATACCACACCTTTTTTTTTGGACATAAATCTGCTCAATCTGATCCACACACTGCATGATGATGATGCAAGTCAGGACTGCTCTGTCTTTGACAAGTTTCGAAATAGAGACACATTGTACAGAGAACATATGTGTCATGTCTATCGGCCACGTACAGTGTCAGTAACCCTCTGCTCGTGTATGGTCTAGTTCTGCATCACATTTGACCTCACACCTACATCTCTTTAACAACTACCAGCAAACGCTTCACATACATTTCACACTCTTGCTGCTTTTTAATGTGGCAACATAACATTCAGTGAAAAGAACCTATAACCTTTTTTTTTTTTTTAAAGAGTTAGGAATTTACAATATATCTCAAATTAAAAGGAGGACGGGATTTTAAAAGAAAGTAATTATTTAAATTTCAAATGTTTTCAATTGTGTACATCCATACAAACTACATGATGAAATGATCGTGGTTTAGTAAAATAATTCTACATAAAAGATAAAAACATTTATACAAAACTTCCATTTAATACATGGTCCTCTTGGAATAAATCAAGTGAACAAACCGGTACTGCAGCAGTCGTTTTGTCAGTTGACAAGTCCACTTAGTTACTTGGAAGATAATCACCAAATACCTAACATCTGACAGCTGTAACTCTTGAGTGTCACATGACTGACTTTCTGTGTAACTCTTGAGTGTCACATGACTGACTTTCTGTTTTACTTCAAGAGAAAGATGCCAAAGACAATGTTAGATGGCAGAGGTGTGTACGTGTGTATTATGAGGGTGCATTGTGCGTGACAAGATACTTTGTTCTGATACCAAAGTTGGTTTGAGTTACTAATAGTCAGTGATTGATGTTTGATGATTGACAAGAGGTAACTTAACACCTTTAATCCGTATCATCAGGGTTCATCCCTTCATTATTAGCTTCAGTTTGACCTCAGTGTTTGACTTTCGTTTGTAACTGTTTTTTTAGTCAGCAGTAAAGGCCATATACATGGGTGTAGGGCTCTGAGCAACAGCACGAGGTGGTGACGCCGCAGCAATCAGCTAAATGGGTCTAAAGGTTTACCATGTCAAGATAATAAATGCTGGTTTATATCACCACATTTGGTCAGTTTAAGACACGTAAAGTATATATTCAATCATTCTCTGGCACACATTCCTGAATTTACTTGCGTATAATCACATTACCAAGCAGCAAAACCGAGGGATCATGCAAAATGCCAGCATAACAATACGGGACACAATGCTCAGTTAATGTGGACTCAGGGGTTGGTAGGGGCCCAGCAGCTTGTGGCCTATAGGACATTGTTTTAAAAGCTCACAGCTGATTTTATTTTTTCATTTAGGTAATTCAATACATGTAGTGTAATAGTATACTATTAAAAATGATTAATTTGTTTCTGGTGAGTTGTAATGAAGTGTGTTTTACAATGTTCCGCAAAGTGACGCATCGATACCAATCCTGATATCGGATATTGTGCCGAGACTGACTCAAATAGCTGCTTCAGGTATCTGTAAAAATGGGGCCGAGCCATTCGATTCAATTCTATGTTTATACACTGTACACGTTGTATCGCGGAATGTTAATTCCTGTTCAAGTTTTGGCTAAACATTGGTCAATACTGTTGCATTTAAAAAGGTTGAATTGAAATTTCTATACATTTTGAAGATATTTCACCGAGTTGCTGGTGTATGATTTTAAATAATAAATTATTATTTCTATTTTCATTCATTTAAGGGTCATTATAACTGACAATAATAATGATAATAATGAGTGTGATATTTATGAAACAACAATTTCCTGAGCATAAATGACTTATAAACCCTGTTTGCTCCTTTCTTTTCTTTCTTTGTCTTTTGCCTTTGTGTCTCTCCTCCTCTCTCTGTTGCTGTCATAGAATGATTCACTTCAGTATAGTCATTATTTCTGAGAAACGGATCGGATATGATGTCTGGCAGGTGCTGATGTTGATTATGGCAATGCTTCTAAATATCCTGTTAACATAATGGTAATGACACATTGATCTGTCCGGAATTGGTGAATTGCAGTAGCATTAATTCAGTCTGATGAACTCCTCCTGCACTCCTCCTTATCAGTTGCAAAGTTCAAGCAGGTTGGACATTGGGCCACGCACCAGAATCAGGGATGTCGCCGTAGCATCCATTATATGTTAACAAAAAAATAAAATTGGGGACGGGGTTTAGTCTTCATGGAGCACAATACGCTCAATGTGGCTTGTGGCTGGACTGGACTGGACACATGCAAATGAGGAAAATGAGACTTAAAGCTCTCTGTGCGAGTGCCTTTTGCCCCGAAGTTGCATCGTTCTTTGGAATATTGAAAGCAAAAGAAATTACGCCAGTTGGACATGTCATCGTGCTGTAGAGCTGATGATGCTTCCTGTAAGGGATGTACTCAGGACTCTCAGAGTACATTTTCCTCAGAGAAACTGGAAACTTCATTGGAGTTATTAAGTGTCAAGAGAAGAAGCTCTTTACATGCAAATTAGATGCATGATGCGATCTGAGACCAGATAATGACTTCTCTGGAAATTTCCGTTGGCACCATCTAATGTGTACTCAAGTCAACTTCCTTGTGAAGAACACACCAGATAGACAGCACGGTGCATGCATACAACAGTCGACATCCCAGTGACTGTGAAATGTGAATTTGTGAAGAGATAACTCACAACATGTTTTTACATTTACTTGATTAACTGTCACAATAATGAGACATGCTTCGGCATTACACCAGCGCGTGTGTGTGTGTGTGTGTATGTTTTTCGGTGTGGTGTGTTTGGTGTGTTTCTTTAATTTTTGCCTGTCAACCTACCTATGTGGCAAGTTAAAGGATGTCCTGTTGTGATTCTCAGGGTCTGCGTGAATTACTGCAGAGAGGAACTATAGGCTGTCTGTTTTCGAAGAATAAGAGGAAGAAATTAAAAACAGGATGTCTGCTTTGCATTAGCCCTGTCCTCTCAACAACAGTTCTCCAATGGCCATGTTGTTTAATTACTGACAGTGTTTCTAATTTATTTGGTTTTGTCTAATTATGATCTTTTCTATTCGCCTTTTTTTGCTAATTCACATCAGTCTCTCCGCCCTGTACAACAGACACCAAACGGCATTCTTCTCCATGTTTCTCCCATGTTTTCTTTGTTGTTTAGTGCACCAATTTCCCTCCAAGGACAATAAAAATGTATTGAATTGATTTGAATTAGAGCTGAGTGGATTATTACGAGCAAGTGCTTATACGAGGCTGTCTGCAGTTTGAGTTTTTCTTCTGTTCTCTCCTGCACTTTATCAGAACAGCACACAGGTATTTGACAGTGTCTCTCACGCTCACCACGGCTTCTGCTTCTGTTGCTTGATTGCGCAATAGAGTGAACGTGTAGCTGGCAGTGCAACTGGCTGCCTGCCAGACATTGAGGATTTCCTGTCACCACTGCAGTTTGACTGTGCATTTGAAAGGTCTGAGGTGCCTTTATTCTGGTCAGAGGCGCGTAGGTGTTTGCTGTGGGGTTCTCCCCCACACAGCTCACAAAAGGAAACACTGCAGAATGAGAAGTTGTCGGCAAAAGGAAAGTGGTTAAGACAAGTAGAGAGAGAGGGAGACTGCGAGAGAATTACTGTAAAGAGCAAACCTTGCTGACAGTAACTTTGCTACAGATTTTGTAGATTGAAAGTGTGTCTCACTGTCATGGGACGACAATGATTAAGTTAGAATCATCTTTTGGGGTTTCATGTTCGTTTAGGTGCCTGCTGTGCCCGTAAATCCGTCACACTGTTGTTGAGAAACGCAAAGGATAAGATTCAGGTTTAAAATCTACAAAGGTCGGGTCTGAGAAGAAGGTGCTCTCGAGGCAATAATCCGTAACTTTGAGCGAATACGATTTCTGACCTCAGAGCAGTTCTTCCGATGGATGTCTTTTAATCAAACTCAAATCTGAAGCTGAAGTGTTAAAGAATCAAAACAGGTGATACAACCCAGCACCTGCTGTACGTAATGACGGAGTTGGTTAAACACTGCAAAGTTACTTGACATTTAAGTGACCACGGTGAAACAGCAGGATCTATTGTCACACTCATTGATTTTGTGAAATAAAAAATGATGTGACGTAAGCAGTGTTTTTTCTGAGTTTCATTGGTGACCGGCTAGTTTCATTTCCTGTATTTTCAAGGAAAGAGGGCCTGAAAAGTGAGCAAATCAGGGGAATGTAGCGTGGGACTTCCTAGAGTTTATTACCAGCAAGAGAGGGGTAGTAAGCAGGATGTCGCAAGGGCGTATGCATTGTGCTCCTGCCTACAATACACAGGTCCAGTAACTAGTTATTGTGTTCATGGAAAGAGCGTTTTGGTAGAATTTCCACATGCGTGAATATCTGGCTACTTTGTTATGAGATGTCGGTAATAGTCTCATATCAATTTACCAGATAATAAGAATTTAAAAAAGAAGACAAAGAAGAGACGAGGCTTTTACAACCTGGACTTTAACACGGTGGTTCTCAAAGTTTTGTTGACTAAGTGACAATTTAGGGAGTCAGCATATGATTGAGAGCCATGCAAGAAAAATGCACACATCAAACTGCAGAGTTGTCAGATCATAACAGTAACAGTAACAGTTTTTTGCATAATGCTGATGGAGGCGGCAGATAAAAAAAACAAAAAACTCTTTAGTGTGTCGTTCTGGGCGTGGACTAATAATGTATTTTGTCATTTAATTTGGAGGACTTGTGTTGCGGAGGGTTGATGATTTCTTTTCTGCCATCCCAGTTGCTATATTTCATCCCCTAATCAAATCTTATACCGGTATGAAAACACACGCAAAATACAGGATGTATAGAAACAATATCTTTAATATGCTACATCAAGTAAATATAAAAGTATCATCAAAATAGTCTCTCACATATAAATTCTTAACATCTCATATCATGTTTGCAAAAATAAACTACATATACAAAGTAAAAAAAACACTACCAAAATCATAAAAGAAGTACATCACTGACTCAGTAGTACAATTCTTAAGAACAGTACCTGCTGGTTTTGGGGAACAACCAAAAGCACACAGATCTTGGCATTTTTGTCCAGTGCCAAGTGAGAAAAATATTAACAATGTTAGAAAATTGTGCCCGTGTTGCTCGTTTTCGTCGGCCAAAACGTTCACAGTAAAGCTTTGTACGTAGGAAATATCTGAAACATTTGAATCCAGTAAAAGCTACACAGCGATCCACTTAATTTGTCAGTGCTGACATAAAAAACGTTGCAACAAGAAAGACTAAAAGACATTTTCAAAGGATTTTGTGTACATATTTCATTGTGATACTGTGATCACATTGGATTTGTTGTTTAGTTTCTTTTGGTGGTATTTGGTTTTGTTCAGCACAGTGTGTCTTTGATACATTGATATCTAAATTACCTGCGAGAAGTTGCTGAATAATTAAGAAAAAAGTCAAGGTTATGCTTTTTTTCTTAACCTCTTTCTTCACTAAGTTGAATAATGATCCAAAAAACATTACTACACATTCATGTTCTTTGATTGTAGTTTTGGCAATTGTTTATTATCACACAATTTGAAGAGACCTGATTTCTTTTCCCTTTTTAAAATCATAAATAAATAAAATAGTTGCAAACAGTTAAAGAGCAGGAATGTGGTTTGTGCCATCATCACTGTGCCCTGTCGTTCGTATAAACTTCCACTCGTTGTACGCATGCACCCAGCAGCTCAAACACGCTGTCACACAAAGCAAAACACTGCACAATTTAACAAGTGAAGACTCAATCCCGGGTTTGTGCCGCATCATTGTTCCTGAGTCTATTTGTGGTTTTCCTAAGAGATCACATCTCTGAAAGTGTCAACACACAGAAAAAAAAAACACTAACAGAAAAAAAACTATTATACAACTAAATAAATAAAGATGACTTCAATTTTAAGAAAAATAATAAGTTAAAGCACAATAAAAGCAAACAATTCTCTACCTGAGTGAAAAGAGTTTTCAATACTTCACAGTTTGACACTATCGTCCTCCATTTTCATTTTTTAAACTGAGTTTTGGGAGGAAGTACAATCACTGAATACCCTCGCCCAGTCTTTGGAATGCTCTTGTTTTGGTGCTGCGCTCATTTGATTATAAAAAGTTTCCCTTTAATGCCCTTCATGGACTATTTAGGGAGTTTTATTTGGCGAAACGTCTGTTTTCTTGGTTTCTGGTATGCTGTATGTCCTTTTCAAATTCCTCCCTCCCTCCATTCCTTCTCACTGTCCTTCTGACTTCACTGTTGGCCGTTGGTGGAGGTGAACAACGCTGGCCCTCTCCTGATAGGCCAGTGGAGGGCTGTGATGTGACGCGGGTGTTGCTGATTGGGCCATGGGCATAGCTGGCGAGTTAATAGCCGCCATCAGTGCTTTCAGCAGTAGGGTTGCCTCCTTCTGGTACTCCTTTCCCTCGCCCTCCAAGGTGCGCTCCAACCAACGCTCCACCGCTTCCTCCACCTGCGGTGCCGACGCCGCCTCTGTGAGCATGTCAGCCTCTTGGCTGGCGTCGAACCGCTCCACCATCTGTTTCATGTGTACGTTGACGGACGTGTTGGTGTTTGCCAGGCAGCAGCTGCACTGGTGGATGCCGAGGGAGAAGCGGTGGAAGAAGGCCTGGGCGCATAGCTGGCAGCGGTAGGGGCGGTCGCGGCTGCTGTGGAGGCGGCGGTGCAGTTTGAGGTGGATGTACTGGGTGAACTTGGTGTTGCACAGCTTGCACTGGTAGGGTTTCTCCCCGGAGTGGAGGCGGAGGTGTGTTTTCAAGTTGCTGGTGCTACTGAAGCATTTGTGACACACCTGGAAAGCATGAAGGGAAAGGTTAAGGCTTCTGTGAGCAACATTCACTTGGCTGATTATTAACACGTTTGGATTGTGTTTGGGATTATTCTGGAAAAACTGAGCAACACAGTATGATGTAATCTTGATGTGTCATGTACAGTATAGTATAAGGGTTGACCATGTTATTCCAGTTTTGTGGGGTACCTCCATAAAACATTTCTTTCTTTGTTCTGTCCTCACTCTCAACACTCACACCCACGGAGTCACACTATAGTCAACAATTACATGACCAAGTGGGTAATGGCTGACTGAACACTAAACAGACACTGCCTTACCAGGAAGGTATGTGAGTCAGAGAGCATTTGGGTGTATTGTGTTTACAGTGTGTTTCTATTTGTGTCTTACACCCTCTCGGTTTGACATTCATGTTCAGATCGGCTCGTAAGAAGCATGTAGTGCGAGAAGAGGACCCACACTTGTGATTGTGATTCTCAACATACCTGACATTCATGTGGCTTCTCCCCCGTGTGGACCAGGTGATGTTTCTGGAGGTGGGCCAGCTGAGTGAAGCTCTTTTTACATAGGTTACACTGGAACGGTCTCTCGCCACTGTGCACTCGAAGATGGACCTACAATTACAAACATCATACAAAAACAAAAATCATGAGCACTGGTGTCAACCGGTGTGGAAAAATTGGAACACAATGAATACAATTTTCAAGCACAAGATAGAGGAATTGAAGCCGTTACCTTGAGGTTTGACAGCTGTCCGAAAGTCTTCGAGCAGATATTACATTCATACTTGATCTTTCCGTTCTGCTTCTGCAGTGGGTAGGGCAGCGATTTGTGGCCGGGGCCATTGCGTGTCGCTGTTTTGCTTCTGATCGTAGCCAGGCTTAGATTCATGGCTTCCTCAAAACCAGAGGGAGACTGCTCGGCAGAATGGTGCTGACTGTCGGGCTTGGGGAGAGGGGAGAGCTCCGGGGTGGCTGGTGCGCCTCGTGGTGGCGACACGTTTGCTTTGAGTTCTTTCAGACCTCCCTGTAAAGACGGAGGGTAGGGGAGGGACACTGGCAGCAGATTAGGTGGGCCGATTGGTGGATACGGTAGGCCGTCGGTGCCCAGGTAGCTGCTGTATCGGAGGGATCCTCTTGAGGGCAGCATACCAGGAAAGGGAGGGGAGTACGAGGGGAGGAGGAGGCGAGGATAGTGCGGGCCGTAGGGAGGAAGGAGCTGGTAATTGGGCTGGAGGGGTCTGGATTGGGGGTAAATGGGGTAGGATGAAACACCTTCCCTGTAGAGGCCGTGGAGGTGAAGAGGGAGATTTCGGTGCTGTGATGGGAGCGGAGGATGGGGATCCGGTAAGTACCGGTGATTTAAGCCCAGACTAGGCTCTCTGTGTTCGGGCTTAGGGGAAGGAACGATCCCCCGGTCTTCTGGATCTCTATCGCTCTCCTCCTTCTCAACCTTTTTGCTGAAGTCCATGATCTGGTCATCAGGCGTGTCAGGCGGTGTGTCTCTCTCCAAAACCTCCACGTCGATATTCTCCTCTCCATCTTCTTCCCTCTCTTCTTTCACCTCCTCTTTTGTTCTGTCCGTAAGCCATGTCTGCTGAGGTAGGTGCTGTTTGGCGTACTCCGGCTCTTGGTCTTCATCCGAACTCATGTATTCTGTAAATAAATTAAATCAAAATTGAGTATTGTCGCAGAGTTTGATGTGTGAATAACAGCATCAAACAGGGGAAAAAAGCTCATTATAATATCTGGTTCAAATTAAAGTGCCTCACACACTCACACACCCATTACCCACAAACGGCACTCCCTCTTATGGTAAATGATAGTAGTTTCAGTTTGACTTGACGTGTAAATCATAAGGTATAGGTTTCTGTTTGTCAATCGCAGTAGTGATTTAGATGTGTGAGAATAAGTTAAGTGGTAAAGTGTGTGGGAGTCCATGTGTCATGTCAAGAGTTTCATTTGCGAAACCTTTTCTAGGTATAGCTGTCGTACTCGCCACAAGATAATGTGAAACGGCTCTTCCTTTTTCCCTTCTCTTTTTGTTCTCTTTTGAGAATTTGTCCCCATTACTGACTGTTTTTTCACGCATCATGTTATTGTACCGTGTTAAGTAGGTGAAAATTCACACAGGGTCATTTAAAAGGCTGTACCAGTGTTTTTGCACGGTTTAGCTCATCAACTACGATTGATTTGTACTTCATAGCTACAGTTGGTAACTTTAATAAAAACTACTTTTTGTCATATTTGCTCAAACTGTCACCATATCGTAATCTGTGAAAAAAAGCAAGTTCCTCCGTTTCCTTTTAATGCCCCTAATGGCAGTTGCAAGATTCCACAAAACAACCAATTACGAGCTTAACCAGCACCGATTGGCATTAGAGGCTCCTCAACGCTGTTTGAATATTATTAATATATACAATATTGCAAATGCCATTAGGGGCACTAAAGGAGGCAGAGAAACCATATTTTTTTTTCATAGATTATTTCCCTTATGTACCACTGTCAGGATCCAGTGACAGTTTGAGAAAAAAATGACAAAAGATTATTGTTATTTAAGTTACCAAATGGTTAGTTACCAAATAGCTTCAAATCACACGATAATGTAGTACATTTCTACATGCGATTTGAAATGCAGCCACTGGTTTCCTTTTTCCTCTAGCTGAATATTAAAATGAAGTTTTTAGTTTTTCTGGCTTTGTGCATACTAGCGCTGCCGCCCGAAGCTTTAACAGCCAGTAACTGAGTTCCCAAAGGAGACGTAGACGTAGATGTATCAGGAAATCAAACCCCGGGAGGTAAACAACGAGCATACCTGAACTTGAAAAGAATGCTAAAGCTTTAAAGATCCTAAACGTTGATAAAACGTAATGATACCGCCTTAGAATTAGTCACCAGGGTGAATGGCGAACCATCTGGTGTATCCAGTTGGTATGAGTCATCGGACTTTGTGGCAACAGACAATTGTTTAGGATGATGACTTGCCGTGCTAACAATGGCTGCAAACATATGACTCACAAAGATACTTTGACCAGGCATTATTCCTCTTAGATTTCTCCTCTCGCCTTGAAATCTTACGTCATTCACCACATCTACGGAGATTTGTTTGGTCTACGTGTCTTCCCCCATGATCTTGCATAGATATTTGCCTCTCTACAGTCAGCCAGACAGGAAGAAGTAGCATCAAACCAATTATCTCTACTGTTGGTAAAAGATAACATCAGGTCTTATTCACAAGAAGGAAGAATAACCGTGTCTTTATTCATCTTGAGGACATATCATTTTGCTGATAATAGATATCATCTCCTGACGCAGACTTTGTGCTATGTGTTTAGTCATGGCCACAGATGTAAATCTGTCACTTTGTCAGATCTAGTGTGGCATTGTTCTGCGCTACCTCTAAATCATTCCTTCCTCTGCCTCAAGATATTTGTTAAATCTTGCCGGGGAAAAAAGACCACCACATCCTGATACAAAACTAGCAACGCCTTCCCCTCCTGCTGCACTCACTCTGTTTGATGTCAACTTGCTGGCCGCAGAGTCTCTGGGCAAACTCCTGGCTGTACCACACCAGCACCTCCTGGTTGGGCTCCACCGGTCGGATGGTGTAGAAGTAGATGTCCCGGCCGTTCTGGCACGCCACCAGGTTCTGTTCGGCCAGAGAGCGGGCCGGGTTGACGTAACGCATCCAGTTGCTCCTGTGGACGTCATGGCCATCAATGAAGTTTTGGAGCTGCCCACTGCTGTAAATCTGCAGGACAAGAAAGAGAGAGACGATGGGATTAAAACATGTACATACTTGAAGCAACTGATTTGTGTGTAGTCCTTAAAATATTAAATTTCACATTTCACGTTTCACATTTAATATTATAAATAGCTCCATTAATTATATTGCTTGACCATCTGTTGTTCACATGGCAGTGGCCACATGCACCATTGATAAAGACATTGCAGCATGCGATGCTCGAATTTTTGAAATTTGACAAAAGCTGATTAAAATCCACATAAAATCATCATCTTCATCACATTTTTTTTTTAAACTACAGAATTTAAATAAATCAAGATTATCAAGGAAACAGTCAGAATGATCACCTCTGCCATGTACAGTTAAATATCCTTCAGCTGTCAGTCACAGTATATTGTTGCTCTTTTGGCCTGCTGCACCCAACAGCTCTGCTCTGTGTGTCCTGCGTGTGTGTTTGTGTCGGTGCGCACTGTATGCTTATGAGGATACATGCCTCACCGCCTACTTAGTAGGCGGTGAGGCATGGAGGCGTGGTCGATCACTCACCGCAGTGGCTGTCTCTTTCATTTCCTCTCTTTCCTCCTTTTCTCTTTCTCACTTCTTTGTTGGAGAATATTATTCTTGTTCCTGTGTTGTAATTTAGTTTAGTGCAAGTGGAACACTTAACTATGATCAAAAAAGTATGCCTTTGCTTATGAAAACAAAGAAGTTGTAATTGGTGGCTGTTTGCCAGCACCTGTCTGTCAGGCAGCCAAACACAATCGCAGGCATGCCTTTGGCAGCACGTCCCTCCACCTGTGTCATGAGGTCGAAACATAATCGCTCCCAGAGAACGTCACACTTTCACTATTGCACCGCTGCAACGCCCCTTGCACAGGTTTACAGGAAATACAGCCGGAAAGGAAATACGTACGATGGCAGAAAAAACTCCTTATTGGAATTGACTCAGCAAGAATAGAAAATTTCCTGAGTGACATAAGCTGTATCTGGATGAGAGAGAGAGAGAGAGAAAAGAAACAAGAGACTTGAAGACTAAACGGGGGGGGGGGGGGGGGGGGCGAGGGTAGTCTGAATGTGTGTCCGGGTATGTTGAACAATAGTCCCTTCCTTTGTGTATGTGACGGTAAGACTTTGATGACTGTGTGAGATTGAACCCTTTGTTACGTGCTAGCGACATTAACTTCCTCTGAAAGTTTGACCAAAATCCCTGTACGGCAGTGGAGTGCGCGAAAGCATTATCTTCCCCTTATTGACGTGTGGATCTGGACTTGATGGGAAACTTCTGAAAAACGGATGTCTCTCTTTTTTTTCTTCTTTGTCCCCAGTTGCTCCTCAACTGATCCCAGGGTCATTTTCTTACTCCAGATTTGAGACTTTCTCACGTTTTACGAGTATCACACTGAGCTGGGTGGCAGTATTGATGCATAAATGCGATTATGTATAGAGATTGCGTATATATTGTATATATATTTTCATGTCCGTGCGCGTTTCCCTTACCCGCCAGAAGTATTTCCTGTTGGCCTGTTTGGGAACGTTGTCTTTGGTGTAGATGACTCCTTGCAGAGGGCCAAAGCGAGTCCCCTGGGGAATGTACTCTTTGCTGAACACGCCCATCACCTGGAACACAGACCAAATACATCATTAGATTCATCCATTTCCCATCTTTCCCCTCTTGTGAGGAATATTACACATCAACACGTTTAAATCTACATATTGAATAGCGCAATACGTTTGTTCCTCCATTGTTTGTGTCCAGCAGGTCGTTGGCCTGAGCTGCAATCGTGGTGGCTTCGTCATGTTGACCCAGATAGCTCTTCATCCAGGTTAAAACCCACAAGGTGAGACACTTTCGACACTAACTAGCTAATCGAATGAAGAGAATTACACTTTCTCTGACCTACTCCACTGATCTCTGACCTGCGGTCGTCAGAAACTCCAGAGAGAGCAAGCCTTGTCACCTGTTTGTCTTGTGAACCTCGTGAATGCTGAGCTCTCATTTGTCAGGTGTTTTAGCGGTAATAAAGGACAATACTAGACTTTTGATTGTAAAACCACAAAGACGAAAGCATATGAAGCAATTAAAGGTAATAATATTGACTCTGCTTGCTCGTTAGACCGGTTGCATCAAAACCTAAAAGGCCTGATTATACAACGTGTACAATTAGTCACAGCTTTGTCTTTCGTAGGATACTCTGGAATAGGTGTTTCTAAGCATGCCCAAACAAAGCCTTGAAAAAAGAAAATGTGCCTGAGGAAGCCCATTTTTTTGTGTTAAGAGCAAAACCTGTCCTCTTCTGCAGGTGATTGAGTCATTTCTGACCTTTTGAGGGGAGTTGGAGAAGATAACCGTGTGCTGGCAAAACTAAGAAATCTAAAGCGAGGACGAAGAGGATATGTCAGTGTCCTCTTCGTTGTGCAGAACAGCTTCATGATTCACACTTTCATAGAAAGTGGACAGGCTTGGGGTCAACCCCTCTCAAAACGAACCCAAACACACACACACACACACACACACACACACACACACACAAGCCATCCGGCAGCAGCATCTGTGGCGTACGCACAGTCTCCGTGTCTTGAGGAGCTTTGTATTCAATCCTTAAATACCCCCCCCCCCCCCCCCGGCCTTTAACCGCCCCCCCCCCCCTACCATAAATAAACACACACTCTTTCTTCTTACCACTAAGGCATTGTAATTCAAACTGACCCTCAAAAGGATTAAAGGTCCTGTTTAAAGGTCAAACCTGAGCAAACAAAAATGGCAAACACCTGAACACCTAGCAATTGTTTATCAGACAACGATGGAAGGAGTCGGCTTTTGCAAATTATGTAAACGCAGTTCATTAGAAGAACAACAGGTCACGGAGGGCGGCAAGAGTGTATGTGTGTGTGTGTGTGTGTGTGTGTGTGTGTGTGTGTGTGTGTGTGTGTGTGTGTGTGTGTGCGTGTGTTTGGGGGGGTCGAGTGGCCATGGAGGCGAGTGAGGTGATTCCTGGATGCGATGAACCAGTGTGACAGGGACATTGTGCTTTGCTGGCGTTGCGTGACTAACGAGTCGCTGTGGCCGCCGCCGCAGCTTAACCGCTCAGTTCAGCCAGGTTGGGAAGATAGGAGAGAGAGGGAGGTTTGGGGTGAGGGGTGTGGCGGGGGATGCGTGTTGAAGAACGGAAGAAAGGAGGATGAGCATTCTTAAATGGACCCACTCTATCACACTTCTGAACGCCCTCCTTTTCTCCTGCCTTCCCCCAATCCCTTGTCTTTTCTTAACCCTCTCGAAATAGCTTGTGGGCCTGCCAGGTTGAGGCCCAGGCGGACGCACGAGCTGCCTGGCTGGCTGCCTGTCCCCAACGAAAGTTAATCATCTGGTTTTAACCTAAATCCCCCCCCCCCCCCCCCCCCCCCCCCCCCCCAGCACACCACCCTCCTCTCCCTAGCTCACCCCCCACAATCCATCCCCTGTGCTGCCCTCTCTCCCAGCTCACTGGCTAACAACCCCATCTGCCACGTGCCCCCTCCACCTTTCTTTGCATTTCCTGGCACGCTTCGGGATGAGAAAAAGGAGGTTTAGAAAAAGTGTGGCAACGTTACGGAATAGCAGGATGAATGGCATCCCTCCTGGTAGCCAAGCAGGTGCTGAAGTATGGATAGCGTGGGCATGTGCATGATGACATGTGTTGACTACGTTCTCAGTTTTAATACACTCTTTCAATTTGACTCATCTGCCAAACTGAAACAAGTGCATCAGACCTGTGTTTAAAAAAATCCCTTCCTAACCTTCCTGATAGCCACGTGAACTGTGCCTTACATTTAAGGTCAAACATGTACGTGCGCCTGTCCACACAAAGTAGCGGCTGTGTTTCATGGTCACTGCAGAAAATTTATTTCCCAACTTTAGCTTCAGCGAGTCGAGGAGAAGGATTCACACGAAACCGTCTTCAGTGAGGGAAACCACTCAATGAACAAGGGCAAGTTTAAGCAAAGCTGATTACCGGCAAGCATGTGAGTCTGTGCCTGTTTTCACATTATGCACACACCTACACCTAATTGCTTGATGTAGTACTGATGCATGTGAGCACAAACCAAATGGCGGCTGTCACTTTCGGCTGCGTCGAGTGCGAGTGTGTGAAGTGTTTGTAAGATGTGTTGGACGGTAAGCAAGGGCTGGGGTGTTTGAAAGCAGCTCTTAATTAAAGTGATTGTTATCACCTTAGCTTGCATGCTTTTCTCTTCCTGCAGCAGCAAATGCTGCACAGAAAGTAGGCAGAGAGAACTAGAGAAGGGGAACGACGGCAGAAAGTGTTGCCTGGGACAGGACAGAAAGAGGAAGGCGACAGCGAAGTCAACCGCAAACATCACAGTGTTGTCGCCAAAACAAGTGAGTGTGACATCTCTCTCTCACTCTCTGTCTTCCCTTTTAAAAAAGAGCATTCTCTCTTCAGTTACAGTACAAATTGTGCTTTTACAACCCTGCTTGAAGACATAATTGCGGTGCTTTACAGTAACACGTCCGGGCAGATGCCGGATCCTACTGCACTCCAAGCCAAACAGTCAGCTGATGGAAGTAGCTCAGGGGCCTTGCGTCTGCTCCTCCTAACTCACCTGAGCGGGAGAGGAGGACGTAGGAGGTAAATAGGAAAGGATGACGTGGCGGAAGCCAAGCTGATTCCTGGCAATTTACTCTGTGTCTACATGTGTGTATTCTGAGGAAGAGAGTGTCTGCATGCGTGAGACAGAAGTGCAAAGAAGCTGCACAATGGCTGAAACATTGGGGTGACGTAATGGAAGTTAAGGTGGCCAGGAGACATAAAAAGGCCTCTGACCTCAAGCTGCCAGTGGCCACGCCCCCACATACTCATTTGCGTGCTGTATGTGCGAAGAGCTCATTAGTCAGCAGATCTTTTGTTCCAAGGAGCCCAATGCAGATGGCCCAACAGAATCTTACACAACACAGAATTCATATTTTGAAAACTTTAATCTGACAAAACTGACCATTCAAGAACGGCATCTGGGATTGAGCGAAGGAGGGTTAAAGTTGTAGCGGTTTGTCAGATTAGAATATGAGCTTTTTCTTTATTCTATAGCATCAGTGGGCTGCTTGGCTGCCAGAAAATGATGTATATTGATTTTATGAGATTTGATTTTGTATTGTGATTACATTTATGAGTACTCTATTCTGTATCTCTTGTAATTGCTCTTACCTCATTATCTGTGCTGTGTTCAAAGGTGAGGTTGCGTGGGATGGAGGTCATGGCTTTGGGCAGGTTGAAACTGGGGTCCGACACCTGGTCCGGCACAATGTAGGTGCAGTTGAGGACAAAGTCCACCTCCCGCCACCCACTCATGTCTCCTGGTGTGCTTTCCAGCTTCATCTTGACAATATAGAATATACAGTAGCTGATGGACTCAGGCTTTATAGAGCTTTAGTTTGGTTGGGCTCGGTTTGGTCTTGGTTGCTTTGGTATAGAAGCACTTTGGTTTGGTCGGGTAGGTCCCTTGTCTTAGGTACGCTGGTTAAAGCTCAAGATCTTGAAAAGAAAGAGAGAGAAAGAGATTTTAGTGCCACAGAAATCAACTGTTATCAATTTGAGTTCGAGGCAAAGTACATGTTTGGATAGAATGAAAATATGCAGTGCAGGACTCTTCTTGTAAGGCCTGTTTAAGCCTTTTTATGTGACTTATTTCTATAAGTCAGACACAACTAGAGTAGGTTGAATACAAGTAATCTCAGTATCCAAAGTCAACTATAACTGTTTGAAATCCATGCAAATTGTTCAATATTTTATATTATTTAAAATGCCTCCTGGCAGCCATTCATTGTTCAGGCAGCCGGTTCCATTCATGAAAAGCCAAAGTTTATTGACACTTGTCCAACGTCCCATGCAGCACTCTTCATTCAGTTTAACCAGTCATTTCTTATGAAGCCAGCAGGTCATCTTGTCCTTTTCTGCTCATTCTGTATCATTGATCCATTTTGTTATCCCTGTCAGCAATAAAAATAAAAATAAAAAGGAGACGTGACTTACTTTCACACATTCCTTCAGCTGTAGGATCCTCATGTCTTTGGCTATGTCATCCCTTGACTGTTTTGTATCCGCTTCCTCCTCTTTATACTCTCTCTTCTTTCTCCCGTGTTTTCTTCAGGGATGCCTGTCAGTTAGATCCTCTGGGTATCCACTCTTGCTGCGGCCACTCTGTCACCATCACCAGAAACTCATGAGCCTGGATTGCGCCAACCTTTTTTAGCTCAACGCTCCGGCCAATCACGAGCCACTGTGGTCATGTGATTGTGCCATCTGACACACAACTGTTGGCTTTGGACAACAACATCAGTGACGTTGTACACTTGGCCAGCAAGTGGCTGTTGTGATGAATGCTTACACATTGATACACACCCACACACACACACGTCCACGCGCACACAAAGAAGACATGTTAATGAATGAATAAAGGGAGAGCAGATGGCTGGCCTGTTGCCACTGAAAAACACACTCATAGACTTTTGCTTGGTTTGGCACTTAATGAGCAATCTGCTGCCACTGTATCTCCTTGACCTACATCTCACTGTAGAACATCTTTAACTAAGAGTCTTAAGACTCCTGCAACACACACATGACAAAATGAATCCAGAACTTATACAAACACACACTGAACGCAATATTTTTTCTATATTTTGAATCAGGGAAAACGTAGAAATAAAAAGGTAAAACAAATAAGAATAATGTTTTCTTTTTCTTATGCAATGATACGTGCCCTGGGCTGGTTGGTGCGTTTGCTCATTCACAGGTACAGATGTAGGGCAGGTCATCCCCGCACGCAGGACTGACACGTGTCTAGTGAGCATCCCCTTTACTTTCAGACACACACTCACAGTCTAATAATACAGAGCTCTGGGTCACCTTACCTGGCGGCCTGCATATAGATAGCAAGGACAGGAGAGAGCAGTTGAAACATGTGGACTCTTCTATATTTGGCGATGCTGCCTGTTAAAGGGAGCACACGTATATATAGTATGTTTTCATTTGCGGAAATGCCACAAAAAATACAAATGTATCACAGGTGAAATAAATCTGTTTTTCTTGACATAAAAAACCATATGTGGAATCAAGTTTTCCACTTGTGATGTCTTGACATTTTACAAATAAAACGCCTGTAGCTATGACACACACAACTGTGAAGAACACAAGTAACTTCTCCATTTAGATTGTGCTACTGTAATTCACATTCAAATTAAATTATCAAATGTTACATAACCCGCAGGCTAAATGTTAAAAATGTCAAAATGACGGATGCAATGCTGGACTCAACTCCCAATTTCTTGTTCTTTGTTTTGTATAATATAACATTTACCACAAAAGCCACAAGATGTTTGACTTCAGGACTCACGTAATAGCTAAAGAGCAAAGGAAAATGTAGTTCACGAATATTGTTAAAGTGCAAAGAATAGAATATATATTTTTACATGGTTGTAGCCAAATATTTATTTAAACACCAACTATATTTGTGTCCGTCACAAATACCCCGCCTCCTCTCCCCCTTTCTTTCCTAACTTGGCTGGTGAAACAGTAAATTGGCTGCCATATGGCAAGAGTGGAGCTTTACTGCCCGGTGTGGCGTGGGGGTTCATGGTGATGGTAGGAGTGTGTGTGTGTGTGTGTGTGTGTGTGTGTGTGTGTGTGTGTGTGTGTGGAGAGGGAGGGTAAGGATTTGGGCTCTTTCACTGGCCTGCGCCTGGCTTGGCTAATTTCTCTAATTTGCAGACAGTCTGGGCTCAGGCTCAGGGCTCAGAGCCTAAAGACCCGGCACTCCAGGATAGCAGCCTAGTCGACTCATCTCACACTGGACACACATCACATCCGGGATATTAGATATTGTCAGACACACTTTTTTATTTTCCAGGGAGGGAAACCTCACATGCAGGGCATGCACAGAAGGGGAGGGAGAGAGATAACGGCACCAGGAGAGCCGAAAAGGCTAAGTGGAGGAAAGACCCGAGGTCGGCTATACTGAAGCTGTCTGAGTCAGAGAGAATGAGACAAAGTAATGTGGCCGAAGACGTGATACTACTTAGCTAATGTTACCTCGGTGTTTTGTAATAGTCTAGTATAAATGAACACCTGTTGCCATGCAATAGTCTAAGTCTGTACTGCTGTCCAGTAACCGTGCAGAGAAAGCTGCCACCTGTTAATGTTGATTATACAGTCAAGTTTTATTAACTGCTTGTTAAAAGAGGTGTTCGTTTAAAGTTTTCAAAATTGCTGTGGTAAAGGAGACACTGTAAAGTATTTCATTAGACTAAAGGTACATATACACAAAAGGTCGTTTGGGTTATCCAACAAGAGCAAATCAAAACCTACTGTGACTACTGCTAATGTAATAACATTTCATTTCTCATGTTTGGACAACCAACATAATGTGTTCTAGGGTCCAGTGAACCCATATGAATAGGGCTGGGCGATAATTCAATATAATAATTGATCGTCTTTCATTGGTGTCATATTTATTACGTCGTCTAAATTGATAATAACAAGCATATACTAACCTAAATTGGCAAAAATTCTTGATTAAATAACAAAATACTCAGTAGTTTTATTGTCATGCATTTAATTCACACAAGAGTTTACCAGCCCATGTGGTTTTTCATATTGACTAATCATTTATTGAATTACCAAGAACATTCAATATCCTTATCTATATTGTTATCGAGATGTGAAATGACCTATATCGTGATAGAAGATTGTGGCCATATCGCCCAGCCCTATATATGAATAAACATGATATACCATGTGAAATAATGTATTCATTATCATAGAACAACAAAGAACTAATGGTCCATTTGGGACGTAGTTCATCTGTGTCAATATGCTACAAGAAAGCAAATAGGGCAATTAGGAGTATAAAGTAAATAATCCTATTGTTTACCCATCAATAACCACGGATTCCACCAACTAGCAGCACCCTGAAGCCTCCGTCCACATGTACCCAAACCAATGGGCAACCAGCTCATAACATGTGTGTTGTGCAGCTGTACCTTTGCCTAATTGAATCCAAGTTTGATGGTGTCGTTTAAACACAATTCAAGATACAAGATCAAGATAAAATGAAGGAAATGACAAGGAAAGCTGAATATGCCCTATTACTTTAATTTTTGAAAATTACAACTGTATCTATATATCTAATCATAGGACTCCTTTGACAAAAACAGTCATTTTACCTGACGTTGGTGTTTTGAAGGGTCATACAACAACACACCAGCATTAGACCAGCAACTCCTGTATTCTGCGAGGTAAAAATACTGTTTTTGTCAAAAGGAGTCAGCAGCTTTTAAGACAGCGAAGAGTCAGAAAGGGCTGTGTGGCGGCAAGGTAAAGCAGAGAAAATGTTCCAAGTATAGCAAACAGTTAAACTGATATTGATTTGTTAGGCGAGAGTACATTTTTGCGGCTTCCCCAGTTGACAGGAGTAGATTGCTTTTCTCCAAGCTGAGGGCATGCTGACTACTATCTGCTGTGGGTAAGACACCAAGTACCTCATACAACCCCACTTCAATACATCAAAAACTATCCCTTTAAAGATATAAACCTTATGCTTTATTACATACTGTAAAGTTAACAGGTAATCTATAGTTTCAAGTCCAGGGACATGTTTGTCTTGGGGTGACAATGAAAGTGGAAGCAAACCAGTCATGCAAAGAAATGTGACTGCTCACGTTGTTCATTTACTTCTTGTTGCTTCTTGGCAATGAGTCAGTCCGTCTGTAGAGGAAACATGCCCCAATATACTGCATATATGAAACGTATGGATAGGTGACGACAATGCTAACATCCCTCACTCTATCTTCATTATGCTGTGTGGGCCCCAATCCTTCTTATTTTACTGGTGCTCCCCTCCCTTGGTGTTTTTCCACTTCCTCCATGGTAAACAGTAAACAGCTGAGCGGCAGAGGATTATTTGGCTGATAATGCATTGTTACTGTGCAACTGTAGATGTTGTCCCTAGCAACAATCACGTTGACTTTACAAGGAAATGGATGGCCTATAGGAAGTAGCCCTAGAAACATGACTTTTCAGGGGGTTGTTGTTTACTGAGCCTGGCCAGCTTAGTTTTACATGAGATCCCTTTAACCGGAGGGATTATCCCCGCTGGCTCAACCTTAAATATGTAAGATTACATTATTGCATTTCAATACCAACAAGCATGGGCAATTGTTTTCCTGGAGGCATCTTTGTTTTTTAATGGATAGAGGTCTTCAGCGATTGGAAGTCACGTTGTTATCAGTGGGTGAGTGGGATACCCTAAAGTCAGAGTTTGTCCCTGACATGCTTTTGTTTTCATGAATCATCTTTAAACTCTATTGTGCAACCAGAAGATGAATTTTCATATCGATTGTTTGTAATGTCAACAGAAAGTTTAAATGCTGTAGGGCAGGGGTCTCAAACTCAAGGCCCGCGAGCCGATTCCGGCCCGCCGCGTCATTTTATGTGGCCCGCGAATCCGCCAGCAAAAATTTAAAAAAAGTTTTAAAAAATAAAATAAAAAAATAAATTATGAGATAGAAAGTCGAAGTTATGAGATAGAAAGTCATAATTCTGAGATAGAAAGTCAAAATGATGAGATACTTAAACACACAGTCACAGAAGCAGCTCTTTGGCTGGTTACTGTACACTTGAAATGTAAATGTATTGTGAGTACATTGAAGACTACCTTAAACGTGGCTTTAAAACACATGAAATACTTCACGTGGGATTGTGCAAACGCACCCTTGAAAGGATTTTAAGCTTTGAACAAAGTTATTGTAATAACATCCATCAATTAATTCTGAACTTGTCCGACCTGCTTATGGCTCCAGGTGTTACAGGGAAATTCGCTGGAAGAAGCCTCTGTGCGGCAACAACAATACGTAGCGCTTCCCAAGCTTATGGAAGCAATCGTGTAAATATATGGGGGGGGGGGGGAAATCCTATGTGGCATCTATAGGTCAAAGGTTGTCAACATACATAATCCAGGTATGATTTGAAACACAAAAGCATGATATTAATCTTGAAGTATAATCTTTGTCAGTGGGCAACTCCGGTGTTCTAAGATGTGCTGTCAAATGCTTGTTTCCTTAAGGAGGTTAAAAAAACAAACAACAGACTAAAATCTTTTCTCCTTATCTCCTTATCCGTCTAAAGATTTGCGTAATGTGCTGGACATTGTTTTCGTCGGTCATAATCCACCTCATTGCCTTCTTCTGTTCTTTTTGTAATGATTGTTAAATTCTGTGGAACTATGCGTCACTCTTTGGAAACGCAACCAACAAAACAGTTGAAAAACGTCACACATTTGGAGCTACAGCTTTAACACGAGTATTTCATGTGAAAGCTGCAGCAATTGGTATACATGAAAAAAACTAAAACAGGTTTGTGGCATCGAAATGACTTAGACTTCTTGTCTTATTTCAACTTTCTTGAACTGATCGCTGCAATATTGACTCGGTGGTACAGTGATGAAGGGATGCACGGTACAGATTAGAGATGAAATTTACTTCTCGTCCGTGAGCCAAAGCGGGACTATTATTAGCCGACAACCATTGCATCACTCTGTTGCAGACACATTGCTTTGCAAATTGAGTTCCCGGCACTGGACATGCATTTGCTATGAAAACCCTTTCATCCACGACTCAAAGCTGAGAAAGATGACACTGCAAAAACTGAAATCCATTCTTCTATAACTGTGCATGCCAGACACACTATAACTCAGCCACAGCACAATCAGTCAAAATCAACACAAATTCAATAGAGGAGCATGTGAACTTAAATCAATAAATCAAACAAAAATACGTGCAACTCAAAGAGCTTTACAAGACGATTCGAAAACAAGACGAAAATGCAAAGAAGGTGAAGAGGCTAATGCACACCAAATAAAGTTAAGAGAAAAAAACTAACAAATGAAAATACAACACTGAATAAATTGATCATGGTAAAACAGTAAAAAAAAAGAAAAATGTCGTTGCCTGCCTTTTGCATGTCTGTTTATCCTAAAATACGTACGTGAAGTGAGAGCTCACACTTTCTCACCATCATCTGTTGCAATATGCCAATGTTTCTCAGAGGCTGACTCCGACAAACCAAAATAACACATCTCATTTTCACACCTCCTCTGGATTGCACGCCATCACAGAGGAGGAAGGAAGAAGACGGCCATAGGCCCCAACAAGCAACATCCTTATCTGCAATCATCATCAGTATCAGTCTGTTTACCGTGCATACAGTTTTGCCCACTTCTAATTCAACCTAACAGCAGAGTATATCTGGTATTTTGAAGAGGTGTTGTGAATTGTTTTCTATTTCGTCATCCACATTCTACATGAAATTGCTTCTAAAAGTAAATGTATATATTTTCTCTTGTCTTCCCACTCTGCTTTGAGGCTGTATAAAATCCATGCCCCACTGCAAACGCATCCTTGTATCTTTCCGTGATACCAGATGAGGCAATGAGCGAAATGCATTGCTCTTAAAATGTGCTCAGTGTCCGGCACTACCACAAACATTGGCGGATTATTTTTCTTTTCCAAGTAGTGATGTTCATCTTCCTGTTGTTACTGGCTACTCTTGTTCTGTGGCACAGTCTTCTTCTTCTTTTTCAGAAAACACAACGAGCCTTTTAGCGCTTGCCTTCTGTGCGTGTTATGCGTGTTATTTGTCGCTAAAATTTTTTTTTTAAAAAGACTCAACCAAAGGATGCATGTGAGACGTATCTCTAAGTTGATGCTGTGATTCTCTCAGTTTAGACATGTGAATGTTCACACTTGTAGCAGAAGGGGAAACACATGCATGGTGCAGCACAGGACCAGTTGGGGATATTTGCACACTATTTACAACACTTCTCTGTGAAAAGAAATGTATTTTACCAGCTTGTATGTTCTTTACCTGACGGGGTTGGATTGATTTTTATAACTGCATTCAAATGATCGTCATTGTATTAGATTAGATCAGATTGCAATCTTTGTTCCTCAAAAATGTGTGTCGAGTCAGACAAAAAAATGTAGCACAGTACAAACAAACGATGCAGACACTCTGTGTTGGACATCCAGGTACATATACACATATCACATTATTACACCTGGCCTACTGTAATGAGTGCCTGTTCTCTGAGTCATCACATTTGACTGACTGTAAAATGAATAAGCTCCAAGACCCCGTTCAACCTGTGGAACGTTGAATCTTCTGCTGTTCTTCCGTTACCTTGTTACATTATTATTTTGACATAAAGCATGATTTCTTTCTATTCTTAAACAAGTACTTTTGTTTTGTTTTGCCTAAACCTAAGCGTTGCACAGCACAGCACTACGTGTCATTGTGCATTTCTGCAAGCGTGATATGAGGCTGATGTGAATCGTATTATTCAAACGCCCGTGGTTTGAAGAAATGTACAATGCCGCTGTGAGGTTGCTCGATTTTTAACAATACCTTCTAATTCATATTGGGTTGCTTTAGCTTGTAATCTGTGATGTAGTATAAAAATAGAAGTAGTTGCAAATGGAAACACTCAAGTAGTCCAGGTCCCTCAAAACTTTCGGTACAGTATTGGAGTATTGGATTAGATTGGGGGGGGGGGGGATATGTATTGGTTTAAATATCTCTGTCTGATTGCTCCAGTTAACCTCAGTTAAAGGTAAATAACATATATTGTAACTTTCTGCAGACGTTATCCATTTCTGCTGCTAGGAACGGCAACTTACAAATGACGCCTGGTTTATTAGCCAGTGTATGGTGGCTAATTTGGGATTTTGAGAGCTTGCATATGAGACTCTAATAGCCTGAAACCCTAATTATTGCTAACTCTAGCCATGCCCTACACAGTATGTACAATTACTATCTAGCAGGCCCAAATTACAGGAGCTCCACCAACAGCAGAGTGAGGGGCTACAGCGGGTATTTGGAGACTTAAAGATGTTGTGATGGGGAGAATAGGGATAAGAAAGGGGCGATATAAGCGTGTAGCAAAATCTGCACGCTTCTGGCTTGTGGTCAACAGGTGGGCCAATGCACCCCCCCCCCCCCCTATCTCACAGAACACCTGCCAAAGAGGAAGACTTTAGCCAAGATCTGTCTGGCAGACAAAGAAGGGGATTTCAGGACCAAATCCAGCGGATCAATACAAAATGTCTGCTAATTAGGCCCTCCAGAAAAGGAGGTGGGGGGATGAGAGTGAGACAGACAAGGGAAAAGAAAAACATCAGATCAGCTAGTGCTGATTCAGAAGTCTAGACGGATAAGGAAAATCCCCAGACAGGCGTACCGCTGTGGAAATCAGGTGAGGCACACTAGGTGACGGATCACCTCGCTCTTTGGATCAAGCCAAGGTTGCCAGGAATCAGGCTGGCCCTCCCTCCCTCCCTCCCTCCCTCCATCACTCTCTTCCTCAGTCAGAGGCAACCTCCCAGGCTACAGCGATCAGTTTCTCTGACCCCAATCCTTCCTCCTCCTCCTCCTCCTCCTCCTCCCACCTTTTCCCTGCCCCTCCTCCTTCCTTCCTCTGGACATCACCGCTTTGACCTAAATCCCCTTATTTAATCTTCATCTTCTTCTCCTCGTCTTTTGGATAACAATCAACCCCCTAATTGTCTTAATCTCACTGGTCTTTTATTGTCCCCGGGGCGTCAAGCGTACTGCAGAACAAAAACATTAACGACAGATCAATACTTGGCATCAGGCTGCAACTTCCACCGCCGTCTTTATTGATTTTTTTCTTCTCACTAATTTAAGATTAGGCTGCACTGCTTATGGATTTAATTAAAACATAGAGGAGCTAGGGCATTTCAATTTTGATAGAGAAAATAATCTTTGTCTTTTGTCAACGAAAAATCTCATATATCTGAGAGGATCTGATATCATTCAGTGTTTCATGGAGAGCAAAGTTTAATAAAGAGATGAATCGCAGTAAGACCTGAGGTGAAGGACAATATATTTCAAATTTTGGAAATGTGAAGCTGATATCCACATTTTGTGCATCTGGGGATTAAATCCAGCTTGGAAGCAGCAGCACAAGCCAGCAATTGTAAACACCTTCAAATCTTCCCCAAGCCCTTTTGTTATGCTCTCTAAATAAAACAAATCGGAACATTGTCAATTTCTAAAATGAGAAGCTTATGGAATAGCACTCTCAGTTATATTACAATAAGGCTTTGGGCCCTGAGCCAAAGATATTAGCTTCAGAGCAGCGGTAAGCCCAGGATCAAGCGAAGGTTAGGCGGTGATTTGTGTGTGATTTTGAAATGACAACCGGGATGATAATCATAATATTCAGAATAATAACGGATTATCTGTTTCAGTGGCTACACTCTGCACCATCTGTGAAGGAGTGGGGCAGGGGGTGATTCAATGTGTGCACTTGTGTGTGTATGTGTGTTTACATGTAGGCACATGTACATTTTTTGTAATATGCATATGTGTGTAATTTTGGGTCCATTACAGTGTTTCAAGATGTTGTGTCCACTGAATAAGAATTCTCCTTTTTCTTTTACCCTCATGTATTTTCAACTCACTCCTTGGCACATAGTTTTTATTGTTTCGTTTTTTTAAATGTAGCCTCTAATAACACACCTTTATTAACACAGTTTTGTCATCGCCATCCTTGTTTCCCGTCTTACAACATCAACAGCTCAGCCCCTCCCTCCGCCTCTCCTCTGTCCCTCTCTCTCAGTGGGTGAGTCTGGAGCTGCGTAACAGTCAGATGACATGGTCTGACTCGGCTCTGCTGTAATCCGACATGGCTAATCTAATCTCTCTGTCTTCGCAGATTGGCAAACTACCTGGGTCTTTCCAGCCAATTATGGCCCATCTGTACAGCACGCCATGCAGGTCAAAGCCAGCCACCGCGGAGGCCCGGCAAGCCAAGATGGGCCGCTGCAGGGCTCAGGCTGTCTAGGGCCCAATATAGCTGCTTCCATAACAGCCCATCTGCACGTGGCTTGGCCTGGTCCACTTTCATCCCCTGTGGCCCAAAGGATTAGGGATCCTCCCCTAACTTAACTGCTAATTAAAGCACTTGTTGCCATACAGTTGTAAGGCAATTACCAAAGCAATGTTTCGTGGCTAAATGGGCTACTTTGGCACCAAATGTCTCCTTATCAATATTGCTTCTACAATTCAGAAAAGGTTCCTTTTCTACAAAGTAGGATAACATGACATTTCACAACGTGAACTTTTAGCATTTACATTTTTAGATGCAGAAAAAAACCATATAGCAGTACAGGTTCTTCAAACAACCTCAGACGGTCGGAAATAAGTAACAAGGTTTAAACTCATATATGCAAATTTTATCACAATCTATCATAACATGAATTAGGTGTGGCTATTATAAGTATTATTTTCATAATATTTGTATTCAACATTTTAAAGTCTATGACCTATTGAGCATGTAACATGCATTATCTCATTCTTTAGGACTGATAAAGATGCTTCTTTGCTTTTTTTATTTGTAAATAAAGTAGAAATAATGTGATCTAATAATTATTTCGATTTTTTACTTATAAAATAAATTGTATTGTCCGTGCATAAGTTGTAGATGTACTCGTTATTTTATATGGCGTCTGTCTGACGAGACGGAGAGGTAAATACACCGACACAAGGTCAGAGGCCTTCTAACAGCTTATTTTCTCATCAAGCCAGTCTCACTTAATCACCTTAGCTAAATTAGTTTGAAATTAGCCCTCTTTCTAACTCCCTGTCCTCCATCTTTCCCCTCCTTTCCACCCCAGTCATTTTTACAGCTTTATGGATTAGACAGATTACTCGTCTGAAACTCTGTTTTTGTTCTTTCTCTCTGTTTCAGTCCCCGTCTTTCCATCTCGAGGGGTGTTAAGCTAGGATGGAAATTGTCTCAACTTGTTGTTTTGCCTTGAAACCTGTTACAGATGAGTTTGTAACACATAACACGTGTCTCTTTGTGGTCATTTTGTGTCTGTTTGTAGTTGTTTTGTGTCACTCACTGAAATTGTATTGGACTTTTTATGTTTAGTTGTTTTGTGTGTCTTTGTGGTCATTTAGTGTCTCTTTGTAGTTTGTTTGCGTTTCTTTGTAGTTGCTTTGTCTCTCTTTGAAGTCATCTTGTGTCTCTTTGTGGTTGTTTTGCCCCTCTTTATAGTCATCGTGAGCTTCTTTGTGGTCTTCTTGTGTCTCATTGAGTTGTTTTATGTTTCTTTGTGGTCATTTAAGTATATCCCCGGTTGTGACAAGTCTCTTAGACTTACATTTGGCGATGCCCAGGGGGGTCCCCCCCCCGCGCTGGGCCTGTGCCCGGTGGTGCCCACTGGAATGACATGGGTTCATGTTTATGTTGTGAGACAAAGCTGCCACTATTTACCTCTACTGGGAAAGCAGATATGGAATAAGTGAAGCTCAACTGTGTAGCTACAGAACCTTTCAACTCGTTTGGGAATTATTTTCAGTGGTTTGACATTTAGGAGTGGCAAAGTGACAGACTCATCCGTACGACAACTAAATAACATGGAAATGCCATCATGGCACTGAAAATTTGTGGATGTTCCCCAACACAGGAACACATATGATTGTGGTTTTCAGGTTGTATGTGTTATTTTGTGTTCTATTGCCAGTTAATCCAGGTGTCACAAGGGCCTTCGTTTTGTTGTCAGATGACTACTCTATAAATATTGATTTGATTTGTCATCAGAAATACTACTCTAGGCTACCTTCCCGAAAGAAAAGAAGAAAGAAGCAGGGAAAAAAGAGAGACAGATGAGTAATCATCACATTATTTTTAATCACTCTACATGTTAATCACAGGTTGAAGTCATAATTAATCTGAAACACCTTTTACCAGGAAAACACATGACGTGTTCACTCTATCAAAGGAATAATGACAAAGCCTTTTTGTGAAAGCTCTAGAACTGCAATCGTTGTTTAGTCGGTTGTCTGGAAATAATCAACTCTTTTGACAATCAATAAATCATTGAAGTGAAATGTCAAGAAAGAGTGCCAAACATTTGGGAGCGGCTTCTCAAATGTGACGATATGCTGCTTTTCTGTGATTTCTGTCCATGTAAATGAAATATCTTAAGGTTCCAGACTGATGGTTGGACAAAGCAAGACATTTAAAAACGTCATCTTAGTATCTGGAAAATTGTGATGGGCATTTTTCCCTTTTTTTTTTTGAACATTTTCGAGATGAATTAAACAATCAGCAGAACATAGGTCCTAGACAACTTGCCAGGTTTTGAGAGACACTGGTTTACCAAATGTTTTCTGATGACTGGATTGTCAGTAAGTAGTCAGTAACTCTCATCTTACTTAGGATCCAACAGGCTCAAAGTGATTATGCCTTGTCACCACAAGCCTGTAGTTTCTTTTGTTTTAAATGTACAACTTCCTCTTGCTCACGCTCTGTCACCAGTGCTTGCATGCAGACCTGTTTGCAAACACATCCCCTTTTCTTCGTTCAGTTTAGACTCTCAGTTGATTTTAGTCAGTTTAGTGTAGATTGAGGCGTTTCTGCTGTGCCTTTTCTACATAAAAAAAAAAAAATGTTTTAGCAGTTCTACTTTTTTGGACACAAATTATATGGCTTGTGCATCCCCAAACGAAAACGAACTATTTTCCATATTATTATTTTTTTGGGGGGGTGGGGGATGTTATAAATTGCGGAAATGATCCTCTAAATAACAAATGCACGCGTGCATAGGTACTACGGCTGTGCCGATATGCCGGGACTTGTCTCGGATGATACATCATTTCCTGTTTGAAGAGCAAGCGCGAGCGGGTTGTACAAAGGCGTGTGTGGGTTCGTGAGTGAGAAAAGAATTCTTTCACTTTCACTTCAAGGCGCCATTGATTCGGTGGTGACGCTGCATTGAGAACAATTAAAAACAACACAAACAAACAAAGTAGCAACAGAAAATCAACTCAGGGAGACAGAGGAGCACATTAGGAAGATGGCGTTTGAGTACCCGGCTGCACGAAGAGATGAGAGTAAGGTCAGTGTCGAAGTCCTGCTGCTTTCTCTCTCTCTCTCTGTCTGTTCGTCTTTCCGTGAAATGATCTGGTGGAAGCGCACGAGCAAGAAAAGCGAGACCAGGAAGCGGCAGACACTGGGCTGAGGGTTAGAAAGGCCAATGGCGACTGACCGAGAGAGAATCAAAAACAAAACTTTGAGAAGTACCGTTAACTGTTTAATGTTGCCTCCTCGTGACAAATGAGTCAACATTAGCGCCCCACGAGACACTATCCCAGCGGACAAATGTGGTCATAATGCGAATACAAGACGGAGCTTCATTGAGGTGTGTCGCAGTTAAAGTAGCATATTGCTTTAGTCTTCCTAACAACTACTCTTCTCTGATAATGCACTTTTGCTTTGTATGCAGGGCTGTAGTCAGGACTTTGCCGAGTCACTGTTTCCAAACATCCCCAGCCACGTAAAAGCATTTCGATAAGGCCCCAAATAACAGAACAACACCATCCCCCTCAGCACCTGATTTACTTACTTATTTATTCTACTGATTAGCTTGGTTTTCTGAATTTGTATTATCTGCCAACAGGCTGGTTTAAAGGCTGTTTCAAAGAATGAATTACTGGTCTAAATATCTTTAATATGAATTCTGTAAAGATACTTAATTTGCTACCAAAGACAACTAAGAGCACCAGGGAAACAAAGAATGTTGGGCTCTTAAAAATTGCAGGAAAACAATTATAAAAAGTTGTTGCTTCTGCCAAAAATATTTTCAGCTCTAATTGAATGAATAAATGACTGATTATTGATATTTATAAATTTTTTTTTGCCTGTAATGGTTAACGCAAGAAACGGATCCTTTTCAAACCCACCATACTGTAAGTCACCTCACTTCTGTGTAACCGTAGAACGTACACTCCTCTGAAGGTGATGACTCCAGTGTCCTCAATGGTAAGTACGGCCCTGGATATATATACGTTTTTGTCTTATCTGACTGAAACCTGCCCCTTTGCCACAGCATTTTATTGGGTGGGCGTTCAGAGTACACCATTGTTGCAGCCCTAAGCCGACAAGCCACAATATCGATGAGACGGTTGACAGAAGTACGCATGCTCTTCAGTTCCGCACAAAATAGTTTTTGGAGGGAAGTTACAACCACTGCACAAGAGAATCCTCTCTGTCGAGGAAAGTCCAGTCTGAATGCTGAGGATTCAATGCAGCTGTTTTGTGTGCGTTGTTCTTGTCTAACTTGTAGGTGGATGACCACCATGGAACTAAGATCTGCGATCCCTACACATGGCTGGAAGACCCGGATAGTGCAGAAACAATGGTATGTATTGATCTCCTGCAGAAAGCTGAAGCTGTGTTTTTACCAAAATCTCTGCAAATCCCGTCGCTCCTCTCTCTCCTTCTGCATCTCAGGCCTTTGTTGAGGAGCAGAACAACCTGACCATGCCGTACCTGGAGCGGTGTGCTGTCCGGGCTCAGTTCCACCAGCGTCTCACCGAGCTCTACGACTATCCCAAATACAGCTGCCCTTACAAAAGAGGGAAGAGGTACTAGTTGAAATTGAAAGAATGGGCACTGCACGGACTGAAAAACACTTATGAGAGGGACTAACTTGAATTTGAAAAGAAAAGAAACTATACTTGTCATGTTATTTCCAGGTACTTCTACTTCCACAACAAAGGTCTCCAGAACCAGGATGTGCTGTATGTGCAGGACTCTCTGGATGGAGCTGCCACTGTATTCTTTGACCCCAATAAACTCTCTGAAGATGGCACTGTGGCACTGAAGAGTGAGTCAAACCGCAGAGCACACGTGCTGCACTTTATTGTGCACGGACGCAAAGAGTAAAGATGTTCAGTGCTGAATCCCTCCTCCTCCTCTTTGTCCCTCTCTCTTCACCCAGTGGGCCGTCTGTCAGAGGAGTGTGAATATTTTGCGTATGGTTTGAGCAGCAGTGGTTCAGACTGGGTGACGGTGAGTTTCATGAAGGCGGACGATCTCGCTCTGCTGCCCGATGTACTGGAGAGGGTTAAATTCAGCTGCTTGGCCTGGACTCACGATGCCAAGGGCATCTTTTACAACTGCTACTTACGCCAGGAAGGCAAAACTGACGGTTAGGAAGATTCACTGTACTCGCAAACGCATGCTCCATCCAGGAGACAACACCTTTGCTACAAGCCTATTACAAATGCATTCAAGACTTAACCCCTCCTTGTTTTTCCCCCCCACTAAAGGCACAGAGACCACCTGCAACATCAATCAGAAGCTCTTCTACCACGTCATCGGCACCAAGCAGTCGGAGGACATTCTGGTTGCAGAGTTCCCCGAACATCCCAAGTGGCACAGCTCAGTAACCGTAAGTCCATAGTAATCTTGAATCACTCATTATAATCACCCGTTTGTAATCAGGGCGGTGATGGATGAGGTTTTCAGATCATTTACTTAAGTATAACTACTAATACTACAGTGCTGCTTTCAAATATAATCAAAATAACTTCATTTATCCGATAGGAACTGCATATAAAACCGTCAAAGACGACAAAGAGTAGACGACACACAAGTGCAGCTTAAAACCGTTTATGATGTCCACTAGTAGGGCGCTTTAAATTCTGTATAAATGAATAATAAATAGGATCAAGCACACGAGTTATCTCGGGCATTAATGAGTGAGATGGAAGCTATTTGTAGTCCTTTCATCTGCTGTAGATGCTAATTAGTGGTTCTTGGTTACTGTAATGGTGACTTTCTAGATCTGACAGTGGATCAGATCGCTGCAGCTGATTCAGAATGACATCTTTACTCTTCCTAAAAGAGGGTGTATCCAATGTCTCTTTTTGCTTTCATTCAAAGCCCCTTTTGAGGTTTTTGAATGAAGCTTTGAATGTCTGACATCATATTTTATCACCATAGAAAATAAAAAAAAATGTAATGAAGTGATTCATCGTCTTTTTCTTATAACATCAACTTTTTTTAGTGAATATAACTCGTCAAATACGGACTGAAGCAGAATGTATCATTAGACATTTATCTTAAATACATTTTGACTTTTGGACTTTACAAAGCTCCGGAGTTATTTCAAATGTTTGACTCACACAAGTCAAACACATCTTACCCAGCCATAACTGGAATCTGATTCTAGAAATAGTATAATACGAATGATGTTAGTGTGGCCGAATATTTATCTGCAACCGTGCAGAAATAGTGCCTTTTGAACAAAAAAATTCCATCTGCACTTAAACAATTAGTCACTTTTGCACGTGTGCCATGTCCAGTAATAGTAGCTGTTAAAGTTAAAAGTTGTCATAGCAAAAGACTACATGCCTCTCTTTGTCTTTCTCTGCTTCCTTCTTTCCCGTCTTCATTCCTTCCCTTTTCCCAGATATCGGATGACGGCCGATACGCTGTTCTGTCCATCACTGAAGGCTGTGAACCTGTCAACCAGCTGTGGTACTGTGACCTTCAGCAGCTCCCCGATGGCATCGCAGGTCTGTGAACTTGTGACGCGCTCCCAACTGACAACAATTCACGTTATTTTCTAAGTGGGATCACAGCTGCAAGTTATCCTTAGGTCTGCTTTGGCATGATTGTGACTTCTGTCTACACGTATGATATAGTAAAATGCCCCATCTATTTACCCCAGCAATCCCCTCCCTGCTCACAAAAACAAAATATGGTTGTGACTCTTAAATTGATTTTAAGTTGATGTAAGCTGTCAACCAGGTCGTCAAAGTCCCCAAGTATTGATGAATATCGATCCCCAAATTAAGATATCTTTGTAGAATAAAGCATTTCGTGAGAAGTAAATGTCTCTGGAAAAAGGCATCATTATCAGAAGTATCTATTTATTTTAAAGGGCGTTCTTTTTTTTATTAATCTGCCAGTAAAATGTTTTGTCCAAAACCCAAAGTTATTCACTTCAACAATAATATATGTGAAATAAATAAATACAGCAAAACCTCTTCCACATCTAAGCTTGAACCAGGAAATGAGTGAATAATGAATTATCAAAATAGTTGGCGATTATTTCTCTGTCCATTAATTAATTCATTCATAAACTAGAATTCCAATTGTTTTTATTTCACTTGTTAGTAGCACCCGAGCTGCAGCATTAAAACAAAGTTATCTGTCAAGTTTGGGTCACTTTGATGTTGTTTTGCTATGAAGTATTATCGCATCCTGGATATGATTGAGTGCTGCTTCTCTTGAAAAGATTTGCAGAAAATAAGTGTAATTTCCCAAATTAAACATTCTTGGAAAACTACACCTACCGATTTCTAAGGTACCGTTTACCTCTGCAGCTTCAGGGCTCAACACAAGCGAGGCCGGTGACTCACCGGTTACTTCACCAGTTGTTGAGATTTCGAAATTCACTTTGCAAAATGTTTTCTGGTTTAAAAGACGATCTCCCACACGCAAAGCAATGTGGACACTTTCTAGTCTTTACACACCATCATAATTCAGATGGACAGGTGTGGGTTTTGGCTTTGCTAGAGGTTTAGATAACTGCAACTCATACCGGTCAAAGATAATAATGACAGGAACATCATGCATCTTTTATAATGGCGTTTTTGTTGTTGTTGTTTTATTCATCTTCTGCTCCAGGTCTGCTGCCATGGGTCAAACTTGTAGACAACTTTGACGCCCAATACTCGTACGTCACCAATGAGGGATCCGTGTTCACGTTCCGCTCCAACTTGGATGCTCCTCGGTACTGTCTCCTGAACATAGACGTCCAGAAACCAGACAGGCAGCACTGGACTACCCTCATTCCACAGCATGACAAGGATGTCCTGGGTGAGAGTGAGAGGAAACCTCCGTAGAATATGCTGTAGTGTAGACGACGTACGTCTTGAAGTCCAAACAGCAGTTTGGCGATTTTGTAAAAACAGACCTTCGTTGGCGCGACAGCTGTGGGCTTGTGTTAGAACTTCTGGGGAAAAAATCTTGCAAAATAGTTTTTCACAGAAGATCTGTCCTAATGTGATGACAGTCCAGCCACAACAACTGGGAAGTTCTGTGTCTGTGGTCAGAGACTGTCGTCAAAGGGATGTCTGCTCAAAAAGTGAAACTGGGCTTATGTGTCTTTGTCGTCATTTTTATTATTATTATGACTCATTTGAATGATGGTAACGTCACCAAGACATCACTGAAACTGCAGTAAATGTCCAAGTTTCCGCTAAAATATGTGCTACACACACACACACACACACACACACACACCATCAGAAATAACAAAAGGTACAAACTATGTTAAGGAAGATCATTTGAACGTTTGGGCAACACTCTATTTTAAGTCCCCCTGTTTATGATTTATAAACAGTGTTTAAACATTCAGTAGATGTTTTATAGCACACTAAGTATCATGATATCATATAATAAGCAATGAATGACTTCATCTGCGGCCACCAGTAAGTCTGGGCTGGTGTATAAACAGATACTGAATGGCACTTCTGTCTACATAGTATAATTTATAACTGCTGACGATCATTGTACTAATAAGCACTTAAAATGACCTACTAGCTACTTTATCATGTGCTATAAAGCATTCATTTAATTGAATGTTTGGATACTCTCTAAATGTGGTTAAGTGTAGCAGTAAAGTGTTGCATGTTAAGTGAATGATGGTGATATCAGTGATACGCAAGTTAATGATCTTTTCTCAAATTTCACTTTTTGACCAAGTTTTTAAATGAATAGGAATTGAATTATGTTCATATTCATATACAATCAATATTAATGTATAACATTTTGAAAAGTAGTAGTCCATTTACTGTTGTTTTTACGGCATGCACGTAAGCCACAGTAGGGAGTTGACAGTTGTGTCTGATAACATGTCCAGGCGATGGTGCGTTGAGAGTTTTGTCATCGGCGCCTTTCTGAACTGACAAGAGGGCTTTGTCTCCTCTGTCATAATATTGTCTTGGGCTCAGCCCCTACACTAGCCTTTTAACTGATCTAAAGTACGAAGTCACTGATTCATCAGTTCACTCTTCATTGTCCTCGTCTTGACACTGACGACTCTCAAAGGCAAAAGGCCATATATGGATGTGTGCTTGCTGTGTGTACTAAACATGGTAACCGAGAGGAGCTTGACGGCATGTGTAGCCCCACTGACTCCTACCGAGCAGTATGGCCCGACTTGAGCAGTATGGCCCGACTTGAGCAGTATGGCCTGACTTGAGCAGTATGGCCCGACTTGAGCAGTATGGCCTGACTTGAGCAGTATGGCCTGACTTGAGCAGTATGGCCTGACTTGAGCAGTATGGCCTGCATTTATTGTGTCTTAAGACTGCCTCCTGCTGGCAGTCGATGAGATTTCATCACAGTCCACAGTCCATACCTGTATTAACTCTTTGCTCTACCTGTGCAGTAACATCTGAATTAACTGAACTAATCAATTTGGTCATATTCAATGCATAGCCATTATATTTGTCTTCATCCCAGGATCATGAGAGTACTTCTTATTTTCGAGATATATCGGGATAATTAGCAGAGAGGAAGCGGACATCGGTAGTAACAGAGAAAGGAAAACAGACGACATGTAGACCGTTTCCCTTGGACACGGTGTTTTTAATAACACCAGGCAGCTTTCACATGTTATGTTCACTTTCGATCACTTCCTTTTTCATAATCCTTCTGCAGGCTTTGTCTCCTGTGTGAACCAGCACCACCTGGTGGTCAACTATCTGCATGACGTGAAGGACATCCTGCAGCTGTGTGAGCTGTCCACCGGCCTGGTGGTCAGGGACCTGCCGCTGGACGTCGGCTCAGTGGCCGGAGTGAGCTGCAAGAAGAACCACTCTGACTTCTTCTACAAGTTCACCTCCTTCACTACACCTGGTGACTCCTCTCTTTCCTTTCAGTCCATGAATTGTATTTTAGTTGTCTTCTATTAACAAAATGAGAGAATAAAAAAGTAGCGAGAAAGCTACGAATCCCACAACAGAACTGCAAAAACAATTACCATCAGTGCATACAAATAATTAGGGCGGCACTAATTATTTTGATTATTGATAAATAGGCTGATTCTTGTTTTGATTAGTTAGTTTTTCTACAAAAATGTTGAAAAATGGCCATGGGGCCTATTTTCAAATTTGTCGTTTTCTCCATCAAGCAATCGAAAATCCAAATAGTATTCAGTCTGCTAACATGTAAAATAAAGAATATTTGGAAAATTCTCACATTTGAGAAGCGGGAACCAGGGAATATTTTGCATTTCTGCTTGACAAACAGTTTTATTGTTTTCATCAAATGATCTCACTGCATACGAACTATCGGTTATTGAAATATCCCCATGCAATGAGTTAAACACACGGTGACCTCTAACCTGTGTGACCGTTGTTCCGTGGTGGCCAGGTATCATTTACCACTGTGATTTGAGCGAGTCCAACCCAGAGCCCAGCGTGTTCAGGGAGGTGGAGGTGAAGGGCATCAAGCAAGACGACTACGAGACCAGCCAGGTGACGCCCTGCTGTTTTATCTCTTCTACTTCTCCGTTACCCTTTATGTTGTATTGTTTCCCGTCATCTTACAGGTTATTCTTGTTTGTGTTGCTTCACTGCATATTTATATCATGATTCAGATTTCCCAGAATCCTGTTCACTGTGGTTGAGGAAGTGGTAAATGTTTTTTGTGCACAGCTCATCTTAGACTTAATTTGTATGAACTCTGTCATTTTATAACACTGACGTCAATTATGTTTAAAAGAAAATATCTATATATATATATTTTTGCATTTACAGGTATTTTATCCCGGTAAAGATGGAACCGAGATCCCCATGTTCTTAGTTCACGCCAAGGGCCTAAAGAAGGATGCCACTCGTCCCGTCTTTCTTTATGGCTACGGGGGCTTTGAGGCTTCCATCCAACCGTACTACAAGTAAGTACAACGGGACCACTCTCTTCTGTTTTTCACTGACACAGATGAACACTAATCCGTTCCAAAATACCTCAAGTGTGGTGTGTAACAGAGTAGAGGGTATACCAACTGTCTATAAAACAGAGCTGCCATGTTGGCTCTGCACAACCCTCCTCTGCTCTTCACCTGATCCTCTCTGCTGGCTTGTCACTTCCATGTTGTGTGTGATGTAGAATCAAACATTGTGATTTTAAAGTCATATTTTAATAGGTTTTACTGTATCCTACTTAAACTACATTTAATATTTTTCATTTATGCTGCTATTGTAACATTGATTGTACTTTCATGGCTGTATTTCCTCTGTCTGTCTGTCCTGTCTGTGCTCAGTGTTGCTTACCTGCTGTATGTGAGACACCTGGGAGGCATCCTGGCAGTGGCCAACATCAGAGGGGGAGGAGAGTACGGCCTCACCTGGTACAAAGGTACAGACATCCAAGGAATAAAGCCATCCCTACCTGGAACAGGCTGTGTGAAGGGGGCAGTAGCCGGTGTTTATTAATAAAAATAATTAAAGCTCTTCTAAAGTCTAATTCTGTGTTCGCTGAACTTCTGCTGATTATTGTGTTCGTGCAGCTGGTACATTGGGGAACAAGCAGAATTGCTTCGATGACTTCCAGTGTGCAGCAGAGTATCTAATCCAGGAGAAGTACACCACAGCCAGCCGCATCGCTATCAACGGAGCCTCTAATGGAGGACTGCTCGTGGGTGAGTACAGGACCAGCTGTGTGCCTCATGTGTTTGTGTATTTAGTGTGAAAGCCGGAGATGGAGAACAAGTAAAAGGGTTTTAAGGGTACATCCTGGAAACTATTATGCAGCCGCTGTACATCATGTGTTACATTTAGGGGTTGGGATTTTGAAAGTGGGGAAATCTTACTTTTTATGTTGTAAGTCTGCTCTTTAGTTTTACAGAATATGATTTCAGAGGGCAACATAAAATGTTCAGACAAAGGCTGTGATATGTGTAAATGATAAAATAATTATTCAACAATAGCATGTGTTGTCTTTAAGCTTTTTGGGTGTTATCTATGGTGATGCTCCAAAAATGTTTCTAAGTCCAAAAAACCTTTCTTGAGGGAGAGTTATCCTCCACAAACATAAAAAAAGCTTAATAATGAGCTAGAGAGGCAGAATGATTGCTTATTGCAAGATCCACCAGTTAAATAAGCAAAAAGTAATATAATATATGAGTGCGTCTATGGTCAGGCCGTGGTGGTGCTTTGTGTGTGCCGAGGGATAGATGTGGATGCTGCGTATATCGTTCTGCTTGTTGTCCCTTTGCCTTTCACATTCCTGCTCAATGGAGCTTTATTTCTACTTCCCCCTCATGTTAACAGCTCACCTCCCACATCCTATACACCTTCAAGGCTACTAACAACACTGCTACTGTACATGTCCATGTTTTTACAGTTTTATAAAAGCAAACTAAGAGCCAGCTGAGATCACTGGCCCATTGCAAGTCTCCGCTGCGTTGATCACAATGCGTGCTTTCTATTACATCTTTGGCATAATTAATAATGTAAAATGAATTCACCAGTAGTTAGCTGCTTAGCTTCAATTCATCTCGCTATTAAACAGCACATTAAACAGAGCTTTGTCACATCATTTACCAAAAGGCTGGCTGCCATATGGCGTCGCACAAACCCAACTAATGACTTCTCCCCTGGTGTGTAAGTGGCGATGTAGGAGTGATCGTGTCCTACCGTGTGAAGCAAAGGGGATGTGTGTGAATTTGAAAAGCAAAATGGAATGTTTTACGCAAATTTTGAAATGCACACACACAGCGGCATGCGTGAACCAGCGTCCAGAACTGTTCGGCTGTGCTGTGGCAGAGGTGGGGGTGATGGATATGCTGAAGTTCCACAAATTCACCATCGGCCACGCCTGGACCACCGACTACGGCTGTTCAGACGACCCGGAGCAGTTCAAGTGGCTCATCAAGTACGAAAAACACAGACGCAACACATCACTAGAACATACTGCTGCACGAGAACACGTTCCTCCGGGATCCTTCGGTCACTGCGCATGTACTAAATGTTAATAATTATACAACCGAAGTTCCGGAGCCCAAAATATGGTCTTCGGGACAGCCCTAATAATCTAAAACCTACCCACATAAGTAATAAAATAGCAGCAAAGCATCTGATTCACACATTTCAGCTCACAAATCACTCCCATATTCTCTCTTCTCTCGGATTCCCTTCCAGTTATCCTCCCAACCTGTCTTCCTCGCCCTCTCTCCAGGTATTCCCCTCTCCATAATCTGCCGCAGTCGCCTTACTCTGGCCCTCCCTACCCTGCCATCCTGCTCCTAACAGCAGATCACGATGACCGCGTGGTGCCTCTCCACACCCTGAAGTACTGTGCGGCCTTGCAGCGCGGAGTGGGCAGCAGCCCTGTGCAGCGTCAGCCTCTGATGGTCAGGGTAGACACCCGGAGCGGGCACGGTGCCGGGAAGCCCACCACCAAGGCCATCTTGGAGGAGGCGCACATCTTTTCCTTCATCGCTGAGACACTTGGGCTGAGCTGGATCGATTGAAGAGATGATGATGATGACGCACAATGAGGTGGGGCTTTTTAAAGGATGAATGATTTACTGTCTTATTTCTGTGGAAACATGCTTTTACTATTTAGTGAAAGACCGAGGAATGCACTGGTACAACTAGAGTAGACGGTTAGAGAAAGATGTAAGAACAACAGATGAATTAATATCACTGGAAAAATAATAACTACCAACTACTGAGATACTAACTATAATGCCTCTATTGAAACAACTCTTGTAGATCTGATTTGTTCAGCATCATTGGTGGAAGAAGTATTGAATAAAGTAAATGAAGCACTATCTCAACATCAAAATGTTTTTTTGTTTTTTTTCAATATAACATAAAAGATTGACTTACGAAAAAGGACAAAAGTTCATCAGAAGTTACTTTTAAGTATCAAAAGGTGCCGTGGTGACATCGGGGTTTTGGGTGCAGTCTATCTACTGCTACATCCCCTGTTTATTGCGTGACGTTCTCCACTTCAGTCAACTATCGAATGAAGGCGTAAAATGCCAAAAAATATATAACTAACTAAAATGGCCATTTTCCCCGAGTGTTATGTTGTATATTTGATTATATTGTTAGTGCTGAATTTGATTGTTGCAGCTGATTGAAGTAAAAAAATAATTGAAACTGCTTTCTTTATTTGCTAGGTGGTTTAATCTCCAGTAAATCTGAAAAGAATTAGACGAGACCACTCTCCACGAGACCCGACTGGCTTTGAACAGATCTTCTTATGAACGCAGTATATCTTGTTGAGTAAAATATCACCATTAAAAGAACCTGTGACCTGCTCAATAAACTGTTCCTCCACAAAACCCCTTGTGAAAAACAACCAATGATTTGTTGAATAATAATTTGCTTTGTATATGCAATGTCTATCTGTACAGTAACTTTAATTGTCAAATATATTAGGAGTTAAAAGTATAAAACTTCTCTGACATGTAACGCAAGTAGAAGTACCATAAAATTGAAAAACCAAAAATCAGGTAAAAGTACATTACTTGAGTGAATTTACTTGCCGCTGTTGACTCAAGTCATGTCTGTAGGGTGCAGTTCTCATATAGTTCAGCAGGTGGCAGTATGGGACCACACACAAACTCCCTGTAGGCGTCACTGTGTACCAAACACTTGAAGGTGAGTTTAGTGTCATTCTGCTTGAGGGCTAGATGCACTCTGCTAAGTCCTTCATGTGGTCGGTCTTCTGGTGGATTGAGACAAGTAGGATACGCCCGCATGAAACGACAGTAGTAGGACACACAAGAATGAGCGCTTGTATAAAGGGGTGGACCGGGGAGACGGAGAGAAGGATGGGTGGAAATCCTTTAACGTGTGCAGAAAAGCCGAGCGATGACAGACGGCAGATATATGGCGAGACAGTGAGAAGCAACAAGCGGAGAGAGACTGAAAGTGCACTTATGGAGAGTCTCGGGACAGACGGGTGTTTAAACTGTCAAAAAAAAAAAAAGATGGAAACACTCTGCCGGCCAATCACAGACGGTGAGGGAAGTTGTCCATTCGGTCACTCAGAGTTTAATCTCTGCTCAGTGGAAAGTTGTGATTTGGTCAGACTGAATCCCGGGCTTTATCTAAGTACCCTCTCAGTGGATAGATAGGATGGGAAAAGGAGAGAGGGAAAGCAGAGAAGGCTGCAGGAGGAGGATTTGCAGACAATGACTCTTTGCCACTGGGGCAAAGTGGTTGAATGAAGGCGGAAAAGACAAAGCCAGTAATAAGCTGGACATATGAGACACGGAGACAGAGGTTTAAGACCATGCAGGAACAAAAAAAAAGACTGGCGCTCTGCTCCCAGGAGTGTCCCAGAGGATTGAGCCGGCTTTTGCTGCTTCATTTCCTTCATTCACATCACTCCCCCCACCACCTCCCCGTTCACACATGTTACAAGCACATGCAGCGTTCACGGCTCTTTTTCTCTGGAGGAACACAAGCTCTTACCTACAAAAGCCCCACCGTCTCACACTCGCACGTCCCCATCCTGGCCTCCTGTTTGTTTACTTTACCCCCCCCATAATGCAGGGATTAATTTCCCAAAGCCGATTTGAGCTGCGGCACGCTTCGGCAAAGAGCGGAGAGCAGAACTTTTGTGCTGAGGGGAAGTTTCCCCTTCACACTAGCTTAGAGGTGGACTGCTCTCCCCTTTATGCCGCTCGCTTTAATCTTCACACGGAGCAGAGGGATAGAGGGAGGACAAGAAGGGGAGAGGGATAGAGGGAGGACAAGAAGGGGAGAGGGCTCTCAACACACAGCTGGGAATCACTAATGTTGTTACAGAGGTGTCGTCTGCTTTCCCATGTGCCTCTTTGAATCCTTCGGCTTCTTCCTGTTCCCTCTCTGGCATTTCTTCCGCTTACATTTCTGGACTCTCATTTGTTCTTTGCCTTTCCAACTTAGAAGGTTTCTTTTATTATGAGGTCGTGTCTTATAGAGCTAATGGCGGGTTGGCGTAATGCCCAGGGCATTATGTAGAGTGTATCAGGGAGTTACTGGTTTTACAGTTACTGGTTCCTAGAACCAAAGGTGACGTCTTTAAAAATGTTTTTCCAACCAACACTTCAAAATGTAATTGTTTCGATTAAACAAAAGGACATTTGGCATTCTTACTTGATAATTGACTCAAACATTTGATGAAAACTGATCAGTCGATCAACAGAAATATTTATCTGTACCAATTTGTCAACTGATCATTTCAGCTCTACCACAATTATTTGGCATTTCTGAAAAATCTGAATTGTCGATTAATAAAGTGTTTCAGCACTAGAGGTCTAGATTCTTGTTGTAGTATTCAAAAAGAAAAATGTAACGTTTTGATTCATGGTTAATATTTAGTTTACATCAACAATACAATATACTTTTGTCAACTGTATATGTCATTATATGCAAGTATTTAACATACACTGTAAGATAAAAGTACGTGTGTGTGTGTGTGTGTGTGTCGCGTCGCCAGGACAGGGCTCCATCTCTTAGTGGAGATGCATTTTCAGAGCCTTGATATGTATGTAATCCTCTCCATCTGACAAAGGGCCTGCACTTTTTGAGTCCATGCATTGTATGTGGGAGGGTCTGGGTTCAGCTATCTACTAGTAGTTGTACGCTTCAAGGTTGCTCTAAGTAATATATTTAAAAAGGTTTTTCTCGGCCCTCCCACCCAGGCCTTTAGGTGTGGAGTTTGACACTAACAGGAAATCTACCAGTTATTTGAAGGCCTTAAACACATCTTGAGTGTGGTCTTGATTCTGAAAAATACTATCTATATTTTGTAACACAATTTGCTTTAATCTCTTGGAAGAATCCCTGCCCGTCTCCCTGTCCCAGTCTCATTTACAGTGAATAAACAGGCAAATCTGATTGAAGATTTACACTCAAACCGTGAGAAGCCTGATCAAATGCCAACTAAAACAAACCCCCGACACCACTGAGAAGAGTTACTGCGAGTTATGTTGTTTGCATACTAAGATGTCACACTTAAACTAATGGCATTTATTATGTTATACCACAAGAGAGCAGAATGCAGAATGCTATTCACTTCATTTGGCATGTGTGCAGCTGCAAGATGGCTCATGACCCCAAAGCAGGCAGGAGTCAAGTGTCGAGGCTATTAAGATATCATGATGTATATTATGTAGATAAGAGCCGATGGCTTTATTTAAGACAAGGTTTTACATTTTATTTCCCAAATAGAATGGCACTGTGCAGCATTGCACTTACTACACTTTTGAATTCGTATCCACGTTTTATTAGTTCTAAATAAATACATAAACGTTCTTTAGAGCCGCACAGTTTCATTCTCATACACATAATCTTGATGAGCCTGACATGTAAGCTTCTTTTGTTTGTTTTCTCCTTCACATGTCTTGAAAGCATGCAAGAAATTCACGATAAGCTTCCGATAATGAATTATTAAAATCCGGTGTTACTGTAGCAGGAGTTCAACTGCTGCTTACCCGGGGTCTGCTAAGCAGCATCTGAAATAGGTGATGTTTGCTTGCGTGGGAGCTTTAGAAAGCTGTAGCCAGCGATGGCTCCGAGATGAAACTCATTAAGTCTCGAGCTCCAATCCTCAACTCCAATAAGAATTTAATATAAAAAGTATGGATTGCTGCTGCAACTGTATGAGATAAATAAAAAATCTCATTCTCAAATGCATGCCCATGGACTGTCATTAAACTTGAAGTACATTTGCACACGCATGATATGCACATACACACCTTATTGCGCACACACACACTGACTTGTGCGAGCAAGCACTGAGGCACATACGGCACACTCACTTCTACACACCCGCACAGTTGCCCACATCAAACCCAGGCTAAGTTAATTTGCATTTACAATAATTTCCCATACGCACAGTGCTAGTCTGAAGGTGGGCGTTTTGTAATAAATCCTGAGTAATATAACCTCAGTCCCAGAGAGAGAAACTTAAGTTCACACGAAGAGAGAGGAAAAACCACAAGCCTCAAAAGTAGGCTAGGAGCGAAAACCAGAAGTTCAATTCTGTTGTAAGAGGAAACATGCATTAACCTTGTACACGTAGATAAGTAAGTAGTACAAGATGCCCAGGTAGCCTTAAGGTTAGAGGACTAAGTGAGCTCTAAAGGCCGTCGGTTCATTTCTTTGCGCCAGAGGAGTTTGTTTTCAACCGCATTCACTTAGAATTTAGCTGCTGAATGCATCTACCCTGTTCCCTTTGGCAAGACACTGAAACCCAGAATCTACTGTGAATGTCTCTTTAAGGGAGGCACAAATCTCAGGTGGATAGCTCAAAACTTTGCGAACCTGAGCCGGATGGTGGCTAACTTTGGCGCTAACCCCCTCACTTTTATCAGCAGGTGACAAGAAAGACATGGAAAGTTGGCATGGGTCTTGAGGAGTTTTGTTTATTCACTGACAGCCTAAGTTGTACACACCTTGCACCACTACGTACACAGCAATTAAATTACTCACCCAACATCATACTCGCGCGACCGCAAACTGCCGTTTGCTAATGTAGTACAGTAGGTAGGGGTGGGGGAAAAAATCAATACAGCATAGTATCGCGATATTTTATCGATACACGGACGCCAAGTATCGATCTTTTATTATATAAACTATTCAATAGAAAAATCAAATCAATTACTTTTTCAGTCCACTAGATGGTGCTGAGTTATTTTCTGGTGAGGTCAGCAAAGGTCCCGGGTCAGCGTGAGAGAGACATCTGGCCTCACAACGGCGTTAAATCTGCCAACAGTAGCCAGGCTCATGGGGAGAGTGCAGCGCATAACTGTCTCTCTGCCCTCGACGTCCACGCATCGCAAGTTATACTGAGTTATACAACTCTTATATCCTACTTATATAAGTTATAGTTCATATCCTGAGTCCACATGTTTGCATTCAGTTAGGTTGGACTATGTAGTAATACAAACAGTTCAGTTTGTCAGGTTCATGCAACATTTATGACATTGTTGGTCAGTCTGTCTGCTTGACAATCCTATTTTGCTGCAATAAAAATGATTGAAGTGAGATGAACAGACTGAAAACTTTATCTTATTAGATAAAACATGTTGACACAGTTTTCCTTTGGGAACATAATTTGAAGTTGAAAAAAGTAATAAATCGCACTATAGGCCTATGGTATCGCAATACTCAGAATATCGCAGTATCGTGATAATATCGCAGTATCGTGACCCAAGTATCGTGATATCGTATCGCGGGACCTCTGGTGATTCCCACCCCTAACAGTAGGTAAAAAAAGTTATAGTATAGCATGTCTAAATAAAGTCATAAAAGAGTAATAGTATATATAGTACTTGGAAAAGTCATAGTATAGCATGTCGAAAAGTCATAGTATAGCATGTTGAAAAGTCATAGTATAGCATGTCGAAGAGTCATAGTATAGCATGTCGAAGAGTCATAGTATAGCATGTCGAAGAGTCATAGTATAGCATGTCGAAGAGTCATAGTATAGCATGTCGAAGAGTCATAGTATAGCATGTCGAAGAGTCATAGTATAGCATGTCGAGAAAAGTCATAGTATAGCATGTCGAGAAAAGTCATAGTATAGCATGTCGAAAAGTCATAGTATAGCATGTCGAAAAGTCATAGTATAGCATGTCGAGAAAAGTCATAGTATAGCATGTCGAGAAAAGTCATAGTATAGCATGTCGAAAAGTCATAGTATAGCATGTCGAAAAGTCATAGTATAGCATGTCGAAAAGTCATAGTATAGCATGTCGAAAAGTCATAGTATAGCATGTCGAAAAGTCATAGTATAGCATGTCGAAAAGTCATAGTATAGCATGTCGAAGAGTCATAGTATAGCATGTCGAAAAGTCATAGTATAGCATGTCGAAAAGTCATAGTATAGCATGTCGAAAAGTCATAGTATAGCATGTCGAAGTCATAGTATAGCATGTTGAGAAAAGTCATAGTATAGCATGTCGAGAAAAGTCATAGTATAGCATGTCGAAGTCATAGTATAGCATGTCGAGAAAAGTCATAGTATAGCATGTCGAGAAAAGTCATAGTATAGCATGTCGAAAAGTCATAGTATAGCATGTCGAAGTCATAGTATAGCATGTCGAAGTCATAGTATAGCATGTCGAAAAGTGTCATAGTATAGCATGTTGAGAAAAGTCATAGTATAGCATGTTGAGAAAAGTCATAGTATAGCATGTCGAGAAAAGTCATAGTATAGAATGTCGAGAAAAGTCATAGTATAGCATGTCGAGAAAAGTCATAGTATAGCATGTCGAAAAAAGTCATACAAAAGTCATAGTATAGCATGTATAGTATTTTGAAAAGGTCATGTAAAAATGTCATCGAATAGTACATTGAAAAAAACAAAGAAAAGTCATAGTATGGCGAATAACAGTATCGTAACCACCCAGGGATAGTATGTGCACTGTTCCATGTATTTGTGTATAATGCTCATGTTCTCTGTTGTGTTGTTGATCTCCCTCTCTGGTGTGTGATGTGCTGCAGGTGTGAGGTTGGCTGATGGGCTGAGTGGATGATTGTTCGTGTGTCGGTTGTTCCCAGGAGCGGATTGGTTCCAGCCTCCAAGCTTGAGGTTCAAGAGGCCGGCTTCCCTCAGCCCCTGCAGGACTCTTATCTTGTCTTCCAGCAAAAATGCCAGTCAGCATGTTCTCTGTGAAGTGTTCATAGTCTGTCAATTGACATAAACAGCCCAGGTTTCTGAGGGGTGGTTAGCATTTTGGCTAACCCCCTTTTCTCCTTTTAGGAGTTAGGTTAGCGACTTGTCTTGTTTCATATGTTTTGCTGTTGCATCACTCTGAAGCTGCAAGTTTTAAATATACTATTAAACACCTTCATATTCCTGGTTGCTGGTGGTTCTTGGAAACGGGGCAGAGGAGATTCTCATGTTGTGCCAGCTTTAACCCTAAGCTGGGTCGTAACAAATAGTATGTAGAAAAAAGTTTTAAAAAAAATCACAATATAGTATGGTGAAAAAGTCATACTATCTAAAAAAGATTAGTATAGTATGTCTGAAAATAAGTCACACAAAAGTCATATATAGCACGTCAAAAAAAGTTATGCAGTTATGTATAATTATTGCATTTTTTTTGAACCCTCAAATATCAGCCTCACATTTTGTATTGGTCGGGTTGTAGTATTGTGGATTTAGTTTCAAGGTTTACACTCAATCCTAAAATAGAAGACAAGGACAAAAAACATTTGCCTGGATTGGAGATTTTTTAATAACACGTTTCAATATTGCAACAGCCATCAGATTTTCTTTTAACAGGTAAAAATCATCAAAAAACTAACAAAAAGAAGATTTTTTTTTTCCACTTTTATATTCCAAACACCAGAGTTTCTTGGCTATGGCCCTAAATTCAAACAAAAAAAACCCTTACACAGTGAGCATATATTATATTCCAACACATTGTTCGTCAAACAAATTATAAAAATAGATTTCGCATTTTCAAATACATATTTACAGTATTAAACATATATCATAATGGTCACAGTAACAGAGGGGGGGGGGGGGAATAGAGATGTGAAAGTTTCATTCATCGTGGTGAGTGTCTTTGTAGTCTAGTGTGTGTGTGTGTGTGTGTCAAAGAGACCATCAGTGTTTCTTCAGATGTTAACATGTGCGTGATAACATCTATAAGGACATGAGTTTACTAATTTGACAAAACGGTTACAGCGAGGAGAGTACAAGGGGAACGAACAAAAACTGATTTTGCACCAAAGATAAAACGGTAACAATATTCCAGTCAAAAATGTATGTACCTTGTTTTGTGAAAATGTATGATGATAATCAAATAATGCCCCGATAAACGTCGTCCTTTAAGTCTCCAGTATAGAATTGGTCAGAGAAAGGGTGGGGGGGGGGGGGGGGGGGGCAGATCACTGTACAGAGAGTATTTTAGGAGTTATCTGGGGGAAAGTGCAACCATGTAGTATGACAGCATGATATTCACAGCAACATAGAATATAAAATTAAACATGATAATCTAACAGCTACAAAGAGAAAAAAAAAGTCCATTAGACATTCCTTAATACGGTGTCCTTACTGCAACACACACGCACACACACACACACCATAGTGTATACAGCAAATCCAATGATTATGGACCTAAACTTAACTGTACCAACTCCAGTGTTCAGGAAGAATACACAGATACTGTGTGCTGACAGTAAAAACCCTCCAGTGTTCCTCTCACTTCCTGTGTACAAACAACTAATTTGTTCAGATATAAACTCAGTCACATACAAATCAACTAAACAGAAACAAAACACGAGGCCATAACTCCTTTGCTTGACTTTTTTTTTTTTTCTTCTTCCAAATACCATAAGTTAAATAAACGCTCCTCACCTCTTTTCTGCAGAGCTGTGTGCTGCAGTCTGTAAACATAAATAAATATCTGAAGCAGGCCATCTTCCAGAGGTGGCCCGTGCTCAATGCAGAGTATTAAACATGGTCGTGAGAGAGGCTTTGGAGAGGAGGATTGTGTTACCCAGATGACATTCAGCAGGCTAAAGGGAACGGTAGATGTTTTAAATGCAAACAGAAACAACCGGATACAAAGGAAATAAGAAGATACAATGATGGAGTGTAGTGAAACAGACAACATACCACAAACTAATGACGATCAAACACACGTCCAACCTTTACAATTGTATCCTGCAGCAACCATCAGTAGCCCCAAAGAAGAAGAAGAACACACAGGTTGACATTCCTGAAAGTACAGTATATCATCCCCCATAAGCTACAGTAGCTTTGTCCATCACGTCAGCACACTTTATACACCGACTATAGGACTGTACTGGATGCTAGCCCCATTTCATTGAGCCTCATCCAACTCTCATCACCTCACTCTTGTCCCTTGACATGGGACAGCACAGTCTTCTTAAGCTACTGCAGCCATGTTTCAAACATGTCTCTTTACCATCTGATATGAGATCAGCTCTGACGTACAATGATATGATTCTGTATCCGCTTAGTAAATCACTTCCTGCTTGAATCAGCTGTGCCAGTTCTATGAGAGGAGAGTGATTTGATCCAGGACCAGTACAATCGCTCCTGGCTTTGGCGACTTGAAGTTTTTAGTGAATCAATGCTGTGATAAAGGGAAATTCCATCCAAAATGTTAACGTGTCTTTGAGCACCAGTCCATAACCGGCGTGTTTGCAGCGCACTGCATCCGTGCCCGCCTCCTGCTCAGAGGTCAGCTTCAGGCAGAGCCTCTCCTGCTTGAGACAACATTTCACGTGTCTTTACGCACTGATCCAGAGCCAGTGAGGTGGAGCTGACAGTTATTGAAATGCAGATAGAAGTCACAAAAAAAAAGGTCAGGCGACGTCACTCCTCTGCTATCCCTCAAACGCGACAGTAACGCCGCTCGTCTCTGAGGGGATTCATAGAAAAAAAGGAAGTAAGGAATCAAGGAAGGCATGAGGAAGCGTGGGAAGGAGGAGTAGATAGAGCGCAGTTGAGCTGGAAGATCTGCTCATCTTTCCTTCAGTTTGGAATAGGTCTCTCTCTCTCTCTTTCTCTCCCCCCCGTCATCCGTCTGTGCACATGAGTGGGTCTGCAGCAGCAGTGGCAGAGTAGGCATGTCGACTGCTTGTTAGACCTGCACACCGCGGCCGTGCATTTGGATCACCTGGGCTCTGAGGGTCTGGATGGCAGCCAGTATCAACTTCTGGTGCTCAAGGGAGGTGATGCCAAGACTCAATACATCTCTGTGGAGCAAAAAGAAGGAAGGAAGATAAACGGATTGGACTATATGTCATTGGCTGGTAAGACAGCCCAGCACAGGTATACAATTGGTGGTGTTGCAGTCAAGACCAAGACATTTTCTGTGAACAACAGTGATATCCTCTGTTACCCCCATGACCTCACCCAACAGTGATGTCATTGTGTACTGACACAACCAATCAATGATCTTGTTTAATATCTTTAATATAAGCAGATGTTACGCAGAGCCTTGACATCACGTCCGGGGGAAAATGTCAGTAAATTAGAGTAAAATACAGATTTCTACTCGAGGTCTACTGGTAATACTAGTCCATCTAAAGTTAGAGTTTCTCTAAAACAGGAAATGAAAGGTCACTGCTACACAGACACGTAAAGCCACTTACTGTACAGTCATTCGTGCCACAGACTCCAAGTAGCAGTATCCTGCAGCGGTGAAGTTGTCCTTGTACCGGCCCATGTCCACCGCGTCCAGCCACTCTCCCACCGAGTTAAAGGACGGGAAGGAGGGCAGAGGCCTCTCTGCTAGAGTAATGGATGAACTCAGGGTTCTGGAGAAGAAGAAACGGGGGTTTGGTTGCACGTTGATAGGAAATCTCTTGAAATGACCGCGCACAGCCATCCATTCACTGAGCCGATGCACTACCGGGCCGTACCTGCGTGCCAACGTGGAGGAGCCGATGCCGTCGGGGGAGCGAATGCTCTTGCTGAGGGCCGAGTGGATCTGGCTGAAGCTGGGCCTCTCTGTCCTCTCCTTCTGCCAACAGTCCAGCATCAGCTGATGGAGATGCGGAGGGCAGTTAACCGGAGCCGGCAGCCTGAAGCCGTCCTCGATGGCCTTGATCACCTACAGGACATGCAGACGAAGGCAAATAGTTATGTCAGGTTAGAAAATTTGAAATTAGTGTTGGGAATATCCAGTACTCATCATACTTGGAATTGGATAAATTCCCAAAGAGAATGTATGTGACTGGTAGAGTGAATAAGAATGTAAAAAGTGTTGTCCTACTTTAAAAAGTTGAGGACGGTATTTAAAACCTGATTTTTCGCCGTTTCAGAGGCTTAGTTGCCAAGAATAGAAGTCTTTGGACAGAACAGGATAAACAGGAGTAGAAAAGTGCTGGTGCTTTTGTTTCCTCCCGTCACTAACTGCACCACCTACAATGTTCCATTGCATTGTTTTGCTCTTCGTTAATTTAACTTATTTCGAGGCAGCATCCTTTAAGGTCACCTTGCGAGTCAGCACCAGCTGCAAAATAAACAGAATTTCACAGAGAGATACTGCTAATCTAAACAATATGAGCAGACTACAAATATGCAGCGATGTCTCGACTCAAAGCGACTCCTACAACAAAAGAAAAAACTAGAGCCGTACAGCGAGTGTGCAGCTGTTATCGGAGAGAGAGAAGAAAGGTATGCTGGCAAACTGACTGTCTGCGGATTGAAAGGTCACTTCACAGGATATTTGATGGGGTATCACAACAGCTGGGCTGCTATCAGCGGAACATTTTACTCCAACATTTTAATTTCCTATAATACCAGTTGTCTGCCAGTGGATGAAAAAAAACAAAAAAAACAGAAGAGAAATTAAAGAGACGAAACAAACCGACCACAAAAGCGATTATTTTCTTACCCCGGACCCACTCTAAGAGATAAGCTACTAAACACAACGAGGCAGACAAAATGATTCATCTCAGGTCAGCATTGTTAATCCAACCCCGTGAGACCTCACAGTCTTCAAATAGCAGAGCATGAAAAGCGTCCCTCCAGACTTCCTCACTCCTCCATCAAAACTAATGCTGTCCCCATTCAAAGCCCATTCACTGCAGCAACACCTCGCAGGAGACCTCCTCTCAGTGTATCCAGGGACGTGCGATACGTCCTCCCTCCTGCATCGCTCTAAGAGATACAATCTCCTGAAAGGAGGAAATAGTCGGAGCATAATCACAGAAATGACATCCATCAGCGGGCATTATTTCCTAAAACGCTCTTTCTTCTCTCTGCCCGCCCACGCGGCGCCCCACTCCACCACCGTCCTCTCAGCCCCTTAAGCTCCTCTCTCACTAAAGAGCAGTCATAAAAGCCTTTTCAGCATTTGACATTTTCCATTTAATCAAAGCCGGTAGGTAAAGGGCACGACGGATCACAGGTGGACGGGGCCGACCAACAATTCCGTTATGATATAATGTATCAATTTAAAGTGGACTAATATCCCCGGCGTTCTACAAGCTTGACCTTTGGCCTCTCAATTGGAAAGTTTGATAATATGAACCGGGCTGAGAGGAAAGTTTCTCCTGCCTGGTGAAAGGGCACCAGCGGGGGGGAAAAGGCAAAACAAACCAATCTTGTGCCTGCTGAATAACTCATGCATATCAATTTGGCACATTCAAAAAAGAAACATGCAAATAATCGGTTGCTTTTGAACTATGCACCTGTCTGCACAAAGAAGAGGCATTAGTTTCTGATGCCAGTCACTTGAGAGGGCATTGGCATGATGAAAGATAATTATCCTTAAAATGGTCCTTTTACTGCCCCGTGTACTGTCGGCTTAAATAAGAAGAAAAATAGTCTCAAAGAATAATCTGCTCTCTTGCCTCTTCAGCAGACTTGCATCACACTTTCAACTGCACTCTACAAGCATGACTTCCTGCACAAAGTCAAATAAAAAACACCTTTTTGTGAAGGACAAAGCGGTCGGAGTGACGACAGCAAAACCGAGCACCAACACACATCGACTTGGAAATCATAGGTTTCTGGTGACAAGCGGCAGGGTCCTGTCGACTGGTCGATCTCTCCAACCCTTCATATTTACATGAATGAGGAATCTTTTTTTCAGAGGGATTTTTAACACCAGGATGGCACTCTGGGACAGGCGGGGGGGGGGGGGCACTAGAAGGGGGTCAATGCGTCCTTAGGAGAAAACAGGATTGGTCATGGAGCTGACGCAGACTTAAAGAGGGGGACTTAGGCTCGGCAAAAGCTTTCAGAGGTACTGTGGCTCTTTGGCTTTCTTTTAATAACATCCAAGCTGGGCATGAATACGGAGTTCATTGAGAGAGGGAGGTGAAAGAGGGAGGGAGACTGCTAAAGTGCAGATATTCTCTAAAAAAGGAAGGGAGGGAGAAATATAAAGGACATGAATGGGAAGATTAATGGAAAAGCAGCCTCCTATCTCTAAGCTTTTCTCACACACACACACACACACACACACACACTTACGTCCTGGTTGCCCATATCCCAGTAGGGTCTCTCTCCATAGGACATGACCTCCCACATGACGATGCCGAAGCTCCAGACATCTGAGGCCGAGGAGAAGCGATGGTACTGGATGGCCTCGGGAGCGGTCCACAGCACCACGCTCTTCCCTCCGTGCTGCAGCAGAGAAGTAAGACGTGGCGTGAAAGGGTGTGGAGAGTTCGTAGAAATGAAGCTTTAATATTCTCTTTGAACAGCTTTTGAACATATTTTCAGCAGATCAAAAGACTCTTTAGAGGAGTTGGTTCACCTTAAGTGGAACCCAAAAACATCCGTGGAAATAAAGCACCCGAAAAAAAACGTTTTTCTTCCTGAGAGCTTAATTATATGACCTCAGCTGAACCAACTCTCATTTGGTCCAAGGCTCATTAAAAATATCAGCTGTACATGTGTGACCAACAGGCTTTGTGCCACTCTGAAGGTCATTAATTAGGAAAGTAGAATCTAACAACCTGAACCTAAAACGTTTCTTCCGTGATTTCTTTGGTATCACTTTCTAAGACACACTTATGATGCTTTATAATCTGCTTACTGTATAATCAAAGTTATCAGCACTCATAAATATCCATAATGCTTAATAACAACGACCATAGCACATACTAAAAGATTTCATCATGACTTATTAGGTCAAATATCACAATACTTTATCATTGCTGGTCACTCAGTGACACTGTTCAGGATCCTAGTGTGTTATAATACATTGTATTCTTTTTATAATGCATTATAATTACTATTATAACTGAAAATGAATTCTACATTTGTGTGTTGTTCATCTTTATTTAACGCAAACAATGACCACTTGGAGTTACTAATAATCATACTATAATAATTGTTATTATATTATTATAACAGTTATAATAATGTATTACAACTATGTGAATTATAAAACTATGATACTTCAAAAACAATGTCAGTGAGGGACCAATAGTTGATTATTGTCATAAAGTATGAATATTTATGAGGGCTTATAACTATGACCATACAATGCTATAAGCAGGTTATAACACATTATAAGTATAATGCACTTTACACATGAACTTGACAGAAAGTGTTACCGTTCTGTTCTTACCTGTGTGGTGTAGATGGCCTCTATCTTGTCCTCCTGAAGAGGTCTGAAGCCAGAAACCTTGCAGCCCAGGTTGGAGTTAACCAGCACCTGAGAGGGGCAGAACAAACTCATTAGCATCGGTTGCATTAGGAGAGCAAACGATCTCAGTGTGGGCAAAGCTCTTATCGCACCACGGACAATTGATTGTTTACGACAACAAATTGAGTTGTCCTTCATGTTTCTGCAACGTGACCACCGCCATCTGGAGGTCCGACAGACGGGCTCTTTTAGGGAAATGCCACACAGTGAAACCCGAATGTGACAAAACGATTTTCGACAGTGTTGTCTCATTTTCAGTTTTGCGCATTACTGTAACAAAAACCTACAGCCAAAAGTGATTGTCAAAGACGTTTGCATCACTCCTCCCACCTGCTCCCGTACCTTGTGTGCGGCCAGCCGTTTGTGGATGAAGCCCATATCGGTGAGGTACTTCATCCCCGATGCCACACCAGTCAGCAGATCCATCAGCTGCATTACACTCAACTGGCCTTCGTGCTTCTGAGGTTATTGTGAGGCGAAAGGAGAGGAAGAGAGGCGACGGAGAAGGGAAAGATGACCAGGGAGGAGGTGAATGGAAAAGGAATGAAAGAGGAAGAGAGGAGAGTTGAGAGGATATATAGTGTGGATACAGTGATCCGAAAAGGCGGCACATCTGTTACTACAGTACAATGATGTGCTCACTGGGCTAAATCCCTTTATTTGGAGGATAAAAAACAAATAGGCCATTAATTCATATCATTATACACCACGCCGCAGTGGTTCACAGAGCAGAGGGGCACAATAACAGTTTACAGAAGCTTACAGCAGAAACACTCCATTTGTGCTGTTAATTATGGTGCATTTCCCTATTACTGTAATAAGTGCAAGTACAGCTGCCCCAGGACTGCACTGTAATAATAGTGCATTTAGGATCATTAGAGCAAAATGCCTTGTTTGTAAAACGGCTCCGAAACGGAATAATGGCGGGGCTTCATTTTGTTATGCGACAATGAGCAAACACGTCTGCATAAGTGCGTTTAAGATAAACGCATAAACACGCATACAAATTGCGCAAAACTTACCCTCAGGAAGGAATCCAAGGCCCCGTTTGTCAGGCTCTCCACGATGATCATCATGGTGGTCCCTGGAGAAAGACAAGGAGAGCAGGACAGGAGGAGCAGATGAAGACGTGAAGTTGAGGTGAAATGGAAAGAATCAAGGGGGGGGGAAAGGAAAGTGAGAGAGAGGTAATAGAGACAGAGACACCGAGAGGGAGGGAGGGAATAAAGTAAGTCTAGTCCAGTTGGCAGCACGGCAGGCATTGTGCAAAGCCATTCCTCACCCAGTGAACTGTGGTGAAGCCAGGAGAACCTGTGTGCTGCCCTGGCTGTCTCAGCAAGTTTAACGACCCTCAAACACTCACTCGCACACAATCCGTGCACGCACGCACGCACGCACACACACACACACACACACACACACACACACACACACGCACGCGCACAGACCTATGTGGCCCGAGGCGTGCGCGTTCGTACACACCACACACACGCACGACAGATACATACGTACACACTGTGGCCAGGCACAGATGGCAGGGATCCAGCAGTGCTATGAAGTGCACAGAGGAGGAAAATGAGACTGCAGCAGTTGGAGTGGAGAGGAAACGAGGAGAAAGGGGGAGCAGATTACGGGTGCTTGAGAGAGTAAAATAAACCTTCACGGATATGTAAGCCGCTAAGAATACAAAGAGCTAGATATGTACAAAATAAATGTGATACGCAATCAGTCCTGGCAGTTTATGCAGGCACGTTACGAAAAACGATAACTTGGCATTGGGACATCCACAATTCACGGTTTGCCAGAATCACTGGGCTTTCAGGAAGCCATTTGGAAAAGGTTACCAACAACACGAGGGAGCTGTGAGTCGGCACAGAGACACTGCCACAATACGGCAGCCAATCACGTAATTAATGCGAGTTGGAGAGTGAATCGGGGGTTTAACTGTGTGTCGGTGGGTTGCTCAGGGCGGGAATGACAGATGCATTTAGCTACAAACGAGGAGCTACTTTAAAAAGGATTATACAATTTGTGTTACGTGATTACCTGCGAAAACACGTCGTGTTTCAGACCATGTCTGACAGAAATGCAGAGGGAGGAAAAATTGATTGTGTGACAGAAACAGGGAGCGGGTAATAAGCGCTTTCTGCTTCCTCTTACAAATACAAATTCAGACAAAGTCAAACTCACTTGTAAGTCATAATTTGAATACATATTGAAAAGCAAATCCTGCTTCAGAACAGCGTGCGGCAAAACTACATCTCGGCTCAATCAGGTTGCCAGAGGAGCCGAAGAAGATTGAAATATCCACTTGAGGCGAAAATATCCCATAAAAGAGGACAAACATCATCAGAGCCAATCACACTTGATAACGCTGCCTGGTAGACCCTGATCTTTATCACTATGCGCTGAAATAGCAACCACAGTGGATTGGATTCACAGCTCGGTGGACCTGCACACCGACGGTTGAGGGCAGGAGGTAAGAACAGTTCCTACCCTGAGATGTTGCGTGTGAAAACACTCCTGGTAGGTATCAAATCACCTTATTATACAATCAGTGGTGGAAAGTAACTTGAGACATTTGCTCTACTACTGTACTCCAATTTTAAGGTACTTCACTTGAGTATTTCCATTTTCTGTGACTTTATACTTCTATTCGGCTGCATTTCAGATGGAAATATTGTACTTTTTACGCCAGTACGTTTATCTGACAACTGGACCCACTGGTAACTTTATACATACAGATTATATATTAAAACGTATGTAAACCATGGCAAACTCACTATTCATATTTGTTAATACATATTTAGCAGTTTGAATAATGAATACTGGGCATTAGTAAGCTTTCAAAAGACATTTTAGTGACAATTGCAAATTACATATAATTGTCTTATGGTGTTAAAGACCCCCCCAAAAATGATGAGTTGATGGGACGCACCTATATTTTCACGTGGCCTTGAATTACGGCGAGAGGATGCGAAGATTAGTAAGGAGGCTGCCTGCAGGTGGGCGAGGTGTGGGGGAGGGGATGGGAGAGGGCTGATTGAGAATGTGGTGGGGGGGGGGGGGGGGGGGGGTAAGTGATGTAAAGCAGGTGATTTGTACCCTAACAGTGTGTGGGTGTGTGTGTGCATGCATGTGGGATTTCAAGCCAAGTGAGGAGGCAAGCAAGTGTGTGTGTGTCAATGAAAGAGAAAGTGAGCATACGGGACTGCCTTTGTATGTGTGTGAGGTAGCATGCACGTGAGTTGTCAATGTGTGTGTGTGTGTTTGCGCACGTGATGGTGGGAGAGATTGGAGTGGATCTCAGTGCCCCGCTGGGTCTCTAGCACCAATTACTGTACCCTGCACATCTGCTGCCATCCTACTGAGCACAGAGTGCGTTCGGGCACCGTGCCACCCACACACACACACACACACACACACACACACACACACACACACACACACACACACACACACACACACACACACACACACACACACACACACACACACACACACACACACACACACACACACACAATCACTGCGGCAGTAACAAAAACTTCACAAACTCTTTAAAGCTTCTCCCTTCACCTGCCATTCCCATTAACCTCTACCTCATCTTCTGCCTCTCACGTCTCTTTCCTCCGTTTCCTCCCTTCACATTCCCCCCCCCCCTCCCCTCCATCCCACTTCTTCCATCCTGTTTTCGCTCTAGGACCTCAATTGCTATCCGTCAGCGGAAAATGAGCCTCGATGTCGCTCAGCTGCTGGCGTATGGCATCCATCCCGCAACCCTTCTCTCTACTATTCAACCTTTTTCTTCTTTTCCATCCTCCCGTCCCGCCCTCTACGCTGTGAGCGTTGACCCGACCCCCCCCCCACGCGTGTGGTATTGAAGTAGAGTATCGCAGTGTTCATCCCGATCCTCTCTCCTCCTGTCCATGCTCCTATTCCTGTTTTTTTTCCCTTTCTCATCTCTCTCCATAGTTACCAGAAGTGGTAACCCCCTGAGCATGTGTGATGCTGAAATGGTCAAACTCCAATTCCTGTTCTGCTTCCCTACAGCCTCACTTCCCTTTCCCCACCCCTGCCTCCTCGGTAATGGAGGTGATGAACCCCCTTTATGATACTGGAAGTGGTCAAACTATTCCATTCCTCCTTTGATCCTTGGATACCTGGGATTTTTCCCCCTTCTGTGCTTCTTTTTCATCTTCACCCGCTCGCCTTCCTCACCAAGCTGCCTTTCGCGTTCTGCTTGATCTCCCTCCCCATCCTCCTTACCGGTGGTGATGACGCCCTCCAGCCGGATGATGTTGGCGTGGTCGAACTGCCCCAGGATGCCGGCCTCGCTGAGAAAGGAGCGCCGCTGTTTGTCAGAGCAGCCGGCCCGTAATGTCTTAATGGCCACCGGCAGCTCTCTCTTACTGGGGAGCTTCAGGCAGCCGCGACACACCTCCCCAAAGTCGCCTGTAGGGGGGAAACGGACAAACAGAGGACATGATCCCTCTATTGATGATTGATTGATGGGACATCAAGTACGGCCGAGGCAAACAGTGGAGCTGGATTCTGGCAGAGCAGTAAGTTGCCCGACTGATTGAACTGGTTTTTCCAATTTGTCTCAAGGCAGGTTGAGGTAAAGTGCAACTGCAGCTGTTGATGGTTCTCTACTCCGCTTGCTTCATTTGCCTCGTCTTTCCATATTTTACAATATAAATGGTTTTGCTTCTGGTGAAGAAAAAGGGAAATGCACAATTTCTGCTGTGCCATGCACTCATATTTATTGTATCTTTCTATACCCAATGCAGTGCTTAATATCCTGCTGTGAATTCAAAGGGGCAGAGTAGAAATTGTACACACCAAGTTTAAACTAGATCATTTTACTCGTCACAAGGAGTACTACTCAGCCAGTGAAAACTAGTGGAATGGCTTCTGTGTCTCTCTTTCTAAAGTCAGAAAAAAAACTGGATTGGGCTTGAAACTTCAGCTTTGTAACCTTGGGATGTGGAGTTTGAAAGACATGGGAATTCGCTACGCAGGGAGGGTCTAACGAAAGTTGCCTTCTGGGAAACATTAAGCGGAGTGTATTAGGAGCTTGACCCAATCAAGAAACTCAGGATATCTCATCTTTTGCTGCTTTGAATGCTGAATGTCGAAGTACCCCTTTAAAAAGAGCAACATCAGAGATTTGATCATGCGTTGTTACCGTACTGTACAGTACAATCACGTACCTGTGTGCACAATTCTCTCTATCTTGATGCTCGAGTTGTCCAGCTCTTTGGCAAAGGCATGCACGGCCTGCAGCAGGTCATCGCAGGTCTCTGGGTCAATGTAGGTCCTCCGTGTCGGGATCTTAACTGCACACACAAACATGCAATACGAGTCATTCCTCACAAAAATGAATTGCACTGGCGAGACAACATTAGGCTTGAACATCGGTGCCTCCAAAACCCAAGTGATGTGCATTATTGCCACTCCAGACGCACCATCCGATCACCTACCAAGTATCTTTCTGAAAGGGCCTCCCCTTCTCCAAACAGTGTCTAATGACGGTTCTGTGTAACAAACTATCTTACTAGTTTGGACTCCATCAGAAAAGAGGAATCGAGGTCGGCCCAGACGTGGACCGGACATGGACCGGACATGGGGCGAGGCAAAGCTTGCATTCCCCATCAGGGACGAAGAGGATTAAGAATAACAGAATGGTGAGGTCGTTCAATAGTCCATAAAAATCAACAAGGACAGCAACCCATGATTTGTGGTCCGCATGCTTGTCTGCACAAAGAAATACATTAAAAGATAAAAGTCGGCACTAGTCCCAGCGGCAAAACGTCCACATGAGGCACGATCCAGATAAAAGGAGCCACTCTCAGATTGAGATAGCATTAATACCATAAATACGGATAGCTGACCAAAGAGAGACGTCTGTTGCCTTGGCAGTGCCGCTCGCTCGACACAAAGCAAAACATTTCTCATGTCTGCATCGCTTTGTGCTCCATTGAGGCTACAGTCAGTGGAGAAATTGGTATCCCTGCCTCCTTCGATAAAGAATTCCTCTCTGTGTGTGATTGTTGAACATAAGACCCAAAATGTCCATGCTCTTTTTTTATCCAGAGACTGAAATCAATACCTCAGTTTTACCAATGATGTTTAAGACAGCTGTAACAAACCACGCTCTGACTGTAGGCCTACGTTAACCATCTCCGTTTGACACGTTTAGCCATTCATCTGTGATTATAATAAGTGAACATAATCCAAAATTAAAAATACTTTAAAACAGCTGATTTTTGGGTGACTTCTTTTTTTTCCATTTAAAAAGATACAAAATGCTCTCGTTTATGTTTTCATAACTTGACTAATTCTCTGTTTTTGTACGTTTTGACCTTGCACGTCTCCAGAGGGAGAGGAAAAAGCAAGATCAAAGGCTTTGAGTGTTCAAATCTGACTTTGGGTTTCCTCCATGCGGCTTTAGTCAGATCACAGGGCTCTTCCACCAGGCTTTTTGTCTTTCCTGCATGCTTCAAAATGTTATCTCACTAAACACACACACGTATGCAAAATAACAGGCCCAGACAAACGCAATATAATCTTCAGGCTAGACAGTCAAATTCTGAGGCTGAAAACCTTGAAAGTGCCACGGCACATAGGCTTGCTTCTTTGTTAATAGCATTACTCTGTGTCCTCTATCCATCATGTGACATTTGATGAGTAGCAAGTGATGAATTGTGGGCTGTACAACATGTTAACACACAACAAAAGGGTTTAAAATACAAACCTAGAGTCTTAAATTCTAAAAAGATGAATTATTTCATATTGCCTTATCCAATCCTCAAAGGAAAGAAAAGGCTATTATGAATGATTACCAGGGCTAATGTCTTCCAAGAACCTCTACAAAATCTCTTCCGTGACACTGATGAGACACAGCGATTGCAAATTTCGGCTGACATTTAAAACTGTAAGTGATATTGACCCCGACTGTTTGACTGTACACAACAAAACAAACGCACTACCGGATTCCTCCATTCGCCTCTGGGTTTCTTTATCAACTGCCAATTGTATTTACCGAATGCCAACAACTAGCAAATAAACTAGCCAGCAGATGGCCAATAACCATTAACCGGTGAACTACAGTTCTCAATTAGATGACCTTTGACCGTGGTTACGGCATGTTAAGGCTATCCTTCCAGGAAAAGGGCCGGTCATTTTCCAAAAAGCCGGGACGAAGCTCCGAAATGTGATTACAGCTCGAGATCGACTTGAGGGATATACTGGCTGCCTCATAACGGCTTATTGATCCAACACATACACACACACAGGTTTGCTTGTGTGTACACACACACACACACACACACACAGGTTTGCTTGTGTGTACACACACACACACACAGGTTTGCTTGTGTGTACACACACAGGTTTGCTTGTGTGTACACACACACACGTTTGCTTGTGTGTACACACACACACACACGTTTGCTTGTGTGCACACACACACACACGTTTGCTTGTGTGCACACACACACACACACACGTTTGCTTGTGTGCACACACACACACACACACGTTTGCTTGTGTGCACACACACACACACACACACGTTTGCTTGTGTGCACACACACACACACACACACGTTTGCTTGTGTGCACACACACACACACACACGTTTGCTTGTGTGCACACACACACACACACACGTTTGCTTGTGTGCACACACACACACACACGTTTGCTTGTGTGCACACACACACACACACGTTTGCTTGTGTGCACACACACACACACACACGTTTGCTTGTGTGCACACACACACACACACACGTTTGCTTGTGTGCACACACACACACACACACGTTTGCTTGTGTGCACACACACACACACACGTTTGCTTGTGTGCACACACACACACACACGTTTGCTTGTGTGCACACACACACACACACACGTTTGCTTGTGTGCACACACACACACACGTTTGCTTGTGTGCACACACACACACACACGTTTGCTTGTGTGCACACACACACACACACGTTTGCTTGTGTGCACACACACACACACACGTTTGCTTGTGTGCACACACACACACACGTTTGCTTGTGTGCACACACACACACACGTTTGCTTGTGTGCACACACACACACACGTTTGCTTGTGTGCACACACACACACACGTTTGCTTGTGTGCACACACACACACACACGTTTGCTTGTGTGCACACACACACGTTTGCTTGTGTGCACACACACACACGTTTGCTTGTGTGCACACACACACACGTTTGCTTGTGTGCGCACACACACACACGTTTGCTTGTGTGCGCACACACACACACGTTTGCTTGTGTGCGCACACACACACGTTTGCTTGTGTGCACACACACACACGTTTGCTTGTGTGCACACACACACGTTTGCTTGTGTGCACACACACACACGTTTGCTTGTGTGCACACACACACACGTTTGCTTGTGTGCACACACACGTTTGCTTGTGTGCACACACACACGTTTGCTTGTGTGCACACACACGTTTGCTTGTGTGCACACACACACACGTTTGCTTGTGTGCACACACACACACGTTTGCTTGTGTGCACACACACGTTTGCTTGTGTGCGCACACACACACACGTTTGCTTGTGTGCGCACACACACACACGTTTGCTTGTGTGCACACACACACACGTTTGCTTGTGTGCACACACACACACGTTTGCTTGTGTGCACACACACGTTTGCTTGTGTGCACACACACACACGTTTGCTTGTGTGCACACACACACACGTTTGCTTGTGTGTGCACACACAAGTTTGCTTGTGTGCACACACACGTTTGCTTGTGTGCACACACACACACGTTTGCTTGTGTGTGCACACACAAGTTTGCTTGTGTGCGCACACACACGTTTGCTTGTGTGCGCACACACACGTTTGCTTGTGTGCGCACACACACACACACACGTTTGCTTGTGTGCGCACACACACACACACAGTATGTTTGAGAGACGGACACTCACATACACAACGACAAATACAGTTCATTATGAGACAAATTAAACCTTTTCTATTCAAGGCAAGGTCTGAGTGAAGGATCCAAGACTCTTTTCTGTCAAACAGGGTTTTCAAACACACTGTTGTAGCTTACAACCAGCTGTGCAGTCCATACCTGCACACACACAGACAAGAGGGGGCGCTCACATGTCTCATATAGATGACCAATATCGGCTGAAAATGGCTACAAACGTTAAGATAAACGTATGACACACACACACACACACACACACACACACACACACACACACACACACACACACACACACACACACACACACACACACACACACACACACACACACACACACACACACACACACACACACACACACACCATTGGCTCTGTGGCTGATTAGTTTCAGGGTTAACTGTGTCACTGTCATGAGCGATTGAGGGGAAACTAAAGCATATTCACACTTGGCTGCATAAATCTTCAGTGGACCACAGAGTGAGCGTTTCCAGCCTCATATATTTTCATTCTAAACAAAAGGCCTTCATCACGCCTCGCTATCTCTCTCCATTCATTTCCCCGGACACGTCTCTCTCCGTCTGTCTCTTACATGATATCGAACTCTGGCTGCTATCTAAATGTGCTCTATTAACGGAGATTGCGGATGAGTCTTGATCCGTTCCTCCTCTGTAAATGGGGATGACTGTGTAGAAATGGCTGTAATTCCTAAACAGTTATTGTGATTTTTTAGTTGTATCCATTGAATTAAAGCTGAAAGTCTACACTTCAACCACATATTGACTGATTAGTTTCAAATCCACTGGAGTTGTGTAAAGAGGCAAGATTAGAAAAATTGTGTCTCAGTCCAAATGCTTACGGCCCTGACTGGATATGGTGAAGGGATGTGTTTTTAAGGGTCTAGCGGGCTAACAAATGGGAGGAGAATTTTTCACTACATGGTAGACCTGCAGCTCCGTGAGAGCCTGTTGCACTGAGTCATGGAACAGGAAGTGGACTCTAGAGAGTGTGTGCTGGATAGAGAGGACACAAAAAACATGTCTTTGTGCCTATTTATGTAAGTGTCCGTGTTCTACAAAAAAGTAGGCGTGTATGTTTGAAAAGCGGGCCAAAAATGAAAAAGCGTGTGTGTGTGTACATGTTTCTGTGTGTATTGCGTGCTTGTCAGCTGTTGACATGTCTTTGTTTGGGCAGATTTCATTCCCAGCCGCATGGCTCCGGCTCATTATTTATCAGGCATAGAGCTCCAAACCTCTCCAGAGGGCTCAGCATGCTGGGAGATTAAACAACGCAAATGAGCACGCACACACGAACACGCACACACGGGTACCCTCCCTTATATACACACACACACACACACACACACACACACACACGGGAACTCTAAAATAACACTTTCATCCACCACACTAGCAAAGCATTGGCACGCACACTTACACACAAACCGGAAGAGAGATGTCAAACTGCTTCCATTCTGTCGCTTTTAAACAAAAAAGCCTATTGAGAGCTTTGTGAGTGGAGTTAAACAACAACATGTACAACAACAACATTTAACGTCTGTATTGGAGGTGCAATCTCTGCCGCTGCCTGCCTTGTTCTGGAGCTTTAACCCGTCTTCTCCCCTCCCCCTTATCTCTCCTCTCCTCCCGATTTCAATCTCTCCCCATCAAACTCTGCCGCACACACACACACACACACACACACACACACACACACACACCATCTAATGGAGTGCGTCAGCGTGCTCAGAGTTGGCTGATCATGCACTCAGAATTAAGAATTAATGCCGTGGCACTTCTTAATGCCTCAGAAGTCAATGTGTAATGCACGCAAATGCGCGTGGTGACATGCATTCCAGCACGTGGAATAGGACAGATAAAGCATTTATTGACAGCTTTCACCCCCCGCCCCCGAACAAAAACACCCACAGTGTTATACAGTAACAGAGTGATCAGCGCTGTCACTTACACTGGAAGTAAAGTTCCTCGTCTCCCTCTTGAGAAGCTTTGCTGTAGCCGCATTGTCTGCAAAGAGAAACAAAGAAAGGCATCAGACAGAGTTCTTTTCCCACTAGATTGCAGACACAAACAAATACAAGCATCAGACGTTGTTTATCTGGCAACGCAACAGATTACATGAATGTGCAAAAACTGTGAGATGAGAGAAGACGAGAGTATTGACAGTGGAGATGGAGAGGATACGGAGAGGCGTTCCGAAAGACCCCCGATGCGACGGCGCTGATGAGCAACAGAAGGATCTGAGACTGAATAAGTGCAAATCCTGCCTGATTTGACTGAGCGAGTCACAGATACACACCGATAGGCCGCGAATTGATACGCCATTGTTGTTTCACCCTGATGGAGGTTTTAGGAAAAAGACGAACAAACACATGCACACAAACAGCGGCGCTTTCTACACGCATGTGCACACACAGTTATCTCTCATCCCTTGCCACCACATGGGGTCTAAAGAGGAAAGAGCTCTCTATGATCTGACTGCTGATGGCTTTTCGGCTTAGAGGGAAACTTGGCTTTTAACACACACACACACACACACACACACACACACACACACACACACACACACACACACACACACACACACACACACACACACACACACACACACACACACACACACACACACACACACACACACACACACACACACACACACAGTGAGAGATTAACAAGTGATGAACGGACACCATGCTTCCTTGGATTAGAGAGAGGGATGGAAAAACAAGACAAGAGGGTTGCAGTCAAGGAATTGAGTTTTTAGTGCATCAGAGGTTCTACTAACAAACGTGGCGCTGAAATATTTTCACAATACAGCCCAGATATATATGAACATAGAAGGTCAAAAACACTGTTTTTAATTTTTCTCTAGATACATTCAGAAAAACTTTGCAGCACTTGAGCATTTTAGTTTAAATAGTCTAGAGGTTAATGATATGTTTGTACATGGGTTTACATGGGTGTGATTTATGGTGGGACTGTGGGGGTACGTCCCTACCACATTTCTGAATACCAACAATTGTTCGCACCACTAGTATGATATTAATTGCAAAAGCATTTTAATCAAAAGATTAAACATTAAATAACATTAAATATGAAAAAGTGGATCTACAGGAGAATAAATATTTGAAATAATACAGAATGCCTGAGAACCATACTGTATTCCATTTCATTATACGATTACATTTTGTGTTTTCTTTTAGACAAATAAAGACATTTCCACCATTAATTGAGCCATTAAAAATCAAACCAATGCAGAAAATGATGTTTGATGTTCAAAATATCCCGGGGGAGGACCCACAGACCCCCCTCCATCCCCCCCCTCCATGTTGAAATGCCCCTGTGTGTATATAATTGCAAGCATCATATCAACAAGTGACCGTGTAACATAAATAGTTGTGGCTGGTTATGTTTTCAGGGATCGTAGACGACAGGCACAGTCTGGCAAGTGAGCTTTGACTGATGACATTGAGGTGCACAGTCCGTAAAGGGGGGAGTCAACGGGTGAGGTCGTCCATGCATGCGTCTACGGACCTGGATGTGTGTGTGTGTGTGTGTTCAATATAATATCTGCCCAGGGAGCCGTGCATTAATGCGACTGTCTGAGCACATCAGCACTTCACACAGAACCAGTGCACAGCTGAGAGGGAGTTCACAGAGAGCCCGATGCATGCGTCTACTTTACGAGTATGCACATGTGAGTAAATGCGCGCGGGGTTATGCACATGTACGCGCAAACGCTTGCGTTTGAAGGATTGGGTTGTTGTTGTTTTTTGCATTTGATGTGAGTGTTTGCATTGGGGGTACGTGATAGGCTGACACATCCCTCAGACTGTGCAGCAGCAGGGTCTGAGACAAGGTCAGGACCCTGTCTGTCAAAACACACCAGCAGACACATGCAGCACAGATCCTCAGGGCAGGAGATACCAGACAGGGGAGAGGAGACAAGAATGAATAGATAAGAGGGCACAGTGGTTAGGGGGGAGGGGGGTGGGGGTGGAGGGAGAAAGATGAGGATGGAGGGCATGGCGGTACCAGGAGAAACAAGATGCAAGAGACCAACTGGGGGAGAGATGTAAGGTAGTAAATGGTTAACATGACATGAGGATGAGGGCAAAGCAGGAGATAAATCATTGAGAAGAAATGCGAGGAAGTCGGGAGACGGAGAGGCAGAGGAAATGACAAGAAAATAGGAGGTTACGGATAAGAGGATAATTGGGCAGAAGGGTAGGAAGGAGACATAGTTGAAGAGGCACACAGAATAGCCCATAAAGTACACAGGGAGGGGCAGAGGAAGAAGCAGGGAGGGAGAGGAGGAAAGGATGGTAGTGCAGGGAAAGGGTGGATGCTGGAGATGAAGCAAGGGATGAGTTAGGTGGAGCTAAACAGCATGCAGAAGTAGAGAAATAGTAGATTTAAGGGGACAATTTCAAGTGACATGAAGGACGTGAGGGGACAAGGAGGCGACTAAGCCTTGGAGAAAGGAAAATAAGGGAGAGAAAAAAAATAATTGGCAGGGCTGAATGAAGGCAAAGTCACGTGACTTCATTTAATTTCTTCTTTTGAAATGTCACAGATTGAAATAGCAGATGCAAAGCAGGTATTTTTGGAGGGGGGCTCTTTTTGGGGTATGAATTCAACGGTAAGACTCTCCATCACATTTTCAAGATCATTCTGTGGTAGAGCACAGTACTGAGGAGATATATATATATATATACATATATATATATATATATACACATATACATATATATATATATATATATACACATATACATATATATATATATATATATACACATATACATATATATATATATATATATATATACACATATACATATATATATATATATATATATATATACACATATACATATATATATACATACATATATATATATATACACATATACATATATATATACATACATATATATATATATACACATATACACATATACATACATATATATATATATACACATATACATATATATATACATACATATATATATATATATATATATATACACATATACATATATATATACATACATATATATATATATACACATATACATATATATATACATACATATATATATATATACACATATACACATATACATACATATATATATATATACACATATACATATATATATACATACATATATATATATATATATATATATACACATATACATATATATATACAGTATATTAACATGGAATGGCCAAACGGCTCGACAAACGGCTCGACAAACGGCTCGACAAAAAGGGAAGGAAAAGGGGAACTGGGTTTGGCTTATTATCATTCTCTTGGTATGAAGAAAGCTCGAGGAAGAAGAAAGAGAAGCGCAGAGGTAGAGAAGAGATGGAAGGACAACTGGGAGGAAATGAAGAGAGTAGAAGAAAGGTTAGGGGAGGGAGGAGAGTAGGGGAGTGCAGGCATGCCAGTGTACCTGGGCATCAGCTGTGTGAAGGGAGGAAGAGGAGAAAGAAGAGGAGGAGGAGGAGGAAGAGTGGAGAAGGAGGTCGAAAGCAGCACCACGCTAGCAGGAGTTACATTGGAGGAGCTCGAGCAGACGCTGCTGGGAAAAAAACAAGGGGAGGGGAGGGGGAGGGCCAGTGTCAATTCTGGCTCCTCTCAATTCTTGAAAAAGATGGTCAGTCAACACAACTTTGGATTGATGAACAGAATCCTTTCTCCCAAATCATTCTAACCAGTGGAACATGATGGCTGCTGCCAAGAAAACAAGCAAAAACTATGAAAACATTGATTCTCTATTTTGAAAATATATCCTGTCATTTATTTTTTATAAAGTTTAATCACTTTCGCTGAATTGGCTTCCAATTTGATGCTCTTGACCAATTTGAATTTCACACTTCTGAAGAACCAGATGGCAGGAAGAAATGCAAAGACGCCAAAAACGCTGAAGATCCCGGCCAAATTCTGTCACTGTCAGCTCAGCCTCATCAAATGTTAAATTTGGCACGAATTGTCATCTTAGTATCGGTCTTTGTGCCTTAGAGAGTTTTGTAAGCGTATTTTATTTTGAATGCATAATTGTAATTATTGGGATCGGTAGATTTACAAAACATAAGAGGAACATTTTCCCTAAATAGCAATATTAAACAATAACGCAAGTCAAATTCTATATTTTTGTTAGCGTCAACAAATCCCATAGAAAGTTGCCATCATGGTTTGGGCTGACACAATTAGCTCGAGCTCTTTTCTACTTATACACGATGCATCTCAACGAGTGCAGGCACATTAAAGCAGAGAAAGGGAACGGATGCCATGTAGATGAAGCCTATTCACTGCCTGCTCTTTCCTACACCCGACCTCTCCTCCTCTAAAAATAAAGTGCAGTTATGGAAATAAAATGCATAATAGGTGAGACAGCGGGAATGGAATAGTAGATGACAGGTGAGAGTGAAGCAGAGAGGAATTAGGCCAGCAGAAAGGTATGTAGGGCAAAATACATGCAAAATTGGGGAATTTCACAAAACCACTAAGTTTTATTCCGTCATATGACTTCTGGTTTATAGGATTCAAAATGGTGACACTTTTGTTTTCTTTTATTACTTTGGGAGCTGCTGTGATCCCTGCTGAAGCACTTCCTCCCTTTTCTTGCACAAAAGGTAAAGACATCACAGCTTTAGCTTTGGCTTAAGAATCAACAACGATAAAGTGATCCCTTATTCATTCGTGACCTATGAATAATAACTGGCAACGTATTACCAAAAACTGACACAGAGGCCCTTTGGAATGACTGCTTTCACATTTAAAATGGAAAATGTCCGTGTCTGCTGGTGAGGGGCTTCTTGAAACACGGAAGCACTGATCTGTACGAGAAACACAGGAAACTACACCACAGTGCTCGAGACCTTTTCTCCTGGCATGCCCGTTTCTCCTTCGTCTCATTTCTTTCCTCTTCTGAACCCCACTGTTCTTTTTTCTTTGTCCCCGTGTCGCCAGGAGCGAGTGAATGGCCCTATGAAATGACCCTCTGCTTTACTTCCCGCCTCTATCTTTCTTCTTGATCTCCTCTCCATCTCCCGCTGATAACTTGTGTCTCACTCGCCAGACGCAGACATACAGGAAACCCACTCGATCAGAAGACGCACACACATGCTCGCCGGTGTGGCCGGTGAAGGGTGAACAATCCCCACACTGGCCAGTCAAGCCTGGGCTTCCTGGAGAATGTTTGGGCAATGCCCTGGAACTCTGGCTTTATCAAAGTCTGTCAGGCACCAATGGACTCTGTGTGCGCGTGTTTGTGTGTTTGTGTGTAAGTGATGGGACAAAGTGTCAAGATGAGATTTTTTTTTTTGTCCCATCGTAATTTTGCTCCACGTTTATTCCCAGAATGATTAAACGTTGGACGTGGCAGCTGTAGCATCAGAAGTGCAACGGCACTCCAACAATACACAACGTAGTATTTAGAAAGCTGCACTGGATGTTTTGGGTGTTAATCCTCTGGACTTCGAGTCAGAAGAGCCATTCCCTCAAGCTAAGAAAATGTCTTTAAATATTAGGGCTGCACAATTAATACAAATTTTGTTTTGAATCGCAGGGGCGTGATGATACTCGCTAAAGATAAAATGTGTGTCAAAATACCATTTAAAATCAAATATTGTGATGCTGCACAGATGTCCTGGCCTACACATCATATTCTAAAGACCTCCGCAAAACATCGCATCACGATTAACTTTTATGTTTTTCAATAAAAATAAGAATGTTGTTGTACAAATGATAATTCCCTCTAATATTGCAAATCATACCGCAATTGCAATATTAGTCATGAGCCATCGCAATCAAATTCGTTTAGCCCCGTTTCATATTATATCATTATAAGGCTGAGACTGGTGCCTTGTAAAGGTCTGGACACTGTCATACCTCAATAACTGTCCCCCTTGTCCACTATCACAGGTATGAGACCCAAGTAAAAGACATGATACTGCAGCACCAAGCAAGATAAGAAGTCAGTGCTGAAGCCCGGACGCACCAGCTGAAGAAGCATATCTGAAAAAGATGGCTACCGTTACTCCTCCGAATAGGACTACGGTGCATTCTGTCTCACAAGAGACAAGTAAGCTGCTGGTGTGTTTTGGACTACAGGGAGAGAAATGCTTAAAAAGGACGCAGAGCAAACCTGCCGCCGACGCAGACCTTCCATCAAAAGTGAGCCACATGAGCCAGCTTTACTGATGAAGTGTGGCTGCCGTCCATGCGAATGCATGCCTCTAAATGCGCGCGACCGCCCGTGTCCCCGCCTTCACGTGTGTGCTGAGGGGACTCATTTGCATGTGTCTGTGCGAGCGGGGCAGATGGATGTAACCGAGACCCCCCCAGCTGTGACCGGGGGCTGGCTGTCTTTGCAAACACCGGAGCATGGTAATTGAGGCATCAAGCCATTCCCTCTTTGTCTCTATGCAAAACATGACGAGTGAGTTAATGGTCCAGCAGGGATGAACAATGCCGACCGCTTTCAATGAACGCAGCGATGGAAATAAAGGAGGGAAAAGATAAGCATTATTATTCATCACTAGCCTGTGTGCAGGGGGTGACGCTGCCTTCCCACAAAGTGTGTTTAAATACTTCTGTGTGTGTGTGTGTGCCGAGAGTGAGCACATTTTTGCATATTCTGTGTATTTCTACTGCAATGCTGTTGCCTTCAGTGCTGCATGCGTGTACATGTATTCCCTTTTATTCCTTTGCAGATGCTTGACTGACAGCACTGGTTTGTATGGGGCTGCTGGTGGTGAATGGAACCAATTTCTACACCCGGTTGACTCCATCATCGGACCGTTTGTGTTTGTGTCGAATCGGTCTGCTGGTCTCTATATCGCAATCCCCTCTTTATAGAGGAAGGTAGGTGCACCCGTGGAATCGGCCTGCTTTGCTTCATCGGGATGAGAGTTGGCACCAATGTAGATCTGTGTGTGTGTGTGTGTGTGTGTGTGTGTGTGTGTGTGTGTGTGTGTGTGTGTGTGTGTGTGTGTGTAGAGGACAGAACAAGAGAATGCACACAAACTATGCAAACAAATGCTTTCACAATGTATCCGAAACATCTCCCATGACAGATATCAGTTGACCGTCAGCCAAAGGAAATGAAACAATGAAACAAACAAAAACAATTGTTTTCTGGCCATAACTGTGGGGGAGTAGCAGATATGTGCTCCTCACGTATGTGCTTGCATGTGTGATGGTGTGTACACCACATACTGTGCAAGTATGTGTGTGTGCGTGTGTGAGTGTGGGCGTGTGTGAGGCGAGCTGGCAGAATATAGAATTGGACAGGAGTCAGAGAGCAAAGTGGTTGGAACGGCGAGCAGAAATGCACTCCCACCCCGTTTATCTGCACGGCTGAATAAAACATGCAAGTATAGGGCAAGATATACTCAGGGCAATAAACAGGACAATAAAACATGCATTAAAGCGCCGGAGATTACGCTGAATGTCAGCATTGGATTGAAACGAGGAATATATTGAGTATCTGGTTGACTGATTGCATGTGACTTTCAATTTAGTAGGATCATAAACCTCAAAGACGGATTCTTTTATGTGATACTTGACACAAAGACCGACAGAAGTAAAAACAATTCGATTATCTGATCACTACCGGCACTGATTTGCAAGTTAGCCCCAACACAAACTTTCAAATTAGTGTAACATGGGTAAATGTTTAAATGTACCCACAGCTAATTCTACTAACCGAAAGGAGTCAAATTGTGTGTGGCTATTTAACCTTAATAACTGCTGGCCTGGAAGCCCTTTCAGGTGACACATTGTGATTCAAGGCTCTAGCTAGCTACAATATCGGCAAAGCGTTTCAGAGATGGAGCGAAAATGTTGCAAAAAGTTTAGTCTATTGCTAACTGTAGCCAAAGGATTAGCAACTTTTTCTGCTGAATCAGGCTTTCACCATCCGAAGCGCATCTGCGTTCGTAGAACAGCCAATAGCAACGCCCCTCGCTCTGAAGTGACCTGTGATTGGCCAAAGTGTTCCGTCACGGGCTAGACTTTTTAAAGCCAAGAGGAGGTGCAGAAGTCTACTTTTCTCTCAGATCCCTTTAATTACATTATGCTGAAATGTTGTTATGGAATTTTTGCCCAATGACGCCAAAAACAAACCGCCTCCCCCAGCTTAATAAAGCACCAGCCGAAATTCTGTCGGTTGTCTCTTTTGTGGTTGATTCCCTCTCTAGCAATGCAATTTAGTTATAAAATGTACCCAAATTGAAGTGCTGCCACTTAATAAAGAAAAGAAGCTTCTCGCACTTCCTGCCGCAGTCTCAACGGTCACTTCCTGCCACCACAAAACTCTCCCAATTGAAAGATTCGTGATTTGATAAGACCGAGCATTATGTTGAAAAATGAGGTCACATTAATAGTGGAGGAAGTCGTGGTTACATGCAACTCCAAGCATTTGCTTTCAGTTAAATGCTTTATCTGTCTCATCTTCTTAAGATCTTCTTTTTTTTTTTAATGGAGTGAAATAATGAATCTCTCCACTCTTATTGTAAGCAGCACAAACGCGTTTTGAAAGGCAAACATATTGGTCTGAGTAAACCATGCGTCAGCTGTTATGCAAGTGACACTGCTTTAACCTCTCTCTGATCCTCTTTGCAGTTTCACAATTCCCACTTATTTATGTGAAAACTAATGAGAGAGCAAAGAACTATGAACTCCTCGCCAAGAAAATGATCAAAGAAGTCTCTGACCCTGCCACAGACAGCACCATTATCGTGCGGACTTCTTTATGTCGCATATTAAACGACTTGTTATCGTGTAATTTCAGTCATTCTCTCGTCGCTACTGCAGATTCTTTTCACAGAGGGATTTCCTCCTGTCACTGGATTACTGTAATCTGGATTAGAACGGAGTATCATGTGACAGTTGACTGAATATGTGATTGAATCCGTGATCGAGTGTTTGCACACATGAGCGCGTCAGTGTGCGTTTGAGTAACGTGCCGAGGGAATTAGAAGTCGACTGAATGAATGAAGTGTAAGGTGGATAAAGCATGTTTTTACGTCCGTGTTTAAGTATCTACCTCCTCCAGATGAGCAGGCCAACTCCCATGGAGAGCAGCATGATGAGGGCGGCCACGGACACGACGACGATGATCACCACTGGACTCTGTTCACTGGACGCCAGCGCCACTGGAAATGACAAAACACACCGATTACAAATATGGGCAAAAACACACACCTTACCTGAAATGGGTGTGCAACAGTTAGCTGGGCAAAGAACCGCAGGCATCACACCATTAGAACATATTTTCTCACACCAGCATGCGGTGCACGTATGTTCAATTACTGTATATTCAGACCGTCCTTCCCAAAAAAAAAAAACACGGCTGCATAGGTCCTCTGTGCATGCAGATTTTTACGACCCCTATTTTCGTTAATTGATAAGCAGCTGAAGTACTTCCCTTACATCACGTACGTTATATAACTTACATACGTAACCGTACTTATGTAGCAAACACTTATTCACAGTCAAACAAAGGCAGGACTTTCACCCAGAAGACCACTGTTCGTGTCCCATGTTTCAATTTACGTAGGTAAATTTACTTGCGTTATGGACTTAACTTCCATCACTAATGTCACATGCGTAACATTACCTAAGTAATGTAACAAATGAACATATTTTAACCCAAACAATGATCTTTTCCTAAATTGAACCAAGTAGTTTTGTTTGAAATCCTAATGTTTGCCACGCGTATAAAAGTGAACCCTTTGAACAACGTGAGCCTTTAGCTGATGCTCTCTAACGGTCACACAACCTTGTCAAACAACCTGTTCTGTCATGTAGGTATGAAGACGTGTTGGTATATTAAATGCGAACAAGAACAGGAGATGAGATCAAATAATAAGGCGATGACCTGCAGGGTCGAATGAATTTCATAAGAAGTTGATTAGAGTGGAGGGTAAACTGATGCTTTCCAATTCTCAAAAGAGTCGCCGTCCCCAAGCATGATTAATATTAGACTTGACCCTCCTATATCACACCGTTTGCTTCACTAAAGACTCAAAGGAACAGAAATTACACAATAATATAAGACACCATTTGGTTCAGCAATGCAAATGATACTTTAATAGTCTAGTAATAGTCTAGTAATACTACTTTGAAAGACATTATCTTCATCAGCAGATGGCAGTTTTGCCAGTTGTCATAGTATTGTAGATTTTTTTACAAGCAATTCAAGGACTTGTCGTCCATGTTTGTTTAAAAATTACGGTTTTTGTTGACTTGCACAATTATTGAAAATAGCAATAGTTTTGTCATCTGCTGTTTCCAAGGTCAGAACTTAACTTTGAACTTCAACGGATCCGCAAAACTATACTATCTTGGCACACAGCACAGCATCCAGTGGCCATTTGATTTCTTCACAAAACTAAATATTAATCTTCAACCCCTCTGTATTGCAGCTGTACACCTGCCAACTCTTAGTGTTTCCTTACAATCAACCTAAAAATACCTATACTTGATGAATGCATTATTCACTTGACAGTTATATGTACCAATCACACGATTGTATTGTGAATGTTGCTTAAAATCTGTTTGCGTTTTGCACGCGGCCACTAGAGGCTGCTGTGTTGCTGCCTTGTGAGTGTGTCCGGTCATCATTTGACTCTTGATCCAGCCTGAGGGCGAATAAAGAAAACTGAATATGCATTGTCCAAAAAAAAAGTTATCTTGCAACTAAGAGCCCTCACCCTGAAGCAAAACAAAGAAATACGAGACGCCTTCTGCTTAAAAATGAATAAATAATCTTTGGTAGAGCTGGTCTTTGGCCAACTGTACAAGATGGTGGTCTCGGGCGAGTTACACTGTGAACAAATCCCTTTCCTGGGTAACTAAAACACTTTAAAACAAAAGGATTCATGAGAAGTACAAGGCTTGAAACCCAATTGCACACAAATAGACACACACACACACACGCGCAGAGTCCCAACCAGACCCAGAGGTACACGGCATCAACACGCACAAAGAAGAACCATTTCACAGTTTACTAGTAGAATCTTGCATCTTCACACATAATCTCAGACCGTCCCCTTCTCTCCCCATCTCTCTCACTCTAGCAGCACACTTTATTGTGTGGGCTGGCCAGGTGCCTGCACAACACAAACCCCCCCCCTATCCCATTGTGCCCGGCGGTGCTGAGAGGAGGGAGTGAAGAGAAAGTGAGGAGGAGAAGGGATGGGGGGGGGGGGGGGGGGCCGTAAAACGGCTACTCACATTCGCCAAGTGTCTGCAGCTCCAGGGGAGCGCTGTACGCTCCGTAGTCGATGGGTGGCGGAGAGGAGGAGGAGGACGACAACAAAGAGGAGGACAGCGACGAAGACGAGGAGGAAGTGGCGGAGGACGCAGAGGAGGATGATAGAGGGGAGGAAGACAGGGGTGAAGAGGGGGCCGGCGTGGAGAAAGGGCGGATGAGGAAGACATATGTGGTGCCAGGTTTGAGGTTGTTGACGCTGATCCGTGTGGCGGCCGTCTTCACAGTCGAATAACTCTGATCCTTTTGTTCCTGCGGAGACAGAAAGTGCAGTGAGAGGCAGAGAAAACTACAAAGAAAGAGAGGGGGGGGGGGGGGGGGGAGAACAGGAGGAGAAGTGAGACGAGTAGGTGGAATCCATTTGTGTGATGCCTTGTTCATTTCCATGGCACAGCATGTAGTGCTGGGAGCCGTGCGAGACAATTCTGTAACCGAATCAAGGGCTTTGGTAATGTTTCACTTATTGAGACAGCGGAACAGAGTTGCAAAGAGCCAGACAAAGTTTCCAGACAGTTTGCCAGGAGTGAGACTTCTTTAAATAAAGAAGTAACACGCTTTTGGAAATACACGATAGAGAAAACGGACTGTAATTAATGCACGGCTCTATTCATGAGAGAGATCTTAAGAAAATAAATCAAAGAAGGTGCTCGTTTGTTTCTCTCTGCGAGAATGACTCACTCACACAAGTGGACACGCTGGGGTCAAGAGAATAGACGACGCATCAACATAATTACTCCACTCGTTGTCTGATACGTTTGTGTTTGCACCGCTTCGGTGCAATCCGCCGCTTCCGTCTTTGCACGTCATAACTCTGCACGTCAATAAGATCACTCCAATTGAGCTTTGATGATAAATCAGATTTTTTTTTTTGGGGAGGGTGCACAATGCTACTTCCATGATCCTTTATGGCTTTAGGAACAGCACGGCACGAAGAAAGCAGAACGAACGAACGAACGAGAGAGAGAGATGCAGAGTGAGACAAAGAGAGATTTACTGAGAAAGTGAATGGCAGCTACTTTATAATGAGTGACTCCTGTGGAGTGAGCTAATATAATACGTGACACAGAGAAGAGACGGACAGGGGAGGATGGAGGGAAGCAACAACAGAGTCAGAGATGACACATTGTGATATCGCGTTATGAATGAACGGCGAGTGAATCGTCGTTAAGTCATCGTCGGTGCTGGTCACCACTGCCGTCGACAATGTGTGTGATCCCGATTAAAACACTGAATGTTTAACAAGGGGTTTTAGAAATATCAGTATTTGTGGGCCCATAAATAAATGATAAAAAAAGGAGGAAGAGAGAGGCAATACACGGACTAAGTAAAGCCATTTCATACTTTAATAGGCTCTTTGCTGCAGTGTAGTTGTATTGCCTTTTCATTTCATGGCCTGTCACCAATTTTCCTGTCTCACTCTGTTATTCTCCATCTATCCTTTGCTCCCTCTCTCCATTCGTCTGCCTCCCTCGTTCTGCTTTTCTCCTCCATCTAGCCTCTTCATTTCATTTCTCTCCATCACTCTGCTCTTACAAGCATCATTCCACCAAGTCATCTGTCCCTAATACCCTCTCTAACCTTTTCTCTCCCTCAGTTATCACACAGGAATCTACTGTATACCTCTTGTTATCTCTCCTCTCTCCTCGCCCCATCCCTCCTCTAAATCTTCCCCTATTTCATTATTATTTGTTTTTGTAAATCAGTGGGAGTAGAGCAGTGAGGAGCAGGGCTTTATTAAATATGGTGAAGCATAGAGAAGAGGAGGAGGTGTGAAAACGGGTGCGAGTGTGACACAGACAAATACAAAAGGCCTGGCGTCGCCAGAAAACGCAGCGTATGAAAATGTAGACGTGTGAGCGCGACAGCTGTGATTTACGTGCATGACAGATTTACTGTGAAGACTACGGCTTGTTGACGGGGAGGCCGCAATCCGACTAAGTGCTATGTTAACTTAGCGCAGTAAGGCCGATGAAATTACAGTGGTTATCCATAAAAGCAAAACTAAATGTGGCAGTAATATGAACTCAGGGTTTTACATAATTGGCCCTTGAAGCTTACGAAAATAATACAAGACTTTTTAAGCCGTTTGTCAGTAGTTGGCGGTTCAAGACAATTATTTAATCCCACGGGAAGGATTGTAAAAATACCACCTTCTCCAAAGTCACACAACAAGTCAGGATATCACATCCCGTAGTTCTCTTTGTGGTGAGTTTCTATTGTCCTAAAATGTATCATTTTCCAGTACATTAAGTATCACTCATTGCTCACTCGGTGCACCGAGGAAAAAGGAAACAAACGGATGATTTTGGCGTCTATGTGGTCACCACATGTGGAACCCGAATGATGGGTCTACAGGATTGTCAAGTCCGGTGCCGATACTGATAATTGAGAGTTAAAGAAAATATCAAATAACTATAAAAAAAAACAACATTGGATATTGTATTTAGAAGAGTTGGTTAGTGATAGAGCAATGAAAAACAATAATGTGGACTGACTGATGAACCAGCGGATTTACCTTCTCATAGTATTTGACCTCGTACTCAGTGCGGCTGCTGTTTGGGTAAGAAGGCGACCTCCACACCAACGTTATGCTCTTCTGCTCGATCTTCTCCGCTCGCAGCTCACTGATCAGAGACGGGGCTACAAAGAAGAGAAGAGAAGAGAGAGGGAGAACGAAGAGAGATGAGTTTGGGGATTCCAGTCTCATTCAATATGAATACAGGAGCATGAGGAGTTTCCTCAGGGGCATCGGAAACAGTCTTTACTCTCCTGTATTTCCAGTTTTCACACAAAGGGAGGGACGAATGCTGCAAATTGTCTTTCAAGGAGGACATTGGCAGACAGCAGGCATTGATATGTTGATAAATTCATATTTGCAGTATGCCATACTGTATTCATCTGGGGTGAGAGAGCAATAGAAGAAGAAGTGACAGCCTGGGGAAATCCAACAAGGCTGTTAGGAGAGGAGAGGAAGAAAGAGAGTGAATGAACAAGGACAGCAGTAGGTAGCAGAGAGATACCGCATTCATTATTGAAGCTGATCTGTGTCAGAGCAGACGGCTTCATCGCACTCCGTGAATGGACAAGTGCTGCGTACCTTCTTTGTCTGAGTGTGTGAGTGGCATTGACCAGTGCCCAGGTCGGTACGTTGGCACTGACAATAGATCAATACAGATATGGATTGACTGACAAGTCTATCTACACGAGACTGCGAACGGTTGGAGAAGCTCCTAATCTGGATTCCCCGTTTCCTCTCCGAGTCTCTCCAACCTCTGAACTTTTTCTGACTCAATCTAGGGGAGCCGCGGTGTAATTGAGCCCGACAGATATTTCATCTCTTATTGATCACAACAGAGGGAACAAAATTGAAGATGGATATTGCAGTGCGAAGCTTTCCATATTTAGATGCCGTGTGTGACGGCGTGGGCCTCGCTAAGCAAACAACTTAATTACCGGGGAGAAGACCAGTTCTTTGTTTCTCTGCCAACAAAAGACAGGCAGCCCCAAAGTATGATACTCAGCAAGCACCACCCACTCTTGACTAAGTGCTAATTATGCCATGTATAATTAAGTAGCAAAATGGGTTGTCACTCAAAAATACTAAGAACAACAAAGGGCTGTAGTTAGCTTAGTCAAAAGGCCTTTATGTCTGGGAGGAGCGCTGCCATTAAGGCCATTAGGGTTCAATTTAGTGGCATGGGAGTGTGAGGGGCGTTTCCTGTCTACAATTATCTCCACTAGGAGAATCATGCAGTCGCTCGCATTTGTGCGTGCGTTTGTGAGTGACTGTGCATCTCTCCGTCTGTCCACAGCTCATCTCGCATTCTGCTGCAACATACTGCTAAATATTTTTGGATAATATTATGGCTGCATGCTCAAGGACCACTCGTGGTTGCGGTGACATTTATTGCGTGTTTTATACTGCCGCTGACTGCTTGCTGACTCCTCACTCACTACTCTCAACCGGCCCGGTAGGGGCCGCTAGTGATAGCACAGCTGACTGCGTCACTGACACACAGCCACTGCTCTGCAGTCAGAGACACACTGGGGGAAAGGCGTTGACTGCATGTCTATGGGGAAAACAGTTTGTCCACTTATGTTGTTTTGAACGGTGTGTTTGAACAGCTGACTGAACTACCAGTACACACACTGTTGAGTGCATTGCCGCTGCTCAGCTGCTTCTCTGCAGCCAGAGACACAGTTATTCTGGGCCTTTTTATTGGTCATTGATCTCACATTTCAACGCGTACTGTCAAAAAAAAAAAATAGACTTGAAGCCTTGAAGGTGCCTACTCTTAACCAATCCCCAGCTGGTAGTGGTTGCTAGTGATAACAAAGCTGATTGCATCGCCCCCACTCAGCTGCTGCTCTGCGGCCAGAGACACAGTTATTCTGGGCCTTTTCATTGGGCATCAAACTCCTGTTTACACGCGTGCTAAATTTGAGAAAATTGACTATAAGCCAAAATAAACACTTCAAGTCGCAGTTACGACGTGGGACGAGCACATGCACAGACCAGGTGCCGACTGTATAGAATAAAATGAGAGCCTATCTGTTGAGTGAGACGTGCAAATGAAAAATGGCGGAAACATTTGCGGTCTAGGTGGGGGGACCAATTGTGGATTGTGTTCATTCAATCAAACATTACAGAAGTGGTTGCTGCGGACACTCAGCAGAGATCTGCACCCTACTGTCATTGCTGGTTTTTGACTTAAACACCTCAGGATTTTCTTTTGTGTGTTTTTCACTTCAAATAATTATACGGTTGCAGAGCACAGGAAATTTTTTTTGATAAAACAAAATAATCAACAAAACGGATTATATAAATATAAATTCATAAGATATAGTTGACAGTTGAACTGATAAATTCAAGTAAGAGGATACATTATACAAACAAAGAGAAACACTTGGGGGGCATAGATACACACACACATTTGTCTTATTGCCACATGTTAGAAATGTTGTATTGTAGACCCCACCCATTTATTCCCATCTTTCTTCAAATATATTAACTTGATTTTTAATTCTCATGGTTACTTTTTCCATTCCATATATTATTTACAAGACCTTTGATTGATTGATGATTTGTTTAACCCAATTCCTTGTAATTTACAGAGGATTCCTAGTACTAAAGGCACTCTGGATTCCTAGTACTAAAGGCACTCTGGATTCCTAGTACTAAAGGCACTCTGGATTCCTAGTACTAAAGGCACTCTGGATTCCTAGTACTAAAGGCACTCTGGATTCCTAGTACTAAAGGCACTCTGGATTCCTAGTACTAAAGGCACTCTGGATTCCTAGTACTAAAGGCACTCTGGATTCCTAGTACTAAAGGCACTCTGGATTCCTAGTACTAAAGGCACTCTGGATTCCTAGTACTAAAGGCACTCTGGATTCCTAGTACTAAAGGCACTCTGGATTCCTAGTACTAAAGGCACTCTGGATTCCTAGTACTAAAGGCACTCTGGATTCCTAGTACTAAAGGCACTCTGGATTCCTAGTACTAAAGGCACTCTGGATTCCTAGTACTAAAGGTACTCTGGATTCCTAGTACTAAAGGTACTCTGGATTCCTAGTACTAAAGGTACTCTGGATTCCTATTTAATTCCCCTTTTCCTAATTTCTTTCCATTTCTCTCTGTCCCTGATTTCGTTACTGTTTGTCTTCTATTTCCATTCCATCCGTTCTCCTTCTCCCCTCAGTCACCTCATCAGTTGACGGCTCCTCTTCCTTGCTCATCTCTTTCCTGACCTTTAAACATCAATTCATTTCTTTCCTCTGTGAAAACAGCCACTCTAATGAATATGTTGTGCCTGTCACTCACACATGAGTGAAACCAATGGGAGCACACATGAGTGAAACCATGGGAGCACACACACAAGTACTCCACATACACCCACACACACGCAAAGCATCTGTGCAGCTCCTTGAGTCCTCCTCTCCAACCGTGGGATAATGCAGTCATTTTAGGCAGCGGATCAAAGCCACACTCTGAGATCCTACTCTCACTGTGTGTGTCCATCTCCATCCGTCTGTTTTTTGATGTCGGAAAATACAGGTATTATCTATTATTCATGGTGACTTCTGTGAATGTCTGTATCATGGCATCCATCATTGCATTTTAGGTCTGTCCACTCAAGCTGAATGGAAGAAATTCCAGGCAGTATGATCAACCAGCGTGTGTGTGTGTGTGCGACTGTGTGTGATTGTCTCTCAACTTGTGTACAGTAGAAATGTAGCTCTGTCCTAAAATAAATATGACTATTTCCTTTGAGACAATGTAGAATCTAGTGGGCAGGTTAAAAATTCAACATGACATTTCTATTCAAAATAATGATCATAAATCCGTTAGATTCAATGAGCCTTTGCAGTTAGTCGTCATTGTGCCATTTATATTCTATTTTCGTACTAAATATGAAAAATTTAAATAAGGAAGAAACATTAGAATTAAATATAGACACAGCACCTAAGTAGACCGAATGGATCCCGAGTGGTTGGACATTTGTCCTGTGTTTCTTTGGTATTTCTCTCATCTTTTTGGTGCCCATTATAATTTACAGAAAATCTGAAATAAAATAGTATACACACACGTACAAATGAAATTGTGATACATTGCAATGAGGCCCATACAACCTCAGAAGATAATTGCTTTTGTTTAAGGTGGCCCAACAACAACATAAAAAGCTCTAAAACACACCAATTCAATTCCTGAATGTGAAAAAAGAATAGTAATTTGTTGTGTTTATTTTAAAGTGTTCAGAAGACGCTTCATGCCAATTAATTGCATTTTGAAAGTGTAAATACTTTGCTTTGAGGCATCAAGTCATTGTAATAACCCGACATAATGCAACATCAGCGACAGATGCTGTCGGTGAAAGTGAGAACGGCACTGAAGGAGAAGGACAGATGCTAATGAACAGCATACAGGAATGTAAATAAACACTCACAGAGAAATTACACTTAGTGATTAATAAATATATACAAGCATTAATTATATACCGTAGAGGAAATAAACTGCAGCCTGGCTCATTAGAAAATAAAGCAATTACTCCCACAGTACATGAGAAGCAGCCACCGGCTCAGATTAAAGTTATGAGTGAAAGAAAGTTCTAAGAGACACCCCACCTTCCTCAAAGTCCCTTCCACCCAAACACAAAGAGAGCATACTAAACCAAGAACAGTGTCAACTAGCCTTCTGCAGGCTATTGTTTGCTTTCCCCCCTTCCTTCTGTGCTAAATTATGCAGATAACTGGTGCCAAGCTCCAAACCAACCAAACATAACAGCTCAATCCAACACGTACAAAACAAGTAAGCAGGAGTTCTATATCTATATACACACACACACACACACACACAATCCCCTGAAGGCTCAAATATAAAAGTGCCGGTTAAAGAGATTGTTTCCACCTCTACAGCTAAAAAGAAGTGGGTTCAAACATGTGTTGCAAACAAACGAGCAGTGTCTGAACTGTTAAGATGTCTAAAGCTTTGAGGCGTTCACTATAAACTACGGTATGTGTATACGACGCAGTATGCAACATGTATAATAAATACGATGTATGACCTTTCCTAAGGCCTTTGTAGCTGCTTTAGCAAAGTGCACTCAGAGTGCAGATCTCCGCCAGGAGAGTCTGCAACAACCACTGCTGTATTGTTTGATTGAATAAATACAAACCATGATTGCCCCCCCCCCGTCTAGACCTTAAGTGTATCAGATGTGTTCTTCAGATACACTCATTTTAATCTATGCAGCTGTCTGTACAGGCTCCGTGCAGCTACACTGCTGCCGCAGTTCTCCGGCACCCTAGTGAAACTGTGGCACCGTCAGCCTCCGTGTGAATTCCGACTTGCTCCTAAAGTAGTGTTACGGTGTTACCACTTTTGCATTCAGCGGCTCACATTACTGCAGTCTTGGAAAAGGTAGGAGTTACTGGAGGCGTATTAAGCACACCGCAGGATTCTGCTGATATGTTAAAATTTTCCAAACAGCCATCGTCAGCCCAACAACTAGCGACCAAAAGGGAAGCGCTCTGTTGTAGTCAGTGCTCCGTTCAGTTTGTGATTTGCTATGTGATAGTTAAACATACATACATACAACTGTGTTACCGTGGCATAGAAATCAAGAGACGAAAAATGTCTAATCCGTAGCAGAAACAAGATTCCAAACCGAACCATGTGTTGATCACTTGCAGCACCTACCGAACAGTTTAGAGGGGTGAGGGGTCAACAGCCAATGACGGTACAAAACAGTGAATAAAATATGTTTTCAAAAAGTGTGAATTACCGCAACTACAAGAGGTCCAAGATCACACAGTTATAAATGAGCACAAAGAACATTAGGCTGATGGGTCCAGCAGTATGCACACTCACGCACCCACCAGACCGAATACATAATCTCCTGGCAGAGATACTGGAAACAAATACGCACTGTATCATCTCGAAAATGTCCTCTAGGAACAAGAAGTCACAAAGAATGATGAGAAAGGTTCGATGTTTTCAGGACCATCAACTACATTTCTGTCAGAATTTGCCTTTTACCATTCCACATTTCAAAAACAGTTTGTGTATCTATGGGGAATATGGAGACAACCATGGATAAATGGTCACTGTGTGGATATAATAGCTTCCAAGACATACTGACACGTTCAGCTGGCATAAGTGCAGATACTGTGCGCCCACCACTTCAACACACACTTGAGTGTATGGCAGCAAATGGCGGGTAGTGTTGGCTTTGGCGTTTGTATTTGAGAGGATGAAATCGATGCCGACTGCCGTCTGAAATGGCTTTTGTACTCACACATGTACACACACGGACACAAAAACACACACAATTGCGCAATGATTTTCACAAGTAATACAGGAGAGGTGATGGCCTTGTGGGCTATAAGCCTCTCCATCTCTGGAAGTACGCAGAAGACGTTTTCAAAGCCTCATCATACAGGAAAAAAAAAAAACACATGGCAGACACACTGATAGGCACTCGTCACGAAGACATACAGCTCCTGATAAGATCTAGTATGAAAGCTTTTCTGTACACATACCAATCACTGCCAGAGATAATGATCTACAGACTTCAAAGGGATGCTATGATGAGAGCGAAAAAGTGAGGCATGAGGGAAGTTATAATGGATGGAGTTTGGCACAAAATGGCAAACAGGCAGCACGCAGCTGTGCCTCTCAGTGATTAAACTTCCATAGGCTGTGAGCGCAGGCCAAGGCTGGGTATCATTTAGGTTTTATAGACTCCCGACTCTGCTCATGAGTTCCAGTATTTGTCGAATACGAACTGAGGATACATTTCTACACCCTTGAGACATTTGTCACAAACTCAAGGCCAGACAACTCTGGTCAACACGTCATTCAACTCATCAAATACCAACGCTTGGTCAGCGGCTTCAAACGTTGGCGCTCTAGTTACCCCGCTAGCGTCAGTTTTGGACTCAGGGACAGCGTGTCAAGTTAGATGCATTGAGTGCATTTTCAAAATAAACCTCCAATGTAGGTTTTACTTAGTTTTTAGGTTTTCTTTTGCCACAAACATACTTTTTTTTGGTTTGGGTTCAAATAAAGTAAGTAAAATAAGTTCTGATCCTTTTTTAGTTCATCCTTTTTCATGAATGATTTTATATTATAACAACTTGCTTGGTTAAAAGATATCATATTCTCTATCTTGCAAGACACTAGTTAAGTTTGGATGCACAGTTTGTCGATTGTGCTAAATCGTGACCATCACCGCATAAAGAAATGCTTACACCACACTGCAGTACATGCTGCAGTACGTTAGCACAGGTGGCCCTAAAAGCTTTATTGGAAAGCTTATTTCTTAACAAATCCTTAGGGTTCCTATGAGTTCCAAGTCAGACCCGATTCTCGATACCCAATCCTGCAGGCACTGGGGGATACGTGGCAGCTCGACGCTCAGGTCTCTATGGCAGGTGGATCTATGAATAGACTGTGGCACAAAATGGCAGCCCCTGCTGGAGGCTTTTGCATCCGTGTGCACAGAGGCGGCTGAGGTGCAACTGGCATCTCTGTGTCGTTATCAAAGGAGACAGGCACGGGGAGCTGCTCTCCCCAGGGGCGTCGGCACAAGCAGGGCTGAACATCTCGAAGTCATCCTTACTTTTTCCCTCTTCCTCTTCCTCACTTCTATGGGTCCTCTCTCGCTTTCTCCCGTCTCTGTTCTCGGGGGAATCCGCTGTTCCCCGCAGGCCTGTTTGTGCCTCTGCTGAGATGACATCCATCTTCTCAGGAGGGGGGTTTCATTGTTCTACTTCTCACCACGTTCGCCTCGCATTGCAACTTTTACACGCACCCGTGTGCCTTCGCATATTAAAGAGTGAGAGGCTGCATGCGTGTTCGGAATGAGGAGGCAAGACGGTAGAGTAGCTATAAGTCGTATAGGCGGGGAGGATTGAGAGAGCTGTATCTGTCAGGCCTGTTCTTGTTCAAAGGGTTAATGGGAAGCAAGAGTGTTGTTCCCTCTGGGCACGGCACCTGGGGTTAAACGGATAGTGACTGACGGCAGAGGAGAGGGAACATTTAGTTGCTTTTGGTGCGGCTGTCCCTGGGGCTTTTTATACACCTACTGCCACAAGCATTTCTGTCAGTGGTTCCAAAATCCCAGTGGAGCGTGCATTTACATGTGCAACACACTAATAAAGTCTTTAAAGTTTCAAACGGCCGAGAAGTTGGGTGGTTAACTTTTGCAAGTATTTTCTTCATATGTCATAAGTTGACAGTAACGTGTGTTGTGATCAGTGTAAACACTATGGTGACGCTGAGCACAGCAAATACACAAGCAAATGAAGACATCTTTACTTAACACATGAAAACATCAACTTCAAGACACACAAAAATACTTTTTTGTCAACTAATCTCCAATTGGAGGGTACCAATAGTAGTTTGAGAACTTTGCCTGTGTTTGAATTGGCAGTCTAACAATAAGCTAAAGGCTAACACTAGGTTAACAGCAGATCTGCAATCTTTCTAAATGCTACACATGGTGTTGTCAGATTGGTGAAGATATATCTTCATTTGCTGGTGTTGTGGCTATTTGCAGTGTGTTTAGCTCTCAGGACCACCATAAAGAAAAGCTAATCAGGAAATGAGTTATGCATCATTGCATTTATTTGCATTCCTCGCCGGATTCCACTGAGATTACAACTATTCAAATATCCTGCTGACAGACACGTGAAGCCAGAATACTGCTCCACACTTTCAACTATCATCTGTGCGGATACACACTGCAGTATCCTGTTCGATGGTAACCATAAAGCAATGCTTTCCTTGCACTGACTGAATTAAAAGCACACAGGTTATCAGCAGCTCTCTGATGTAAGAAAAAAAAGACGGGATTGCAGAAATACATCTGGCCGTCGCCATGAAATCACTAACAATAAAGAGTGAACATGCTTCAGATTCAAACAGCAAACAGTGAGAGTAAATACAATTTCGTAGCTTTAAATCGACCTATTGAGGCATTAAAGAACAGCTTTTTATCATCTTTCACAAAAACACACAGGTGACGTTTCTTTCTTTAAACTGAATCACTATGAGATCTGAAAGGGGGGGGGGGGGGGGGGGGGGGTGGCTAAAGTAAGGTGGCATGTATAAACATTTGGACGATTCCAACCGGTTCTGTTCAAAGTCTCAAGATCATTACGTCACGATTCACCAGGTGGTCATGTGTGCATGCATGTGATTGCACCCGAATCTAATGATGCTGTATACAGGAGCAGCTACCCCACCCAGGTCTCGCTATCTTGCAACGCGTCATGCCGGTTCAATCTATGGCTATCGCCCTGCCCCAGCAGCGGAGCGCTATCTGGCAACTTGCCCCCTACACGCCACTCAGTCTAATCTGCCCCATCAGCATCCAACCGCCTGGACGCCTCGTTCCAAATGCAAAATAGTACACACGATTATTCAGGTACTATATGCGGTTATTATCAGAAGGAAAGAATCCTTGTCTAGGTGAAACACGCACACACATTTTGATGCTTTTTGTCTGTAAGGGGGAGGAATGGTGCAGGAAAGACACCTGGATAGAGCACATTTCCATCTAAACCACAAGATTACATGTTGCAGGGACTTGATCCACCTCGGCGTGCGTGCATGTCTGCATGTGCGTGTCTGTGCAAAAAACAGAGGAGAGTCTCGCTGATGGAATGATTAAATGTGTCAGTCAGTTGGTGGGTGGGCGAGAGAAGGACCAGAACGGGGAGCGAACAAGCAAGCGAGACAAAGAGCCTCTCGCTGCATGACATATTCAAAAGGCCTCGATCAACATAATGCAGCTGTGCAAAAACACCAGGTCCTGAGTATCAGCTTTCAATGAAGAGGCAACACAATTCTGCTCATGCACACAATTAAAGTCAAATGAGAGGATGTCTGCTCATATTTGAGGCAGTGGTAGACCAGCAGCTTTCGTGTGCTGCGAGGTAAAATTGCTGTTTTTGTCCGAGGAGTCTCGTGTCTTTGAAGAGTGCGTAGATTCATTTCACAGCTTTATACCAACCACACTTAAAAAAAACAAAACTATCCCTTTAAGTTAGTATAGCAATACTGCCGTCAAAATAAATATCTCAATACTAGTAAGAGTTCCTTAGTAAAAATATCAGGTCAAAGTAAACAAGTACTAACAGTGTAATGTACTAAACACATCAAAAAAGTACTCATAATTCAGAACAATTTATGAAGAATAGGGGAAGAATAGAAGGGGGGGGGGGGGGGGGGGGGTGAGTACAAATACACAGTCTTGCACAAAAACATGCTGTATGTATTGTTTTGAAGACAGCTGATGAACGACAAAGAGGTGTGCTCGTGTCTGTGTGCGCGATGGTGGTCTGATGAGCTGAGCTGTCTGTCACCCTCCTACTGCTGTATCAGAGAGGAGTATGCTGTCATTCAGAAAGACAGCTGCATCTCTGCACTCCCCCCCCCCCCCCCCCCCCCCCCTTCTCTCTCTCTCTCGCACAGCATGGCGCCGCCAACCTCCCCTCCCCTCCGGCAACAAACCCCACAAACAGAAGATGGCACGCGCACACAAACACAGCCAAGCTCTCTCAACGGAGGCGCGATAAAGACCTCGCAGGGTAGAAAATGACAGATGAGAATGTATTTTGAAGTTTGAACTTCTTCTTTTCTAGTCTCTCCGCGACAATAAGAGTCCTGTTTTTCTCCCCTCCTGGGTTTGGCGAAAGAGGTTCATCAAAGACGGCCCTCAAGTCTTGTCCAGCACTCTGATTATGAGGATAACAGTGCGTGTGTGTATGTCATCAACTCCCTCAAAGCTTTGTTTTTGTTCCTAAGTGAACACCACGATTCCCCCAAACAACCACAACTGAAAATCCACATACAGAGCACACATACTAACGACCCTGAGAGTGCCTCTTCATAGACTCCAATTATAAGCCAAGAAGTAGGCAATTAAAATTCCCATCACAGGGTGAAAAAGCATCTTAAGTGGCTGGGCTATAGTCCTGAAAAGTAGCTTGATGACTCTATTCATTTGCTGCCTGCTGAAGCTTCACCTTCACATCACTTCTAATTAAGGAGGCAAAGAGGATCCAAACGGCTCTATGCAGAGGGCTGGAGGCGGGAGAAGGTGGAGCGGCGTGGGAGGGAAAAAAAAGAGGGTATTGGAAACGAAATGACAAAGAAGAAGAGTTCTGTACGGTTGATAGATGAGGAGCGCTCATTAAGTGGAGGAATGAAAAGAAAAAAAAATGTTACCTGACAGGGAAGATGCGATCCCAAATTTATTTACGCTCAAACTTATAAATATTCAAACAGTCAAACTGAAACGTGTACTCAGAAGTCAATCAGAGTTCTTAGAAAACCAACAGAGTCAGAGACGACATCGTTCTGTTTGGCCTCTCTTCTTACCATTCAAACACCCAAGAGTCTCTTTCCCTCGATGCCTTTGACTCTACAGAAAACAGCATAACAGGCGCTGGTGCAGAGTCAGTATATCTATGCAAATACTGTACAATAGTACAACATGTCATGTTTCAGATGCCTATGAGTTAACCCTCTCCAATATAAGAAGGAATAGAGACACACATTTCTCCTTTCCTACCCCATGATGACAACAATATAATAATGTGCCAATTTTCTTAAATTGTACTTTCTATTTTAAGTACATTTAGCTGATAATACTGTCCTTTTACTAGAAAAAACTTGCGTGTTTCCGAACACCAGAATCCCTTTAGAATACCTCTCATTTTACGGCAGCGGGGTCTGACAGTCTGCCCCGCACAGTTCTGGTTCTCCTGTGCCTCCCTTCCCTCCGGCGGGCCCAAAAATACAACCTTGGTGGCCAGATGCATTTAATTATGTAGGTCATGTAGAGGCATCGGTATTATTTGAGACAGTTTCATTACCAGTTAAAAGCTCCTCACAGTAACTTTCAGTTGGATTTTATAGTAAATGCAGGACTTTTACAGTACTTTTACTTCAGTAAGTGATCCGAGAAGTTCTTGATTCTACCACGTTCCCTCCAATGTCTGCTTCCCTCGACTTAACAGCTTCATTCTCCCGTATCCCTACACCGTACAGCCTCTGCAGCTCATCTCACTCTTCCTTGCTTCTTTCGTCTTCGACTCTTTATGCTCCTCTTCCATTTCCTTCCTTTCATCTCAAAACCTTCCTGTTCTCTCATCTCCTGTCTTAAATCCACACACAAAACAACTCTGTAAATATACATTACATTTGTTTAAAGCACCAGATAGTTCAGACCAAAAAAAAAAATGCTACTGTCTGCACAATATTTTTGAAGAAATACATGTATTCTCGCTTTTGATCTTCACCACGTGTTTCCCCTTCACCCAGAAGACATTCTGCTCACAATGCTACACCGCTCACCTTGCTCCATCTCTCCACTCCTATGCTCATCCCTCTCTCCTCTCCTCCCTTTATGCATCCACCTCTCAGGCCCATGTAACTCTGCGGGGACCAGCCATCTAAAGCCAGGCCAGTAATCCTCTCAGGATATTGAAATGCCAATCCTTCCTCCTCCCTGACCCGCACCTCCACAGCCTCCCCGCATCCCTCTCTTCTTCCCTGCCTCAGCTAAAGCGCTTTGGATGTACCACTGGGGGCCAAGACATTCAACCCGAGTGTGTCCTGATCGCTCACACACACACACACACACACACACACACACACACACACACACACACACACACACACACACACACACACACACACACACACACACACACACACACACACACACACACACACACACACACACACACACACACACACACACACAAAATATGCCATTATCGCATCCTTTCGTGCCCATACACAAATCAAGCATAAAGCACGCACATTGAGATGCCCCCATGCACCTATGGCCTGGTGCACGAAAGAGCAGACACTCACACATGCATCCCTAATCCACAGCTGGATAAGGGGCCCCATGAGCCCGGGAGCAAAAACTGATCCCCCATGCCCCGTCTCCTCACGCGACTCCAGTCATGTTTCTATCCCCCCCTCCTCCTCCTATTCCCATCCCTTTATCCATCCACCCATCCTTGACATGCAACACCCTCCCCCCCCCTTCCCCTTGGTGGCCTGGAGAGTCCTGATAAAACCCCATCTGTCTGGGAGCAATCCACTACCCCCCCTGTGCATGTGCAAGCATTTGGAAAAGAGAAGAATTCAATTTGTATTTGGTTAAAATGGAGGGCTTTTAATTTCCCTAGATTTAAAATGCTTTTCATCCACTAAGAAACAAAAAACTCATAGCATATGCATAGATGTAAATTGTCCCCGTGTCTGCGTTTCTTTTTGTTTTTTTTGGCCACAACATAGCACCCGTTAGCACCTTGGCTCCCCAACACAGGCTGTGCCCTTAAATCCTCGGGCTTTCTTGGCCCTCAGCTGCCAGCTAAACCGGGCCACCCGCTGCTAACAAGCTTACCGCGCCCAGAAAAACAAATACGGTACAGTAAGAGAAGATGGGGAGAGAGTTGAAGAGAGGATAGGGAGAGGTGAGGAGGAGGAAGAGGGTAGCTGTGATTATGTCAAGACAGGCGGCGAGATTTAAAAAAAAAAAAGGGGGATGATGGTGGTTTTGGATGGAGTGGCAGCATCAGGAGGGAGGGAGAGAAATGACCATCTAAGAATAGTGAGTTTAACAGGAAAGGATAAGGTCGGGGAAATGAGGAAGGAAATAGAAGGTATAAAAAAAAAAAGGAGATCGGAACACAGAGGGAACGAGGCGGTATGAGGGGAAAAAAAAAGGTAATAAAGAGATGATGAGGTGGCAAGAGAGAAAGGGAAAGTGAGAGAGCGTGTGTTAGCTTTGTTCCACATCCCTGCTGCAGTATTCATAAAGGTCAGTGAGTTTTGATGGTGTAAAGACTCGGTGTGGAGGCTGCACTCGCATGTACGGACACAAGGTTGAGGTTTGTCCACGGATGGTTTTATTTCTTTTCTTTTTTTTCAATTCTGTGCCTGACCTGGCTGCACAGGACTTTCTTTGACTGGGTGAGCTACAATGTTATCTATGGGGCTTATCCTGCAGCAACACTATGACACACATTTGAGGCAGTGGATCATAAAAAGGGAACAAAAACATTACGGGTCCATCACCGTTTCTCTGAGTTTTTCTCGTCTCCTGTGGCAACAGATAACCCAACGCTGAAACGTCAAGACTTAAGAGCGGAAGTGGTGTTAATGTTTATGATTTAGATATGGATTAAGATTGTTTACTCCTTTTTTAAATATATTTTTTATATTCTAACCGACTGCAAGACCAGTATAAATAGAAACAACAAGAAAGAGACCGGGAGATGAAGTGCGTTTCACGTGTGTGCACGGGCCACAGTCCTCTCTGGCGTCTGAGCATTAGTTATTAGAAAATGCATAGTTTTGTGTAGGTTATTAACATTAGCAGTGATGCAATAGTGCAAACATGTGATGCAGATAAGGCAACAGCGTTATAGTCTTAAACCTGCAGTGTTTTTGACGGATTGGTTCGACTTCACTTGGCCCGAGGGGAGAGGTGTCCATTGAAGAGAGCGGGCAAGAGGGCTCGGGTGACCTTTAGTCTGTTAGCTGTTGATCTGAACCATGCTCAGCCGGCATTGTGTGGAAACCACAGGGCGCTTTAACTAAAGCTGACGCGCGACTGGTTAAGTCAGGAGAGGTAAGACAAGATGCACGTAGTGTAATTCTAAAGCAAATACCTGTCTCCCTCACATTCTCACACACACACACACACACACACACACACAGCATTAAACCCCCCACACCAAATGTCAGGCTAAATCCTCCCTGACACAGAAAGTCTTCTGAAACCTCGGCAAACACACTCCCCTAACCCCTTGTCCAATCCCTCTGGATGACACGGTTAGAGGGACGACTCGCAGCCTAATACCCCATAATAACCACAAATCAACGCCGTGGCAACTGCTGACGAGACAGACGGACAGAGAAGAGGGGAGATAAAAGGGAGAAAGGTTGAAAGAAATGTGGGGATGGGAAAAAATAATCACCGCAGGTTTGTCCTTTTTCTCATACAGCGTCCCTAACCTTGGAGCTCGGAGGGTTTTTGGTCACCTAAATCCCCTCAGGGAGCTGGAGACTGCTGTGTTGGGGCTTTTTTGCCATGTTCGCGTCAGCCGGGCTATCGCACATTTCAAGTGATGTCACATAAAAGGTGTCAAGTATGACACATCTGGTAAAAGAAGCTTTTTCTCAGGATGTGGTGCACTAAACAAGACTCAAACGGAAAGTTCACACTGGATTGAAGGTAACAGGTGGACAGGAATACGACTAAAATAACATGACCATGATGTTCCTTGTCTGCTGGATGTGCAAGAAGGCAAATGTTCGCTAAAAAACCTTTTTGCGTTTTATAGTCTATTTTATCTCTAACCCCGACAAATATTGCTTAATGCAGCTTCAAGTTCTAAAACACTAAGTGGAATGCAAGCATACTGAAAGGGTGCACAGATTGTAAAGCCCTCTGAGGCGGATCACAGATTAGCTTAAGAGGGGTGATTTTGGACTATAAAAATAAATTGAATTGAATTGAATACGAGGTTGTTTCTGGTAAGGCTTTCTTTCATGTGTGGTGCTGTTGCAAATGGTCCACAATGCAAAACTTTTTCTTCAACACTCATGGTTGCACAAATACAGACTCAGTGCGCATCAAGTCTGGGACATTTGTCAAAATATGTCGGGGTATTTCACACACTGGGCACCAGCTAAAATCCTGCCTAGGGCACCACGTAGGTCTGCAGCGTGGCACAGAGATGCACATTAAGCCGTCTTCTTAGGCTCTCACTCACTCTATGTGGTCCTGATGTCCAGATGTTACTCTGACGTAACATTTACAGTTGGCCAACAAGAAAATCTGGGCCACTGGGAAGCACACTCATCCATTATAAATACGCCCAACATCAATCTCCATCTCCATCTCCAAAGCGGCCATCTTTGTAGCCAGCACAGAGAGGCACAATCTCAATCATGAACCCCACTTTCAACATCTGGAAAAACGCAATTTATGTTTTTTTACACATGCAAAACTCTTACTTCCTTACTGTAACAATGTGAGAGTTTATCGTAAACACAGTGTTATAGCTCAACTGAAACTAACCCGAGACCCACAGTGCTGCTTCCCCCTCATCACTCACATATGACTAACTGTTCTCCATTCATTATGCAGCTCATTTCTTCTCAGCTAATTCTCAATCAGTGGCAAAAACCCACACCGCCGTTCTCACTTTCTCATTGTTTCTCCGTCACCTGCTTCCACGTGCAGCACCTTTCAGTCCCTCTGCCCCCATACATGCCTCATTATGCCATCACTCCGGTCAGACTAATACTTATTTCAGCCAATAAGCAGTAAACAAGCTTTTAAACAAAAAATGCACATTAGGTACGACAGGTATTTGTGTATTAGAGAGTGTTTGTCAGCGTTCAAGCCCAAAATGTGTTCAGTGTGTGTGTTTGGTCTTTTCACACTTGAGCGCCTCCATATAGTGCCGTTGCAGAGCTGGTTGACAGGGCTAGTTGGCAAAGTGCTTTTCAAGCCCCTGGCTAATGGCCTGCTGAAGACTTCTGCTGATGAAAATGAGATCACCTCAACCGGGCGAGACATTTAGCTCCGTCTGCAATGGCGGGCAGAGTGTGGGGGAGGGCGCCTGCGTGCGTACACACAAACAAAGAGTCAGTCTGCTGGATGGACATTTGCATTTGTGAATGCCTCTCTGTATGTGTGAACAGGACCCACCCGCTGACGCATGCATGTTGAAAATCTACATGGATGACGAGCGTATTCAAAGGTCACCGTGTGTCTGAGAGTGTGCATGAATCTATTTATGAACAGAGGCGTACGCGGCACCTGCAAGTCTGCACATGCACCTGCGTGTGTGAGGCAGCCAATCCGAGCTGAGTTCCGCTGACGTTATAAGAAATGAATGTGCTTTTACGAAACAAAACCTTAAAAATCGTATTGCGAAGGTCATACATTTATTGTGTGAGGCTATTTTTATGTTTTATTTCTTTTTAGGCTGCCTTGTAACGGATCACAAAAGATTACATCCTGAAAGAACCAAACTCACTTGTGAAGTTAATATTTTTTAAAGATTAAGACTAAAGAATAAAATATGGTTCTCACCTTGCGCATGCTGTCATGTGCGGGTGTTATTAAAAGGTCTAACTGGCTAGTGACTCACCTGGCAGGCTTGTGGACACGTTGACCTGGGTGTAGAACCTCTTGCTGGGCAGCAGCTCCGACACGCCGTTCAAGGCCTCGACGGTGAACGTGTAGTTGGTGTTGGGGAGGAGGTTGACCACGGTCACCGTTCTTTCCGTCAGGCCGACCTGCTGGGGCACGAAGCCGACGCTCGCCCCGCACGGCTCGCACTGCCTGCCGACGCACCTCCGGCAGCCCACGCTGTAGGTCAGATCCACCCTGCCTCCTGCGTCGGACGGCGCGGCCCACTCCAAGATCAGCGTGGACTGCTTCAGGGTGTAGACCAAGTCTCTGGGCGGCGAGGGGGGCCCTGCAGAGACAAGAGTAAGAGAGTTGCATTTTGGTTCATTGTTCATGCATTGTTGCATCCCTCTTTTTTGAGGACAAACAAAGACAGAAACAGCTGTTATAAACATCAATACTTAATCAAACATATCCTCGCTTGTTACGCAACAATTGAAATTGACAAAAGGATTTTACTTTGTCTACTCATATCACGACTACACGCCATGCCTATTATACACACTGGAGCGATCACAGCAGCAGCCTTTCTTTACTCCCAAATGCTACACTCACTTCCCATCATCTACTTATTATAACCTCTGTAACTGTTAATGTAAAGCTGGGCATTTCTGGAAAAGGGGCTCGTATAAAACTTCCCAGGATAATTAAAAGCAATACCATATTTAACTGTAACATGCGCAGCATTTCCACAGCGTGGTACGATACTTTACTCAACTCAACCGGCTCTTTTTTTGTTTTTTCTTTGGCAAAGAGTTGTGGATAATACCTGGTACTCTTTTTTTGGTTCCAAGGTTCCAAGAGAGCTGAGTCGATACTACGAGGTGGAGATAAAAAAAAACTACTGATTGGTCAGAGAGAATCACTACTAGTGCGACATGGGAAATCCTGCCAAAAAGCCGCTGTTTTAAAAAAAAAGCCAAGCCACTATCAATAGCAACCGCAAGTGTGTTTATTCGCTCGAAACAGATATATATATATTTTTTTAAAAGGAAGTCGAGTTGAGCCATTCAATAGTCTACTCAAACATCATGTTGCTGAAGCGCGACGTCTCTTCTCATGACTGACGCCTTAAGTGCATTGGGTATTACGGGGTGATTGCATGGGCTCAGTTTGCACATCATGCTACGATAATCCTGCTCCATCCAGGATTTGGTGATGAGAAACAATTGGTTTGATGAAAACCATTTGACCCAAATGGGAGTAGGCGATTGGAAATGTGGAGTTGTTGCTGGGATACGACAGTGTATTGCTGCACTATGTTTGGTTTGGCGGTGGGAGGGAAAACATTTATTGGATTGGGCTTGAGGAGGGATTATTGATGATGCGGGGAAAACCACTTGGGAATGAGACGAGGACTAAATGCAGTAGCCGTGTGTTTCGATGGCTTAAGAGTACCTTTTGTCTGAACATGTGCGTGCGTGTGAGCATGGAGAACAAATTTGTCCATTATGTATTGTTCAACAGTGCTGCGTGGAACAAATCCTCCACTTACCATCAGTAAACAAAAAGGTGAGTGACCATGGAGAAGGCTTTTAGCTCTCCCAGAACATCGCTCTCATTTCATATGAGGATTGTGAAATGCCAGACGCATAACGAGAGTCTGAGCCGCTCACTGTAGAGGCTGTGTATGTCACGATGTGTGGTGGGTTTGCTGAAAAACATGGGACTATTCTATGAACACAACACTGCCTGATGCACAGGGCTTTGTGTGCAATTTAAAACCTCAAGTGTTTTAAAATCATCCACCACATGTGACGAGAGCTCAAATGTAAATATATAGTCCTGTATTTAAAAGGACTGTATCTCATCACTTAGTCAGCGTCCTGACTGACCTCTGCCTTCTCTTGCAGGTCCTTGCACATGCCGGCTGAATGAAGCTGAGGTCCATTAAAGGCCATGAATTTTATACGTGTCCCTGTGTGTGTGTGTGTGTGTGTGTGTGTGTGTGTGTGCATGTGCCGTGTAATGAATAAGTGAAGGTGTGCGTGCTGTCGAACGCGCCGCACGTTGCAGATGTGTCCCGCTCCCAGACACACATGGACTCACAGAGTTACATAAACCCGGAGAGCATTCGGCGTGTGAACACACCTACTCGCAGATGAAACGTAGACACAGCTGGGCCTTTCGCGCCTTCTCGGCCCTGTGCTCCCTCTTCCTCTTGAAGTTTCCCATTTTTCTCTCCGATCCTATTAAAACCTGACCTCCCAAACCATTTAGCTCCTCTCTTTCCCATCTTCTGCCCTCCTTCACTCTCCATCCGTCTTCAGAGTCCCCCTGTCCATCCGAATGACTCTTTGACTCCCGCTCCACTGCTCCTCCAACATACTGAATCACAGCAAATCAAAACTTGCTCTTGATGTTGTATTTAGAATAATGCCATTAAAGCCTATGAAGAGTCTGCATGTATGCATCTCTCTGAGCCACAAGCTAAAACAAAGTGGAAGATTTTAATGACTCAAAAAATGATGCCATTGTTGGACACCATTGTCCATGGGGGACAGTAAAAGTATGCGTTGTAGCAGTTGCGGTAGAGGGACAGTAAACCAGCAAAGTCAGTTTTTTACTGTGTACAAAAAGGATTGAATGCAGGTTTGGTTTGACTGGAGAAGTTTTGAGACGATATGAAAAACGATGTTTGTTTTGAACAAGCAAGAATATAATTGCAATATATCTATATATGTACTATGTTGGCTAGCATGGTTAGCTAGCTAACTTTAGCCAGAGACAGAGATTTCTTCAGTAGCCTGTATCTGCTCCCCCCTCTTAGAAAATAATTAGATCACAGACGTGTAAGATTTGTACCGTATTATAATGGAGTTAAGTATCATGACCAGAGATTCACATGTACAGTGAACAACATGTACAGTGAACACAGTGAACAACATGTTCATTCTAAATAAGTTCAAGTTTGCATTTCTCAAAGTCAAAAGTTAAAACTGTTATGCTGCAACTTTATTCTTCCTCCTGGAAGGCATCGGCTCCCACTGTTTTCAAAAATCCATTTGCAGACACGCACATTGACAAACATTATGCATTACTTGGATATATATATATATATATTTTTTTTCTTATAGTTATTATGCTACAATCATTACCACTGCGGCCCTGTCAGCGGTAGTTCCACTCTAAAAACAAAGACATGTTTCTGTGTCCCCAGTGACACGTTTTCTTTCACTGCTTCCAAAGTTGTACTTTGCCTCACCACTGCCACATCGAAAAATATCTAATGTGCTGTAATGGAACATTTGTAAATAGTCGTCATTAACAATGGTAATTAGTCATGTCGGGGAGTATTAAAAGCCGTATGTTTTTTCACCGGTTTCAAATAAAACCATTAAGAGTTTATTATTTCAAAGAGAGAGCCGACACCGTAGGATGTAGGTACTTCAAGGGCATTGATGGCAAAGGGAAAAGAATGAAACTACACCGGTATTATTCCTTAATTGCTGAGATCATAAAGTGTGCATATTAAACCTCATTCGTCTAACAAAGTCTCCCTTTTTCTTTCATTCTTCGAGCTCTAGATTCTTCCTCTCTCTTTTTACGTCCGTACCAGGCAGTGGATTAGCCAAATCTGGGGATGATCATAATTAGCGAATCAATAGTGTAATTAATGTGGTCATTAGGCTGCGATAAATGTTATCACACCGGGATCAGAGAGCTCGGCGATCAATATTGTAATTACACCTCCTCCAACGCAATTACCAAAAAAGACAGTATGACCACACACACACACACACACACACACACACACACATAAATATGTACACGCATGCGAGTGTGAATGCACACAAACACGCACGCACAGACCTTGTGACCCCACGGTTTTACTGCCCTGCTCACAGGCTATGGAGCCCATTATTCCTCCATCTAATTACTAAGCCATATCAATAGGCTGCTCTCCATGCAGGAATCAATAGGGCTACACCCTGCATGCTCTTTGTCTTATCGGCCTTGTAGTGCATCTTTATTGGTATGTGAGAAGGGGGGTGAGAAAAGGTAAGAGATGAGGGCTGGGCGGATAATGCGCGGACATTCAGAGGATGAGATCATGGAGTTTGTCGCTTGAGGAGAGAGGGACGAGATTTCCGTTTGACGGAGGGAAGAAGAATTGGGTGATAACACGCGCGGACGAAAAGCCTGAAGAGGGAGGGAAATGCAAAGAGCCAGTCGGCAGGAAGAGAGTGATGAGCGGTTAAGTAAAGATGGCAGATCGAGAGAGAGAGACGGCAGGGAAATGCGTGGTCAAGGGTCAAAAAAGAAGAGTGTGGGGGGGGGGTTTGAATAAGACGGGGTAGTCCGGTGGAGGGGGGGGATAATGGATGTACGGCAGAAAATGGGTCTGTAATGTCAGGGTGAAAATGCGGTGGAATATGGAGTGAATGTACAAGGTTGAGCAAAAAGATGGAGAAAACGCGGGTAATAGGCTTTTTGGACGAATACATAATGTGGACTAATGTTAAGAGGGATGGCAGGAGGGGTTGAATGATGGGCGGGTGCTAAAAGGGATAAAGGCTAAGAGGCAGTGGATGGACACATAATGTGTGTATACACTTAGATGAAAGCACAGGTCAAGAGGGGGGGGGGGAGTCCACCTTAAAATATGAAATAACGTGCACGATCATGAGGATGTTTCCCCTATGGAAGATCCACTCTGAAGATTTTGTCAAACAAGAACTGGATTTATCTGACATCCCAAAAATGTGCAACATCTGAGACCGATTACTCAAAATAAATCCCCACTTTTTAACTCTCGCTCAAACAGCAGCAAATGTTCTGTGTTTACTGATGCAATCAAGAGGAAATGAGAGGAAAAAAATCCTTTGAGCTTGTAGCTGTAAAAAAACTCTTTGAGCAACTCACAACTTTATCATCAATAGAGCAGCACAAGGCACGTCTCCTGTCTCTAGTTTTTGATTCCGGACTTGTTCCAGGGATGATTAAAGGAAGCAGCTGGCGTGTTTTTTGGGGTGGATTTTTCATCCTGAAAGGGATGCAATAGAGGAGAGGGTACGAGCGGAAGGAGAGGTGACGGTTGGGTGAGATGAGACATGGAAATGGGATGATGAGGACGAGCTGGAGAGATGGGAGGATGAGGATAGATGGCGAGACAGAGGACAGGGGAGGTGGGTGCAGGTCAGACGAAGAGGCGACGAGATGAAGAAAAGGGGGGGGGGGGGGGATAAAAGGATTCGGGGTGAAGGACGGGTAAAAGTGGTCTTTAAGGATAAAGAGGCAGACGACAAGGGCAGAGAGACGAGAGGCTGAACAGGTGGGCGTGATAATGATTGGCTCACAAACATGAAATTGCTCACTTAATGCAAAACATGTCTCGATGAAGGAGTGCGCGAGTGATGCGGTGCGATAGAGATCCACACACAAATATAAACACATATAATCTTCTTACTTGTGCATGGTGCCGAGGGGGTGTCCATGGGGGTTCTGAAGTGGTCCTCCTCACACACACACACCACAGATCCTTCCTCCTCTGAGACGCTGTTGGCCGGGCAGGGAAAACACTCCTGCTGCCTGGAGGACATCTTGTAGGAGCCACGGGGACACGCTGGTGAAAGAGCACACAGAAACACAGCACATTAGATGTGTGCAAAAAGAATGCGATTAATCGATGATTCCAGCTTCCCCGAAAGGGAAACCCATTGAAAGACATGTTTTCAGGAGATTTCTGCACAGGGGATGAACGCATTAATCACCCATTATTGTGTAAAAGAAATTTGAGACCATGAGATATTTCCGAATGTCCTGAGAGGAGTGTGAGAAAAAAATATTCTGGCGATCCATCTTCTAAGTGTGATCTAAATTGTTTCTCTTGATGACAAGTTAAAAAAAAAGCTTTGCAATGATAATCTTTTTAAGTAACTTATTTTCACCTGTTATTTTGTCAGGATAATGAGTTTGTTATTGTAATACAAATTTTCGGCCACAAGAGGCTGAAGTGCACCACTACCCAATGTTCTAAATTGGACGACAATAACTTTTAACACAGGGTGCATGTATTGTTCGATAGCAAGTTACGTAAATTTAAAATTGCATTTTTTTTCACCTTTTTTTTTTTTTATAGATGTCAAAAATGTATCCTGGCAATTTTTATTCTTTTTTAGCCGTTAAGAATTTAGCTCAGACTTGCAAAATGGATTTTTTTTTTTTTCCTCACTTGACCCTCGGGGCTTCCGTAGGTATATATCTCGACAGTACAGCCAACACTCATTCTCAACCTCTTTAAAAGAAAAATCCAAAGCATTTTTTATATAACTTGCATTTTCACTTCTTGGCACAGAAGCTCCAGCACAACACCAAGCACGGCAGCATTTTAAAGCCTCAGGAAAAAAATCTCACTTTCAATTCATGAGAGAGAAAATTAAGAATGAATGGGGAGGAAAGATAGAAAGCGAGTCCAGAGGGAGACGAGAAAAAAATGATTAGAGGAGAAAAGAAGTGGATACTTTGGCTGAACCCATGTGACAAACACAATTCTCACATTACGTGTGCAGCGGCCTGCCACTGGACTGAACCGGCGAGGCGAGCGAAAACAAGCGCAGGCAATTTGATTTGGGGTCAAATTTGATTTTCACATATCCAACTTTATTTGCCAGTTTTGAAAAGCATCTCCCTCTACAGCCATCAAACTAATCACCATGCAGTATGAGAGAGGACACGAACCGTGAGAATGTGGGCGGAGCAGATAAGCACTCGTGATCTTACATGTGCAGCACAAAGAATGCACACCGAGCAACAGAAGCCCCATCAGTGCATGCGTGACACGCTTACGTAAAAACACACTCACAAACAGGTTATTTTACACCCGCCCTCTACGCACTTTCATTCTGCGTTGGAGCAGGTGATAATGGGTGTGAAATCAGGCAGCCGAGGCTCTGTTCTCCTCTCTTCTGAGACTGTATTCTAAACAGCGGGGCTACATTAACAGCTCTGGTTTGCTCTCGCCCTCTTTGCCTTCCTCTCCTCGGATCTCTTTTCTATTCTGCCAATAGTCTCTCTTATCCCTTTCCCACTCTTAACACTTATTTTTCTCTTCTGATTGCATTCTATTTTTCTCTCCTCATCTGCACCGCTCTTTTTTTTTTGTTCACTCTCCGTCCTCTTAATAAAAACACACAACCTCCAACGAGCTTCCCTATCCGTGCAGATATCCAGGCATTTGATTGGCCATCTTGGCCATCAGGCATTTGATTGGCAATCATCTTTTGATTGGTTTTGTTACCATCTCATTATTCAGTCGTGGCTTCTTGTGAGGTGGTTTCTGTGACTTGGGCCTGATGCATCCTCTTAACAGAGACTAGGTTAGCGAGTTTACAGTTAGCGTGTTAACTTCATCAAGTTTATAAAGAACGACAGTTGGTAATGAGAATCCATGTTATTCACCAAAAGATAATTTGATTGTTAAATAAGTGACAATGCCCAATGAAGTGACGTGATATAAGAACTCAATAAATTAACGCAGAGTTGAAGACTTCTACAACACAAGAATCCATCTGTTCCCTCTGGGAGGACACCTCAAGGAGCAATCTCACTACTGGACACTTGGAACCAAAAGACAAAGAGAAGACAAATAATTAAAGGGCCAGTGTGAAGCATTTTAATGGCTCTATTTACAGAAATGGAATATAACATTCATAACTATGTTTTCATTAGTGGATAATCACCTGAAACTAAGAATGGTGTTTTCATTAGCTTAGAATAAGCCCTTCATATCAACACAAAGAGCTGGTGGAGTCTGCCTTGTTGCACCGCCATGTTTCTACAGTATCCCATAAGGGACAAACCAAACACGGGCTCTAGAAAGAGCCTTTCAATTTGTAGATCTCTGACACTCTTGTGAAACTGCGGTACTGAGAGCTGCAGAGCAACAAACTGTGGTTACCGCTGGACGCCTGACTTTCGTTATTAACGGTAAGGACGGCCTCTGAGCGAGGCAACGATGAGGCTGCCCCTTCCGGCTGGCTAATATCCGCAAGCTAGCCAACTGAGTTGCATAAATCATTAGCTAATGTTAGCAATGCGAGTCACCCATTTGAATTGTGTGACAGAATTTGAGGCGTGAGCAGAGATTTAGAGGTCTGGAACTTCGGCTAAACAGCGAGTGGAGTTTTGTGGAGAAAATATCTCTCCCACCGCTGGCGCCGTGTCACACTAGAGCACAGTCAATTATGCGGGGAGGAGACGAACAGAACAGTGTGTGAGACGGGACGGGTGAGGTATTCGCACCGGGTGTAAAGACGCACACAAAGCTGCTGTTGGCTTACGAACGTTCATCAAGACAAAAGGACAATAAGGAAGGGGGCCCTCTGTTATCCCATCTCCTTTACAGAACACACACACACACGCACAAAAGGCCTGCCATCACACATCGATTAGCAGGCCTCGTCAGCCTCTCCTGGCTCACAGTGCGTGTGCGAGTGTGTTTTATGCGCCCTGTGTACGTGTGCGTGCGCCTGCGTATCCGAGGCTGTAAGAACCTTGTAATCGACTTTCTAATGTCTGTCATTACACAGAGAAAAGCCTCTCGCTTTCAGCTCACAGCATAGCCAAGCATGGGGACATAACAGAAACACACACACACCCTGTGAAGCAGCAATGGAGTAGACTCGCTTTATTCCTGACCGTGCTGCCACTATCCTTCCCTCACCACGCCAAGGACATCAAGCGTGAATAGCGCCCGAATCAAGGCAGAATTATGCATAGATCTATGAGGACAGAAATGGGTTTTTACATTCCCTACCCATCATGCTTAAAAGCAGGCTATAGCTGGCCACGGTCCTGACTTATCTCTTCAATTCAGCATGGATACACGTTTAGCCAGCCCACCTTGGAAATGTGTGTCGAATGATAAGGGTGTATCAAGACAATATGTGCTGCTCAGATAACAAAAGGAGCTGGCTCCGCGCGCTGCCCATCACTCTCAGCGGCAACATTCGAAAGGCACGGCAACAGCCAGTGCCAGGCAAGGTCGCGTCAGTCAAAATGGGCCAGCGGCCGCCCGCCAACGGGAGGATCTCTCAAATGCGTCCAACAGAAGGAGGAAAAAGACGCTTGTAAGGGAGACCACTCCAATCATTCGTTCATCCCATCTTTGCGATTTCATTGCCAAGGTACGCGTACCAGGGAAACTGGAAGTGAGCGCGTCGGGGAGAGAAAGGGAGAGGGGGGGGGGGGGGGGTTAGAGAAATAGAGAGACAGAAGGAGAGATCTGCCAGGACAGCTGGCAAACCAACTGATCAATTTGTCCTATGTGCCAACAGGGAGCCTCGATTAAATGGAACATGGCAGCACACACATACACACACACAGACATATTTCTTCAAGGTGTAATAATGTAGATATGCGGCGACATGCCAAGTGCTATGGACTATACGGGTGGTGGGGGTGGAGAATGAGGCAGGAGACCAACTGGTGAGAGAGATAGTTAGGGGAGACGGCGACACCGACAGACAGACAGATGGTGTGTGAGAGACAAAGAGACGGTAGGCTACTTAATGTACGAAGAATGGACATCAAACAGGGAGGGGGGGGGGGGGGGGGGATGAACTCATTCGGCTTGACAGAAAGTCAGAGTCAGAAAACAGATAAGCGGTTAATTAAGACCTGAGACGCATACAGATGAGAAACACAGTTAGTAGCAGTGACGGTGAGTGAGACTGAGATCATCTATAGTGGGAACATATGCAACATTGTCCGGCATGTGTACTTGCCGAGAGACTGTGGGTGGCAGGATAAAATGAGAAAAATGAGACTTGGTATGGAATCTAATCAGATAAATGAATGTAAAATGCTCATGATCAAAATGACGCTTTGAGATATGCCAACAGCTTCACCAGCTAATGAATAAAAACGACTAAAAAAGGCCAAGGAATCCGCATTTCAATGAGCTCACAAATTACTTTAATAGACTTTTGTCTTTGCAGAGCAATCAATTTATGGTTTGCCCTTCCCTTACTTTCCCTTCCTTTTCTTTCCTCTAACCTTAAACATGCCCATTAATAAATCACCAAGCACTTAATACAATAAATGTGAGCAATGAATTGTTTCTTCGCCTCCCTGACAGCACACATTAATTAATATTAATAACACTAAAAGAGGTTTGCTTTAGACATTTGCACACACACACACTGAGGGATAAACACAAAGATGCATGCAAAACTTTTGCAAATACCAAAACACACAGACGATATAGTCCTTCATTGGTTTCTGGCTGCACTTTTTGTTCGTTTTTTTGCAGAGAAAAGAGGAAAGGAGAGAAAAAGAGGTGATAGCATGAAGGAGAGATACAATGGAGACGGGAAGTGATCCCAGTGGGTGGAAATCAATAATTCAGAGGGCTTTAATTCAGATCAGTGCCCTCTGCGTGAATGATGCTGATTCTGATGCTAATTCCTTCAGCTGGTAGGCAGCTTTAACATCCACAAAATGAATACTCATTACCATCAAACTGTTTGAAGGTCTCTTTCACACACACACACACACACACACACACACACACACACACACACACACACACACACACACACACACACACACACACACACACACACACACACACACACACACACACACACACACACACACACACACACACACACACACACACACACACACACACACACACACACACACCAGGTCAGATAAGTAGGCGGGTTGGAGAAAAATGCCTGATTGAAGTGTTTCAGGTTGGGTCAAATTATGAAACTGTGAAATGGTGAGATTATTGTGCCGAGATGAGTCTGACTGAATTGGACAAGTTGAAATTGGATTGAACTGGATGGATCCAGACCCAGCCAAAGTCCCAGTTCTAACAAATGGGACTTTGGCCGAAGAAGATTGGATTTGGACCACACTGGACGAGGAGACATAGTTAGATATTAAAGGCGGTAAATACGAGATCAGAAGCATATCTATTGCCTCTAAATGGCTCTCAACATGGCGACGGCTAAGCCAGCAGCTTACAACCAACGGTGCTAACAGTGGAAACGACGGCAACAGCGCTGACAGAGATAACAGTGTTTACCTGAGGGGGAACCGGAGGGTGGGTGCTACGTTTCCACGTCGATCAGCTATTGCTTCTATAGTGGCATTACAAGATAGGACAGGCTGGGGCTCATTTCAGTACACATCTGGACAAAGTTTTAGACTAAGATTCTGTCCGCATCTTAGACATTGCACCTTTAAAGTATTGTTATTTTCCAAAATGAAATGTACAGGACGTCAACGCATTTAAGTGTCGACAGGGGATCAGTTCGTTCTGTGGGAGACATCGATAAAAACCAACATGTCAACCTCATGGTGTCACTATGAAAAGTCAAGGGATCATGAAAGTCCGTAAGGCTTCGTTCTCTGGGGACAATGGGTGTCTCTACAATGACTCATGGCTCATTCAAAAGCATGCATCATTAAATTGAGAGCATGACTCACTTATTTCCCCCTCAATGACCCCTGCCAGGCTTCATACGAAACAGTGTACTTGGAAAAATGTTTCCAAGTCATTACAGTTTATATGTGGTTAAGTACCACATCACTCTTTGGTTTTCTAGTGCTACAGGCTGACATTAAGTGACTGATGAGAAAAAGCAACTGCCTTTTGAAGACAACTATTTTCTCCCGCCGCTACATGCAGTGTCAGAACCTGTCGGCGCGTCTCGCTGCTGTGAAGATACGACCAAGCCCTGAATTACAGCATAAATGCCTGTTATCAGCTCAAAGTAAAAGACCTCATTCAAGTCTACCCACTGACTGGCTGCTGCCTCACAGTGTAATCGGGGCGAAAGCTCTGAGCCATGCCATTCAGGTCAACGCTCTGCTTTATCATTTCATTCTCCCGTTCTGCCCTGGTTACCGCAGACTGACATCGCGCAGGGAACACAGGAGGATAACTAGCGAACAATGCCGCCAGGGGTATTAATGTCAGCGGTGCTGTGTGCGAGCTTAACGCCGGGGACCAGTGTAATTCTGCCAGCGCCCAACGTAGCACGTATCCACAGCGACAGCTACACCCACACACAATTATCGTGTGAATGTAAACACCCACAGATTCAGACGCTGGCGTTCTCACACAGGCGCACACTCAGACACAGTACATCTAAAAACGCCAGAGTGGTTACATCACAGAACAGACACAACAAAGAGCTGCTGTGTTACATCACAGCACCAAAGTGTAAGGTCTGTGCTGTGTTTTTTTTTAATAAATCAGACAGAAGGTGCAGACGGGAACAGACAGGCAACCACCCAGACAGAAGAACAAACACGAATGCACCTGAACCAGGTGAGGATCAAACACAAAACGCACTCAGCAGGATGCAGGCGTACATCAAACTTGTCCGGACGCACAAAAACAGACGAGCAACTGAGGGCACAGGAAATAACCAAAATACAGCACAACGCATCATTGGCTTTTGGGGTATTTGGTCATTAACCAAAGTATTGGTTCATCCTCTGGGGACCACGAACGTCTGTACAAGATGTCATGGCCGTCCATCCAATAACTGATGTTTTGCCACTCGCATGGCTATACTGTGTGTGTGTGTGTGTGTGTGTGTGTGTGTGTGTATATATATATGTATATATATATATATATATATATATATATATATATTATGGCATTATGATCAATATTATGCATTGATCTTTCTTTTGAATTTGAATGTCAATTGCCAGAAGTCTGACAGCTCCATACATGGTATGTATTGTATTAAAGTGGTATGAAAAAAATAAAGTATGTCTCATGTACTGTATATACTTGATGAGCGGAGGATGCGTCTCTGTATATTACCAACACACGCTCAGATTATACAAAACGCGACACACGCAAGCAAATACACACAGAAGTCGATCCCTGACTGTTGACAGAGCCTCGTCTTCCTTTTATCTTTTCGCCGTTCTCTCTAATACCCGTGTCACTGACGTTTACCTCTCTCTCTCATCTCATCTTCTCAAATGGCTCTTAGCTCTGCTCCCCGCCAAACACATGTCCACCCCCCCCCCTGTCCTCCCTCCGCCATGTTTGCTCTCTGCCATCCTCCCTCCCTTTCGGTCTATTATTCGCCATCCCTTCTTCTGCTCCAGCTATCACCTTCACAGGATTTATCAGAGGCCGTGGAACAAAAGATTGAGATGGAACAATTTAAGGATATTACCGCAGCCTCTGCCGACCTCACGGACACACACGTGCCCTGTTCGTTTACATTTCAAGTGTGTTCTTATCCAGAGTGAGCGTCAACGGGCTCATATGTTTGGGGGTTTGACCTTGAGACGAGGCTGACCTTTGTTCTTTCATTGTATGTCTCCTGCCCATTAACCTGTTATGCTTTCCTCACATGCTTTCCTCACATGCATGGGTTTTACCATCAATTTCAGACTCTTGGAACATCCTCCATATTAAAAAAGTTTGATTCCGTTCACCTCCACTGTATTGGAGGCTGAAATCTCAGCGACAGACATCTTCATAGACACAAAAGGGTTCAGCCTTCTGCTGATTGTAGTCATCGTGGCTGCTGCCCCGCAGCCTCAAACCTGCAGACTGACTTTGAAATCATCTTGAGACCCTTTTTGGTGGGAATAGTCACCCTTGTCCAGTGGTCGCGGCGTTGAAGTGCGCCGTGTTTTTGTTTCCCCGTGTGTGAGATTGATGGCTTCCATTTAGCTCAACCACGCAGGCGACACATATATGTCCGTGCCTGTCCTGGTGACATGGCACCTGCATGCAAGCACATCGCGTGTGTGGAAAAACAAACAAGACACATTTGGGTCGCACACTCACTCACATCACGTCTCAAAATACTAATGCGTGTACGCAGACACAAACACCCTGCAGACTGCACAGCAGCACCGGTGTCTAAAAATCCAACATCAAGTCCAAAGTGGAGCGACAAGACATGGCTCCTCTGGCTGAAGGACACCGATGAGGAACAGGTGAAAAGAGGTTTGGGAGAAAGACGGTAAAACGCTGTAAAAAAAACGAATTAAGCGCGGAACGGTGTGTGTTTGTGTGTGTGTGTTAGTGTGTGCACTTGAGCAAAAGTAGGGAGCGTCCCGGCCAGTTACATTATAACCACATCAGCTGCAAGTCAGCAAACATGTTTGCATGTGAATGTCAGGCAATTTAAGGTCGAGCGCTCGCAAAATGAGATTCAATGTTCTGCTCTTTTTGAACTGCCATGCTGTGTGTGTGTGTGTGTGTGTGTGTGTGTGTGTGTGTGCGCGTGTGCACGCATGTGTGCACACCGTCTCTCCCGCCTGTCATACTTCACCAAAAACACAATTCCTCCCTCAAACTGAGAGCGAAGATAAGCTTAGGTAAGAGAAGTAACATTGATTTGCAACACTGCTGAAGGTGATACTGTACACACGGCAGCCTTTTAGACACTTACATCTCTCCTCATTTGCAGTGGCAATATGTAATGTCATTCTTCACTACGTGCAATTTCTTTTCATGTTATAAAATGTCGACAGCACGTCTGCACTGCGAGTACAACCACAGTAATGAAAAATTGAATGAAAATGCTGTCAATGTGTGTGTTTTTATGAGGGATGCGAAATAAAAACTAGAACCCAGAGGGAGAGAAAACAAAAAAAGAAATGTGCTTGTTGCAGTCGAGTCAGATCATAATTCACTGTGACACGTACGCCTAGATCTTACATTCCCTAAACATCTGATAAAATATGCAAGTGGAAGCTAATCACATTCACTGGTGGAGGCATTAGGGAGGATATGGAGAGAAGGACATGTTTTTTGTTTTCTTGCAGACCCCTTATTTGTGTGTGTGTGTGTGTGTGTGTGTGTGTGTGTGTGTGTGTGTGTGTGTGTGTGCTGAATGTGGCCTGGTTATGGAAATTACCAAGCATAATCTCCAGCCCGCAGTCTGTTGTGACACGCCGATTTCATTTGATTCTTTAAAATAAAAATCTGCTATTCAAATCTGGGATGTGAACTTGAATGATTTGCGACTGCTAATGACGTTCCATTTTCATTTGCCTCATCCGAATCAGCCATTCTCACAAAGACCGTGACCCAGATATAGACAAAACGGCCTGATCAATTTCATTCCCAAGAGTGCAGATGGATGAGCGCTGCTGCGTATCCTTAAGTACAGCGCAGCGGAGGAGAACAGAGAGAGAGAGAGAAGTTCATTCAATCTAGTGTCTCGGCCAATTGTTAAACGACAGGAGGTCAAGGGTAATCGTATAGCTCCTCCACTCTGCAAGACACACCTATTAGAGTCACTTAGAGGGGGCCAGGATAGGGAGAGGTGTATATCTTTGTGTGCTTGTGCGGAGTAATTATGTATACGAGGGCGCTGTGCATCTTTTACAGCATATTAGTGCCAAATGTGTGAATGGAAGAAGTGTGCGCTTACGCCGGCACACCTACACACAGTAGCGAGGGGATTAGAGGTGCAAATTCTAGCAGCAAACGTTAGTCTTCCGACAGACTCTATGGAGAGCGAACCACCATCTGCTTATACTTGTAATGCGTTCCGATACAGCAGTCTTGCAATAAATACAACCTTGTGAAACTTACAGATTGTGTTTCTTGACACTGTCCTCTACAATTCTTTTGCATATCATGTTCTGCCGGTTTTTAATTATTTTGTAGGGTGTTTCTATCATTTTTGTTCTTCCAAATATGCAAATGAAGAATAGAACGTGTTAGAAACACGTTTTAAAGCGATGCAGTCCAATGCACATCATTCACAAAGTCACCCGCTTCGAAGTGGCCATCATCATGGGTTATCAGCCTCCTGATACGATTCAGAAGGGGCCTATTGATCACCTGTACGAATACAAGAAGACGACGTCAACCTCTATTGGTCGTACTGATTATGTTGGGAGCAAGGAAGGAAGTCAGTTTGTATCCCCTGTGAAGCCAAAAGCAGGCCTAGACTTATATTACCGTACTTTTGTTACGTTACTTACATACTTCACTAATGCCAACTCACATAGGTCGTGTAACAAGGATACTCATTTGAACTCAAACCACAATCTTTTCCTGACCAAGTCGTTTTGTTGTCTGAACCTAAAATCCTTTTGTTTCACTTTCACACCGTGCAGTTTGAAGCATCACAATGGTCGTGATGGCCGCTGATAACAGCCATTCAGTCGGCTGATCGCATTCAAAGTGGGTGACTATTTTGCAACCGGAAGTTACAATAGTTGGAAAACGGAGGAGTGACGTAGTGACGCCGTATACGGCTCTGGTAGCAGCAGCGACCTGTCAATCACAGTAAGCCCGCCCTAAAGCATCCCCTGCTTTATGGTCTGCTTGACTCTAAATGGACCATAATGTACTAAATGAACATCATGCTGTATTGAAGAAGACTTGAAACTAGAGATTGAGACCATAAACTCATGTTTACAATGTTTACTGAGGTAATAAATCAAGAGAGAAGTAGTCATTTTCTCATAGACTTCCACACAATCAGACTTCTTTGTGCAACCGGAGACATTGGAGACACTTCTGCATCGGCTTCACTCGACAGAAGCGGAGGTTGCCGCCCGTTCAAAAGGCACCAGTCAAGACAAACAAATAGTGGCAGTATTTAATGCAGAGCTATTGCATCGCATTGTGTTGCATCATAGGTGTTTATTTTTCCCGTCACTCAGTTTGAGTTTGCGTGACAAAGTGAGCATTCACCTCACTTCTCGGTCTACCTTTTTGTTTTTTGCTCTGCTCTGTCATGCACGCACTGGCAAACAAACGACTCACTCCATTCACCTGCCTGACCCTCATTCGACACCTGACCTGTATGTGTTAACCAAAGCCATGAGGTCAGAGTCTCCGAGAGTCGATCGTTTTTACATTTCATGCCTACACAAACAAGTTATTTCAGCAGGCATTGTGTTTGGTTTCTCAAATCATAGGATTTGTTCTATAAATGTCAAGTAGCATCAATTTCAAAATACTTTTTAAAGAAGTGAAGCCATAAAGAACGTAGGTTCTGCTCTCCTGAGGCATGTCAGAGGGTTTAGGGAAGAACGCATTAGAAGATATTTTACAATCTTGATTATGTGTGTTGGCGTTTGTCCCAAATAGCAATAGGGATCCTTCTTTACGCTAAACTGGCTAAAACACTGAATAACAGATCAGCACTCTAACGACATGAACTATTCATTTTAGATGTCACAGGCACACGTTTCGCCCGTTGTAAAACGTTATGTCCGTTCAGGTTTCCATGACTTCTGCACTGTGAAGTCCTGTGTTCAGCTGACCATCTAAGGCAGACCTAGTCCCTGATCATCACTCATTCCCTGCGACATTTGAGATCCAGCGTCCTGATCCAAAGTTATTAAAATGCTGAGCGGCTGCAGAGATGGATGGAGATAGCGGTAGGGGGGTCACTTGGACCATAAGGCTGATTAAGTGTCTTCACTGGAGTGGTGGTGGTGGTGGTGGTGGCGGGGGGGGGGGGGGGGGCGTCACGGTCAGAGCATACGACGGTTAAAATGTTTTTGGAGGGTGTGTGGATATATGTGTGTGTGCAAGACCCCATGTGATGAGGAACAGTTGGTCTATCAAGGAGAGCGATGAGGTGGGCCGATTGTCCGACCCCTCCCACTGGTTTCAATGGCCGAGCTTCATGACCGGGATCAAAACAGGCACACACAAACATGGACGACACACTTTAAGAGAGAGATCCCATCGTTTTTTGGCTTTTACCGACTTCCAGTGAACAATGGCCAAATCTAAATTGATTTTCACCTGCGTTGTTGGTCTCCCAGCATCCAAAAACGATTGTGTCGCTTGCTGCAAAAACAGTGATCACAGCAGTTTACAGGCAACAAGGTCTTCCTGTGACAATCACGGCTCAGAAAATACTTCCCCTGATAAAAAGGCGAGAAGAAATGCAAATGAGCCGCTGATTATGCACCAGAGTCCCTCTGAGAAAGTAAAAACAAACAAAGAAGAAAATCTGTTGTAATGTTTGCAATGCCAATTGTATCTCTAAAATCAAATTTTCACCTAGATTTCTTTATTATTGGTGTTTCTGTGCAAGTTTCAGCAAACATTATAATAATCAAAATAAACAGCCAGATTCTCAAATTCCAAAAAAAGGAGTTTGCTTGTGCATAAAGACATGCAAACACAAATAACACACACAGACACTTATGCACCTATTCTTTCCTTAAACAAATGATTGTGTCTATATGTACAATGTATCCAAACCCTGAATAATAAAATACACACTTGTTACAAACACAAACACACACACACACACACACAACGCAGTTTAGTCCGCTGTTTGAATTAAAAATGAGGGCCTGCAACACAATCAGGGGCCGCAATTAAGCTGTGAAGGTAAAGCGGCCTTGACCTTGTTGTGTAATTAACGGACTCTTCTTTCATTAATCCCAGCCCCCCCCCCCCCCCCCCCCCCTTCATTCACTCAATGCCTCCCTCCTTCTAAGCAGCCGTTTAATTAAGACATGCAAGATGGCGTCACGTGGAGTCAGGGGATGGACGTTAAGCAATTAAGGGACGGCGGGAAGTAGGGATGAAGAATGGGGGTGCAAGTTAACGAAAGAGGGGGGGATTAGAAAACGGGAGACGGACAGAAATTTAAATCTTTGTTCCTCTTTTTTTTTTCCTGTCAGCCTCGCCCCAACACATTCGCTTTTGTTTGGATTTTTTTTTTTGCATCTTGTTTGTTTTCCCCCCCCGACAGAAACTCTTTCCTGTCACAACACACTCTGTTCTGAACCCCACCCCCAAGTTCACAGAGGAGAAACTTCATCTAAAATATACATCTTTGAATGACTGTTTGTTTGTGCAATCTCCCTCCTGGCATGGGCGCAAACGCGTCCACACGTGCATACGCACACGACTCTCGGAATACTCCGCCGAGGTCTGAGCTGGGAATTATGGTCCAGACGCTGCAGCATGTGGAGACAGACTGAATCAGACAGTGCGTCATAGAGTAAAGTGACTCAAGAAGCATTACATCGCATGTGTGCATTCCTCCCGAGTGTGTGCTATTTGTAGAGGAGAGCGATGCTTACAGTCTGTGCTTTAAAAGAGGCCTCACTGCCCAAAAGCAACCGGTCAAACGGAGCAGAGAATCACGCTGAAGATGCAACAGACGTTGCGAGACTCGCTTTGCGGCGCTCCGTACCGCCCCGCTTAGCGCCGTCAACAGCCGTCGCCCGATACAGGCAGAGAGCTGCGGTGAGTCTCGGCTTGGAGCAGGTAGGCGAAGTAGACTAACAGGTGGCCGGAGACTTGCTGCACGGTCGGACTGTACTTAAAAAATGGTGGGCGAACAATCAAAAGGAAAGTGCTGAGGCTGTAAAGTTTGGATACAGCAGTCGTGAGTGCAGCGAGAGCGCATCAATCTTTTTTCGGTCCATAAAAGCTTTTTGGTTCATCATTTCTGTCATCGTGCCAGTGCAAAACCGGGGTGATCCATGATGAACACTATCCGACTCATTAGCTTCTTCTAATCAAGTGCCACAAATCCTTAATACCCTGGTCGATACATTTCAGAGACTTCAGTTTCAAACATAAGACTTGTCAGACAGCCCGCTGACAAGGCAGTCACTTAGAGGCATTAATGGCACAGTGGCTCATGTTACCATCCGCTGACCAGACAGCCACGCCGCTGTGGCTGTCGGCACCGGTTACAGTCAAACACGGACACGAGGCGCTCCGGTCAAACTGGCCTGTAACTCGTTCCTGCTGCACATCCACAACGCTGCCGTTACCACTTCGTTGGTAAAAGTGTTCCTCGACTGCCTCTGCTTCACTTCATTATAAGGTAATGTTCTCCATCAGGACCGCTAGGGATGACCCCAAATAGTCAACTATTCAAGGATTCGATCGAATGACCCCGACTTGATTTCCAATCTCACAGTCGAATCGCAGCGGTGGCGGAAAAGTTACGGTTCTGAAGAGAAGATCATTCCTACAGGGCTTTCTGGGGCTGCTGAATTGTTACCGATAAATCATGATGCACGGCCTCTTCTGGTTAGATACAATCTAGAAATGTTGAAATAGGCTGTTGAACAGCAGTCTATTAATAATACTATTTAATGAAAATAAGTCGTGCTTTTAATCAATCTCCTTTGTGTGCGTGAATAAATCACCATGTGGACTAAGTTGCACAACCCGAATTTGTGGGACCATCGGAGCAGCATCTTGGCCTGCAGCTTCTCTCTCCCCCTCCTTCTCTCCCTCCCTCTCACCCCTTCTCTCCCTCCACCTCCCTGTCGGGGTGGAAAAAATGGAATTAGGGCTGAAAGTTCACGTACAACCACGAGAAGCAAGAAGGCTAAGAAACAGTGTCTGTCACTCCGTTTCAGCACTTTGGACAGCGCTGTGTGTGTGTGTGTGTGTGTGTGGCGCTGTCCAAACCATGTCTGTTATTCTGAAACAACAGTTAGGCAATAGCCACATGTATCTCAGCCAATCGTACTACTTTTCGAAAAAAGGTAAAGCTTAAACGGAGAGGGAAAAAAACTAAACACGATGGCTACGAGTGAACGTTAAAATAATTTACCTTCGCTGGGGAGCGAAATCTTCCCAACTGTTTTTCCCGTTCAGAAACGTGCAAAGTCAGGAAGTAGACTTACAACAAATACAACTTACAATATTATACATCAGAATCAGGAGTTTTCAGTCTGAGCTGTGTCATGCAAGACTAATCATATTTTCCCATTTATCTTAATTAATCCGTACCTGTACGACTGTCAAGGTCTAGGCCGCTAACGAGAACAGCAACGTTTATGCCCGGCTTGTACTGTTAACAGCCCGCAGTGAAGTAAATAATCATTGGCATCGACTCATTTCAGGTATTTATTCATGAATAAATGACTGAAGGCAAATGACTGGAAAATCATGCGCATTTCCCAACTGGACAAATTGATGAGGGCTGTGTGAATGCACCATGAAAGTTCGGCCGTTGGAGTGGGACAGCATTGTAAACAGCAGCATTTTGATGCATTCAGTGTTCAACTACAGACTTGGTAAGGTTCAGACGCAGCAGCTGAAACACCAAGTTCCTCTCCGGCTGCCTCGTTGCTGGCAGCGTGAGGGGGGAAAAGGCTATTTATCTAAATAAACGCTGGCATACAGTCAAGTTTCTTTGCAACAGCCATTGGCCACGACTGGAGCTAAAACTGTCCAACACTTAAACATGCAGCTTTACTGTACCAGCATGTGCTGCAGAACCACCGACTGCTGTGTGTAATCGATACCGCACCTTTGACCTTCACATAGTGTCAAATGTGCTGCCGTATTGTGACGAAAGATGCGTTTCCCAGAGCAAACCATGTGCACACATCAACAGATTGAAAGTGTCAATTTTGAGCCAAAGAAAATAAAAAAGAGTCCTTCAGCAGTCTCACCAGCGAATTAAAAAAAAATGTAATAGTTAGAAAACACTCAGAAAAAATAACGTTTGGAAAACAAACTATTGTTTTAATTTTGCAAAACAAGAATAAACTCTTCCAGACAGCGTGTAAAAGATGACAGAGGTCACCGAGGGAGAAGGCAAGACAAACTAGCAGCATTATTTCGCTGCTGCGTGGGAGTGTTGTGTGTGCGCGAGCGTATCGATTTGTCCTCCCCCTGAAGCGCTGCAGCAAGCAGCCCTCCCTTTGCATTTGTTGTGCTTTCCTCTTCACTCCCCCCAGTCCCTGCTTTCCTGTTGGCTCGCACCCTCCACACTCGGAGCTCTCTATTGCTGGGAGGCGAGCCGAAGTGGACTGCGAGTGTAGGTGTGTGTGCAGAGTGGTTCGATATCTCCCTCTCTCTCTCCCTCCCTCTCCCTCTCTCTGTGTGTTTCTAAATAAGCCTCGCTGTGGGGGCACCGCTGGAAGAAAAGGCTACAGTGATTACTACACAGTTCAAGTCCTTGTTCTCCGTACAACCAAAACTGTATGTGGTATCGATCCGACACCGTGCTTCACGGTGATCTACTTTGGGATATTTCTGTGCTCAGTACAAAAATAACTTGATCATAAATGCAATACACAAAGTCGAGAGAAAAAGGCCCAAGAATTCAGCCAGGAGAAATCTTTTCATTGTTCTGACCTCAACGCTGACATGTTATATGCTATCTTGTAACTTTAGAAAGAGTTTTTTTCTTCCCCATCTTATAAGACACATGTTGATATTTTGAGACAATTACATCTGTGGTTTAGTTTTAGGAAAACAATGGAGCTCTATGGCAAAGAGGTATAAGACAGATCAGGATTTGGATAGAAATAAATCAATTCTTTGTTGGTTTTGGTCTTTCATGAGAGGTTTTGGTCATCAAACTTGTCTTTTGACATCATTTTAACTCGCGTGTCGTCTGTACTGACTCCGTTCTACAAGATCTGCTCTCTTCTGACTATCAAGACTAAAGAATAAGTCTGTTAGTGGACAAAGACAGCGTGTGCGGTAATTGGTCTTTGTGGGATTCAGTGATCTCAAGGTCTGTCCACACATTTCTTTTCCCAACAATTACGCACTCAAGTCATCCGGAAGCTGCACTTCTAAAGCCTCGGCTTCTTTTTCGGAATATTGTCTGGCCCTGTTCTTGGAACAAATGTCTGGAAAAAGAAGAAGTCCTGCGCTGCTGGTTTTGCATAGTCGATGCCTCTGTATGGTTGACTGAGCTCATTTAGAACCCCCCTTAACTTTACTGTTTTGGATCTCACACACACACACACACACACACACACACACACACACACACACACACACACACACACACACACACACACACACACACACACACACACACACACACACACACACACACACACACACACACACACACACACACACACACACACACACACACACACACACACACACACACACACACACACACACACACACACACACACACACACACACAATCTCTTTCTCCACCTCTCTCACTAACTTATTCCGTCTCTACTATTTTCTACTTTTACTGATAGGGGTCATGTATGGCCTGTATTAATTATCATCATAAAGGCAAAAGAGTGAAAGATGAGCACATGGAAGAGCAAGAGAGAGAACTATTTGAAACTGATTGAGAGGTCTGGAAAGAAGAAGCGAACGAAGACGCTGGAGAGACAGTGAGTGAGAGCGATTTTATTACAGAGATGAAACTACCGCATGATTGCTTTCTGGTGGGGCAGGATAGGTCATTACTGGCAGTTTCTGCGGTGGGCCAGTGGGGGGGAGGGGGCGGCATGCTTGCCAAAATACCTTCCCATCTGGATCTGAGCCTCCGTCTCCTCTGCCCCTCTTCTTGCCTGCTGTTGATCTGCATCGCTCTCGAAGCTGACCTCGTCCGCCCACTCTCCTCCATCCATCCATCCATCCATCCCCCCCCCCCCCCGTCACCTCTGTCCATCCATCTCTCCTCTCATTCTAACATGTTTTCTCCCGCCCGCTCGCTGTCTTTCCTCCCACCACTCTCTCCATTAATACCTCTCGCTGTCTCCGTGCCCCGAGGACAGAGCAGCAAGTGAGTGGGATCACTCCGCCTCTGTGAGGAGCGGCCACGATCCAAGTCAAAAATGAAAAACACACACACACACACACTGAGTTGGGACCCAGCACATGCACAAACACACATGCACACAGTCTTCCAGACACCCAGGAGCAGTAACACCCACCACATATCCTTCTACTACTTCATAATCTGCAGGCCTTCTCCAAATGTGGTTCTAGCGTTCTTGTTGGCTACTCTGAAAATATTCGGAGTTGGCAGTTTGCTTAATGTAATTTCCCTTTTGCTAGCTTGCAGCCCGTCCATTTCTATAAATTAGATGAAATAAGTATGCACGGTTTGGTGTCACGAATAATACACACTTTGATGGAATTGCAAGGGAAGTTTGTGAGTTTTACACATGTTGCAAAATAATAATGATCCCTGTTGAGCCTTGGGGGATTGTGTGCGGAGTGCAGTGAGCAGTTACCGTCGTAATGAGGGAATCAATCGCAGTGTTATGGCTAAAACTGTACAGGCCCTGAGCACAGATCATTTTAAAAGGGGCCGAAAGAGCAACTGAGCACAAGGAATGGTTTCATTGGACAGATGCTCAGTGAGTAACATCACACTAACCCTTTGAACTACAGGCTGGTATTCTTTTATTTACAGGCATCAGTATGCCAGATATTAATATGTCCAGGATATGTTTGACTACTCAGAAATGCTTTCCATTACCATGTCAGTGGTAGTATACATTTTCCATTTGCAAACAAGTTCCAGAACTCATGTGTTGGTGTCTTCTGCTCGTGACATTGATCCGTCACAGTGAACATATCCCGCTGCTATCGCATTAGTCCTAAATATCGTAAGCACTACGATCTCAAGCAGATACCACATTGCATCACAGCATGTTGTCGGAGGCAAACGGTTGTTCAGGACTATTTGTATTTCTATCATCAAACACTGCAAACCGGTCTGTAATTTGTGAATTACTGAAAGGATTTCTTTGGGTGAGTCTAAACCCTGTTCATGGTTTACTTTTCTGGATATTGGTAGTAACAAAATAACTGTCCTGTTGGAACTTTAATCACCGACTAATTGTTAAAATAGTGCTTTTGTTTTGTCTTGCACCACTTTTCACAAAGACGCATAACAAATGCTATGCTGTGGATTTCCCAGTGATATTTTATGAGATGTTAAAAAAATGTTTGTTTGCTCAAGAGTGCAATTAGCTTTCTGGAGAAACTCAATGTCATTGGGTTTTCTCATTCAATTCAACAATAATTCAATACAGATTGCTTTTCTGTACAACAAACTTATTTTTCTTTTATTTATGAGAAACATATTTACTCAAACGTACCAACATAATCTACTTTATTTATATTTGACTTTAAAGTTCATGTTTTGTCGTAATACATCTCAACTGCTTGAAAGTTGGAAGTCAGATATGCCCCTTTTGGTCAGTTTGTTATGTTTTGCAGATCACGGTCTTGTGCAAGAAATATATAACGTTTAGTGGGTATGAGTAATGTTTAAGCAGCGTTGTGCATGTGTTAAAATATGAAATGCTGCAAGGCGGTCTCCAATACTTGAACAATGTTAACAACACAATAAACCAGACTTGAAATGAATAGTTTGACATTATCAGAATAAAGCTTATTCTCTTTTTTATGCTTTTCAATATAAAGTTACGACCAGCAGCCAGTTAGCTTAGCATTAAGACTGGAAACAAGGGGAAAGAGCTAGCATGCTCTGTCCAAGGTAATTTGCTTATCAGCACCTCTAAAGCTAACTTAGCCACATAGTCAGAGGTGCTGGAAGAAGGATTAAGTAACGTTTGAACAGAGCTAAGCTAGCTGCTTCCCCCGTAGCCATTCTTTATGCTAAGCTAAGTTTAACGGTCTCCTGAGTCCAGCATTGTATAGAACACACATTTATTTACTCAAAGACGCAAAATATTGCGAAAAGCAATAGCCACCGTTTGTTTTCCCTCGGAAGAATCAGGCTGTGCAGGAATATAGCGCCCTTAACTAGCAGCCAACAACAACACAGCTGCAATAGCTAAGTCCAGCCAGTCCATTCCGGTGGTGTTGGGGGTGTCGAGAGAGCCGACCCCCAAAAAAAGATTTACTGCTGATTCGCTGCATGCATACATTTCTTTAACGCACACGGAAAGACCGATGGGAAATTTGCTGAGGTAGTCATGTCATTGTACATGCAAGCAGACGCAGAGACTAGACTAAATGACAACCATCATCGCCGTTTGACGTATGACAAACACATGAGCCCATGTTGTTCTTAAGATTTGTACTCAACTTTTCAATAAATCCCATTTTTTAGATCCTTTTTTTCCAAGTAATTTAGCAGTAGTAATGATACATAAGAGAAAGGGTTGCATGACAGAGGGATCAAATGCTATCAAATGTGAAGAAAAGAGAAAAAAAAAAAGAAAAATCAAAAGGCAATATATCTTCATTTGGGAGTATTACGTTCTGATATTTTGGCCATATGGTTTCCATCATTCTTTGGATCGTGGGCTACGCACCTGGGCCTTGCTTACAGTTTGGTGAATCTGCACCATGAAGGATAAAATCCATTTACCGGCTGTGTTCTGACACGGGCACATTTTTGACGTCAACAGGGGTATTGGGTAAATTCAAGAGTCAGAACAAGAAGTAAGTAAAGCATAGATGACCAGCTTTACTAGCTTTGATGTGCGACACTAAAGCTCGAGACTTGCTGAGTTTTCCGCACCTGACTTTGTGTCAGAACAAAGCGTGCCAGCATCGTCTGGAGCCTCAAGGCCACGCTGTTGTGTACAAATACTAACTCTGGCACACCAGCCCACACGGATATCCACGGCAAGCAAAGAAAAAGTTGTAATAGAGGCCGCTTTGTATGTGTGTGTGTGTGTGTGGACTGCAAGCCGAGTGTTCTAAACAAGTCAAAGAGGGATGCTGAGAGAGACAGAGACACAAATTGTTGGGAGCTCGATGCGACACGACCACAACATGACCAAAGGGAATTGAGCCGGTCTGGATCGAATCCCCCGCGGAGTTTAGCTGCATCTAGGAAAGAAGTGGTGGGCAGGCGGGCGGGTGGCTGGCTGGAGAGGAATACGGAACAGGAAGGAGGAGGTAATAAGAGGTTGGCTGAGGGAGGAAGTGTCGGAGCATGTAAGGATACCTATTATGAGTCCCTCCGGACGGTTTTCTTGTTTAGCTTGCAGAGTTTTATGGCATTTAATGTTTTCCTTTCTCCGTCTCGCCCCTTTGAATTTTTCGTTCTCTTAGTCACAGAGCAGTGAAAGCAGAGACAAGTACACCGCCTACAAGGACAATGCCAACCTTCATATGAAGGACTATTTTCTTCCCTGCCAAGTGCGAGACAGCAGTTTTGTCACCAAGTGTTCTTGTGTGGATTTCAGGGAACACACACACACACACACACACACACACACACACACACACACACACACACACACACACACACACACACACACACACACACACACACACACACACACACACACACACACACACACACACACACACACACACACACACACACACACACACACACACACACACACACTTCAGGTGGGTTGTAGGCACACAGGTTTTTTGCACTTTTGCAGACATCCTGCAGCGTGTATGAGGACAAAGTGAAACCAACAACAGTGATGTGAGAGCAGTAGCCCACGGGAAAGTTGAGGAGACACTCAAACTCAAAGTATCCCAGCATGCATACTCCATGTCTTCATCCCTTCTCACTGATGCGCCTGAATCCGTCCAACTGAAAGAGCCGAAACGGCAGTAAAAAGATTGTGAATGATGCTGGCACACACACTTGTTTACCTCCTCCCTGCAGGCAATAACAACAACCACAAAAGAAAAAATGTATACGAGAACTGCAATATCTCAAGGCTTGCGATAAAAACAAATTCAGAAAAAATGAATCTCATGTAACAACTATTAAAAAGCTCTGGAACAGGAAGAGATTGAATTAAAATATTATAGCTTCAAGAGATATATATATATATCTATATATATATAGATAGATATATAGTTTTACGCATTTGGCTAATAATCCCCCAAAAATTGTATATACACACACACTAGTGTTCATATTTATGTTTCATATTTAGTAATCTTATTTAAAAATTTCTAAAAAAAAATCTATTAGGTGTATTACACATTTTCATTTAAATTTCAATTACCTCCCGTGACGGTTATACGTCTTTGTTTTGCATTTGTTCCTTTTTTTTTTGCTGAGTTCATACTGACTCTATTCTGGATACAGTCTGGAAGCTTCTTATATTTTTACATTATACATTAATTTTGAAGTCATAAAGTCCACCAAATCTCCAAATCTGAGAGCATGAGAGTTTATAAGCAATAAAATGGTTGAGCTGAAGAATTGGTAGTTTGCTGCTCGACTGCATACAATAATAAAACGAAAATCTTAGTTAAAGGGGCACAGTCTTGGAAATTTGGTTGCAGACTGCAACCACACTGTTAAATCACACACTGTCCCTTTAAATCTTTGTCACTTACTAATAAACTGCTCTTCACATACACGGTCAAATATAAGGGAGTGGAGTCAGTGGGCTACCATTGGTCACAGTCAGTTACCAGTTGTTAAACAAGTGGGACTGAACCCGTATTTATAAATTGATCTATGAAGAGAGTCACAACGCTAGATTGCAATTTGAGAGATCAGCTGGCAGAGTTTGTGTGTGCCTCGATGACGTGAAGAGTTGGTTGTATTCCCGGGGCATTTTCTAAACCTTGGATCGAGATGACGGTGACGAATGACAAAGCACTCACAAAGACAGACTGTAATGGAGCTCAAAAGCCTGTGTGGCCTTTGATAAGTTGACAAACCAGCTGCCAGCAAAGATTGGATTCGCAATTAAGCTTTTAATAACTGGCCAGCGTCACATGATCACTTCAGCATCAAGTGCTAATGAAGCTTGACCGAGGATCTTTTTAGCATGCAGCATTGCTCTTAAAGAAATCAATAGGTAGCAAGACATGCAAAGTAGAATGCTGACCTTGCTGAGCTGGTGCTTTCACAGTTCCCTATTTGACCTACATATACAATATGTTGTAAGTTAATGTCTGGACTGGACGTTAGCATAGCCTTAATTCTAAAAATTAATTTAATTTGTAATTAAATTGAATTACTTGGATCATCATGATCATTCTTATCCTCAGATGAACAGAAAAAAATTAATTCAACATTTCCTCACATGCAAACATACTGCAAACATACTGTACACACACACACACACACACACACACACACACACACACACACACACACACACACACACACACACACACACACACACACACACACACACACACACACACACGATCCGACAGTGCCAGCTGGGCAGATTAGACGGCATGACAGTTTATTAGAGAGGAAGTGACACGAGCAAGACAGGAAACAGCGCAGACATCTCACACACACACACAGCCAGGTCCACTTCTGCTCAACGCAGAACATGCACACACACATGCACTCGCACACACACACACACACACTTCAAAAGATGTCAGCTCTGTTACACCCCAAACACACAGCGACTTCAGAGAATCCTGCAATATGTGCATCCCCACAAAGATGCGTCCATGTGACAATTTTCCAGTTTATGAAACATTTATACTTCTTAAGTATTTGAAACCTGTCTTGACAGTGTCCCATCTTTTCCACAAGTCATTCCACCGCAACGGTCTCCTTATCTCGTCTCTAAATCAACATTTCTATATGACCAGTAACAAATGCAAAAGTCGACTTTTAGTTCCACAAGAACAGCGGTGTCCTGGGTTTGTTTGAGCCATCCTTGCCCCGGACCGCAGGCTTCTTCAAACGCATATCTATGAGGCTGCTAACTGCCGATAACGTCCAATCAATCAGCTGGTAACCATCGCAGCGGGTGAAAGAGAGGTATCCAAGTGCAGACTGCAGAAACATTGCAGTGCAACAGCAATGGCCACTGAGCAACAGAAACATGGCAAAGGCAAAGAAAGTTGCTCTCTAAAAGATGTTTTTTTAAAACTAAGACGCGAAGTGAGGGTGACGGTACAGCGCTCCGAGGGCAGACGGAGGGCCATTCTATTATCGGGGAGGCGTGAGGATCAAAGCTGGGTGTCAGTGACCATTAGAAAGGAGTAGGGCCAGCCGAGCAGCTGGTAGGGGCAGAGCAGGGATCAAAGGCTGGTGTTCCGGTCTGGCCCGCAGGCCTGGAGCTACGGAGCTGCCTTGTACGCCAGCAGCGGGGTTTTGAGTTCACTCTCTCTGGCAGACAGCAGTGGGACTGAAGAAAGTGAGCGGCGCAGGAGAGATGTTTTCCTCCGGCCTCGGCGTATTACGTCACAGTTGGCCATAAGTGGAACCGGCAACAAACACAAACAATTAGCACGAGCGGTGTTGCTAGCAGAACACGTTACGGCAGATTAATTCAGACAAATTCAGTCCAACTTTTCCAAAACACCCACAGAGGAGCCCACAAACTGTAAAAACGTACATGATCATCAGTTATACATGATTAAACCCTTTCCAACAGCTAATACTTCGTTGAGGACTCATTGTTCGTTTATTGGATGAATGACTTCCAGAACTGCTGTCGCTATGTAATGAGTTGCTAACTGGAGTTGCTAATTCAATTTCAATTCACCCCAGCTATGCTACTCCGTGTACCAAAATCTTTCTTTCTGCTTGGTTGGTTTGCGCTGGGGCATGCGTGCGTCCCACTGTGCCTATGAAGAGTCCTCATTAGTATTTCCTCAAGACACTTGTTGTGCTACAATGATATCTACCACCGAGAGCCGGCATAATTGGACACTGCTATTCGAACGGGCCGAATGGGCCCCGCAACCGTAGTTACCAAGCTAAATGGCCACAAAGCCTGCTGGGTAGTATTCGAACAAAAAGAAGGCGCGCGTCGGTGATTGGATACAACAAGAGCAGCACCTTTTGTCTGAATTAGTCTGCTTGTTCTGCAGCCGACACGGGGCCAAGCTGACACGCAAGCACACACAAACGTGCCGAGCACAGCGCAAGAAAAGAACGGGGAATAGGGAAAAAATAGGAAATGCATCATATTGTATTCTCTCACTGACACGGCAAAATAATGCATGACCTTTGATTTGTTGCAAAACCACATCCACCCCCCCCCCCCCCACGCAAACACACAACCGCAGAAAGACAAAAGACCACAACATGCTGAGATATAATACACAGTGGTCAATAAATGACAAAAGCCATTCGTTCCTCCATCCTTCCTTTTATTTATACCTCTCATTGAGTGATTGGTTGCTGGTGGGGGGGGGGGGGGGGGGGGGGCTGAGCCAGACGGAGCTCGCCAATTAAATTGATCTTGGAATGAAGGGGTAAACAAAGGTTGTCAAGACAACAGTTGGCAGGGGGGATTGATAAAAAAAAAAACATGGAATCTATTGGAGTCTTTTTCACTCTGGTTAGAGGTATGAGGCCAGTCTGTGCTGGAGAACACACAAAGTACACACACACACACACACCGTTGAATCAATAACTGATTGAGATGCTGAACATTCTGATCAATGCACGGACAAGTGCAACCCCCGAAGCACGCTCTCGCACACAAAGCGCATCGCTGAGATCTGGAGATATGAGGCGGTGCGAGGAGGCCGAGTGTGTTTATGTCTACATTTCTAGCGTTACAGATGGGCCTGCAGGTAATCCATCAGCTCTTACTACGACAGAGCTCCAGCTCAGTGTGATAATGCCTCGAAAGTGTCTGCATACCTATCGATTCAGCACCGGCGCACAAACACGCGGCGGCAGAAGGAGACATGTCGATATACAATCTGGAGAATTCGCACCTAATTGTGTTTGATCGGTGGGCCGCTGCGGATCAATAACGGCAGACGCCAGCCACATGTGTTTGTACACACACATGCGCGGAGGGCAGGCAGACGACGGCACCCGTTATTGAGACGACACAGGAGCCTCTTTGATTAATCAATTAAACAAGTGGTCAATCACAATTTACCAGAGCCCGCGATGATTTCTTCGCATTGATTTGTTCGACCAGCGGTCCAAAAACCAAAGTTATTAGATCACAATGTGTGGAGCGAGAGCGAGCGAGACAGAAGCAAACGCTCAACTGTTAGAGGCTGAAAACCAGCAGATGTTTGGCATTACGGCTTGAAGAATTAACTTTCTGTCAATCACCTAATAACTAGACACGGTGAGATGAAGATTGAGTATCAACAAGAAATCATACAGCTAGTCTGAACATACGAAAAATGCGAACGCGACCGAGACAGAAAATGTGACCCGGAGGAGAAACTGACTTCAGAGAACCTTTAGACTAACTCGGGCACCATCCTCAACCTCCCCCACCACGCGTGTTCAACCATGCACGCATGCCGAGGCAATATACCTCAATGTACAGATGCTGCTGTGTGGAGCATCTAATGTGTGAGTGAAACATGCTGACATGGCGTGAGACTGATTGTAGGTTAGCGCCTAGCAGCAGGATCAGACAAGGACAGAGGACTGGGAATTGAGGGGGGGGGGGGGGGGGGGGGGGGGGCGCAAATGAGAGAGAACGAGAGTAAAGGAGAGAGGGAATAAACATGCTTCATGAATAATTCAATCTGGGCCATAGCCCTAGAGACATTGACTTTAAAACACACGCACACACGCGCACACACACACACACTCCCTTTGGGCGGGTCACTTGTAATGGAGGGATTACTGCGCTCTCGTGACAAGTCAGATCTGATCCAGAGGAGGCGGCCTCAGGCAGAGCAAAGGGGGCAGAAGGATGGAATTAAGAGGAGAGAGCGTGTGATTGTTTTGATGTCGTGCAACATGCAATTGTCTGAACTTGAGGGGCACCGCTTGTAACATCAGTCACTGGGGATGTGAGCGCTGACGTTGTGTTGTCCATCGCTAACCGCCAGCAAATCTGGTATTATGGTAATACGAGGGGCTGAAGTGCAACCAAAAAAAAGGATCTTTCATCTTCTTTCGGTACACATGGCGGCGAGCGACCCTGGCTCGGTCAGAGGCGCTCGGATCTGCTGGGACGGATATTTCATAGTCTGACAGCTACTTGAAAGTCAGATGACATTTCCGAAGCGTCCCCGTCTCTCCCGCCGGACTCCCTTCATCTCAGGGTGTTACACGGTCACTCGTGTTCCTCTCTTTTATCTGTCTACTTCAGTTCTCTAATAACAAACAGATCGTATTAAAAGGGGTTCATTTCAAGTGCGGCCCGAGCACAAACAGATGTTTGTGTGCTGCATGGACAAAGGGGGAGAAAGAGCACGCAATTAAAGAGGCTGGTTCAGTCGGGAGCAGCGGGGGGGCTTGTCTCGCTCGGTGGGAAAAAAATCGCTGCAATCTAACCGGCAGCACTCACAGGGAACCGGTTGAAGCACACACGTAAAAATCAATGAATCTGTCAATACACTACCAAAACCAACGCCCCTCTGCTGGTGTGTGGCCGACCCTGACCTTTGACCTCCCCGTGGAAGCCTGGGTGTAAACGGAAATGTGATCGATAAAGCGCCACATTGCGATTATTGTTATACGACCAACGCTAAACTGCCACCACCATCTGATCCATAACTGCTTATATGAAGTGTTTTCATGCATGCACAACTACAGAATGCATGTATAAATGAACTTACATCGTAGTGCTGGGTGGTATTCTGGTTCAAACAGTATACCGTGTTTCATTTACCGCCATTGCTGCGAAGAGCGCTACGGTCAGGGCAAGCTGTGAGTGGATGGAAATGCATGACGGTTACAACTTTATAACAGAACAATTAATAACTCATCTAAATCTCTCTTCAACAGGGAAAGAAAACATGGCACACAACAATTTCTGACACATGAGCAATTTGTAAAACTAGTAATTGCACATTTACAAATTCACACTGCCAAGCGGCATGCTGGGTAACATTACAGCGGCTAGCTAGCAGCATGCTAACCGCTGGGAGAGGCTCCATCGCGTTCGACGTGGTGGCGGGGATTTGTTGCCGTTCAGCCACGCGAGCACTAGTGAGAGTCAGACTCTGATGTTTCATCCCAAAGGTTTTCGATGGGGCTGAGATCAGAGCTTTGGGCTGTCCAAACTCAGAGCATTGTGAAACCAGAGGAAAGATTAGGAAAGAGAGAAGGACAGAGCCGATAAAAAAGAGAGTGAGAGAGAGAGAGAGAGGGATCAAAAGATGACAATGTGAGGTGGGTGTGCGGAGGGAGACAAATATGAGAGATGAAGCTAGAGCTAGACAGAGAAATCTATACAGGAGGAGGAAGACGGAGAGACGAGTGTGTCCTTGACTAGGGCCGCTGTAATCTTCACGCTGTATCAGCGCTGTGCTGACCTGTGCTGCAGAGGACAGACAGGCGGCCATACGACATGACTCTCATCCCAGGGACGTTATCGCGGTCTATAAACCTTGCGTTCACACAGCCGAGCCTATTCTCGTGCGGAGCCGGGCGCAAATGGCACCGCCGCCGATGACGACTCGATGCCGTCGCCTAGGCCGCTCCTTGCTTACTGATGAAATGCACGGTGAGCCACGGGGCGTAAGGCATTCCTTTTGTTGTCTCACAGTTGAGGATGGAAGCTCAGAGAGGGGGGGGGGGGGGGGGGGGATGATAATGATGCTGCTTTAATCAATTGAGAAGAGATCAGTGAGAGTTACAAGCATAGAATGGAACCCTCCGGCCACAACCCGAGCCCAGTGATGAGCTTTGTTGGCTGTTTTGCTCCTCAAATTGAGTGGAAAAGCAAATGCTAAAACCCACTTATTGTTCTCCCCCTCGCGGAGCGCTCCCGCGAGGAGCTAATGATGGTGTTTTTCCTGGGAAGATTTCACTGATGCCTGGGTGAAGGGATCGTGACGGGGCCCCATGCGCGGCTCCGAGGGGCCTACGAAGACGGGGTGGCGACACTGTGAATGCACGGCTGGATTGGGACTACAAGCGTGCCTTTTTATTGAATTAGATTTTTTTTCAAGTATGGATGAGCTGTGTAGCTGGATAATTGGCAGGCTACATGTAGAGGAGGTGGGGCGATTCCCTGTGCATGCTTGTATGCTGATCTGCAGCGCGTATACACCACATGCCATTTTGTGTCTGTTTTTTATGTAGCGTGTGGAATATGTATGTTGTGTATGTGTGTGCACAATTTTGCCCTTATGCTGCGCCTCGGGGAGGTTTTTTGCTATAGGAGGAGATCTAGGAGGATGTTAGTGTGTGTGTGTGTGTGTGTGTGTGTGTGTGTGTCCATTGGGGACTCAAGCTTGCCAAGGCCTCTTCCTTTCTTCCTCTTTTACAATTCCCACCTTCCCGCATTCCCCCCGATAGCCTGAAGCAGTGCACACACACACACACACACACACACCTCATCTTAATGTTAATGTATAAATGCTACACAAGCTCAAACACACAGTGATGAATTAAATATGTCATCTACTCTGGTAGGTGCATGGGAGGTAAGGGGTGCAATGAATTAGTGATGCCCAAAGTGCTGAGAGAGATAAAGAGCAAGAAACAGAGGGACAAAGATAGAAGAGGCGAATGAGGGAATTAAACTGGTGAGCGCGCTCAAACGACAAAAAAAAAGTATGTTTTCTCACACACCTCAGGTGATATTCAGCTATTCTGCCTCCAAAGGTTGCTGAACATTCGCGAGCAGTTTACCTGACATTGTAATCAAGCAAATATTGACAGTAATCATGTATCCTTTTTTGATTTAGTCGAATCAAGGGACCAGTATATTGTTATAATACACTACGAAACGGCCAAGTGTAACCAGCTTCACTGTCGCCAAGTCGCCATTGCCGCTCAAGCGCTCGGTGACGCGGCTATGTCGTTTAATATCACTGGGATCTGGCTAACGGCAAAACTTTTTTCCCATCTTTTAGACGTAACTGAACAGGAACTGGGAAGAGGGAAGGAAACTCCAAAATGGTGAAACAAAAAACATGCTCGGCCGCCTCACTGGAGCGCTGAGAAAAAGTTGGGGCCAAGTCAACTGTGATTGAGTGTCGGGCGTCAGTTAGTAGCTGCATGTCACCAGCTTCCATTGAAAGTGACTTGTCGCCTGTTGCTTCGCCGCTCGTAGTGTCAACACAGCATTAATCAAGCTAGCTATTGTAGCTTACTAGCTGTCTGAATACTACTGTTTTGAAATTCCTATGGGAACTTATCGTAGATTTGAAGTGGTGAAACTTTAAATTGAACCAATCTGACAGCTAGTCTACAATTATGTGAATCCGGTTTCATTGTAAATGTGCTAATATATATTTTTCCATACCTCTGGTCTAAGTTGTTTATGGTATGTTATCTTCTTCTCATTTATAACCACGATGTTATCTGCTTGTGTTTAATGGAGGTTCATTTAATTTAATTATTTTCGTAGGGAAAACTAAGAGGCATGTGCATTATCCAGTGAACCGCTGACACATGGTGGTAAATTTCTATAAATATTTTATTAATCACTTTGGGCCACAAATTATTCTACTCACATAAATTGTATATAGGAGTGGAGGCAGAATTACGTAAGCATGCTTTCTGACCTTGGGTAACTGCAAATGTGCCAGTTACTGGATGGAATACAGAACGCTGAGCATGATTGCGAGCATGGAAAGAGCTTGAGAATAAACTCGTGAAATACTGGAATGAAGGGCCGCAGCCCTGAGAGCCGGCGAACAGGGAGAGCTGGGGAGACCGCGATTATGTGGCGTTGGGAGGAGAGGCGAGGGGTGAAGTGTGAAGTAATGAGGCCAGAATGAGGGCTGCAGCTGTGGCGTGTCCAGGAGAACACACACACACACACACACACACACACACACACACACACACACACATGAGGGCAGCCAGCCGTGGGGACTCCAGAATGACAAATGACAAAGTGACAAATGTGTCTTTAGGGAGCAGGGCAGCAGGAATTGAGAGTTCTGCAGGGTTAGAGGAAAACACAAACGCCGCACAACACGAACGCAGATAGACAAGTAAGAGTCGACAGAGTGTGTCAAGACACGGAGAGAGTGATGGAGGGGCTGAGCGGCTGGTCACGCACACTGTGTGAATGTCCCGTTTTCTGCATGTGCAGCGTGTGTGTGTGTCTGTGTGTGTGTGCGTGATCTACATCTGTCAGACGTGTCGATGCATGTGATCGAGGAGTGACAACACGGACCCAAACAGCATTTGACAAACTGCTCTCACTCAAACACACACACACACACACACACACACACACTCTCCCGAGAGCTCGATCGTGTCAACCAACCGTGTTCTCTCTTTTATTGATTTGTTCTTTTTTCTCACTTTGTGTGTTTTGTTTGGTTCCTCTTACCAGGGGTGTTTATATGGCGTCCTCTGGACCAAAGACACACACGAGTGGAAGCAAGGGAAGAGACAGAGAGAGAGAGAGAGAGGGAAAAGATAAAGAGTGGAGGAAGAGAGGAGAGATAAGAGGTTTGCCACCAGGGGTTATTGCTTTTCTCACACTGTGTATTGACTCGCCCTATCGGGGGGGGGGTGGGCTTTTCTGGGTCGCCTTGTCGAAATACGCCCCCCCCCCCCCCCCAACACACACACACTAATCTTACTGACATTTTGCGGTTGTATGTTTGTTGCGGTTTACAGCGAGGAGCCGATCAAGCGGGAAGTCGTATGGAGCGCACGTCACACGGCGGCTGGCAGCCAAAAGTATTCCTGTGCCCCGAGCAGTAATTGGCATCTTCCTCCTGCGAGATGCAGGTAGGGCCTCGGACAGACGCGCACACGTACTGGCACGCACCGCGGCTGAAGGACACGGGGGCACGTGGGAAGGCCCAGGCGAGCGGGGAGAAAAGCGAAGAGGAAGCAAAGGTATCGATCAAAGAGAGGGAGCTGGTGTAAACCGGCGGAGAGCGAGACAGAGAGATTCAGGCGGTATCGGAGTGTCAGTTAGAGGGATGGGGGAGCGATGGGGATGCAGGGGGAAGACAAGTCAAGGGGAATGCGGAGAGAAGAGAGGCGTAATCCCCCCATGCGGAGTGAAATGGTTCGGCCCCAGCGGTCGAGGTCGCCGGCGGGAGGCCTGAAGACGGATCGATCCAATCCCTCAGACAAGGGGTGGAAAACTTTTCGTCTTTGAGAAAGAGCGGCTGAAGGGTGGAGGAGAGTGGTGAAAGTTGGTGCAAGGGTGAGCGAGCAACCATGCGAATAAGAGAAAGAGAGAGAAACGGTGGAAGAAAAAGTTGAAAGGACACTGGAGGTGAACAGTAAGGTGTGGTGGGAGTAATAGGAATTAGCTCTGTTATGCTGTTTGACCATGCAGAATGCCTGGGCGATGCAGAGAGCGAACACGCTGAGTGCGTCACACCAGAGGTCCAGTCAAACTGCAATTAGAGCTGCAGAGTTCACGCGTGCAGGAATAACCCCGTAGTGTGGGCTGACCCACCTCGCGTGGTTGTTGGAACCTATTTCAATGTAGTATTTTAGGGGATTCGAGGATAATTTCAACATGGGGTTGTGCGACAAAATGCCGTTGTAGCCCATTTGCTACACAAGTAAGACATGACAAAAGCAGCAGCTTATGTCAGCGTGTGTCGCTAGAATGCTTCAACGTTGTGATGTTTAAAGCTTAAACAAACTCAGCGTTAGAAGTAAAGGAGCTTGTGGTGGTCATGTGCACTAGACGGAGAGGAGCAGGAAATACTCCAAGGACTCTATGGAAGAACAGCCGCATGGCTATGATTATATTACAGCTTCCACTCATATTTAAAAAAAACTTTACAAAAGGCTTCACAATTTAGAACAAAATGGAAAGACTATTGATATTATTCTAAATCTACGATGAGATATGTCCACGGTGCGTGTATAGACGTTCCCATCGCGGTATACCAATCACAAAGAGGTTTGCAGTGAAGCATTTATTGACCAAACAGTTCGACACAAGCACGGGACGGTAAATCGACCAATGCCTCAACGAGTGATGAAAGCTGATCGTAGCCAAACAGATGCAGGGAACAACTAGCATCAATGAAGGGATGAGTTTATTGCATAGTTTATAATAAATAGGTGATGTACATATTATATTATGTACATCGTTGGTTGGTAGGTTGTTGAGTCTGGGACACAGTAGAAATGGAGACAGTAGTGGGACAGAAAGTGCAGGCCCTTATAACATGTGTATGACATCTGTGCATTCCATCTTGATAGAGTTGTGACTCTGAAAAGAAAGCAGGAGATACCCAATGCACAACGCTTCAACGGGGTGCTATGGTTTAATGGAGACGCTGCTCCCACAGCACACCTAATGGCAGTTTCTATCCCACGCAGAAGTTAAAACCACAAACGCACAACTAAACGGCATTCTCTCCCAGTGGATTCCAGCAACCCCGCCATCTTTCATTTACAGTCCTTTCCCTTTACGGATAACATTTCCCCCCATCCTACCCATCTTCCATCACTCACTTTTTACCCCCCCGGTGTAAATCACATCAGTGAGCAGAGCAGAGAAATCCCTTCTTTCTGAGGGTGGAGATTAGGAGTGGGCACAGACAACTGGATTTAAATAAAGATCGCCTTCCCTATGGGGCTCATCCCTAAACTGGGAGCGAGGACGGACCCACTGCGGACACTCGGTGTGTGTGTGTGTGTGTGTGTGTGTGTGTGTGTGTGTGTGTGTGTGTGTGAGGGAATAATAGTAAGAGAGGCAGAGGTGGAGAGAAAGTGCACGTGTACAAATGTGTGTGTCATGGTGATAACTGCATTATAAAAGCAATCTGCACGGAGCATCTCAACCGGAATATAAAATGAGAATTTCTTCAGAGAACAAATCACACGTGCACAAACACGACCCACACCGGCCCGATAAACATGCAAATACCGACAACCGAAGGTCGGCTGCGGCTCTGTCCCGCCGAGCTGTAATGCATTGTGGGAATGGGCGGATAATTTACCGTTTGGTCCCCGAGCTGGCCTTATCGGAGGCGTCACACGGAGTGAACTCCCACCCCCACTTTTCGCTATCTGGTGTGGCTGTAAATTTACCGCCTCCGTCCCCGCTCCCCCACCAACCTGAGCTCACGGTCATGCCTGTGTCATGACTGCCAACATGGCAGGTAACAAAAAAAATACCGGACCCTTTTATAGGGACATAAAGTGTCCAGGTGGCAGCGTAGTGTCTCATAAGAAGTGACCATGGCAGCAGAGACAACACACATGGATTCTTCCATGTGTCATCCCATTTGCATGAGTCAAGCAAAGAGGAGTTCAGCATCAAGCTACCTGCTGTACCTACCAGTGGCTGGTTATAGACGCCCTGCAGGCACATTTTACATTCATAAAAATACTTTTGAAAAGTTGTTGTTTTTTCCAAAGAAAGTTCAACTAACTAGTTAACAATTCAGGAAAAACCAATTCACTCCTTTCTCCTCATTAAAAAACAGAATCTATGAATATGCAAATATTCTATAGTCTCCTACTTCATTCAACCTAGTTGTCTCATCACAAAGTCATGCTCAAATGTACTGTACACATCTTAAAACTTATATTTGAAGTTTCTCTATATGGAACGTGAGCATATCTATTGCTCTATCTATTGGATGCCAACATGGCGACGACAGAAGCTATAACGGCGTTGTCAGTCGTAATCACAGAGTGAGTGCAGTGCAGTGCGGCGGCCATTAGCTAGCCACTGGAGCCCGCTCGCATGCACTAACAGGCACGCACAGCAAACAAACAAAAAACACTCCTATCCTGACTCACACAAACAAACACAACTAAAAACACCCAAACTTTGTACTCAGGGAGGGAACAAAGGACCAAACCGTGAGCTAAAATCAGAACACTTAACATGCATTATTGATCGTGTACATTGGTATTCCCCGGATTACAGGCCAGAACCCAAAATGAGTCCCAGGCCAGTTTTCGGGTGGATTGAATTCCTATCTTAAAGAGTATGTTTTCCATATGCACACATCTGCCTCAGCGTGGATGTCGTTGCATAAGATGATTTACAGTGTATCCCATATTTAAGTAGAATCCCTTATCTTTAATTAATCATTGAGGCAGTTTCTGCACGCATTTAGAGCCTTACTGCATACTTTTCTGAATGCCACCCTATTCATTCTGCTCTGTTTACATCGGCTTAATGAGCACAAGAGGCAATTTCTCATCCCGCAGTTCTCTCTGTGGTGGAGTTTTTTTGTTTTAATCCATTGTAAAATAATCTATCTAATTCATTTTTCGTGTCCCGGGGCAGAGCGGGCTTTGTCCCGACCCTTTCGGTGGTGGCAGTGTATTTGCCCGGGAAAGAGATGCATGTTTTTTTGATGAGACATTTCCTTCGTCTAGGGAGGTAGGGAAGGGTGTGTGGGGGGGTTGGGGGGTTGGTTGGAGCTGAAGCAGACCTGAAATGTTGAGGTCCCGGCCTCAATCAAAACGAGGCAGGTAAGAGGAGAGCAGTGGCTCGCCAGAGCTTAAAACCCTCATCTTGACTGAAGTGGTGGAGGAGCGATGGTTGGAAAAGGAGTTGGAGTGCAAGGGTTAAAAAAAAAAAAACCCATCTTGATTAAAAATGATACGACAGGAAGATTTGGGGAGCACATAGACACAAAGAGTGAGAAAATAAAAGCGCTGGTGAATACTGCTTCCTCGTGGACCTGCAGGCAGTAAACAAGAGCGAGCCCCGGAGGTTTTATCAGAGCGCCACGACTCCGGACGTGAAATAGAGGGGGAGAAGGGTTTATGCAGCGGAGGAACGAGGAGAGGGTGTTAAGTAAGTGAAGACCCACAGAGAAGCAGAGGAGGGGGACAAAAAAAGAAATAAGCGGAGAAGAAGGGGACGGATAGGAGGAGAAGGGTTGTTTTGCTCGCCGGCCCGGTCCTCCTCCGGCCCATGATTCATTGCAAATGAAATGTCACCCTGGCAGGCAGTAATGCAGGCCGGCCCCCCTCCCCTGCAGCCTAATTGAATTTTACAACCATATAAACAACAGTCAGCCAGCGGAGAGAGGGAGGGAGGGAGAGACAGAGAGAGAGGCAGAGGTTATTGATGCTTGTGTTTACAGGTGGAGGCTTCTGATGTGCCATCAGAGAGTGTGTAAGGGCCTCTGGGGAACCATAGCACAAAGCACACAGATGGAGGGGACGCCGAGCAGGCCCGCCACCAACACGACTCCCTCAAGACGCGAGCACAAATGCACATATAACCACGGCACTAAAGCCGTCTGCGCCTGGAGACGCAGGTTTGCTAAATGCAACGACACGCTTCCGCCACATTCTCCGGAGCCACTGGTCAAAGCTCGGCGACGAACGAGGATGCAGTTTGAATCCGCTGTGCTTCTCGTAAAAACACTTTATTCATGCGTTATTATATTTTGAATAACTTGCTGGAAAAGAGCAGATGTGTAAGGTTCGTTTTGTGCCATTATTCTGCACACAGCAGCTGAACATGCAAACATAAAAGAAAAATCAAGCATACAACTCAACGAAATGGAGAATAAAGTCTGAATGGATCCCAGTCCCTTTCCCCCCCCCCCCCCCCGAGTCAATAACAATTTGGCTGCTCTTTCAACGACGCACATTTAGTTTGTGTACCGTCTCTTTAAGAAAACATTTACATAGTTCTTTCCAGGAAAATGTGTTATTTTGGAATTAAAAAGACCCATGAAGAAGTTACCCACTTTATAATTTGACATTTGAGTGTAAACTAAGCTAGTGTGTCTCCTCCCTTGTCGGCTAAGTAAGATGTGCTGGCAGAGCTTCTTGTTTTTTTCTGCAGTTGACAGCCACTGAAGACGGTATAGGAAGAGTCAGCAGTGTCCACTCAGGCAGCCCCGGGGGCCAGGTCAATTTGTGCTATCCTGATAGAGGACATCACCTCGGTGACAGCCGGGCACGGAGAGGCATCTGCTGCACCGGTACGGACCGACTCCTGCAGCTCTCGACAATTTACTTACAATTAACAAATCAAATTGAGGAGATAGAAAGCAATTTCCTCTAATAGTGCTATTGAATATTGAGTAAATACAGGGCATGCTTGGAGTTTATTTCATCACTAAGGGGTATACCACTTTAATTTCACTGAAATCAACCTGCTTTGTTCATTCTGAAAAGTAGCAGTCCCTAAGGGTATACAGGATAATCACTTAAAATGTTTAAGCAATAAAGGCACAATTAATTCAGCGAGCTCAGCAAAGGCAAATGTATTTTGAGAACCGACAAGACAAAAAAATATATAATCTCTTTAGGAAAATTGTAAAAACTGACAATGGCACTAGTTGTTCCCACTGGAATATCAACTCCCGGGTCAGTTTCATCCCGAGGGATACGGGCGACTGGAGGATGAAGAGAATATAAAAGAGGACGAAGAGGGAACCTCCAGTTCATTTGTTGCCACCTACAGCTGTGACACAGATGCAGGCCTCCCTGACCAGCGCACCTACAGATACCTTACAGTGAAGCAGCCTTTCACAAAGCTGTAACTCTAAAGCTGTTCAGGAAATAGTGAGGGAACTCTGCCTTTAGTCACTGCCTGCCTGAGTGGGATTTTAACTGCACTTTTCCAGTCAAAAGAAAATGTAAAAAAAAAAACAGTGAACGCAGTGGGAGATGAGGAGAGACCAGTGGATTTTATGCCTGAAACCTCAAAACAAACAAATCTGCTATTTTTAGCGTTTAAAGCCGACCGTGCGATTGCTTCGGCCTCCAGAGTAGCTCCACTTTGAGATTTGGACGCGTAGCCAAAATTCCAACCTGCTTCCATTCCGTCTCCAACATGTCGTGCAACATCTTCCTCTTTCCATCACACAGCGAGCAGTCGTCTGTCCCTCCTCTGCCCATCTGTCTCTCCGTCTAATCGTTCACCGGCTGCTCCACCTCTCTCCGCCTTACAGTTGCTGCCTCATAAAGCGGGAGCAGATTTATCCTCGCGCCGAATGAGAATAACGACGCGGGGGAATAGATGAGGCTGGATGGATGAGATGGCACGGGGAGGGGGGGGGGGGGAGAAATAAAAACAGCGAGGAAGCACGGCCCGCTCGCATACCTGTGTGTGTGGGAGCGGTGCATTAGGACGGTGAAAGCCTGGAGGTATGAGCTGGCGAGTTCATCGGGGAGACAATAAGTGTCCATCACACGCCTTCGTAACGAGCTGACACCTCATGTCTTCTTAGTTTTATTTTCTGTTTGAAAAGGTAACTAATGCTCGTCAGTGAGTGACAGAAGATGTGGGACTATTTTCGGATAGAAAAAGCGGCCCGTGTGTGTGTGTTTGTGTTACGTGTCCCTGGCTCAGCAGGACTTGAAGCCTCCCTGCTGACTATGACCTTCCCTCCAAGCAGGCGGTCCTGTCCATCCCCCCCCATGCCGCTTCTCTCTCCATCCCTAGATCCCTCCGTTCTGCTGTCTCCTCTTTCCCTTCAGCCATCCATCCTTCCTCCATTCCCTCCATCCCCTCCATCCTTGCCTGTTGTCACGATGATCCACCCGTCCCTCTTTCAAAGTCTCACTGGATGATGCTCGCAGTCCTTGATCCAGCGCATGGAAAGGGGCTTTATAAATACGCCATCCATCAGCGTCAGCAGGTCCCGGTTAAAACCACACAATGCGCACAATATTGATTCGGCCTCTGTGTGTGTGTGTGTGTGTGTGTATTCTCGGCGCCACGACAACACATACACACATTTATACGGTTGAGACAAACAAAAAAGGCAAAGCACGAGCATTCATCTGTGCTTATGTACACACATCACTTGACTGGAGTTTCCATGTGTGATGAGAAGGAGCGTCCGTTGCTGGCAAACGGTGTGTTTGTGTGTTTCCATCCAGGTATCATACACGCACACAGAGACACAGCCCACTGCACCGCAGACATGCACGGATCCAAGCAAACGGACTACAGCTGGGAGGAGCCCAAACTGTGTCCACATGCATGTTGTGCATGAACAGGTCAAGCGATAATTCCTCGTTTCTGTGCACACACATGTGTATGTTTGCGTGTTGCCCGGCAAACAATGCACATGGGCAAGGCACGTGCGGACTCATGTTTTTTTCTTCCCCCCCGTGTCAGATTTTCCAATGTGTGCAAACACGGCGATGGTTCACTGCGCCGCACGGACTCAGTGTGCCCTGTGATGGATGATAGGGAGGGAAAATAACTAATTCAACAGTAGATTTACATTGTTCTGGATGGCGAGCTGACGCAACACCGCAGAGAAGCACACAGTGAGAGGGGGAAATAAGGGAGGAGGGGGAAGTCGAGCACATACGCCACCTACGGATGCAGCGGTTACACGCTGGTGTTTATTTGTGCGTTTTGCATCGCTTGAAGAATAAATGATGAAAATAGCGGTAAGGAAGAAAAACATGGTCTTTCACGTCACCCGCAGACATCTGGGGGGATGTTTTGAAGCCTCGATTTACTGGATCCAGAAGATCCACATCTGGAGCTGCTGCAGGTAGTGGGCCGATCACGTGTCGCGTCAAATCGAGGAACGCTTGCGGTAATTGTGTGTAAAACCACACAAATAGTAATTTTCTAGATCTGGGTAGAAATAGGATCGAATGCAGGTATCGTTTGACTGGAGAGGTGTCGATACTACTATAGTATTACATTGGGATATTTCAGTGGATACCATTGAGTATTGCATACCGGGGCTCCCCGGTATCTCTCCTGGTTGAGCGGGGGTCTTCTGTATGGGTTCAAATCTATACTACCGCCCTTCGCTGCATGTTGTCCCCTCTCTCCCTCTTCTGTCCTAAAAAAAAGGCTGCTAGGAAACAAGGCAATAACGTGTAATCTGTGTGGGCTGTTACAGTATATATATATATATATATATATATATATATATATATATATATATATATATATATATATATATATATATATATATATATATATATATATATATATATATATATATATATATATATATATATATATATATATATATATATATATATATATATATATATATATATATATATATATATATATATATATATATATATATATTTTAGCAGCAGTTTGTCATGCGTTTTAATAAGATCGTCAAGATCATTTAGAAATCAGATGAAGACAAACAGCGGGGGGGGGGGGGGGGGGGACACAGAGAACCACAAGAGAGATTCAGGCGCTAGGAGTTTGGTTTTATTTTTCTATTCTTTGGAGACACTTCTGAGAAGATTTGATCTTCTATTCACAGGCCAGTTTTCCTCTTTGTTGCTCAGCGTTGTTGGGACATCACAGGAAATTAAACCGCATAAATAGAGAGGCACGAAAGCTGTCATCTCTCAATTTATGTGCATTTGTGGGCAGTGCTGCTCTGCTATAGTCTCGAGAGAACCAGTTTAAAAACAGCTTCAAGGTAATCTAAGGAAGTCCCATGTGGTGTTGTGGCGATCCCTCGTCTTGTCATGATGAGTAGCTTTAAGGGTAAAATGTGTCTCTGCCCACATGCATGTACAGTATATGTGATAACCCATCTGTCTCTCTCTCTCTCTCTCTCTCACTAGCTCCCTCTCCGTCTGCACCCACCTAACGTCCCCCCTGTCCCTGTGGACCGGGGGCTCTGCAGGAAACCTCTATACCACAGCTCAGTGGAAATGTCAACCGCAACACTCGCCTCAGGATGCCAATCACTTCACACCGCTCCCCGCGGCGTGTGTGAGTGCATGAGAGAGGGAGAAAGGGAATGCACCAGAGAGAGAGACCAAGGGACACGTCCATGTGTGTAAAGAGAGCATGTAACGATTATTGATATAGTGTGCACACAAAATCCCCCACATCTCTACCGGATTTTTAAAAAAACAAGATTTAGCCAGAGTGTATGTGAAGATTTATGCCGACGGATTTGGGAGCGTTCCGAGGGCCTCTGTGTGCTAATGAGCCCGTCCATCCAAGGGGATTATGGGTTGTCTAGTCAATATGAGGACTACAGGTGTTTGTGGGACTATGCATGATTATACATCAAAACAATCAGAGTGTGTGTGTGTGTGTGTGTGTGTGTGTGTGTGCGTGCTGAGTGGTAGGCAGAAGACAGAAACAGATGGAGTGGGTTATGGACAAATAACACACATGAGCCTGTGAGCGAGTGGGAGTAAGCCTGTGTCTGAGCGTGCATATGTGGCGTTGGTTTGTTGCTGTGCGTGTGTGCGTGACCAAGAAGAGGTTGCGCGGTGTGCATTTACACGCATATGAGAAGGTGGGGAGGGGGAAGAGGGGCGGGGGATTTGGAGCACAGAGGCGCAGGTGTCCCCTTGGAAACGCCATCCCTTTTTCCATCGGGATGTGTGGATTCCGCTTTTGAATGTGTATCAACGTGTACGAAAGGGGGAGGGCGCGTGATGGGGGAGGGGGGGAGGGCGATGACAAATGACAACAAAATGAGGAAGGCAGGGGGATGGAAAGCCGAGCTGGCACAGGCTGGCGTGGCAAGCTCGCTGTGCAGCCAGAGGGGAAGGGGGGGGGGGGGGGAGGGGGGGGGGGAAGGCCCCTCAGCCGAGCTGTGGATACAGAGACAACAGCCGGCACACACACACACACACAGTCCATACGCAGAGTGGCAGCAAACAGTGATGGCATTGCAGCCTGTCACATGCAAACACAAACCTTTGTACAATTGCACAAATAATGGGGGACAGGTTTGTGATATCCAAGGTTTAGTTCTAATAAATGACAACTGCACAGTGCAATGACTCTTGTAATGACATGTGGACAATGTAAACTGGTTAAATGCCCAAAAAGTGGAACTGGTTGAGCTGGTCCAACGAGTTCAACAAAGAATCTTCAAGTCGAATTCTGCAAATCCATTCACCTTTGACTTCGCACTTCGAGACAAAATATCCCAATATTATTTTGTAATTTCCCTCCTGTGACCGCGGTGACACCTGCGTGGCAAAAATGATTACTGCTTCAATGCCATGCCTGTTAGGACGTACTTTTGAATGAGGGTGCGCGTGCGTGCATCGGCGTGCTCGTCGCCTTTTGAGCACTTCGAGCGGAATAAGTGCGTTTCTCCGGGGTTAAGTGGGGGCAGACAGATCTATACACTGATCCCACATCAATTTTGAGCAGATGGAAAGTTATTACTGGAGGCTGAATGGGGATGGAGAGAGGTGATTGCGGGACGGCGGGGCAATTGCTCGACAGTGCCCTCTCACCTAGAATATATCACTTTTAACAGGACGAGGGACGCACATGAATGGCAGCCAGGTGGCATGCAAACGTGTGGATCCGTTAGGGCTGCTCGATTATGAGAAAAATCATAATCAGGATTGTTTTGGTCAATTTTGAGATTACGGTTATTTTATTATATCATTATTATATTTTCTATGTTTTTAACAGCAGATTTCCTTGAAAATTAAAATATAAATGTAATTAAATGAGAAAGAAATATATACATGTATAATATAAAATAAATAAATTATAAATGAATTAATTTGATCACAATAGATGAACAACCTACTGAAAACACCCAGCCCTTTGTATCCGTGCATGCGTCTTCGGTGGAACTCCCAGTGTCCCCCCTCTGCTCCCATGCAGCCCGAGAAAGAGAACTACATGACACACTTTCTTGCACGCAAGAACCCAGAAACACTTGTAAGCCGTCTTGGGCACCGGCGTCGCTCTGCTGTGTCACTTCAGGACACAGCAGGGTAACACAGGGCGACAATATTCAGACTGAGAATGTACTTTCAGGCTCAGAGGCAGCGTGTCCTCACCCAAACCCTCGGAGTGGTTCACCCGTGATTCACAACCTGCGCCTCATCAGCAAGCCCGAAGTCACCAGTGTGAACGGTCATTTGACTCGACATGGGCTGAAATGAATGATCTCGTATCGGCCTTATCGAACTGCAACTATTGCACTTTTTACCCCCATCACCCTCCACCTTCATATGCCTTTACATCAACATGGATGTTGTCCCTCACTGTCCAGTGAGAACCACGTATTTACAAAGTCACCACTTTGTATCAGCTAAGAAAAAAAACCCTGTTTTTTCACATAATCCAACAGGTTTTTAAATGGTTTCGTAAAAACATGCACAGTATTGTTCAGTGAAAATGATCAGCAAAAGTCAGGTAAAATACCTCTCCTGTGATCTTCCGTCATTGTTCCATTTTGATTCACACGCTATTGTCCCCTCTGTATAGGACTTCTGTTTACTGCTGAATAACACAATTTCCCGACAGGGATGCGTCCACATTCCTCACAATGCTCGGTTACATTTGAGGTTTTTACCTGCTGATCAAATCAAAAGAAACTAAAATGAGAGCAAGTAATTTCAACTCCCCAACCACATGTGTTGGTTCATTGTGGCAGTATCGTAGCGCTCCTAGAAGGATTAAAAAAAAAAAAAGGGGAAAGAAAAGTCTGTCTCATCTCTTTTTACGCCTTCCTAACATCATACCCGTCACTTACTCAGCCCACAGAGCTCCTCTTTCAGGATATTTCCCCTCCTTAACTGAATGTTGGACTCAGCTCAGTGGTCGCGAGTGAGGCAGAGAGGAATGAGGCCGTCCTGTCGGATGAGTTAGCAACATGATTAAGCTGGATGCCAACCTTTTCCAACTTTGATGCGTTCGTGTCGGCTGTATTTAATTCATGAGTCTGGTGTGAGAGATTGAAAGTGGCGAGATGGAGGCAGCGAGGAGCGGGACGGACGGAGGTTGTAATTTGCGGGTTTATCCCACCGTCTCACTGACTCTGCCTGTGGCCAACCCCCCCCCCCCCTCATCCTTTTCTGTTCCTGGTTTTGCTTCCTTCTTCTCCATTCTCTGCTACTCCTCATAACCCCCCCGTGACTTGCACTTTTTCACTTTTTCCCCCGCATCCTTCAACTTCCTCAGTTTCTCGCTCCCAACCTCCCCATCTACATTACCCACACTCCCCTCTTTCTTCTCTCTCATCCACCTCCCCATCTCTCACAGCCATCTCTCCACACCACCATTGTGTGCGTTTGAAATCATCCTCCGCTTTTACAACTCATATTTTATGAGTTCGGCTCTTATGCGCAGCAAACTGACAAACAGCGACCACTGGAGTCCTCTGACTGCTCTTTTGTGCAACAGTGGGTGTCCCCTTCCTCCCTCATCTTCCTCTTATCGTGTTCGTTTCCTTCCATACCCAGAATGGACTCTTTTTTCCCTTTTGCAGCCGTCCTCCCTTTCCTTGCCTCATTCTCCCATAGGTGGAACAAGGCAGGGGGAAGGATGAATGGCGAACGCTTGGCCTCCCTCCAGCTCACATTTTCAATAACCGAGGGACATTTTAATGGTCCTTCTGCGAGTGAGCGCGCGTGTGCCAATGTTTGTTGGTCCGAGTGTGTATTCGCGCCGTCTCGACCGTGTTGGCCGGCTAAATAAATACGTCAGACGCCGGCCTCAAAGGAACACATTTGTCTCCCAGGAGAATGTGAATTATTTAAAATGCTGGGGAAAGAGATGACTAAGAGTAGCGGGTGACGTGGCTGGTGAGGAGAGAGAGAGATGGAGAGCAGGAGGGAGGGAGGGGGGAGGAGGACCAGATGGGCAGGGGTGGCACCGAACCAAGAGGAGCTGGTATAAAGTAAAAGGGGCACACAAAAAAAAAAAAAGGAGTGTGATAAAAGACAGAAGGGGCATGAAAGAGGAGCTGGAGAGGGAAGGTGGGGGGCGGTAGGTGATAGCGGCTTTGAGAGGCTGTCGTATATAAAAGAGGCATAAATCGGTTGGAGGGAAACGAGGAGAGGGAGGTTTAAGGAAATAAAAGTCAAGGGAGAAAAATAGGAGGAAATGTCTGTGAGACAAAAAAAGCGTGAGGGAGGGTTGATGAGGACATGACAAGAAGTGACAAAAGACGGAGGAGGGGAGGAAACGAGCGCGACAGAGGCAGCGACTTCAGAAAACATATGATTGGGTGCTGGGGCCAAATTTTGAGCACACGAATGCACACAGACACTCGCTCTCTCACACACACACACACACTGGATGAATCTCCAAGCTTCTCCAGCAGATTTCCGCCTGTATAGCCCGTCTCACCCCGACACATGGTCTCCGCAGGGGGGGGGGGGGGGGGGGGGGGCAGGGTGAGAGGGGTGGAGAGACAGATGCAGCGAGTTCGAGTGGATATCGAAAGTGAGGACGTAGAGGACAGGAGGAAGGAAGCAAACTAACAACAAGAGGTTTAGGAGGAAGTCATGAAGCACCGCTGAGATCGGTAGCATTAAAATTAAGCGCACACTTCTTCGTAGAATAAGGGAATGCATGGGGGGTAAATGGGTGAGGGAAATAAAGAAGAGGGGGGGGGGGGGAGTAAAGGGAAGAGAAGGGAGGCGTGGAGTAAATTACAGAGGGAAGGAGAGCAATAGGAAAGGAATAGCTGGGTGGCGAATGTGCCTGGAGCCCGGATTGTGGAGCAGCAAACAGCAGAGATAATAAGAGTCTGCTGCAGGCGCGCGCCACACGCGGTAATTATATAGAAAGAGCTGCCTGCCTTAATTAGAACAGGATGGAGCTCACGAGTGGGATCGAAAAAACACACACGCACAACCATGCATGAAACATAGCATTTGCGAGGTGAATTACTACATCATTTATTCCCCCATCGGCCTGTTCCTGCTGGCGGCGCTCCGTAATGAGACTGGAGAACATGCGCACGTGCGTGCGTGGTCACCGCTGCAAGTACGCGGTGCGCAAATTTGTGACTGCATTCGGGGTCGAGATGTATAGTAATGTATAGTTTCTTCTTTTTTTTTCGCTTCTCCACCTTTATTACACAAGAGGAAGCTGAGTGGGCGCATATGCTAATTTTCAATAACAGCCTCCTTCACATTTACCCTCCTCTTCACGTTCACAATTTGAATCTGGTCGAGTGCCGCCGCAGTCTCCTCAGCGACAGGGATTAAGTGTCTCATTCATTTTAGACGCCATGCTTTTATTTCTTTCTATAGTTTATGGAGGATTGAAAAGCTCATATTGCTCACAGACGTAAATCCAAAACCACTTACACTTTCAATGACATCCATGTCTGTAATGCATTATAATGTGATTAGAAGTTACTCTAACCGTTTGCTTCAAGTAAAGAGGAAATTCATTTTATAATGTTTTGTGTGGTTCTTGCATCGATTTCTTCACCTTAAAGTAAACAACGACCACTTAGAGTAACTCGTGATCACATTATAATGCTTGAGAACAACTTTATAATGTATTACAACCATGGGAATCATAACACTATGATCTTTGCAACAACAAGATGTCAGTGAGTGACCAGCAATAATGAAGTATTCAGATACATGACCTTATTATTCATTACAAACTTTTAAATCGTTTGTTATGAAGCAATATGAATAGTTATGAGTGATAATAAGTAGAATAGAGTGCTATAAGCTGATGACACATTATGAGTAGGTTTATAATGCATTGAAGATGTATAGAAAGTGTTACCCCTCTTTTTAATGTTTCTTGTGCAGGTTGTTTGTACCCAATGGTTACTACGCATTTGTGTTTGCGTCAGTTCTGCTTATTTATGAAGAACATAAACATGACGAGGCATGTGGGAAAGAATCCCAGCATATATCAGGGGAATGGATTTAGGATCGTGTTTGTTGTGCTCAACCAAAGTTCCACATTTCAAATCAGTTGTAATACAATTATTTATCCAGAGTGAAATGGGGTTCAAATGATTGTGCGGTGGCGCCCCCTTGCAATGTGTGTCGTATTTATATATTAAAATATTATATATGCTGAATTATCCCTGCCTGTGAATCCCATAAATATAGAGGCAGTGTAAAAACACATCTTTGAAAAACCTGAACAAAATATAGGAACATTTGTGCCTGTGAACTACAAAGTCATTCTTCAGCTTACTCCATACCACATAAATATGCAAAATAACATAAAACCATCATCTCATATTTACAACGTGGGAGTATTTGGGGAAGTATCACAAGCAAACACAGGCTTTGCCTGGACTTTCTGCTGTATCTGCTTGTTAAATTAAGCTAAGTCCAGTCAGTCAGCAATCGAACAATGATGCCTTTATCTGCATGAAAATAGCAGAAAAGGTCAGAGATGGTACAATACAGCAACAGATTCTGTAATCTGAAGTAATCCGGTGTTGCCTGGGTCTGGCGTGATCGTTACATGGCGTGTGGAAATAATCCTCTCCTCTCCTGCACGACACTATCTGCTTACACCATTATCAATAGCTACTCACCGGCCGCTCGATACCATCGACCTGCGCCGAGGCGCTTAGTGTATTTGCATTCACTCAACTTACACAATTAGCCCCGGGAGTAAATAAGACGTAGTTACGAACACACACACACACGCACAGGAATTAGCTGAACATTACGGGGTTATGTTATTGTGTCTCCAGAGGCGCGTACGCGAGCGTGATTGTGACACAACGTTCATAAAACACACCGCTGTTATCGCACTCAATGTCTTTCTTGTCCACACACAGGGTGAAATCAACCCGTGTGTGTGTGTGTGTGTGTGTGTGTGTGTGTACCGCAGAGCGCCACTGAATGTGTGCATGAGCAGTCCCAGCGCAATTCCTCAGTTTAGTGGAGCATTACGGCTGATCAATAGCTCTGGTGCAGTGGGAGATGTCGGGGTTGGGGCTGCATATTCATACCATTACGGCTGAACTGGGAAATGAGGCACCAAATGAGAAGTATGTGTGTATATATTAGTGTGTGTGTGTGTGTGTATATAGATCTTAGGGGGACAAGACAGGCCCTATCACCTAGGAGACCAGCCTGCTACTCGCTAAACGGGAAAGACGAGCACCAAAGATGCAGCATGAGATCACTTTCTCTCTCTTTCTCTCTCGACTTCCTGTCTTCATCGTTGCCGTCACAGGACTTTACCATCCTTGTCTGCTCGCTCCTTTGGCAACAAGCCCGGTCCGTCCTCTATTCCCCCTTTAGTCCTGCTTTTCCTATAAACGTTTTGCATTCTCCTGTCACCGTTAGAAATCACACAGTCTCCTCTCCTCACCTCCGTCCCTCCAGTGTTTCCTGATCGTTCCTCTGCTCTCAGCGTCTGTTGGTTCTGTCAGATGTTTATCGTGCCCAGCTCAGCTTTTATTGTAGACAACGCATTGTTGGGAATTACAAAAAGGATAGAGGCAGTTTCAATACAATGAACAGCGAAGAGGCAACTTTTTCTCTTTCCCTTGTTCTTCTTTCGTGTTTGAGACGCAGCGGGCTGTCAACTAACTCCAATGTAAACCCATCCACGTCACTATTAGACTAGAATAAACAGCGAGAAAGTTGTCGTAGGGCTATCCAGGGGGCTGGTTGGATGTATCAAACAAACACAGGACTTACACCCAGGAGACCGTGTTCGAGTCCCACGTGAAACCAAGTCATGTTGACGTATTTTACCGTACTTTTGTTATGCAACTTCCGGACTTTTACCAACGGCAGTTATGTAATAGTTATGTCATGCAGCAAACCCCAACCACAATCTTTTCTTTGGCTTAACCAAGTAGTTTTATTGTGTACGGAAACCTAAATCATTTCCAATAATAGCAATTAACCACAAGTCTGCTGTCCAGTGACCACAACACCCACGCTGCATTGCACAACAATTGCAAGATGGGGTGCGAAAGCTAACGGCAACAGTCAGGTGGTCAAACTGCTGCTGTATGAGCAATGGCTTGTGACAAAAGGTTTTCAAATAGCGTCCCTCTGTGTTTACGTCAGAGCGCGACACCCCCCGCCACCCACCGGCTGTACACAGACAATGCATCACGCAACTCTGTGTGTGTGTGTGTGTGTGTGTGTGTGTGTGTGTGTGTGTGTGTGTGTGTGTGTGTGTGTGTGTGTGTGTAGGTCATTCAGACTACATGCAAATGTTAGAGGAGAGACTGTGGTGTTAAACTCAATAGGGCACAGCCATCTGAAGGAAGAGTACATTAGTCACTGTGTTCACACTCACACACACCAAGGCGTTCAGACGTTGCAGCCTTTACGGTTCACACACACCATGCCTCACATGGCGATATGTGTGATAACACTTCTTTGGACGTACGCGTGAAACAAGGTAACATGGCGGACGGATCAAGGCCCTGAGCATTGATGTCATTGGCAGTGAGAGAGGCTTTTCTCTACTTCTATTGTCTGTCTTTTCAAAAGAAAAAGTGGAGGTCCACACTGCATCTTTCTCCTTGTCTCGACACTCTCTTACATGCAATCTCCTTCCCTCTTACAGTATCTGCTCCATCTCCACAGCTCAATCTTTCCTCTCTCTCGTCTTCCTTCTGTTCTTCTACTCACTCACAACGTGAACGACCTCACCTCTCATTTCCCACGTCTCTTCTGCTTCCCCTCCTTTCCCTCGCCCGTCTGCCTCTCCTCTGCTTCACTGCAAAAACCTCCATCTTATAAAGCAATTGTTGTCTGTCCTTTATTGGAGTTAGAAAGAAGTGATCATACGAAACCTCTCATTTCCACAAAAGTCTAAAACCGTTAACATGAAGATTTATCACACTGTGCTGGCAGATTTTTGCAAATGTTTCAAGAAAAAATTGAACTTCCCAGGCTCAAACACACAGCAGTTCATTTAAAAAGCTAGATATTTCTTCTCACTGTTCTCACTTCTGTCTCAAACCGGAGAAATTGTTCACAGTTTTCATTCTGGCAAAGAACTGAAAGACATCAACGGCACTCGATGTAGTGAAATCAACCGATTTCCTTTTCTTCCGCTACCTTCACATCTGCTTTGCAAACATTTTCTATTTGTTTTTTGAGTTCTCCTTTTCCTCACACAATCCCTTTTCACAATCCCCACCGTCTACTCGTTTCACTTCCTACCTTCACAGCTGCTGTGTCCCTCCTCGTAGCCGGCGCTGCAGCTGCACTTCCCAATGGGCACCAGCCACTCTCCCTCGGCGCTGCAGTGCATCCTGGGAGGGCTGTCGGCGTCAACCTCGGAGTTGTTGACGCAGGCGCCGCGCACCTCCACCAGCGTGGCGAAGGCCGCCTCGGCCACCGTGTCGGGGAACACCGCCAGGTTCTGGACGGTGGCGAGGCAGCGCTTGTAGTACACTCGCACGGCCACCAGGGCCACGCAGGCGCCCACGTCCTGGAAGGCCAGGTGGAAGCCCTTGCGGTTGAGGTGGCCGATCTCGCGCACCTCCGTGTTCAGCTTCATCTTCCGCTCGCCCAGGTCGCCCTGCGTGAAGCTCTCGTCCGCCGCGATGGTGTCGATCTTGGTGTAGCGGTCCTCGCGGGTCACGCCGCCGAGGTCCCGGTCCGTCTCCACGTAGAGGAGGTTGAAGGTCTCCTTGCACGTGCCCGCCACGCCGGGGATGCTGTTGCAGTCGCGCAGCGTGAACTGGAGCTCCACGAAAATGCGCTGGCCGCCGCGCCGCGCCACCCAGCCCGTCTGCAGCCAGTTGTTCTGCTGCGTGGGCTCCATCACGTTGCACACCTGGTACGTCCGGATTGGCTTGTACTTCTCATCTACGCCGCTTATTTCCTCCCACTAAAGAGATGGAGGCAGGGGCGGAAAAGAGGATTAAAAGGTGGAGGTGTAGTGAGGAGGATGAGAGAAAATATCCAAGAGGAAAGGAGAACGAGAGGTCGGGCGGATGGCCATAAAAGATGGTAAGGTTATATAATTTAAACAAGGAGGAAAAACAGTGAGTGCAGTAAAAATACGGGGGAGTGAAAAGGCAGAAAACAAAGTAAAGTGAGGTGGGCAGCAGGCAACGAAGATAATGAAAGAAAGTCAAAAGTCAGAGAAAGAAGGAACACAGTCAGCGCAGGTTAACAGTCTAATGACATAATCTGATGAGTGGGTGTCTGCAGAAGCATCGGCACTCAGATTCTTCGATATCGTCACAGAGAAACTGACCTCGGCCATTACATCAGCCTCGGAGTGCTGTGTCTGAAACTACGGGTCAGACCGTGGTCGCTTTTTCAGCCCGTGTCTTTTTATCTCCACCGCCTTTGTCACTGAAGGTAATGGCATTTGAGAGGAATGCTTTATATTCTATATTATAACATTTTCGCCTCCACGCTGATGCTTTCACTCCTTATAAATTGCCTTTGAATAAACATACAGCAAGAATGTTCCCATTTGCTCTGAAAATGGTTAATGAATAAAGAAGTTGTTTGAAAGTAAAATAAAATTGACGAATTTAGGATTCAGAGCAGCTGTAGCGTTCCCTCTAGATACATACAACAGTTAAGGGACTGTACATGAATGATTAAGAGGGGACTGGCTCAGAAAGGGGAGGGATTTATACAGAATGTTTATTTTTTAATGAATGGAGGGTAGTCGTACTTCTTTTTGGTTCGAGCACTTTTCATTTCAGATTTAGATTTTATTTCATTTCTCTCTTTTCTTTTCGCCACGGGTCATAAAGGTGTGTTTGGCCACAACAATCCAACAACAACAATCTTGTCATAGTTTTAACAATTGGCAGCTGTATGACAAATATTGTTTCATTAACATAATAAAGATTTAAAGTGGATTAGACCATCTTTAATTCTATGCCCTTTAAGCCATTCATAAAAAGTGAATTGTACCACTATTCTTATATTAGCTTAGGTTATCGGGAGAGGGTGTTACAATTGTTCTGTTATTCAAGGGAGGGTGGAGTAAATGTACTGAGGGCCTTGCTTTTTAAGTTCAGCACACCAGCCCCCGTCACCACGCAAATAATTGACTTACAGTCCCTAAGTATGTCCAACATGGCAGAGTTAATACGATTGATGTACTTTCAATCTGATATATTATTTGTTCAGTGGATGAATGATCACAACTGCATGTCACTTCTTGAATTACAGAGAATTACTCTGACTTGACAGAAGTCACTCTGATAATCTGTGTGTGCGTGCGTGCTTGTGACACACACACGCACGCACGCACGCACGCAGTGAAAATAGATTATCCGTGATGGTAATGTGATAAACTGCACTACTACCAAGATACAGTGTGTTCTCTCTCGGTTCTATTGGGGATCGTAGGTGAGTCACAAGTCCATTAATCTTAGATTTAGCTTTGCATGTGGTCTGACTGCCACCTCGAGCCGACTCAAACTATAAACTAAACAGTGCGTATGTGTACACTGCTGTTTATATAAATAGACACCTTGGGTGTGTTGTGCACGTAAAGGCCAGCCTCCAGGTGGGAAGTGGGTGACAAAGTGCTTTGGCAGAGTCTTTAGAAAAAGAAAAAAAAAGGGCTCCTGGCTTTGTCTTACAGTCATAACTTAGCGCTAAGCTTTTTTTTGTTTACGAGCGATCGATACTGAGAGGAATATCTGTGTGACTGGTTTGGACACCGCAGTAGCCTTGCCTGCATAAGCACCATCGATTAATGATAATGATGAGCTCTGGACTGGGAGAGAGGAGACGGTGTGAGAAAGGAAGGGAACGACGAGAAGAAGAAGTAAAAATAACAAGGGGGGGGGGGGGTGAGGTGGTGTGGGCCAGCTGTTAAGCAAGCAGCTGTGTTCTGTAGCCGAGCGCATGAACGAACAAACAAACATACAGACTGCAGGTGAAAAATGCAAGTAAGCACACTTACTCCGTTGGGGGGATAGGACGTCCAGCCCAGCTCCGCCTGAGTCTCTTTAGAATTCAGCAGCACCACTGCAGGAAATAAAGGGGGGGGGGGGGGGGGGGGGGGGGACACACAAACAGAAGCATAGAGGTCAGTTTTGGAAGGATTTAAGAGCCAGTCTGCATATATTTTCTCTCGTCAGTATAAATAACTTTGTCAACAGTGTGCCATGAGTGCATGTCAACAAAGCACGCTAAAGACTAACTCAGGCCTGTCAAAACCTGGCGTGGGTGAACGTGTCCTTTGATAAGTGCATTAATACCATCTGTTGAGGACTTAAGCTGGACAAAGAGCTTTCCATCATCCGCTGGCTTCGGCAGTAAAAACAGACCAGGGGCCGCAAGCAAAACACAACCGCGGAGCTTGCAAAACAAGTCGAAACAGTAACGGTACCCTCTGTTAGCTTTCAATTTGACAGGGAGCAGGCGTGAGCTTTGAGTCTGTTTTCAGGAGCATGGACAGGGAGCAAAAAGACAGATTGTGTCCATTTTCAGGACCATGGACAGGGAGCAAAAAGACAGATTGTGTCCGTTTTCAGGACCATGGACAGGGAGCAAAAAGACAGATTTGTGTCTATTTTCAGGACCATGGACAGGGAGCAAAAAGACAGATGTGTGTCTATTTTCAGGACCATGGACAGGGAGCAAAAAGACAGATTGTGTCCGTTTTCAGGACCATGGACAGGGAGCAAAAAGACAGATTGTGTCCGTTTTCAGGACCATGGACAGGGAGCAAAAAGACAGATTTGTGTCTATTTTCAGGACCATGGACAGGGAGCAAAAAGACAGATTGTGTCCTTTTCAGGACCATGGACAGGGAGCAAAAAGACAGATTGTGTCCTTTTCAGGACCATGGACAGGGAGCAAAAAGACAGATGTGTCTATTTTCAGGACCATGGACAGGGAGCAAAAAGACAGATTGTGTCCGTTTTCAGGACCATGGACAGGGAGCAAAAAGACAGATTTGTGTCTATTTTCAGGACCATGGACAGGGAGCAAAAAGACAGATTGTGTCCGTTTTCAGGACCATGGACAGGGAGCAAAAAGACAGATTGTGTCCTTTTCAGGACCATGGACAGGGAGCAAAAAGACAGATTGTGTCCGTTTTCAGGACCATGGACAGGGAGCAAAAAGACAGATTGTGTCCGTTTTCAGGACCATGGACAGGGAGCAAAAAGACAGATTGTGTCCGTTTTCAGGACCATGGACAGGGAGCAAAAAGACAGATTGTGTCCTTTTCAGGACCATGGACAGGGAGCAAAAATACAGATTGTGTCCTTTTCAGGACCATGGACAGGGAGCAAAAAGACAGATTGTGTCCTTTTCAGGACCATGGACAGGGAGCAAAAAGACAGATTGTGTCCTTTTCAGGACCATGGACAGGGAGCAAAAAGACAGATTGTGTCCGTTTTCAGGACCATGGACAGGGAGCAAAAAGACAGATTGTGTCCGTTTTCAGGACCATGGACAGGGAGCAAAAAGACAGATTGTGTCCGTTTTCAGGACCATGGACAGGGAGCAAAAAGACAGATTTGTGTCTATTTTCAGGACCATGGACAGGGAGCAAGAGGAAGTCGGTTTTCATAATTTTGTGACATTACATAGACAAGTGAATTATCTACATAATATAATAAAAACATTCAGTTATGTTGTAGTACTACTACTACTTCTACTTAAGTACAAGATCTGAATGCATCCACCACTGAAAAATGCATTGCAAATGATAACAGTAAGTACCGAGTACCTAAGCACCCTGTTCACACCAAACTAGGCATATCAACCAAGAAGCCACAGTTCAGCAGTCGGAGCGAGAATGGCCGTTGTTTCAAAGTCAGTAGTATACAGCGGGCGTACCTGAAAGTCTTCATCATCAGCACATTTATCCTAATCTAAAATGTAATATCAACATCTGTAGCGACATATGGTGAGCTGCATTACCGCCTCATGTTTTTAAAGGATTTTGCTGACATCAAAGTTACCCATGCTTTAAGATCGTCTGCTTAAAAAGACACACACACACACACACACACACACACACACACACACACACACACACACACACACACACACACACACACACACACACACACACACACACACACACACACACACACACACACACACACACACACACACACACACACACACACACACACACACACACACACACACACACACACACACACACACGAGGCTGTATGAGTCTGACAACCAGCCGAAACCTTTTTTTCCCAACACCCTGTGCAAAGACCCTTGAAAAGTGACACCTTCCCTCATGTACTTTAACTTTTGTTTTCTGCTTTGACTTTCAACCATGTGAGGAGCCTTGTGAGGTGCCATTACAAACAACCTGCGTGAGACAGTCTAGAGTAGACTCCTTGACAAGAAGCCATTTCTCCTAATCCTGAGCAATGCTGGCGTTCTTGAAAAAGACTTTGATTTCATACCGACCGCTACAAATACTTGGCCACATCGACATTAATAACCGGGCACATGGCCGCAAGGAGAAGAAACCTACGCAGCATGACTCATGCTGTAGGCCTTGAAAAAAAAAAGAAAAAAAAAAAAGAGCCTGTAACCTCACTGACTCATGCTCTGACAGGGAGGCTATGGACTCTGACACAACGATGTGCTGATGCACCCAAACGGGAGGGAAGATTTTTGATGTGTTACACTTGCACAGAGAAGCGAGTGTCGAAAACAAACCTGTCGATACATTGGATGAACTTTTCAAACAAAGCCGCGTTCTACTTTCAGCAAAAATAAACTGGGAAAACTATTTTCTTGGATGCGTTCTTTTACATCATTTTTTCATCCCGAGGCCACGGCTCCAGCCGCTCAGGGGAGGAATATTAATAACGTTACATAAACATTATTTTGAGATTCAAGAAAATTTGCTCTTCAGCGTCACCACAGTTTGGATGGCTAAATCCTTTAGCGGCCAATGAGAGGGAAGAGGGTCTTTTTTTGTTCTTCGTTTTCGGGCGTGAGACACAGGCACCTTGGCGTGACACGTGGGTGTAAGGAGGCCTCGCTGGACCATGAGAGGTCCTTTACTAAACACTTCACTTAAGTATTTTTGGGGTTAACACTGCCGGGTGCCCAAAGCATGTTCTGTGGTTCGCTGATAACATAGAGGCATTTGGAGGAGATTAGAGTGGGAGAGGCCAAGGGTGGTGGAGAGACGCTGAGAAAAGGCTGAGGGGGGAGGCGGAGGAGGGCGAAGAGAAGCAAGACAGAGAGCCAACTTGAAAGAGAGAAAAGACGAAAAATAAAAGTCGAGTTGACAAGAGAGAGACGGAGAAAAAAAAAAAAAAAAAAAAAAGGGCGAGAGAGAGAGGGGAGCACACAGTGCAAATAAATGAATACTCGGGGCAATACACAGAGGGATCAGTGTGCCTTAGTGAGCAGTCAGTCAGTCACAGAGAGAGACTCCGTGGACAATGTTGGCACTACGATCACACACTGAACACATAAGTCCTGTCATCACAGCCTAGTTAGACAGACTAATGGGCCTTTGGGGGGCACGGGGGGGGGGGGGGGGAATACAGAGAGAAAATAAAACCAAAGGAAGGGTCACTAAGAGAGAGAGAGGGGGGGGGGGGAGTAAGAGAAAGAACATGTGACAAAGAAACAAAAGCTCTCCCTCTCTGCAGCCCATGGCTCTGACTAATAGACGTGACACATGAGCTATAAACACCAAATTCAAAGCTTGTTTCATTAATAATTGGCCATCATTATACGGACAATGTGGATCTGTGAGCCAGGGTTTTTTTTAGGAATTTTTTTTTTTGTCCGTTTGGCCTCAGCCCAATTTAGGACAAGACGTGGCTGACTTTCATCACTAATAGATAACAGATGACAGACGATGCATAATGAGTACAAGACCACGGTCTACTTTCACATTAAATTGCGATCTTATGTAAAGAGAATATCAAAAGAAGAAGTGAACATCTAGACCCGCAATCACTCCTGACGTGCCAAGTTACCGCAGCAGTCTGATACGCACGTCTGTACGAGTCAACTAGTCGTAGTGTGCCGGAGGTGAGGATGGACGGGTCAAACAAGCACAAGACTTTCACCAAGGAGACCGCTGTTCTAGTCCTGTGTGAAACCAAGTCAACATTGACTTATTTGACCGTAGTCTTGTTATGGAACTTCTGGACTTTACAAACACCCGTTATGTAACAAACATAGTTATTTTACTTCACAAATGTACTTATTTTTAAACCAAACCTCAATGTTTTCCTGAGCCTAACCAAGTCAATGCACTGTGTAAGAAAACCTAAAAACTATGTCAACCTTTGTTGGAAATCTATTTTGAAAAGAGGAAAGTTGGCGTGCCCTCCATGAGTCCAGACTGAAGCTCGAGGGGAACCGAGAGCTTCACAGTGTGAAGCGCAGGGCAGCTGAACAAGGCCACGTGATGGCTTTGATGTAAAAATGAGAACATATGGGAGAGGATAAAAAAATATCAAAGAGCATGCTGAAAAGAGTAGACTATATAAAAAAAAAACTGAAAAAAAGAACTGGATCAATTACCACTAGAAAGCACAGAAACTGTCCCAGTAACTGAGAAAAGGCTATCTTGATGCCTTAAAATTCAAACCTTTCACTTTGGCAAACTCTCATAGTCTAGGAAGCACTCTGCTGGGAGAACAAGCATCCTAAAGCTGGCATACAAGAGCAACACCGAAAGAAACTTATTTTTCTTAAGAGTGGAAAACATCATCTGTGTTTTTCTCTTAGAAACGACTCCTTTATGGTTTTCAGGCTGCAGAATGCATAATGGGAAGAGTGAGTCTTTGACTTGAAAATGTCTATTTTTAAATCGAGTGTTGGTGCTGTGTGTGTGTCTGACTTCCTTCTTGTGTGTGAGGGCGCAGGAGGTGGAGTATTGTCTTCGTTTTGCATTGATGGGTCTCATCTAAAGTATATCTAAAAGTGTGAGCGTCCATTTCTACCTCCCTCCCTCCCTCCCTCGTCTCACCCACTGTCTCATCGTTCTCTGGTTCGTGTTATGTTCAGCCTTGCTTGATACACAAGGGTGGGGCACGGAGACAAAAAGGAGGACACTGAAGGAAGCGACTGCTTGACTCGGGTCAAGTATAGTGGTGGACGGCAGCACGAAGACATTTCATTCCGACTGCTAGAACTAAATGAGTCACTCCTGAACTGAGAGTAAAGGCAGACTTAGTGTACGACATCCTGTCACGGGCAAAGACATCCGTCTCTGCTGGAACGCGGCTCACTGATACACAATGTCGCACACAAGTATATCGCTACAAACACAGACGACTGAAATCCCCTCCCAGTGAGAGCGGCTTGGTCCGTAATTCGTCTTCGGGTTGGTTCTATAGCCTCCAGGCAGGATTAGCTCAGGCACTGGCTGTCCTCACAGAGACCTGCGGGGGCTACTCATCAGCCAGCCGACGTCAAGGCAGACCACAGGGGCTCAGGAGGCTCAACCTGCCCCGAAGACAGAGCACCAAGACGGGGATAAACCCAGGCCACTGATGCTCCACTAGGACAACCGTTGTCCAGCCATTATCCGTCTTATACAACAGGAGAGCGGAGGAGCAACGGAGACTTCAAGCGGCCTGGAGATAAGAATGACTGAGTGAGAAAGGAAGTATAAGACATAACAGGGACGGAACTCTGAGACTTTGGACTCCGATCAGATTAAGTCACAAAAAATTAGAGAATGGAGACTTGACTTTACATTTAAAACAAGACTTGAAAGTTAAAACATTAAAGTATCAAATAATAGCAAATAAGAGAGACAGTTACAGGCAGCCTTTGCAGAGCCATACAGCTAGAATATCCTTTGCATTAAAGGGACTTGATCGCACCTGCAGTGTGTGGAAACCACCATTAACACAGCTTTAATAAGAACATGTGTAATGAAGAGCTGAAGGACATGCATCCAGACTTTCAGTTTGCTGCTAAAGACATGCGACATGACTTGGTTTTGCCCTCAATGACCTGGGACTTGACCTTTCCCCAAACGAGAGACTTTGAGATCGAGTTTGATTTGTGGCAATGATTTCAGACTTGACCCCCGACAGCATGACTTCCGACTTTGCCTGGATTTGCCCTCAAGGACCTGAGCCTTGACTTGAGAGACTTCTTGACAGATTTGAGATTTGACTTGGATCTGTGTCAACAGACGTTGCCTCAGATTTATCTCAATGAAAGACTCAAGACTTGACTAGGATGCCTCAGTAATTAGAGACTGGCTTAGGAAGACTTGACACTTGATGGACCTGTCTATGTGACTTGAGTAGTGACTTGAGATGATGATGATGATGATGATGATGAAAGGACATCTAGGTAACTATCCAAGAGTGAAGAAAGAAGGGTTGAGGTCAGTTTAAAACTGCACGTAGCAAATGTAAAACACAGGTATGTCCACCTGTAGCAGAGATTTTCGGCATAGTGTTCTGATCCCCAAGGAGGGAGACTGGTTCTTCATTCCCCACTGCACTGAAATATGGAAGCAAGAGCACCCTCGAGGCTCACAGTCCTGCTCGAGGACACTAGAGCAGGGCGGGAACACGGGAGTTGGAGGGGCCCGAATCGCAAGCACTTCATATGAAAAACGATCTTCCCGTTTGCCGCACCACCCCGCTGCCCACGGACGTGGGAGGGAAGATGATGTATAGTTCGACAGAAGCAATACAGTAATGCTTCTGTAGGACAGATAAAAAAAGGATAAATGGATGGGGATATGAAGTGTCACATAAAAACACAAACAGGCACATAAAAGATAAATGCTGGGCATAAACGGACACAAACACACACACACAATTCAGGAACAAACAAACACCAGCTTCTTAGACAAATGGTGTCGGGGAACTCTTTGTCCCCGACACACACACACACACACACACACACACACAGAGAGAGAGAGAGCCAGCCAGTAATACCATAATAGCAGTTCCAACAGCAGAGCACATTAACTTCAAACTGGGCTCTCATTTTAACAGAGTCATTAAACTTTCAACTTGGGCAGTGCGACATACTGTAAAGAGACTGGGCTGTCAGCACTCTAAAGCCCGCCATGCAATTACTTACATGGTGCAAGACAATGGGGTTACCGGTTAAATGCTCTCACGTGTCCCTCATCTATACTCTATGCTAAAGTGAGCTGTCAGCGTAGACGCAGGGACGGCTACTCATGATCATTCAGTTAATGGATTCATTTGTTGATTTCAGGCGTTAATTGATAGTCTATTCAATTTGAGGAAGTGGTAAAAAAATGAATGAGCATTATAAGTTCCCAGAACCAAAGGGAACGCACTATAATAATGGGCTGGGGTTTTCAGCTTTGTGTGGAAGGTGTATAGTTTGAGCTGAGGATATTATATAAAAGGAGCTAATCCTCTCACAGCTTTACATGATGTGATAAAAGCCTGACAACAATGCTTGCAGGAGAAGCCAGTCTACTGATGTGACAACAGGTGTTTTATGTCAAAAACTTAGTTTTCTATTTTCAAAAAGAAGATTTTCTGTGACTATCTTACTGGGCTGAATGTTTCAACATCAGCAGCGTGAAGGAACAAGGTACATCAAGGCTGACTCTGCACGGAAGCAAAAGCACCAGGTGCTCTTACTGTACTACCTTGACGACGGCGACAACCATCATGAATTCAACCCTCGAGGCAAGGTAGAGTACGTCACATGGTACATAACGTCCACGTCCCTTTATGTCCCCAGCACGTCATTTCTCTTCCCAATCACTGTATCGCCTTATCCCCCCCCCCCTCTCTCTTCTCTCTACCTCTCCCGCAGCGTCGGTCTTGAATCTGAATGACCACCTGTTAAGACGAATCGCTTCCAGGAGGAATAAAGCGAGTGTGTGTATGCATGTTTGTGTGCGCTGGAGGGAATGAAAGAAAAGAGTCATTGAGTCAGAGGGACCGCGAAAGCGAGTGTCTGTTTAAGGAAGAAAAAAAGAAAAAAATGGTGGAGGAGGAAAAAGCTAAAATTCAGGCGGAGAGTGAGGACAGACAAAGAAAAGAGAACGACAGGTTGTGTTGCTGCTGGATAAACACACACCTGCGGGGCGTTTTTATTACAATATGTTGTTCACAAGCTCCACGGCGTAGATGTTTTTGTTTCCCAGACAGACACGGGAAGAGGAAGGTAGAATGATAGAAAAATTGGGGGCTGACGGAAGACGGAACAAACAAAAATAACGAGAGACGGAGAAAGAGATAAAGAGACCAGAGGCCAATGGAACTTATTTTCATTTGTAGGGTCTTGTAAGAGATTGTAATTGGTTGTCTGGATTGATAAAGTGAGAGCAGTGAGAGCGCTGTCAGGTCTTATTGTTGCCACAGAGGGGCTCCTCGGCACAGGCCTGAGAACAGCGCTTCACTGGAAAGCAGGCTGAAAGTCAAACATCTGTACATACACAGCAAATACTCAGAATAAATGAAAAGACAGATTTGGAAAGAGATGGAGCGATACATTAATGTCAGATTTAACTCTGAAGCAACTGCACTTATCAAAAGAGTGCGTCAGCTTACATTTAGGATGCAGAACTCCCCCAAAAAAAGAATAACCCTCTCCTCCGTGACTGTTGGCTCAGGCCGGAGAGCCACTTTAACCCTGTTTTTTAGAAAATGAAGGAGCTGTTTAAAGGAACGAGTGGACCATGCAAGCAGAACCTATTTAAAGGACGCACAGAGTGGTAAGAGAAGGAACAGTCACGGCACTAAAAGCCCCAAAAAAAAAAAAAAAGTGCTCGAAATAAAACGCTGGAATCTTTCCTGGGCAGAAATCAAGCGGGGGGGCGAAACATGTCGGTGAAAGAGACTCGCTGGTATATTAATAACAACTGAAGAGATGGACAACAGCGGGATGACGAAAGAGAGACTTAAGTAATAGACGAGGTGTGTCCACCACGCTGGAATGACTCAGCATCTCTGCTCTTTGGGTTCATGGCCTCGCTGCCAATAGAGACACAGGAGTCAGCAGGGCCGAGTGCTGCAATGAATACATCGGCTATGAATTATAAAATTGTGCTGCATCATCAAAACTTGCATATCTAAAGATGGTGACCGTTTGGGGACCATTCCAATAAACATTTTGGGTTAGCATGGAGAAATATTTGACTGCTGGGCCCTTTGGAGGGAAGGGAGGCACAGGAGGACCAGAACCAGGACTATCAGACTCTGCTACAGTTAAAATTAGTTTCCTATCAATACGCCGCTAGATGCCACGTAATCTTACACACTGTTCCTTTAAATAACCAAGAGGAAGAGGAACTGACAGTTGATTCTCATATCTTTGCTGCTTTATCATTTAAGGCGTTTAACCTGACACAAGTCCATTTCTAAAAAGAACAATTTGTGCGGCATCAGTAGATGCATGTGCTAGAGGCAGCGACGTGGAGCTCCATAGGGGCTTCATTCACTGAAAGCCTGTTCCAGGACGACATCCCACATAGCATGAAACAACCCGCCTGCAGCACTCGAATGGATTTTTAAGAGACACCGCTGCAGTATATGTTCAGTTTAAAGGCTTTGCACGGTGAGTACATCTGCCGCAGAAGAACCCCAGATGGTCTCCGAAGGGGAATTTTAACCCTTTATCACAGTCTGATAGCGAGAATGTAAATATCGATAACTTGTCAAAAAGTGCAACCTTGCTGCCTTGAAGTAAACAATTCTAAATATTTAATCAAAAGCATCTTAGAGACTTTTTCATTTTCATTCCACTGTACGACGAGGCCAATAAAAGAAAAGAGGCTTTTGGAAAATAAAAGCCTTCGAATTAAACTTAGTAAATAAAACAAAGGATGCTGAACTACTGCTACTCACTGTTCCCATGTAACACCCATTTAGCACGAGGACTTTTAAAAGAAGCAACCGTTTCCAGTTTGTGTGTGTTTATTGTGTAACAAGCATGACTTTGATTTCCTCTGGCTCTCATGCAACCGCATATCCATATGTCATGCTATGCATTGCCCTATTTAAGGACGTTAGGGCAAGAAGTGTGGCGCTCAGCGAGCCAGCTTTAAATGCGCTTGCATAATAGAGGCATCTCGCAGAGTTCATGGCTTCCCATGTTGGAGGAGGAGTGCACGTAGAAGCGGCATCTTACAGATTGTTACAGGCATGTCTGAGGGTTGGGAACGAGTTGAGGATGGAAACCCAGGAGGGATTTTTCGTGTGCAAACACGTGGACGGCTGCATCGGTACAGCCTGAATGCACAAAGCGGTTTTTTTTTGCACAACAAATAAAGAATGTTGCTTTATTCTGGCCCGCGCCAAATAAAAAATATCACGCTTGTTTGCCCGTAAATCAAAAAAGAAGAGAAAAAAGCTCTGGAAAAAACTAGACTGTAAATGTCACTGAAGACAGATTTAGTAGAGAGAAGCCAACTTCTCCCTCTTTTAATGACACTCGCAGACATAAACAGATAATTACATTCCCCTCGTGGCAGTGACGAGTTCCAACGTTAACCTTTTTAGGTGCGGAACACTGTTTCAAATGTCATTAAAACGCAGAGCGTGAAAAGCCAAAGTGGCACACACAAACATGCGCTTCCTCGGGTTAATATAGGCTGAATTTGTGCTTGCAGAATATAAGTGCACCTGCATCGGCATATGTCATGATCGCGCTCAAATCTTGGAATGCCAGCATTTATTGGATGTACATGTACGTGTGTGTATGTGTGTGTGTGTGTGTGTGCTGCCCGCCTGTGTCTTTAAATCCACACGTACGCTCTGAGCCCTGGTCTTCATTCTGGGAATGTCTCACTTGCGAGCCTTTCAGAGAACTGCTAAATAATACAAGTCCGTATCGTTGCACTGAGCCACTGCTTCCTCCATCCTCTCCCAGAGTCTCTCCTCGGTCCAGCCAGCCAGGCTACTGACAGGCTGCATTATTTAACTAGACACTCATTCAGGCCGCTATGTTGAATAGAGCCTGCCGGGGCCTTAAGAGTTTGGTGTCAGAGACAAAACATGACAGGGTGGAAAAAGAGAGAGGGAAGCAGTGTGTGTGACAAATAAAAGTAAAAAAAATAAAAATTTGGTTTGTCGTCGTCTCTTGCCAGGTTCATCCTTTAAAACCCCGCTCATCCTCTTTGTCCTCTCCCTTCTATACAACACTTACTGGAAGTGAACAACCCTCTATCCGGGGTTCAACGTGCAATGCTTTTTGAAATCTCTTCCTGAAACAAATTCCTTTATTTGTTCGCGGTTATCAAATAAGAAGAACATGACAGGCTGCGGTCATCAGTGTTGCCGTTTCCACTTATTTGCTTTCCAGAAACTTTACATGCCTTTAAAAAAAACTACATCCACGTTGCTCTCCAACGTGCAGCAAACTGAGCAATACCTAGTACAATACTACATATACAGTACATAGTTCAAATACATAGCTGTGCCGACATCCTCTAACAGCAGCTTTCCCCAAACTTGAATTCTGGGCACCAACTTTAAAAAAAAAAAATGCCAAACCATCGAGACCCAATTCAAAATTGGCTTCAACTATAAAGCTGACCCTAACAAAATCCCCTGCGGCCCACCAACCAGTCTTTGGTAATGACTGCTCTAAATGCCACCCAACTAAACTCCAGTTACAAGGACAATTGAAATGTTCGGTGGTCGGTACTGGGCATGTGCAGCTCTCAACGGAGATGAGAAAAGAAGCGAAACGGCTCGCTCATTAGCTACTTCACTCATCAGCTGCCGAAAACAAACAAAACAATGTGTTTGACTCTTTTGTAACACTTGCCCAATATGGCACTTTACTAGCCCCGACGTGGCATTTTACCTGGCCCTGCCAAGCAGGCTATCCTTATTGTTAAGCCTTGCATCTGTTCTCCAATTCCCTCCATTGTCCACTCACCTTTTCCCATTCTTTCTGCCCTCCTCTCTTTCCATTTCCCCTTCCTTGCTCCCTCCATCCCTCTGATCCATGAGTGAGGGATGAGAGGGGAGGGCAGAGCAGTTATAGAAGTGCAGAAGGTTTTATATATATATATATATTTTTTTTTTTTTTTGATCCCAAAATGTCAAAGGATGGTGTGACAGGTGTGTCGGATAGAAATGTATGACTTTTACCAACCTCACACTAACTGCACCAAAAACACAGACAACATGTCTTACGGTGCCGTTCACTCACTCACCTTTCTGAGGCTAGCCGTGTAAGATGGAACACGACGATGAGACTGAGAATAGATGGATAAGCTCCAATATATCTATATATGCAGGGTTTCTACTAAAACGTTGTCATCACGACACGCTGCTCTGAATAATCAATGCAAAGTGATGGTGTGATGCGTTCAATCCATCACCTGTCGCTACTAGGTTTAAATAATTACCTCACCTCATACATTCCCCCTAAAAGATGATGTATCACGGTTTGCTCTCCCTAAAGCTTATTACGCCTAATATTGCATTTCTTAGAATTGAATCATTTCCTCTGTTAAGCACAGGCGCTCTCTTTTTCCCAGGCTAGGCAGGGTTCCCCCAATAAAAAGTTTAGAAGGTAAAATAAAGTGAGCAGCTGCCGTGTAGACTGAGCAGGACACACAGGCAGATAGTAATGGTCAGTGTCTCTGAGCAGAGGTGTCCTTTACTGAAGGAGACACACTTCAGGTGAATAGGGTACAACATTTGTTTTTCAAAAAATGTATGTTCAAATATGCAAATGAGGCATTATCTTAAGTTTGAAATATAAAAACATTGCATAAAGCCAGGTTCAAAATGAGTGTTTCATTTTGTTGACATATTAGAGTCAAAGGTTTCTACAGAGGCACTTTTGGATATCTCATTGTATCACTCCATAAATCAGATAATACTGTGCATAGCCATTTACAAATCTATTTTTCCAGGTTTTTGGCAAAAACACGCTCAATAAATCAGGCTATGACTGATGTCTGAACAGACCCCTCTGTTAAAGTCTGAAAGAAGACGTATTATGGAAGCAAAATAGCCCAAAAGTGATTGAATTACTGTGATTGTTATTTGTGCCTCTGCCCCCCCCCCCCCCCCCTCCTCCTCAATCTGAAGCATTTAGCACCAGGATTGACTGCTTCCCTGCGCACATACACCGTGCTCACTGCGTATCATTGCCATGCTCTCAAACTCGTATCTTGTCTCACCCTCGTCCTCCCCTCCCCTCCCCTCCCGCCTTGAGCGGTAATGTAAAAGACATTTGCTTGTGTACGGGCAGGCCGCTGGGATGCCTTCCATCCTCCAACAGTCTCACATCAACTCATCTAAAAAAAATAAAAATAAAAATAACACTGTCTTACGGCCATGACAGCAGTGTAATGTTTTGAAAATGCAGCAGTTAAACTAGGTTAATACATATGCATTAGCCATCTGGTGAGGCTGTCAGTGAGAGCGGATTATTTCACATTCAAGAATGAGATGTTATGGGTTCGGGTTCAGCCCACTTAACTTTATGCTTAAACCTTGTGCATTTACATTTTTTAGGATGCGTGCTCCAGTGATGCAATGTTCCAAAGTACATAAAGAAACATGAATGCACATTAAAATAAAAAAAGATTCCGTAACAATAAATTGGAGTAAGACTCTCGGATTGCTTAAATCTAATGGACTCTTTGCTCCACAGAAACGTTTAAAAAGGCTCAGCTCACATCACTGAGGCCATGTTAATACATGTTAATGTCCCCAATGTAAGATGTAGGTTATCATGTTGCATTTGGCTTTTTTTATTTTTAATCCTTTCACCACCACAGAGAATACTCCATTCCCCTCAATTGTATTGGGTCTGACGGCAAACATACGGTACGTGTCAGAATCTCAGCAGATGAAACCAAAGTGGAAAGGCTCGATACCCACAGGGATAACAGACAATAACAGCTTTTTGTGATTTGGGTGAGCTAATCCTTTAAGCTTCAGAACAGTGCTAGATGCTCCTTTATGAATCCCAAACATACAACAATACAAGTCATATACTGACATATCTGCTGTGGGTGATTGTGTCACTACGTCCAGGCTACTGAAGGCTTTGAGCAGAGCTCTCTGGCTCTGGAGGTACATTAACCACTTCTTTGTCACTCAGTGACAGAATCCACAAAATAAAGTCAGCGCTCTGCCAGCTTCAGGGATCTACCAGCTCTCTCCTCTCTCATCGCCTTCTGTCGTTGTCTTTTTTTTTTTTTTTTTTTTTACCCAGAAGCCACCCCGTGTGTCTCATGGCTGCCCTCAGGCAGACACTCCTCACCCTGCCTCTCCTCTTTGATTCTCTCCGTGTTTCTCCTTGTCCTGTCTCCCCCCCCCCCCCCCTTCCTCCGCTTTACCTGGAGCGACACCGCCGCCTCACGTCACCCCCCTCCCCATCTATTCATCTTCACCCTCGCTTGCCATCATCCAAGTCGTGTCGGCGCCGCTCCCTGTGGACCCCGTACAGCCTTCTGCCCAGCTGCCCCCGCGGGCCCAGCGGCCATTATCCTCTGCATCGATCTCTGCAGCATCGATGAGCGATAGCGGCAAAGGACACAGAGGAGATAGAAAGAAAGAAGAGTGGATCGACGGAAAGCACAGATGAATGCGGCAAGTGGATTGAGGGGGGGGGGGGGGGGGGGGGGGTGGAGATGAAATGAGGTAAGTGATAGATAGTAAGGCGGATTGAGTGGAGAGAAGTAGGAAAATACGAGAGAGGTAAAAGGTGGAGGGAAGAGACGATGGAAGGAGGGAGGGATGGCGTTGTGGGACCATTCGTCAATGGCCAGCAGTGCGACTTTGGGGATCGATGGGGCCGACAGCCGATCAGTCAATAGGCTCCATAACTAGCTCAGCTAGGCAGGGAGAGAGGGGGGAGAGGGGGAGAGGACAAGACGGCTCGGTCATAGCAGTCAACAGGCCAGAAAAACAGACCGCCTGTCCGCTCTGACACAAGTCCAGAATAAATGGCACAAAAAACGGAGGAGGAGTGAAGGCTAAGAGGAATTGATAACATTCAGTGATTCAGAGACAAAGCCCTCTAAGCAGCTGTAGGAATAATAGAATAGTGTCCATCAGGAGCAGAGGACAAACCAGTGTGACGTAGTTATACAGCCACAAAGTTTGGAGAGGGGAGAGTTTGGAGGGGAATAGCTGATCACCCTATATACCAGATATTGTTCAAATTTCACAACGCCACTCAAATTGGCCACTCCCAAGTATGATCACGACTGTCCCTCAAACCTTAACGTGTGTGTCCAAACCTAAGCAAACCTTAATGACAGCGGTGTCCGATTAGAAACCGGCTTAAGAAGGTGACGGCATTGGATCTGAAAAGGCTTGAAAAATGCTTCCAATGGAAACAAGAAAGCCTTCCTGAACCATTCAGTCTAGCCCGACTTCTGTATGTGCCAACCAAAGAATCACCAGGATTGCAGAGATAACACGAACCAGAAACATAAAAGTGGGAAAGAACAGTGAGCCATAAGTTGAGTTCACCTGTTCATAAAGGGCGAATGAGAGGAGAGTTCTCCTAGTTCGCATTGTGCCTCAACCGGGTTGATATTCTTTAAGGAAAGGCCCGAGGTTTCTGCAGCAGAACAGTGCCATTCAGACAACCCCTTTAATGATCTGCCTGTGCAGCTGGCGATATTAGATTCATATCAGATGGGAGCTCATCAGCAAAATCGAGCCGGCTGCTCCACAAGAGACCTGCTGCAGTCACTCTGACACAAAGACACGACAAGAGGAAGAAAAGGGGACCTACGCAGAGCTGAAAGAAGGGAAGTGCCAGAATCTGTAGAAGCGCAGCAGCAAGCGATCACACACACACACACACACACACACACACACACGCACACACACCTTGGGAAGTCATGGTTATTAATTACCGAGCCGGGGTTTTAAATAAATAATGCAGAGTGGAGCGGTGGCAGTGCGCAGCGAGTGGTTAGAATGCCAGATTGTGCCAAAACAGCAGCAGCAGTCGGTAAGTAATTAATGAAATCAAAGAGCCGCTCTAATGAGAGACAAAGAGCACTTCCTTTACTGATGATGACCCCCCACCCTCTCACCCTCGGGTAAACAAGAACCCAATAGGGCAGAATGCAAAAACAGACGAGTGCACACAGATAGTTGCAAACACACACACGCATACGCAAATGAACGAAATCCTTCCAGTCCTGTGGGAGGGCACAGCCAGTTTATGCTCCTCATTTGTGCCACTACCCAGTCCTCCCCCCCCCCCCTCTCCTCCCACCAGCCATTATCCCATTTTATTCCACCGCAGCCAATTGTTTATTTGCTTATCGCCGCGCAGATAATAGAACAGAATTAATCTGCTAATTCCTCGGGTTTTTCTTCTTTTCAGCGGACTGATTCCGCTGTTTGTGTAAATGGGCAGAGTAGCAGGACTGGTTCTACCGACTGGAGGATTTAATTATCAGGGCTAATTACTTGTTTTCCTCTAACTGTTAACCACAGGGCCGCCACCGCCGCTACACTTCCATGGGCGCCAATGCCTGAGGCGGCCGCTTCATTCACTGGAGAGGACGGGGTGTAGAGAGAGCGCCGCGGGGAAACGTCTTTTCTCAGCTTGACATTTTATATCATCCTGTCGTGCGTCACAGTCGGGGTTTGTGACTTTGCTGTGAGAGCAGGTATTCTTTTGAGACAACAAAACTGCACATGAAAATATGTATGTGAACTATTATCATTCTGTTGACTATAGAATTGGACATTGGACACCGAGTTCTTTCAGTTTTCCCTTTAGCCAGTAGTAGCAGTGCTCCTTTGAATTTGTATAGTATATGACTAACTCATCCCTACTTGATTATATGCAAATGTAATTCAGAGGACAACTGGGTGTCTTCCTGGCGGTGCATTAGTACGGACGGGTTCATTTACAAATGAGTGGCCGGGTGGGGGGGGGGGGGGGGTGGGGGGGGGGGGGGGGGGGGGGGGGGGATGAGCATTGAAATCTAACCAATACCGTGTCCTCGAGACAGACGTGTAGTGAGCAAGAGAGGCAACATGTTGAGTGATAAAATGTGCAGATGGGGCTTTAGGTATTATAGAACGTCAATATGACAACTCAGCTCTGACTAATCATGCCGTTAATAAACACGCCATTACCTCAATAACAGCATTTTCATAATTACCACTGACTAATTGGGCCCAGATTTACAAAATAGCAAGGTTGGTTTTTTTTCCTCCAAAGTCTGTCATCTACAGAATTATGGGATCTTCAAAAGGAATATAGAAACCCCTATCCTACCTTTGCAGGTTATATTTAATGCGTTTTAATGGTCAACTTTTTACATTGAGAACATTATAGCTTGACCATGACGACGAAAGCTCCCCTATCCTTAAATGCTAAATGTCAAATTTTCTTTGCCGGCATTGGCAACATTGCAGTCAGCTTCAGCGTTCAGGAGGTTTTTATTTTCTGCAGAGGTCTCCTCCTCTCCAAAACAAACAGAACAGGTGAGTAAAACCTGTTAGAATCACTGTAGAGCAGTTTCACAGTAATACTCTGTGTTTCTCCGACGCTGGTCGGCGGACACAGGTGGCGAGCCGAGCTGCCGCTAATGTTTGCTCAGCTTGTTTCTCTGATGACTTACGATCCAGACGTTCGATGACTAAAGTCCTTCATCTGGTTAAAGTATAGAGGTAAAAAGGACCAAGATCTAAAAAGTGTATCGCAAAAATGTGGCTTGTAACTGGATGAAAAGTACATTTATGACAACCACAATGTTGGGGGATATGACGCCATTGACAGGTGACCAAATGAAACGGACCCCTCCCTTGATTAAAATGACGGATTTCTCTGGATTTGAAAACTGTTGGAAACATTTGGGATAATGTCAGTACAAAACTCAACTAAATAAAGATATAAACATAGCTGTTTGTAGACTATTCTAACCCAAACCGTGATCTTTCCCTAAACCCAACCAGGACATTTTCGTGCCTAAACATAACCAAAGCGCTGTCACATCATAACAGGGATTCCTCTATCAACAGTGATTGGTGGAGGACATTCTGGAGGGCATGGACAAACAAGACATGCTGTCGTTTAATTTTGAGGAACATTTTTGTCGCTTAACATCCAACACCACGTCTTGAGAGGTTGATTTTTGCCCTTCTGATCACAATAACGGAGATGTTTCAATGGAAGTGGTCAATGAACCCTGATCAGCCCTACATTTCTGCACCACTACATTGCAATCTCACACACACTCTTCCATAACTGACCCGACACACACGCAGCCCTTTCATGCCGATAGCTTCCTGCCCAGCAGTCGACTTGCTGACCCCTGCGGGTTAAAGGGTAAAGGTCATCTGGCTTGACCTCTACACCCGGACACCTTGTACGAAACAAACAGCCAGTGCAGAGCTCAAAAGGTCACATCCCCCGGAGGACTCGTCCTATCGAGCGAGGGGCTGCGTCGAAGCCGCCGGGCGGTGCAGGAACCAATCAGAGCCCCCGCAGCACCTTGTAGGGGGATTTAATCAGATGTATGTACGCCTCGTTTTACAACCAGAAAGCCTTCAGGCGTTTCGTACCCTCGTGTGCAAATCATAGATTGTGTATCGAGTGAGGCATTCGATCATGAGGTGCTTTTAGCCGCCGAATACAAAGGGTTTCGATATGCGGAGAAAAAACCAACACACTTTGGCCCCAATTATTGCGCGCGCACACACACACACACACACACACACACACAATTGGGTTAAACTTGCACTGCTCTGGACTCCAGGGAGCAGTCAGTTGTGTGAAGGAGGTCCTTCATCTGCCACAGACAGCTTATGGCCATGTTATAGACGACTAGAGCGAAAAGAACGGATGGTTGGAAGGTGGGAGATATCAAGGTAGGGGTGGGGGGTGGGGTGGGGGGGCACAGAGAGATAGGATGACAGAGGGTTGAGATGATGAGGTCAGAGCAGGGTCGTGATTCCATGACTGCCAGAGCCGCGCAGCGCGGCACACGGCATCGCGAATGAAATCTGTGTGTTCGCTCACCTGGCAATGAGAAACGGGTGGGGAGGTATAGGGCGGGGGGGGGGGGGGGGGGGGGATATATATATAGTAGGTGTGTGAGAAAGAAGTAAGAAGTGAAGTAAGGTGGAGGAGGACGGACACACAGAGACTGAGTGACAGAGGAAAGGAGGGAGGAAGACAATGAGAGGAAGCCTCATCTCCATACTCGGTGATAGCAGGCAGATTTGAATTTGGGGCCCGCCTCTCGCCGCCGCGCCCCTATAAATAGGGACGAGGAGCAAACACCGGGCAATTTCATCCACAACGCCAAACACAATGCCTGATTGAGGGCAAATTAAAATGCAAATGCAACACTTCCATTTTTCCAGATTTCACCTGCGAGATAAGCGAAGGACCTCTGTTCCTTTCATAAAGTGTCGGTGGGGGGGGGGGGGGTGTTTATGTGTGTGTGTGTATTTGTTTGTTTGGTTCGAAATGAGAGAGAGAGCGAAGGAGACGGGAGGGAGACTGGAGGTGAGGTTGAATAAACAGATTAGATTCAGTATTGTCCTCAGAGCTGCATTTCAACAGTCATGCCTTTCCTTCTGCCCTTGTCTGCTGGCAATTTCAACAGACCTTCTACAGACGTCAACATAATGAGAATTATACGAAAGAATAACACATTTTAAAAAATGGTAAATGGGATATTAGAAAACTATTTAAAAGCATAAAACTGCCACCGCTAAGATGCAACTTTTGGAAGCATTACGAGCCACTTTCACATTTTTAAAAGCCGGCATGAATCGGCTGGTGTGAGCACAAAGTGTTTAATGGTAAACTGATTCTGGTTCAGCCCGTTAATTGCTACTAAGCCACAGCTTCACCGTGGGATTTCAAACCCTTTCCAAGTCACGGGTCAGAAACCCATTCAACCGCCGCGGTCACATGGTCTCCGTGAGCAGAAGGTTAGCAGTTCAAGCCAAGCGCAGCGCAAATGTTGGCCGCAAAAGTGCTGCCCAGTGACCAATGGCGACACTGTTTGAATCATGACAGCGTCACAAAGAAGCCGCTTCCATTCGTCGGCCGGATACAGCGAGGTTTGAACCGTTCGGGGGGGGATGGAAGGGCAAGGGTGACGGAGAGCTAAGGGAGGAAAAGTGGACAGGAAATACGGGTGGAAATGAGAGCAGCCGCAACGACGAAGAGGAACACTAAATGATAGACGGGCAGATAGAGGAAGTAGAAAAGGAGAGCAGCTAAACCAAACAGCCTTTCCTTTGAGCCACTCTTTGACTAACTGAGCTGAATTTTTCATCAGCTTCCATTCTCAGGGGGGAGGGGGGGGGGCGGCTAAAAGCAAGCGTTCCCTTTACGCTTATGATGTATGTGTGTGTGTGTGTAGAGAGAGTGTGGAAAAAAAGAAGTGTGTAGGCATGTCACACGTGTCTGTTCTTTCCGCCTACATTAGGGTTCAGCATGGACGTTGCGATGTGCGCTTGATTACGTCATGCTACAACTTTTTTTGCTGCTTGACAGAAAAGGAAAACTTGCACTGTTGTCATTTTCTATGACTAATCCAGCATTTCCCATTAATTACCCCCCCCCCCCCCCCCCCCCCTCCCCCCTCTTTGACTGGCGTTTGTGTCGGCTTGGAAAGGCCCGGGGAGAAGGTCTTGATACACAGACCCTGTCTCACTTTCCATGCTTTGAGGGTGCGACTTTACCGTGTTGCCACAAATCACATCAATAGCCTAAAACCAATGTGTTTATGATTAAATTGGTTGGCAGAGCACACAGTTCTTCTCAGATCTAGCCAGTTCATTTTGCCTCGGTCCACCACTACGTGGCAGAAAAAAATCCATTACCGTGCAGCCCTGACACACATCTTCACAGACTCTCCGAATGTGCAAAAGAGAGAGAGAAGTGGAACTCAGTTTAACAAGGACATGCTAATATATTCACTATTAACTTTGACTCTCCGCTGTTGCGCATTTTCAAAGCTCTTGGCTGCTTTTCAGTCCCAGAGCAGACTTGGTGAGAAAAGAAGAAATGGTAAAAAGGGACAGCGAGCAACAAAGAAGGGGAAAGTTGAAATCTAGGGGAAAACTCAGGACTTCGCAGAAGAAAGGTTGAAACAGGATGTGTGGGGAGGTATGATTACATCATCATCTTATTTTATAATCTAAACTATTCAACTATTGATGTGGTGAGTTACTTTTTTGAAATGATTTCGCATGAGAGCGCATTTTCCACATTAAAGATTGTTACAACATGATCACAAGTTGGAATATTCAGCCAACAATCGCGTCTTTAAGAAACGGTTTCTCTCTGCAGCGACTCTCAAAACCGACGCTGGGAGGAAAGTAGCCCTCAGTCATCTCGGCCGGATGGATGGCGGCTTGTTCGTCGATTAACTCGGGGCCCTTTGTGGCGAGTCAGGCATCCGTGTGGTGGTGTCACTCTCCGTCATTATCAACATCCTCCGAAAAGTCTTACAAGGACACGAATAACGTGGAGAGCGCACACGTGTGGAGGTTGAAGGTTTTGCTGGAGAAGCTAAAGCGCTTGTCGTCAGCGCTGATAGTGGAGTGCCAGTGCTTACAGTCTGTGTGCTGCAGACAAATTCTTCAGCACGGAAAAACAATCACATTCTCCAAACTGGTTACCAATTTACATTCACATGCAAATCCGCGCAATCCCAACCGATGAATGGGCTTCATTGAGTGCTTTAGTGGCATTTAGTGATTTAGCGGCAGGCTCCTTCAAATGACCTTCCAGCAAAGTCCATTACTTTAACCACCCCCCCCCCCCCCATCACATCCAAACACACACACTCAAGACTTCTGAGAGGCAGGTAATTCGCCATTAAATCGAGCCACTCAATCCCTGAAACACTGCCAAGTTCAATTGTGCGAGCGAGTTCGATGGAGTACGAGAAGGCAGAAAGAGAATGAGAGAGAGAGGGAGAGACAGACAGATGGAAAGAGCAGTTGAGAGAGAGAGAGAGAGAGAGAGAGAGCGATGGTGTAAGTGAGAAAAAGGGCCGAGAGGGAGGACGGCGCTTTACTCCGCCACTTCCTGCACAAAAGCATCCCTTCCCATCTGCCCCGGAGAGAAGCGTCCCAGTCGACTCAGCCCCAAACCAGTCGGACCATCTGACCACTCCGGCGTTCACATCACCGCAGAGATATATCTGCACGGAGAGATTACACGCCTGCATGGACAGTAATGAATGCACACACAGTGTAATCCCCTCTGAATAGATGAGGGGGGAAAAAACACACGTACATAACTGGATGTGTTCACGTGCAAATTCAAGTGCAAAATCCAGATGTTTCAGTGAGTACACCAACAACAACAACACGCAACCACACAACAGAAAGATGCAGGGGAATTGCCTGCACCGCCATCAGCCTCTTAATAACCCTCGGTAACCCCATTAAAATCAATTCACCCATGGAAGGTGTACCCAACACACCCGCACAAACAGCGTTACGACGCACTAGCCGCACACAGCTAATGTGTTAAATGCGAGGGCAAACCAATTACAGCAACAACTCGCTCACACACACACACACACACACTGAGTGGAGCTGTAATAACCATAGCTGGTGTTTAGCTACAGGATAGATACTGGGAAAACCGTGGAATCATTTCAGAGCTTAAGCTGCAGAGGAAAAGAAAAGCTTTTCAATATTTCATATCTATCGCTCGTTTTTTTTCTTATGATTGCACGTCATATTTATGCCATGAGACCGGAATGGAATATGCACTTACACAGGTAATGTGTGTAATTAACAGCTCAACATGACATTGTACATCATGCACAGTGTGGCATGTACTTTTGGCCAAACCTGTGTAATGCAAGCCTGCACACGCATGAGACGGGGAGTAGGTTAGGCACTTTTTTTTCTTACGGAGGGGGTGACATGCAGCAAAGGGCAGTAAGGACTCTACTCTACCAGGTGAGCTACCTTTCATGCTACTGACGTTTAAAATCGCATTCATGTAAATGCCTCCACGTCAAGTGAGACAGACGCAGAAAGAAAGAGAAACGCAAGCAGATAAGGAGTGTGGCACTAAGAGAGCAGAGTAATACAATTAAAATGAACACTGAATGCAATCGCTCTGGTGGAAAAAGTCGCTGACAGCGCCAAACCTGCTGAGAATAAACACCAAACATCAATGGTTGAATCTCTTGTCTCTGATCAACCACATTTGAAACTGGAGGCGTTGGTTTCCATTAAACAAGCTCAACAGCTTCCAGACCACCAGAGAATCTCAAATCTGATCAGAGGATGCCCCAGTCAGAGCGGGTGCTTTAGGGTGCCAGAATGTGGATTAGACTTCCAGCTGAGGCGCACCATTTGGACTTGCAACAGTTGGTGAAGATTTATTGACGGGGGGGGTTTTTGTGTGCTCTTTTGGTGCTACAACTTGATTTGCATATTTTCTGAGCAAACAAAGCTTCTGAGGTCTTACTGTGGTGCCAAACGAGCAGGATTCACTTGCTTTGCTGAATCTGTGGCGTACTGCTTGAGGAACAATGTTTCCCTCCTGTGATATAGCATTGAGGATGATTGACGCTTTAGCGATGATGGTGCGTCGTGCGGGTTCAGAGTGACGGGACAAGTGAGTATTAACCTCATTGTGCACACAGCGCAGGGAGAATTTCCTTTGCTGCTCACACTGTTGACAATCACTGGCTATTCTCCTGAACGACTGATTCATCTAAAGCCGTGCTCTTTGATTGGCTGGCTGGACAACAAGACCAAATGCACTAACTGGATTCTGAGTTGAATAGTTTTCTGGTCGGCTTCCAGCTGCCTGACCGAAGGGCTTCCTGGCCGGGTGTCTTAGCGCTCGCTCGGTTGCCAGGTCACCGTGCTGGATGGCCGCTTGGTTAGCCGACTAGCTGATTGGCTGTTTCGGTGCACTGATTGGCTGGCGGACTAATTGACTTGCAAACAGGAAGGCAACATTTATAGCTGAGGGGGAAGCTGAGAAACAACAAGAGCAAGCTCCACCCAACTATCCTGCACTGATGACACTCCGATTGCAATCACGAACCAGACACACAAAGGAACAAATAACCCCCCCCACGTTCAGAAATACACTTATGGTTGCTACAACATGCAGAACAAGCAGCCGAGAGTGCGAACACACAAAGCCGACAGGAACGGCGTGCACATGTAAACAGAAACAAGTAGCAGACATTGGCTTACGCGGTTTGTTCTTACGACTCCTTTCTGCCCTCAGAAGCTTCAAAACATCAGTACCCTGTGGAGCTGTTGACCGTTAGTCGCGTTATGCAATGCTTTGTTTGTCTCACTCATGTGGACACGCATGCAAACACAAATGTTTTATGAGGAATAAAACGCACTCAACTCATTTTGTTGTACACACATGTGTTGCAGTGGGAAAGGCTGAATGTAAACTTCGCAGGGTACCTTTAACATTCAGGGAATATACGGTTTAGCATACAAATATTCCCAATATCTGCCTCCGTTCTTTATCTCATCTCTCCAATCTTCTGAAGACGTCACACACAGAGAGAGAGACAGCGAGAGCGAGAGAGAGACCCAGGATTCTCTGAGCTTCATCTCCTTTTCCCCCTTCCTAATTCGGACCTACCTCACACCGAGCAGAGTGAGCTCCATCCGTTCCCGCCCCACCACTTAGCCGGTTACAGCCTGTTCCGCTCTCCCTTGCACTTGTGATAAACTGAGCGGAGCAGGTCCCATGCTGTTATGTTAACTTCCCTTTCGACACTTGCCGCATTACATCCTCTGGCACCTAACAGAGCCTTCTCACTCCCCCGCCCCTCGCCGCCTGATAAAGTGAGAGGAGCAGGTCCCACGCTGGCGCATTAAACCTGCCTCACCCGCTCACCCCATTAGATCCGTCGCCATCTATAACGCGGCTCGCACTCGCGCTCCCTTGCCCTCGGCCCCAGTCGCTAACACCCTTTCATTACAGATACTCTTCTCTGCAGGGGGGGCTATCACTTCAAAGACACCCTGTGCTCCCTTTCCGTGTCTGTGTGGAGAGAGGGTGCAGATGACGGTAGGGGGGAGGGGGGGTGGTGGTAAAAGTGACTGAGCCGGAGCCGCGCGATTTATGTATTTATTCATCACCGAGGAAGCTGCGTATTAAAAGGTCGGGCAATTTTCCAGGTCATTGACCGAACCCACACAGTGAGGAAGCGTGGGGGGGGTAAAGAAAGAGAGAGAGAGAGAGAGAGAGAGACAGGGGCTAAGATGGCAAGCAGGTAAAGGCATATTGACACACATTCATACCTCACCTGTGTGTGTGTGTGTGTGTGTGTGTGTGTGTGCGCCGAGTTTGCCAAGCCCTCCTGCACACGCCGTTTGTTTGTGCACGAGAGGCGGAAAAATAAATAAAATATAATTACGTCTGCACACCGGCTGTGGTTAATGAGTTTGAAAGGTCAAACGCCTCTCGGAGAGATTAATGGGGTTTCCTGGGCACGGGGGTGACGGTTTACGAGGCCCGGCCGGACGCCTTTCCAACGTGACGGTCATTACCACAACGGAGCGGAGAGGGAGGGAGGGATTCACGGGCTGTGGGGCAGAGAACAGTGTCGCTCTGTCCACCTCATGTACGTGTGTCAATCATTCTTGTGCATGCTTGGTTATGTGCGTACAACCCCTGAGCCTTAGATAACAAAATTCCACTGGATATTTGATCTCATATGGATTGCAGGCGGCACAGTGTGGCTCTGAATAGATTTGACATAAAACGTATTCTCTACTACCATTGTCCAAATCTATAGTTTGACAAACTGCAACATATAACAGAAAAGAAGGCCAATTTATCATAAGAATAAATATAACGACAGGTTAAAGAATCCTCAACATCGAATCCCCTTTATTGATTGATACGACTTGGCGTGGTCATGCTTCAGGCTTATCTAATTTGTTGGTGATTAAAAAAAGTGTCTACTACAGGCTGCTGTGGGCATAGCAGACACATGTTGTACTGTGGTGCTTTCAGGTAGCGTGGGACACAAATTACAACACTCCACCAATTTTACACATAAAACCTTAATCCAGCAAAAACATTGCTGGATTACTCCTTTGATGAGACTATTTGGAAGCCAACGCTTGACCGTCAGATGTTGACGGCACCTGATTGCAACACATGTAGACAGAGTAGCCCGTGTTCAGTCCCTCCGTTTCATCTGAACGTGTGAACAAGTGCTGCAGCTTGATGACTGAGCAAAGTCAGTAAATTGCCAAAGTTTTCACAACCATTAGAGCAAGACTCTGGGGTGTTTCTAGAGGAGACTTAATGCAATTGTGCTCGAGTATGTGTGCAATGTTACATAAGACAGCTTTAGCAGTATGTATAGAAAATAATTAAACTTTCATCAACAACCCTACTGTGTCTATATTAGGAGGGGCTGAATATGGCAGAGAGTAACGCGAGAGGGGCATTGTAGCATTTAATCATGTGCAGCGAAGTAATGTGCAGTCTTTTTCTCCGCCTCTCCAGTTTCTCCTAAACCGGCGGACACGAAAAGCACATTAAGAGGCGGCGTTCACAGGTCAGCCGGCTTCAGCCAGAGCCAGCGAGGCGGACGGCGACACAGCAGAGCAAAGATGGCGGGGGGACGCTAATGGCAGAGGGATGGACTGAGCTCAGCTGCAGAGGTGTGTGTGTGTGTGTGTGTGTGTGTGTGTGTGTGTGTGTGTAGACGGTAAGAGAGCAAGACTGTTGGGAGAGCGTGCATGAATCTGTGAGTGCGAGTGCACGGCTACATATGTGGTTTCTCTGCTGCGCCTCGTGTTTCAACGAGATGAGAAGCCATCATCACTGTTACATGACTGGATCTGGACAACGTTGCCTCGGCTGCAGCCAATCACAAAAAGGTTCAAATGTTGTCGGACGACCTTGTGCCCAAGACCGCATCTCTCAGAGACCGTGGTAAACGTGTTGAATTGGGGAATTATCATACGCTAAATTAGACTGAACTCGTGGAAAAACAATAGCATTAATCTTCAGCTAGCGCCCCAAAATGACTGAGTACACGGTCCGTCATTCCAAAACCCCAATAGTCCAAATAATGTCCCATTGGACCAAAAAGCCTATTCCTCCAACAGCCCAAAATCAAATGCAGATCTTTCCAAAGGCCAATTGCTCCAAAAAAATACAAACTGCCCATGCAACAAACAGACGCACATGGGTGTAGATTATGCAAAATGATGTCATCGGACATCCAGATTCCCTAGAGGCAATGGTAATTGAGACGACAAAAAATTGTTTGCAATTATATCCCAAAAAAGGTGTTTCCAATCAGAATTCACACATTGTCTTAAAGACCATTTATAAAGTATGTTATTCTTCAAAGAAGCATGGGTAACTGCACATGTACAAGCTGTGCGAGTGTGCGTTTGCCTTTTTGTACATTCCAGGACCTCTGTCACCTCCGGGGCAGTGTAATGTGACCGCCTAAACCAGGCTCAATTGAGGCTGATGGTCTCTAAGCCAACATCTGAGAGGGAGAGGGAGGGCAACACATTTAACCTCTGCAAGAGCACTGCCTTTATACACACACACACGGTTACATTTCGTTTCCCAGCATTTTCCTCACAAAAGCCTCAATGCCGGTACTTGATTCAAAAGAAACTGATGCATCAGAGCGTGCACTGGTCAAAACTGCACAACGGCGAGCAAATTTGAGCCCAAATGGAGTCACACAGGGGGATTCGGTACTTGAAATTTGCAATAACAGATCCAGGATCAGTTGAGCAAAGACATAAGAAAAGCAGGACAAATGAAGAGTTTTCAGCTGTCATTGTATTTGACCAGTAGCTCCCGTGTGTCCGAGTCTTCTAAGTCCAAGCTTGCCTCAATAAATCTTTCCTCGTGGCTCTGTTTTTCAAACTTAAGCCAAAATGAGTGGGAGATTGGAAACCAAGGAAATGAAATGAAATGCTGGGAGTGTGATGGTGGTAGACTGACTGAGCTCCGTCGAGTTGTCAGTTCAATTCCCAGCGTGCCCGCCCACAACAAGCCTCGCATTAATGCAGTCAGTGTTTACTCTCAATGCAAAACAGAGCTGAGCAGAAATTTCTGCCAAGAGCTCGGCTCCAGCTCCGCACAAACACACACCAATGACATCCATCAACTTCAGACACCTCAGGACTGAGAAGCTTGCCAACAAATACTCCTCTAATCCATTAGTATCCCAACGAACGCAGCAAAGATGAATAATGTGTTTGAGGCATCCGTATGAAAATCGAGCAAAAAACACGTCTTAACTCCAGGATGCTGCTGGTGTGGGTGGTGGGGGACATTTGTGTTAAATATTTATTGAAATTTCTTCTTTCTTTTTTTGCATATAACCTTTGAAGAACCTTTAGAGAACAGTCCCTTGTGATAGTTACATAAAGCTATGGCATGACAGCACAAGCACTTTTTTCCTCTAATTTTTACATCGCCAACAATTATTCCAACTCATACGACCACAGAGGTCGTGTAGTTTCTAAAGCGTTTCCTAAACCGGTGGCAGGAGATCAATTCAGCTCCACAGCTAAACCTAACAGTCGTAGTTTTAAGCAAGTGGTGAACGGGTCGCAGATCATGGTTTGGGTTAAAATAAGTTCGTTACAAAACTTAAGATACCTAATGTAGATTAACTTGCGTACACAAGTTAAAATAACTACGTTGACTTTTGCTTTGACACAGGACACGAACAGCGGTCTCCTGGGTGAAAGTCCTGTGTTTGTTTGACCCAGCCATCCAACCCGACATTCCCCTTACGTGGACTTTCTTGCTCTTTAAACCACGTCACCTCACAAGTAACGCGCCTGTACAAACGACCTATGAGGTCGTTTTTTTTTTTTTTTTAAATGTAGGAATATAAAAAGGTCTGACAAGCTGAATACATAAACTGGATCACTAAGTAAACGGGATCAACTCCATTTGTAAAGCTGAACCATTAGACCAAATGACTAACCGACAAAATTAATCTGCACATTTATCGATGGTGAAAATAATCATTAGTTGCAGCCCTACTTTCTATGATTAAATGTGCGCATGTTCAGTGCCTCTAAATGACTAAAAACAATTTCCATTATCATGTAGTGTTTGATTAATCAGGTAATTGTTTCAGCTCAACCCAAGGTGACGTCTCCAAAACCAACAGCCATTCAATTCAATACAAAATAATAACAGAAGAAGAGCAGCAGGTCTTTCTATTTGAGAAGTGAATGTCGGACATTTTTACTTGACAAATAATATGAATGAACGTTAGTTTTATGCTCGAGCATTAACCTCTTTTTAAATTCGATTTTAGTGTCTCTCTCATTGCCACGGCACATTTTGAGCCTATGTTATCAGCTTCCTCTCCCGAGCTGAATTACTTTTTGCTGCTGCGATCATTTAATTACACAAATAAATAACATTTCATTCATTTCCATACAATTCACCATAACAACAACAAGTCGGTTAAGATGCAGCGAGCAGAGCGCAGTTCGTTTACACCGATTTAACTCTTCTCAAAGCTGCACAATGGTGCTTCTCAAAATAGACAAAAAGAGAAGGAAAAAAAAAAAGGCTGCAAGAGTCTGAGGTGGAAAAATTGGATGCGAGCAAAATGTGCACGAGTATGTGAAGAACACATCCGCACAGACGGCCGCTGAAGATGTTTCGGCACAGATCCATCAATAAAACCACCACACAAATGTGCAGTCCGTCAGCAATTTACCTTCATCTGTCACATGCAGCTGCGCAAAGCCGCTTCCTCACTGTCCAATATGGCTGAAACACCTGCTAACACCCCCCCTAGTCTTCCCTCCCACATGTGCACACACACTGCTCTTTCTCCCCCTCGCAAACATCCCTCCCACCCTTTCTGAAGGCTCATTCTTGCCGATCCAGCAGAAGCCCCGATGCTGTAGTAACGTCCTTACCCTGAACAAAATAAATCAGGTGACCCTATCGAGATCCAATAGACACGCACGCTCTCTCTCTCTGTCACACACACACACACACACCATATCAGCCTCAGTCAATGTGTTCCGGCGGAGTAGGAGGTAAACACAGATCTGGCTGAGCTTCTGCATTGACTTGTCAGAGGAACTCATGGTCTGTTTGATTACATGTAACATACAAGTGGCTGTGGAACAAAGCAGCGGTGGCAGCTTACAATTCCCTCGTCACCCGCTCCCTCCCACGCGCAGTTACACCCCTTCCAATTTCACTCCTGTCACTCCCTCATCCACCGCTCCTCCGCCTCTGCTTCACCTCAGCCTCCCTCTTTCCTCACCCCCTCGACCTGACACACCTCTTTCTCTTCTTCCCTCCCTCCGTTCATTAATTGATTAATATCCCCCGCGCACCTGAGCCTCTACCCCTTTCTCCTGAAAATGACAGCAGCCCCCCCCCCCCTCCCCTCCCCCAGGCCTCGACGGGAGAACGGCGCAGCGCTGCGCCTGCCGTCTTCACAAATCACTGGGACCTTTCACGCTCGCGGAGGTCGCGGTTCGTCTGATCCGACAGGTCCTTGCCAGCCGAAGATGGACCAGTGCATCGGGGCCCCGCCAGCGGGGCAGAAATAAGCCTGCATCCATCACAGACAATTAGTCCCAATTGATGCTTGGGAGGGTGGAGCGCTACTCCGCTGCCAATCTGGCAATTGCTGGTAAACCCCAAATTAGTCAGTCAGATTGCCGCTAAGTACTAATTTTCATTACTGATTCAGTAATCATATGATATAGGAGTGTGATTTAATAATGGATAGTCTCTTTAATTATGTTTTGTTCGAGTTAACAGCAAACAGAGGCTTTGTATCTCGCTGTAACAGGTTTTTAAAGTAGATGGCATATCATTGCAGAAATAGCAAGAACACTTAACAGTCCAGTGAAAGGGAACGTTTGAGCATGCATAGTTACATTAGAGATATCAATAAAATGCTTTGCATTTGATTGGACTGCTAAAAAGTGGGCTGGCTTAGAGTTTAGTGCTAGAGCTGCAAACACTCCTCCCTTGTTGCCAAGAGTTGCAGATTGATGGATGGATGTCATGCTATAACTGGTTTCAATCGATTGGTACGATGACATACTTCATATTTTGTTTTATGATTTTGATATATAAATACACAAAGAAATAAATTTTTTGTAATTTATTTGCGTACATTGTTAAATAGATGCACAAAATGTCCTGGGATGTGACCCAAAGGGGTTTAAAAAGTATTTTTCCACTTCATCTACAGTCTAAGTAAGCTTAAGGCCAGATGAGTTAAACCCATCTACAGATTGCCTCTGCCTCACCTTAAAACTAAAAAAAAAAAAAAAGGATTTTCAGGATTATTCTGCAAAACCCCAAATAAATCAATTAAATGGTTATGGAAACCAAAAGGCCTGGTTAAGCAAACGTTACTTGTAGCTCTGAAGGTTCGGACCGAACACAAGGCAGACCTGAGAGGTGGAGGCTTGAGAGTATAGTCCAGGGGTGTCAAAACTTCTTTCAAAGAGGGCCAGACTTGATAATGTGAAAATGCCCAAGGGCCAACAGTCCCTGCTGACATTATTTTAAACAATACAAGTAGCCTATACATACATTGTTGTTTAATCATTTTATTTTCAATGACAGCAAATAGCAATGTAACCAAATGTAAGCATTCATGTGTGAACACATCTCAACAACTAGTCTGCCTTTCTTTCACATCTTGAAAGTCAGATAACACAAAGAACGAGCCATCTAAAAGCTAATTACATAGAAACCGATCAATGTTCTCACCTCAAGACAATCTTAAATATGACTTAGTGAGGGTAATGAAAAGTTGTCTCACATTTAAGTTCAACACACATGAAACAGGCTAACGAAACAAATCAAGTTGTCTCTTAGTAACTGATGCTAGCTCTTCAGTGTTACGAGCCAGGCAAACATTAGCAAACTCTCTTCTTCTCGGGGCAATTATGTTTTCTGCTATTTTCATAACACAGTCTTTGATAAACTTTGTCATGTTTGTCATGTTTAGTAACTACCATGGCCACTTGGTAGCTTACTTTGATGATGTTTTCATGTGAAAAGGACCGCTGCTGTGAGGCCAAGTTATCTTGGAGTTGCTTCACTTTTCTAGCTCGGTCGCTCTGATAGCTTGTTGTAGCATTAGCATGTTTGGTCTCGTAGTGTCTCTTTACATTATATTCCTTAAACAAGGTAACAGTCTCATGACTAATGAGGCAGACAGTTGTTTCAGTTTTCGGTGAAAGCAATATTGCGATCTCCACCTCTCCTGGAAGCCGTGGCCCTCATTATCGACTTTACTTTTTTTACTTGCCGTAACAATTTCAAACAGCCAGACAGTTACAGAGTGGTGCTGCCACCATGAGGTAAAAAGAGGAATTGCATGTTGAATTTGTATGATTTATTCATTCCGTTTTGACTGTGCTGGCGGGCCATAAATAATGCATTTTAAGACAGAAGGTGCGGGCCATATAAAATCTGACCTCGGGCCGTGATTGGCCCGCGGGCCGGACTTTGGACATGCCTGGTATAGTCAATGAAAAGACTTGAGGTGACTTTTAAAAACACACACACCAACAGAGTCAATGGTTACGTTGTGACGGAATTAAAGCTGCAGTCTCAAAACATTGCACGGCCTTCCACCGACGGAAAACTTTACTTCTCGCTCTGCTGTGTAAGAGACTTCCTGCACTGACACGGGGCCTTGGCGGAGGAGTCCCTCTGTACTTTTAACCTTCAAGACAAGACGGACGCTGACAGAAACAGAAACGTACATGTATTTAACAGTGGCGCTATATTAGGAGTGGGCTTCTCAGCTTGTAGACCAGTCAGTGTGTTTCTGGCATGTTTCGTGGTGCGGACACGGGGACCTGAGAGGTTTTGAAGGCAGTGCTGCAGGTAAACAATAGGCCGAATGCCTGCCAAGAACACAGTGCGTTCTGACACGGCATCAAACAAAAAGCTCAGGGTGATCCCGCAGGTTAGGCCGACACTCAATCACTCCGCTGCTCCCCATCACTCTGCCTCTGTTGTTCTGTACCTAGCTCGTGCCCTCTCTCGGCTTGCTGCAGAATGGATGCATGCGGAGGGGAGGGAGGAGAGGGGGAAGTAAATGAGATCCCGATGAGATGCCAAGGTGTGTTAGCGGTGAGGTGTGGGGGAATGAGAAAAAGCGGCCTGAAGGAAGGGAGGGCGGGAGGGGCGAGTGGCTGGATTGACTGTGTGTGTGTGTGTGTGTGCGTGTGTGAGGGTGCCGGCGTGGGATAGCTTAGCTCCGGCTCTGCCTGCACGGAGAGGCGCCGGTCGTGTCTGTGTTTGCAAAGTCAGCTCAGGATGCATGTACATGGGAGGAGGAGAGGAAGAGGACAGGAAGGTGACATATGAGAGGACAGGAGAGTAGAACAAAGGAAAACAGGAAGCGCAAAGGAAAACACAAGTACAAGACAAGAATGCAGTCACGGGGAAACGCTGTTGGCACACGAGGAGAAATGAAACGAGAGCAAAGACAAACACGACATTTAAAGAAACTGTGACTAAAAGCCACTAAAGGGATTTGAATAAGAACAAGGACAGTCTGCAAAGTTCGTGAATAATGATCAAAGAGCAACATAAATACTGTAATATAACATAATAGGAGGTTTAAAAAGAAAACACAAAGAAGGGGAAGACTTGTGCACACGCTTCCTTTGTTAAAAACACAGCTCCCATGGCGTTTCACACATACACAGGCAGGTGAATCGCCTCATCCAATATGGATACAACAGAAGAGATTTTTTTTTTATTTATTTTTTTTTTTTTAAAGAGTAGGAATTCCCTCCAGTGTTTCCTCCATCTCCCAAATCTGCTCGAGCAGAAAAGAAGGATTCGCTGCCAATAGAAGCCTTCGGGAGCACATTGCTTTCACTGCAATTAATCTCCGTCACAACATCAATTAAACAAAAGCTAGCATCCAAATCTGGCTGCCCAGCATTCCAGGGATACAAATCAATCTGGCAAGGAGCGCTCGAGGGGGATAGTGTGCGTAAATGCAATATGTGTCTCCGTCTGTCCGCACGCACAAAAGGGGGCCCTTAAGTGGCAGCAAATGTCAAAGCCACTGCATGCGTTTCATGAGAGAGTTCACATCCGATCCGGAGTTGCGTGTGTGCCGCCAGTGCATTAATGTGTGTCAATGATGTATGGCTGTGAAGTGTGCCGCTCTGGACTATACGTGTATAGTGTACTGTATGGATCTAAAAAAATCCACTCAGCTATACCTTGCCAATAAAAGCCCCTCTTTAGAGAGAGAGAGAGAGAGAGAGCGAGAGAGAGAGAGAGCGAGAGAGAGAGAGAGAGAGAGCGAGAGAGCGAGAGAGGGCGAGAGAGCGAGCGAGAGAGAGAGCCTGGGGGTCTGAAGCCATTATGTTCTTTTCCACTTCAAAATCTCTGAACTGATTAAGAACCCTTCCATGGCTTCACCTGAGCCGGCCGGTTAGAAACACACACACACACTAGATGTGACATACTCTATGCTTTTTAGTTTCGACCAATACATGTTACATAGATCCACAGTATCTCGGCTGAAGGTATTTATCAGTGGAGACCCAGGCTGCAGGTAAACTGAGACCGCAGCAGCAGCTCCCTCACTCTCTGACACACTTCAGTGCAGCACGGGGGGCAATTAAACGAGCCAGCAATCCAAATCCGGATCATCAGCATTTAATCTCGATTAAAAAATATATATATATGTAAACCTCAGTGAATCGTATACACTCTTCTCCTGCATTACTGTTTCGATAATGAGTCTTTGTTTAGTGCTGACGGAAAGACAAGAAGAAAGTAACTTGAGAACAATAAAATGGCTGTTTTGTTAAGAGAAGAACTGTGCTGGAATATATAAAAGCAGAGTTGCATTCGGTGGGGATAAGCAGTGAGGCGGCAGCCTCGTAATGCATCCTGTCGTCCGTGGCCAGAGCATCAGTGACTGTCAAAGAGGAGCAAAAGACAAAGAAACCAGTTGCACAGAGATGCAATAAAAAATATCTAAGTCATTGTGACAACAGAGCGGGGATTTATTTATTTTTCTGGAGGAGCACGGTCGCCTGAAGGGAGCTGACTTTATACATGAGAAGCGGGATGTGGGAGCAGACAGTGGTCCTGCTGCGTGCCAACGGGGACAAGAGACTCCGTCTGTGTCTATAGAAACAAACCATTAAACAACTCATACAGTCATTTAGTTCACAATCCGCAACGCTGGAGTGGATGCTGTAAATCACAAACGATTGGGGTTTTTATTATATGCTATTGTACTTAAGTGTCTCTTTTTTTATTTATTTTTTTACAAGCAATTGAGTGACAAAACAAAAAGCTGACAATCTGAATAAACCCTATTTGTTGAGTTATTCAGGGGGACGCTTTGAGCATAAATGTGCCAGCTTCATGAGACGCGTCTCTCCACAACCTGCCATAAAAAAGATGTTCTCCTTCACGTGCGCGTCTGGTTTTAAAGCGATTTACAGGCAGTTTTAACTAAACTACTATCCGCGCCCTCATCAGCGGAACGACCTGCACCTGGTTCCGATCACAGGACAAACACCAAAACTATCTCCGCCGAGGACATCCGTCTGCCGATCAACGCTGTGGCGACCCGGTTTGGATACAAAACCAAAAAAACACACACATACCTTCCTCGGCGTGACAGTCTCCCTCAATGTTCAGCAATAATATCCAAATCATCGACACCAGCGTTTTACGGAGATCCATGTTTTTTCTGGCCAGTTCCGCGGGGCTCTTGTCATCTCTCTCCAGCCTGCGCGCGACGCACCGCAGCAGAGATGCACTCACGAGCGCTTCGAACGGAGCGGATTGCCGTCTGGGCAAATAGTGCGGGCGCTCCGGAGCCACGCGTCCTATTTGTTATCTCGGGGGAGGGTTTTGCAGACGTGATTGACACCGCGCGAGCGCAATGGCGGCGGGGTTGTCAGAGTCGGGGGTGGAGGGTGCACACGGGAAGGGTCGAACCTATCGTGGAGCTGCGACCTGAAATCTGCGCGTCAGGTGTTTCCCCGCTGTGGTCGTCAGAGTCCGACCCCTCAAGGAGTACTAACGGTCCTCTTATAGGACGCGGAGGGGGATCGGTAAATTAGGACGCATCACTCCGTCGGAGAGTTTAGAGTCCTGCGCTTGTTTTATCATCTAGAAGTGTGCGGTAAGGGTCTTAAAAGGGGGGTCCAGGTGGTCTTCAGTTTGTTTTCAATCAAGTGGTTTGCACTGAGGTCCAAAACAGAATTAAATAACACAGAAAATATATTTTGCACACCTTGGTTGAATCCAGTTAAACGCTGCTTTTCATTTTTGATGAGTTCCCAATTTTGTCAATTAAGTTAATTGTTGTTATTGTTTCTGTTGACAACATCCAACGAATCAGACTTCAAAGCCATTATTAGAGGTACAAAGTCCGACTAAGAAGGATGCAGTGATGATTGGCTATCCCTCAGGGACCTGACCCGGGAACAGTTATTTGTTTAATGGTTATTTTTAAAGGCACAAGTGGACCAATGCCAGACACCACAGCATTTATAGCAGAAGCTGTGGTTTGGCCATCCTTAGACAACTCAGTGCATATATACAAGACAATATACTAGACAAGAAGGACGCTCTGGGAGCGCAGACCTACGCCAAGGCCTTTATCTGCAAACATCATCATGCAGCACGACAACAGAACAAATGACACTCTAAAACAAAAGTGAAAATATAACATCTGCGTCAGTGTCCCCAAATCTGTAGCGCGAATACTTAAAAAGTCCCACTCGACATCTGCGTAATTGACATAGTTTAACACTCTTTTTCTTTCACACCTATAGTCCACAAATGGACTCGAGACAATTGTCTATAATGGAAATCCCCTCCCTCCTCTGGGGACTATTGATTTGATGCTATACTTAAAGTGAGGAGACGTGTTCATAGTGTTCGGCACCGAGCTAACATTATCGAGCTTTGCTACCTGGTTTGTTTGTGAATCTTCAGACGGCAGGAGAGCAAGAAGATGGGAAAAACCCTTGAGCAAGCTTCAAGGTTTTGCATCATTGTAACGCACAGACGGCACTTAAAGGTCCCTCGCTCGATGTCTGGTACAGCAAGTATGCACAAGAATGCAAGCAGTTTATTGCTGACTGACAAGCACGATGCACTTGGGTTGAATCTACAATCGGTTCAGTCTTTCCTGAAAGCTGATAAAAAAAATACCCAGCTCAGTGCACGACCAGCTCCTTTGATTGAACTAAGTTGCATTCAGAAATAAGTTCACATTCTTTTGCTTAAAGAACAATTCAGGCTAATTACTGTGTAATCATGTGTAATTACTGTATGTCCTCAAAAAAAAAGTCTTTGTATTGCGTGAAACAGACCTCGCTCTTTATGCACTCGGCTCTCTGTGTGAAACCTGAATGCAGAGTTTGGGTTCCATTTACTTTTAGTTCAAAGCTTAAAGCATGAGACTTCCTCAAAAACACAAACTGGCCGTAGAATTAATGATATCGAGTCTCCACTTGGCAGCTCCTCTGTATGTAACACCAGTGGTGTACAGTAACGAAGTAGAAATACTTCGTTACTGTACTTAAGTCGTTTTTTTGGATATCTGTACTTTACTTTACTATTCATATTTCTGTTGACTTTTACTTTTACTTCACTACATCTTGCAAAGAAAACTGATACTTTTACTCCGATACATTTCCCCTGAAACCTTCGTTACTCGCTACAAAATCAAATCTATCTTTAGAAACAAAATGAATCATGAGACCAGCGTCGGGGACTGTGGTGGAACAGAGACTGCAAGCAAGCAGGTTTGGTGAATCAGTGGTCCTAGCTTGTAAGTTAAACTCTCAAAGCCGCGGTGTTTTGATTCCCAGTGATGCCCAGGATGCTACATGCTATAGCTAGCGAGCGACTACACGAGTAGAATTCCACTCTACGATGACTGATTTCATGACGGAAGCAGAAATGGAAGCACCTGCTACTCCCGCAACAAACTACGGTGGTGACGAAGACCAACACCCGTGGATCGCTAGCGAGTTAGTGAGCTGAGGAAGTGTTGACAGTTGTGAGATTTTGTTGATTTGAGTCATCTTAGCTATAATCATTGCAGCACTAGTTGGCTAACGTTAGCTATAGCTAGCCACCACACCATAGGATTGACAGGAGCCGCGAGAGCGCAGCATTAGGGAAATCCTTCCCAGCTGTGCGCAAGCTGTCTGTGAAGCTGAACACACCTCTACCTGCCTCAGCGGCCTGTGAAAGACTATTTAGCATCGCAGGACTAGTCTTCAGCCCAAGAAGAGCGAGGCTGAATTCTCGCAATTTTGAAAACCAACTTCTTTTGAAGATGAACAGGACATTTTTCAGGTTCAAGTAATGACTGGGTTGTTACTTTCGGTGCTGCTTTAGTATTGATCATGTTTTGATATTTGAGTCATTTTGTGGATGATCAGATGGAGTTATGATGGTAGCAGTCGCCCAATTGCAGATTCAGCTTGAGCAAAACCTTTGCCTATTGTGTTCAAATCAGGCCCATAGGAGTTTACAAGGCAGGTGTCCTTTCTCACAACACTGACCTGATGCATCAAGTGGATATTTGTTGCTGAACAGAATATTATGCATTTGCCCTCTACATCCTCTAGTCGGAATGAGCATACTTATAAACACACTGTTACAACTCCTTCATAGTGTCATATTGCTTTTCGGAGAATTATGATGATAAGTTCATAGTAGATGCAAAAGTATACTTATGTACAATATATTATGTTGAACATTGTTGCTCCTGGATGGATCACAGCCAACCCAATTATTGTCAACACAGCTCCATGTCCTTGGTCATGGTGCCACAGCACTAAAAAGAATAAACTTCATAATTCTCAAAATTCTGACCCTTTGCTTTTTTATTAACAGCATTTACTTGTACTTTTACTTTCAATACTTAAGTACATTTAATATCAGAAAATTACTTTTGATACTTAAGTACAATAAATATCAGATACTTTAAGACTTTTACTCAAGTAGTATTCTAATAGGTGACTTTTACTTTTACTGGGGTCATTTTCCAGTAAGGTATCTTTACTTTGACTCAAGTATGGCTTTTGGGTACTTTATACACCACTGTGTAACACCAGCATCGACGATTTAGCTGCTTTTCAAACTTTAATGACGTGCTAATGAAAAGGCTGGTCAGCTCGTCCCGCTTTTCCTCTCAAGCGAGCCCCTGCTGCTGCCGGACATGAAATAGCTTTGTGACAAATGCAGTGAGTACTTTTACTCAAACTCACCCTCAAAGTGCAACAGTAGGAGCACGCGCAAAAAAACGCTGTAAACACTATACGCTCCACGATCAACGGTTAAGTCTCATTATCGCTGTCCGCCTCCTCTCCATCCCTGCTCTTTCTGCTCCACCACAGGCTCACACACACACACACACACACACACACACACACACACACACACACACACACACACACACACACACACACACACACGCACGCACACACTCACGCGCAGATTACGGGGCCATCAGTCTGACTGATCCTCCCCAGCAGGGGGGCTGGTAGCCTCGGCTCTGGGAGCTGATGAACATGATCATCTGTCCTCCTCTGTGGTCATTACTCACCAAGGACAGAGGCCAACAGCCCCCGCTCACTCACTCCGTGCTGCTCCCCTCACAGTCCATTACGCACTGCAACAGTCTCTCGGTCTCACGCCACATAAACGCCACTACCACATCTGCTCACAACATTTTTAAACATGTCAATTCTTATGGTCAAAGGATAAGGATGGTGTTTTTTTTTTACTGCTCAGCAGTTTTCTAAAACAGCTGGGCACTGTAGTTTTTACCAAACATGACTCAATCAGGACCAAATTGCTTATTTGCCAGGGACTATTTTAGACTGCGCATTAATACTCAGTAGTGAGTTCTTTTGGCAGCAGGACAGTAACAGTAAGAAAAACCTACAATGCCCACATGTATATTAATATAGTAATGTGTCAGCAGGTGCAACAGTGTGGGTCAACCTGGAAGTGTCCAGGGGAGGGGGGGGGGGCGTTGAAGCAGTAAATAGATGTCAATTCCAGCACAAGTCTCACACACATATATGTTCACGCAGCTCAGTTTTGCAGGTTCATTACCATGCGACAATTTCACGCTGATGCTCTCTGCTGGCCCCGCCCTCTCTGCTCCCCCTCCTCCTCACACATTAGAGGGAGAGAGGGAGAAGAGGCACTTGACCTTTTTGGTTGGCCGTTTCCCCGGTCATCCAAGCAGAACGACGGGGGAACAAAGAGATAATGGGAGGAGAGGTGTGTGTGTGAGCGCACGCACGAATACGGGCATGTCAGTGTACACACACTCTCAATCGCACAAGTGTGACTGTTTAAGAGTGCGTCCTCGCTAAGCTGGCTGAAATCAGAAAATTCTGATTGAAAAAACTACCTGAAATAAAGAGCGTTTTTTGTAAAGAACTCCGATCAGAAAGAAACATAAGCAAATAATGACCTTGTGTGGTAAGGAGAGGGACAGACCCGGGTACTCTGCTGAGTGTCAGCTGTTCTGGCAAGTCAAGGTGGCCTAAAGGGCTAACACGCGTACCATGTAAACCACAAAGGTCCCGGCTCGATTTCAGCTGGGGATCTTTGTTGCACTCTTCACATTTCGTACAAATAAATAAGGTAAAAATCTCCCAAGATTCCACTCCATCTCCACGATCCCCAACTGTGTACTGTTGGAGTAACATGTTGGAAAAGTCGTCGAACAAAGTAAACATGAATGGAGATAAATAACAGCTGTATTGTGTGTTTAGAAATGCTGACTTTTGAAATGAGTCAGATAGACACGACTGTTAGATTTAGGAAGCAGTTACTTTTTCCTTTTCTTTACAGACAGATGTGTTTCAGAGTGATCTGACTGACACCCAGGCCGGCACAATGACGCTGGTCAAACCCACGCCAGTGGTCTATCTGAATGGGTCGATGTGTGTCAGATGAACCCCTCCTCCCGACCGGGGCCGGACATGACGCGACTCGGCTTTAGATGAAAATTTGAACCCGATTTAAACGTAATTTAACCAAATGTCTTTTTTTTTCCAAAAGGAAAAAGATGGATGAGAAAGAGAGAAATAGAAAGTGTGAATGTGTGGCACTGGAGAGAAACTGTAGCTGGACTTTTATTTGTTGATCTTTGACTGTAATAAAGTGTAATTCTCTGGTTTATCAGGTACATGTACATAACTGCACTGCAGACTTTCTTGTGTGTTGGGCGGAGCTGTTTTATATGTCTGTATGAAAGGGGTTTTAGTGTGGACATGGTGCAAGTCACAATACCAAGAGGGTGAGCAGTTTCAGGGTTAACCCCCACTGCTGCCAGTCATTTCTTAACACCTCAGGGAGCAGGAGGAGTGAAGAGGGGCTGTGGTGGGAGGTGAAAAAAAGGGGAGGGGAGACGGAGGAGAGTTTATGGAGCGATGGAGGGAGGTGTTGGACAGAGCGGCTGTTTGATAACAGCAGCCGACAAGTCCCTGATGTATAGTACCATAGCTGTGTTATTCCCAGGACGGCACCCTGGGAACGCTGCCAAGTGAAAAGGTGTTAATGTGTCTTGGAGAGAGATATACGCCTACACACATATACGGTACACTCACACACACACACACACACACAGGGATGTCTTGCGTTAACACACACACACACACACGTAGCTGTGGTGACTATAAGAGATCCAGAGTGTTTTAAACGGGCGTCGCTCGTTGCTTTTGTTCGGATGGGTGCGTAGACAACCGTCGCTCCCTTCATGAGACGATTAGCTGCCCGGGCGTTAATCACGCCGCCATCTCGTAGCCAAATGAGATTACAGATAGATTTGAACAATATCTCCTTGACAGATTGTTTTTAATCGCCTTCATTAGTGTTTCTGTAATAGCCTATTTGTGATTTGTTAGTGGAATTATTGCGATCATGCTTTTCTTTTATTAATGCAAATGAGATAATAACCTTTACGTGTGGTTTGACTATGAATCAGAGTTTGGAGTGATCGCGGGACGTCACACTGAGAACATGAAGTGGAATGTAATTAGTCACAATGAGGCTTCAGCGAGGCGTCGTGGAGTCGCTTTTTTACCTTCACATCGGTGTCGTTTGAGAAGCAGGTCGCGCTGGGGTCCGGGCGGCTCGTCCGGGGGAGAAATGGGTAACGCAGCCCATGGGAGGACGACTGTCATTGGCTAATGAGTATACATGTTGCAATTAGTTCCGGGTACAAGAGTTTGCGGTGTCATCAAGGCCATTGGAAAGATTTGGGCTGCGGTCAAATGGTCGTTTCTGCTTAGGAAGGTTCCTAACTCAGTGAAATGACTATTAGAGCTGGTCAAATTCTTTAAATGATAAGGAAAGGTGCTTCAGTGCTTCCTTTCCTATCGCCTTTAGCATAGGGTACACTGGACCATCCTTTATGAAAGAAAAAGATAACGCTGTCCCACAATTCCTTGAGGCAGCAACATTTAAAGCGACGCACCATCCGGCCGCCAATAACATTCACTGGCGTTGTTTAATTGTACACTATGGATATTGAATTTCAATTGTACAGCATTGAGTTTGTAAGTTTGTATTTTGTGTAAATAAAGATAAACATCCATTGTATAAGTGCAGTCGGTTTGTCTTTACTTATGATTTCTCCGTCACATCTTTCCTTGACCTCATGCTGTTTTCCATCGAAGTCAAGTCAAAATGGTTCGGACAAGATATAGGACGTCTTTTTTTAATTCATTATTATTTGACAGCACCTTTGGAGTCGCATCTTTGACATGCGGTGGACTCAGTGGTGTGGAAGAAGTACGCAGATTCTTTACCTCAGTAAAAGTACCAATACAGTAATACTATATATAAAAGACAGAAAAAAATACTCCATTGCAAGTAAAAATCCTGCATTTAAAATCCTAATGAAGTAAGAGTACAGTAGTATTATAAGCAAAATGTACTATTACTACTATGATTTTTTAGATGGATCTATAGATGACATTAGACGATTGATAATACTGATGCAACAATGCGTACAGTATCATCTCACCGTTTCAGCTGGTCAAGGTGTAACTGGGTTATCTACTTTAGTTCAGTCCGATGGTTCACAAGATCCATTTTGGAGGTTGTAAGATGATTACAGGTGTCTTATCGTGGAGTTGATAGACACCACGATAAGACACCGCTTATTTTGTAAGCGGTCACAGGCCAATCAGGGTGGAAACCACTGGTTTAATCTTTAGAATGTTTATTTGAATGTAAAATTTGAATATGAAAAGTAGCTAGTAAATGTAGCACAATATTTACTTCTGGAATTTTGTGGCGTAGTATATAAGTAGAGTTAAATGGATATAGTCCCATTAAACTACAAACACCTGATATTTGTAGTTCTGTACAGTGCTTGCGTAAGTCTACGTTAAGTGACACCATATTTGTTATTTGGAAGCTCTAATCTTGAATGCACTGAATCAATTTCGAAGATTTCAGCATTTTATTTAAACCTTAAAATATTAATTTCAAAATATGGTTGATGAATAAGTATCTTAACTTACTTGAAGTCCCTTTTTCTCTAGACTTGGCTGGATGAAATTAATTGTCTTAAGAGTAGGTGGCACATATCACACTTTGGAAATAGACTCTTCAATTAGCAGGATCGCACTTCTCACGCACGCTGTGGCCAAAAAGAAAGGAATCTTGTGTAATTGAAGTGATGTTGCTTTTGAAGTGGAACTGTTTCCAGATGGATTTTTCTGACCTGACATTCTTTAGCTGAGCACTTTGGCAATTAGGATAACACGAAAGCACAGCGGAGGTTACATTTTTTCAATGCCAGTCTTACTCACACCATTCTTGGCAAACAAATCACCAGATTATATTGAGTATGACGTTATACTGAAAGGTATGAGGTCGCTTTTGACAGAAAAGATAAAAAAAACATGTTAAACAAATTCCTGCTCTGTTGTCACTGAGCAACTCTTTGCTCTGTGAAACTCATCTTTAAATGTTATTACCAGAGGGTGAAAAGAGAGAGCAGAACGACGGAAGACCAGGAGGGAAGATGGACACCAAGAAAGAAAAAGGTGTGGAGTAAAATGTAAATGTTTAAAAGGGAGCATGAGAAAAAGAGGGACGTTGAGGTAGAAAGGAGGACACAGTGAAATCAGGGCCAAGCCAACTGTCAAGTAGCCGTGTGGCAGTTTGCAGATAAGGCCCATGACTGAGTAATCAGGAATATACAGTGTGATCCGCTGCTCGCCGACACATTCCCGGATATGACAACATGCCCGGCGGCCTCATTTCTCTGCCACAGCAGGCCCGGGTCTGAGGCGACCCACTCGGCAGGAACTGAATCTGATATCGCTTTTTCCAAAAGGATTGTTATTCCGGCCGCCGCTGCCACTGCGCCGGTATTTTTTAAATATCAACACAGATAGCGCAAAGCTATCGTGACTTCAGATAAAGTTCAATTATGCAGTTTACACAAACGGCCTCGGTTCGTATGGAGTGTTCGTATGGTGTGTGTGTCTGTTCCTCTTTAGCAGGACGATCCTTTTATATTTAAATATGTGTGTGAGTGTGTGTGTGGTAGTCCGGGGCGGTTTATCAGACACTGAATACACTCTGTGCAGGTGATGGGGAGATTAGGGAACACGACTGTTTCCAATTTTTAGAGCCGACTTCAGACAGCCAGGGAAATGGAACAACTGTGACTTCTCTTGCTTCTTCCTCACCTCTATTTTCACTCCTTTAACCACCTTCTTTTTTTTTTTTTTTTTTGCTTCCTTTCCCTCCTCTCCTACATCAACATACCCTTCCTCCTCTTACTCATTTCAGTCTTCCTCTCGCGTCTTCTTTTCCTCTTTCTACCTGGCTGCTCCACGTTTTGCTGTCGTCTCAATCTATCTCTTGTAGTCACAATTCTGTTGCAGTGACATTGAATGCACAACGATGACTCTCTTTTCTGCTCTTTACTACGACTAAAAAACCGTATGACACAGTCGTGTGTTTTATAGATTCAGAGTTCTGGAAGATTAGAAAGTTAAAGGCAGAATGAGAAATATGCTTACATTTTTATATTTAAAATAAATGAATAAAACATATTTATGTTTATAATTGTGTGTACGGGTAAAGAAAATAAAAATAAAAGAAACAAAAATGACAATATTCATAATAAAAGCAATCCATATATTTCTTTTAATAATAATAAATAACTAGATGGTAATAATGAAGAATTAATAGTTTAATATTTAGAAATGCCAGCTATTGTAGTACGGCATGTGCTTCTGGACTAAAGTCTCACCAACAAAAATAGAAAAGCAAAAAAAAGATCCATCCATCCATCCATTTTCCACCGCTTATCCGGGGTCGGGTCGCGGTGGCAGCAGGGCAAGCAGGCCGACCCAGACCTCCCAGACCTCCCTCTTTTTTAAGACCTCCCTCTTAAAAAAAGATGTTTAAGGAAAACCTCTAGAGAAAGAAAAAGCTGCAGCGTGTTTCATCTTTACAGCAGAACAGCGGTGGGCCATGTTAGCAAATGTACCAAAAGTATGAACTATCAACACAGCTACACATGCAAACCAACTCTGCCGGCTCCAGCTGAGAAAATAAAGCACAGCGCGGTCGGTCGGTGCTGCAGCAGACAGAGACCCGAGGCATCACATTGTGTTCCTAATAACTGGAGTGATCCCAGCAGCCGCGAGCCACGTTTACGGGCTTTGTGCATTTCTTTTCTCCTCGTGGAGGAAAGGTGAGAGAAAAAAAAGGGCATAAAAAAATCAATTGAGTCAAGTATGAGGGAATAGAAAGAGAGAGAAAGGAAGAGAGAGAGAGAGAAAAAGCGGTGCACTGAGAGTGAAAAATGTGTTGGTTTGTCAGCGTGGGCTGGACGTCTCAGGAGACGCTGTTGGGAATTCATCACCACAGAAATTATATGGCAGTGGTATCCCTCTTTCCTCCGTCAGTGTGTGTGTGTGTGTGTGTGTGGCTAAACTTGTGCCCATCTACGTGCATCATAGGTCATCTCATGATTTTGTGTTCAAAAACTCGTTAGCATATGGACCAAGTCACACATGGTTACCTCCGAGCCTGCGCTGCACTATGAAAGTCATTACACTATTGACCGTTTAACCTTTTATATCAGCTATGAAGAGCATCACTGATGGACGTGGGACGTGTGCGTAGATAAATGCTTTTGTTGTTTGGTTTTGTACATCAAGGTTTGAACTCTATTACCAGATATCTTTATGTTAGTTAAAGGGGAGATATCATGCTCATTTTCAGGACTGTATTCTGGGTTTCTAACTACCGCCTTGCTGTTGTAAGCTTCCGCCAACCAGTCAAGTTGCAGTTTACGTCCATATTTGTCCAAAATGTCATCACTTCATCATTTAATACTATTTAACATGTGTGTAAAAATGTGTTTTGTTAGGTCAGTTAATCCTTAAATCCACATTTTAGGAAATTCTTTCAAATGTCATGTTTTTTGGCACTTTTTTTAGTCCCATTATATTGGAGAGAAGACAGACATCTCTCAGGCTGATATCTCCGACACTAGACGCCTCCCACCGAAACAATGTAGATTGATAAATACCTGCAGTGGCATGTGCGGCACACTGTAATTAAGCAGCTACCTAATACAGGCCACAGGGTGTGTAAATTAGATTACAGCTACGCAAATCAAAGGTAGTTTAATAATATCTCCTCTGCAGCAACTAAGATAACTTTCTGCTCACTGTAGTCATAGCGACATGACAGAAGATATCACACTCCTGCTGCTCCTCATAATGAGCATCAGTGGAAAATAATGCTCACGCCACAAAGAGCTGCTTGCACATCAGAGGGAAGGTAAATAAAGCACATTTTAGGAAAACGGTGAGAGATGATGTGATTGCAATTATATTGGAAGAGTTCAAATATTAAAATATACAGACGGTATTCAAAAAAACAGAAAATGAAAAAAAAATATATAAGGAATGAGATTTGACTGGAGGGCGTCCTCAGGGGTCCAGCAGTGGCTGTATAGCTGGCAGACACGAGGTTACTGAGAGGACAATAAAGAGAGAAATATGCGTGGCTATGAGAAGAGAAAGAGACGGCCATGCAGCCAGACTCCTGCATAGAAGTGAGGCGTTATAGAGGTCTGAGACCAGGGTCAAACTGCTTCTATCACCTCTATTACTCCCTTGGTGCAGGACGATGAGCACTTGAAATTGCACTAAGATTGGATCTTTTAGAAAAATGAATATGAATATAAGGGTTGCAGGCCGGCAACAACACCGGCCCATTTACAGCACAAACCAATCCCATATCAATACAATGCCATAGATTGGGCTGCAGCGAGAACGGAGGCGTTTTTCGCCGTTATCTCGAAGCTTAACAGACGGCAGATCTTCTTCTCTCTCTTTTTCCGGCCACTCTCAGAGAGAGAATCACCAGAGGTGGATTGCAGTTGATAGCTCGGTGCAGAAAAGAGCCTCTGTGGGTTGCATACGGAATCTCTGTCTGCAGGTATGTGAGCGTTTCCTTCACATAACTCAAGAACTGATCTACTTCACACTTGGCGGATGCATTGTTGGGGACTCAAGGACCTGCAGTGTTGGTGCAATGTGGACATGTGACACATTGAGTATCAATTAACTTTCAAGAAACAAGCGAAGAGCGCTCTGTGCAGCGGAGGGGGGCGGGGCTTCAGGGCTCTGCAGACTGAGTGGAGCATGTCGTCTGCAGCGGGCCTTTACAGGCGGCGCCTCATTGACTGCACTTCACTTTTTCCTGCATGATGCTGGATATACTAACATCACAACTGAACTCTTCTTCACTGAGTCGATGAGTGGCCGTGGGAAAAATCGCCCTGCTCTGAACGTCCACGAATACCGAATGGCCACACCCTCCCACAGGGTACGCCCCCCCCCCCCAACAAGGCGGCAAGCAGCAATACAAGGAGCCAAGCAATCAGCCTGTTCAGAACGGCCACGCGCTTTTCTACAACAGTTTGGATAGTCTTTCTGAAAATGATGCCTCAGCATATGTGCAGAAAAATAATAAAGCAATTTGAACTGTGAACTTTTTTAACATAAATAACTGCTCACAGAGGACTTCATCTGCCACTTCAGCAAACAGCTGCCATGCACGTCATGTTTAGGTCTGTCAATCCTCAAAAGGAAGTTGTTGAACCATAATGCATTGCTGTATTGACATTAGCCGACAACTTCCAATAAGCGCGGCTACTTGGCGCTTTGCTTTATTTACAAGTGCGGGGACAAGAAGGTGAGTCAACGTCCTTCAACTCATCTCCAGACGTCTCCGACGTGTGCTGACGGCGCTCAATTTTGCAAAGACAACAGCGCTATTTGCATAATTGATTACACCTGCAGCCTGTGGAGCAAGGTACAAGCGGGGCCAAAGGATGAGGAGCTAAGCACATGCAAATCCAAAGCAGAATATTCATGCTTCCCGATTGCGGTCCCTCTCTCCGGGATTTCTCAAGGCGTGTGAATGAAAAATTGTTCCTCAAACTTTGGTTGAACTTTCTTTACCCTCCGTTGGCATTAAATATGTAGAGCTGTGTTGCATAGAGCTAAGTGTGGACACAGAGTAATGAGACGTCTTTTCCATAGCAGTTTTTTATGAGCCGGCTAATTTTTGGCAAATTGTTTTTGTTTATATTTGCTTGTGTGACATGTGCTTCCACCTGCCTGTGTTTTTTTTTGTTATGTGGTTCCAAGATTATATTTGTGTTTGAGGCGTGTACATGACTGCGTGTTCATAATATGCATGTCAGTGCATGTAAAGGTTTTCCCGGGCTTTAAAAAAAACCTGCTTATATGCACTCATTTTGGTGGGAAAAGGGTATTAATCTGACCCCTGGAGCGTACGTTTTTTTTAAACATTTGCATTACCATATTTCTGTTCACATCTAGACATGAGGGACATAAAAACTCATTACAAACTGGGATTTTTGTTGTATGCGTTTTGCATACAGAGCACGACCTTGGATGTTCTTTTTCTTTGGCATCCTTACATCTGCGGTCTTGTGCTGGTGTGTTGATTGTGTGTGTGTGTGTGTGTGTGTGTGTGTGTGTGTACCTGGTCGTCATCGATTTTACCAGGTGCTTGTCATTGTGTTGTGCTTTTGTATTAAAGCACCGCAGTGCAGCTCGTGTGTTCTGGCATTGGATTCCCGGGCTCTACTGGTAACAGATCAATATAAGACAGGAGAGGAGAGGAAAAACCATCACATATTAGAAAAAACCCAGCAGCCCGCAAATCTAGGCCCTCTTCAGGATGGGACGAAATGCGTGACACCAGCAGTGTGTCAGATCAAAGTTAATCTCTACCAAACCCTTGCTTTTTGGAGGATGAATACCGAGCTTACCTTACCATCTACCGCTGGTCTACATCCTAATTATGTAAATTACACGGAAAAAGCTCTTTTTTTTTTTTTTGGGAGCTGTCTGATCGTTCCATGAAGGATGCTATCCCTCACTTTGGGACCCCATAAGCATAAAACACCCTGTAATTACTCTCCAAAGACACTGCGCCGATCTATAAACACAGCGATTTGTACGTGATTGGCTTCATTCATGGTGCGTCGCCAGTGCCTCTCAAATCACGGCCACATTGTGTTCCTCAGAAGAAGAGTGCATCCTCCAGTCTTTTGGGCCGAGGAGAGTGAAACACGAGGGCAGGCAACAAGAGACGACCACTCAGTCAATGTCCAGCACTGAAGTATTATGAAATGCTATATCCACAGTTAGTTACATGAAGCTCCCCGTGAGGGAGTCATTCAAATGTTTTGGTTTGCTCATTTATTTCTTAGGAAAAGAGCAAATATATCCCAAATGTTTAATGATTCCTTTACGTATTCCAGGTGATCTAATTGTTTCTCGTAATGAATTTATGTTTGTATAGATATTTATTATGAGTTTTTTTTATGTAACAAATCATCAGTAGCCTTTGTTGTCCAATAAATCAGGTGGAACTATAGAAGTACACGTTAAATCTGGATGCAAAGCAGGAATAATATCATTTGAATATGTATTTATAATGAACTCTTTCAATCCAACCTTCCACCCACTGCTGCCATATACAAATATCAAAAGAATATGATCTAATGATTCCTCACACACACACACACACACACACTTCTACAGTACGTGTGCATGTTTCCGCTGAAGCTCTGAAGAGCAAATATAAAGTTAAGCCTGTGAAGGGAGAAGAAATGACGTCACCTGAGGACAGCTCCTTGGAACAAAACCAGGCCGACTGAGTGTCCAGCCCACCGCACATCCCACCTGCCCCGTGGGCTGGTCGCCTTTATAGACCGCACGCACACACACACACACGCACACACACACACACACACACAGCCGCAAACACACTCATGCAGCCTCACTCGCAGCCTGCCTCTCTATCACATTACTCTTCCTCCCACGGGGGCCGAACCATGAATCTTCATTCTCAGAGATACGGACAAAGACGGAGGACGGCATCGAGGCTACACAACTACTGCACTGAGTCAGGGCTTGTAATGTGATTTGTCACTCCCTCTGCTCTCCCTCTGATGTGATTACGGGACGGGCTTTTGGGGGGGGGGGCCGGCCGTGTCAGATGAGATGGTGGCCTCCGATAGGAGAAGCAGAGCCGAAACCAGGAAGTGCTTGGCTTCGCCTGGGATCTGTCACTCCGGACCCCGAGGATACCGGACACGAGGACACGACGACGACCGCGGTCTGATTTGAATTGAATGGGCTTGACAGCGTTTGCTGCTCTCTCTTACACACAAAGACTGCCAACCAAACATAAATCTGTCTGCATCAGATACCCTGTTGTATTATCTCAGTGTCACACACAACATCTATTACTTTGTGTGTGTTCACAGGGTGTGTGTCTCTTTTACAGTTGTCCTGCTAGGCCTCTCAGCGTCGACCCTTTTATCAGCATCTTCCCACACTTTAATTTGGACTTTTGGTTCAGTTTGGAAATCCTGCACGATATTGGACAAAAACTGACATTGCAAAACTTTTTTTCTCTAACACATATTGCGTTATTACAAAATAAGGGATTTTTTTTACCAGATGACGACAAAGTACCTGTTTTAAGATGAAAAAATCTAGTGCATTTTGAGAGCAAAATTAAGAGGCTCGATAGGAAGAACTTTGTGTGCTCCTGTAAACAATGGTGATGACATGGTATGTGTGGGGCCGGGTGGTTTGCCGACACTGCCGCAAAACCCTGGCACTGAGGAGAGCCCGCCGAGGGCAAGATTGTGAAGCACAGGCACTGAGGAAATGTCCACGGTGAGGGCCACGATGCTGAAACGATATACTGCGCAGCCCTTATTCTGATCCAGGACCTCGGCTCTCTGAGGGAACGCCACCTGGACGGAGGTATTCTGAATCCAAGGGGTACACAAGAAGAGTATTCCTGGAGGCTATTAGACTCTTAAATTGTGCCCTTGGGGCACTTTAAGGTTTTTTGCTTATCTTTTATATCTATGGTATTTTATGTACAGTATATGCCATGTTGTCGAGGCAGGTTCCTAACAATTTTTTCTTTAATGGCAATAGAGTTGACTCAACGCAATACTGTAATAAAAAGTTTAAAGGAACTCCACACCATAAACTATTACTAATGGCAAATTCATTTGTTCTAATTGGTTTAACTCAAAAACAGGATTACACTTCATGTGACCCATGAACAGAGCCGGCCAATACAGGTGGGAGACACGGTACTTGTAAAGGGCGGCCATCGACATGTGTATTTGTCGGACTCGTGGTGATAAACACACACTTCCAATTACAGCTGATGCCGTAGAAACGACTGACTTTGAGGGCCGAACTGCATTTGTCAAAAGTCCATTTCCTGTTTTGTGTGGAAAATGGGATCAGTTTCACACACAAAACAAGTTATTTTAGAGTTTTGCATACTATAAACTATTACTAAGGAGGAATCTTTACTTTTCCAACATAAAAGAAGGAAAAAAAACACCAGTGGAAGTAATTTCTGTTTTCGCCGTCATAGGGTCTTTTCAGCTTGTTGTAATTGGCCGAGGGGAATCTTGGCATTTGGCTTCTTTGTCTTCTTCCACTGCTCTCCTGCCTGCAGCAGATTGTGACCAGTGTAATATTTAAGACGATCCATTGTTTGCGTATCTTCAGCAGGCAATTAGTACACATGAAGGAGCCCTGCAATGACCGCCGGTGAGACAACAATCAGAAGGCCTTGCGTGCATGCTTACCAGTAAAGCCACTGGGGCTAAAGCTCTCCCTCCCCTTTGGCCCCTCTCGCTAAAACACATCCTCTCTGATCTAACCTATTTTCTCTGTCAATCCTCTCTCTTTTTCTCTCAATCTCCCGCTTCTCCACGTCTCCTTTCATTTTCTCTGTAAAGCCTCATTATTGCCAATCCCTCGTATTTTGCCGGGGCTCTCGCGCGCTGAGCGCTCCCTCCCCCTCTTCATCTCCCTCTCTGACTGGCGGCTTAGGGGGGGGGGGGTAGTTGGCAGATGAGAGCGTGGTCGATTGGAAGGGGGCTGGTTATGGCTGGCACGGCTCTTCCACTTGGCGGGGGGGTAAATTGGAAAGGTAACCTGCACCCGCTGCCAGTGTTCAAGGTTAGACTGGCTCTGCATGGGTGAGTCCAATTGACCCCCATCTGTTCGGCAGGGGTACGTTGACCCGGTCCTGAAGCGCTAGTGCCTGACCGGAGGTTATAGAGGCGGTCGCACGCTCTCACAATCTACCACAAGACTTATATACTGCTTAGTAACCTGTTATGTCCACGCTTCAAGCCCGACACGCAGCCCGTCCGCAGTTCGCCTCGGAGAAGCCGGGTCTTGGTTTGCAGAGATCTAATTGCGTTGCACTCACTCACAGGGGATGGAAGTGGTGCGGTGGAGGTAGGTGGAAGTGGATGAATAAATTATGAATCTGCTTGAACGCTATCTTTAATCCCTGCAACCCCCCCAGTGAGCTGACCTCGGGAGGTAAAGGCACGCATAGCGGTCCAAGCTAAATATATACTCCATATCTCCCTCTCGCTCACTCATGCTGAGGTGCTGAAGCTGTGTGTGTGTTCTCTAACACACAGGCCCTTAGGACTCCACGCAAAATGGGATGTATAACGTGCAGCGCCGTACCTGGAACACTGGGTGTCCACCCAGCACTGCAACATCCTCGCGGTCCGCTTAAATATATGTGTAAAGTGGACCAGCCTACTCATCCTCTCTTGACTGCTCCCTGGTGATCAGAGGTGGCATACTGTCTGTATACTCAAGTAGAAGTCCTGCTCACTGCGTCCCTCTGCCCTACTCCTAATCACTCCGTCCCTCGGCCATGGTCCTGCTCATTCAGTCCTTCAGCCCGGCTCATGATCACCATGTCCCTCGGCCCTGCTCCATCTCACTCTGGGGCCTAGTAAGAGATGTGATTGGGCCAACCCAGTGTCAGTATAGAAAACGAACCAATGGGCTTTTTTTTTATGATTAAAAATGATAAATGAAATCATATCGGCCCTAAGGTGCGTCGTCCCAGAAAATTCCCAGTATGCCAGATTACAAGTCCAGCGCTGCCTATGGAGAACAAAGCTCAGTGCTCCGGCTAGCATGGGGCCAATATTCCAGACAGTATCTGCTGCTCTCTCTGTGGTGGAGAGATAATGCCCCGGTCAAACATTACAATCAACAAGCCAGAGAGGTCATAGCCTCGCCTAGGATAGCAGCTGCAGGAAAATGTTTATCTTTCACAATCAGCATGTCAGCCACCATCACCTCCTCCCCCATCCCCCTCCCCTCATCCCCCTCCTCCTCTCCCACCTTGCCCTCGGCCACCTTCTTCCCAGTTTTTTGCCCTCCATGAATGCAGGATGATTCTCAATCCTTGCGAAATGTAGTAGAAAAGAAAAGAGAGGGGGGCGGGGGTCCAATAAAATAACAGCAGAGGGAGAAATCCCATTTTCCACCTGCCATTCCCGGTGTTGGCAGGATAATAGCAGGCATCCCGGTGTTGGGATAAGCTGCGATAACAAATAGCTCAATCTGCTCTGTGTTTTCATCTGCTGTTCTATCTCTCTCACACACACACAAAGCACCAGAATTATGATGAATGGCCGGGGCAGAGGCCTGTACCAGCGCAGGTATGTGAGAGATGGTCCGCTTAAGATCCTCATACAGAACACCGTGGTGAGGTCATGTGGTGCTTGATGTCTAAGAAACTGTAGCAAAGGATGAGACAGTTTATTTTGAGATGTCAGCAGGGAGAGAAATTCACCGCTGTTGGTTTTTAGAGTAAGTGAAAATGGCCCGGAATGCCTCCTTAAATTGTCTGCATTTAACATGAGAAAAAAAAATTTAACAAAAGCAAAAGGTCTTTTTTTCTCCCCTGCCCCATTATGACTGATATAGATCCAGCGCCTGGTGTGACGCAGGCTGCTCTCCAGACTGCGAGCGGAGAAAGCGGTAATAACATTCTTCTAACAAGGCTTTTTTATTGCCTTCCTACTGTTTTCATCTCATTTCAGAGTCTCGCCTCACGCTCCTTAATGGCCTCGGATTCAAAATCACCGTAATTAGGCGGGGAAGGAGGAGAGGGAGGAGAGGGAGGGGAGGAGGAGCCAGTCTATTCACCACTTGAATAAAAGGTCAAGGCTTTCGAGACTGCGTATCCGATCACAGAGGACAGATTGGGTCATTCAGATAAGGACTCGTCATGAGGAGAATAACTACCTATAGGGCCGCTTGATTTAGTTTAGAAACATGAAAGAAAAGTGAGTCCTCCTGTGAGGTTAAGAGGGGGATTTGCGGAAAATTGCAAACATTCGCGGATTACGATGTCGCTATGGCTCTGCACGAATAATATATTTTGTTATGCACTAGCAAAATTGAGTTTATGACATTTAATAAGTCATCACACATCCACATGTCACGGAAACATTATCTGCAAAAGTAAAATGTCAGTGACAAAGTTAATTAAAGCCGCGAGGCCGGATGTTCTGTTGAACTCGTCCTGTGTTGACTGAGATGTGCAGGCACTCTGATGGACACGGACACGGAGCATTTGTCATCCATCAACTGGTGAGCACAGCCAGCTGTCATCACCTCACGGGACCCGTCGATTTCATTATTTCTCTCTCCGTCCGTCTCTCGCCCTCGCGCCTGTCTTTCATCTCGTCCTGCGCGTGGCGTCTCGCACTGACCTAAATATCTGCTGCGGCGCATTGATGACTTTACATCGCGGGGGGAGACGAAGGTCACAGAGGGATGTAGACGGGCACCAAAACTCAGACAGACACACACGCACACACTTTTTATCACACGTACGCGTTGCCGCCACAACACCACACACACACACACACGCACACACATTTGTGCGCCCACACGGGGCCACATCTCAGTGAAGTGCGGGGATGTTTGAGAGTGGAAGTAATCTCCCCGTGAATACTCCATCCCAGCAGCAGCGAGCCATTTTAATTATCAGCCCCTCCCAGGCCCTCCGTGAGGTCTGGCCCAGGTAAATTAGGCTTCGGCAAACACCCCGTCTCCGAGCCCACCGCATCCAGTATGATGTCAAATAGAGCTCAGCGGGCTCCGAGCACACGCCAAGCGCTGCTGGTGGCTCGTGTGACAGATGGGCAGGGAGCGAGAGAAAGCGACGCAGGGACCGTTGCTGTGTATCGTGAAAATGCGATGCAGAGAGGCGCGCACAACAGCACACGTGTGTCAGCGTGTAATGGCCATACTGTATATTTTACATGCAAATTAAGCTCACCGATAGTGTTGCCATAGCAGCACAAGTAATCTCATCCCGGAGCTCAGGCCTAATGAGCTCTAAAGAGTTTTCACCTCGTGTTTCTTTTATGCAAATACTTGTAAAATAAAATCACCAAGTTCATCTCATTATGACTTCTGATTTCCAAAGGCTATTTTTTTAAATGACTTGTACTTTAACTGTTCACAGCAGATCCATAGATTTGAAACATTAAAAGTACCTTTCAATAAAATAAACGCATTTGTTAGACACGCTACAGTCTGAACTTATGTAAAGATTGATACAGCAAATATACTATTACATTTAATATTTGGGTTTGTAGAAGAACTTTTATGTGCTCCTATAGATGTTAAAAAAAAGGTGTTGCATCATGTTTTATTGCCTCTACTTTACCATATTTGTTCTTTTTTTGTTTTCCTTTAATTAATATTCAGTAAATATCTCATTAGGATGAATACCTATCTGTTAAGAGACCCGGTCATGAAGCTGCAGCATAAAAGTGTTAGGAAGATAAATACAATACAGCAGACATCATAATCAAGAAGAAATGTCATATTAAGCAATAAAAGAGCAGAATAATATTCATTTAAAATGCACAGGACCCCAGACCCCCAAAAGCTCCAGCTGTGTTCAGCTGTGTTGATTAATTGCATATTTCTACTACTTAAGTACAATATCAACAAGGCTGATATGTTATAAAGGAGCTCTGTGTCACAATCTAGTTCTAACACATTCATTATTTCAGGTAATATTTTACTGACATGGTACAGATTCTTCATTAAAGTTGTTCGTTAAAAATTCTACAAACTGACTAAAAGTGAATATTATTCCAGCATAGGAGTGATGCTAGATGATTAAGTGTCAGGGTGTGTAATGAAGCTGCCATGTAGACTTTTGTTTGAGGGCGCTGAGTTAATGGAAGCATGGAGGCGACAGAGTCCAAACACAATGCAGAGGAGGGGGGGGGGGGGGGTTGGTTGGGTGGGTTAGCAGCAAGGCTAAGTACCCAAACAGGTTATTAATGCTGACCCGTCAAATACCGATGCTTGGTCAGTGCCCCTCGGCGTCCGATACCAACGCACAAACACAGACTTTCTCCCAGGAGACTGCTGTTCTTGTCCTGTAACCAAGTCAACGTTCACATATTTGACATATTTTGTTACATGTTATGGGCCACATACGATTGTCACGTAACAAGCGGTTTTTTTTTTTTTACGTACCAAACAGTTATTTTAACCCAAACCACAATCTTTTCCTCAGTCTAATGTAGTGGAAATAGAATATAATAAAAGATTTTTTTTAAATTAATTCACAGAGAGCATCTCTTCTTTGGAGTTTTATTGCAATAAATAAGTTTCATATTTGCAAGAGCGGATCTTCCTCCTCTCTGGGTTGGAAAGGGCGAGAGATAGTTCAGATAAGGATTATACATGTTCTCAGCCTTGGCAGTGGTCCTTAAACACGATGTGTTTGGTCTGCCGATCCATGACCTCATGTCTAGAGTGTCTCATTCTGCTTCTGTCTGATGGGATTTAAAAGTTGAAGGCTTAACTCTGACAGCATTGGCTTGGAAGCCGAGGCTGAATTGCATGGGAGGCGGAGAGAGACAAACTCTTGGGCAGATATGCCTAATATAAGACAGTTTGACACACTCATAAGTGAGTAAGGTTTTAACCTGACAATTCACCTAACCAAGTACTTCTGTTGCCGAAACCTAAACCAAGTAAACCTAAAAACTAAATAAGCCTACCCTGGCGTTTTATTTTGAAAAGACACTATGCATGTAACAAGAGGAAACTCTTCATTTCCTGGGAACATGGAAGTTTATTTTGAAAAGACGCGGACCAAGCGTCGGTGTTTGACGAGCTGGGTGTGAGAACATGTAGCCATGGTAATAAACTGTTGTTTTTCTCCATGTTTCCGTCATCTTCTTGATTTAAACTGGTGAAATTCAAAACCTCAGCGGATAAAGATTCAGTTGAAACCTTGCTTGCTCATTCCGAACTCTGAGCTCCCAGCGACATCAAAGTAACTCAGTTTGAAATTGGCTCAGGTCGGACTCAGGTGCTCCGGTAAAGATATCTATCATCTCTTATCTTCTTAATTAATGTTTAATCTACCCCAAAGCTTTCCTCACACTCTGGCTTGGCCGATGAAAGTAAATTGAGTGGAAGCAGGCCTTCTTCACACAAACACAATCTTCAATCCCCCTCCTCTCTCTCAGGAGTGATCACAGGGCCCCCTGACTGGTGCTACCACATTTAGACCCACTAATGATCCGCTACCCGGTTCTCTCGAGCTCTGCTGCACTTCTGATCGCAAGGACATCCACTGGCTGCTCTATAGAGACCTGCCTGCTTGGCAGTCGATTACCATAATCAGGACTCATAAGTATAGGTATTTAATTAGCCACCCTGAAAAAAACGTCGGCCTACAAGGGGGCCCGGCATGTGTCTCCGGTTCGCTTGGTGAAAGATTTACCACTGCATTTAATCCGCCTGCATGCGGGACGCCAGTTTTTTTTATCCGACATGGAGCGATGGTGAATATCATAATTCTAGGAAGTCCGGCTTTGACAAGCCCTGAAGCTTTGAGGGTCTACTGAATTCAAAAGTTGTCCAATAAAAAAGAGTGACGATCTAGGTGTCCTTTAGCTATAAATGTCTGTTTCATTCGTGGTGGAAGGTTTGCAAGGAGAGTGTTAACGTCTGGAGCAGAGAGCAGTTTTTACAGCTTTGGATTTCTTTCTTACCTGATCTCAGGTCACACCCTAAAACCTCCCTTCAAAACACAATTAATGGCTTTTTTGTAAAGTTTATTTTCATTGTTCACTTTTGAAGATTACAGCCCTCTTAAATATCATGCAACTGCTGCATTTTCTACATCCGGTTTTCAGAATAAGATGCCAACAAAGTATGAATTATATTCACATCAAGTATAAAACATGCTACCTGCATCTCGTGAACCAAATGTTATTGCCCTTTTGTTCATATAGCAGTACTTTTAAAATAAAAGTGCGCAATACACTACTTTTGAATTCATTATTGAACTTTGCCATAACAATGCGATTAATCGCGATTAATCGCAAAAAAATCCATGCGATTAATCGCGATTAAATATTTTAATCGTTGCCCAGCACTAATATATATATATATATATATATATATATATATATATATATACATAAAATATCCTCCTTCACATTACAACATCTGTGTACAGATTTCCACTATACATATTTTAATCAGCATATAAAATTAAATCATAAATTCCACATAATGTGTAAAGTGACTTTGGCTTCAGCTGTCATACACAATGAAGAAGCTTTAAATACAGATGGTGATTATCACACCTCAGCCTGCACGTGGGAGAGCTAATTGAGCAATGAGTCTAGTGTGTTGAATGCGTTTTTCATTGCATGCCACAGTTACAAATACTGCTTGCTGGGAGTAGGTCAAACAACCAGTTTTCTATTTCTCTGCTTTAATTGTGGTTAAAATATCCAATGTGAACCATGAACGGTACTCTTCGATAAGATTCACAGCTCCCCTGTCATGTGCTTTGTCTCTGAGACAGAAGATATTTATTGGTGCTCAACTTTAAATTTCAATATTTGGGTTCTCACAATGGACCTCATTCAAACATCTGTGCTTAAACTGTGCGTACAAAGGTTTTATGCACAAATCCATAATTCATCAATATCAATTTCTAACCTGAATTTGTTCGTAAAAATGATGAAGGCCCCTCTGTCTGTTAAAAAGATCCCAATAGCAGAAAAATGTTTGCACTTCCGGTTCCGGCTCGTCTGCAAGTCAATGGGGTTTTGGTTAGATAAAATAAGGCCTGTGGCTAACACAAGCTTAAGCTTCAATTGTGAAGCTTTAACATGTATTGTTGCTAACAAGTGGTTAAATGAGACCACAAAACGCTTTGTGGTGGTGACGTGAAGTCATGAAGTAAGAAATAATGATCAGTTCAGTTCGTGACAATGTGGGCTCCGTGGTGGCTCTGAAAGCTTCACGGAGCAGCAGCGTGGGGCGGGGCTTAGCGAATTGTAAATTTCCCAGTAAAATTGTTGAAAAGGTTATTGCCTGTAGTTAGAAGAGTTCATAGGTCATTACAGTCTTAACCATATTCAGTAATACATTGTACCTTTACTTAGTAAATAGTAATAAGTGGTGGAAATATGGACAAGGTATTTATATGAAAAAATCTGTTGCCTTTAAATTAAGAGAAATAAAAACAATTATATTTTAACAGCTGGTTTATTTTTAATGTTAGTTCGAAAAATGTATTGAATAATTGAATGTAGTGTGTCTGTGTTACTCTTAAACCTGTAAACCCGCTTTGACCTCATATCATTAATTAAATAATTAATAACCCGCTTCCTCCGTGATATACCTCTAGACAAACCTACGTCCTTATATGGAGAAAGGGGGGCGTGGCAGGATGCCCGAGGACGCATGTGCCTGTCAATTTACCATGATTGAGATTCACTATGCATGGAGGTAAAACAAAATTGGCTGGCGTGCACGATTCATGAATCCATAACTTATTTTGCAAAGTATTGTACCCACATGTCAATGAATGAGGCCCAGTGTCTTTTATGTTCGTCCCAAGTGTCAAAGTTGGTTTGTAATTCAGCTTAGTGTCATGTGAGACAGACAGGCAGATCAAAAACAAAGGTTTCATTCAAGAATCAGATGTTTCCTGTTTGAAGGACTTGACACCTTGACTCAGCACTTATCACGAGTACAAAGGCTTGAATGGAAATAATTTACCATCTTTATATTTGGCAACAATTTAAGTGATAGGTGATTAAGGAATGTATAAATAGCTGTTCTAATGTCACATATGGTAAAGGAGAGTTTGAGGTGTAAGTCATGAAGAGTATTATGTCATACTAATACATTCATAGTATTCTCACAGTATTCTTACATTTGTACACAAGTCAACTCATTATTTATATCGTATATTGTGTGCAAGTCAACTGCTACGAATACGAGCGCATGGGGGCATGCGTGTGTGTGCATGCATATGTATGGGAGCACATTGCCGTGTGTATCAGAGCGTAACCAATCCTCTTATAGTTCCACACATCGCTATGCATTAGTGTATGGGGTCGCACTATCTGCGTCTGTAGCTGACACATTCATACGATGTGTACGGCCCGTGTTCGTCATTCCTTCTGAGGGAGGGAATGATGAAATGGTCCAATGCAGCCGGTGCACAAAGACATGTATTAGTCAGCTCGGAGAATGCTGCTTTGCATAAAATACAGGAATTCTGACAACAAAATTACACTTGTTTTATTTATGTTTATCCATTATTCGTGCAGGGGTACTTTGTGACTTTTAATTATCTTAGTTAAGATGAATTCTTTGTTTTCCTGACTAAAAAGATTGTTCAATACAAAAAGAGGCAATAAACATATTGGTTCTAAATCTACGGCAAAGCAATCGTATGTTAAATTTGAAGTGGTTTTAAGCAAAAATGGGAGGTAGAGGAAATATTAGCTCAGTTTATATTCAATTTAGTTTACCGTGACTTTGGTTGCGTTCATTTAAATTCAGTTTAGTTTTTGCTTAGCTCAGTTTATTTGCGCAGGGATACAAAGAGGTGAGAAATGAAACAATGGTATGTAATAAAAACCTTGGAAAATAGATTTATCACTTCAACAGGAGAGAGAGACACACACAGAGAGGAGGCCTTAGTGGAAGTGCATTGTGTTTTCAAGTGTGGGGCAGCATCTTTCCTCTCTCTCTCTCTCTCTCTCTCTCACTCTCTCTCTCTCTCTCTCTCTCAGAGGAAACAGAAGAAGAGAACAGAAGAAGAGAAAAAGGGTGGGAGCATGAGAAAAGGGAGCTACTGATGGGAAAATTAGAGAGATAGAGAGAGATGAAGAGTTCAATGTCTCGTCTTTTCCGGCGTACAAGTCTCTCTCTCTCTCTCTCTCTCTCTCTCTCCCTCTCTCTCTCTCTCTATTCCTGCATAAATCAATCGAGTAGATTTGAGTTCACACGACTCAAGTGTGTTACAGTTGGCATGCAAACAGGAGCTGCCTCTGGTTGCCTGTGAGTGCATAGGATGCCTGAAGCAGATCTGCAGTGTTTGTGTGTGTGTGTGTGTGTGTGTGTGTGTGTGTGTGTGAGAGAGAGAGTACTGAAAGCATCTGTGCATAATGAACATAAATCCCTTCACACACAGTCACTCACATGTGTGCATCTCACCACTTGCATGCATGCACCACACTCGCAGCCCGTATGTGATGTGTGCGTCCTAAATATTGCAGCAGCAAACCCTTAAAAAAGAGATCACCTCTCCGACACGTCCCCCATGTGGCATGATGTGGAGTGAGACCCAGTTCTGTCCCCCCCTTCCCATAATCCTACTGTCACTTGCACTGTAGTAGACGAGTGCTGCATGTATTCATATGTATGCATATGTATTCTGCTACACTTTTCTTAATGCATGAGATAAATATAACTGAAAGGTGAATTTAAACTTGTTTCAACATGTCCCACAGAGTTGGAGAATGTAAAAATGTGGAAAGGTAAAGGGTGGAAAGCACAATATTGCCTTATATGAGGTTCCATGTTGACTACTATTCACGAGTCAAGTAAATAAGTTGTACTATATTTTCAATTAATTCAAAAGCGATACAAAAATAACAAAATAAAAGACAAACATATATATAAATATATAAAAAAGCCAATTTTTAACATTAAAAATAATAGCTTGACAAAACCCGAGACCATGAACAGAGACGGGGTGAAGCTTCTTCATTATTACTGAACAAACTGCTCTCAGTCGCTGCTCACTAGAAGTCATTTCAGGCCTCAGGTTTTCGTGAGATTCCATCTATCTGTGCTCGCCTATTTTGTATTATTATTGTTTTTTCCATTTAATATAATTGTGCATTTAAATGTGGGAGCATTTTCTATGTTCTTTCATCTTTTTATGTTCACTTTATTTAATAACTAATTGTAACGCACTCTTAATTAGTTTGGTTGTTTATTCTATTGTTCATTTTCACATTTTTTAATTATGTCTTATACTATTGCACTGTGTTTATTGTTATGCACCATTCACCAAGCCAAATACAAAATTCACTCAAATGTACATGGCAATAAACCAAATCTGATTCTGATTAAACGGCACTAGTTTACTTTTTAATTGTGTTTCTCTTGTATGAGTTGCTTCTACTTTTGCACAATTGTACCTTTGCTGTATTGGTATTACCCTGTAAAACCTGGTGTAAGAAATGTGCTGTACAAATAAAGCTGCCTTGCCTCTTGCAATGGGAGCTAGTCGCTGGACAATTCTTCATGTATCATCAAGAGAAAAGTTTCTGGTTGCAGAGGGGAATCAGAAGTCACAGGAAGAAGCCAGAAGTGGGATTGGAGCTCGAAGACGAGACTGTTTGGATAATCCAAGATAATCCCTCGGGCAGAATCTCGGTTAAAAAAAAACGCAACATATGGCGTTAGACAAAAAGAGTGTGAAGGCTAGCAGGGGGGCCGCAGTTCAGACTGGGACGGCTGAAATCAGCTGTCAGCTTTACGGGTCTGCAGCCAGTCAAATGTTCTCAAACCCCCGACTCATAGCAAAGCCAGCAGGGACAATTTAAAAGAAAGGAACTCACTGCTCCTTAGTTTAATTTATGCTTCCAAGTTTAGGCAAAAGGAAATCAAAAACTTTTCCCCCACATAAGTTCTTGCGTGTCAAGATAAAGTCGCTCTGGCGAACAAAAATCAAACACAAATAAATCTGTGATGAGGGAAAATGATGAGACTTCAGTGGTAATTGACTTGATTGATTAGTGGGATCCCACCGGTGAACGAGGTGGGAGCGACGGAACACCTGCAGCCAGAACGTCTCCATTTTTCATCAAGAGGAGAGAAAAAAGGACACCGCTTCATCTGTCAGGAAGCAGGCGGGCAGCATGGACAAAGACAAAGAGACGGCCACGGGACAGCTGGACTTGGACCTGAGAGAGAGGATGAAAGACGCTGAGACTTGAAAAGGCGGTGAGGAGCCTCCGTGAGGGATGAAGATTTCACTTTCTGTACGTTTTCTTCTTCTTCTTTTTTTTGAAACCAAGTGTGTGGGTGTGGAGTGTGCACACAACAACTGCCTCATTATTTGTCTCCCATCAGGCTACAGATACGGACTCCTTCCACCCACACATCTTCTAAAGTCATTAGCACAGAACATTGCACTACAACTAATTTACACCACACACACACACACACACACATATATATATATATATATATATATATATATATACTGTATATATATATAACATATATATATAACATATATATATAACTCTGCTTTTCACCTTTGTTGCTTTCTCCTTCCATTCCTTTCTCTCACGCCCTTCCTCCCGGAACGCCCTTCCCTCTGCTGACCCCGCGAACTGTTTCAAACCGCCCGACGCTCCGGTCCTCCTGCCTGAGATTAAGACGGCCCTTGTCTCATTAGTGCCTCATTAACACATCAGATAGCGGGTTTAACAGAGCGTCGGAGAGGAGTGATGGAGAGGAGGAGAACTTTCAAAAGAGGGGAGTGAAAAAGGGCTCATAAAGAGATGCATGCATCTGTTGCTAAATAAGAATGTTGCTTGAAGAGCCTTGTTATTCTCAGCATCCTTTATTGGGAGTTTGTAGCTGCGGAACCGCCAGCTTCAAACACCAACTCTGGCAGCGCCACCGGGAGAAACGCGATTAGCGACTATTAGCCAGAAGGGAGGGGATGTTGAGTGGATGTTGAGATATACCGTTGGTACGATTCTGAGACGGCCAAATACTTTGTAATGCTGCGTTCACACCAAACGCGAAGCAACTTTTTGGGTAGCCTTCCTCGTGGGAGTTTACCCGCGGGATCATGTGTTGATTCGCGTCATTCGCACCAGACAAGGGGAGTGGCTTATTTCCATGGAAACTGTTATCAACTAAGCCATTTATTTCCGCCATCAACCATGGAAGAAATAACCATTATTGCTGCTGTATATGTTGTGGAAGTCCAACATATGAGGCGATGGGTGAATTTCATCGAGCTGTATTCATTGTATCTAGCAAGCCACACGTCGGCTGGTTTACTACAGCTGTATGATCCCAAAATAAACAATTGTGCTGTGATTTAATTGCAATAAACGAATAAAAGGGATGCCAAATGATGCCGATTTGTAAAAAGTCTGAATGCATCTTTTGTTAATCCACAAGACAACAAGCAAATTACTTTTAAAATGTGCTCGGCTTTGCTAACATTGTAGCAGCGTGCCATCAACACTCAGTATAACCTCATGGGCGTAGAGTACGCGAATGAGGCGACTTACGAAATTCGCCTCATTCGCGTGTTGAACTATTTTTGCATTCGTGCCACCCGGCGTGATTTCAAGTTTACTCGCGTCCATTCTCGCCTTTGCATTGACTTTGTATGTAATCTAGTTGCGCGAAACCTTTGCGTCGCGTTTTGGTGTGAACACAGCATAAGAAGTGGATCAAGCAGGGAACCAGAGCTACGGCAGAAAACATGGGAAGCCTTACTGATGATGCAGGACGCACGACTCTGTCATTAGTCTGCATCCATCGTTCAGTCAATCAATAAGAACTCATTGTAACATCATTAATCATGTGTGTTTCCCAGTCATCTGGGGTCCCACAGCAATCAGTGGGTATGTTTACATGAAAGTAATTCAGGCACAAGTGGATTAGCTACCTGACATGATTGAACAGCGGTCACAGTTTTGCTTTGGATTAGCTGTCGGTGTGAAACATGGTCACCTTTACAAATCGCGTATTTGGGATGGACAGGAATTAAGATTACAGAAGAGATTGGGGTCAAATCATGGACTGTAAGATATGGACGTAGTCTCTGTGACGTCACCCATATGTTTCTGAAGAGCCGCATAGCTCATAGCTGCCTTCTCAGCAGTGCCGTAACACCCAGCTAATGAGGTGGATCGTTAGCTAGCAGCGTCCTGACACGGCACCCACCTGTCACTCAAAACGGCAACGCCCTCAATTATGCCTTTATTTAAGCCTTATTATGAGTTATAGTTATAGAAATATTCATCATCCGTACAGCTATGGAGACCAAAACCATTTTTTGTACCAGATTGTAAACATGTTAATTTCTGCTTTAAAGTTGGGCATTATAACATGGGGGTCTATGAGGATTGACTTTCTGACTTTTGATTTTCTTTTTTTTTTTGAGAGCCTGAAGGTTTGTATTATCATTTTGAAAATTATGTTACTGAGTGCAAAAAAAGGCTCCTTAGAGTGTTGATTATATCCTCCACTGAAGCAGACCACATTCAGAAAGATTACATATTCTGAAAACGTCTAAAGAAAACCTTCATCTGTGACAGATTCTTCCCAAAAACTAAAACATATTTTTTTAAATAGGTGCAAGTTCAAACAGTGGTGGCATCACGCTTGAATAAAGGCTGCGAGCATACTAATAACTTCTTAACTTGTTACGAGTCTGAAAATAAAAACAGGTCATATTTACTCAACTGTGCCAAGTCTGAACTCAAAGAAAAAGAGTGATGGGAGCTACAGCGGTGTGGGACATGTGATATCCATGAAGGGAGAAACTATCCCTGTGCCTGTTTTTTGTCAATGAAGCTCCTTAGCTACAGCCTATACTTCTCCACCTCCTCGACATATTCGGCTGGGCACCCCCCACCGAAGCCCTGCAGGCTTATTCCCTCCCAATTTAAACAAATCTTCCCCTCGTGCAATTAGTAGCAGAGGCCTAATCTCTGTGTCCTCAGCTCCCACTGCCAACGCATTAACCCTCGTCGGCCATCGCTGTGGCCGGCCCCAATAGAAGTCAGCAGGCTGCGGCCCGCGGGCTTAACGTACTGTAGAATGAATCCCCCACATATCAATGTGGTTTAATCTGAGCAGGCCGATATATCTGCTACAGCTACAGGGGGTCAGGCTGGGCTGGCGTGATGCCAGCTGGTACAGTCCAAACCACTAATGCAGAGGTCATGGAACACATGGTACATTCTCAGGCAATGCCAGTGTAGGATTTCATAACCGCCATAGTACTGACAACTAGTTAATTGACGGTTTGCTAAACACTAGGCCTGGGAGGTGTTAGGGTATTAATGTATGGCAGGATATTTAGATATCCTTTGAGAGAATCGCTTTGGCCAACATGGAACAGGTAACAGATACAAAACTAGCAATGAGGTCAACTTGAACGTGCGACAGGCATTATCACCATTTCATGACATCTTATAAGCTGTTTAATATGGTGTATGCTTATCTACATTTGATTAAAGCCATTCTTTAATCCAAGTGCACTTTCTGCAGATTCCATGTTGTGTCTGCCCAAGTTGCCAAAGACAAATGCCACCGTGCACCACTTCCCCGATAAAGCGCTGCCAACTTTTCTCATTATCTAGGACTGCGGAACACTCTTTTTCTTATTAAACCGAAGTAGTTACTCAAACCGAAGGACACCCCCGGTTCTCTGCACTCCCGGTCAGACAAACAACTCACGTTAACGCTGGTTCTAAAGGACAGGGCAGCGAAGTAAATCACAGCGAATAATCACATGGCGCCGGCAGCGGTACAATAACTGCCACGCCGCCTTGATTTCTGCTGCACATGTTATTGAATAATGACAGAACTAAACGCAGGTTCTACACCGGCTGCGATTCATCACCGGTCATCGACAGCCAGCTCACAGATATATATGAGAGAGAGAGAGAGAGAGAGAGACGGGAAAGAGGGAAAGAGGGACAAAGAGTGAAAGGAGAGGAAGGTGAAGAGAGAGATGCAGAGGCATGAATAATGGAGGGAGTGTGGTGTGTGTATTCCCAGCACTCACAGAATTACTCTCACTTTGCAGCATTTAATCAATGACTCGCTCTCTATATTTTAAATCCCTCTCTCCTTTCCTCCCTCCATTACCCCTTCTATAACAGTTTTCATTTCATTTGTGTAGCAATATGCTGTAATATAACCTTCACACATATACAGCTGTGCACAAACTCACACTTGTTGTGAGAGAGCAGGGGAGGGGGGTAACGACATCTTAAGTTTGAAAGCTGAGTTAGGAGTTTCTGCTTCTTAGAAGTCATCAAACGAAACTCTCTCCCCTTTCCACCGTATCTTATGGAATGGGAAAACCCCCTTTAGAGAGGATCATTACCTCTGCAAGGAGATTATGTCTTGGGTTGTGCGTGTGCATGTGTGAGTGTGTGCATCTCTGTGTCTGTCTGTCCGAGGCTTATCTCGCATACTGCTGAACCCATCAGCCTAAAATGTCTGCGCTCGTTTATGATTGTTTGCTCAAGTACCTCTCGTGGTTGCAGTAATTCAACATTTGTTTATTGACAACATATTATTCATTCCGCCATTGACTGCTGACCCCTCACTACCTTTAACTGGCCAGTAGGGGCAAGTAAGTCAACAACAGCTTCAGTTTTGAATCTTGTTTCCGCTACGTCTTACGAATTGTTTTCCTCTTGAATTGAACTATCCCTTAGCTAATAACAAACGAGCCGAGCGCTGACTACAACAGAGCACGTCTTCTCATGTCTGTAGGATGAGAGCTAGTTAGCTATTAGCAGCCAGCGGGCAGCTAGGTGAGTGCTGCGGTGTGTTTGGCTAACAGAGCTAACAGCTAACGGGGGTAAACACATAGCAGGATTGACAGTTTCTGTTCAGAGTAAGCGTTAAACAGTCGCCATGAAGAGTCAAACACAGCTTGGCTTACGTTAGCCGGCATATGCCGTTATCATGTGTAGTTGTCTGGCAGATGAAGTTATCAATGGCCAAAATGTCTTTTGGGAAATATGTCAAATAAATAAATTCATTGTATATCAAATAGCCTATTCAAAAAGCTTGGCGCGATGCAGTGCCGACAGCACTAAGTGGGGACGGTGTGTTGAAATTCATCAGGACATTTAGGGGAAGTCTATCCTGACCGGGCAAAGCTGGGAAAGTTTGCCAGCACAATTCCTCTATCCAGTGCAGAGCATGTGGGTGGTGAGAATTTCCCCTTTACACTCATGTATTTGTTAGTTCCCTCCGTGCGCGAATTGGGGGGCTGTGTCTGACAATTTCTGTATCTTCCCAAAACCGACAATCCAACATTCACACCCACTTCACTCCGTGATTGGCCAGCTGTGCGAAGGTCAGAAAAGAGCCAGGGTGTGAACTTCTCTCTCTCTCTTTTTCATCCTTTACACGACTAATTATGTCACTTTACGTTTGAACAACACAAACACTACGAATGTCTTCAAGGAGGGACTGAAAAATCCACTTGCCACACTCGTGCCATAACAGCGACATTCCCAAAATATTACAACAAAGAAGCCTGACCCGTGCATAAATCTCTCCCTGCTTGCACTGTGCCGACTGGGACGAGGCCACGTAGAGTTCAGGGGAAGAGCCGGCTGCTGCAGCTGCAGCTGGGTTTTCTTGGCAAGACGGAGATCTTCTGGATTGCCAGGGACTAAATTAACAAGGCCTCCCGTAATTAAGCAACTTTATTGGCCCCTGGGGAGTCGCTTCTCCTCACACAATTCCCATTCAGCCTTGTTTATATGCCTTTCTTCTTCCTCCATTTCCTTCAACCGGGGACTGTGCGGCCTTTTTTTTTTTTCATGATTACAAATAAATAAGTGCTTTTTGTGTGCACGCTGCTACACGTGCGAGAACAAGTACAAAGATCCAACGCACACACAGGAAACGCTACTTAATCGTGCAAGACGCTCGGAATCACATATCAGTGCAAATGCACACAAATTTGTTTGCTCAAAAAATCCAAGACAAACATGCCTAGATGATGAAAAGCACGCTGGCACGGCAGTCGTCAAATACTCTGTCCACACAGTCCTTTTGTGCGTACACACACTGATTACACACGCATATGTGCGGGTACGCATGGGCGAGATGGGGAAACGTCGGCTAATGATGTGCATCAGATCGCCTCAAAGGCTTCGGACTCACACACCTGTCATCCCACACGTCTGTTTCTCTTCCCCCTTCAGTTATATATTAATCTTTGTAGTGGCTGAGTGATGCGTTGAGCCCTGATCTGCTTCTGATCCCAGCCCAGATCCGACAGAAATAGAACATCTTTCTTAACCCCTCTTTTTTCCCTCCCCCGTCCCCCGTCCCCCGTCCCCTTGAGGCTTATGTAAATACCTTTTCCTGTGATTCTCACTTCCTTGGTCAGGCACAGTGCTTTTTCCTCCCTCGATTCTGTTGGTGACAAGATGACAGGTTGAAAACGGGTAAACAACCGGGAAAAATACAACCCAACTAAACAAACGCATGCGTGTGAGCGGGAGAAAGAAATGTGTTGAAGAGAAGAGTGTTGACGACGAGACTGGAGCTCACAGAGGAGGAAGCACATCAAGGGAGGTGTCGCGCTTTAGCTGGAGGTTGATTCGATGTTTGCAATATTGCTTTTACTGATTTTGTTCTTATGTAAGTGGATCCTCTTGGGGTGGAGTGATGAGACTCATTGCATGGATCCAAATATATGAAGTGAAAATCTAAATTAAATCAGATTGTTGTTTTTTTCTTTGCTATGACAGTCTTGTAAAATAAGAAAATGAGTCCGTAGTAAGGATTGACTGATCCTTCAGAGGCTAGACAATGGTGGTGATGGGGCAGTGACGGCCAATGGCTGAACATGTGAATGGATGTGATTTGGAGGCCGATTTCCAATGGGTTCATTAGAAGGACTCATTGAACAGCTGATTGTGATGAAAACTGGAGCTGAATGGGGTGGAATTAGGTCACATCAGTTGGACGCTAAAATGACAGCTGACAGCAGAAGAGAGAAGAAGAGGTTTCAAGGTTTGACAGCAAAGAGATGATTGGCTGGCGGAGGCGGTGGCAGGCTCTGACTGGACAGGCTCAGTCAGCTGATTGAGCCGCAGACGGTAAAGACATCTGTATAAATACATTTCAGTTATAATCCTTAGGGGTGTCATGAAATCAAACCACATTTGAATACAATGTATGGTCTGCATTTTCCTGCAATAACCATCTGAAGTATTTGCATTCAGTAATTATCTCTGGTGATGATTTATGTGGCAGCTTCAGATTGCCTCCCTAAGCACTCGAGATCCACAGGAAAACAATGCATGTATGTAATCCAGTCCAGTTGTATCTATTTGAGAACATCTTACCGGTGCTGCTTCACAGCGAAAGTGCCAGCAGGCACATGAAACATGATGTGTTTGTCGGTGCGAAAACCGCTGACCACGGCGATGTAATAAACGAGACAAAGGTCATTTCCTGCATGTTTTTGCCAGTGGACCAGTTTACTGCTGGAGTAATGAAACAAGAAGGAGCTGCGACAGTGAGCTCTGGGATGAAGAGTCCTCCATTGATGTTGGCTTTCAATGTGGTGAGTCCCAGGAGAGTGAGCTAGTGGCCGGTAAAATGTGTGTTTTATGACTAATTGTAGTGTAAAACTCCAGTGTAAAAACGGTGCATCCTCTGGACAGAAAAGCATTATTGAAATGAAACATGTACGGTGAGGATGCAGGGGCATTAAGTCTCTTCCGCCATGATTAAGAATATGAACACGGGATCTATAGTTTGCCCAAGACAGATGCTCAGACAGTAACAAAATAGTGAGCGGGAGGTGGATGGCTTTTTTTTCCGAGTGAGGTTTTGTTTAATTAATTTTTATTATTTCTATGAGTTTTAACACAGGAGAGACTTGACTAAGAACTAACTAACTCTAGAGACTAAGACTTGACTCCACAATTTATTATTTGGTGTCTATGTTTAAAAAAAGCACAATTTCACTTCATGATTTTTTTCTTCAAAAAGCACAAATTGACTTTGTGAAAACATTGTAATTTCTGTAAATTGTCTATTTATTACTAGCATCAGTAATACCGTTACCGTGAACAACTTAGTTGGTTATGAAACAGTCTCAATTTAATACTGATTCCTCTAAATGACCAACATAAGCAAACCAGACCATCAGTGAGAAGATTGTCTTTTTCTATATAGTTATTTTTAAGTGCTTGTCATCGGTGCCACCCAGGTCGGATTCCGGCGAAATCAGATGAAATCATTCACCAGAAACTCTTTCAGCTCAGACTCCAGGAGACCCTCCGACAGTGACTAGCCCACCTGGGATAGACCCGGATCCGGCTTCGCTGTGTCCTTCAACCTGCAGTCAGAAGCTCTGGCGGGAGGAGGAGAGCTCGACACCTGGCAGCAGCGACTCGTCCTCAGGCCAGAAGCGGAGCTTCTCCTCACTCATCCGCCGGTCCCCACTGGGAGTCAACACCAACACCCTGCTGCTGGAGACCCAAGCCGTCTTGCTGGGCCCGCTGGAGGGAAGGGAGGCACTGGAGAACCAGCACAAGGACTGCGCGTCGCAGACTGTCAGACCCTGCTGCACTAAAATGAGAGGTTTTCTAAAGGGAGTCTGGTGCTCGGAAACACTACCCGCTTCGTCCACAGGATTCCAACTGTTATTTATATTTATGTAACATGTGTCATTTTGTGGTATACAGGTATGTCTAACAAGGAACAAGGAATTCTACGCAGAAACTGACGTACAGCAACACAGACAGCTAATTTGTTAATGAATAAAACTGAGGAAAAACACGATACAGAGGAAGTGTTAATTGGCACTGACAGCACCTGAAGACAGAGTGAAGCGGGTGGCAGCTTTCACACACACAAACAAGCTTAAACACGTATTCATCAGCTGTCGCGCACATTTTGATACAATCACGCTCGCTCACACTTTTCTTTTACCAACCCATCATTTACTCGCACACATACAGGCCCAAAGCACTCGGGGCAAACGCGCCTCACAACACGGTCCCAACCGACTCCGATTAGTCGGTGACAGGGACGGAGAGCAGACTCACAGAGAGGCACAGACCAGCTGAAGAGGAGACAGAGGAAGACGGAGAGAGCGGGAACAGAGTGAAAACAGAGTGCAGAAGAGAAACAAGAAAAAGAGAAAAGGGAGCGCCACAGGCTACGTGGCATCCTCATCCTGAGGATTAGTGCACATCTGACAGGTCGCCGTGAAAACAGAGCTGCGACTGCAGCGGGCAGAATTAAACAGAAAAACAAGTGCGGGGGCCCCGGGAACAATACACTGCCAGCCAGACGAAACACACACACACACACACACACACACACACACACACACACACACACACACACACACACACACACACACACACACACACGCGTCAGCTAAAGACATGTCAAATGAGTATTGCCATATAGCTGTAGTACATTCTAAACCCCTAAAAGGCATGTCGCAGAGCAGACAAGATGGAAATATTTTCAGTTATAGAGCAGGAGTGCGTGTTATTTTGTGTGTGTGTGTGTGTGTGTGTGTTGGCTGTAGACTGAGGCCAGGTGCAGGGCCTAAAGGAGTGGATGTTGGGGACCTCAAAAGGACAAAACATGCTTTGTGCATGTGCTCTCATCGCTTTGCGTTTGAGAACAGCACTGAAATCTATCAATGTTCTGTATTCTTCTTTTTTTCCAGACCACACTTCTCCCGCCGCTTTTAGTCTTAGCCTTCTGTGCTGCACCGCTCTGCTACTTTAATCCGTTTGTGCAAAACCCACCAGAGCGGTTTGAAATTCGTTCCTTCTCATTTCATAAGAGGATGTGCGTTCTGATGCACGTAAGTGCTGTGTCAGCGTGAAAGACGTCAGCTATGCTTTGTTGCTCTGGTCATGTTGCGGGCCCTTCAGACGCCATTAGAGGTGTTCAGCACACACACAAGCTCATCTTTAACGTGGAACACACTCAGCAGTACTGAAGGTTCAATGTCACTGACTGAAACCATAGTTTTAGAAAGGCACATCTCCTTCCAACCTCTCCGGGTAGCGAGTATCACAATTACACAATGCTTAACTATGACAAGCTCCAAATCCGCTAAACAAGCCTGAAAATGAAAGAAAAAAAAACCCGGTAACATCTGCTCATAGTTGCCATACCCTGATCGAGCGCTGGTCGAGCGCTACACTATGATTGGCCAGTCGGCGTTAGAGAGGCGGGGCTTTGCAAAAGCTCAATTAGGGTACGAAAAATGAGCTGAGAGAAGTAGTGCCACATTTTGGGAAATAGACGGAGAATGACACCATGTCTACACAGCCTGCATAGCAAAACAGCACGTTAGCACAGCAGCTGCTTCAGTCCTCTGTCTGTGGGATGCGTTCAGGTACAGAGTGTAGTTCACACACACACACACATGAGCAGCACCCAACAATCAGTCACTGCAGTGAAGCACATACTGTAAAAAAGGAAGAAAACACGACTTTTGGTTTCGTTTGAATATAGTGTTCAGTAAAAAGGAATGTGAGAACAGCTTTCTGTGGTTCTGGGGTTGGGAGTGAAATATGTCTTGACGAAAACAGTTTTAGTTGCCTGGCAACCTCATTGTCATGACAAAACTCTGGAAAGTCACACCCAGCTGTTTCTCCTGACGATGAATATTTGAAACGATTGTAAATGGGCGTCCAGCTGTGTGTGTTCCTGCCTCCACCACTTCCTCACCCCGCCCTCTCTCTGCGACTCCGTCTCGCCTACAACCCTCTCTTACGCCAGCTAATCGTTTAAAGGGGATCCAAAAAAAGTACGTCTGAAAAGTTCCTGCAGCAGCATGACAAACCGACAAGAGAAGAAAACATATCTGAGATGAAACTAATTCGAAACGACAACAGTGATAATTGGGTGAGTCCCAAACACAAGCATGGGAATTTGTGTCTGTGTATCTGTGTCGCTCGGGGCTAGATGAGGAGGAAGAGGTGAGGAAGAGGTGAGGAGGAGGTTAGGAAACGGGTTTTTTTTGTTGGCGGATAAAAATGAGATAAATGCTCCTTGCTGAGGGAGGGATGAGTTTACAGAGCATACGTGGAGATAAAGGTTTCCTCTCATCTGTCTTGGCAGTTTCTCCCCCCTACTTTTTTCTACTTTTCTCCTCCTGACTTTTTGGTGAACTCTCTCTGCTCCCTCCCGTCTTTTAAAAGTGGAGGACTCTGCATTTCGGAGAAAAAAAAGAAGGAGATAAGGCTTTTTAGACTCTCCAGTGTTTCATTCTTCTTCAAATTCATTTCTGATCCTCTCCCAGGCGAGGCTCGCTTTCCCTCGCCACGCGGGACGGGGTCTTGTCTCTTCCCTCCTCCTAATCTATGATACCCTCCTCTTTACTCCCCCCTCCCCCCCCCTTATCTCCTTTCGCTTCCCTCTTTCTTCTCCACTTCACTCACTTCCTCCTCTCGTTGCTCACCTCCTCGCTCAGAGGATGTGCCTGAAAAGAAACGAGATGATGTAAGAAAACCCTCTGCTTTTGCAAGAGCAGACCTGGAGCCAGACAGCGATCATAATATTTCATTATCCAGTCTAGACCTCCTTTGCGTGTATATAGAACCGGGATCAGGGAAAAGTAAAAAGCACGAGAGAGCGACGGCGGCGCGTTATTAACTTCTACGGGTATACCTCGAAATACCCCACGAGCCGCCGCTGCGATGCGTTCAAAGATCAATTGATCGCAGCTTCTCTCTACACACCTGATGTGTGAGGAAAGTGAGTTGATCACCTGAGAGATCAGTTACATCCTCGTTGTGGATATACGTTGAGAATCAGAGGAGATTTGCTCCCTCGGTTCTCAGGAGTTATCCATGAGGCTTTCACGTTCCCAAGTCCTGACACAACTGCAGCTGATTAGCAGCACAATATCACTTCGCTGCTGTATATGCTGTATATCCTCAGAGACTTGACTATTGGCAATGGCCAAGATTATTAAATAAATAAATTGTGTCAGTGAGGAACACATGATGAAATAGCGCTTTTTATCCGGCGCCCGCCTGCTGTCGCTGTACAGCCGAAGCTGAGATGGTTTCACTGGAAAATGAGGCGTCTCTAATGCCGGCTAAGCTCATTTCTGACGCTTCCGTTACCTTGCTTCTCTCGCTCTCTCTTGTGCTTTTGTTCTTTTCCTGTCTCCGCTCACTTCTTCTCTCTCTCCTTCCTCCCCCTCTCCTTCCCGGCCTGCTATCTGTAGTGTTGCATTGTCGCTGCCGGGCGGTGGGAGTTCGATGAGAGGGCCACGGTCAGGCTGAGGCAGCCATCCGCACAGAGCGGCGGCCGAATAAAGCTGCTTTTTGCTAAAAGTCCCCAGACCTCGGCTTTCGGAGGCTCCGGATCTTTTGTGCGGATCTTCATCGACTTCTTTTATTCCCCAACAAACGCTGCCTGACTTAACTAGGTCATGTTGCAGTGCAGCCGAATTATGTCCTCGTGAGATTGTGTTAGTCAGAGAAGAGAGACAACAGCACGTTCAGTGGGGAGAAAGTTCCCGCCGATCTAGAGGCCACGCTGTCATAAAAGACGGTTTGTAGTTGGGTTTAGTCCCCGAAATTTCAACTGCGGTGTCTTTCTGCCAGATAAACAGAAAACACGATAAGCGGGACGTTTGGTTATGTTCATTTACAGCTCTCATGCTCCTGTTTACAGTTGTGTAACATCTGAACCGAATGCAGCCGAGTGTCACCGAGAAAGCAACGACTACTTTGGGAGCTGTTCGCTGCAAAAAATACAAATGAGTTGACCTTTAACCCTGTTTTCTGCTGAGCTTTTAAAGTTGGTCATACAGATTTCAGCTGACCGAGAAACACGAGGCAGCATCTCTGAATTATATCTACATATAATAGTCACATTTACAAATAAGTTGGATTTGACGTCTTATTGGACGGATTGGCTTCGACTCTGCGCTCAACCTGGCAGCTAATAAAGCTCAGACTCCTCATCATGTGGGGACAGTAAAAAAAGAATTAAATTGTAACATCTATTTCTCCACTTTGTTTGAGTTTATACCACTACATTTATTACATATTATTAAAGTAACATGATATGTAGATGACTGTAGGACAATGATTGGTGTGGGACAGGGGGCTGGACCTTGTGTTTCAGGCCCTCCTTGACTTACTGAGTTGGTACAAACCTTCAGCGGTATGAATGTTTGTGTGTATGTAGGTGCGTCCTTCGCATATCTTAAGAACCGTTTATCTACTTCACACTTGGCAGGTGTGTTGCTCAGGACCCAAGGACGTGCAGTGTTGAAGTTGGTTCAATTTAGACAAGCGATACGTTTAATAATAATAATACACTTTGAATAAATATGCGGTAGTGCTCTGTGCGGGGGCGGGGCTTCAGGGCTCTGCTGACGGGGTGGAGCATCACGTCTGCCTTTAAAGGCCGCGACTCATTGACTCCAGTTCACTTTTGCTGCTGGATGCTTGATAATCATAATGTTTTAACCTTCAAGCTATTTCCCTTCACTTCACCGGAATCAACGAGCGATGAGCCGTTCTGGAAAACGCTGCAGGCGGCAGATCCTCCGTTTCAGAACAGCCACGCCACTATCAGACACTCCACTATTACTAATTATCAAAAAACTGGAAATGATGTACTCTACTTTAAACCTCACTATGTATATTGAATAATACTTTTCCCAATAACCACCAAAACCTCAGGAAGATCTTTTTTTAGAATAAAAAAAGGAAGGCTACAATAACATAAATCTTAACAAATAAAAATGAATTGACCCTCCCCTCATCAGCTAAATAAAACATTTAAATAGCCCCTTTTGCAGACGCTCCCCTCACAAATTTTCAAACGTGTGGAGTGTGAAGTGTGTGTCCAGGTATAAGACGTGTGAAGGAGATGTGTCACCGGCAGGCTGAAAAACCGGGAACAGGACGAGCAAAACGGGCGGGTAGGTAGAAAACAAACAATGATCTGGCAGTGAGTGAGTGAAAGACAGGGGTTTAAATAGTGACTAGAACAGGTGAGGAGAGTTGTGCTGATGAGGGAGAGTGTGACTGGCAGGTGCACTGAATGAACTAATTAGGGACAAGTGAAGGAAGTGAGGAGCTACAGAAAACTACACACAAAACACCCAAGGCAAAGCCTGATTGTGACAAGATGTGGAGAATAGGATGGAGGGAACAAAAAAAACTCCCAGTAAATTGACTGGAGTTGAAAGCGATAGACTCCAACTTCAGGATGAGAAAGTCCTTTTCATGTGACAGTGTTTCATTTCCTTTCAGACACAACAAAGCATCGGCAGAGAGAGGATAAGGACGGAGAGGCAGGAATGTGAATAAAAATGAGTGGACATGTTAAGGAGAGGAAGGTGTTTTATCACAAGTTCTCCCGAGGGTTCTTCTCTTCTATTTTCCTCTGTCGCTTGCCAGCGTGGCGCACCGCTGCCTCATGGCCGAGTGAGGGAATTTTAGTGAGCTCTGGTGGGAATGCACACACACACACACACACACACACACACACACACACACAGGAAAGAGATAACATAGAGCACTCGGAGAAGAGCAGAATACCGTTCAAAGGCTCCATATGATTCTCCTTCACACGGGATCGGCGTTGGAAAAGGAGAGCGGCCGGAGAGCCTCAAAGCTCTCTCCGCCCCCCCCCCCCCTTCCCCCCAGAGGAGCTGAATAGATGGACGGATGGAAGGACAGAGAGGGAGATGAAAGTGGGATAAAGACAAACAGAGGGAGGACGGGAGCATCAAACTGTGGCGGGCCGGTGATGCGAGGTGCATGGGAATTTAGGCGCTGAAAGAGAGAGGTCAAGACAGGGAGAAACGGGCGTGTTGGTGTTAGCATGGAAACAAAGGGAGACAGACTCAAGGGGACATGAGCTACAGTGTTTATCTCATGTAGCAGTCATGAGATACCAGAGAAATTAGCAAAAAAACACAAAAGTAGATTCCGGTTTCAGTGAGTAAAAAAGCTTCCCAGGGGACAAAAACTAATATTTCAAGAATATATTATTATCCGTCTAACTGTCAAACTGTGCTTTCGTGTCTCCTCGTGTATTTTATATTTCAAATATATATATATATTTATATTGCTGTCAAAAAGCGGTAACAAAGAACAGTTGATTCCTCAAATGCAGGAACGTTGGCAGGAAAACCAGATTGGGGTTTACGAAGCAGTGGCCGTGTGTGAGACACATCTCAAGCCAAAGCACTTCTGAGCTGCTTCAAAATGCAACTTTAACAATCTTCATCATCACACTCCCACAGGTGGGTTCTTAATTCACCGCGACACATTTTGCTTTCATGCATATTACGGAACAAAGATTTCTTTAAAAGAGTGTGAAAACTTTTTGTTGCTTTTGCCATTTCCGTTCAGCTTCTCTTATTTAATAATTTCCCAAAAAATAATTGGATGGAGCTATACTGAGATAAAGTGAAAATAAATAAAAAAAGAGCAGCTAATGTCTTCTGGCTGAGGAAGGGGAGCCGGAGATTAGCTGAAATCAACAGGAATATGGCTGAACTCTGAGTGAACCCCGACAGTATTGAGGCTGCTCCAGTGCTTTTCAAACATCCACTCTCGGGACCCAAATATCAAAAAGAGTTCTTCTCACGCCTCAAACTGCTTTGCATCTTTTATTTCCATCTTCCTATCTTCTCCAAACACCTGTAACGGGCCGCGCACGCGCACACAAACACAAACACACTCGGAGAAAAGACGGGACACGACTACGTGAACTTTTAGTGAACCTCAGACAGGCAGACAGGCTGACACAGTTGAGCGGGATTAGATCAGCTCTTTCTTTGAAATTCACCGCAGGGTTCAAAAAGAATTTTAAATGATTTTCTCCCCCCCCCCCCCCCCCCCCCCCTTTCACTCAAAACTATTTTATTGTCTTCTTTTCCGACCCGTCAAAACATCTCCAGCAGAGAGTCAGCTGGAGACGAGCAAACGCTGAGCTCCCTGTACACACACACACACACACACACACACACACACACACACACACACACACACACACACACACACACACACACACACACACACCTGCTCCTCTGACCTCTAACCGTATCGGACAAGTAACAGCTGGTTTGAGACAAACCGCTTTCCTCCGCGGGGGAGCGAGGGCTAACTGGAGTAAATGAAGAGGATGGGTTGTGTTTTGTCAGCACAGCGACAATTAATGCCGTCAATAGTCATGAAAGTCCTGCTCCTCCTGGAACCTAACACCAAAACATTTACATGATACCTAATCCCGCATGGGCCACGCATTCAGTCACACACACACACACACACACACGGCCAAACATTACTATATCCCACAGGCCACGCATGAACATGAACAGCTCCCAGCCTGGGAAAGCCAAACTAAAATATGTGATTCCCTCACTGTGGTGTGGCCTGGTGATGTAGGAGATGAATGTAAACTTTTTATTACACCTATCAGCTGCTACAAAATGTTGTTATGCTGAAACTGCTCGCAACGCTGGTTTGATTTGTCGTTGTTTGCGTCTTTTAATGACATTTTTAAAGTCCTCCTTCACTCAAAAAAAAGTGTTTTCCTTTAAGCTCCACTGTGCAGAAGGATGTATGAGTTTGATAGTGTTTTCACATTTATCTGCTGACAGACGCAACTTTCTCAGGCGGGAATCAGGCAGACGGCAAAGCAGGTATCGTGTTAGTGAACGAGAGCAGGACGGTAAAACAAGGAGAGGCCGCCAGAGAATACAAGCCACTGTAACTGTAATCGGCCTCGCTGACCAAAGTTAAAATATTGTAACTTTTTATTGTTTAAAAGGAACATTTTTAAAATACACATCATAGATTCTGTAAAGACCATCAACTAAACAAAAAGCACATTGTTTTGACGGTTGGTGCTGGCTGACTTACTCATTGTTTATATTTAATTTACCCCCTTTTCTTGTTTTGGTTTTACCTGCTGCCTTTTTTATTGTTACTATAAATAGTTAATTCAACGTCAACTTGAAAATAAGGGATTTTTGTCCCTGCACAAATAAGATGAAATGAAAAAATGTAATAATTGGACGAACACACCCCGTGCTGGGCTGTGAGGACACTTTGCTGCTGATTTTCAATTTGGAGAAACATGGCAGCTGTTCTGAAACATCAAATTTCCCTCAAAATATTCACCTAAATCAGCATCTGAATACATTTTGAGCAAGTAAAATAGGCCGTGCCGTTGCAGAATCATGATTTCATTTAAATAATAACTACGCTTGTTTTTAATGTTTTCTAACGAAGCCAGCGAACGACAGAGAGTCACGTTAATATGAAATGTTTGCTGATCGAATAGATCTAACTCTCTAAATTATGTTTTCAGGATTTGATCTCATAATATTATGTTATTAGCTGTTTGAGGCAGCTTATTACCCAATTAAAGAAACACATGCATGCATAAACACATACTCAAAAGAACATGGGTCCAAACAATTTAGCATATACGATCCCTAGGCTATCAAGCTAATGGGCGTCCTCAGGCTCCTCTACAAGCTGTCTTTCTTTTGCTGCCATGAGACATGATTAGCACACACACAAACACACACACACACACACACACACAGACACACACACACACAGACACACACACACACACACACACACACACACACACACACACACAGACACACACACACACACACACACACAGACACACACACACACACACACACACACACACACACACAAACACACACACACACACACACACACACACACACACAGACACACACACACACACACACACACACACACACACACACACACACAGACACACACACACACACACACACACACACACACACACACACACACTCCGCAGGGTCTAAATGCCAAGTCACCTTGCTAACCACGCAGCACTAACACTCCGCACACCTACCCACAACCAAAGAGCATTCAAACTCCACTCTCTTTCTGCGTGTGTTCAGGTACGTAAAGTGTGTCTACAGAGATACAACAGAGAGATTGAAACACATCGCAATCGAGGCCAGAGCGTGTGCATGTGCAGCTCACTGCGTGTGCATGACGCGTGTGCTGGGATGAATTACAGCAGTCCAGCAGGCTTCGGGCCAAAGGACGGAGCCTCACTGAGCCCGCCTGTGTGTGTGTGTGTGTGTGTGTGTGTGTGTGTGTGAGTGGATGTGAGAGCACAGGGCAGCAGCAAGGCAGTCTGCAGGAGGAGAAGTGTGAGTCTGCGTGTGCCTGAGTCGGGGACTACTTTATCGGAATATTGCTGTATTCCAACCCGAGTACTCGACAATGGTTCAATGAAACATCATCACGTGATTTTTGAGGTGTTAATTTACCTGGTATTTGAATGCCAGCCTGTCAACCTGGCTCATATTCACACATTTCTTTTCCGTCACGACTATTGGTTAAAATCCCATTTTCTTACTGCCTTCATTGTAGAGAAAAGCAGAGAGACATTTGGCTAATTAAATTGGAACTGCTGTATGGTTTGCTACAGCTAGAGATAAATCAAAGGGACAACGCTCTGGATTCACTTTATTCTCTATGAAGTATTTCAGGTCATTTCTATTCAAATTAATCGCTTTTGGAAAGCTATAGACTCACGCTCCTTGCCCTGTTATCTCCGCAAGGCACAGGCAACAACCTCCGGGTTTGAAAAGTGAAGCTAATGTGGAAGCGCCTTAAACGTGCATTCTGTCTAATGTCCATCAGGGGGCGACTCCGCTGGTTGCACGAAGAAGTCAGATTGTGTAGAAGTCTATGAGAAAATGACTCTACTTCTCTCTTGATTTATTCCCTCAGTAAACATTGTGAACATGAGTTTATGGTCTCAATCTGTAGTTTCAAGTCTTCTTCAATACAGCATGATGTTCATTTAGTACATTATGCTCCATTTAGAGTAAAATAGACCATAAAGCAGAGTATGCTTTAGGGCGGGGCTACCTTGTGATCGACAGGATGCTTGAGCGTTGTCTGGTCTGGGAGTCTGGATGTTTAAGGTGTGGGACTCCACTGACGAGATCTCTGGAAAGACAGAACAATTAAATAGACATTTTGGTTAGAATCTGTCAGTGTGAAGGAAAATGATGATGGAAGGTTATTTAAATTCATGGCATGGTTCGGGCTAACCCTTGAAATACAACTAGCTGTATTGTGCAAGAGCGAAATGTTGATTTGTACTCCGCTCACTTCTCTCCGGGGGCAGCAACACCACGGCGTCGGCAACAGTAAAAGTATTTCAAGCCTGGCTCTGAAACGGAGCGGGGAAATGAATCGTCGAGGCCCAGATTCATAAATAAGTTCTTTGCGATCAACGTCTGTAGACAAACACGCCATTTTATCACAAGCCTCATCTTTATGAATGAGGCCTCTGGCGCCCGAGTGTGAGACTCGTTCCTAATGAGTCATAATGAGTGTAGTGAATCCAAATGTGAGTAACGCAACATAATACCAGCTATTTAGTGGAGGCTTTTATCCAAAGCGCCTTGCTTTACAGCGAGAATAAATATTGGTTGCATGAGTGGCCCCAGTGGGAATTAAAAAGGACCATTAAGAATGTGGGTCAGTGTTTGTTTTTCACGTGAATCCTTTTGATCTGAGATAGAAGGCAGAAATGAAACAGAAGTTAGTATTTAAGACCTTTTTCATGGTGCTACATTCTGTTATTATTAAGCATGCTGTGTGAAGATTATTTATTTTCTACAAAGATGTTTGTCTCATAGTGTTCCCACCCCCCTTACCTTTACCCTCATCCTCACCCAACATTAACACATTAAAGGGACCCTGTGGAGCTCTCTAAACAAACACAGCTGGGTTCACTGTTTATTGCCTCAATGCATGTGCATCACAAAGGCGTTGAATATTTGAAAACATATGAATGAATAAATATACACAGCTTTAAATATACATAATAATAATAATAATAATATATAGGGATGACAAGATTATTTTGTTATGTACAATATCAATATTTGAGGTCTGTTCAAATGTTTTATTTAAAAGCAAAATTGCCCGAAAATGATTTAAACGTGAATATTTTACCATTTTTTGTCTTCAATAAAGTTATACTAAATCTCTTTTGATGGTCAGACAAAAGCTATTTTTTTGAATTCATATATTAATCAAAAGATGAATTGATAATGAACAAATTGTTACTGATACATGTGAGTTTATTTTACCTTCCAGTCATTGGTCAGTCCATTTGTGTTTCTGATAAGTTTCACCCGTTAGCCGTCGTCGTGTTTTATGGCTCGGTTTCACAAAATATTTAAATTGTCACCGTCTGCATTCAGCGCTTCACCTCCATGCTGTTACGTGCATATATGTGCAGATTTACTGAAAATATGCCTTTCATATCCTTTATTCTATCTCAGTCCTTCTCCTCTCTTTCGTTTTTTATCCATCCATCTCTAACCAAGTCGGAGGCAGTTATATATATCATACTCTACTTGTCATCTGCCATCATACTGGAAGCATCTGCTGCCGATTTGTTATGTGGGAGTCATCTGGCGTGCTGTTCAAAGGCCACCTCTCCTTGGCTGATCGTCGGGCACACAGTGACAAATGTCTTCCATGTGCATATGTTCTCGTCTATCAAAGCACTGGGAGTTTTTCTACTTCACAGAGAACGCAAGAGCGTTCATCTTTTTGCTCTATTCTGGCACGCACTTCATTAGTGCCAAAATGGCAACTTTACCATCGCGATATTTAATTATGTATCATGCAGATTCAATTTGCTGGGCCAATATAGTTTTTGACAAAGTGCCACCAGGACAAGCTTAAACTTTTTAGTCCTACTACAAACCGGAAAGGCTTTCAGACACCGGGCTTGTGATGAAACTGACACAAAAATGATTAATATTCACCTGCGAATCTTTCATATTAAAACTATTCATTCTGGCAGCGAAGCAGCAGTTGAAACACTTTTTAAATAAAAGGTCTGAATAGATTCACGCAGGCAGAGGACACACACTACCAGGATCCTAGTGTCCTTGGCAGTCTAGCCTAAGCTAATGTAAGCTGTTTTATTGAGTTTCCTTTGAGCGAAAACCTACCCAGTGTATATGTCTAGGGCTTTTATTCTGAAAGGTAAGAACAGAGGAGTGTATCTGGTATGAGTTGCCTTTGTCAAGGTTGGTCAAAGGAATAATAAAGTGTTGTTATAGTGTATGTTTTCAATATGTCCGTTAAACACAACGTGATTGGTTGATGGGTTGACAAATGTACCTTGCTTTGTAAAAAAATCCATAATATTCTGTGTGAGTACCAATGACAAAAATATTGACTTGACAAACGCCCCCCATGTGTAACATTCTTAAGGTGGTATGAATAATTGAAGGATAACAAAAAAGCCAGTGAGGTCTGCTTGCAGGTAAACAAGAAAATAGGAAGAAGTAAGCTGCACATTCATGAGTCGGATACATTCCTTTTTCCTATTTTTATAAAATCGGGATGTTCAAGGTCAAGACGTCAAAACTTTGATTTGCAAACCTAGAACTAAACAGGTGGCAGCAGAGTTTTGCGTTTGAGCTTCTCACCATCTCACTCTGAAGGTTGTACAAACAGGAAGATCTTTTTGGAATGTTATGTGTCCTGTGCAGTGCTGCTAAACTGTTGCTCTAAGCGCTTAATGTTTGGTTTAATAAGCCTCGGGACCAAAGCACCAGCAGCTCGGTCCTGCTATTTTCACAGGCCTTTGGAGAACAGGTGCCGATGTAAAGAGACCACGGCGGCTGTGATTAGGGACTTTTTAGCATCAGATGTGGGATCCAAATCACCAGACAGCCACCCCTTTAGGAGGAAACTGTGGTGAACTGTAGATTGCTTGTAGGCTGCGAGCCAAACAACGCTGATGAGGCAGATGCTGGGAGAGAGCAGTGTGTGTGTGTGTGTGACGGAAGAAAAAAGAGAGTATTATATGTTCCCTGAACACTGGGGAGAGGCCTGCCAGGCTAATGTACAACACCAGACACAATCCAATCCCAAAATTGCATATATATAGACTCATAAAACCTTTATAAAAATGCCAACGGAAACACATGATTTCCTTCTTTTTGCAATTAAGCCTTGTGCCTCAAACCCTGTGGCGGTTTGCCACCACTTGAAGCAGCAGCAGCACCTCGGAGGAAAGTCTGTTGAAATAAAGATGAACAGCGTCCAGTTGGAAGAAAACGGGAATCTAGGATGGGAAAGTTAACGGGAATACGCGAAGAGTCGCATGTTTTCTGTGAATATCGCGATCATTTGCTAGTGTGAGATCTTTCTAACTGGAATAAACCTGTAATCTGTGCAAGTCAACATTTTGGGACAAAATATTTCCATCCCTCCTGAACAGCGACTCAGTCTGCGCAGCTGTAACACGGGCAGCTGGATTGTCTGCTTCTCACTGGTCTGATAGACACGACACACATTAACGCGCCCGCTCACACAGATACAGTGCTGGCAAACACGGACAAATCCATACACAATTACACGAGTCACCTTTTTCCCCCTCACGCTCACACATGTCACACACACCTCCGCGTGCGTGGCTTCCGGACCCCATGCCAGGTGCAGCTGTGCTTTCACAGAGGAACAGCAGGACCGGAGCGGGGCTGTTTTCGAGCTGTGGCGGCCAGATTGAATTAAAGCCGGATTAATCCCTGCAGAATTTGTGTCATTCTTCCAAGCAACACTAAATCCAAATCAAATTATACAACCCGTCCCCCCCCTCCCCCAGTCCCACTGCCACTGCCACCACCACCATCATCCATCCATCCATCCATGGTACTGTAGTCAGCCTCAAGTGTGCGCTTGTGTGTATACATCACTGTCTCTTTCCTCTCCTTTGCTTTCCTCCTCTAGTTTTCCAACCACATGATCTATGTGTCCCCCGCTCTCCCCTCAGCCAACCTCTCGCTCCTCTCCAGCTGTGACTGATGAGAGGGAAGTTAATTGATAGCGACAGGCCCTAAATCCAGCGGAGGAATCGTTAAATGAAAGAGGACTTTGGGACGGTCATTGAGTTCAGTCAACTTAGTTCTTTTTTTTTTTTTTTGCCTGGTGCTGGCACCACTGAAAACCGTCACTTGTTACAATTAATCATGCAGAAACGGACACAAAGACAAATCATGTAGAGCAACATGACTTCTGGATTTTGGCCATGTGGCACTGCTCCATCTGACATCTAATAGAAAAACAAGTGTTGGGGAGAATGAGACAGAAATAGACACTGAGTACATCTTTATATGGCCTTTACTTTACATCATATTGACTGCTTGTGGTCAAACGTTTCAACGTGATAATTGCCAGCAGCTGTGAAACTTAATGATGTTATGTGCTACAGGTCTGAAGCCCAGTTTCAGCTTGGTGTGTGCTGTGGGTTTGGATCAGGTTTTAGCCTAAAACATAAATAGTACTATTAAAAACATTTCGTATTACTTTCAATATGAATTAGTTTTGAGCTAGAGCTCAGGCTGGAGTGATCCGGGCCGTGTCTGCCTCAGGCCAAAATATCCTGCTTGAGGTTGGAGTTAAAGTTCTCTGTTACATCAAATATGATACTAAAGAAGCAAACCACGTTTAACTATAAGTGGACACTTTTTCTCTGTTCCTGCATGTGCAAAGCCTGGATTTCATAAATACTGAGGTCATATATCAAAAAAATATGTTATTTATTCAACTGCTTGATTATAGTTTTGTAAATCTGAATTCTCATCATGAAGATCTAAATGAGTTTCTAAGGCTGGTCCTTGCTGCTATGAATGAAAGTCTGGTGATGAAATACTGAATCCTCTCCTGTCGACTTGACTTTAATAACAAAAAAACAATGTAGGTACATTCAATATCGAAATACATGCAATCAAAACACCAACACGTGTTAGTTGTGTTATATAGTGTAGAATGTAAATTCCCAGAAAAAAAAGCAAATCCTGTCAGACATTTTTGATGAAGTAGAATGGCCTACTACCTAAATGTAGGTCAAATTATGTGCTGTCCTCTGGAATATGTAAATGTTTGCCTCTGAAACACACTGCACACGCCCACACGTAGTGTTGGTAGGTCATTCTGAGCGGTAGCACCGGCACACATTTTACTCTTTGGCTCACCGATACTCTTTTTGACAACAATGGGTGATTCATAATGGCACTAAATAAAGTGCATTCCCCAGGGGGCAGTGGGAGGACTACGTGACACTCACCTGTTCGCGTTCTCGCCAGCCTGTTTTTTTGTCTGTCCGCAGCTAGTCTAAGTAACGTTACATTAGCCTTACAATAATGTTGGCGAACGCGTGCCAGAAGGTGGCACAACAGAGTTTCAAAAGTCAAATCCTACGCCACTAAACGCAGGCGGGGAGCAGCAAGCTATACGGTTAGCTCCACTCATAGCAGTGAAGAGCCTTCTGATGGAACGTTAGCACCAGTGAATCAACCGGTGACTTCCACCGCCGCTACTGCAGCCAACTACGACGTTAACAAGAACAAGATTAAGGCCTCCGCTGTTGGGCGAAAGATCAAATGCTGTATTTTTGCTCATTGTCAAAGATTGAAACGCACGCCAATATGCAAAATATTTGTTGTCCACTTTAAGCCCTGTCCTCTCCAGTGACATTTGTGTTTTTCCCATAGAAATGAATGAGGCACACTGTGGATGAGAATGCGTTACAAAAGAATACTTGTTCCACATCAACTGTATTGAGTCAATGATATTTCTCTACATATGTGGAGGAAGAAAGAGGAAGAGAGAGAGAAAGTAAGCGAGCCATCAGCAGGGGACTGTGTCGACTCAGTTTGTCCTGGAGCAGGTCGTGATGGGGTTTGCACTTAAGTCACTAGTAACCCACTGCACCGCTCTAATCTGGCAAATGTTAATCTGCAATTCCCTGAACCACTTTGTAAATCTCCTGTTGAGAACTCAAGAACCACATTTTTTTAAAATATATATCTCGAACACACAAACCTACTCAGATCTGCACTGTTTCTACGTTTGATTTGTCGAATAAAAAAAAAAAGGATTTGTGTGAGTTGAGTAACACGCGATGTGTGAGTGGTCATGTTTGTACGTGAGCGTGTGTGTAAATTTGTTCTCCCTTTCTCTGTTTGATGGACATACAGGAGCTATGGAGGGAGGAGGGAAGATGCGTGAGCGAGGGGAACTGGGAGTGGAGAGAAAAGCAGCAGCCGGTGGCTGACGTGCTCAGCTAACAGTCGGAAATCTTCACTTTCTCTCTCTTACACACACACACACACACACACACACACACACACACACACACACACACACACACACACACAGCCAAACTCATCATCACTCATGCATAATTACACATTGTATTGAGCAAAATCGTTTTCATCTTAAACTTTTTTCAACCATGCACAATGCACACATGCCGACTGATGGCACGTAATGAAGATTGAGATTAGTTTGAGAGCTGAAGGAAGAGTGCTCGTCAAATTAAAACAAAGCAGTCTCCCTCTGTTCGGTCCTAAAGTTATCGTGGAACACATTCAAATAAAGAAAAAACATGCTTTTACTTAAAAACATGCTTTTTTCTTTCTCAACGTTAGTGACCCAACATTAAACGAGACTGTATAGGTGGGTTTTCGTCCACATGTTATTATGTGCATTTTCAATTTGCATAAAAAAAACCTGAGTGAAAATGCCCCAAAAAAAGAAAGAAAAAAAAATATTTACGCTTGGCTCCTCATTGCTCCACATATATATATATCCATACATAGATGTCATCTTCTTCTGCAATGGTAGCAACGACTTGAGAATTGGCACCACCTACTGCTTATCTCGATGTAACAAGTTGCATTTTCTTTTATCCATTTTCTCCAAAAAATGTGCGATACACTTTGGTTGGAAACCTGTTTTATGTGGTGCGTAAAATGACAGAATGTCCTTAAAATGTCCTGTTATTTGTACGCCTTCATATCAGGTTGGATCACCAAAGTAAGCTGGCTTCATTATTTGGAAACCATTAATATGTGTCCAAAACCACATGTCAATCAATGCGCTAGTTATTGAGATACTTCAGTGTAGACTGAAAGCGCTGGACCGATTGGCCAACAGACTGACTCTGCCATCCATGCCGCTAGCATTCAGCCCTGCACTCAGGGCTGTATTTGAACCCCATGCAGACTCTTGTTTGTTGCCTCGGGCTTTACACGGCTGTAGCGCCAAACAAAGAGCAAAGAGACGTGATGATAAACAGAGGAACAGAAGAAGAGAAAAAGGGAGCTACTGATGGGAAAATTAGAGAGATAGAGAGAGATGAAGAGTTCAATGTCTCGTCTTTTCCGGCGTACAAATCTCTCTGTCTCTCTCTCTCTCTCTCTCTCTCTCTCTCTCTGTGTGGCTAAAGACTCCTCATTTTGTTAATTTCCTGGCGTGGGAGATAAAGGTAGGAGGTGGTGCAAAAAGATGTGCAGGGGAGACAAGAGGAGCAAGAACAAAAAGGGAGATGAATCAGTCAGACGAGGAGACTGAGGGCTATTGTTTTTGTGGAGCACGGGTTAAAAAAACAAACAAAGGAGGCAAAGGAGAGGAACCCCAGAAAGAGAGAGAATGAAAAATAGAGGAGGAGATCAAGAAATATTGCAACATGTTATGATGGTCCGAGCCACAGCGTGGTGTCTGACACTCCCTCTCTCTTTGAAATGCTGCCCGTCTCTCGTGGGCAAGCTGGCAAGAAGGGAGTGAGAGATGTAGGAAGTGAAACAGGAGAAAAGAAAGATGAGAAGAAGACAAAAGAGGTGAAGATATCAAGAAGAAGAAAAAAGGTATGCAGAACAAGGGGAGAGGAGGTGGCAATGCAACTCATCAAACAACCACCTTGCCTCTCTTCCTATCATCCTATCTCCCCCTGAAGGAGCCGAGCAGAATGAAAAAACGAGGGAAACATGATGGGGGGGGAGATGTTGCAGGGTGAGGAAGCAGCGAGGTGAGTTTGACCATACTGTATTACTTTCCCACACCAGGTGAATCCTGGGAGAAGAAGAGAACCCTCTTCCATCTACCTGTTTTTTGGGGAAGCCCTATTCTGTCTTTCACTTTGAGATTTTCTTTTGTTGTAATAAAACCTTACAGGCCTTTAAGCGCTCAGTCAGAATAAATGGCGGTTATCGTTTGTGCTCCGCTCCCGATTTGCTTTTATGATTATGGTTTCTCCGATTCCCATTGCAACACAATTTAGACGTTAATAACCTGCAAAAAGTAACATCAGTTATCGCAGTAAAATTCAGTTTTACAGCACCTTTCTTAACAGCGTTACAAAGTGTTGTTCAATGAAATGGAGCTACAAGAGACGCTTTAAATAAGACGCACCAAATACAGGAGAGGGAGAATGAAGGCCGCCGGCAAAATGGGATGAAACGGGGAAACAGGACACGAAGAGTAAACAGACGAAGCTACTCGGTAAACTAAGAGCACAAAAGCTCAATTTGCAGGTCATCTTATTGGAATCGCACAATACATTTTAATGGATTGTGCATGTAAACCTTCAGCTCGGGCAAAAGAGAAAACATGACACTTCAGAAAATACATAAAACTAAGAGACCTCTCAAGAGAGTCAGGTATTTATTGAGATGTGGCAGGTTGTTTATCATGGCAGGCAAATAGGCTTTTAAATCCAGAGAAAACCAAGGTCGCATACGCGCAGTACTCCCGTCTCGAAAAACACTCGTGGCTATTCAATGAGATGTCAACGCGTCTTTCTTTCCGCCCGCGTGAGCTCGTGCAGACAAAACACAGGAAGAAAGGAGAGGAGGAGGAGGAGGAGGAGGAGGGATGTAATGTCACAAAAAGAAATGAGAGAGAGAGAGAAAGAAGTGTGTAATCCATGTGGCTACTTTATAATTAGCTGACAAGAAGCCCAGCGAGTGACTGAAGCATTAGATTAAACAACGCTCTGTATTTAAGAGCCACGACCGCACGCTCCAGTGCTCGGGGAGCGCAATCAGAGCACCTCGCACACGCTCACACGCGTGTCAGACGAGTACGTAGGCGCGCGCACACACACACACACACACCCCCACCCCACCCCACCCTAAACCCTCCGCGGCTGCCACGGCGCGGCACCACCACTGGCTCTTGACAACAGTCTAATTGGTAATTATTCACATGCCCCCCTCCTGGGAACCAGCGCTCCTAATGAAACTGCTTCGGTGTCTGGTGCGCAGACAGGTCTTTAGTGCGCACACACCCACGAGGAAACGCACACTAAAGGGGCCTAAACACACACACACACACAAACACACAGCAAAACCTCGTGGTGCGTCAGAGGTGAAGGTCAAAGGTTAAGGATGGATGAAAATCAGACCACAAGTGAAGGATAATTAACTTGACCCTGGGAGCTATCATTGGCCCTGCTCACAGGGAGCGTATCAGTGAGACATTGTTGGTGACTAATAGAAGATGATTGGTTGCATGAACTCGGCGCAAATGACGCTGTAATTACATGTTTGGTGATTTACAGAAAACCTCACATCTCCATGTTTTTCCATTTCGGGATTGTGAAAAAAATGATTATTCTCAAACGTAACAAAAACAAATGTGCCTCCGTGGTAAAGTCCATTTAGCTGCTGTTAAAGCCAAGATTAAATGAAAAATTGATTTTTAATCCTTTTAGATCACAACCCGGGTCATACTGTCACAAATTTAACCATGTATGCAAAAAGAAATGACAAAAAAATATTTTTCCTCGCCAAAAACCCAATTATCTTTTCTTCCTGTAAAACAAAATATGTCGTGTGCTTACATAAGCCAGAACCAACCAAGTTCAAATAATGTTAATAATAATAATATTACTGAACATAACCAACTCTTGCCAAAAATCCCCAAAACCTAAATTTGTCATCAAGCATCAAGTGTGAAGCTGCTCCATAAACAAATGGACTGTGAAAGACTCCCGTCTGAGACTTGGAACTCTAAATTTAGATGGTATTCCTCTTTAAGGCTGATATGGATTATACACATCTTTCAAGTGTATGCTGAATGTTGAGTCATAAACACACTTTATGACTCACTCCATTTCACTAATGCCTGGTTTTAGTGTCATCTCTGCAGCATGCGCGACAGTTGGCAGACATTTTTAGTTCCAATACGGTGGCCAACCGCTGATTGCCGTCGCGTTATTATCAACTCATCTGCATATCGTCACATTTGATGAGGTAGATTAGTTGGCACGGAATTCTGTGACTTCTAATATCAGGGTGGATGATGGAGAAGAAGAGCCAGAAAGAGAGGATGAGATTTGGCAGAATGACAGCTGGGAGGAAAACAGCCGGGGAAGGAAAGTAGAAAAGTAGACTCTTAACTTCTCAAAGACGAGCCGACATTCATTCGGCCGTCACTCGGGAGAGACCAGAGGTCAGTGTGGAATCAGAATTATCAATCACAATGAAGGAACGTACGACTCTCAGCAGTATGAAGGAATTATAAAAGGTAAAACTGTGCACACACCGTTCCAGCTGACAGATGCACTTCCCGATGATTTGTTTTTATACCAAGTCTCAAGAACAAAATGTGTTCTTGCTCGCTTGTCATGAGTTTGTGACAACATATTCTTCGACACGTGTGCCTTTTGTTTGGGGGAAGTAACATCTTTAAATGTGAAGGTGGCACTTATTCACGGCAATGACGAATGAATGCATTTTAATTACTTCCGCTACATAAATCACTGGACTTAAATAGCAAATATGTGTTTGAGCTCATGTTCAAAACGTTCTGCGCATTCAAAACGCATCCCACATGCCTGAGATTTTGAGAAAAGATAGTTGTAATATTTTGAGAAACATTACAATAATAAAGTGGTAATTTCATTCAAATAAAGTCACTATATTTCAAGAAATATATGTTATTATTATGTTATTACTGCATAACAGAACACAGAACCCCTTTGGGACTCTGGTCTGTGCATGAGAGTGTAACTTAGAGAAGTGGCTGTGTGCTCTTTATCTCTTTACCTTTGTGTGGCTCACTGTCCACACAAATGTTAACTTCACCACCTCCGATAAAGACCGGCTCACAGCCGCTTCCCTCCGCTCTCCAGTGTCTGGAGACAGTCCCAGAAATAAAAGCCGGAACGCATCAACCTCCCATTGAATCCAATTTGGGGGATTTAATTGGATTAATCCATTAAGTTTGAAGTCAAAATTCTAACATTTAACGAAGTATCCTCATTTTTGTTAGCCCCAACTCAAACCAAGAAGAAAAAAAAGCCTCAGCCTCAAAATCCTTTCACTGAGCAGAGTTTCCTCGTCTGGTTTGGCAGGTAAATGTCTGTAAATGAGCAACCCTGTCTCCTCCAAAATTACATTCCCAGACGGTTAAACTACGTAATCAATAACATTTCAAGGGACATGTATCTCCCACCCTGAATTACGGTCGCAGTTTTAAACAAGTGGCTGACGATGTAAACTGAAACAAAACAGAAACGCAACAAAACTACTTGGTTAGGTTTCGTAAAACATGATAGTTTGTTTTGTAATGTAAGTGACGGACGTGAATTAAAATAAGTCGGCTTTAACACGGGACACGAACACTGGTCTCCTGGGTTCTAGCTCCACCTCCTACCCTATGCCGACTTACGCAGATTATGATTGGACACTCATTTCTAAAGCGTCAAAAACAAACGCAATCTGGGAGAAACGATTGATTGACAAGGCGGTTTCTTTGTATGGGAGCCTATAAGTTTTAGGAGACCGGGGCTGAAATGAGAACAGCGGTGAATACCTGGGGGTGCCAGAGCTCAAGTCCGCTTCACAACCTTTGTCACACCGCCCCCCTCTCTCCCTTCCATAACGTCATTGAGCGTAGGCCTACTGTATGGTAAGATTAAATGAGTCATTATACCTACAGTATTCCTGACGTTTAGCCCTGCCTAATTCTAGACGAGGCTTCGGAGAGGAGAGTGTATGGGACAAACAATAGGAGTTCATGAATAATATAGGAGCCTATAGGCAGCCTGCAAAAGACAAATGAAAACCCGTATGAAGAGGGGGAGGTGAGAAACTGAAAAAAGAAGGAACATAATGGAGAGACAAGAGAGGAGAGGGAGTAAAGCAGAACTAATATCAGAATGCCTGCTTTGACTTTGTTCACCAATGAAATGTTGGGTGTTAATGAAACACCGTGACACGGCAACAAGAGACCCAACCGCCGCTGAGATCAGACGAATAGCGTGACCGGGGCGAAACATCTGGCCTTCCTCTGACTGGCAGAGGACTGAAACTCCGTGGCAGCTCGCAGATGACTGCGCGTCTATAAGTCGCACGCGCCCCAAACAGATGAATCACTGTGTCATTCATCGCACCTCAGGGTGCCATCCTCTGCACCGCGGAAATGTGGCGGATTCCCTTCTTTAATAAATGTGGCGGCTGCTGCCATTAATATATATATATATGTGCTTATGCACCTTGTTGAAAGCACATCCAGGGAGATTTCAAGCTATACGAGCTTATTTCTTATCTACTAAGACAACTGAGCATGAACCCCCTCCCCTTCCTCCCCCAACATCTATCCCCCCCCCCCCCCCCACTCTTTTCCTCTATGCTCATCTCCTTCCCTCAAATTTTTTTTTTGTTCCGTTTCTCCACACTGTAGAAATGGGATTTGAGCATTCGGGGTTCACGCGGCGGGCAACGAGTCTTGAGGACTGAAAGTTTCTGTTCCGTTTCAATCGTTTAGTTTTGGGAAAGTTTGAGCGAACCCACTCACAGCCTGGAGACACAATATGATAAGAAGGCTGGCTCATATCTGATAACCAGTTGCATAAACACAGAGCGAGGAGAGGACAGCCTACGCTGGCTGATGCAACAGAAATAAAGCCAGTTGTGTGTACAGCATCTTTTATCGCAGCCTTGTGTTGGTACATATAACACCACTTCATTTTCCTACTGACCAAGCGGAGAGACGTGCACGTATGCCCACGCTGCCGCTCCCTCTCTGTAGCTCGTCTTCTTCCTCTCTCGCTCTGAAAAAGTTGCAGAAGTATCACGAAGTACCTGAGGAGTTTGTACCAGCGTGGTCACCGAGAGTTTCCGTGTCTTACCCGAGAGCAAGAGAAAACCGGAGCCAGCAGGTTTTCGGTTCTGTGAATTCAGCAAACAACCCGGTAATATTAATGCGGTAATCTGAGGTTGTTACTTTGACGATTCTGCTTTTGCTTTGGATTTGTCACACGATGATTACGATTGAATTTGCAAAAGAGTCTAGTCCCAACTATCCATTTCAGAAAGTAGAGAGGAGTGAAAAAGAATTGCAGTGGGCGGTTGGTCATGGAGTAGGTCAATTTTGAGGTTTAGGGCATATTTATTCATGCATTTTCTGTGTTATTTGATTTATTTATTCTGGTTTTCGGCATCTTGGTGTTGCTCATATTTTATACCATCTTTGGTTGGATGAATTCAGTGTGAGAGATATTTTTTGTTTGTGTGTGGTTGTGTTCTTTTTTTATTTTGAGAAATATTTGCTCTTAACTTTTGGATATTTAAATTTTCATGTGTTGATTTTTTATTATTTTTTGTTGTATGAAACCAGATATTCCCTCCCTAGTTACATAGTTAAGAGAAATCTGTCTGCTACTTCGCCACCATGGGTTCATCAACACACAGCACCATCAGTGCTACTGATTCTACAGAGCTGTGGTCGCAGAAACAGATTCTAAGTTGCCCAAAAAGATCAATGAGTCAGGCAGAGTAGACTAAGATATTCTGCCCCTGCACTCTCTCTGCTACTAGGGGATGGATGTCAGGATAACATGGGCATGCATTTTGGTCATTAACAGGGGGGGTGCCCCCCCTCATCCCCCCCTCATATCGCCATGCTACATGATCAAATACCTGAAAAATGAATGACATCGCCATCAGCCTCGGAAGCAGCTCGTGTTCAGTGCCAATATCAAAATGCTAAACTAAGATGCTGAACATAGTCAACATTATACCTGCTAAACATCAGCATGTTAGCATTGTTATTGTGAGCATGTTAGAATGCTGATGCTAACATTAGCACGCTAGCTTTCAGCTCAGTACAACCTCCCTGTTGATTGCAGACTCTTGGTCTTGATTCTGGTATTAAATGACCTTTCCTTATGCGATAGAAAAACCTCTTTTTTGTGGATCTGCTTTGTTTTCCGTTCTGAGCCGTTTCTGTTCTTAATTTAAGATTTAAGACAAAAAGATGCATTCTCATGACTTGATCTGCCATGTGAATTCCTATTTGCATGACATCAGACATTGTTGTGAACAGGTTTTGTACTACAGTAGTGTGTTAGGAAGCACCTTTATCATCCTGTACACCTAATCTAAAAGCATCTTCAGACCAACTTCAGCACCTTCACCACGTCCGTCTGCACTGTCTGGATTACCGCCAGCGTTTCTAAGGCTGTCGGGTTTCTTCGGTTGTTATGAAAGAGGGTGACATGGAGGTGAGGCTGAGGTAGGCTTTGTTTGTGTTCATGTGTGTGAATCTGTATGCGTGTACCCAGCAGAGTGACATTTACTCAGGAAATTCCTGGGAGACGAGTGCACGGTGGCGTTGCTCCGGCGCCTTCCTGTCATGGGAATTATGCCAGATGTGGTTTGTTAAGATCAAAGGGAGGGAGAAGAGATGATCTCTAGTGCCCGAGGGGGGAAAGAGGAAGCTGAGAAAGAGACAGAGAGAGTCATGCCTCATCACTGCTCTGTTTTATGTGCCTGCTTTTGAATAACGTTGAATTAAATAATGGAATGTATACTCAATACTGTTCTTAAGATACTGGTATTTGCTTTTCAGTACTTATATTTTATACTTACATACTATGTCATTTTTACTCTTTTCTTTTGCAGATTAAGATTTTACATAGAAATGTATGAATGAGTTTATGAAATAAGATGCATTGCTGTAGATTAAACTTCCCAACATTATAACTCCAACCTCTCCAGCTACAACACAAAAACAGAGTTTACACATTCACGCATCAGTGATGATGATATAAAACACCGGCACGGCCGTTACGCCTGCATTTCTGTATTTTTGGTAGATGATTTGTAATGGGAGATTTTCCCTCATAACGTTGTTTTACATTGAAGGTAAGGACATGAATACCTCTTCCACCGCTGATGAATACATTTTTCCGTCCTGGAGTTCGTAGTGAGTAGATTTTCAGGCAGACTCCGGACTTCATCTCTCGTCTCACTGTGGAGAGGAGGGAAGTGAAACATCCATCTTTAGTATAATCAATGGTGGTTGGCTTTAAGTAGCTTTCTATTTCAGCCGGACTTCATAGCCTGCATGCAGCCGTCTCCCACACATACTGCACAAACAAAAACATTCACCAGTTGGTGACGAGCACAAAAGCAGGAAGACGCCACATCTTCGGAGTGAGCTCATCTGTCATCATGACGCAAGTTCTCCACAGAAATATATCTCTTGTGCAACCATGTGAGGGGCAGGAATGGTGGGGTGCGGAGACACACTGAACGGTGACAGTACAGGGGTGAATGAGAGTGCATTACAATAACGGATACCCAGCATGCAACGGGATGAGCTGCAGAAGTTTTCGGTCTGGAAAAGCAGTGAGTCACGTAAATGAACACACCAGTTTTGACTCTGGAACTTGTTTGTGTGCGCATGTTAAAACACTACTATTACCCTGTACGCTTTCAGGAGACGTGTTGTGATGTGTGATGATTTTTTTTCTAGTTCTTTGAATAGCAGCCAGGCAGGAAAAGCCTGCAATAAAGAGAAGACACCCGCAGATTTGACTTGTCATTTGCCCAAAAAAAACAAGCAAAGTTTGGTGTAGTCATTTTTGTAAGTCATTTTATCTAACATGTAGTCTTAGAATGTGTTTCCACAATTTCTTTTTCATTCAAGGGCTCGCTGTATGCATATAGGATGCTGAATGGCAGCGGCGAGGAAGGTGCAACAGAGGGAGCTAATGACACTTTAAGGTTTCACCACATGGGGTTTTGCTCACCGCTGGCTGCCTGACATGTCCACTGCTCTGCCCTCCCTAACACGTGTGTGTGTGTGTGTGTGTGTGCGTGCGTCTCCCTCGGGGTGCCAGTGGGGAGCGGAAGGTAGAATATATTCTGAATATCGATCGTCTCCGTGGGTGTTCTGTGCTGTGGCGTTGGGTTAGGGAGCAGAGATCGATGCCGTGTCAGTTTGTTGTCGCGGAGAGGAGAGGAAGGGCTGTCAATGTGACATAAATCTACAGCAGAGGGGTCACAAGGGGGGCAGAGGAAGAAATACAGACATTTGTTGTTGACTAATTTGTTGCCATGCTTGTTCTCAAGTTTGTAACACTAATGAAGTGGACCCTCAGCAGGCGCAGTCGTGGGGAAGAGGCCATGAAGTGACTTTATGTTGATATTAGACAAGCTATTATGCAAAAGACACTTGTTGTTTGAGCTGCAAAGTGTGCAGGCTCAGTTTTGTTGACACATGTAGTCGTTTCAGTGCTAATATCAATCTTCAAAAATGATGGAGGACCTCAGATAAGTCGTTTCTCAAACAGAATCCCTTTTTTAGCTGAGAAACTGTTGAGATACTTTCTTTTTTCTCATATCGTAGTGATCCTGAAAGTGTAACATACATTTTGAGCCCAAAATACGTTCTCCAAATAACTTAACTGCTTATCTCAAACGACAGCTCCGACGTGCAACAGATGACAGTCTGTTGCACGTCGCAGCTCCCCGTCCACCGCCACAAATGAATTCTCAACCTCTCTGAAACACTGTGAATTTAAGACAAAAGCAGAAGCAAAGCGACAGAATATGAACATTAGCATACAATTGGAGCAATATTTCAGATGACTTTGTCAGAGGTCTGTTTACGCCACGTTACCAGCTCCTTCTGAACAGATGTGCTGCGCTTTCATGTTCACTTCATTCAGTTTCTCAACAGACTAAGGAGGGCGACAAACAACAGACGCTTCATTAAATTCAAAGAGCTTCCCTCACAGTTGTGTTGACACACCTCAGTAGCTGCAGCCTAAATACATACATCATTTATTGAAACTGTCTCTTAGATATATTTTGTGACTGTGCATATTGTCTATTGTCATTTGGGCTTTTAGGAAAGGTGCCTTATCCGTTCACACCTGGTTACGTTGTAATGCACGGGATCTCCGAACCAAAATCGCTTACATTTAAAGATGTACCCAACAGCCCCCTCATCACATGTTGGTCACATCTGTGCTAGCATGAGAGCAGCCTCTCCTGGCTGATGGCACAGTGGAAGCAGGCCGTGGAGAGAGCACTCACTGGCATGAGGAGGGCGCAAATAGCAGGAGAGAGCTGGAGTTGGTTGCTCAGATGTACTATACATACACAGCTGTCACTTTCACCCTGAATTAAAAAAAAAAATTGCCAGTAAAGCCGAGCATGTAAACGTATTGATTTATTCAGCAGGGCGGAGGTCGATGGGAGCCGAGGGAATGACTAAGAGGGGTCGGGGCAGTGGTTAGAAGAGTGTTTTGGATTCTTGGTAATGCATCTAAATGTGAGTCAGTTCTTGCAGCAAATACTACGTTACACACATCTTTTGCAAACTGGCTTGTGAAACACAAAAAAAGGCATACACATAAACGCATGTAAGCGTTGGCAGACTTTAAAGGAAAAGTACGGTTCATTGTCTCTGCCAGGAGATCATGTATTCAGTTGTTTCTGTGTGTGTGTGTGTGTGTGTGCTTCTCTTTCTGTCTGTCTGCCCATGGCTAATCTTGCATACTGTTGAATTCCCAACTTTTGAAAACACGTTTTATAAGAAACAGAATTCGTTATTTTCCATCCGGAGATCAAAATGAAGGCTCAGTTCGAAGGTGGGTGTGGTCCGAGCAAGGGCGCTGGAAATAGGGGGCTGGGAAGTCGGGAAGGAGCCATTGGCCTCGTCTAGTTATATTCTGTCACCATCTTTTGTATTTTACATTTGTCCATGTCATTTCAGACACCATGCTGATGTCTTAAGAGCTGAAGTAAAGAGATATAAAGGAGGCAACATACACATATCAAAAGACACACACTCCGGTAGGTGATCAGGTTCTTGCACTCTTTCCTCTGTCTCCTATCACCCTCAGCCCCCGGTGTGTTAATCTGTGATTCTTAAGATGTGATTTTATGGGGTTCATCATAAATTACTCATGAGTGAGCTGGGACAGCAGGTTGGAGAAAAGACACACACAGCGGCAGGGGTCCTGCTGTGGCTGATCACTGGGCTGAATACCATCATCAAGGTTTCACATGTGACCAGCAGCATCATGGGTATTTAATGTGGACCCCACACTCACCTATCCTCTCTGCCTTCATCGAGTGCTTCGCTGTCATCTAAACCTGTTTATTTAAAAGATTCAAAGGACACCTCCTGCTGTCCTTTTACTTACTTCCTACTGTGATTATTGCTAATGAAAAGTGTTCATTTTATTGCAGCCCTGCTCTACCACCTAGTAGTGTGCTCATGTCGTTTTTCAAAAGTCCATTAAAAATCGCTGGCTTAGCTACTGTAATGTAATATATCATGCTGATTAGCACTTGTATAGCCATTTCTACTAATTAGGTAGTTAATTACGATTTAAATGCAGTTATTGCATTAATGCACACACTGCCGCGTGCATAAGGTAGTAATAAAATACAACTGGTCCCCTCTTCTCACTGTGGGTTTACCAAGGAGATGCATTTACTGATCTCTTTAGCTTTATTTGTGGCCAAATATACTTTATGTGATAAAGTATAGCAGGAAAAGCAACTTAAACCATTAATGACGGCTCCATTACGTTTAAATGTTTAACAAAGACATGAGCCAGAATGCACAATAGATATATGAACTTATATCACAGTAGCAAAAGCACAGGTGTTGCTCATTTAAGAGGCACAGAAATAAAAGCAACAGAAAACTGACAGTATCCTATAATTGTAGAAAGCATTTTTAATTAAATTTGTCAGAGTTTTTTTTTGACTCTACATTTGCAGCTCCTTCTGAACAGATGTGCTGTGCTATCCTATCCACTAGAGTTCTTTCCAACACCGACACCAGTAACAGGAAATGGCTGCATTATAGCCTGAATTGCTGGTAGGAGAGCGAGTTAACGTTAGCCGTTAGCAGCCGGTGGGCAGCACAGTCCTGCTTGGCTGAATAACGGAGCGAACAGCTAACTTTAATGGAGCTTTCAGAGCCACTTTTTAAAGAATTTACAATTACAATTATAGTGCGGTAACATGCGCAAAGTGCTTAACACAGACAAGTGACGACATAAAACGCATTCAAATATGTGCAGCAGAGCCCCTCATTTCACATCCTCCTTATGTCCTGAGTTTAGGATGTTTACTGATGGCGGGATGAAATAGTTGTTACAACTATTCAGGCATATTCTCCGGTATAGCGTCTACCTGATGGGAGCCGTGTGTATTCTGAGTACAGGACATGGGAGTGGGTCCGTGATCATTTTCGTGGCCTGCTAAACTATAGTCTTCCCAAAGAGCATGATTTCATTGCTGTGTGGAGCAGGCTTATTGTTTGTGATTTTAACTGATATACTACCAAACCAAGCTGAAACTCCGTAGTGTAATATACTCTCTATCACAGCGTGATAGAATAACATCATTACCCTCTGTACAACCCCAAACACCCTGGGTCTGTGCAAAAAGGTTTAGTCGCAGTTGAACCGTAGCATACAGAATTCATATGGACACCCCAAGACAGTCAATATGTACACCCAGGTATTTGTAAGTGTGCACGTAGGTAACGTTGTGGACCAATAGTAAAGAATGATCCCCCAAGGGATGGATGCCCTGGATCAATATAGTAAGTGTACCTTTAGTTAGTTCAAGACTGAATTTCATTGTTAAGCCAACATGGGCGAGATGTCCTCAAAATGCTATGAGCTCGAGTAACAATAATTACATATCCATGACAACCGACAGATGAAGACCGTGTGATGTGGTTGAAAGCTCCAGAAAAACAGCGAGTGGACCTCGAGTTGGGATTACTTTGTCAGACTATAATTAAAGTAATTTAGTCTGTGTTGTCAATGAGGCTTTAAGTCTCTCAAATGTGATAACAATACATTTTGTAGGTAGTGCTCCAGCAGCACAACAGCATCCCTGCTAATGGAGTGTTAACCAAACAGTTATTGGTGCTGACAGTGTTGAAAATCACAAGTGTCTGCCTTTAATTGAAAAGGTGCCATCAGGGGGTAAATATCTGTTTATTTTGCTATTCATCGCCTTGCAGCTCACAGGCTGGTGCTTGACATAGCCTTTAACAATAGGAGCCAATCATGAATGATTTCAATTGGGGCTCCTTGGAGACTGATGATCTGTCATTTTGTGTGTGTGTGTGTGTGTGTGAGGGGATCATCAATTTTTTCTGTCATCATGCTGGCCAAGAATAATAGCGAGAGTGTCTTGATCAATGCTAATGGTTTGTGTTTGTGTGTGTGTGTCTGTGTGTGTGTGTAAGTGTGCATGTTTTGCACCATAAGGGTTTGGAGCCCTTCATTCAAGGAAATTGCTATTGATGAGCATGAACGCAGCGAAGGACCCCGAGCAGTTTTAATGGCAGTGCGCCGCATTAATGTCATGTTGTCCATTTATTTCCTGAGGAATCTTCACAAACACATCTCAGGTTTGGTGGTTTATGAGGACCTTCTTTAACCGGTGCTACACAAGAATATGGAGACACATGCATAAATATTTGAATTCAGTTCAGGTATAAATTAAATGTCTGTTGAAAATACTTGCAGCAACCTAATATATCAATTCAAGTGAAAATATGTTAGATGCATATTACCAGTGTGTGTTTGATAAAGTATCCCCTGCCTCCCCTATCCAATGAATACATTTGGTGTTTGATCTTCCAGCAACCCGAGCCTCTACTTCATACATGTCTTTTTGTGGTGCTACATGTAAAATGAATGACCCCCCCCTGTTTTGAGAGACATGAGGTGAGAGTAACTTCTGCACGAAGCTTTCTGTCATGTGAATGCACTCGGGAATTCCCCGAAATATGAAAAGAATTCAATAATTCACCATCTTTGAATTCAGCTGTCGGTAGACTGAAACACTAATCGGCTCTCCAGAAAACCCAAAACAATGTAACTGCGCAGCCTCGAGTCCTCATTAAAAGCACGAGTCACAATGTCTATCTAAAGAGGTTAGGTGTGTGTGTGTGTGTGTGTGTGTGAATGTGCGCCCGCAGTCATGTTTCATGCCCGTGTGTTGTATTGAAGACCGTAGATCCATGTGAGACCAGGAGGAAAAAACAAATCAGGTGTTTGTATTCTAAACACAGAATCATGCAATCCCGTTGTAAGTGTGTACTTGGACAAGGTTACAAGTCAGATGTCAGAATATTATCAGCCCTCAGTATGGATTTGAAGTGAAAAGAAATGCACTATTTCTCACCTAATTTACATGGATTTCAACCTCTGCAACAGGTGACCCCAGAAGTAACACACACATTTGACCTCTGATTATTTATTTTTTCCCTTTTCAGGCAACGTTTACTTCATTCATTTTCCGAAAGAGCCTGAAGGAAAACAATTTCCATTGTTTCCGTGTGATTATTTGAAATACATGTTTTCACTTCCTTTGAGTCACCTCGTGACCTCTCCAAAGCTTCCTTGAGGGATCCAATAGCTTGAGGAACAACTCAATCAATATTTGGTAATACGAATCTATTTCTTAATCATTTATTGTGAATTTACGATATCTACACCTTGAAACAGACAAAAGAGGAGATAATAAGAGCAGCCTTGAAGTGATGGCGACACATCATTTGTAAGTGTGTATGCATTTGCTTCTTTTGCTGCTGGAATGAAAAGGAGAAAAATGACAGGAAGAGGAGGGGAATAGAGGATAGGGGTGAGATAAAGCATGCATGTTGTAATGAGCCAAAACCAAAATCCTACCACCAATCCACAATCCTGCTAACCTTCCATTTCCTGGAAAATCCCCCCCCCCCCCCCCCCCTGTTGTCAGAGAGGCTGTCCTGTAAGCCGGGCCTCTGCAGGGTGCTCTGCGTGAAACTGTGAATCCTGAACGGCTTGTCTGACACCGATTGTAAAGAGCACTGTCTGTCAAGGGTTTGAATTAAAAGTGTTCTAAATAATGTAAGCGTGATTCACTGATGGATTGATTGTGTACACTGGTGACGGACACTGTTATTGAGCTGAGGGCTGGAGGAGACAGTGAGAAAGTGGTTTATGGTGGCAGTAGGTTGCATCCAATCAGAGCTGTGAGCTCGTGACGAGGGGGGGGGGGGGGGGGGGGGAGGTCGAGGAGTGAGACAGGAAGACAGACAGGTAGAGGTCATCAGTTACACTGCATCAGCTAACTGTAATCTCAGTCGTGGGGGAGGGAATGGGTTTATTTTTAGCCAAATACCACACCTGGAAGAGAGGGATGGAGGCTCTTTTCAGGATTAAACAGATCACTTGGCACGTCCATCCCAACATTACAATTATGGATGGAAGTGCCACTAGGGTTGGGCGAACTTTTCTATTAATTTATTGTCCAATCGTCAATACTCAAGATCACGTATCACGATATACGTGTCACGATACATCCCGATGTATTGCGGTACGATGTTATACGATTCGATACAATACGTATTGCAATATATTGCAATCGTACATTATCAACACCTTATATTGACACCAAATTTGATTTAAAACTTCTTCAAAAGGTATTTGCATTGCTCATAGTCATTGAGCAGGGAAAAAATATATGAAAATAAAGTGCATATTGTATTCTCATTGTGTCACTACAGTGCTACATCCATCATGTGTCGGCAGGTCGGGATCACATAGCTCCACAGTATACGGTGGCTTGCTTGTGAGACGCCATGTTGTGATACTGGCCGGATCATGTGACAGGCCGGGAGGTCACTGGGCTCAGCTATGAAGGCAAAAGACAGCGACATCTAGCGTTACAGGAGCGGAGGAGGAGGAGGTTTGAAACACACAGCGATATGAGGCATTTGAAAAGGGACATTTTAAATCCTTTAAAAAAAAGATTTATTTATTTTATAAATGTATCGATACTAGTCGCGGACATATCGAAAAAACATTGCGATAGTCAGCTATATCGATATTTTTGCACAGCCCTAATGACAACAGACATTTTAAGCTTCATTTGAAAACCTCAATCAAACCTTTGATGAGAAGGCCTAACGAAATGAACGGGACTCAGTGGGCAGACATGCCGCTCTACTAGAAACATCTCGCAGATTTTAGAGATTATTTTTATAACATCTTAGTTCTGATGGTAAGTTAGTTAAAATAACCTTAATATCGGCAGAGGAAAAAACAATCGTCGATCATCCGTCAACTAAAAAAGTAATTAACATTACTTTAAAAGCAAATCATTTGTCACATTAATTGTTTTGTTGTTGATTCCTGAATGTAGACTAACCAGAAGCTAACGTTAGCAAGCCAGCTAAGAACGCAAAACGTGTAACAAACTGTCATTATCAGGAAGAGCATTTCTCGTGTCTTTGGTGGGGGGTTAACCGCCTCCCTCCACACCCAGAACCAGTCTCTCTACTAAGCACACAAAGAAGAAATTGAAAAAATCATGATAAAACAGCAAGCGAGCCTACCCCAAAATGAGCTTCCACACGTGTGTAATACACATACAGTGCATATGTATACTATAGACTAGCTACCACTGTCATATACAGAGTAACTAGGTCCACAGACCTTCAAAATAAAATTCACCGGAGAGCTAAAACAATAAATAAATACAGTGCTGGCACCAACACTACAATAGTGACACATGAGCGCCAGCTCAAATTGAATGAAATCAGACGTATTAGTGATGGCAGTTACAATGAGATTAGATAACAAAAGAAAGAGAGCTACAGCGCACACCCATTAACACACAAATGGTGATACAGTCAGAACAGAGGGATCAAGATTAGACCCATGATCAGTAGGCTGATAACGGGGAGAATGAGTAGATTGTTGCATGTTTTGAAGTCGACCTGAGGACACACAATCCCTCTATGAAAATACTGACGTTAACTCTCCTGGAAAAGCCATGTGAGGTATTATCACCCCACATCAAGCAGGTGAGGTGTAAGATACACTGCGCACTGTAATCCAGTACGTTCGTGTTTTGTGCATGTGAAGCACAGCGTCACTTCTTTTAACATAACTTTGTGCTTTAATGTGACATTTGCTCCTCTATTTCTATCCCTACATTTCAAACTGTGCATCTTTTTAGTGTGTAACTTTTTGTGCACACTGAGGCTAAACTTGTTAAGACAAAGTAATGATTCTGCAGATAGAATAACTACACTCTGTTGCTAGTAGCAACCACTACAGGCACAGTTGAATAGAAGTTTAACTGACATTGTTACATCCAGCCTCTGTGACCGAGCAAATATCAACACAGGCATCTTTTATCCACTCCAAAAAAGCACTTGTTAGGGCGTTATTGGCCGTGATGGCGTGTGGCTGGTAATGTGTGTGTGTGTGTGTGTGTGTGTGTCATCTAGGCTGGTGGTTTTCAACCTGGGTGTCTGCATCCCCAAGAGGACTGTGCGATGATTTCAGGGGGGTCATCATGTATTCAATTTGTTACATTTCGTTTTACAAATTTAGGAAAGCAATGTTTCAAAGTTCAGTTTTCTGCCCCCACCCTAGGCGTAGAATATTTAGGGTGACACTGAGGAAGCCCATCCAGTTAGGATGATTTGGGTCCAAAACTGCCTGTTTTTGCATCTTGTAGATCTGATTTTTTCTCCCTCCCAGTGTTTTTTTTTGCTCAGTCTTTATAGTTGCAGCATATTTGAAATATCTCTTTCTAAACGTTATTGAATGTGAAAAATAAAAAAGATGAAACTCCTTGTCAAGAGGTCTAAAGGTACTAAGAGGTCCAGAAGTACGAGGGTTATGAGTAGGCCTACCGCTGAGGGGATTTTGTACTAAGGCCACTCTTTAGTTCACACAGGGAAAAGTTATTGCTGTGGCAACAATCTATTCTTGTATTGAAAACATTATGAAATGGCAGTTTTGATCATGAGACTGGTTTTGCTGTATTTAGCTATAAGGGCCGGAGTGAATCAGGCAAAGAGCCTTGGACTGAAAGGATTTAAATAGCCATTGTCTGACCACGTACTTCTCCCCCAGGCTGTTGCTATAGATAAAGAATATGTTCTTAGTCAACTTGCTTTGTTATGTAAAGGTCAAAAAATACACTTTTCTCTGAGTGAGTCGGACGTGGTTGTGGAGGAGTTATTCACCCTGATCCTTTTTACCATGATGCTTGGTTTAGCAACTGGGATGCAACCGGCAATATACACTGTGCAGCAACAAACTAAGTTTCAAGAGTGACAGCAGGGCCGACCTTTGACAGCTATCATTGAATCACAATCCAGTATTAACATAATTATGTTAAATAAGAGACCTCATATGGATATCCTGGTTGTATTAAGTTTTTTTTTTTTTTTTTTTAAATCTTTTAAAAGCTACACTTTGCAATGCAGTGATGGGGACATTGCATGCCTGATAGGTTGCTACAGTGCAGGCGAGCATCAGCGCTCATCCTTTGGAAAGCAGTGAAGTGTAAATGCCACAGGATGTTGTTAGCTCTTGATAGCACCGGTGGCACCTATAACTCTGGCACCCAAAGGATCTTCAAAACATCCTGGAAATGGAACAGAACACTATCTCTGCTGACAACTGTCATCTATATTTCAGACGGGAGTTTAATGACTGTATTAAAAGCCCTATTAATCTTTAGTAATGATACTGTATGGTTATTACCTTGGTGCACCCAGTGTGAATGGTGGTTTTGTGCCGGAGGAGATAGATCAAACAAATCATTTTTATTGTGAGCTGCCACACTGAAGTGGGGCATTTGTTAACATTTGGAAATGACACTTAATTAGTGGAGACAGTGTTGTGGGTTAAATGACAGCTACTTGACCAAATGTGAGCCTCTAATCTCATACATACAGGGTTCATCCTACTGTTCTGTACAAACATCCTGGAAGCAGAAAGAAAATCTATTTGTCTGTATTTCAAGCAGGGACATTTACTTCTCGTCTCCAACGTACTGCTCTGTCCAATTCAGACCTTGTCATCAATTTCCCCCCCCCCCCTCGAAGCCAGCTCACAGTCTTCGCTGTTACACCACCAGAAAATTTGGGAACTCTCATGTGAAGAGAAGCGTTGGATTTCCTTTCGCGCGTCACCTGCACTGAGGTGTCTGCGAGTCAGATAAAGGGCATCTCATTATTGGATTTGATATTTAAATAGGTATCGCCGCTCGGCTCCACCCGCACTCTGAAAACGTGTTTGAAATGAGCCAGACTGTTGCTCGCTCGCAGGCTCCAAGTCACAGAGATGTCCTACACGGACGAAAACAGACAGAAGAGATGAAACAAGCGGAGGTTGGTGGAAAAAGACAGAGGGCGAGAGTATAAGGCAGAGGGAGAGGACCGTGGCTGTTAAAGATGACGAGGGATGGAGGCATTCCACGCTGAAGGACAAAGAGAAAGAACAGAGGGGCTTTCACGTGTTCTGCAATTGAGCTTGAAAATCGCCCCAATATTCTAACTTAACGGCAAACTTTTATTCCCCTCCCCATTTCTCATTTGCTGCCTTTATCTCCGTCTCTCTCATATCTCCCTCCCCCTCCCCCCCCCTCCCTCCCGCCCCGGCCTTCCTCTCTTGTTTCCTTGTGCACATGAAAGCGACAGGCCTGTCTGGTCCCAGGTTATGAATATTATATGGGTATTAAACTCCTGCCTCCATACTTTTGTTTATGCCAGGCCATTTGAGGGCACGTCCACTCCTTTTTTGTCTCCCTTCCTCTGTCCTCCACCCTCCACCCTGCACCCTCACCCCGGCTACTCATCTCTTTATTAATAACCTCATATTGTATCTTATATGATCCTCCAGGCTAAAGCGAGCACCCTTCTCCTCAAGTCTGATCCCTCCCTGTGGCAGTATGCGTTATTGGATAATATTAAACCCTTTCTTTTTGTTCTTTACTCCCTATAGGCGCAGATGTCTTTATGTTTGCCTTTGTCATTATGCGAGTGTCTGCGAGAGGGTGCTTTGCATGCCTACCAGGCGGTGTCGGAGAGTTATTTTGGTGTGGCAGCCGAGGCCCCAGGTGTGAGGAAGATATTGGAAAAGGCTCTTATTGAGCCAGTTCGAATTAGACACAGTTTAGGAGACTGCATTTTGTCGCGGCTGTTCGCTCAGCTTCAATTTATTTCGTTTTGGTCGGGGGGCTGCTTGTAATCTCTTTTGGATCCAAGATAAAATATATCGTGTAAAAAAAGCAGATCAGTAACTTTTAACTCATTTGAACTAAGTAACAAATGTGACTCGTGACCACGTCGCCCGCTCACATTGATTACTATGTTTCCATCCTGCATGTTGCAGTAAATAATAGCATGACACAGCATGAATGAGGCAGTGAAAGGAGTGTGTGTGCGTGTGTGTGTGTGTGTGTGTGTGTGTGTGTGTGTGTGTGTGTGCGTGTGTGTGTGTGTGTGAGTGTGTGTGTGTGTGTGTGTGTGTGTGCATGCATGTTGTGTACCAAAAAGCCGTTTGGTAAATTGCGAGTACTATGTTCTGAGCTATGAATTTCCCATCTCATTCTGGGAACTCTGCCGCAACCCTCTTTGCATGGAAATTGCAGCGTAACTCCAGGCATCATGGCTTGGCTTCTCCAAGTCGGACACACACACACACACACACGCTAAAAATAAAAACCAGTGGAGCATGTGGAGGTTTACAGAGCAGAACTCATGGAATAAAAACCAGAGATAGATCTTGGATTTATAAATGTGGAGGGAAGATTAGAGGATCAGAGAATCGGAGCCTTTCTGGCTCGCTGATCTGAACTCTCGGCATGTTGTACGAGCGCACGATGATGGACTTAATTCAGCTGAAACACAGCGGGACAGGGGGACGTGGATCCAAGTTTGATCAGGTACGATAAGGGTTTTTAATATTCCCTAAATGTGCCGAGATCAAATAAAGTGGTGAATAAGCAAGTATCATTAATACATTGGAGTTACCTGCTTGTAATATGCAACAGCCCTGTGAGTGATGCAGTAAACACTCTTTCTTGTGAAAAATTGACACACAAACATGAATACAATGCGTGCATCTCAGGCTACTTGAAATGTTTACTGTTATGTTGAACATCGTGTTTCCCAGCAGCGCTATTATCGACATGCATCTCTATTTATAAAAGAGGGCACGATTGTTTGTGGTGTTTATTGATCTCTTTTCTGTTCATGTGTGTGATGTCTTTATTTAAAGTAAGGCTGGGCAACCGGCTAACATCTTCTACCACCATATAGGACATTTCATATCTGGATGTCGATTTATATCATGGCATGTTTTTAAGAAATAAATAGTCTGTGTGAAATAAACACATGGTTTTTATACTCACGTGTGAATTAAATACCGGACAAATGGAAAGTATTTTCTCATTTAATTAACAACTTTAGTGCAAAGATGATAAATTATCATTTTGAATTATCGCCCAGCACGAATCTAAAGATCTGAATTCGATATTCACAGCATGTATACTGCATCCACATGGCTCGCAACACGGCGACAGCTGACGGTGCTAACGGTGCTGATAGAGCTAACAGTGTTTACCTGGAGAGTGGGTTCTACGCTCCCGCAACGACGCCATCAGTCGGGACGCCGTCATCAGCTGTAACCGCAGTATGAGAGCGGTGCAGAGCGGCGGCCGTCAGCTAACCCGTGTGGCACGAACCCGCGTGGCACTCTCACATGCACTAAAAGGCACGCGCTGCCAGCCCGGCTATGTCAACAAAGCAGAGAGGAGCTATATTAATGCTCTGAATATCACATAGAGAACGTTGAGGGTTCAGCAGACCATCCATGCTGTCAGCTTTAGGTAGCTCTGCTCTGTAAAGAAGCATCTGCATCCCAGCTACAAACACAAAGGTAAGAACACATGAAAGCCCACACCTTAAAGACACACGTAATAACAACACATGCCTTCAAAGCATATAAGCCACGGCAGGAACAGACATCATAAGGTACTTCATACTTTCATTGCACATATTAAGCAATTTCTAAGAAAAAAATAATCAGCAAAATAATCAGTGTGTCTCCAGCTGGTGCTGTGCGGATATTATGTCATGACAATATAAAGAGGGCATAAAAAGATTACAAAGTTAAAAGAGCACTCTGCATTTGTGGCACATTATGGCACGTCATAGCTGCCTCTCAACTACTTTCTTTTTATTACAGAAATGTAGAGATTTCTGGTGGAGTGGACGCATGCCACTGTGGGGCGGCAATGTGACAATGCTGCATGTACAAAGGAAGACGGGGTGAAAAGTGCTGCGTCAGTGCCTTTGGCTTCTACCAGGTCAGGCGTATAGCATGGACCAGTTCCACATACTGCAGCTTTTACAGCTTAAACTACCACAGGGTCTAAGATGCAGCCCACATCAGTCTTCAAAGGCAGATTTAAAACACCTCTTCGATTCTGCTGCCTTCCAATGTTGTGTTAACCGCTTAAGCTTTTTATTATTATTATTTCTTTTTTGCATCAGTAGTGCCTCCGAATTGGTTTTAATGTTTGAAACTGCTTTGTGTGTGAATTGTGTCGAGTAAAAAAATAAAAATAAAAAAATTGCGTAGCCAGATGGGCCTTTATACAAACACACAAAACTCAACAAGAAAATACATAAAAACGAAGCCAAACACGAATAACACAATAAAATCCCCATCCATTTCCAGACTTAATAGCATCTTCTCATCCTCACTCATGACTAAAGCTGAACTACAGCTAATGCACGTGAATAGTAAAGTACATCTGAAGCTTTCTGTCGGCCAGTCTGAATTGAGACAGAACATCATAGGAGGCAGCGGGCATGTGGTCAAGAACTGGAACCAATTCTGTACAGTGACACACAGGCAAACGCATAGTGTGTATCGGCCGCACACACACACACACACACACACACACACACACAAACAAGTGTGTGCAGCAGGAGCGAGGCCAGGGGAGATAGCGGTGTGGTGTAACTAAACACAATGATTATGCTGCCCACACAGCCTCTGGTTCCTCTCCCATTATTGGCTTGTACATGAAATCGAGGTCCATTGATCACCCGGCCTGAGACTCCACTACTGCTCAGGTGTGTGTGTGTGTGTGTGTGTGTGTGTGTGTGTGTGTGTGTGTCAGTCATCGTGTTGAGCGTGGTGTGCATTACGCGTGGCACCGTCCTGGTTCTGAGGGACTTGAGCACACGGGTGTGGTTGTGGTTGTGATCACATTGTGATGTCTATTTGTATGCTTCTGAGGGCTCACATGCTTCATCAGCCTGTTTAAATGCGTGTTTACTGTTTATGTTTAGGTGTGTATCCGGGAACGAAGCCCACTCCCCTCTGAGCGAGAGCTTCCTAGAGGTCTGAGCGGGAGGTATGAAGTGAGCACGCGCGCGCACTTCATACACACACACACACACACACACACACACACACACACACACACACACACAGACTAATCTGCCACACTTCCTCGGGGCGTAGGATGAAAAGAATTTTTAAACACAGCGCTGTCTGAAGGACCCTCATACATATTTCATCTTGCTGAGCTCATCCTGCTATCATAAAGCAGATTAATTGGACATTTATACTGGCATCAATCGATTCAGAAAATATATCAGTGTTATGTTCTCACTTCCCCGCCCACGCTCACTCAGGTTCTCTGTTGCTCTTATGTTTCTATCATCCCGTGTGCTCTCCCTGGGGTTTCGTGAAGCGGCGGCCTGGAGTGGCCATTACGACTGTGTCAGACCTGGGCGATCTTGTCAGCCTGAGGAAGTGCTCTCTGTGTGTGTGTGTGTGTGTGTGTGTGTGTGTGTGTGTGTGTGTGTGTTATCACATTCATCCTTACAGCAGTCACTCAGCACTCACACCGGTTGAGTCATAGCAACTTGTTGTAACCGTACATTATTCTAAGCAGGGGTGTTTTTCTCAGAGAATGGCACAACCAATCACAGCGGTGGGGTGCTACAAGGAGAGGTCGGCACTCAACCCCTGTTACTAACCTGCTAAATGTGTGGGCTCGACGTCAAACCTGCTGCAGCATTGCTATCCCATGGCGTGTTGGAAAAAGGCTTATTGCTTAATGGAGCGGATCTTTTTTAGATGATCTTAACTCTTAGTTTTGCATTACCGCACACCTACAATGTGTTAGGTTTACCGCTGTAAGAAGATTTATCATAACTAAACAAGGTCTTCTTGATCCTCTTGACTTAAACACAGATAATCTGGCAATTATAACAAGTAAAGAGAAATATGGGGTTGAATTACGGGCTTATTGTCAAAGTCCATCTGTTATTAAATATGTTATTTTATCATTAGTTTGGTTTATATGAAATACTTAGTTAAAAAATGATATATAAAATATAGCTATAGAGGCAATAACAATTCAGATTCATTAACTATTTAACAAAATATGATAATCATCAGTTGCAGCTTTGTAATAGTTTTAGACTGTTTACAAGCAATTTCTTAAAGGTTTCCAAATCATTGGATAACCATCGACAAATACTTTACATAGTATATAAAATGATGTGATTTGTGCAACAATAAACTTTTAATGTAACATAAATTACAGCATTACCTATAATTAGAAAACATTCATTTTCATGTCATTGTTTCTTAACAGTACATAACTATTAAATTAAGTTATTAAATATCAGTTTACCGTTCATCAATGATGGTTATCATAAAGTAATGCTTATACATTTTTGTTTTTTAAAAGGGAAGACTGATGTTTTTCTACATTTTGTTGAATACATTCTATGAAAAATCATGAAGTACAACATGAAGTACCAAAGAAAGGTCCGGCTCCACACGTTATCATTCTGTTGAAGGTAAAGACCTTTACACCGATGCAGCTATCTGAAAAGATGGAGGATGCAGCGCGAGATAAGCGGCCAATGGCAGGTTTGTACCCTCAGTCTGAAATGAAGCAGTTCCCAGTGGGAAGACAGTCTTTCCCTCCCGCTGGAGTGTGTTCTACCCAGGAAGCGTAAGTGTTGCTTGAAGTTGCTCTCCCCAGTCTGAATGTGTCAGACGCAGTGAGCAGGAGTGGAGTCTCTATCCAGCGTGCGCTCTGGGAGGGAGGAGAGGATAAAACTCCCAGTCTGAAGCTGTGTGGGTGTCAAGTGGAGATATCTTACACGTGTATGCATGTGCCACATGACACACACATGATTAACTGTGCTTCAGCTGTACAAGTGATGTCAGTCGGAGGAAGCAAACGAGCGCGTGCTGCCTTTTGCAGAGGAGTGTGTGTGTGTGTGTGTGAGTGGCTGTGAGTGTGTCAGCCTGTTAGTGCGTCTGCCTGCTGTCTCAGCCAATAGTCTGAAGGAACAGGGGCACAGAATCTCAGCTGACAACCCAGTGGCTCGAAAGTAACTCGGAAATCGCTCTCACCCATCTGTGCCTATTGCACCTGCTTTCACTTAAGCACGGCGCTTCAGTCGCTGCACTCGAGAATTAAACACATTACAAAAGCCAGATTACTTTTGTTGATGAACTGCCTTCAGTAGACTGATGATATACAAAGGAAAAAACAAGAGGATCAAATGTACTTCTGACAGGAAACTGCTTAATAGAAGAACAGACACGCAGGGCGGGTGGTGCATTCATTTTGTTTAGAAAAACAGCTGATTTACCTGTAATCAAGTAGCTTGTGAATCCTCTCTTTGCTCAGCGCTGAGCTTTGTCTGCACTTCGGTCATAAATTACTGTCGTATTGTCGACCACCTCCGGCACATTAAGGCAGGGATGACAAGTCTGCGGGAGAATAGTCGCTCAAGGATGCACAAAGTATTTTCACATGGCGGGACAACGGCGATGTTACAGCGGTACTCGATCATTGAGCCTGCATTAATACTGCAGACGCGCTGTCCTTGGTCTTATATACAGCAGACGGTGGGAAGTGCATACTGTCACAGGAAGATCTGATGTCCTTCACACAACTTGTTACCAGACAAGACGGCAAACTTTTCCAAGCGGTTCATCGGGAATTAAAAAATGTGATGCTTGATTGATAGAATTAATCACAGCGTAAAGTAGGTGTTTCAAGCGTCCGTCTTCATGCCGATTGTTGCAATAATAGGACTAATAATGAGCATTTATCATGATCTCTTCTGAAATATGAATGGACAGCATCCAAGCAAACCAAAGAATATACGTCTAATTTCATATTATAATTGATCACTGCTGCTCACGGTCATTAGCTGTGAGTGAAAGCCCAGTCGCACCAGCATTTAAAGTGGCACAACTTCATTTGAATGAACTAAACACAATCAGTGAATTTGCTCGAGGGACGACTTCAAATCCTGCAAATGGCCGATCGCAAAGCATCTTAACAGTGCTGACCTGAGAGGGAACGTGGAACCAATACGTGGCAGAAGCTCATTGTAGCTTATAGACCTTTTTACAGTCTGGCAACAGAAGCACAGCGGAGTGCGGTAGCTTGTCAAGCTATGCAAGGGCATTAACCACCAAAGATGGAGAGTGCAACCTGAACTGTGTGCTATTAGTGAGTAAGTAGAATACAATAGCAAGATATTTAGTGGACGGATCTGTACACGTATTTGTTGGAGAAACCTAGCGTGTAACGTTTCACCACCTAGAAATTCCGAGCATTGAGGTCATGTACATGTCAAATATCACGGCCAAACTACGCAAAGACGCATTGGATGGATTTTGCGGTGCCACTTTGTGTTGTAACCGGGCTTTAAGGTTTAACCTGACACTTAAAAACTGCAGAGCGCCGAACCAGCGTATGCCAGTTGTTTCCTCAACCCTGTAATAGCTGACTCTGCTCTAATTGTGCTTCTCTGTCCAATCCAATTTGTCTCTGGAGGGTTTTGTCTGTTGAGCACATTAACTCATACAAACCTAACCAAGAGCCTCCATCTGACATTCAATGACATGCTCTATTTCTAGAGTTGCGGCTCCACATATATTATTACCTTTTGCCTCCTATAGATGGTAAATGGACTTGTACTTGTATCGTGCTTCTCTAGCGCCATTCAAACCCAATCATCCACTGATGGCAGTTACGGCATTTAGACAGAAAGCGTTTGTATTCGTCATACGATGGCCATCTCATCCGTCAGGCCTTTTTCTTCCCTCGTTCTCTTGCACGAATACACACGCAATACTTCGACAGTCCTAGTAGTGTTGCGTGTCCCATTATTTCTGCCGAGAACTAATTTTCTCATAAACAATCCGGTTGTGACTCTTTTCACCCATCAAACTGTCATGTTTGTTATTGTCTTCATTCCATCGCATTTTGAAATCTTCCAGTTAATTCATTGGATTCAATAAAACTGTCACAAGCATTGACCTCTACTGTAAATAAGAGATGAAGAAACAAGTAAATACTCAGAAATGATTCCTCATTTTGCTAGAAGCAGCCAACACCTTCCAGTTTGTTTTTTGTGCATGTGTGTGTGTGTGTTGCTTTATTCATTTGTAGGAGACAAACGGTACACAGGGCTTATTTTATTGTGATCTAAATACTTAGTCAATTATTTTAGATTTATAATTAATCTGCCCTGCGGGGATTTTAAATCAACAATGTGTTTATTATTACTGAGACTAGAGTTTCTGTGAACGGTGCATGGAGGGCATATGTATTTTTAGATGTAGGATAGATGATTGTTGCACGATGTGTGTTTGTTTGTTTTGTCCTTTGATGTCATGTACAGTACACTGTGATGAAGGCTTCACTGTGAAATGCTTCAGCAGATTTGCCAGTCCATTAGTCGGAAAGAAAAATGATCCAAAAACAATCAAGGTGACTGTTTGATTACTGCCTACTTAACCCTTTGGGGGGAACAAAACACTTTGAAGCATTTAAAGCATCAAACCAAGATTCAGTGCAAGACAAAGAGGTTTTCACACAATGTTCCTCCAGTGCTTGCTCACATGCTGTATTGCATGCTGTGCTGCTGTTTTTGCACCTTTTTCCAATCTTCACATGATATCTTCAGTGAGGCTGCAAACCAGGAACGAGTAGGAACGCTGGGTGGGGGGTGTCCCTCCAGCCGTGTTACAGCTACAAAAAAACAACGATTTAGCTACACTAGCGTCTTTATTCCGATACCTGAACTTGCATATTTTACTAAATAGAGCACGAACACATCATAATGGTACTCAATGTAACCTCCATTAACGTTAGCTGTTATTTACCAGAGCAAGGACTGTGGTGCCCACCGGCTGCTAACGGCTAACGTTAACTAGCTCTCCTCAGGCCGATTTCAGCACAGTTGATGTTCACAATGCGGCATAAAGTACGGTTCACCACAGGCGTGTAGTGCTAGTTTCAGATGTGCAGTGGCGATCGGGTAGGATGTACAGATAGAGAGCGATAGACAAGTGTTGTTGTTCCTGTGTAGCGTAAATTAGCTGATAAATGACATGATGGGTCGGTGCATAGACTGCATCAGAGTATTAATTATCTATCATATATTTGTTGTTTCCCGCTGATGATCTACCGCTTTTCCAGCTGATTTCTAACTCTAGCAACCGCTCACTACGCTCAACTCTGATAAACGTCTGACCTCGCCTTCTGTGATTTAAGATGCAGCCACGCACAGTGCCGTCTTTAACATCTTTTACAGGATTGTTTGATAATGTCGATATTTACTTCTCTACGCAGTTCTTGCACATTCATTTCAGATACTAACCTTGAAAGTCTGGAGTTGTCAATTTCCAATTGAACTCCTGTTTGACATTCTCTAATTCCTCTTGAGCTCATGTATAGAAATCTACTTACCAGTAGCTGATAAAGCTTTGCTGTGCACTTGATTTCTTCAAGTCGTTCAAAACATTAAAGGAGTTGCCATAGCAATTTGCAGTGTGGTGACGTCAGTAAATACCCAGCCAGAATTCCACGCAACTTTAACCAGAGAACAGAGTATATTATATCCATATCTATTTGTTCTGTGAGTAGAATAGACTTGGCTGGCTTGATTCACAGCAGCAGCAGCCGAGCCCCTGAGATGAGTCCTCCGGATAAAATGAACTTAGACAGGTGATGATAAATGCTTTAGAACATGAGCCTCTCAAGACAGGGGGAGAGATGATGGGATAAAAAGTGGGATTTGGAAAGCACAGTGAGAGAGAAATGGCGGTGATGCGAGGAGGAAACCTGGAGTGAGAAAGAAGGCGAGGGGAGTGGAAAAGAGGGATGAGAAAGATGCCGAAGGAAAGCGGCGGATAAAGAGCGGGTGAGCTACGGGTGCCAGAGCCAACGGCCTGTTCTCCTCGCATTCATCAGTCCCCATCTTTTCCACATCTTTGTCAACAGCCACTCCGCTCACGCCGCCCATCTATATAACGTGCGAGCACCTTTCAATCAGCACTTCCGCTATGCATTGCTCGTCGTGATGCGATGCATGAATTATGTAGATTGCCGGAACATTTGGCTTTCGGAAAGAGGGATTTCACGGAGCCTCGGTAAACTTTAATGTGGCATTTCTGCGGCGCACACGCAGTGCAGCGTTGTGTTTGTGTGATTGAAAATGGAAAGATGATAAGCTGCAATGAGAATTGCTCTCTTGGTGAAGATATGTTATTGTCTTTTCAAATGCATATGCAATAATGTGAGAGAATCTACTTTGACTGAGGGGAGCTGACTTCAACCAGAAGTGCAGAGAGAGACGGAGACGTGAGAGGTGAGAGAATAAGAGAGAAGGAGCGAAGTGACAAAAGGAAATGAGGGAACTGGCTGAAGGGTGTTTGGAGGGTAGAGCAGGTAGAGAGGGAGGAAAGGGAAGGGAAGGAGAGGGAGGCGGGCGGGAAGTGTAGAATAAGATGTGATATTGTTAGTGCTACAGTAAATTAATATTCGCGTGAGGTCATCCATCAGGAGGAGAGCAGGCGAGCCGTGAGAAACATGATAATGGAACCTGTCATCGGGGAGGGAGAGGGGGGAGAAAGAGAGAGAGAGAGAGAGAGAGAGAGAGAGAGAGAGAGAGAGAGAGAGAGAGAGAGGAAGGGAAGGAGAAAGGAGTAAAGGATGTATAGGTAGGGAAAGACGGACGAAAGTATAGCCGAGAGAGGAGGGCTAAGAAGAGGAAAGAGGGAGTAAAGGAAGAAAAAGAAAAGTGAAGTAAGCAAGAGAAGAGGAAGATAACGATTAAAAGGAGAACGATGGAGGGAAGAAAGAAGTAGAGATATAAGACGAGGCAGGAAAAGAAAGAGAAAGAGATATGGACACAAGAAGAGGAGAAGGAGGTAAGTAGCAGAGGGATGCCTGAGGTGGAGGAGAGCAGAGAAATAAAGAGACAGAGAGACGACGGTGTGTGTGTGTGTGTGTGTGTGTATGTGTGTGTGTGTGTGTGTGTGTGTGTGTGTGTGTGTGTGTGATGAGGGAGGTAGCCATGCAGAATTAATCTACAAATTACAATGAATAATTAAGGCCCGGGAATCCCATGGGAATAAGGTGGAACAGGGAGGAAAACGGAGAGAGGAGGGAGGAGGGAAAGGCTGAGGGAGAGGAAGGTAAGGAGGTAGGGAGCGCCCTGATGGGATAGCTTCCTCAAGCAGCTACCGACTCGGAGTCGTCAGGGAAGCACAGAGTGAGCGAAGCAGGAGTCAAAAGACGGAAAGAAAAGAGAAGGTTGGAGGGTTGTTTTGTCTAGAAGCAGTCGGCGTCTTGGAGGATGTGAAGGGTGAGAAAGGGAGCAAAAGTGAGGAGTGAAGGGGGGCACGCTGACAGAAACAGAAAGGTAGAGGGGTGGTGGGGGATGCACCTTTAGCCACATGGAGGGAGAAAACACAGGGACACGTGGAGAAGCAACAAACAAAGAGGAGCGGTAGAAGTCGGCGGGGAGTTTTCTGTCCTCGGCACAGTTGCCGCGGGCGTCGCTGTGAATCTGGCCTCCAGCTGTGACGCTGTGCTACAGACGTGGCCTCACGCACCGCACAAAGAGTCTCCGAACTCTACATGTGTTGCCAGGTTCAAAGATACAAAGGGGTGGGATGACAGAGTTCACATTAAAGGAGAGATTTGGACTCTTCAAGTCCGTCTTAATAAGCATCTGCATGATCATTTGGACATTGAAAGCTTTATTGATCGATGTGAACATTCCTCCTCTACGTGATGACAGCAAAGAAACTGCTGAATAAACAAAAAGTAAACCGACACAGGGCAGAGGATGTAGAGATGGAGGGGAGTCACCATTTGTTCCATCTTTCATTTTCAGAGGGGATTTTCCACTATAAAGGAACATCAGTATGAAGGATCACTCCTCCCTGTGCACTGCTCTGCTCCATTTCTGCATTTCCCCAGAAAGACATTCACTATTGTCTTCCAGTTCATTAGGGTATTTTAATGGGATATTTTGCATTCGATTTGAATTTCCACAGTTAAAGACGGCATACTAATGCGCCACATTTACTTCCCCCAACTTGATCCATCTCTCTGGAGGCTGCGGGCCTTACCTATTCTTTATCTGCGCTATTGCACTCAGCTGTAATTAACATACAAGTGATGGCTTAGTGACAGCTTTGTATTTTAAATCTCATATTTAATATGCATATAACCTCTATAAAAAGATACCTGCATATGAATGATGTACCTGTCTGATGCATTCTGGTATTCCGTTCGTACCACTGAACAAGTTACTAAAATGCTGAGATGCGCCAAGGGGTTAGCAACAGATTTATTTGGCAAACATGTTAGCAAAGAGTAGCTTTTTTTTACCGTACACGTCCCGCAGGTGGAGCAACATCAGCATGTATTTGTTGGTGTTTTTGTCTTATTGAATGTAACTCCAATATTCACTCTTCTTTGAGCTCCGTTTTTGGAGCGTACAGCGGCTGGTAGCGTACTGTGTTCTGTCCAAATGTGGAGCCGTTACCTCACCTACTTTCACTCTCATTGGCCTTTTCTCTCCTATTCCTCATCTTCACCTCTCCACGCTCGTGTCCACTCGCCCTCCGTTTTCGCATTTCCTCATTTGCCCCCTCATTCTTAGTCCACCGGGCTACTGTTTGTCACGGTATTTTAAGTATTACTTTTTTTTTTTTAATCAATACGAAAGCAATAAGGAGGACTAAATGTGCTGCATGAGAGGAGGGATGAAAGGACAAGAGGGACGACAAACAATTAGGAGAAGATGAAAGAGTATGAGTGGAAGGAGGAAAAAAAAAAACAGACTATTGGAAGATGTCCTCTGTGTGTGAGTGGACTCATTGATTTTGCCGAGCACAGACGACTTTCAGCCTGCTGGACATCGATAGGTACAGCTGTAGGACGCGGTGTTCAACACGCTGAGACGCACACACTCAGAGAAAGACTTGCAGACGCCTATGAAGGAAACGCATGTTTACATGTATATGTAGGGAGAGATGGAAACACACACCAAGCAGGAGGGGGCTGCATCTCTTTATGCACTATGTGCCAATCTCACTTACAGGTCTGTGTGCTGGGTCTTTATCAGCCCTTCCAGGAGACTTGTAAAGATAACAATAGGCCAATTACTGCCTAATTACTACAGATAACTGGTTCAATAAATTCTTCTGGTCCAATTTCACTTTAATTGTCTCAATTAGATTCAATTAGATCGAGCTAGTATAAAGAGGACAGTTCGAATGGATGCTCTGGCACCACTGGGTGTATTACCAGAGTCCCAACATCCCACATGTAGTTTCACTACATGCATGAATGCCCATAAAAACACACTTACACACACTTTCTCGTCCAATATGACAACACGCAGACACAAACATGTATGTGAGCTAATAGCAGGTGAAGATGCCTCATGTGTGTTCAGCAGAATCATGGTATAGGGTTGCCGAGGCAACTCAGGGTCCCAAGAGCTCTGCATGATGAAAACAGAGCGCGGGTGTACACCGGGGCGTCCAGCAGGAGTGGAGCTTCAACCAACCTCGTTTTCCCTCCGTAGGCGGAAGGGTGTGATGTCAGGAAGTCAGTGTTTTGCATGCGGTTTTGCACAGTCCAGTACATAAGCTTTGAATAAAGACGGAGGTTGTGTTTCTTCTCCGGCAACGCGATCAGGCAACAAAACTACTGTGTGGTTTAGATTCAAATAAGCATGTTTGTTACTTTCCTCACGTAGTTAAAGGAATACTTTACAACATCACCGCCTGTTACTTTGAAGAGTTTTTCTTGCATGCCTCCACGGTGAACGTTGAATCTGAAAACGGAGTAAATCCTTGATTTGACAACAAGAAGTCTTGTTTATCTGGCCGTATGCATAAACTTCCTCCACCACCGTCTCCTGCTTGCTGCGGTCTCCTGGGTGAAAGTCCTTCCAGCCTGACCATCCCTCTACTCTGTCGCTCTCCACACTACGTCACCTGCTCTGCACATCCTGGCTGGAGTCCCGCGGGTTACATAGGAATTACAGCGCATTACTCTTTCTAGTAAAGTAGGAACAGTGAATAAAAACAGCCTCCAGGTAGACTAAGGGAGCACACGGGGGAAAAGACCGCTAACACCTTGTCTAGTGGCGTCTGTACGTTTCTCCCAAATTCACCAAAAGTTAGCATTAGTTTAAAACATTTCTGAAACTTGTACTAGAAAAAAATAATTGCTTTAATCGAACTAAACAATGGAATGGCATCTATTTGTTACATTTTTTACCCTATTCACAGTCTCCCCTTAAATATTCTATAAGTGTCACATTGATGTGTCTCTGGCTGTCATGTATTCATTCATTTATATATTTACATACAGTGACATATTTACTCTTAGTGTGTATTATATAACAAACAAGCCCTACTTTGAATCACTGAATCTCTCTCTCTAAACTTCCCTCCCTCGTCTCTGTCTCACCTCGTCCTCTTTCATCTCCCGTCTTTCCTTCATGCCCACTGCCTCAGGGAAAAGTGCTTCTCCGACTCTCTCCCGGCACGACAACAGACGGCACCTTGGCTCGGTTTGCCGACGGTGATAAACGGGATGGCTAATTAAAAGGCTCTCTGATAGCTCTCCTCTGCCTTTTTAATTTCCCCTTCCTCAACTACTACTCCCGTTTACACCTCCCCCTCCCTTGTCTGTTTCTCTCTTTTTTTTCTGATAGTGTTATCTGTCTATCTCTGCACATCCCTCACACACACACACACACACACACTAAAGTTCAGCTCTTTTCCCCCATTTCTCTCTCGATAAAACAGAGCAAACAACATGAAAAATAAACACAAACACAACAAATAACAGCTCAAACAGGCAAACCACCGAGAGACGGTAGTGCTTTGTAGGGAGAGTTGTTGTCGGGCGATTCCTGGCGGCGAGGAAGAAAGAGACAAGCGAGAGGATTTGTGAATATGTTTGCAAGTGTGCGTCTCGCGGAGACACGGCGGATGTAGCGAAAGAGCAAACCATTAATAAAACGCCTCTGCTGACGGTGGAGGGTTGTGTTTGTTTTGGCTGACATTCACTTTGTGAGCTCATCTGATGCTCCAACATGTCCAGGAGATTAGGAAACGAAGGTGTGTGTGTGTGTGTGTGTGTGTGTGTGTGTGTGTGTGTGTGTGTGTGTGTGTGAATGTGTCTGTGGTGTGTGTGTTGAGTGGCGGGTTTGAGCGTGTAAAGAGAGACAAAAGGGAAGATGAAAGGCGAAATGAGAAAAAAAAAAAAGAGGCAAAAATTGGGCGAAAGAGGAATGTGGGAGGCGAGACGAGACGAGAGATAGAGAGAGAAGCGGTTCTCTACGGGAGAGAAAACAGGAAAGTGAAACGGATAATTACGGAAGTATGAGAGACTCCTTTCCTTCCCCGGTGAACTTCATTTCACCTCTCGTTCCGCTGCCAAATCCACTCGTTCTCTCTCTCTGTCCTTTCATCTCTCCTCCCCACCCCCCCACCCTCTTCAGATCCTCTTTCAGTTTGGCTTTTTTTTTTTTACCCCCTTATGTTGCCTTATCCGCTGCCTCCCTCTCTTCACCCCAGATACAAGTGGTCTACCCCTTCCTCTCGAGTCTCCTCTTCATCTTTTATCTCTTTTTGCTCCCTTTCTCTCCTTGAGTCCAATCAATAGCGGTTGAGAGAGGAGATACCTCACAGTTGACTCTTTGACACCTATCAAAGCTGACACCCTGTAACCCGATTTCGCTCGCTCCACACATCTTTCTGCGTTTGTTTTTGCGATGATGAAACTCCACTGACTTACATCCATTATATGAACACCAAATCGAGCCGTGACCCCTCGCCGCTCCGCGCTGACGCTTTATTCTCACCAATCGTGGGCGTGCAAGAGGCTCCGATTGCATCTTTGTCGTGTACTTGGACATAAATGTTTTTTAAGCATTACTTGGATCTTTCATACTATTTCTTTACTTAGACTTACAGAGCTCACAGCGCCCAATTAAAAAGCAATATTTTAAAAGATACCAGAAAAAAATCAATAAAAGCCTTTCAGTAATTTCCAATTAACTGAACCAATGGATGCAATCAATAAGAAGTAGTTTGGAGTTATTACGCCTTCAGACTCAGCTGTACAAGTGGGCAGGTTTGAATTGCTGCCATTAAATTCTCCATTATGCACCTGCCAGAGCAATTCATAAGACAACATTACCTCAAGAGGGAAACATGGCCATTAATTAGGCTGACAACTGTAAAAACTTCAGCCACAGAAAATTCAGTTGAACTCTTTAAAGTGTTTTCTCTCAAGATATTGCTTTGACAAAAATGTCTAGTTTATTTCAATTTGTAGAGAAACAACAGGGTATTAAGCGGGAATTTCGGGGTACATTTCGGAACTTCACAGTACTGCAACATATTCAGGGTGTGAGTGCTGTTAAAACAGAGTTGTAGAAGTTTGAACAACTTTCTGCACTGCATTCATTTGTAAAGAAGGACCTGCCTGTGGGTCCAGCAGGGTGTAACATTAGAAAATACACTGATTTAACCTCAATCATATTTCACATAAACCCTTATTACAAACTACATATTTCAACTTCTTTGTCTCTATAGAGACTACAATTAAAAGTTGCTGTGTCTTATGGTTCTGCAACCAAATTCAGAAGAATTAGGAGAAGCCTGAGGTGGCACAGATAAGAGCTACAGACAGTAGAGGTTTATCTGGGAGCACTGATGGACAAAGTAAGGCTACAAGAACTAGGAGGTCGTGTAGGTTAGTCAACCGCGTGAGCGCAGAGCTGCAGCAGCACAGCATTCTGCCGACTCAGCGTTTCCCCTGGGCCGAAGTGACTCAGCATTTTTAATGAGCTTTTGGCTGTGTGGTTTCCGTTGCGGCTCGCAGTACTTAAATCAAATGAGGGATAAAGACTTTTTCCGCCTCATGAATATTCCCTTTAAGACAATAACTCAAGCAATTGGAACGCGGTGTTAATTCTAAATAATTGCATCATCACGCGAAGGGGGGAAAAGAAACGCAGAAAACGCAGAGGCCAATGGGATTGAATGTGAAACTCACACATCAATAGATAAAATACACATTTCTATGAAAAATACAGAGAAAAAAAAATGTCGTGCATCTCCTTGTTGACCTTGCTGATCTTAATATCTATTCTAATCTCCTCCTAACCTTTAGTTAACCCTTTATTCAACTTCAAATATCAAAGAGATGACAATTAAACAAACACTTTCCCAAAAAATGACACTTTTTAAAGCCTGAAACCAAAAGATGGCGGAACGAGGGCACACTGAAAAGCCAAAACCTCAACGGCGAGAAAAGCTTATGTATCGCAATTTATCATCACAAAAACAAACAGTGGGAAGATTTAGGATCCTCTGGCAGAGTCGCTCACTGCTCAGTTTCAACACTATTTATGATAATGCTTTCAGCACTGAGCTCCGAGCTACCCTTCACACTGTGTTTGCACCGCTGCCCGGGATTTGTCTATACGTTAAGTCTCCCAGGGGCCGTTTAACTATGCGGCCACATGTCCACCGGCTTACATAGCCAATCTATACATATGTACGCACATGAACAAGAACGTACGGGTGAGGAAGAAAGCAGGGTTTTGGTGAAGGAGAGACAGTCGGTGTGTGGTGTTCTCACAGGGTTTTAACGGGCACCGACGCAGCCAGATTCAACCCGCTTCAAAACAGACCCCTCTCTCTTTCATTCAACCTTCCTCCTCGTTACTTCATTATCTGTGCATTTGCAAGATCAGGCTGTTTTATCTCTATAAATTAGCCAAAGCAACCTAGCGTACGGAACAATGAGGACGCATTCATCATGAGAGATTAGGTCATGAAGATGAAAAATGCTCTGCAGAGGAGACGCTATGTCATTACTTTATATAGTGAAACATGCATACACTGACCGAGAGACATGCATGTGTAGTGCTCTCTTTGTGGGGGACATTCCGCTGTTTTTTTCACTGATTCATTTCAAAGGACATTCTGTATTTTTTTTGTTTAAACCTGGAGCTGAACACAAAGTTCAGTGTTCTGTCTTTAGATATGTTTTAGGACAAATATAAATACTCTGCTTTGAATGATGATAAGTTGTGCGTGATACGGTTTTCAAAGAAACTTCTCATTTCAAACGTTTTAACTGCTGTAAGCAAGACGTCTCCTACTTCACTGAATAGTCCGGTCCTCTGTGTGTGTGTGTATGTGTGCGCACTGAAGGTTGCATCACCTGTTGTCTTATGCACAACAATTACAGGAAATTTGACCAATACGTACAACAAAGAACAGACCCTATACAGAACATTTAGGGGCGACGGGGGAGTGTGAATATAGAAGTGTATGCACGTACTGTAGGGTGGGGAAGAGGAAGTGTTAGAGAAGGAAGGTAGGAGGATGGAGAGGGCTGCATGGGGACCCCAAAGGGATGGAAGCCACATGCCAAAGCGGTGTGGAGTCTGGAAGACCTGGGCTTTAACCAGGTTTGTAACTTGTACCTTTTGAGTTACATAAAGGACATTGTAGCATCCAGTGTCTCTGGAGCTCGACACAGAAGAGGGGCTAAAAGTCATGATATTTCCACCTCTGCTCCGTCAACTTTGCTCTCTTTTGTATATTCTGTCTCTTGTGAGTCCCCTAATGCAAGCATGGAATGTATAATTTACTTTTTTCAGAATCAGATCATTTATATAATAGATCCTTCATAAAGTTTAGATCATCAGTGTGTGTTCTCGCCAGATTTGCTTGCGTAAATAATAGACCGGACAGACGGCGAAACTTTCCCTGCAGATCTTGAGCCGTCAGCGGAGCTCCTCACGCCTGTTCAGACAGGACACGCCTCCAGGCCCGCTGTGTGCCTGTGTGCGCGTGTGTCTCCAGCTGTGTTGCTCCTAGAGCAAATTATGGTGTTTTCACATATAGTCCTAAAAACTAACAAAACTCAGTCCTCTTAAAGTGGACCAAAAAGTGAGCCAACAGAAAAGGGCCTCTTCTTTTCTTTTTGTTCTATTGTAGTGTTCACATAAGCGCAAAAACAGCTGACTCATCGCTCTGATCTGACCCCATCAGTCTCTCCTGACTGACCTTCACCCCGTGGCGTTTTCCCGGCCCCCGCCTGTCACCACCTCCTCTTTCCTAACTAGAAGCTGGGTTCACTCCTGATTAACTGGATTGGCCAGCAGCACATTGAAACTAGGTTACTAGCTAACTAGCCGGCTAGCACGGATGCAACAGACAATAGCTAGCAACCTAGCATGCTTATGAACAAAGCGGGCTAACGCCAGCTAGCTCAATGAATCAAACTTGCAAGCTAAGATACTAATGTTTGCCAAACAATGACTCCATTGAGACCAGTCCACGCTGACGAGTGCCGTCTTACTTTTAGTTGTAACAACAACAATGTTGTCGGTCTGATAGAAATGGTAACAAAAGCTAGACAAATGAGGTGTTAGTTGTATTAAGCCAAAAATCTTCCCTTTACCCCGACATTAAACTACTTGGTGCCCTTTGATCTGCAAAATGAGTTTGGAGGATTATTGGTTCTCATAATGATAAAAGGGCAGGAACACCTACACACACACACACACACACACACTCTCACATATATCACTGCCCTAGAAAAGTTTATCATCTCCTTTTGTTCTAAAATGATGCTGCAGCTTTCACAACCATCTGGCCACTGACAGCATTTAACACACACACACACACACACACACACACACACACACACACACACACACACACACACACTCACACACACACACACACACAGTCTTTGTGAAAAACACACATTCACACACTCTCTCCTTCACACACTCAAACACAAATATGCATACAAATGCACACTCCATCTTTTCTCTCTGTCACAAACAAACAACCACAGCATGTGCACACCTGAACGCAGCCCATAACACACACACACACACACACACACACACACACACACACACACACACACACACACACACACCACTAGCATTAATGGGATGTTTGGTCTCTTGTGTGCGAGTGTGTGTGTGTGTGTCTGGTGGGATGCAACACTAGCCATACGGGGGCCGGTGGAAAACTGCAGACTAGAATACAAACAGCCTGCAGAGATGGAGCGATGCACACAAACACACACTCTCACATGGCATAAACACAGACACACACATCATCTGCCTCTCTCTGTCGTTGCACAGCACACAAGGGAGGATATGGGGAGAAGGGGGAGACAAAGGAGGAAGGTGAGATGCGGCGGGAGGTAAACTCTGTTTGCCGTCTCCATATCCATCAGGAAATGTCAGGATGCTGTTATAGGAGGACTGTCAGGCATGTTGTGTGTGGCAGGAATAACTGGAGCATATACAATATATATGAATGTCTAAGAAAGGTAAAACAGGGGTGAGGAAATATAGGAAGAGCAGGAAGGTATAGAATGGAAAGAAATGCGTATGGATGGGTGAATTTTGCAATAGAATAAACAGGGATTGGAGGAAAACAGACACGCTGCAGAACAAAAAGGTGGTCGTCTTTGAAGTAACTACATCACAACAACTAAGGCATTGAAAACAAGGAAACATTGCAGAGTTGCTAATTAGTGTTAGCTTTAAAAGTCTTAAAACACTTCGATTGGTAACATTCGTTCCATTTACCTTGGAAATTAAGATCAGGAGCTGGGAATGACGTCACACCGGAGTTGACTACATTCCAATCCAACAAGTCGGAAATTTTAGCTATTTTTAGTGATACCAGTTGGTATTTTGCGCATAGAAACCGTAGAGACATGTCCACAGATATGAGTTAGACAGTACTGTATGTATCACTGGTTTAATGAGGCACATGTAAGACAGAAGCTTTTTTTAGTGTTGATGAATGGAGCAGCCATCTTGGATTTTGAGGTCGGGGTTGGTGGGGTTTGTCCGACTATCCAGGTCAGAAATCCAACTTCAGGCGGTGTTCCAGTTGACATGAATTGCAAAATTCAGACTTCCCAGTTCAAATGGAATGCAGCATTAACACCAGGCACATTTGATTAATAACACACTGTTCTGATTAACCACAGTGTTGGATTAATTAACACCTCTGAGGAAACAACAAAGACCTTGTTACACAGGGTTTCCAGTCAGAAACCATTTACTTCTGAGTCAAGGCCGACAAAAAAAAAACATACTGTGTGGACCTCACTGTAACTATAACTATATTTATGCACATGTTTAAATTACATATTGTCATATGCTGTCTCAGCTGTTGCCCCCCCCCCCCCCCCCCCCCGCCTGCCACAACCTCCTCTTTCCCAATAGAAGCTGGGTTCAGCATCCAGTCTGGTTCTGTCCTGATCAACCGGATTGGCCAGCAGCACACTGAAACTAGCTTACCATCTAACTAGCATGTATGCTACAGACCAATGATAGCAACCTGGCGTGCTAAACCAAGTGGACAAACGCCAGCTAGCTCAATGAGTCAAACTTGCAAGCTAAGATACTAGTGGTATCAGCGATCCCAAACATTGACTCGTATTAGACCACAGTCCCCTCTGGCGGTTCATCAAATATCACCACACAGAGTCTGTGAAGCACATTCCTAAACGGGCAACCAGAGAATCAACAATTTGAAATGGCTCTTATAATAAACTCAATATTTTTTCAGACAATATAGATGAAATTGTGTTCAAATTTAAGTTTTCTGAATTTTAGTTGACTAGTCGATGTTTAATTTTCCGTTTAGACTGCAGGGAAATTAGTCATTAGTAACATCCCTAGCTGTTATAGCTAACATGTTACTTTTCACATTATTTACATCAGCAATTAGCTCATTTCTAATTTCTGCATTTGTCATTTGATCAATGGTTAATCTAAAATTGCAATATCATATTTTTCACCTCTTGGGGGTAGCAGACAGATAACATTATCATCTTATATGCTGATATGGCGAACGTGTGAAGAAACATTCATTTGGAGTCGTGTTTCTGGCCACTCCTGAGGGAAATATCTGGTGCTTAAGCTTGTAAATCCACTATGTTCACCAAGTAGTCTGTGGGCAAAGAAAGCACAAAACAATGATCCAAAAATAGACTAAATGGCTTCATCAAGCTGTGCAGACATGCAGGTGGTAAAGCTCTGTGGGTTTGTCACTAGAGACGACTACTGTTGCATCACACAAGTTATCTTAATGCAGAAAAATATTCTTCAGTACAGCTGGGCCTGTTGCAACTTTTACATAATCGTCTGATTGCGATGATTTGAGCTGGTCGCAATCATTTTTTCATAATCAATGGATTCTACAATCATGGGAATTTAAAGGCAATGTTGCAAATGTGGCAACAAATAAAAAGTGAAATTGGAGTGAATTAGTCTGCTGGGTAAATAAAGTGTCTACCAGAGCACGAGGGTCCAATGTCAGGGGAAAAACAACATGGAAAAAGAGAGCTTGGCTGTCTAGATCTTACTACTGGTGGACTTCTGGTTCAGCTCATATGAGACTGCATTTGCTGAGAAAGCAATTTGATGATGAATGAGAGTTGCTCTCGATTTATTGTGAGAGTCTCCCCTATAGGTGCAGCAGTGTTTGACAGCTCTGGGGAGCCTCCATCCAGCTATGGTAATTGGAGAATTCACATGAAAATGTTTGGATGGAAACGTGTTTTAAGAATTGTTCAGAAGTCACCCATTGGTTTGCGGACTGCCGTTTTGAAGCCTTGAGTTTTTGTATTTTGGCCATCGCCATCTTGGATTTTGGCTGTCGCAGTTTTGGCTTTTTGCAACCAGAAGTGACAACAACCAAACGCTGAATGAGACCTTTATAGGTGACCAAAACAGTTACAATTAACGTTCACAAACTGAAGACACACTGTGAAAGGGCTCCCAGACCAGACAACGCTGTGGTAGCGACTTGTCAATCACAAGGTAGCCCCGCCCTAAAACATACCCTGCTTTATGGTCTATTTGACTGTAAATGGGAGCATCATTTATTTAATAAACTGTGTGATGTATTGAAGAAGCCTTGAAACTAGCGATCGAGACCATAAACTCTTGTTTACAATGTTTACAGAGGTAATAAATCAAGTGAGGAGTCATTTTCTATAGACTTCTATATGAGGAAAAACAGTATATAGGTCTTGGTGAACTCACAAAAGTTAGAAAATTTGCTCTAGTGTGGGAGTTCAAGTGATCACGAAGGAAAATGTGAAAGCAACAGATTTTCTCTGAAGACAGGAAGAAACAGAGACAAGTTATCGGTCTCAATCTTTGTTTTCAGTCTCTTGTCTGCCTGCGCTGGCAGACTTTTCAGATTTTTTCTTCCTCTGTTTGGCCTTTCTATTTTTATTCCCCTCCCCCCCGTCTTGCCAGCCTTTTTGACATTTCATCTGTGTGCCTGACTGTCTGTCTTTACTCCCGGTCCTTCTCAGCTTCTCTCTGCTTCTCTCTCTCTCTCTCTCATCCACCTGCTTTCTATCCCTCTCTCCCTCCCTCTCTCTGCCTCTTTCCATCTTTGCCTCTATTTATCGCAGTGGGAGCTAATGTGACCTTTATATGCTGTCAGCTCGCTGCGTGGCCGTCAATCATCATCTGCTCCCATTAGAACAGCTCTATCAGGAGCTGTCAGCACCACAGGGCTGCCAACCCGCTCCTCCATCTACGTACGCCACCCGCCACCCACCGGATGAGAGGTAGAAAGATGGGGATGAAACCGAAAGTGGCGCTGAGAAAACGAGACAGAAAGCCGAAGAAAGTGAAGAGAAACGGTCCGACAAAACACGATACGTCCCGTGTCCGCTGCTCCATCCATCTCCCTCCTCCATCATCCCTCATTAATCGTGTTTACTCCTGTAGAGACCTGTGCTTTGGTCTTCGAGGACCCGACGTAGTTAGCATCCCAACCAGCCAGACAGGAAGAGAGAGACCCTATCTTTTCTTATTCTCTCCATCCCTCAACACCTTCCCAACTGTCACTCATTATAACTTTTTAGTCCCGCTGGAGGAGGTGTACTATCTCTTCTTCTTCTCTTCCTCTCCATGTCGGTGTTTACCTGCTGTGGGAGCTCACTATCTCTTCCTCTCACCTTTTTCTTTCCCTCCCTCCTTCCTCCTCCCTGTTCCCTTCCCTTCCAGCACTGTTTGTTTAGCGTGATGCCTCCTTCATTCCTCCATCCCTTATTCCCCTTCTGCTCCTCTTTGTCTCGCTTCTGTCCTGCTCTCTTGTCTTACTTTCACCCGCTTACTCTTCTTTTCTTCTTCTACTTTTCAGTCTCACTTTTCGTATTAGCGCCCTGCTTGATATCCATCGGTTTTTCTTCCCTCATTTTTTTTCCCCCTCCGCAGAGTGTAAACCTCTTTTTTTATTGTTCAGAAACGACAATCCACACTCGGCAGCAATGACATGCAAATGTGAGTCAAAAGACTTACAGTTTACCTCGCACACATCATCACAAAATTAAATTCAAGGAGGAGGAACAGCTGCTGTGCGAGCGCGTGTCTGTCGGCCAGTTAACCGTGTTCCTGCACGCACACACACCTGCTTCTCTTCTCGTGAGTTCAGAAAGCACATTTAAAAAGATTCAATAGTGTGAGTAAAGTCGCCAACTACGCCGCCCTTTTCCACTTTGACTGGTACTTTTAACATTCAGCCAAGGTAGGACTCATGTAAATGCATCTCAGGATTTAATACTCACTTTCCTCAACCAATCGATGGAGATATGAGAAAGAGAAGTAGGAGGAAGAGAAATAGTATTATCCTTTGGTACAGACGAGCTTTATCTTTGCTATGGGCAACCATCACATAATAATGTAAATAAACACCTCACCTCAATTGACTCCCCCTCGTGAGGATCCTGTATTTTCAGAAGGGGTTTTCAAGAGCAACTTCATGAAAATGTGTCACAGTCAGGCAAAAGCCACGTTGTGCAAAACACTTTTTAGCTTTTGGAGTCCAGTGTTGTAATTTAGTAGGATATTTTAAAGGCTTGCTGTGCAATCGTCGGTTATTGTTTGTTGAACACGACATTCAATGTTGGCCCCTCCTCCCTGACCGCAGTTACCAGAACATAGCCTAGTGTACCACCTGCAGCATCACATACAGCAGTGGAAATGAAAGCCAACCCCAGATTCACTCTGCGTTTTGGAAAGAGCTTTGAGCGCTTTGCGTTTTCGGCACTGTTTCTGCCGTTTACCTAGCTTCCTCATGCTTGTATTGAATTTTCCTTCCGACTGATAGAGGACCCTCTTTAACCGATCATTAACCAATAATCGACAGGATTAGTGTCTTTCACGCATGGGTGCTGTGTTTGGAGTGCCTAACAAGCCGCCCAGCTGCAACAACAACTGATTGCCAGCTGCAGTTTTTGCGCAAAAGAGGCCGCTAAGATGTTGCGTGCATTTTTGTGGACACATGCAGCCACTTTCCCAATAAGTCTCCACTGCATCAATTAGTTTAGCTGCAGGGTTTCCCCCAGTGTGTCGCAAGCCCGACGTAACGAGAGTGAGAGCGTGTGAGTGACGAATAGTATGAAGCAGAAACGTTACAGCTGTGAACGTAGCAGTGCGGTTTGTGTACAGTTTATTTGTCATAAATGGCACTACTCACAACAAGAACCAGGCCTACCAGGCCAACTGTTTAACTGATAGCATTAATCGGTCAAATATTGGTTTATTAACATCCCTAGTGCTTGCACAAGCTTGGAGGCTGACGCCCAGAAACATCCTGAACACAGCAAACTAAGAAAGGCGCAAATTCGCAGTAGCTGCAACAGTGTACGCGTATGCATTCACACGTTCATGTTGGCTCAAAAGTTGAGATTGAAAGGAGCTTTCAGACAAATCTTCCTCAGAATCTTAAACAGATAATACCTGAATAATTATTCCTCAAATAAATATGTTTCTCTACTAGCTGCCCGCCCCCTGTTCGGTTTGTTTAACTGGTCTGATGACAGGATCCTCGGGGCATTCAGAATGTATTTTGACTCGTGTTTTTGCTCACTCTGAATCGGATCACTGAGGGCCATGTTAATGCCAAATTCACATGTGAGAACTTGACACAACAGATGTGTTATCAGTGCTGGAACTACATGGAGTTTTAGTTGTGATTGAAGACAGTCAGAACCAGGTGGAAGGCTGGCTTTACCTAACACATGGTTTCTCTCAGTCTCGCACAAACACAAATGTGGACTCTGATGCCTGCGGTATCTAGCGGAGAAATTAAAACCTGTGTGTGGGTGATGTCTGCCAGCATGGCAGGGAGCAGCTGTGTAATGTTTCTCTTTGGCACGCAAAGGTCGGTTAGCGTTGCAAAATGGGCCGGCGATCGCGGAGAGTTAATAAGCACGACAGACAGGCAGGCATGAGAGTGTGTGTGTGTGTGTGTGTGTGGGGGGAGGAAATCACACTAAGAGCTTGATTTGATGATTTGTATAGCAGAGAAAAAGTGACCTGCAGACAGGTGAGGCAGGTCAACAGTGCAGACAGGAAGTGAAGGCGTGAGTGACAGGCCACCGATCGAGGTGAAGGAGGAGGAACTGTGACCCTGTCAAGTGGAAGTCTGCATCAAAAATCCCCACCGCCTCTCAACTCCACTTTCCTCTTTCCTCTCAAGCTCAACTCCACTTTCATCTGAGAGAAGATTCTTTGTATGAACCGGATGGAGAGGACTTCAAAGACGAGATGAGTCAGCCATTAACCCTGCTGCATCTCTCTTCTCACTGTCTTTCTCACTCTGAGATTGTCAACAGGATCAACTGACTGTGTCCTTGAAGTTGGGCTGCAAACCCACAAACACACGCTCACACACACACACACACACACCTCAAAGTGGTTGGTAGACACGTCATTGTGAGCTGAATGCTGGGGGAGGGCAAGTGATTAAAACTCTCATGTTCAATATTTAAATGTCAGCTTCCGTTTAAAGTGATTTACAAAATGAGAGGCCCTGCAGATTTTGGCAGCAGTTGGTATTGCATGGGGGTAAGCCACCACTTCCACCCCTAATAGACAAACACCAACTGTCAATGAGCCGGGTTAGGGTGCAGGGTGTGTGTGTGTGTGTGCGCACAGAGCGTTGACACCGGGCATCTGAACAGATGGCGTTTCATGGGTTTGCGTGTGTGTGTGTCGTGTCCTCAGGTGGCTGAGGGAAGCGATGTGAGGTGAGCTGATGATGATGTGTCGTTCTCATTAAGCGGCCTGATGCTCATCTCTCTTTACCGTTTCTCCTCTTTTTTCTTTTTTTCAGCAAACAAATTAGAACTTAGAGAAAAGGTTGACTGATTCTCTCTCTGCCTGTCTGTTGTAGGTCAGCGCAATTTTTTTTCCTTCCTGAAACCTCCTTAATATTTGTAATTGCACTAAAACAAGGTGCTGCATACAACAGAGCATACCAATGGAATACCAGTGTTAAGATGGACTGGAATCACCACCTTGTTGTTGTATGTCCCCGCTACCAGGTCAAGTCGCAGTCACAGACTGTACTGTACAAAGTGGGCGTAATCAAAAGGACATCATCCATTGGTTTGTGGACTTGAAGCCTTGAGTTCGGCATTTTGGCCGTCGCCATCTTGGCTCGCAACCAAAGGTGATAGGAGGGGGTGGAGCTTACAATTAAACACACTGTCAAAAGGTTAAAGTTCTAAACACAGACAACTCTCATACGGGACGAAGCTGTGTAAGCAACGTGTGAATCACAAGGTAGCCAAGGAAATGCTAAAGCATACCCCGCTTTATGGTCTATCTTACTCTAAATAGGAACACAAAATTAAATAAATGAAAATCGTGCTGTATTGAAGGGAACTTGAAACTAGAGATTGAAACCATAAATTCAATGTTTACAATGTTTACTGAGGAAACAAATCCAGTGAGTAGAAGAAGGGGCATTTTCTCTTTTTGCAACTAGAGGAGTCGCCCCCTGATGGCCGTTAGAAAGAATGCCACTTTAAGGTACTTACATAAGATCTGCTTCACTGTTCAGACCCAGAGGTGGCCGCCTGGTTGCAGGTTACATCCAAATTCTACTAGTAACTTGTGTGACATTGTTATATGAATTCCTGAGTTATGGCTGTGACCTCACAATGTGTTTTGTGAGGTCACAGTGACCTCTGACCACCTAATTCTAATCACTTCACCTTTTGTGCCAAATTTGAAATAAAATTCTTCCCATGCGTTTCTGAGATATAGCGCTCACGAGACTGGGAGAGAAGGACGTACGGACAGCCTGAAAACATAACGCTGAGGCGTGAGAAGCAGTTTGATTGGATAGGAGGGGCAGAAGAATGTAGTTACTTAATACTTTGTGATGGCTTTACTGCTTGGATTTTATGTTCACAAGTACTAAGTGCATGAAGGGTTCACCATTAAAGATTCACTCTTTTCAAGACGTGACACTTTTCCACAAAGTCGGTGTCCACTTCATTGCGTCTTTAAACACACTCACAGACACATGCACACTTCCTCTCACAGCTGTTCTCTCCGTCTCCAAGTGTGAATCCAAATCTCTCTGTTACTCCGTCGCTCTTCCTTCTTTCCTTTCCCTCCTCTCCTGTTTTCTCTTTCTCTCTATTTGCTTAGCTTTCTTCCCATTTCTTTTCTCCACTGCGAGTGTCTTTCCCCATCTCATTTTTTGACTGATGTGGTGTTTTTCTCTTCTTTACCCAGAAGGCACCTGTCAGTGAGGGTCAATAAAACACCGTGACGTCTTTTTTGGGGGGTTTTCTGTTGATGCAGTTTGACTTTGTGTCACTCGCCAACCATTACAACTACCTAGCTGTAGTCTTTCTATTCATTCCAAATAACAGTGCTCTAACACCTTTTTTTCGTCTCGCCACCTTCCTCCTTTCCTCTTGCACCTTTTTCCACCTCCTACATCCCTTCCTCCCTCTTTCCTCCTCATCTTCTCATCACATTACACATCTCTCTCTCCCTTCCCACGGCTGTTTGTCCCGGCGGGCTGTCGGTGCCTGAGGGGCACAGAGTCGATGTCAGGTCGGTACATCTCGTCCTTACAGCAGCTCTCACTGAGCTGACACACACACACACACACACACACACACACTTCAGCTTGTTTCCACGTAGGCTGCGCCTGAGTTAATGGGATGAGTTCTAATTAATTTTGCTGCGTCAGGGGAGACCGGTGGATAACATGGGGGGGGGGGGGGGAGAGACAAATGTTGCGGGTGAAGTAAAAGAATGAGTCAGAGAGAAAGAGGGAATGGAGAGTGAAATAAACATAGAGATGAACAGAGAGAGGGAGGAGTTCAGAAACCGACAGGCAGACAGAGACGGAGGCGAGGGAGACAAGCAAATTAAGACAAGCCATCGATATAGTGGAAAAGAGTCCATCAGAAAGAGGGAGGGGGGGCTCTAGAGGAAACGCAGGCGCAAGCGGCGTTACGTCTTATTGTGTTTTTCTGACCTTGAAATGTGCTTCATTTTGGATACAAGCGCACACGGTGCAATAAATAGGAGATCCATGCAGATGAGGTGAAGCGGGAAACATGAATAAAACATCACAGGACCTTGCCTGTTTAGGGTACAAAGTTGCAAACTAAAATCTGCAACAACTATACTGCTGAATAGAGATGTAACAATACACGTATTTGTATTGAACCGTTCGGTATGAGGCTTACGGTTCGGTACGCATTACGTACCGAACAATACGTTTGAATAATGCTAGTGCATTTGGTTTCACAGAAGTTACAGAAATTATGGGAAATATAATGCGCTCAACAAGGCAAACCACCCGACATAACAGACAACGTGCTGTCTGACACGCCCACCACGGAAGAAAAACATTGTACTCTGGTAAAGCACGTGTGTTCTGGGAGGCTATGCTAAACTAGCCACGGACTACACAAAGCTACCCGACTGTAACGACACATTACCTCACTACTGAATGGGAGATGAAGAGCCATGTTCTTCAGACACGCCCCCTTGAGAGTCTCACCAGCGAGGATTTGGCATTTCTGCTTTTTTGCTGTCTTGAAAACGTACCGAACTGAACCGTGGCACCACTGTATCGTATTGAACCGAACCGAGAATTTTGTGAACCGTTACACCCCGACTGCAGAACTACACTACACTCTCCGATAGGGACAGCAGAACGTAATATAAATCAAAAACAGCTGATAAATGCATTTTACAGGACAGGTGGCAACATTAAGGCCCATCATGATGATTTAGTCTGAATCTACTGCATGTTAATCGTATGGCCTACATAACCTCACTGATAATTATATCATTGGTTATAGTAACTGAGGTTAGCTTTAGTTTAGAGCAGTGGTCCCCAACCACCGGTACCGGGCCGCACAGGAAGAATAAATATTATATTATTTCCGTTTTATTGATTATCAGTCTGAAGGAAGTTTTATTTTGAAAAGTGACCGGATTCTCTCGCAAATTCATCCGCCTGTGCTTCTTGACACACGTCAAGGCGCTTTGTCTCGGTCACAACTCTGCTGGTGTTTTGGATTAAAATCGAGGCTGAATATCCTGAGATCGCCACTAAAGCACTGAAAACCCTGCTTCCATTTCACACATCCTCTCTGTGAAGCGGGATGTTCTGCAGTGAGGGCAATCACAACTAAATGACGGAGTAGACTGGACATCAGGAACACACTTCGGGTGTCATTGTCTCCCGTTACCCCCAGATGGGACCGTCTCGTTGCAGAGAAACAAGCTCAGGGCTCTCACTGATTCAGCGTTATTGTGAGTTGTATTTATTTATGCATTTTATATTTGTTTTCATGCCGATCGTATCATTTTATTTCGTCGTGTTTTTCCGCCACACCTTGAAGGCCGGTCCGTGAAAGTATTGTCTTACATGAAACCGGGCCGTGGTGCAAAAAAAGGTTGGGGACCCCTGGGTTAGAGTATCAGGTGCACCTCGATTGGCAGTGCAGATTGTCTGGGGAGGGACAACAGCACACCCTGAATATACAGCCGACATGTCGAAAAAAGTCATAGCAGTAAAATGTAAATTGTGTAATCTTTTCTTCCAATCGGAGCAGTGAAATGTGCCACCCAAACAAAAAATAATTTATAGAAAGACTTATTATTATTTGTCTTAACTATTATCCACCAAATAATTCAGTTCAGAACAGTTTCAAGGTCTTAAATCCATCAATTGCCTAATTCCCAAACTCAGGTGCAGGTGAGATTTGGGTGTGGCTATAGTTACCACAGTACACGGGAACATATTAGCGTTTGAATATGAATTTGCAAACATAGACAGCTTAACAATGTTAAAAGGATCATTTGTGGAGTTACTTGCAACAGCTTCAACTTTTGTTGTGACTTGTTGCATGTATGATTTAAAATATCTGCGAAGCAATAGACAAAATATTTTTTTTTAATATACAGTGTTGTATCATTACTGCTAATGGGTCATAATGTGTGGAGTTTTGTGAAAACTGTGCCATGGAAAACATGATGAACGCTGGACTAGAAAATAGTGAATTCATAAAAGGAGACATTATCTGCCCTTGAGAATAGAACAGAATAGAACAGAATAGAATAGAATGCTGGATGGAACTGGAACACAGCAGAGTTCTCGAATAAATTAGAATGTTGAGGCTTCATCTTGTGGATGAAGCCGGGTGCTCCACAGAGGACAGCTGGACAGCTCTGAGGTAAGCCACAGGCAAAACCACTCCTCAAAATTTCTAGTAAAGTATTTTATTTTATTTTATATGACTGGTCAGGCTTCCTGGGGGGCTCCCTGTTGACGTGAAGGTCTATCATCTGGCAAATTGGCAGATGAACTTCCAAGCTTTTCAACCTCACTTTAGGCTTCTGGTGTGTCTGATGTAGGCTGCTGGGGTGAGATACTCTCACCAAACTCCTGTCGTGTAAACCAGCAGCTTATCTGACCTGTAACTTTGGATTCAGAATAGACTTTGACTGCTACCACTTTTCATAATTTGGCTCAGGATGTTTGGTGCCACCATAATAATTTAAGGATTACCAAATCCCTCCTTGAATGTCAAATTGTTAGCATTGATTATTTACTGAGAGTTAAGTACAATAAAACTTAGAGAGCTTTGCTTATAGGAGGGATATTTTGAAATATAGTATTTATAATCATACAGTTGTAAAATAATTAACTATATGTAAAATATTGGGATTTACTCTAACCTCCTACATTAGGACAGTGTTTTCATGCTCTCATTCACTCACTCTCTGTGCTTTCTCGCCTCACAAGTTTCTATGGATCATTGTTATATCTGGACGCTGGTCGTGCCTCTAACGTAGTTGTGACATATGCAAGAGTAACTTCCCTGGTTGTCTTGATCGTGACAGTGAGCGTGATCTGTCGGGGAGAGACAGTCACGTATCTCGCCGACACTCTCTCTCTCTCTCTCTCTCTCTCTCACTCTCTCTCTCGGCGGAAATCCACTAAGTCGGGGAGATACGCGACTGTATCTCCCCGACTGTCGCTCTCGAGAGAGGCCGACTGTCGGCGAGAGTCCTGCACGGTGACATGTCGCTTGTGTTGGGCTGCTGTTTCAGTAGTATCAAAAGGGGATGGCCAGTCTTCAAATCATATGCCAACATGCGTTAGGGTACTTCCGGTGTCCGATGTACAATGATGGGGTAATATACTCTCACCAAACTCCTGTCTTGTAAACCAAAAGCATATCTGACCTGTGACATTGGATTCAGAATAGATTTTGTCCGTTAGCACTTTTCGTAATTTAGCTTAGTATGTTTGGTGCCACTATAATAATTTAAGGATTACCAAATCCCTCCTTGAATATCAAATTGTTAGCATTGATTATTTACTGAGAGTTAAGTACAGTACAACTTAGAGAGCTTTGCTTAGAGGAGTGATATTTTGAAATATAGTATTAATTAATTTACAACTGTATGATTATAAACTATGTAAATATTGGGATTTACTCTAACCTCCTACATTAGGACAGTGTTTGTATGCTCTCATTCTCTCACAAGTTTCTATGGATCATTGTTATATCTGGACGCTGGTCGTGCCTCTAACGTAGTTGTGACATATGCAAGAGTAACTTCCCTGGTTGTCTTGATCGTGACAGTGAGCGTGATCTGTCGGGGAGAGACAGTCACGTATCTCGCCGACTCTCTCTCTCTCTCTCTCTCTCTCTCTCTCACTCTCTCTCTCGTCGGAAATCCACTAAGTCGGGGAGATACGCGACTGTATCTCCCCGACTGTCGCTCTCGAGAGAGGCCGACTGTCGGCGAGAGTCCTGCACGGTGACATGTCGCTTGTGTTGGGCTGCTGTTTCAGTAGTATCAAAAGGGGATGGCCAGTCTTCAAATCATATGCCAACATGCGTTAGGGTACTTCTGGTGTCAGATGTACGATGATGGGGTAATATACTCTCACCAAACTCCTGTCGTGTAAACCAAAAGCATATCTGACCTGTAACTTTGGATTCAGAATAGATTTTGTCCGTTAGCACTTTTCGTAATTTAGCTTAGTATGTTTGGTGCCACTATAATAATTTAAGGATTACCAAATCCCTCCTTGAATGTCAAATTGTTAGCATTGATTATTTACTGAGAGTGAAGTACAGTACAACTTAGAGAGCTTTGCTTAGAGGAGTGATATTTTGAAATATAGTATTAATTAATTTACAACTGTATGATTATAAACTATGTAAATATTGGGATTTACTCTAACCTCCTACATTAGGACAGTGTTTTCATGCTCTCATTCACTCACTCTCTGTGCTTTCTCTCCTCACAAGTTTCTATGGATCATTGTTATATCTGGACGCTGGTCGTGCCTCTAACGTAGTTGTGACATATGCAAGAGTAATTTCCCTGGTTGTCTTGATCGTGACAGTGAGCGTGATCTGTCGGGGAGAGGCAGTCACGTATCTCGCCGACTCTCTCTCTCTCTCTCTCTCTCACTCTCTCTCTCGGCGGAAATCCACTAAGTCGGGGAGATACGCGACTGTATCTCCCCGACTGCCGCTCTCGAGAGAGGCCGACTGTCGGCGAGAGTCCTGCACGGTGACATGTCGCTTGTGTTGGGCTGCTGTTTCAGTAGTATCAAAAGGGGATGGCCAGTCTTCAAATCATATGCCAACATGCGTTAGGGTACTTCCGGTGTCCGATGTACAATGATGGGGTAATATACTCTCACCAAACTCCTGTCTTGTAAACCAAAAGCATATCTGACCTGTGACATTGGATTCAGAATAGATTTTGTCCGTTAGCACTTTTCGTAATTTAGCTTAGTATGTTTGGTGCCACTATAATAATTTAAGGATTACCAAATCCCTCCTTGAATATCAAATTGTTAGCATTGATTATTTACTGAGAGTAAAGTACAGTACAACTTAGAGAGCTTTGCTTAGAGGAGTGATATTTTGAAATATAGTATTAATAATCATACAGTTGTAAATTAATTAACTATGTAAAGTTTGGGGATTTACTCTAACTTCCTACATTAGGACAGTGTTGTTATGCTCTCATTCACTCACACATCTCTGTGACTCTCGCTCTCTGGCTCCTACTCTATCAGCTGACAGTGGGCGATTTCGCCACGGCCTCCCTCAGCCAATCATATATTTCCCGTCAAACTTTAAAGACCTGTTCTCTTCTGTGCAGTCAGCTGTCATTTCAGTACAAACCGATGTGACCCTCCTCCCCATTCATCATCACATCCGGTGCTCAAGGTTTCTTCCACTGAGGGCAGTCCCACTCCACATGCCATCATCTAGATCTTCAGCCTGCCCCTACTGTCTTCAACAACCCCACCAGCGTGGAGGACAGCTGGACAGCTCTGAGGTAAGCCACAGGCAAAACCACTCGTCAAAATTTCTAGTAAAGTATTTTATTTTATTTTATATGACTGGTCAGGCTTCCTGGGGGGCTCCCTGTTGACGTGAAGGTCTATCATCTGGCAAATTGGCAGATGAACTTCCAAGCTTTTCAACCTCACTTTAGGCTTCTGGTGTGTCTGATGTAGGCTGCTGGGGTGAGATACTGGCACCAAACTCCTGTCGTGTAAACCAGCAGCTTATCTGACCTGTAACTTTGGATTCAGAATAGACTTTGACTGCTACCACTTTTCATAATTTGGCTCAGGATGTTTGGTGCCACCATAATAATTTAAGGATTACCAAATCCCTCCTTGAATGTCAAATTGTTAGCATTGATTATTTACTGAGAGTTAAGTACAATAAAACTTAGAGAGCTTTGCTTATAGGAGGGATATTTTGAAATATAGTATTTATAATCATACAGTTGTAAAATAATTAACTATATGTAAAATATTGGGATTTACTCTAACCTCCTACATTAGTACAGTGTTTGTATGCTCTCATTCTCTCACAAGTTTCTATGGATCATTGTTATATCTGGACGCTGGTCGTGCCTCTAACGTAGTTGTGACATATGCAAGAGTAATTTCCCTGGTTGTCTTGATCGTGACAGTGAGCGTGATCTGTCGGGGAGAGGCAGTCACGTATCTCGCCGACACTCTCTCGAGAGACAGTCGGGGAGAGACAGTCGCGTACCTCCTCAGTCGGGGAGATACGCAACTGTATCTCCCGGACTGTCTCTCGAGAGACATGTCGGGGAGAGTCCTGCACGGTGACATGTCGCTGTGTTGGGCTGCTGTTTCAGTAGTATCAAAAGGGGATGGCCAGTCTTCAAATCATATGCCAACATGCGTTAGGGTACTTCCGGTGTCCGATGTAGGATGATGGGGTAATATACTCTCACCAAACTCCTGTCGTGTAAACCAAAAGCATATCTGACCTGTAACTTTGGATTCAGAATAGATTTTGTCCGTTAGCACTTTTCGTAATTTAGCTTAGTATGTTTGGTGCCACTATAATAATTTAAGGATTACCAAATCCCTCCTTGAATGTCAAATTGTTAGCATTGATTATTTACTGAGAGTTAAGTACAGTACAACTTAGAGAGCTTTGCTTAGAGGAGTGATATTTTGAAATATAGTATTAATTCATTTACAACTGTATGATTATAAACTATGTAAATATTGGGATTTACTCTAACCTCCTACATTAGGACAGTGTTTTCATGCTCTCATTCACTCACTCTCTGTGCTTTCTCTCCTCACAAGTTTCTATGGATCATTGTTATATCTGGACGCTGGTCGTGCCTCTAACGTAGTTGTGACATATGCAAGAGTAATTTCCCTGGTTGTCTTGATCGTGACAGTGAGCGTGATCTGTCGGGGAGAGACAGTCACGTATCTCGCCGACACTCTCTCTCTCTCTCTCTCTCTCTCACTCTCTCTCTCGGCGGAAATCCACTAAGTCGGGGAGATACGCGACTGTATCTCCCCGACTGTCGCTCTCGAGAGAGGCCGACTGTCGGCGAGAGTCCTGCACGGTGACATGTCGCTTGTGTTGGGCTGCTGTTTCAGTAGTATCAAAAGGGGATGGCCAGTCTTCAAATCATATGCCAACATGCGTTAGGGTACTTCCGGTGTCCGATGTAGGATGATGGGGTAATATACTCTCACCAAACTCCTGTCTTGTAAACCAAAAGCATATCTGACCTGTGACATTGGATTCAGAATAGATTTTGTCCGTTAGCACTTTTCGTAATTTAGCTTAGTATGTTTGGTGCCACTATAATAATTTAAGGATTACCAAATCCCTCCTTGAATATCAAATTCTGGTGTGTCCGATGTAGGCTGATGGGGTGAGATACTGGCACCAAACTCCTGTCGTGTAAACCAGTAGCATATCTGACCTGTAACTTTGGATTCAGAATAGACTTTGACTGCTACCACTTTACATAATTTGGCTCAGGATGTTTGGTGCCACCATAATAATTTAAGGATTACCAAATCCCTCCTTGAATGTCAAATTGTTAGCATTGATTATTTACTTAGAGTAAAGTACAGTAAAACTTAGAGAGCTTTGCTTATAGGAGGGATATTTTGAAATATAGTATTTATAATCATACAGTTGTAAAATAATTAACTATATGTAAAATATTGGGATTTACTCTAACCTCCTACATTAGGACAGTGTTTGTATGCTCTCATTCTCTCACAAGTTTCTATGGATCATTGTTATATCTGGACGCTGGTCGTGCCTCTAACGTAGTTGTGACATATGCAAGAGTAATATCCCTGGTTGTCTTGATCGTGACAGTGAGCGTGATCTGTCGGGGAGAGGCAGTCACGTATCTCGCCGACACTCTCTCGAGAGACAGTCGGGGAGAGACAGTCGCGTACCTCCTCAGTCGGGGAGATACGCAACTGTATCTCCCGGACTGTCTCTCGAGAGACATGTCGGGGAGAGTCCTGCACGGTGACATGTCGCTGTGTTGGGCTGCTGTTTCAGTAGTATCAAAAGGGGATGGCCAGTCTTCAAATCATATGCCAACATGCGTTAGGGTACTTCCAGTGTCCGATGTACGATGATGGGGTAATATACTCTCACCAAACTCCTGTCGTGTAAACCAAAAGCATATCTGACCTGTAACTTTGGATTCAGAATAGATTTTGTCCGTTAGCACTTTTCGTAATTTAGCTTAGTATGTTTGGTGCCACTATAATAATTTAAGGATTACCAAATCCCTCCTTGAATGTCAAATTGTTAGCATTGATTATTTACTGAGAGTGAAGTACAGTACAACTTAGAGAGCTTTGCTTAGAGGAGTGATATTTTGAAATATAGTATTAATTAATTTACAACTGTATGATTATAAACTATGTAAATATTGGGATTTACTCTAACCTCCTACATTAGGACAGTGTTTTCATGCTCTCATTCACTCACTCTCTGTGCTTTCTCTCCTCACAAGTTTCTATGGATCATTGTTATATCTGGACGCTGGTCTTGCCTCTAACGTAGTTGTGACATATGCAAGAGTAATTTCCCTGGTTGTCTTGATCGTGACAGTGAGCGTGATCTGTCGGGGAGAGACAGTCACGTATCTCGCCGACACTCTCTCTCTCTCTCTCTCTCTCACTCTCTCTCTCGGCGGAAATCCACTAAGTCGGGGAGATACGCGACTGTATCTCCCCGACTGTCGCTCTCGAGAGAGGCCGACTGTCGGCGAGAGTCCTGCACGGTGACATATCGCTTGTGTTGGGCTGCTGTTTCAGTAGTATCAAAAGGGGATGGCCAGTCTTCAAATCATATGCCAACATGCGTTAGGGTACTTCCGGTGTCCGATGTAGGATGATGGGGTAATATACTCTCACCAAACTCCTGTCGTGTAAACCAAAAGCATATCTGACCTGTAACATTGGATTCAGAATAGATTTTGTCCGTTAGCACTTTTCGTAATTTAGCTTAGTATGTTTGGTGCCACTATAATAATTTAAGGATTACCAAATCCCTCCTTGAATATCAAACTGTTAGCATTGATTATTTACTGAGAGTTAAGTACAGTAAAACTTAGAGAGCTTTGCGTAGAGGAGTGATAGTTTGAAATATAGTATTTATAATCATACAGTTGTAAAATAATTAACTAACTATGTAAAATGTTGGGATTTACTCTAACCTCCTACATTAGGACAGTGTTTTCATGCTCTCATTCACTCACTCTCTGTGCTTTCTCTCATCACAAGTTTCTATGGATCATTGTTATATCTGGACGCTGGTCGTGCCTCTAACGTAGTTGTGACATATGCAAGAGTAATTTCCCTGGTTGTCTTGATCGTGACAGTGAGCGTGATCTGTCGGGGAGAGGCAGTCACGTATCTCGCCGACACTCTCTCTCTCTCTCTCTCTCTCTCTCACTCTCTCTCTCGGCGGAAATCCACTAAGTCGGGGAGATACGCGACTGTATCTCCCCGACTGTCGCTCTCGAGAGAGGCCGACTGTCGGCGAGAGTCCTGCACGGTGACATGTCGCTGTGTTGGGCTGCTGTTTCAGTAGTATCAAAAGGGGATGGCCAGTCTTCAAATCATATGCCAACATGCGTTAGGGTACTTCCGGTGTCCGATGTACAATGATGGGGTAATATACTCTCACCAAACTCCTGTCGTGTAAACCAAAAGCATATCTGACCTGTAACTTTGGATTCAGAATAGATTTTGTCCGTTAGCACTTTTCGTAATTTAGCTTAGTATGTTTGGTGCCACTATAATAATTTAAGGATTACCAAATCCCTCCTTGAATGTCAAATTGTTAGCATTGATTATTTACTGAGAGTGAAGTACAGTACAACTTAGAGAGCTTTGCTTAGAGGAGTGATATTTTGAAATATAGTATTAATTAATTTACAACTGTATGATTATAAACTATGTAAATATTGGGATTTACTCTAACCTCCTACATTAGGACAGTGTTTTCATGCTCTCATTCACTCACTCTCTGTGCTTTCTCTCCTCACAAGTTTCTATGGATCATTGTTATATCTGGACGCTGGTCGTGCCTCTAACGTAGTTGTGACATATGCAAGAGTAATTTCCCTGGTTGTCTTGATCGTGACAGTGAGCGTGATCTGTCGGGGAGAGACAGTCACGTATCTCGCCGACTCTCTCTCTCTCTCTCTCTCTCACTCTCTCTCTCGGCGGAAATCCACTAAGTCGGGGAGATACGCGACTGTATCTCCCCGACTGCCGCTCTCGAGAGAGGCCGACTGTCGGCGAGAGTCCTGCACGGTGACATGTCGCTGTGTTGGGCTGCTGTTTCAGTAGTATCAAAAGGGGATGGCCAGTCTTCAAATCATGTGCCAACATGCGTTAGGGTACTTCCGGTGTCCGATGTACGATGATGGGGTAATATACTCTCACCAAACTCCTGTCGTGTAAACCAAAAGCATATCTGACCTGTGACATTGGATTCAGAATAGATTTTGTCCGTTAGCACTTTTCGTAATTTAGCTTAGTATGTTTGGTGCCACTATAATAATTTAAGGATTACCAAATCCCTCCTTGAATGTCAAATTGTTAGCATTGATTATTTACTGAGAGTAAAGTACAGTACAACTTAGAGAGCTTTGCTTAGAGGAGTGATATTTTGAAATATAGTATTAATAATCATACAGTTGTAAATTAATTAACTATGTAAAGTTTGGGGATTTACTCTAACTTCCTACATTAGGACAGTGTTGTTATGCTCTCATTCACTCACACATCTCTGTGACTCTCGCTCTCTGGCTCCTACTCTATCAGCTGACAGTGGGCGATTTCGCCACGGCCTCCCTCAGCCAATCATATATTTCCCGTCAAACTTTAAAGACCTGTTCTCTTCTGTGCAGTCAGCTGTCATTTCAGTACAAACCGATGTGACCCTCCTCCCCATTCATCATCACATCCGGTGCTCAAGGTTTCTTCCACTGAGGGCAGTCCCACTCCACATGCCATCATCTAGATCTTCAGCCTGCCCCTACTGTCTTCAACAACCCCACCAGCGTGGAGGACAGCTGGACAGCTCTGAGGTAAGCCACAGGCAAAACCACTCGTCAAAATTTCTAGTAAAGTATTTTATTTTATTTTATATGACTGGTCAGGCTTCCTGGGGGGCTCCCTGTTGACGTGAAGGTCTATCATCTGGCAAATTGGCAGATGAACTTCCAAGCTTTTCAACCTCACTTTAGGCTTCTGGTGTGTCCGATGTAGGCTGCTGGGGTGAGATACTGGCACCAAACTCCTGTCGTGTAAACCAGCAGCTTATCTGACCTGTAACTTTGGATTCAGAATAGACTTTGACTGCTACCACTTTTCATAATTTGGCTCAGGATGTTTGGTGCCACCATAATAATTTAAGGATTACCAAATCCCTCCTTGAATGTCAAATTGTTAGCATTGATTATTTACTGAGAGTTAAGTACAATAAAACTTAGAGAGCTTTGCTTATAGGAGGGATATTTTGAAATATAGTATTTATAATCATACAGTTGTAAAATAATTAACTATATGTAAAATATTGGGATTTACTCTAACCTCCTACATTAGGACAGTGTTTTCATGCTCTCATTCACTCACTCTCTGTGCTTTCTCGCCTCACAAGTTTCTATGGATCATTGTTATATCTGGACGCTGGTCGTGCCTCTAACGTAGTTGTGACATATGCAAGAGTAACTTCCCTGGTTGTCTTGATCGTGACAGTGAGCGTGATCTGTCGGGGAGAGACAGTCACGTATCTCGCCGACACTCTCTCTCTCTCTCTCTCTCTCTCTCACTCTCTCTCTCGGCGGAAATCCACTAAGTCGGGGAGATACGCGACTGTATCTCCCCGACTGTCGCTCTCGAGAGAGGCCGACTGTCGGCGAGAGTCCTGCACGGTGACATGTCGCTGTGTTGGGCTGCTGTTTCAGTAGTATCAAAAGGGGATGGCCAGTCTTCAAATCATGTGCTAACATGCGTTAGGGTACTTCCGGTGTCAGATGTAGGATGATGGGGTAATATACTCTCACCAAACTCCTGTCGTGTAAACCAAAAGCATATCTGACCTGTAACATTGGATTCAGAATAGATTTTGTCCGTTAGCACTTTTCGTAATTTAGCTTAGTATGTTTGGTGCCACTATAATAATTTAAGGATTACCAAATCCCTCCTTGAATATCAAACTGTTAGCATTGATTATTTACTGAGAGTAAAGTACAGTACAACTTAGAGAGCTTTGCTTAGAGGAGTGATATTTTGAAATATAGTATTTATAATCATACAGTTGTAAATTAATTAACTATGTAAAGTTTGGGGATTTACTCTAACTTCCTACATTAGGACAGTGTTGTTATGCTCTCATTCACTCACACATCTCTGTGACTCTCGCTCTCTGGCTCCTACTCTATCAGCTGACAGTGGGCGATTTCGCCACGGCCTCCCTCAGCCAATCATATATTTCCCGTCAAACTTTAAAGACCTGTTCTCTTCTGTGCAGTCAGCTGTCATTTCAGTACAAACCGATGTGACCCTCCTCCCCATTCATCATCACATCCGGTGCTCAAGGTTTCTTCCACTGAGGGCAGTCCCACTCCACATGCCATCATCTAGATCTTCAGCCTGCCCCTACTGTCTTCAACACCCCCACCAGTGTCGACTCTCCAAAATTTTAACTTTACTTTGCACAATTTAATAAATGTATTTGTTCACTGTAAATTAAGTTTCTCCTGATTTAACAACCTGTGTATCACTGTATAAGTCTGTCAATTATCTCCCGGTGGCTTCAGTTCTATTTATTATGTTTTTTGTGATGTATGTTATTTCAAACTAATTTGCAATCATAAGAAGCGTGGTCTTTGTTGGTGAAATGTTTCTTATATACAAAGAACAATTACTTATCGTAAAAAAACTCCAAATATATAGTAAAATCTTTTAGGTGTGTTTTCTATAAACTACAGGTCTGATGAGGAAAGTGGGAACAGGTGTGTAGGTGGGAGGGGATGTCATGTGACCAGGACTGGCAGGTCTGGGGAGTGAGCAGGGGCTGGAGAGAAGGACAGAGAGCCAGGACGGGCAAAACCACCAACCCACTATTCCTCGAACTTCTCAGACAGTTTAAGTCAGGGGTGCCGCCACGTCATTTTATGTGGCCCGCGAATCCACCAGAATTTTATTTTTTTTAATTAAAAAATTAAAATTAAAATTAAAGTTAGATTTGATAATAAAAATATCCCCATAGTTGAAATTATGAGATAGAAAGTCGAAGTTATGAGATAAAAAGTCATAATGATGATACTTAAACACACAGTCACAGTAGAAGCAGCTCTTTGGCTGGTTACTGTACACTTGACATGGAAATATGATTGTGAGTATATTGAAGACTACTTTTTACTTGGGCTTTACAACACATGAAACACTTCACGTGGGATTGTGCAAACGCACCCTTGAAATGATTTTAAGCATTGAACAAAGTTATTGTAATAACTTGTCTTTGATATTTTCTTTAATAGTTTGATCTTTGATAGAGTAATGTGGGTTTCTTAACCCTAAATTAAAAGGATTTAAGTTATAATAACAGAAATGTGCTTAAATATAGTTTTACATTTATATAACTGCATGTACAATATTTTAACACTTGAATAAACAATAATCAAATGCAGAGACAGTTATTTACCAATATGTTAGGAGTAGTTACATTTACAGTCTTACATTTACAACCGGCCCTTTGTGGGCGACTGTGATGCTGATGTGGCCCAGAGTGAAAATGAGTTTGACACCCCTGGTCTAATCCATCCTTCCTTTTTTTTTGGAAGTGTTGCGGGGGGCAGCCGAGTTAGCAGAGTATTATAGACGTTCCTCTCCCCAGAAACGTTTTCCAGCTCTTCCTGGTGAAGCCTGAGGCGTTCCCTAAGTGATTCCCTGATCTCTCCAGTGTGTTCTGGGACCACGCCGTGACCTCTTACCAGTTCTACGTGCCTGGAAAAGCTCTGAAGGGAGGCGTCCAGAGGGCATTCTGATCAGATGCCAGAACCACCTCAGATGGGCCCTTTCGACGCAAAAGAAGCATCGGCTCCACTCTGAGCTCCTCCGGGATGTCTGAGCTCCTCACCCTGTCTCTAGAGCAGCCAGCCTACGAAGGAAGCTCATTTTGTCCGTCTGTATCCGCAGTGACTCACTGTCTAATCATTCATGAATGTTACTATGATATCCATCTATGATTGGTATGATTGGAGAGAGCGTTGATCTGTAGAGTGTGAAGATGATAAAACCTTTGTTTCACTCTTAGTTCATACATGTGATCCATCCATGTGTTTGTCTCTGGATAGTTGTTAGTCAGCTGGCTATTAGCACTAATGCCTAACTGTTGTAACTAAACTGCTAAGGAGCTAAAGTTAGTCCTCTTCTGACATTTTTTTTGGCAGTTATCAAACAGCCACCGGTGCAATAACGCCACCCTCTGTGCCCCTGTAACAGCACCTTATTAGCATGTATCTGAGAAAAAACCAAGATGGAGTGCTAGCAGAGTTGTGATCCAGCCAATGGGAGACATATGCGTGTGGCTAAATGTGAACAAAAGTGTATTAAATCTCATACTAGACACTGGGTGGCCTTATAGACAGCAGTATACATGGGGAGCTAAATAACATCAGTTATTTAAACATTTGGTTTTTATCGGCGTTGTTGTTGGAAAAAGTATCAAATGTGGACATGTGAGGTTTGTACAGGACACCGATGATATTTATATATATATATATATATATATATATATATATATATATATATATATATATATATATATATATATATATATATATATATATATATATATATATATATATATATATATACATATATATACATATATATATACACAGTACACACATTAAAATACCCATTAGAATAATTTGTAGCAGGATGTCAAAGATGCTATATGTACTTAGGTCGTGTGTTTACAGAAAGTACCCCTGAAACTATATGACAAATTTACTTTAGGCAAAAGCCCCATGAATAAAACATGTGGCGCTGTGGCCTTGGCCTGCACTTTATTATGATTCCTGTTTATTTGCGTGCGCTTTATTTGAGAATACATGGGAAAATATTGACCTCCCGATGCAGGGTTATCTTTTAATTGCTTGATAGCGGTGGTTACATAAGACGAAACGGCATGCGAGCGGGGAATAAATTGACTTTTAATTAGAAACATCATATTCCAATTCACCCTCCTTGTTTGCTCGTTATTGTTGTCTTTTCATGGAAGTGAGACGGGCAAGGAAAAAAGAAAATGCTTACAACGGGAGTGGTATGCCAAACGAGCCTTGATAGACTCAATTATCGCACAATATCCCACTGTCTTTCCAACAAATAAACCTTAATTCCACTGAGGCAACATGGCTGACTGGAGTAGACGTGATTATGCACTACAGTCCTTTTTACTCTCAACAAACAAGGCTAAGTGGATTCTTTGGAGAACAGGCCAAATACGGCAATCATCACAACCAGCCCTCCCGCATGAGTCCTGCTTCTACCCTGCACGCGTCCACCACACAGTTATATTTATGGATCACAATATGACAAAAACAAACCAGTAATACTGTCTGCGCCGACCTTCTGGATTCTAAGTGTTTTAATTGGCATTGGCACGTAAAAAGCCACTTCAAGAAACAGTAAAGGCCAGAAAATGCTAACTGGCTTCATATATTAATGCACCAATAGTAAACTCTGTTCTTGGAAGTAAACCACCAGTCAACACTTTGTACGGAGAGCTCGGGTTGATATCACAATGATTATAAAATCCATGCATCCCTACTCGCTTAATCCATCATGCCTAATAGGAATTTCATCTTAGTAGGTTAAACACATATTGTGTGTATTGATCACCAGCTCACCACCTGTGACATTGAAGTTGTTGTTTATTTTTTAATCCCATATTTGCCATGTGATTAAGTGGAGGCAGAAGGATCATGTGTGAAGGTATTGCAGGAAATGAGAAAATGGCGCCGGTTAGGTTGCAAACATGTGTGCATAGTTATTGTCTCTATCCTTTGAAAGTACTGCACAGAAAAAACACAGTTATGACAAATAGCCTCATACAGGATAAAGATGTCAAAGTGCAGCACTAGTTCAACAACTGTGGTACACAAAATGGGATTACAAGTTCACTTCGATAATCACAATATGCATCTCAGATGCTTAGACAAAACGATACAATGCTAAATATCGAAAAACAGAAAGAAAAAATACAACTATTAATTGATCTCGATCTTCCAATGATCCAACTGGCTTGTAAAATATGACAGATTATTGGAATGCCGACCACGAGGCAACAAAATGCTTGTGGTTCTATCCGCAATAAGGAACAAAGGTTTGGGGTTTCAGGTGGATGTGTGAAGGTGAGACGTCTTAATGATGACGGCCACACTTCAAGGCTCGACAGCAGAGTGAGCTGCAGGTCAGCGGCGTCTCACAGGTAATGGACTCGAGTTCCCAGCGGACGTCTTCAGACAGTCTTCAGAGTGTGTTCTAATTGAAGAGGGGCAGCGCTCAGACTGAGGACTTTCGACTAAAGCCCAGAGTTGGAGAAGAAGCGCCAAGCGTTGAGCCCCGAGTCTTTAACAGATTGTGTGCTTGTGCATCTGTGTATGAATCCATATATCTGTGTGCGTGAGAAAGCCTTTCCGTCTGATTATCCCTCTGACCTACAGTACCCGTGTGACTTTCCTCTAAGCTTCGAGGCAAACCATAGTATCAGTCGAGCCTTGTGATAAAAAGGAACTCCGACACCTCGCAGAGCAATGGCTGGATGTGTGCCACACCTTTTCATGTCCCTCACTCTGCCGTTATCAAATATTGATCGCAATGAAAGCCTCTGCTGAGAGCAAAGGGTCCGCAAACAGTCTTTCTATCTGATTTCAAGGGAAACGTTGCTCGACAAACATTTCCCTCTCTGATAGACCTTTTAATGCCCTTCTGTTGCTTTGGCAACAGCTTTGGTCTTAGTTTACTTCCTGTCAGCTACTGCATTAACAAACATCGACACAAGAATTTATAAAATACGGGTCCGTTTAGAATTTTTATGTGGTCAGTTTGGAAAGGTCTATATTTCCCTGCCATCCATTACAAACCCAAATGGCTCACTATATATAGAAATTTATGAGGAAGGCTTTACAGGCTGCATTTTGAACTACGACTCTAGTTCCTGTGTGTGCCCCAGTGCTGTCTGGAAGAATAATGACATATCGCATGTTTTCCATCCCTGTCTAAAGAATGACTGATATTAAATCATACCTTGCGTACCTTGCAAGTCCACCCGATGCATGATTTAAAAAAGAAAATGCAAAAAGGGTGCATGGGAGAGATGAAACCACGCCCACTTTTGTTTGACGAAAGCCTTGAAGCAGAATCGACAAAATATGACAACTACAGTAGCTCGGAAAACAGTGAGACATTGGGCACTGAAGTGAGGAACTAGCAGCTCTGTGAGGCTGTAATATGTGTAAAGTTAGATTAAAGGTGCAAAGTTTGTCTTTGATGCTGAGCAGTTGTGATGAATGGAATGTAAAAATGGGTGTGGTTGGTATGATCGTGGTTAGCAAGCTGACATGCCCACATGTACGATGTTATCAAGCTGATGAGTTAGCATGCTAACATTTGGTAACTTGCAAATTAGCCCAAAACACAAAGTACAGCCGAGGCTGATGATGGCGCGAGAGGAAAAGTTAAGGGATCACCATTCGTTCTCCTGGGGACGCCGACGCTTGAACTGAATTTCATAGCAATGCATCCAACATTCGTTCCGGTGTAATTTATTATCCCGTTGCAGCATCTCCTGCGTTGACGGTGGAAATAAGGAGATAAGGAGTATCAATGAAATTAGTAGTGTCGATAAAATCCTAAGGACACAGTACAGCACAAGGCATGGAGCTGTGGCTGTACAAGGAAAAGATGGAGGGAGGGACAGCAAAGGTCCCTTGAAGGTGCTTCCTCTATCTCTCGTTTCGTGGGGGTGATTAGACATTTCCCTTTGCTCCCATACATCATATGAATTAGGGTCTGAGGGACAGAGGCAGAGCAGGAAACTAAGTATGCACACACACTTGTGCGAGCGTGCATGTGGACCGTGGTATGGCGGGGGCACCGACTTCTATCTCCAGGGTCGTTTGCTGGTAATTAGTTTTGCTCTAATGGCTGCCTGGCGAGGTCAGGGGATTCCTGTAATCCCTCCTCTATCTGTTCACCTCCTGTTCGCTTCTTACTACTAATCTTTCTAACCTGCCTGCCTCTCCTCCCCTCTAACATCATCTCTCCTGCTAGAAATCACACGCTTGGCGGCACCGTCACCCCGTCTTTCTTACAAACTACCAGTTTTCGTGTTTACCCCGCTTAATGAATGCACCGCTTTTTTTGTGCTCTCGCATTTGTCTTCTTCGTCATCTTTCTCTGTTTCCCAGATAAAAAGAAATTAAAAAAAATTACCTCCCACACATTTCACTCTATTCCAATTCTCCATCTCGCTTTGTTTCTCTTTATCGCCTTACTTCCTTCCCTCCCGCGGCCAGTTCTACCCTACAGATCATAGCTGAGAACCTGCAGAGATGTACTGCGAGTTTATTAGAATTCAACTGGGATTTCTAAGTCCACACATTCTCTCCACTGACGGCTCCGACTGCGAAACATTATCAGAAAGAACAGACCATCTGTGCCAGTATCACAAGCTACTATCCCCGCTCCCTCTTCCACTTAAAGCCAACAGATGGAAGTGCAGTTATGTACACAGGCACAGTGTGCTTATTTATTCGCATACAGGACGCATTCACTTGCAGTAAAAGATGCTTGTGTGACATGGACGTGTTCATTCTTACTAATATTAAGGGATGTCGATCGCAAAGAAAGAAAAGGAGTCATTTTGGTAAAAGTCACTGTGTTTGCACAGTCTCCACTGAGCAACAGGTTCCCGGGTCCAGGTCCAGGGTTTCCTTTTGCCATGAGTGTCAGGGTTACAATTGAATTAGCTACTTAGTCAAAATGATGATCTGTGATCTCTCTCTCACTTTCAAAAATATGCTACTGAAAGTCAAAGATACTTCAGTTGTAGGAATCTTCTTAAATAATTCTCCAAAGGTGAGAGGAAATACGCGTAATCACCAAAAAAAGCTTCCAGAGATGTCTCACTAATTCTTTACCAATATATTGATTCTCTATTATAAAGTATGAGGTCTCTATTGGTGAACACAAACTGCTGCTACATGTTATGGCATGATAATCAATTTCATACCAATGTTTCACTTGGAGGTTAAACATCCGTCCATTGATCGATGGATGTCAACTATTAAATTAATGGGAAACTACTTTGATAATAAATTGGAGTTGTGGACAAAACAAGACATCTGAGGACATCGTCTTGGTCTTTGGGTAACACTGATTGATATTTTTCTAAATGTTCTGACATTATATAAACCAAACATAACCGATCAATCAACAACATAATCGACAATGACAATAATCGTTGGTTGCAGCCCAAGTATCATCTGCTGGATTGATGCATATACATGCAGAATATGGCATTCAGATACTTTATTATGTACCAAATTCCCGGTTGATATTTGTGTCCTTGTGGAGAAGAGTGTCCCCCCCGAGTGTCTCATTGTGTTTGACATTGCACGGTCGGTTAAGACGCACAGCTGTGTCTCCTTGCAAGCATTCCAGCCGGTGCTGTACAACAAACTTGTGAGTGGGCGGGACGCATCACTTCCACAACAATTCTTGGGGCTTGATGAGAGTTTTAGTCAACTTGAGGGAGAAAAAAATAAAAACATCGTCCGTCGTCACTTTCTTTTTATTCGGAATCACCCTTCAGCCATTAGACATTGTAACGAATATGTGATGGAGGACACAATAGCAAGAGAGTGTGTAAATTGACAGAGAGCAAGGGAATGAATAAGGATACCCGTCCTTCACTGCCGTCTGGCAAACCTGGCTCGCTAAGGAGTTCATTTCAAAGCCCAGGATTAGGCCTAATTACTGCTTTAATTAGCGAGTTGCTGAGGGCTGCGTCCCACCCCGCCGCCGCCGCCGCCAACGGCACGCAGCGCCGTCAGACCGGGTGTGTCAAATGAGATCTAATTGATGGCAGCTTAGCATCGTGAAAGACTGGGGAGGCTGGTGCTCAGCTGAGTCGAGTCACAACAGAAGAGGGGGGATAAAACTCGTTCATGTTTAATGGGACTTTTCAAAGTCGAACGGGAATATTGAGGGATAATAAGGAAGCTTGAGTCACTCAAGCAGACGGACATTGTGCATGTGTGTGTGTGTGTGTGTGTGTGTGTGTGTGTGTGTGTGTGTGTGTGTGTGTGCCGGTAGAAACAGAGGAGATAAAAACTCCTACAAAAATACTACTTTCCTCAGAGGTCATCAAAAAAAGAGATCGTAACTCCAGCTGGAATAAAGTAATTGGCCTTTTTTCTTTTTCGTGTAACTAGAGTTTACTGTTGACGTCTATGCTAAGCGACATTCACACTACTCACTAAAATAGATCTAATCATCTTGATGTGTCCTCCCTCGTGGCGTGCATTCTCAAAAGTGACTTGAACGAGCAAGAGTCAAAAAATATGAATTTCTCCAATTCCAAACATCAACCGTCACTGCGGCATGAGTCAGACTTCTGCGATGGATTTTACGGATTGAAAAATAATTAGCAGAGCACTCTAGAGCTCTGGATTTCTCTGTGGAAAATCACTTACATGGCATTTCCATTGGGATGAAATTCAATGTGGACTTACTGAGATAATAACTCAGTAATTATCCAGGCCCGCAGTGATACTTACGCTGACCACAGAGGGCCGAAGCGATAGAGCGATAGAGCGACTGACTGACGGACTGACTGACAGACAGAGACGGGGCGTCCAGTAATAGAGCTGGCTGGAGTTGGTTTTATGGCCTCATCTTAAAGTCTTAATGGCTTTTTAGAGGAGAAGGCCGTTTGGCCGTCTGGTAGACAGAACGTCTGGACTTCTTCTCTAATAACTCCCACTGTAAACAGTTCCCAGAACCTCTCTGGCTGTGGGACATAATAACACAAGCTTATGTTTACGGGTATTGACAAAGATTATAACGTATGACCACAGCTTGCGATAAATCTCGCATTAACAACGCAACGCTCCGGTGGAAATATAGCCGATCATTACGATAGAACAATAAAACAACAACGCTTTCAGCCTTTAACTTCTAAAAAGGATCCAAAGATATATGGAAGTTAAAACAATCTTTAAATCTGTCGAATATAACACGGCAGAGCTGTCCAGTCCAGTCACTTAGCTTATTCATCAGGAAATACTGTAGATTTTAGATTTGGATCCCTAATAGACTTTCTGACAAGTGAATCCATCACGTTGTGGGATAATTGATTAGGAGCTGTGGTGTTGTCACATTCCCTAAAGAATCAATGGATGGTCATGTTTAAAGATGTAGCTTTACCTGTTAAAGGTCACAGACATACTGTGCATTACTTCAGAGAGAGGTCATTTGGGGGATTCTGTAGTTTGTGATGCTGTTAAACTGTCCAGATGAACTGAGAAGTGTTTTAAACATTTAGTCCTATCGGCATCAACGAGGCTGAGGATTGCGACATGCCATTGGAAACAGAGAGAAAGTAGTAAATGAGCATGTGTTGAGATTGTCTGTCACATATCTGTACTACTGGATATTTATCCCTAAAAGTCTCAAACAACAATTGTTGTGTGACGTGTATACATAGAAATTAAACAGAAGAAATAGATGACTGACTTACATAAAGCAATACATCTGTCTCTGTAATAGTTATAACAACGAGATGCTGTGAAAGTGAGTCTGGAAACAAGAAGACTTGAACCTTCCTTGTCAGAGTCAAAGAAAATGTGTTGTTTTTTTCCACATTTTTGACAAATGGGAGAAGTGGAGCATTTACATGATCATTTTGGGAGTTGTAGTTTGTGTTGCTGTTGAACGATGCTGCGGTATTCTGAGATGTGTTTCCATTTAGTCTGCCCCATTTATATCTGTAAAAGAGAGTTGACAGCTTCGGAAGAAAAAAAAAAAAAAAAAAGGTACAGTACAGTGAGCAGGGTTTTTCCTGGCTCGAAATGAGGCGGAGGTGGTACCATCCCGATCATGTGCACAGCGTGTTTGGTCAATGAGCCAAATTAAGGCTGAGTAACCTGAATATGAAATGACGTTTCTGTCGTGGCCCCAGTTATATTTGTTAAGTGTACTTAAGTAGCAACTGACAATATGACCACAAACACTTATCATATCATCAGTTGGCCGACTAAATATCTTGTAAAACTATTTGATAGCATTTCCACTTCTACGGTTATACTGTTTTTATATTCTGCTTTCAGATGTGAAAATTCAATAAAATTGCATTGTTGAAAAAACAGCCTTACATAAAAGGCAGCATCTCCAATTCTAATCTGAGCTCTATAAATAAGCTTTTCCCTAACGAGGTTTCAGGATCAGTCAATACTGTACGTGAGCAGGTGACCCCGTTTCTCGTTTTCCCTTTCGGATTCAAGTCAGAATATTCTACATTCCACAGTCGTGTATTCACATAGTGAGACGGGGGATGAGATGTTATTGTAATTACTGAGTGAGAGCAGTTGCAAGGTCAGCGAGGCTTCGTGAAATATATCTTCACACACATGCAGCTGGGCAGAACAACCTTGAGGTCAAGGAAGTGGGCTTGCACAGCCCGCTGAGGGCGACAGCGAGGTTAAGGACACCCACGGCAGAAGAAAAGACCATCTATCTGCTTTAGTTGCTACTGGGTTTGTTTTTTTCTTCCCTCTCTCATCCTAACCACCTGACCCTCTCTCCATCCCTCCTCTCCTCTACCTCTTGACCCCCTCGCAGTGGAGGAGAAAATGAGAAGGAGAGAGAGAGAGAGAGAGAGAGAGAGAGAGAGAGAGAGAAGGAGAACACAAGACAGGAATCACTGCAAATAAACAGGCTAGTGTGAGGAAGGAGGGAGGGGAGGATGTGAAGGGCAGAGGGGAGACGGATATCAACGGGAGTCAGGGGAAATGGAGGTGGAAGGGAGACAAGAGTATTTTCTCCCATCCCCCCCTCCTGTCTCCTCGGCTCAGATGTGTCAGGGGTAAACAGGGGAGGTGAAGTGAGCCCAGCAGGTTTCTGGCCTCGGCTCAGTCGGGCCAAGGCCACCGCTGAGTGCAAAGCCCTCCCGCCCCCCCGCCACACGAGTGAAGGTATACCATGACATTTTCATGCCTCCGTGTTACGTCAGTAATATTAATCCCTTAGCAGTTTGATAATCACCAAAATGACTATCTTCAGGATCGGCTTGGGCCATATGATATATTGTTCAACATAATGTTGGTTGGCCACGATAACAGGACGATATTCAATTATGCAACACCTGGTATGAATTTTGCGCTATATTCGGTCGCTATCTCTTTTTGCCTTCTCTATGCTTTACCGCATTGTTGTAGCGCATCAAAAAAGCATTCATCTGGTTTAGTGTTATTGTAAATAACATTAAATGTAAATAAATACATTTAATGGTTAGACTGAAATAGGATCAGGAAACCGTATTTCTTTTTTAGTCAAAGCTACATTATAATGAAATGTAGCCCGTCCAAATGCAGAAATAACATATTACGTTGCCTTTCAATGTCAATTTTCCTCGTTTTATTCTTTTTTTTTTTTTAAACATTTTCTGTGTTTTGCTTTTCGTCCTTCATTTTGAAATGATACAACAGAGAGCTCTGCCAGAGGAGATCATAGTGAGCGAGTTACAGGTGACTGCCAAAGTCAAGGAAAATCATGAATACAAATCTGGCACCTCTGTTATGGCACAGGGTGATTTTCACCAATGTGGTTCAAGGCCACCCAAGTTGTTTGAAGTAAAAAAAATAGAGAAATAGAGCCGATGAGTACAAACCTGCCAAATGGGCCTTTAAAGGACCGTCTGCTTGGTCTGTCCTCCAGCTCTCAGGGCCGACTGCGAGACTTAGCGTGGTCCCCATGTGCAGTCTCCTCTGTGTCTGCACTCCGTCTCAATCAGCACACGGGATGGCCGCTGCAGAAAGCAGGAGAGACGCTCATGACATCTATTTGCGAAAACTTTTGCAGTGCTGCATGTCGCAATTGTACTGCATGCGTGTTACTTTCTACTTCCTCGCTTATCCTTAAAATGAGTGTTCTTGAAGGAGAGTCATGCACGCTTTTAAAAATGTCAAGAGGAAATGACATAATCGCGTACATGCGGAGCCGGCCTGACTGACGTCGACTGATGTCATCTGGATCATCTACTTAAAAAGTAAACATCATTGGGTAGACAGATTTGATCCCTCAATTGCCGGGTGAACATTTGGGCTCAACAGAACAGAATGGTCTTTAGTGATGCAGATTCATTAGATATTATTATATTAGATTTATTAGATATTATAGTATTTTGATTGTTTTGGTGCATGCTTTTGCCTCTTTCAACCTGGTTTGTTCCTCTGAAGTCCACTTCCTGATTGAGGCCGGGCTGAGTAGCAGTGTAATCACCCCACAGCGCTCGATGTGAGGCAGCTGCTGCTATTTGGAAGTATTGACCTCCACAGCTTAATTGCAGTAGAATGGACGTTTGTGGGGGGTTTCTTTGTAAACATGTCTGCCTCAGCTGTCATTACCGGTAGTTGCTGGTTATTTAAATGTTAAAACGTCGTTAAGAAATGTAGTGGGCTAATCTTGAAATGACCGCTGATGTTTACTTATAGCCGACAGTTCTTTTCTGTGGATAATCTGAGGGGACACTTAAACTCAGGGTTTGTACAACGGCAAGTCGTTGATTTTGCTGTTGCAGTTTTTCGGTTGCCTGACATGACATTCGGTTGCCTGACATGACATTCGGTGAGAAAGCAGCTTTGCAAACTGAAAACCCTGAGAGGCTGCTTACCTTTCACACATTTATCGTTTCCCTGTCAGCAGGCTTTTACCTCTTAACCCTACAACCAGACACAAAGTGGAGCGGAATCCCGAGCAAGACGCCCTGATGTACAAGCGCTGTACCTCAGGCTAGTGTTTGGAGGCTCCTGTGCAGAAACCCTCACCAGCAGGCAGAACAAGCTGTCAGCCATCCCGGCAAGGCCACTGCATAATTCACATTAACTTCCTCCTGATGAAGTTCTCCGACTTGAAGAGGAAATGGGACGGAACAGATAGCGTTGGAATATCAGCAGAAGTCGATCTAATCAACGCTGTAGCTCTCACCTCCCCTCCATCTCTGTCACTCTGTTTTTCTACTCTTCTCGCAACACTTTCTTCAAACACATCCACCCTATTCATTTTTTCTTCTTCTTCTTCTTTATTCCAAATCAATGTCCATCTCCATATCAGTCCCCCTCTCAATATCACTTTGTGGCGCACAGGGTGTATGAAGATCGATGGTGAAAAAGAGATCGGAGATTAAATTAGAATTGAGCGGAGGACCCTTTCATACTGAGATCCACAGAGGAGAATGGGAGGTGTGTGTGTGTGTGTGTGTGTTGGGACAGGGCGTGGGGTAGTGAGGACTGTGTGTGTGTGTGGACCAATGTCCACTTACAACACCAATGCACTTGTTTGATTAATTAACAAATTAATTGATTTGTTTAAGAGCTTGCTGATGGAGGGCGTTTGGGTGTTAGCGGTGCCGTTTCACTGTAAAATGTAATCATGTTGACACGACTGCCGCTTCTTCTCGAAGATGTCAGAGGCTCAAGAAAACACACAGAGGACAGTCGATGATGGAAAGTACAGCAGTGATGGAGGGAAAGAGAACCAAGACAGAAGACACAGCCTGCTCTCCTCAAAATAACTTTCCCACACACCAAAACTGCAGTTAAATAGGTTTTGAGGAAAACATATTTTGACCAGGATTACGACTGTTGAGGTTTAAAACGTTAACCACGTGTTTAAAAACTGCGTGCGGCCGGGAGAAAAATGCGCTTCCCTCGATCATAATTGAGAATGCAGCTTAGTTTGTATGGGAACATAAACTTCTAGGAAACAGAGTTGGAAGACAAGGCTATTAATATTTCATTAAAGCTTCTGTCCTGAGATGATTGGCGCTTAAAGACACGGCTGCGTACAAGCTCGTAGACTATTCCTCAGTACAACACAAATGAGAAAGTAAAGTGAGACCCATAATGTGGCTTTAAAGCTCCTGTGGACGTGAATATCGCCGTTCGCCCACAGTCCCAATGTAACAGTTGTGTACTCTCTCGGTTGCGTTGTGTTTAATTCAGGCACACTTGATATCTTTATGGCTCCAACCAGACGTTTATTCATAGCTCAGTATATAGCTAGACAGCTCATCTGGTAAAAGACAGAACAGCTTCAGTTACTCTCATAGGCAACGTCGTGGTCACAAGCTCCGGAACACTGTCAAATTAGAGAGACAAATACTTAAGCTAGCTGTTGTTAGCATGTTACTAATGCTAAATGCTAAATCAGTTATCAGTTAAAAACATTTGGGGAACAAAAGGGGACTAATACAGAGATCTATATATGTATATATATATATCTATATCAGATATCGAATAAGATGTTTCACAACGGAGCTTGTCACAGATCAACCTACCACGGAGATGGCTTGCTTCAGACTAACGTTAGTTAAGGAAAACGGCCGCACCGCTAAAGTCTGCAAGCAGCCAGCAGAGGGCGCTAATGTTACACACAACACACTTGTCTCCGTGGGGAGCTAATGATAACAAGTTGTAAATGATATTTAAAAGGAGGAAATAATATGAAAATGATAAGGATTAGCAATAACTAATAATATAGTAATACTAGCAACCAATGGCCAGTGATGGCAAGTGGAATCATTAACTCTGTTACACCAATGAAACTTAACAAAGCTTGAATGGTTTTGTTAAGATGAACAGGGGGATGTTAAAGACCTCTTAAATATGAATAAAAAGTCTCGTAAAAAAAAAATGAAATCAGCAATGAGCTGCAACAACTTCTGTGTCAAAACACAGCGCAGGACATTTCCACACCGCTTCCTCTATCCGTCACTGATTGGCTGAGTAGCACCAGGTGTGAAGCACCAATTACTATACACAAAGAAGTAAAACTCACGTTAACAAAATTCATATTATACAACAGCCAACTCTTTACCATAAATGATCATATTCAAGATAAAAAATATTATACACATGGGGACATGTGTATAGTATAAGCCTTGCTTAATGACCGTGTGTCCTGCTTGAACCACCAGAAGTACTCATTTATGAAAACAGATAACGCTTTCCAGGAGTTTGTCGCCACACTGACAATTTGCGACTAATTTGCCATTCCCATTACATTGTCAGTCACGAATAGCTCTGCATAATACTGTGGACATAATACTCTGTCTGATAATCCATCACTGCGCGTCTGTGTGTGTGTGTGTGTGTGGGGGGGGGGGGTCGTATGATTAGAAACAGCTACTTTAGTTTATGAAAACATGGTTTGTGACATGTATTCTCCTAAGTCTTATGCTCAGGAAATCTGTGCTTTTCATTTCAACCAATCCAAAACCAAACAGGACAACGTACACATGATTTGGAGTGACTTATAGTCTTTGTACATGAGACGCTCTCTCTCCCTCCCTGTGTCTTTAATATGTAACAAAAACCAGATTAGATCGAAAGATTAAAATGACAGATGAACTACATCAGACTGATGGATACATCATATCTGGGCCAAATCCTACTTATTACTTTTGATTTTGAGCTTGTTTGTTTTGCTTTAAACCTGATTTTCTAAGGTACTGATGATAAGGCAACGTTGACGTCAGTGTTGGCCTGCTACCGTGATGCAGTAAACCTCTCTTGTATTAAGCTCCTCTAGAGAGCAAAGCATGAAATAGGGAACATTTAGAGAAAAAGACTGGGACAGAAAGACAAAGACAGTGTGTGTTAGGAGGACTTGTCCTCAGCAGCACTGTGACCTGCAAACTTGCCGAAAGAAATCAAAGTTGAGAAAGTGAATTCTCTCGGTCATCTGTGCTGGCTGCCTGTTTGTCGCCCCAGCTGGCACAGGATGAGTCACTGAAATTGAAATGTAATAAAGCCAACACGGCAGACATAAAAGCCTCGCCACTGTGACCCCCAATCACATGACAGAGGGATCATAAATCAAAGAAATGTCCAAACTCTGAGAATCAGAGCTTCCGTAAAGAATATTGGTCCAGTTTTAAGGGATAAAGCTGTAGACAGCAGCCACTAAAAAGGCTGCAATGTTATCTGCTGGGGCAAGCTGGCACCGTCATTTACGTCCACTAAAAGTGCTCGATTTTGCTGTGATGGGCTCTCGAAGAATCTCGCTCAAGGAAATTACTAATTCTAAAATCTCGACAGATGAAGTGTTGTCGGAAGACAAGTCCGGCCAGGTAGAGTTTGAAGTGTTGGAGTACAAAAAACGTCGCTTGGCTTTATGTCAAAGATTTTCATTGTCATGGCTGAATATTTAGATGACGTATCCTATGTGGATGAGGTCTTGGATTTCAAATTGCCGCTCATATCTGTTTGAGCCCGAGTATACGGATATTCAGTTTTCACAACGAGACTCGTCTTTGAGCGGGACTTGGAAATCGTATTCACTTGTAGTCGCAAAAACGTGAAAAAATAAGGTTGAGGTTGAAAAATACATAAATTACCTCAAAATACCTCCATTGTCTGCTACTTCCTGTAACATTAGCATGATGGGAAAGCCTCACCCCCCCCCCCCAGAAGGGGCGCTGGGTTTTGAAGCAAATTTTACAAAGTGGACAAACGGTAGAATTACAATTGATCGGTTAAAAAAATAAAGTTCCAATCATCACCAAAGTGCATGTCATGCAGCATGACCAATAAAAAGGTGTGGTGGTTGATTCACGACGTCAACTCGTGCATTGAGCAATGTGCAAAAAAAGCATTCCACCTTAAAAGTTGCTGGTAGCTGCAGGTAGCCTTTGAGCGGCGCAGTGAATTAAAGCTAACGGCTAACGGTTTGTCTTCCAACAATGCTAGCTAGCTAACTAGCATTGGTGATGATAACGCAGGCCAGGTTCCAGATCAAAACGCTCCTGAAATCAGTTGGGGTGAACCGTACTACCTTCGCAAGATGACTGGCGTAATATTGTCAATATGATGAAACTACTCATAAAGTCTGCTTAACATTTCATTGTGTGTTACAGCTGACTAATGTATGTAGGTGTGTGTGCATCATAGACGTAAACAAATAGCACTTCACCCCTGCTCTACACATACATGGCTTCCATAGCATCCATCTGCTGCAATCAGCAAACAACACGAGCCTACATTCAAATCTCACGCTCTCAACAGAAACTCCCCAAAACACCATCTGCTGCAAAACTTTTCAATCTGGCTGTTTTGGTTAAACATCTTTCAAAACAAAATTTAAAGAACTATTTGGACACAGGGCTGTGTTCTTCTGGTTCAATAACTCACTCTGTGGAGAGGCACTTAAATAATGACCACTACAGACCAATGAAGGCCAAAATACTCTGGATAAACCTGTTTACCTTCTAACATATCACACATAGGAGCCTTTATTGTGAAATGACCTCTTCCCAGCTGTGCTCTCAGCTATAACACTATACTGTGCAGCTGCTTAACGTTCACTGATAGCGGGCCTCGTGTAGCAGACCTGCTACCCTCATGTTGTCTTTCTATTATACTTCACTGGTTAAGCCAGTGTTTAAAACTGGCCTGCTGCCCAGCTATCGCGCCGGCTCGGGCTGAGATTGTTGCACCGGACCACATTATTGTGTCTGACTTACTTGAGGATGCTTTATACCTTAATCCCTGCAGCCCTCCCCAACGACTCCCAGCCTCTCTCCCTCCTGCACTCCCCTCTCAATGCCAGCTGGCGAGGCGTCTGCCAGTCTGCCCGACTCTCCGATACCTTTCCATAAAAGCCACCTCTCTTTTGTACTGCCGTGGGTGACGGTGCAGACGGTTAAAAGGAAGATAAGGAGGATGAAGGACAGGCTGATTAAAAGAGAAGGGGGGGGGGGGGGGGGGAACAGAACAATAGTGGCAGGAAATAATCGCGGCGTGGGTGAAAGGGGAGATGGAGAGGTGTCACTGGAGGAGGAAGATCGTGAGAGGAGGAGAGAAAAGCAGAGAGATGGACTGATGAAGACCTGAAAGAGACAGGAAATGGATTTATATTCACCGCTCATTTTGCGCTCCGTTTGACTTTTTGGAAGGGAGGCAGATGTGCCTCCGTGCACACGGCATCCTCTATAGTCGCACGGTGATTCACAGGCTTTCAGATGAATATGGAACAAGCCCGGTTCGCCACATTAGCGGGCTCATTTCCCACAGAGAGACAGTCAATCCGTCACTTCTCCACTACTCTGAAAGACTGAGGGGAGGGGGGGGGGGGCTGACAGAGAAAAGGGAGACAGAGAGATAGAATGAGAAGCGTAATGAAAGCGACTGAATGACAGAATGAGAGGGAGTGACAAAGTGAGTATAACAACAGGAGGAGATCGGGATGTCTGCTGTGAGTTTGTTTTCTGATGCTCATATCCCCCCCCCCCCCCCCCCCCCCCCGCCTGGTTTAGAGGGATGCTGTAAATAATGTGATCATCTGCATGGAAGACAGTCTCTGGGATACACGGGTCACGCATTGCAAACAGTGGGGCCCGTGTGTTCAAATGCGACAGAATGGCTGGGTTGTTTATCTACATTGTCAGTTCTCCGAACGAGTGCTCGATGCCTCAAATCTCTTGTTGCATGGCGACGGAGCAAATAACCAGCGCTGCCAGACATTACCTAGCGAGCATAAGACAGATGGCGGAACGCAAGAGGTGGCCAAGATCAACATTACCAACAAAAGTTTGAGAAAAAATTGAAAAATACTACAGTATAATGGCACAGTAGAAATATAAAGCCACACTGACAGCTGTGTAAGCTGATTATATAAAGCAATGTTGTGTAGATAGCAGGTAGTCGACTGTGAATGTTTCACACTTTCATTTCGGCCTCATCATAACAAATGCAGTACATTGGTTTTCAGGATATTATATCAACAGTAATGTGACAATAAAATGTTTACTAGTGATTGCAAAGCTGCCACTTTGAAGGGCTTCACCAGAGCACAACATCAATGCTAGTTTGTCTTTGTTTGTTTCTCTGATACCAGCTTAGGGCATTTGCCCACACAACGTGGTGATTTGGTTACCGGCTCTCTTTTTCCTAAAAAAAGAAAGAAAGAAATTCAATTTTTTTCCCAGAATTTTTCTGAAACTTTTACGCCAATAAAGCCACACTAAATTGAATTACCATGAGGCCAGGTATGACTGCATGAACGGTAGCAGAAAGATTGCATTTTTATAATGATACGCATTGGATGTGAATCAATCTTGTCGTGGCGATACCCGTTCTGCTGGGCGCCTCTGTAGCAGCACGGCCCACACACACACACACACACACACACACTTCTCTCCCGGGTTTCAAACGGGAATTAAACGTTATCCTGCTGAACATTCAGTCAAGTAGAAACAGTTAAGAAGATGCAGCAGGAGGGAGGTGCAGGAGATCCCAGATGCCTCTCGCAGCACGAACGCCCTGAAGCGTCCGGCTACGATGCAGAGACACTGAAGCAGAAGGTGGCCCCGGTGCAGGGATGGAGACGGGTCTGTGTGAATGCTCGATGCAGCAAAACAACAGAGCAATCCAATGCGTCACATTGTGTGTAGTGTACAGTTACACCGCCGAGATACCTTATGCAGCAAATGCAGGTGGAGAGGGATCCAGCTGCCTGATGCAGCAGCAAGCAATATGTAGGGACAATCACACACACACACATTCCCACAAATACACACAGCAAAAACATTTAAACATCAAGTACACACACACACACACACACACAAACTGGCTCTATCTCACACACACACATATTCACACACGTACTAACTCCTATAGGAGCAGCAGCTCGCACCTGAAAAATAACTATACTGCTGACACGCCAACATCAGCTGTTTGTGTGCGGGGAGGAGGGAGAGGAGAGGAGCGGAAGTATCGGGGGGAGAGTGATGGAAAAAGAAATGGAGATGCAGACGAAGCAACGGTGTTTTGTCAACGAGAAACGAGAGACAGTCAGTCAGCGCCGCTCATCGTCCATGCAGCCGTAAAACATTTATTTCCAACACATTAAGACAAACTAAAATGTTACTTTGATCTCGTATATTTCTCTTTTTGTTACCAAGTTGGAGTTGGAGTTGAAATGGGTGAAAATGCATGCTGTTGAGTAAAAAATAAACACAAATTGAACAGTAGCTGTGAGTGAGATTTGCTGAGCAGTTTGAATCCAGCGATCGATTACACACTTAGCGGCACCGACTGTCCTGCTACAGCGAGTTTTTCCAAATAGTTCGTACAAAGGCCCAGTAATAATTTGCAGAGCTTTTAATATAAAGTAATACAGTATAGTGAGGAGGGGCTGCCCATTAAAGTAAGTAATGAGGTATATTAGCCTGGAGCTTATTTTTTTTAAATGACTGCTAATAACACACATAAAGCCTGAGAGCACCATTATAATACTGTTGTGGGAAATTTACCTCCATGAAAAATCGGTGTAATACTACTTTGTATTAAATGATTACCAGCTCTGTGGTTCTAATACTCTCTGTGTGTATTTGAACCTGCTGCGTTGAGCTGTGCCTGGCCTCGGCTCACTGTTATTGCTTTCAGGCCAGTTTAAAAGGAGCAGCGCGTTAGCAGCGCTCTCACTTCGGACACATTGGAACTTTGTTCTGCTGTGAGTTGTCTCAACGCACAGCGGTGACGCAGAGCCAGGCTACAGAATATGTATTACTCTTAATATGCCACTGCTCTCCGCCTCCAGCACACACACACACACACACACACACACACACACACACACACACACACACACACACACACACACACACACACGTCATCTGCCATTACAGATCCCCGCAACATAATAACAGACATTAGTTCTCGCCTCACCATATGGCTGTGACTCACAGCCAGGGCAGCTGTGCTGTGTGCCGACTCTGACGTGTAGGACAGCAAACATCAGCCGAACATTTGTTCGTGGTTAACAAGGGGGGGGGGGGGGGGGCTCGCCTGGAGTGGAGGCAAGCCGGTGTTTAAGATTCTGAACCTACTATAGTACCGACTTCTGGTTGAGGAAGTATGATGAAGCTGCTGCTGAAGTGTAAAGCATGTGCATGCGCACCAGTATAGAAAAGTGCAATTATTAAAACTGCAGATTGGGAATGTAATTATTCCCTTATCACTAAGCGTTAAGCCGAGCATATGCAGGAAAATAACAATGTTTATGTCATTATTTATATACGTTTATTGTAATGTGGTATGTGTTGATACTAGGGCTGGACTCGACCAAAGACATTTTTAGACGACTAACGCTATAATTTTGTCGACTCATCGATAAGTTGATTTAATTGTCACTTATTTAAAACTGAGTTTCTCCACCAAGAATTACACAAAAGCACCACTTTAAGTCTTGTGTCTACCAGAGTTGTGCTCAGACAGCCAGGATGTAGAGTTTCCTATCATGAAAGAAGAAGTCCATCCCAAAACAGTCCATTTTTACTGTCCATTAAAGCTTGGGTAGTGAACTTTGGAGAACCAACAAGTACACTAGAGAACACTAGATTTTAAAAAATGATTCACCCTAAAAAACCAGCCCAGTGTTGCAAACTCTTCCAGTGAAAATAACAGCACTAGCTCCAAAGGTTGATGCATTACAGTCCTGCAACATTCAAAGGTACCAGACTTCTGTATCTTTCTTGGCAGAAGCATTTTATTTATCTATTGTTGTCGGGATGCCACGAGACTTTCAACAAATATAACAGAAAAACAAATACCTTACCCACCCTAGCTGTAATGTCGATTCAAATGTTTGAGCAACGTTTGGCTGCGCAGCATGACTTTGTAATGGTTTGGATGCCGTTTCTCTAGATGCTTTATACAGAGTATTTGTGAACTGCACTATTGCCTCAAAAGTCAGATTTAATTATCTCCTGTAATTCCTAAGCGATGATTATTTGAAATCAAGCCAACAGTAATGTGTTTGCAGGAAATATTCCCATTAGAGTGTTGACTGACAGGCGGTGTTAGTGGTTATGAACGGAGCTGTGAGTTTGGGGGCAGAGCTGTTCCTTTCTATCAGTGTCGCTGTGCCATAATCCCTCCTTGTTCCCCCGACAAATCGATCCCCTGATTAAAATGTCAACAGCAAGGTTCCTACCCAGCAGCCATTGCTGCTCTGTGAAAATCCAGTTCACACAGAGAAGAAATGTAGTTTCAGCTCCATGTGCCATCCCATTGGGTAACCCGGGGGCAGCGCACTTACACATCATCTTAAAGGCAATCCAGATTTTTCAATAGAAGTGTAAAATAGAGAGAAAACCATGAAAAATGTGATTTACAGCGTTTTTCCTCCTGGCAGCAGCGTGGTGCAGGGCGATAAGGAAGACCCGCGGGAGCTAAGCTAAGCTAGCAGACGTGTCGACCGGAACAGGCCGTAACTCTATCAGTAACCTCTGCTGGCGCATAAAGGCCTCTTCAGCCACACCGAGCGGCGCAGAAAGTACCACCCTGTGTATACCGCTAAAGACATTTCTGGATCTCCTGAACATGGGCAGAGGGGGAGAAAGGGGGAGATGATGGAGGGAGGGGAGAAAGAGAGGTGAGGAGAGAAGGAAATGGGAGAGAGGAAGATGGGTGTTCCACTCTCCTGCCCGGTTCTGCCTTAATGCTGATGTTTATTGGAACTGTCAGCCCCCAAACCCTATACTGCTGCACAGCGGCGCACAGCGGCACACACACACACACACGCACACACACACACACGTAGCATGCAACACGCACGTTCATCTTAGCACACACAAACCAGTGAATGCTTAAATGCATGAATACATTTACACGTATGTCTAATGTATATACTGTATATATATATGTGACACATGTAAAAGCTCACACACACACACACAGACAGACACAGAAGAAGAGAAGGTGGTGGCGCACACACACACACACACTGGAGAAAACACTTCATCCCGCGCTCGGCTACTGAATGAAAGTGAATGCCACTGGTCTAGAAAATAACAGTAAACACAGCCGGCCGCGGTCAGCGTTTCAACATGGATGAGCACACAGCAGACAGAGAGAGGGATGAGGTTTGGGCGTGTGTGTGTGTGTGTGTGTGTGTGTGTGCGTGTGTGTGTGTGTGTGTGTGTTTGATGCATTTCAAAGCATAATCTTCAGCTGTGGTGGAGCTCGTTTCTGGGTGCAATTCATAGTCAACATGTTCATTTATCTAACCAGATCAACAAGTGAAATATTGGATTATTTTTATTATTATTAGCAGAAATGATCAGCATAAACAAACTCGTTAATATTCACAACATTGAGCGTGTTTATTCACCAACTCATAAATGATCTAAGTGCCCAAATATCACATCAGCATTTCCTCTTATCCATCTGCCACATTGCACCACTTTCACACTTTGCCACATTTCAGCTTGAATTTGTCATATTCAATGACTGTGTTGATAAACACTATTAGAGTCGAATAGAGACAGAAATAGAAGCAATTATTCCTTGTGATATTACTTATTTTTAACATGTTATTACATTCCCGGGGATTCTCTGTCTATTTGAGTCTGCTTTTGATGACGATGACTGATGATGAGGAGATATTCTCTTTGCTTTACTGTAACTTCTGAGCTGACATTGTGGAGATACGAGGCTTTGGTCTGACGGGGACGATGCTATCTTCAGACACAGAGCTCTGATTGTTGTGTTCTTACGTTGTGTTCTTTGCTGCTGCGATGAAACAATGCCCCCTCAGGGATTATTAAAGTTTCCTCTCATCTTTCAGCACAAAGAGCGAGAGAGACGTCTGACCTGAGGATTGCCGCCTGTACGTCAAACTGTTGGGTGTTTTGTTTTGTTATGCTTTTGTATTGTTGTTGTTTTTTATTGTGTTTTGTTTGTTTGTATCTGAAGGGCCTGTATACAGGGCCTGTAAATAAATAAGTCCATGAATATGAGATATGAGTTCACAGTGAATTACAATTCCTCCTCAGCATTGTATAGGCCGGTCTTCTTGCTCCTTTACTTTACATTTCGTTTGTACGCCCTCTTACGGGTCCATCTGGTGAAGAAGGTTTAACTTTTGCTTCATCTAGTAAGGTGCTGCTTCGGACAATCAAAAAAAGTAGTAACCAAATTTTCACCATCCATCCTCATTTGTACCAAATTGGAAGAAACGGCCTCAAGGCGTTCCTGAGATATCTCGTTCATGAGAATGGGACGATCCCAAAACATTGTGCCTCTGGCCACAGCTGTCGCATAATTATGCAAGGGGGTCACCAAAGCAGTGCATCGCTTTTGTTTTCCATCTGAACTCACTTAACGGGGCTGCTCTCATTCAACACCACCATCTTTACCTGCCAATGATGTTTAGGTTTAACCAACAAGTTGCCGAACCAAACGGAACCTAATCAAAGCTGGCAGATCATTTTCATGATCTTTTTTTTATAAAAGGGCAAATGGAAGGACATGTTAGGAGGACTTCACATGAACAGACACACACACGAGGAGGCATAAACTCCCTCTGTCACTTTACATACATCATTTTCATACATAAAGCCTCTCTCTCCTTCTCTCTCTCTCTCTCTCTCCTGCTCAATGTGAAATCAGCAGCGTCTCCCATCCCAGAACCAATTTAATGTCTCTGCATGGTGCAGTACGTGTCTATGTGGTCAACTGCTGCTGCCCATTAGCTCGCTCCCTCCGCTACATGACACCATGCGGGACACCTACACATGCGTGCAAATGTCTCGCTTTACTCAGGACATCAGCATACAGTATAAGACACCTTCGACACATACCATGAGGCAAAATGCATACAATAAAAACATCCATAAATACACATTCAGAATGTGTGTGTTCACTTGCGCACGCACACGCTTACATTCATGAGCATGCAGACCTCGTATTTTAGCTTTGAGCCCAACTGCTAGACATCTGAACGTTGCATGAATAAACCAATAAACAGCAAGAAGAGAGAGAGAGGGAGAAGAAAGAGGGATGGGTAGTAAAACAGATGAGAACGGAGAGGCAGTGGTCGAGCGAGGAGTAGACTAACAGTAGGACAGAGAGAGAGAGAGAGAGAAAGGAGAAATGGAGCAGTAAGTGTGAGCAGAGCGAGAGATGTTGAAGAGAGGAGTCCTGACATCACTCGTCTCCGTCGGTTTTCGGAGGCGAGACAGCTGGACAGACTGCTTATGCAGCAATACCCTTCTGTGTCGGACTCTCTTTCTCCACAGCACGCACACACACACACACACACACACACACACACACACACACACACACACACACAGTCTGCCTCTCGATGCCCTACAAACTCTCCTCCTCCTCCTCCTTGCTGATCCACACCTCGTCCACCTCTTTAAACGCTTCTCGCCTCCCTCCACTCTATTCCCAGCTTGTCTGGTCTACTGTTTGCCTTGCCTTGTCTTCCTTTTCTCCTCCCCCTCTCTCAGTCTCCCCCCTGTCTACTATTTACTCTCTTGTTCCCCTTTTCCCCTCTTCACTCAATCTTACCTCTCTGTCTCAGCATCTCGCTGCTTTTTTCAACCCCCCCCCCTATCCCTGCTTTTTCCATATTCCCTTCTCACCCCTCTCTTCCCTTGTTTTTCCCGTCTTGTTGACTCCCCCCTCCTCACCCCTCATCTTACGGTCTCCTCTTTTCTCATCTGCAGTAGATGTCTCTCTTCCTGCTCTCTGTAGAGGAGGATGATGAGGGGAGGCCCCGGTGGCCCCGCTGCACCATTCCTCCATCTGTGCGAAGAGTGGGAGATAAATCCACTCCCACACACACCAACACACACACACACACACACACACACACACACACACACACACACTCACACACACACACACACACACACACACAATTCCCCTTTCATTTTACACACCGTAATGTCTTCAGCTAGCTTCACCTGTCCTTATATACGGAGTGCAGGATGGGAAATGATTGAAAAAAAAGTTGAATTTGTAAACTATACTCAACACCTTTCACTGCTTTGGCTGTTATATAAGACATTGACATAAATGATATCTTCAACATTATGTTCATGTCTCGTTAACCAGTAAAACACCGACGTTTCGATGGGCCTCTGTAATTTTTGGAACTATCTCAGCTGAGTGGCTGTACACAGTCACACATCACCCACTCCAGTCTCCTATCAGGTTCAGCATTTCAAGTTTCAAGAGGTTCAAAACAACACTGTTTGCGCCATTCAGGTGTTATCTTAATTGAATACAAAATGTCTTATTTTAGATGATATTAGATGACACTGAGAAGGTTTAAAGTAAAACCAACATGCCTCTCTCTCTTAGATTAACTCTGCTCTCACACATGCTACGTATCTGAGGTTCAGCTATCATTAGCCAGGTCATAAGGGTGCAAAACTATCCAACGCTACCACAAAACAAGAAGGTTCCAGATACTAAAACATCTGCACACTTACAGGAACTCCATTGCAAACACCTAACTTATGTCTAAGCTTCCAGCCCCAAAGACCCGAGGCTGCACAGTCTAACTGACAACATGCTTATAACCCTTAAAACATACCTCGGTTTGATTTCCAGCATTCTGACCAGAAGAGCCGTGATGCTAAATGGTTGAAAGGCTAAACACACAAACATCATCTCGTCTCGACAGCAAACGGGGATATTTGAGCTGATTATAGGTCAAAAGCTGTTAAAACTGCTGCTTGTATCCGACTCTGTGTACTTTGTTAGTTCATTCAGTCTGTTAAAAAGTCTACCGTTATTAATAACATGCGGACGATTTGCAATGATACTAATAATGCTCATAATCAGTATTTCTTCATGAGCTCTTTGTGACACCAGAGCACATAAAAAACAAGATTTGATCAGATTTTCATGTAGAGCACATTGGCTTTTCCCTTGTACATGACGTGTGCTGTATAAATAAAGTTTGCCTCGCCCTCTTCCCTGCTCTTTCCCATCTGGTGCACACAGGTCACACCTATGACCCTGTTACGTGCCGTGTTGTGGCACGTAACAGGAATCCTCACAAACTGGGGGTTCCTGGCCTCTGCGACAGAATGGAAATCGGTGTCGGCTGGAAAAAAAAGTAAGTAGTAAACTCGTGAAGCCCAGCAGGGGATTGCGCTGTGCTGTAGACTTTTCCATAAAGTTTAACCCTTGTGTCATCTTAGGGGTCAAAAATGACCCGTCACTATGTTTAACAGCATAGGAAACCCCTTTAATGATCTTTTTTTCAACTTTTCCTAGAATGACCCCAACATGAAAAAAAGTTAAACATTGCCTTTGTTCATATTTCCATAAAAGCTGTACACCAACAGTGTACACATCTTGTCTTAGGGGTCATTTTTGACCCGGTAGTTATAAAATCATTTTCATACTACAGAAACCATAAAAAACACACCACAACACACACACATACACACACACACACACACACACACACACACAAGAAATTGAGATTACGTGTGCTACTGATTGAACTCAGGGAAAACAAAAACTTTCTCGCGAATATGCAGCATGTCCCCTCCACGACCCCACACCTGGCTGAAGTTCACAGACATAATACAAACAAGATCAGAGAGAATAAACATTTCCTGAAAGCATTGTTTACTAATGGGGAATGCAGTCAGAGGCTATAGAGGTGCTGCAGATGACAGCACCCCCAGACAACTGGAAATGGATGGATGAGATTGACCTGCTCGGGCTGCTATTCTTAGCAGGTGTGTATAGGTCCTGAGGCGAGGCTGCATCTAGTCTTTGGGATGCAGAGAGTGGAAGGGCGATTTTCCGTGCAATGATGTCACTGAAAGTCTTTCATACTTTGTCAAAAACGATACGATTTCATAATCGTGAGTCAAGACCTGCAAGGCGTGTGACAGACAAACTTGCGGCCATAAGAGAGGTCTGGGAGAAGTGGATTCCACTGATTAAACACAGTCTTTCTGCACTGTGAAGAGGAAAAACTTAGATATTCACAAAGTTTGTGATGAATGACAGGTTGTTTCTTCATGCAAAATAGATTTGGGATTTAAAATGCAATCAAGCTGTTTTATTTTAGGGGTTTAGTGAAGGCGGGTCATTTTTGACCCTTAGGACAAGGGGCAGCATTTTTGACTTGCCGTCCTTTAAGTATGTAGTCCGATTTACCAAGGATTTAAATCTTAGCATATTGTAGTTTCGTCAAACACAATCATTGTCCTTGGAAACTCCCAGCTGATCCGGATCCTGATCCAGCGTTTTTTGTACGCTCAGCAAAGCTTCTGACGTTTCCCTCCTCTCTGTAGATTTGGACCCTGTCAGATCTCAGGGCAGGAGATGGCCTTGGGTTGTCATTGAAATCTGCTAACAAAGTCTGGAGGATACGATGGATTTTACTGGAAGCTGGGCTGCTGCTGCTGCTTAGTGGTCCGCACATGTGATGCCTGTGTCCTTCAGAGATCTGGAGACATGCCGTCCCAAGAAAAGCGACGGCATCAGGAGCTTCAGAAAATGTTTATGTACTAAAAAGGCTTTCTTCAGCTTAAAGGATCTGTAGTTGGTTACAACGCAGCAAACGCAAAAAAACGGGTGAGTGCTGGGAAATGAGGTCGATTAATACACTGGTTGACTCACCATGACACCATTGTATTCATATAATGTTGCCTATAGCATAAAATAAGAGGGCTCGACTGTGAATGGAGGTGGTGTCTAGAAGGGATCCAGGATATATATATAACGGATACAGTTTATTTCCTTTACTGGACGTTGCATTTTCTTGCGATGTGACTTTTACGCATGCGCACATCATAATGTCAATGCTAAAAGGAAATATTGTGCAGCCCTGGTTAGATCAACAAAATGTCAGACTGTGACATGGAAGTCCACTGTTAGCTTCCTGTGTCCTGCTCACAGGCAACGTATAGGTGTCTTTAAACCATGACCATGATCGCTCCCTAATGTGACTCATCAGCTGTGTATGCGAGATGGAGCAGGCAGCTGTTTTCAGTGAAAGAGTTTTAAAAAAAAAACACCATTCAAATCTAGCTACTAGCTGGTGAACACAGTGGAGCATTTAGAAGCTAAAAAGTCAAATATTTCCCTTGGGAGTCGGCGTAGACCAAACACAGAGCTAAAAGAGAGTGAATGGTGGATTTACATTTGCCATGGGGACAGAAACATGACTGCAAATGCCAGAAGCTCTGCATCTGTTGGATGTGTAAATCGCCTTCGAAGACGATCATAAGTCGGTGTTTACAGCTTGTTTCCACGATCCCCCAACTGGCCAAAACATCAGGTTCTCTATGGACGATTGCAGTAACAGTGGTTCAATAACAAGCTGTATAATCACGATGCTAATGTCACAGCAGCTTCGTAGGTACCCCTGCTCCGCCTCATGTTCAACCCCACTCAGACCCTCTCCATGCAAATCGATTCAGACATGCCAATCTCTTGGCCTGCGTCACTGACTCGTGCTGTATGTGAAGTTATGCTGACATAAGAAGGGAATGCATTACCTGTACGCTATGCATTGTCCAACTCCATTATGTAAATATCTTGCTCCTCTTGCTGCTCTCATGGACGTGAGCATGCTTGTGTGTGTCTGCATGGATGCAGGCATGGCTGTTATATATACGCATAATTTACATTTTATCTTGTCATTTGGGGTTAGTCATAAATCTACCTGCAGAATACGTTGTTTCTGTGCTGCTGTGCATGCCGGTGCTGGATTTGTGTGTGGGAGAGTGTAATTGCAGCTATAGCGCACAAGGACATTTGGAACGATTACGGCAGACAAAGGACATCAACAATGCCTCAAAGTATTGATGGCTCCCATTAGACACATGTAACGCCATATGCCGAGCTGCTGTACTTGGTAAACCAATCCCACAGTTGATTAATACTTTTCCTCTTTGTTTGTTTTTTCTTCTTGCTTAATTTTATCGTTGCCGTCTCATACGGGACACTAAACAAGTCCCCGCTCAGCTGCTGCTGTTCTCTTTCTTTTTTTGTGTCTCTGCCTCTTGTCACCCTTTCCATCTATCTCGCCTTCTTTCCCCTCACCGCAGTGCGAAGACGTCCACGCAGCTGCGGGAATTTTTAATGAAGGCAGCTTTGGATAATACGGCCTCACCCAGGGGACCGCTTGTTTGGAAATAATTATCTCTTACAGCTGGCAGAGAGAGAGAGAGAGAGAATGACTAAAATAAAAGAAGAAGAAGAAGAGAGATGTGAGGGAGAATAACACAGAGGGAACGAGAGGTATCTTCATCTTACTGTCGGCGCACGCCTGCACTGAAACACATATGCGATAAAGAGAGAGTTGCATCGCTGCTCCACTTGCTTAAATTGACTAGTATTCAGTATAAACACATTCACTTACTTTTTGATCACTCACTCACTCACTCACTCACACACACACTCACACACACACACACACACACACACACACACACACACACACACACACACACACACACACACACACACACACCTTTAATGGAAGCAGAGCATGGCTAAATTCAGCTGTGTCTGAGCACAAAAAGACGGGACGATGAACAAAAACAATCACAGGATGAGGATTTGGGATTAAATTGGAAATAGTGCAGTTGCGTGTTTGGAATGGAGCTGAATCGGGTTTTTTTTCTTTATCTTTGTGTAGCCTCCCTGTGTGGCTGGTTATTATATTTAACCCTCCTGACTTCAGTGTGCGTGATAGCACGCTACATTTGCTTTATCTATTGCGGGTTGCCAAATACAAATACAGCCGCAGCACGCCACATCAGTCCCCTGCTGCTGTTGCCATCTCCCTAAATCATCCCCCCCACACACACACACGGTAACGTGCACTGATGCAATCGCGTGCCAATACCGAGACTGGTCTCCAACCTTCACCTCTTTACGTTTCCTTTCCTTCCACCCCGTTTTCTCTTTCATCTTCTTCCTTCATCGCTTTGCAGCCCGTCTGTCTTTTTTCCGGCGGGCCTTATAATGCTGACGAAGCCAATTGAGAGCCTCTCAGGTGTGATGGGTCAATGCTACAGTTTTATCTCTGGATAAAGACACCTTCAAACGCAGAGGAGAGGAGAGGTCAGAGGAGAGGAGGGGAGGGGAAAGGCAGTGAGAGGAGAGGAAGGGAGAGAGAATGAGGGGCGCCGAGGTGGGAAAGACAAAAAGAAATGGCAGGAGAACAGGAGCAGGTGGATAAAGACGTGATTATGATAAACCAACAGCATGTGTACACAAAGCTCACGCTCTCCCCCCCTCTATCTCGCTCTCTCTCTCTCCCCATCACTGCATCATCTATTTTCTGTGACCAGCCACTAATTTATGACATGATAGCCTCAGCCGTGTGCCTGAGAGGCTCTCATAAATCTACCTCATCACTGTTAAACGCAAGGGCACGTCAAGGACACCGTCCTCCGTGCACTGCAAAAAAAAAAAAAAAAAATGTGTCCACCAAGACATTTCATCTGGTATTCAGGCTTAGGATCTTATCTCTCTCAAAACTATAAAGAATTCTGCCAGTGGGTTGATATAATTCAACCGGCATGATTTGTGTTTTTCCATTATGTCGGTTAGAAATGTGTCGGTATCTGCAGATTAAAAAAGCTAATGAAAACGACACCTTATTTAAAAAAAGGATTTGTCCCGGCACTTTTGGAAGATTTTCTTTATTTAGTCATTTTTTTCAAAATATTAGGTGCAAAAACAATTAGCCGATTGAATGTCCTGGTTCCAGCTTCTAAAACATGAGGATTTGGTGATTTTCTTTGTCGTATATATAATGTTTGTTTAAAACAAGTTGAATGTGTCGCCTCGGGCTGTGGGAAATAATAATGGGCATTTCCTCTACTTTCTGGCCCAACTGATGAATCAAGAATCGACTGATTTATCAATAATAGATGCAGTCCCAGATGCAAAGACACAAAACTTTATTCAATTATTCAAAGAGATGGATCATTTTTGGACTAAAGAGCCCTGGATCAGAGAGAAATCGGAGAGAGGAAAGAACAAAATAATAAATAAAACTATCATAGCCAACTGCGAAGCTAAACTGAGTTAAACACTGTTGTAAAAGACTCAATCTCTCTTTAATGCCGTGATGCTCGTTAACCTGAAGGGCATAAAAGACAAGAGATCCAAAGGGAGAAGGCCACATTGGCACCACGAGATAAATAAGTAAATTAATTCGGACTCTTTCACAGACAGGAACACAGCAGCTCCAAGGTTACTCAGTCTTGGCAAAGGAGTGAGATCAGAGCAAGGAGGAGAGACAAAGTGAATTATGGGAAAAGGAAAGATCAGTTGGTGTGATAAGCTCATTGTCCTCCCTTTCAGCGCAGTACGCCCTCTGCGCCGCAGCAGGAAACTAACAAAAGGCGAAGCCACGAGCGCTACATTCAAACACGAGGCGTGGCATCACAAGGCATTATTGATTCATCTACATACGCACGCACGCAAACACGGACGGCGCTCAGATAACCAATTGTACAGCGCGCGGGCGGCCATTTACATTTCGATCCTGTGCGTTTGCCACCGCAGGCATCAGTGAGACTTGTACCATCAAAAAAAAAAATAAAGAGTCCGCTATAGGCGCAGTGTGATTTTCAAAACAATGCTGACAGTCAAAGGGACTCACAATCTCAGGAGAACGCCTATATGATCCTCCCTCTCTCTTTTTTCCCCCATGATGCCTTTGTATTTCTTGCCAACGGCTCTTGTCTATACGTTCTCCTCACTGCAGATAATCCAAGCATGTACGTGTCATTGAATTTGCACATGAATCACTCACATGCTTCCACACACACACACACACACACACACACACACACACACAAGCGCACATGCTCTTTGTCTCACACGCCATCTCTGCTCTCGTTACCCTCCCGTCTGCTGTCTCTCCACAAGATCTCGCCTTAATTGAGGCCCCCTTCCTTTTTTTTTTAGACAGCACTGCCATGTAACCCAATGTGGATTACATTCCAAACCATCAACCAGCTTTTGGAAGAAAAGGCTCCCAAGGGCCACACCTCATCCCATCTAATGCAATTTCTTAGATGTTCGAGCGATAAATAAATAAATAAATAAACTCCTCTCCGTATGTGGCGTAATTCATTTAGAACGCTGAAAATTAAATTACGGCTTGATCGCAGGGAAGCACGGAAGGGGTGCACTTTACATTGAGATAATGAAAACAAGATGTGAGGCGTTTCATGTACATGTGCGTGTGATGATGTTGGTGTCAGGAACAGCATGTGAGAGGGTGAGCTCTAATTGACGGCCCTGGAGGATAGATCCAGGTTTTCACTGGATGTGTGATGAGAACTGGATACAGCGTAGAAGGCGATGCCCCGTTCACTCTTATGAAAGTTGTTCAGCGGCACATGAAGCAAAAAAAGTTTGACTTGCGAGTATAAATTTCAGATTCATTTTCCCAGATCTTCCGCATTATGGGGCTCCATAGAGCAAGCTCACGAGCGTTTCCTCTAACCCCGCCTCCCAGCCCTCGGTCCAGCCTCGGTGGAAGAAAAATAACTCTGGATTTTACAACTTTTAGGACCTAATGATTTAAATTAGGGACATTCAAGTGTTCGTACTGGGAAGTTGCTTTATCTCAAAAAAAGATTACAGATGCCTCTTTTCCAATGTAAGTCAATGGAAAAAGTACTTTTGGGCCCCATGGCATCACGTGCTGGACCTGGAAATTGCTATTCCACCGTTTGGCCATTATGAAAAGTCTACATTTGTAATTAGTTTTTAGTGTCCTTTATATCACTGATGGTTCAGAAGTTGTTGCACCTGGGGTAGATTTCACTTCAAGATTTGAAGGTTGCTTTTTCCATTTCTTTTTTAACATCACTTTTAGTGCTTCTTTGTTTGTGGTATGAAGAAGACACCCACATGTGTACCCTTGGACTGAGCTCCTGCACACTTTGGTTATGTGCACCATGATTAATTCACATAACGGAGCAACATCAAGTTTGTGAGGATGCCGGGACGGCGGGGGAATAAAACGTGCTTTGAGACATGTCTTACGACCTCCAACATTTCCATAGATATAAATTCATGTTCCTGTAACCACCCAGTAACTCAACTGTATTTTGACATCGTTGACATTTTCAGTTCATGCAAGATATGTGCACGGTATGCTGCTTTATCTGGATATCTACAGTAGTATATTGTAGGTTGTCAGATTTATTTATTCTTTCTCAATCGGAGGCAAAAAACAACCTTTGCCCATCCAACACTGCAGATTATAATATTCATATATACAGTATACGTATATGTGCAATTTTACACCGGTCTAAATAAAAATAAAAATAAGTTGTTTGGATCATTGCACACGTGTATTTGTTGGAGCAATCTATTTCAAAATGACTGCTGATTTATATTCTGCTATCAATCAAACTCAGGCTCTTTAGAATAAATAAATTCCAGTCATCAGTGCACGACAAAGTGGACAGTATCCTTCAAAAGTCTGCTCTGTATTTGTAATTGACGTCATGCACACTCGTTCCATAAGGAACTCACTGCAGGGCTGTTTGCAGAGAAGAGAATGTAACAGTTGAGCTTGAAGATTTATTCCTACTCTTGGAAATAACGGTTTCACAAAAGAAATTGTCACGAGGAGGCCCACTTTACCGACGTATCCAAAGCTTTCAGTCACATCTCATGGCCATCCTCACTGAAGAAAAAACGGTATCTGATGTTTGTGAAAGCTTCAGGAACACTAAGTAAGTCCTCTATTGTAGAAGTAAATGTAAAAGGATTTTCTTGTACAATTACAGACAAATAAAAGACAATTCTTAGTTTCATTTAGGGATGAATTTGTTTACATCATCAGGGCCTAGACGGTAATGGTTGCCAGGTTGCATGAGAAATTGGCAGCAACTTGTTGGTCTTTGGTTGCCATCAGTGGAAACCACTTTCTAACACATAAAAAACTGGGACTGCAAAGAGCAAAACCAGGAATTGAGGGAGGACACGTTATCTGATAATACTTAAGATTTTAATTCTGTGAAATATCAGATAAAACTTTGTTCAGTTACTGTAGTGAAGCTTTTATTCTTTTATCTTACAATGTTTATTTAACAAGCTAAAGTAGAACACAGTACACAACATGTATCTTTATAACTCAAAACACAAGGTGACTAAAAATGGCAACCATATTATCCAAACCAAACCAGAAGCTGATGCGTGGTTGCCAGCTTGTAACCACTATTAAAAGTGTTGAGGCCTGATTGTGGAGAATTATCCAACGCTTGTCTTTAATGCTTTAGAGGTGATTAGCCTCTAACGTGGGACTTGCTGATTGTATGAAAGCAGTAATGTTGGCGGTGAAGTTATGGTAGCAGCTGTTATTAGTGATTCGACTTTTTTCCCTGTCACATTTTCATTTCCCGAGAAGTTCGCAGCTGGCAGCCACGGAGCTGTGGCTAAGCTAATTCTCCCTCGCTCATTAGGATGCTTCCTTACCGCCGTTTAATAAAAGCGATGAGATCCGAGGCCGTGTTTTACAGTGGCGTGGCTCCGAGCTTAATTCTCCACCTGATGTCTGCCTGCCTTTCATACAAGAGTGCATATCGGCGTCAGCATCATGCAGAAAGCTCTCGCCGATGATTTTCCACTTGATTTACCTCAGCTGATTGATGGTGTTGCCCCCAATGAGAAGAAAATGAAAGATGTGTTTGGATTTCTTTTTTCTTTCTTTTTCCGACCAACAGGAAGAGAGAAACTCATCCACTGACAAACACGCCATCATCTCTTTGTATGTCATACACTCGCGCAAACGTTTGCACACACGATCCGTCTTCCTTTCGGGATAAAACACACACACCTACATATGTTGCCGCTGTCTTAGCGGATGGAGCGAGAGGAGGGCCTCATTTGCCAAAGTGTCGGCGCTGGACCGATTGTAGCGGGGTGATGAATGGCTGATCGAGGCTCGGCGGGGGTGCAGAGGAAACAATTAGTGCCATGTTGATCTCTCCTCTTTTCCTCCGCCCCCCCCCCCCCCCCCCCCCCCATCCATCCCTCATCCCCTTCTTCTCTCCCTCTAATCCTCGCTAGCGTTCTCCCAGTCAATCATTGCCTCCCTCTTCCCATCCCATCAGCTGGATCGGTTCACTCTCCCTCTCTCTCTCTGTACCTCAATGAATTTGCATCACACGCCCATTAGTATTAATATGCATCTTGGGGGAAGAGAGGGAACAGGCTTAAATGAATAAAGATGGAAATAGGGAACAGGCGGATGAGGGTTGGCGAGAGGACAATGAAGTGTCTCGTCCCCGTGATGCCGACATCATTAATGTTAGCTGCTGGTGGAGTCGGAGCGAGCGAGGGAGAGGGACAGGTGAAAAATAAATGAATTAGAAATAAAAAGGCACAGACGAACGAGCGAGATGGTTCTGGAAGGAGGGTAAAGGGCATACTTCAGAATGCAAGGCCATAACTTCCATCTGGGATGGATAGAACATGCCCATCCTCCATTTTCAAAATCATATCTTTTCAAGCTACCCAACACCCCTTCATTTTATCCTAAAAGGACGTCAGAATTGACCGTTCGCTATGCCCCGCCCCCCGCTGCTACTCTGTCAAGCTTTCAGAGCTACCATGGAGCCCAGACTGCCATTAATTAACTGCACTCCATGAAGAAATATGATGCAACTTTTGTAAAAACAAAAAAGCTATTTCAGAGAGAAGCAGACAGGATGGTCTACAATATGTGTTTCAAGGCTACATTTAGGATGTCAAACTGATTCAGCAGTGAAAAGTGGTTGAAAAGATACAGATAGAAGCTAAAGCTACAGATCTCAGTGTTAAAGTGAACCACCACATCACATGGAGATCGAGACAGAAGACAATGAAATCCCGGTAACACCGCTCCTGTAAAGCCGGGTCGGTCTTTATTCACTGTTACAATCATTAAAAAGCAAAAGCAGCATGTTTATTTACCACTAGTTCAGTAGCTAGCATAGCATAGAGGCGCTAATGTTAATTAATTATGTGCTAACGTACTCTGCTAATGTTAGCTCCATTGGAAACGTAATGTTTTTAAAAAAGTATAGCTCCTTCCACCTCCATGTAACGAGTATCACTGTCACACAACGTTTAACCAGGACTAGCTCCAAATCCACAGGACCAGCCTGAAAACGAAGAACACCTGAAACGACTGCATGATTGTTGTCGGACTCTTGTCGGGAGCTGGCTGATGCTACGCTATGATTGGCCGGTCTGCGTTTGGGGGTGGGACTTAGCGAAGGCTTGAGTGAACATCAAAAAAGAAAAAGGTAATAAAGCGCTATTTTAATAAAGATGAACAACATCATTTGTAATTCAGTATCAGGGCTGTTAGTTCACTCATTTAGATTTAAATTTAGTTTTACCGCCTTTATTATAAAATGGTACAATCTCATCATTATGTGTTACTTTCCATATTGATTTAAATGTATTTAAATGCATTTGGTTGAATAACATTGTGGCCCTACTTCTGAAATCAAACGTACACTCTTGTGCACGCATGTGTGTTTAAAAGTGTATTTGTAAGCTTGTGTGTGTACAGGAAACATTGTATTAGGTGTGTCGGTCCCACAACGAGGTCAGGCTGATGAATGGCCACTCCTCCCTAAAGTGCTAGCCGGGACCAATCTGTTTCTGTCACCCTACCACTCAGCGGACAACAATAAGTGTGTGTGTGTGTGTGTGTGTGTGTGTGTGTGTGTGTGTGTGTCGGGTATATCCACACTGTTACTGTGTGTGTGCGGTTTCTGCCTACATGCATATATTCACGCGGCGTTTATCTTTGCACATATGCATGGACTATAGGTGTTCATGAATGCATTCATGGTTTTGTATATTAAGAAGAGTGTGTGTCATGTGCATGTGTGTGTGGACAACCGTAGCAGCGGGTGTCGGAGGATCCAGCTTTGTAGTTCCAGAGCCCGGGCAGATAAATGGCCTTCACCGAGTCACTGATCATCACTACAAATAGGTCATGACATAAACAGGCTGAACATGGAGGGCGGAAGCAGCAGAGACCATCCCATAACTGTAACATTTAAAAGTCTGATCTCAGCAGGAGCAAATAAAGTGGGCAAAGTTTCATTTAAGGCGAGACGGAGAGACTTAACTTATTAACGCTTTGGGATTGGTGTTTGGATTTGAGTGAACAATATCTTATATCTTATAATCACGACAGTGTCTAAACAAAAAAATTTCCGTGTATTCACACTGGTAACACACAATGCGTGTTCATCCGTGACCATTTACGTCTCGTTAAAGTGTCCTTGAGCTGAAATACAGACTCATTGCTTTGTAAATTGCTCTAAATAGGATGCTCAATCATAGTGATTTTGTTGTAAAAGGAACAGGAAACACAGATTAGCTTGACCTCTGCCATCTCTACTTTCTAAACTCCATTTCAATGTCAGCCAAAGTCCTCCTCTTACGAGACACGTTCACCTGACATCTGATGTCATTGTCACGCTGCAGTATTCTGCTCGATCCACAAGACTCTCAAGGGATCAGTTGCCAAAATGAAAAAGGGAACATTTGCAAATAACAATGTGATGAAATTAAAATAACTCGCAGAAATGTTATTCCAAGGCTAAATTTCTGCAACTTGCCGATCATCGTCATCGTGGCATCGTGCAGGTTTTTTTGGTTGCTTAGTAACAGCAGGCAGGACAGTAGCGTAACCTCCAAAACCAAACCTGTCGTATGAGACAACATTAGCGTCAGCCAGGTGTGCCGAGTGTATTTTTATTAATTCTCAAATGAATCTATTATTCTGGAGGGCTGAGTCAGCGTTGTAATATTTAATACGATCTCTAGTAGATATGGATAAATCCTTCAATGTGAAATTTAGATGCGTTTCTGTTCTTTAAAGTTCTGCATATGCCCGACGTGTCATTTTACAGATACCCTCTTGCAGTTACGGTGGTTCTCAGGTTATTATCATGAGCCCTATAATCTTTGTTAAATGTTTTAATATGACACGGAAGATGAAAATGGAAGCCGGTCGAGTTAGAGACAGAGAAACGGAGACAGACAGCAGCGCCATAATGAGAATCATGCCCCAATTCATTTTACTCAGGTAGTTAATTCAATGCAATTCACCACACTCGCACACTTATCTGAAGCACTTCTGGAGAATATGGTAGAATATCTCATTCTACTGACAGAATGAAAACGGAGGGACGGCAGACAAAAGAGACAGAAGCAAGAAGTCAAAAAAACAGAGAAAAAATAAAAGATTTCATTTCAACACCATGGTCACCACTTATTATACAAATTACTTTTCATTTTCATTCTCCTGGTGTACAGTGACTGTCACCGGCTGAAGGGTTTTTTGTGTCGGCCTTTTAGTTTCACTGCGCCACCTCAGAGGAGGGACAGTCTGTCATAGAGGAGCTGAAATAAATGCAAGCACACGGCTGGACGAGTCGTCTCCGTCTCTGTTGGACGGATTTGGATGTTTGTCTTTGTCGGACTCAGTGGATTGAAAACGCTGGACGTGGCCTTCTTCGGAGTTCACTCACAGCCAAACTGGATGGATGCACTGCATGGGTCAAGCTGATTTTTAACAATTAGACGGACTAACATTAACTCGTAGGCTCGTTTTTTGTGGCTTCCAATGCCACCGATGTAGTGGTACGATGGTCACAATGACTTTACGATGGAAGGAAATATAGTTATATATAGTTAACATCTCTTTAAAGGGCAGTTAGTAGGCGGTTATTTTACGGGCTCCTAATTTCCTAAGAACTTCCAATAGTTTCCTGGAATATGGTACTAATTATTGGTACAATGGTGACAAAGTTCTGATGCAGTTGATTGAGTTTAGCAAATTAGATTGAGTTAATAAGCGGTTGTTGATTTCCCTGAGACTTGCTTGAGAACCTCTTGAATCACCCGTAAAAGACTCGAGGTTGCACTTACAACTACGGGAAATCAATCAATCGTCTCCCTTTTCCATCTAAGTAAGAAGACTTCTGCATTAGACACACTTTCCATACGTTCCAACCCATGCAGTATGCGAGCATGAAGGGCTTGAAACTCGTAATGTAAAAACACTGAATTTGAGCTTTTTAAAAATGAGGGAGTTGTTTTCATTAATGAGAGAGCCACATGAGTGGCTGTAGAAAAGCTCTCCGGACTTGTGCGGCCATTATGGTGAGCCCTCCTGCAAATGTAGAGAGGGAGAGAGGGGCTTCGATGAGCTCTCGTCAAGGTAATGTGTGTGGGAGTGTGTGTGCGCGAGTACAGGCCAGCAAGTGAACGAGTGACTGAATGAGCGAAAGAGAATCACAGACATGGATGGACAGCAGGGAGAGTGTAATCTCTGGGTAATCTTTGTCAAGAGTACTGATGGAGGTCCCAAATGTCTCTTTTTCTGCACAAATGTGTGTGTGTGCGTGTTGCACATGGGTATACACACATATCTGACTTATCATAGCGTCCCATAATGTGTACGTGTAGCCAACATGCTTGTGTTTACAACTGACCAGGTGTCCGTGTGTGTGTGTGTGTGTGTGTGTGTGTGTGTTCTGGTCTCAGTTGTGTGTGAATGTGCCTGGTGTGGGTGCTACCAGGTTTGCTGACAGTGACAGAGAAGCAGGACACTGGGTAATGGAGTTTGTACCGGTTGGGAGTGCATCACGCTGACAGATGCTAGTCCCCTTTGGACACTGTGGGGGAGGAAGTGCTCATTCACTCTCATTGCCACCTCGTGGGAGGGCCTGGAGTACTGCTACACACACACACACACACACACACAGCGATACTGTAGGTTACACCGCACACAATCACGAGAGGGCAGGATAGGCTCGATGAACACACACACACACACCTGTACGCTACACCTTACAAACACAGTTACAGGAGGGGAATGTGGCTTCACACATGCGTGCACACACTTCGTTCTTGTCACATGTGAGGACAATGTGTTGTACCCTTTTTTTTTTTCTCTCGAAACCTTAAAGTTCACCTAAATTACAGAAAAACATATCTTCTCTGTCGAGCAGAAAAGGAAATGATTGTGTCTTATTAAACTGTAGTTATGTTATTAATATTGTGCCAAAATCAGGCAAAAATTAAGTAACACGTTTTTTTCTACCAGCGAATGTCGAGATAGGTGTTTTGTCAGTCATTGATTCGAACGACCGCTCATCCGCTGACGTCACATCGCTAGCAAGCTACGCTAGCCTCCCCATCTATAATCACAATGTGAGAGCTGCGCCCACTCTCCCTGCACTAAGTCCACGTCTCTGGGAAGCAGCATGGTCCAGGCTAGGGGGGCTGTAAAGCTCACAGTTGGAGCAGCGAGCCACCTTCACCTCGAGCCTTTACGAGCCGGCATTTCCAAGCCGACCTAGTTTTGATTGAATTGTATGTGTTCATGTTTTGAAGTAATGCATCTGTCTCAGATTTTTTCCCTGCCACAAAAAGAATAGAGATGAGCCAGGCTACCTTTTTCCCCCGTTTCCAGTTTCTATGCTAAGCTAAGCTAACTGTCTCCAGCTTCATACTGAGCGGACAGACATGAATGATATCAATCTTTTCATCTGACTGACTTTAAGCAAGTACACAAATAAGCGTACTTCCTAAAATGTAGCACTATTCCTTTAACACAGTCATATCGTCGGGACTTGCGTCTGGGGACAAAAAGCCAGTCTTCAAAGTGAACATTTAGATTCTAGTTTAGTTTAACACAAAGTGCACAGCTATGGAGGCCAGAGAGCGGCTCCAAAAAAAAATAAGACACTCAGAAATGGGTCACATGCACTCGTTGTCAAATGTGTACTGCACACAGAACTACACACACACACACTCGTACAAAGACTCATTATCACAAACAGTAACTGACAATCCTCGCCTTTTTCTCACTCACACACCCTCTCTTCATACTCCCAAACCCATCTCGACACATTCACACAGAAGGGTGCACAGTATTATGGCGCCAACAAAGCCTGCAGACAGGTACATTAGCGGGACAGGGGTTCACTAAGGTGGCCCTCAGGAGTCCAAGGGAGGTGTGATAAGATGATATTGAATGAAGGACGACAGAAACCGCCACATATTCTTTAATCTATTATACTTTACTAACAATATTAGTTTAGCAGAAGCAGGTGTCCTGTACATTCAGGAGCCACATTTTAAAAATCATTTCTCCATCTCCCAATTTGCATTACGCAAGAGATTTCATGAAAAGCTGCAGAAACTAGGAGATGAGTTACTATTTTAGTCAGGGTGCATTAAATGCGGTCATTTCTGGGGCACTTTGCCTTTTTTTTTGTTATTTCAATCTCCCCAATCTTCTTGAAGAGCTGTGTCACTAAATGAATCTTACATAACTGGCTCTTATCTGGATTCTGGGCTTAAAGCTCTTATCCAATTACAAAATATCCAGCCTGTTCTCAGCTTGAGGACACTGCGACAGGCACAAGAAGAGGACTCTCGTTCTCTCCGTCTGTATCATACCTCTTCCTCGCTGTCTTTTGATATGCAGATGTTATCCAAGCTTTAAACTCACAGAGACAGAGGGGAGAAGGTGCTGCAGACATCTGTGTCAACACAACAGGGGGGCACACTCGTTCTCTCTGTTCATCCATCCCTCGGTCTCCACTTCATTCAGTAAAAAGATATTATCTATTGTTTAGACCGGCGTAGAGGCAGGGGGAGTGCAGAACAGAGAGTCTCAGTAATCAGGATGAGACTAATCACAACAAGAGGACACCCTTTTGTCTCTGTCCTCATTTAGCTCCCTCCGTGGTGTTCAGAGTAGAAAGAAGCAGACATGCGTTACGTGTAAAAAATGGATGAAACGAGCACTAAAGATAACGCCGTGTCTTCTGAGACCTCTCACAGCGCCACGCGCGCCGTCATTATCTATCCCTCTTTAAGCAGAGAGATGAATCTGTGCATCACACCCTGCAGAGTGTCCATGTTTCAGACAGACTACATCTTCGGAGTTATCGCACAACTCAACTAACCGCAGCAGCAGGACACTCCTTCATGTCACTTTATCTCGCCCTTTCCATACAAAGAGGAAGACACTACTAGTGCGCTACAAACTGTGTTGGAGGAAGAAAAGTCCCATAATGTTTCAGTCTGCACGCTTTGAATAAAACAAAAGAGCTCACAAAGGCAGTAATGTATAATGCTTTTGTGAATGCATTTGTTTTTTGGTGAGTAATTGATGTGAAATGGTGATTTTAAGAGTGACGTTTTCCTTAAATGACTTCTCATGTAAAAACCAGACAAGCATGGCTTTACTTGAAGAAGACGCGCGTCTTCGGACTGCAGGTGGAAGGTGGCAGCGGAGTCGGATCTGTCAGCGGTTTGGAGCTTCTGGTGAACCTGCATGATTTCATCCGATTTCACACAGAATCAGACCCAGAGGCACCGATGACGAGCATTAAGAATAACTATGTAGCGATAGCCAACATTCTCGCTGATGGTCTCGTTTACATATGAAGGTCATACAGAGGCATCAATATTACATTACGACTGTTTCATTAACAGTCAAATGTTCCCGACAGGAACTTTAATCAACTTATCTTCATGGAAATATAGGAAGAAAATAACGCAAATCTAAGGAGCTTTATAATTCATATTTTAGTAGCTTCAATACAAAACAAATACAATCATAATTTCCTGGTTCCCACATTTATTACCCAGAAGTGTATCAAATTTCAGATTCATATATTAAAGTACTAAGGTTTCACAGGGCAATTAGTAAAGACTGTGCCGACTACCTAGACATCCTTTCGTGTGCCAAAACAATCCAAAATGGATCAACACAAAGGCGTCTATTCCGGTAAGGACGGTTTGGCTAAAACAAAAGAGGTACAACATGTCTCAGCCCCTTTACAGAGATGACGAGGATACTGACATGACAGACAGCGCGGGAGGCTTTATGAGAGACAGATAAACGGGAAGAGAAAAAAAAACACGAGAGAGAGAGAGAGAGAGAGAGAGAGAGAGAGAGAGAGAGAGAGAGAGAGAGAGAGAGCGAGAGAGACTTCCTCTGATAAACTCGGTGATATCAGTGTCTCCTCTCTCACAAGCATACGAGTGATTGCTCCAGAGACTCATCTCTCTCTATTCCCCCTCTCTGTCGTCCTGCACCTGCCCTTTCTCTTCCTCCCTCCGTTGAGCAGACTGCCAAAGAAATAGTCGGGGATATGGGACCAGAAGAGATAAACACCACACACACAAAACAAAACCTCATATGCACATGCACACAAAACGCACTGTGTTTGCCATGTGGCACACAGAGGTATCGCAGCCAATCAGATAACATTCACACTGCAGAATGCCATCATGCACGGAGCCAAATCTGTCTCTCAGAGACAGAAAATGGGTGACAGATTCGCTCGCTTACCAATTCAATTTCAGTTTTTTTATTGGCATGACATGTTAAATTAATTTCTCGCTGCCAAAGCACATGCAGAAAGAAAAGAGGAGAAAAAAGTTAAAAAGCAAAAGGTGATTATAACTGAAAACTGTATATAATAGAGAGGAATTATGAACATCATAATGTACTAAATGTTGTTTACCATTTCTTCTGCACCACTAGCATGCTCAGACACAAAAAAAATACACTCTTACAGATTAAAAAGGCAGAAAAGACGTATTTAGGCTGCAGGTAGACACACCCCATCACAAACACAAAATGGTGGGACACACATACACACACACAGGCGAGCACACGCACACTGGTGCAGGCAGGCAGGAACAGCAGCCCACCGTAATGCGATTTTGTCTCGATTAAAATGGTGGGAATTGGATCTGAGGTAAAAGGCCATGTCAAGAGAGAACAAATGGGAGCGGCGGCACACGGAGGAAGATGAACGACTGTCTGGGAGATGGAGAGATAAGATGGAGGGGAGGAGGTGATGGAGGGAGAGGGAAATGATGGGAGGGGAGAGAAATACGGTGGGGGAAGAGAGCTGGGGGTGCTGTGGGTCTATAGCAATCCATTATGTAGAGGGGCCCTTCCCTCATATCCGTAATCCTCCTCCTCCTCCTCCTCCTTGATGGTCAAGAGGTCAAGGTCACGATGACCTCACGAACATCCACCTGGACCGAAATAAACGGATTCATTTTTTCAAGAATTGTTATGTTAATTATGACAATTTCACACAAACGTCAAACAGGATAAAATGATGAATTGTTGACATTTTGGACAAACATTGACGTTAACTGAAACTTGAGCTTTATTTTCTCTTCCTGCTCCTCTTCCACGTGCCTTCAGTTTACATTTCCTTCACATCCCTTCTGTTTTTCGTTGATCTCTGTATGTCCAGGAAGCATATTATTGATGTTTCACCAACGTGTATTAGGTTTTCCAGCTCTGATAAAGTAGTGCAGCGGAGGGTGGATTATGGGCATCCATGATTATGGAAGTATAAGTTATGTTCATTTCTCCATATAAAATGTTCGGTAACTGATAGAAGTCTGATAGTTGAATCATTACTCAAAGATGAGAAGCTGCATATAGAATATGAACCTACAGCTTAGATCCCTGTTGTCCACACTGTTGCAGCTAAAGCTCATGTGTACGGTAGTATTTCAGTTTTTCCATGATATAGGCATCACTGCGTTGCCGTGGAGACTCTTATATCTCTGAAGAAATGTGTAAAAAGTCAGCTTGAAATGGATATTGATTTTCATAATGCTCCTTTTTCTGCTGGTCACCCTCTTTCACCTCCATTTACCTCCATTTTCCCTCTGCTCCCACCTTTAGCTCTTCATCGTCTGTTGCTCTTCATCCTTCAACCGCTGCTTTCAATTCCATTTCCTCCTCCTCCTCCTCCTCCTCCTCCTTCCACAGACTAACCAGTTTTCTGGTTAGCCCCCCCACACACAAACACACACAGCTCTGACCTGACTGTCACTTATCTGATTAGATCATGTACCTACTGACGAGGAGATAAACACTACCAGCATGTAGAATTCATATTCTGCAATAAACCTTTTTTGAGAGTCTCTACACGCCCAGGCTGAACATGGAGACACTGATAACAACATGTCTCGTCTATGCGCATCATTTACACAATGTACGCTGGTCTAGAGTCTATATGACAGGGAACATATGTACCGTCAGGAGAAAACATAGGCAGCACGTGCATAGTGGTCACTGTCATGTGCTGGTTTCCTGTCTCGTATCTTACTTAATACGGGAAGGTAACGTTACAGCGACAAAGCCATATCTCAAAAGCATAAAGGCTAGACGTGCAGTAATCGCGGTATGAAGCATGATCAGAGTGAACCAGCCTCCCTCGGGTAATTCTGGGCAGAGAAAAGTGATCCGTGATGAATCTCTTGTTAAAAGGTCGATAGAAAATATCAGCGGGCCCGATTGCTCGCACAGACTTGAATTAGAGCGTTTTGGAGACAGACACTTGGCAGCGGCCTGAGGACGGCACTGGTGCTAAAACGCTCCGTTGAAAGGCCACCGTGACAGTGATAAAGACTTCTAAGAGCAAATCAGCAGTAAATGAAGCTTCCGAAGGGAAGGAGTCGGCCATATTAAAAGGAGCATTGCACTTTTCCTGGCATGGTGGTGAAGAGTACTAAACCCTGGCTCTCAACTCAAGGAGTGTTTTTTGACATTCAGCAGGTGAGTACTGCACAGACACTTCTTTCATAGACCAACATGGGCCACCTCTCAACACTTAATACAGGTAGATTTAGATCTAAAAGCTGTCTCAGATCTGTTTCATTTGAATAATTAGAACTGAACAAAATTGACAGTGTAATATCATGTAACCAGGCCTGTGGTATATGCTTAAAAAAAACAAAGATTTTGCCCGTAAAAGCACAGATTTGGTTCCTCTGGCACATTCTAATGTCACTGTTCCATCGATCCTGACTATTGCATACTGCAGTTAACAGGCTTTATTGTCAACATGTAGTGAATTATTGTAAAGGAGAATTAGGCTTCTTCACGCAGTCAGTAAATAGATATATTGATAAAACCAGGCCTTTTTCTGACACCTTCACTGTAAGGTTTATCAGAACACGCCACAATGATTGTTAATGAATTGTTTTACTAGAAACATAAATGCACTCTGCTGTTTGCAGATGATGTGGTCCTGTTAGCCTCCTCGGATCGTGACCTCCAGCATTCACTGGGGCGGTTTGCAGCCGAGTGTGAAGCGGCGGGGATGAGAGTTAGCACCTCCAAATCTGAGGCCATGGTTCTCTGTCGGAAACCGGTGGATTGCTCCCTCCAGGTGGGGACGGAGTGCCTACCTCAAGCGAAGGAGTTCAAGTATCTCGGGGTCTTGTTCACGAGTGAGGGTAAGATGGAGCGGGAGATCGACAGACGGATCGGTGCGGCTGCAGCAGTAAAGCAGGCGCTGCACCGGACCGTCTTGGTGAAGAGGGAGCTGAGCCGGAAGGCAAAGCTCTCAATTTACCACTCGGTCTACGTTCCTACCCTCACCTATGGTCACGAACTCTGGGTCGTGACCGAAAGGACAAGGTCGCGGCTACAAGCGGACGAAATGAGTTTCCTCCGTAGGTTGGCCGGGCTCAGCCTTAGAGATAGGGTAAGGAGCTCGGTCATCAGGAGGGAGCTTGGAGTCGAGCCGCTACTCCTTCGCGTCAAAAGGAGTCAGCTGAGGTGGTTCGGGCATCTAATTAGGATGCCTCCTGGACGCCTCCCACTGGAGGTTTTCCAGGCACGTCCAACTGGGAAGAGACCCCGGGGAAGACCCAGAGCACGCTGGAGGGATTACATCTCCCAGCTGGCCTGGGAACGCCTCGGGATCCCCCAGAATGAGCTGGAACATGTTGCCGGTGAGAGGGAAGTCTGGGTCAGCCTGCTTGGCCTGCTGCCACCGCGACCCGACCCCGGATAAGCGGAGGAAAATGGATGGATGGATGGATGCACTCACTCACATATTTAAGGGAAAGAAACATGGTTATTGGAAAAAACGATTTAATTAAAATTAATAATGAATACAAAGAAGTAGCTAGAATGTGTAGTCGGCCGTTTGGCCGAGAGCTCGGTACTAAGAGTGAGTCATACAGTACAGGAAGAGAGTGGTGTGTTCAGAAAGGAACTGTGGGAACCGTTAAAGGAGCTGTATTTAACATTCTGAACATAAATATAGCAACAAACAACTGTTATCTATGTAAAGATATAGTTGTTACAATGAAGTGTGTTTTACGATGAGTCAACAAGACAATTAGGCCCGTCTTAGCTCTGTGTTAGAGAGGAACTTCAATTCAGAAGATGTACAGCTGGATTTATATATATGAGGTAGCCAACTCGGCGCTCGAACGCAATGCATCCTGGTACATGCAGGCACAGCTCTGCAGCAGGAGAGATCAATATTGCACGGACTGGGGAATGTATTTCTTCAGTGGACTGAATTCAACGTCCACATAAAAGACGTACGTACGTGGCATATCTTCCCTTTAAGGAGATTAGTCTGTCCCCCCTCAGTTTTTCGTGCAGTCATTGTGAACCACTAGTCTACATAATCTGAAGAGAAAGATTCTGATTCAAATAAAAGTTCTGATTTGTTTGGGTTTTTAAATTCGGAGTATCTAATATTTAAAAGAACACAGTAAAATAGGACCAATGCTAACACTCAGTACCACGAGGTAACATAGCATAAGCTGTGTAATACATGAATGAACCGTATATATTCCATTAAAAACACAATATTGTAATGATTTGAGCAGTACTCCTGCAAGGGAAATGGAAAACTACCATTACATATTCATATAGGCTCTGATAGAGGCGTGTGTGTGTTCTCTGCATGCATTGAGGCACGTGTGAAGGTGTGTGAGAGCGTATGAGCGAGAGAGCGAGAGATGGAAAATGGCTCTGAATCAGTGTTGACCCCTGGACCACAGAGCGACTGATGAAATTACCCCGCTGCTGAATATTGTTTTGAATAGAGCCAGCTGTGAGATGGCTTCTATACATACACATGGCTGGACTACACGCACACACCTTCAGTGCCACTTACGGAGCACACTCATGGAAGAAAAGGCCCAATCTCACATGGGTAGAGAGGGAAAATGTGTAGAGTAGAAGAAGAAAAAAAAAGCGGGAATTGTGGGGCACAGAGAGCGAGAGAGAGAGAGAGAGAGAGAGGGAGAGATTGAAAAAGGAAAATTGCGAAGGCAAGGAGGGGAAACAGAATCAGGCACCTGAAGAGCGGAGAGGAGAGAGATATGTATATGAAGAAGAAGAAAAATGAAACAGACATCCAAAACGAAACGGGAGGCAAGGACGAGCGGTGAAAAGGGTGAAATAGAGTGCAGCTATTTGAATGGCTCTCAGGCTGCAGTCTTTAACTCTCTTTCCCCTTGTTCTGCTTTGACAGTGCCGGAGTCTATAACGCATCGAGTCAGCATGGGGACCGACTGAAGAGAGGATGGAGTCATTTAAAGTTTAGTCCTCCTCACCGTCTGTTGCTCTCGGAAGACAAGAGTTAGACATGACAGCTTCAACTTAGTAGTTCTGTCCCGCTCTCTGATTGGTCCTACTTTCACTTTTTGTTCTTTTCTTCCTCTCTCCCGTTGCTCGGTTGCCACACCTGTCATGTCATTGCTATTGTTGATATCCATGGATCTGACATTTTGAGGCCACACCTCTGGGCATTCCTGTTTTGGCCTGAAAACATCCGTTACAGGTCTCCTGTGGCTCTGTTGCTTTTGAATGTGCGGCTCTTTTACGTCGTCTTACTCTGTCCTCCCATAGCTCGTGTGTTGTTCAGGTCACAGTGACAGACTGATCAGTCATCAGATTACCTAACAAGCACATTCTGAATTCAGTAAGATCAGTGGATGATATCAGCTTGTCATCATGTGATGTCATGTTACAAATTGCACGTGCCGTAAGTGTTACATGTTGTTACATGTTTGTCGTAATTTATAAGTTTGGAGCTAAAACAATTAGTTGATACTTTTTTTTTTTTATCAATCAGCAGCTATTTTTTCAAGAAAGTGACAAATTTCTTGGATAAATCCTTAAAATGTTATATTTGTTGTTTTTCTTTGTCTAATATGAAAGTAAACTGAAAACCTTTAGTTTGTAGAATGTTGGTGAGAAGCTATTTCAATATGTCGCCTCAGGCTTCCTGAAATTATAATGAGCCTGTATTCACCATTTTCTTTTATTCAAGATAATAATCGGCATAGTTTGGCCTTTAGCAGCAACATTCTCTAAACTTGTTAGCTTGAATACTAAACGCTATTTCTAATCGGTAAAAGCCTGTTACAGGCCAGAGTTCCTCAAGTATTCATATCAAATTAGCGTAATCCTGTTAACTGCAACCAGTTACAACTCAGGCAGTTGTGCTTAAAGCTTCAGTGGGCGTGTGGAAAAAAAACAGCCTTTATTACAGGCTGAGTCCCGAACAGAAGCTCAAAAACTTTGCCTGCATTTGCCACATAACATTCTGACAAATGACGACAAACGCTTCCTGTGGAGATTTCTTTCCCCCCCCCCCCCCCCGAGCAGCCACTAAAAGAAATGATTTCCTCTCCTTGTGATTCCAGAGTGTGTATTTGTTCCACATTCTCTTCGAAGGCCTCCTGCTTCAGCGTCATCTAACAACATTGCAGGAATCATGGGACAACACCTACATTTGATTACCATGCTGTTTTTCCAGTATTTGCAGCCGATTTCGGCCATAATATTTGTAACCATGTTACAGTAATTACATTACATGTAATCCTCGACGTAAGATGATGCGATCTGGAGCTCTGCAGCTTTGCCCTGCCCTTCCCGTCTGCCTGGGAACGAAGACAATCACAGCGTTGTGGGGGCATTAAGAGAAGATCTCGGAGACAATGGGAACCATGACAGGGAATCATCATTGTGTGTTTTGATTCCATCATGGCGAACAATGAAGCGTTTCCCCCCCTGAGGCTCAGGGGTGAGACGCTACGAGAAACTGCAGGACTAATGCCGAGTACGTCCCTGGAGGACGAGGATGATGAGGAACATGTCAGTCTGCTCGTGGAGTCGTTACTGTACACGATCACACACGCCCAATACGCTCGCCTGACAAGTGAAATTAAATCATCATATTAAAAACAATGACAATTTAAAGTGTGACTATAGGCCGGCAATGACTTGGCCTGAGAGATAAGTTACCGTTGAACTCCAACTCTTTTCGAGTCTTTCACGACCAGCATGGCGAGCAAATATGACAGGACAGGAAGGCCAGAGACACGAAGCCCTTCATATACAAAAATGCTCGATTTTGTATTTTTTAAACCTTGCGTGGCTTTCCAGATGCAGAATGGGTTGTTACTAAACATGGGAAACTATGATAAATTGTATTACCCGTCATCCGCTTCATTCCCGTCACCCCACATCTGTTGGATCGGGACATTTCCTGCCTGATATCGTGTAGCCCTATCCCAGAACTCTTATCACCCACATGTAGACACATGTATCCCTTCATCCTTTTCACTGCAGATATTGCGAACCGCTACAACTTTCTCTCGTTCCTCTTCCCCCCCGTGTGTCTCTTGCTGGCAGGAGATAAAGTGACATGATATTTATGTAGAGCGTGGAGGTCATTTATTAAAAGAAAAAAGGCTTATTACTGGCCACGCATGATGACTTGATTTATTCTCTCCTCGGGTTTTTTTCTTTGCAGCCATCCTCTCCCTGTAGAACTGGGGTTCCGTCCTCTTTCCCTTCCCCACTTACTAAATCTATACATTTTTTCACCTCCCTCACACCCTCGCCTTCCTTCTTCTTCTCCCTCACTCGGGGCTGATTAACTCCGGGGACAAATTACAGCCTTGTATCCATTAGTGCCGTCCAGGTGCTCCGGCCTATTGAGCGATCAGAACTTAAAAAGGTTTTCACAACACACCCCGTAGATTTAGATGAAGTCTCTTTATGCACCAAAGGACAAAGGAACATGACAGTTTGGCGATTACATCATTCTGGTTTTGCGCCTGCTATCTGCTCTGCAGTCAGGTTGCGCGGGAGATTTACGATCTATTCGCATTATTCTCACCGGCCGCTCTTTCCGTCCTTCGAAAATAAATGACTGTACACGGGGAGTTGATTTAATTTGTGCCATGCAGAGTCCCCAGTCAAATTAAACTGAGTGTTTACTAGGGATAAATGCACAACGGCCACTACACAAAAGACCTACAGACTGTAGGAGCTCTGGCTGCACATGAATGTAAAGGGGAACAGTGTGGAACTCCTCGCTCACTCAGCTGGAGATTTGTTGGCCAACAAGACGCAATTATTTTTCCTCTTTTTTTGATAAAGAAGGCTTTGTCAACTCCAGTATGGAGGCTGTAACATAGACTCAGTGGGATGTTTTTAAGTTGTCTGATGTGCCGATTCTGTCCTACTCGTCTAAAAACTCTGAATTAAAAAACAAAATTTGTAGCTTGTAATTGCCCATAAACAACAAATAGCATTGTCTGATCTGATTCCCTTATCATGTGTCAGAGCCTAAAAAAAACATATACAAATACAAAGTAACACATAAGGTTCAATAAACGATAGAGCACAATGAATGACAGTTACTACAATATTGCAATATATACATTATATAAAGCAGCTTAACGTCCAGAAGCTGCACTCCCACAGTCTCTTTATTAGCCAAAAAGAGTGAACCGCTCACTTAGCTACACAAATGGGCCCGTCCCAAACCGTATGTCATGTTAACACATTCCCATAAGCACGACTTAATAATTCATCATACTTAAAAAGCCCCAATCTGTAACTTTACTGACCACATATGTCTCAATATGTTTACATTCAATTCTAAATGAATGATTGTGATTTATATGTGAAAAATCCACGATTTGAGTGTTTCTTAGCGGATCCCAATCAAAGATGTGGATACCCATTTTACTCTGTTAAAAATCATGACTAAGGTAAACCTTTTACAGCGTGATCAAGAGAGCAGAGGTGATATTTCACACAGTAGATATATATATTTATTGAGTGTGGCTGTGGTTTAGGACGTCATCTACCGACTCGTGTGATCATGAGAAGAGATGCGTGAGGATTCCGGTGGCTCACAACCTCGACTGAACAAGTTTCTCTGGGGCAAATATTGAAAAGAGCCGTCGATGACATTCAAAGTGTTCCGGCCTTATGCCGGGATCCTCGGTGGTCTGCGTGACCTTTTTTATCTACATTTAGATTAGGAACTGTGCCTTTAATACACTTTCACATCGCTTTCCTCTGAAGACACACCTGAGAAAACTACTTTTCAAAATGGGAGTCAGGGACAGTGTCTGAATATTATTCATATCAAGAGCATGACATTTACACAGGCACACACAGGCGCGCACACACACACACACACACGATTCGATTTTGAGACAGGTTTATTCACCCGAATGTCATAAGAGCTAATGAACACATCACAGGCACAAAACAGAAAGAATAAAATCCAATAAGATGGAAGATATTTTCACAAGTGCAATCAAATACCCAGAGCAACACACACACACACACGCCTACCAAACATTCATTCGTGACAAAAACCTTCAGCAAAATTCACACACACACACACGTACATGTATGCGTCCACAAAGCCAGGGCCACTGGTCCTTCATTACTTATTAATGCTTTCAGACAACCTTCGTAACTGGAGAGCTATTTTCGGGGGGGCAGAATGATCTTCGAATCATCTGCCATCGAGCCAATCTCTCCCCGTGCTCATCACTCACCCGACCGCCTCTCATCACTTTTTCTCCCCCGCCTCATCACTACTTTCCTGAGAGGAGGAGGTTGGCTACAGCCAGGGCATGACAGGTATAGAGAGGGTGGGTGTGTGTGTGTGTGTGTGTGTGTGTGTGAGTGTGTGTAAGAGAGAGTCTGCGGTGCATCATGTTGGTTCTTTAGTGCCAGGTCATGCTTGTATGACACTGTGTAGTTATATGGCGCCCTCTATAGGTCCCTGAGCAAACGACATCCTGATACAAAAGGGTCACAAAGGTCAAAGGTTAAACCATTCAAAAAAAACAAAAAACTTTAAAACTGTGTCTGCAAATTCTGCCAATACTGAGAAACTACTGGGATCACAATAATCTGGAACCTTTCCATCGCACAGAGAAATATTCATCATACAGATTTACTTTGGAGGAGATGATGCCAAAAAATACGTTGCAGTCTTTCAACAGCTGCCTCTGTGGAGTAATAAAGTAGTGCCATGCTTGTTTGCTCTACGCCACTCTGGAGTATAGTCAGTCATTAAGCAGTCAAATCAGTTTCATAATAGCACAAATCGCTCTTATAGGAGGGACTTGCAAGGTGTCTTGCCAGCACAGACTGAAAGATGATCTTCCGTCTACTGAGAGATGAAAATGAAACAAAAAAAGAGGAGAGAAGTGACTGAGGGAGATGTGAGACTGCCTCCCAGAAGGCAGGGGAGCAGGAAGACAGGGTGCAGAAGTGCAGCAGTGATGGAGGATTACAGTAAAGGTATAAGCAACCAAGAGATGAATGGGCTGAATGAAATAATGATAAAAGGAGAGGAGTATAACAGAGGACTCAGGACAATGAAGAAAAACGTCTTGTCAAATGAATGCAGCCCAGAATAATAAGTCAGACTGTTAGATGCGGTCATGTCTGCTGCTGCATTAGCTATTCTGTTTAATCACACAACCAGTTCTCATGAACACCAACGAGCAGAGACGGAGGAAGAGGCGGTCTAAATGAGAAAGGGAATGTGAAAGGGAATAAAAGAAAGGCAACATAAGGTCAGAGGTACGGAGAAGTGGGAGTGTGAAGTTGGGGAAGTAAAGACTGGACCAGAGAGTTACCGGCACCAACTGCATCCCTTGATGAAATGTGAGGACGTACACTGCACTTGATGTGAACTAGAGAGGTTTCATAACATAATCTCTATGCAATTTAATAAAATCCCTGCAAAAACACCTTGGTATCGGTCACTTAAAAAAAGATTTGAATATGCACGCTCAGGTCTATATCCAGCTATTTATTAAAACGTGTTATCAACAACGGTTAGACAGAGAAAAGAGGGGTCGATTTAATTATAGGATGCACAAAATATGAAAAAGATAGAAAGGGATAATGTCCCCAAATTTACCCCACCGATGATCGTCGTCACTGGGAGCCGGTACAGGTGTTGGGAAAGAACAGCTAACGAACACCAGGTGTGCCAGCTGATTACTGAGTTGCATCAATTAGGCTGATGATGTCACAGACTTAAACGCTTTATAAGAGAGGAAATGAATGATCAATACTCATTGCCTGCTAAGGAGCTGATGTCGTTTACAGTACATTGAGCGAGCTGGGTGTTCATGTGCACCGATGTTCAATCTGGTGCAACCGTTCAGGCCTGTGACATCATCGCCCTTATTGATGCAACTGAGCAATCGGCTGGCACACCTGGTGTTGTTTCCTGACACCTTCACCTGCTCCTGATGATGCTTTTAAAAAAAGGGAAGTGTGAAAGCTTAAAACAGTAAGTATGCCTCTTACCTTTTAGTAATTCTGCTCTTACAATCTAAATATCACTGAAGCTCCTGATTAATGGGATATAAGATTGCTTTGTGTGGAACATTTATTTATACTGTGATGAACAGCATTTTTTAAGAATTGCAATTTTGTTGACTGATTTGGGTTTCCAATTTTTTTTAAAGTCTGACCTGCCGATTCTTTGTGAGAATTATAATCGGCTCCAGACTAACTTGTTTCACCACCGTACGGAAATTAATCTCAACAGGCCTGAAGTCAATGCTAAACGTAAAAATTTCTAAATGTTATCCTTTGTTTTTTTGTCATCTATATTATTGGCATTAAAACACACAATTCAAATGATAATAGTCGTTGGCATATATAACTTATTTATTTTTTCCATGATATCATTTTGTGGGGCGAAACGAACCCTACTACAGCTTTCAGTATGATGACATTAAATGTTTTTAATATTCTATATACTCCTGACAATAGAATAAGACACCGTAAAGCATATATAAAGCCCAGTAATGTGAAAAAATAAAATACACAAACACTGATACAAATTTACCGCCCAACAGCATCAGGAGGATAAAAGGCTCCCAGGCCGGATGAGACTTATGCACTGAGGTTTTTTGACACTGACCTCTTTTTTGCATAATTTAGATTTTATAGTTTGATTTGATTCAACATCATTTGTATGATATTATGTGTTAGATAAGTGCATATTCTTCAATCGTCTTGAGGTTGCTATTTAACCCAATTCAACATCTACAAGTAGTACGCAAGTATCAAAAGCCCTTCTCGTGTCAATGGACGTGCTAAATATCTTCCTGCGGCGCAAAATAAAAACACACACTTCAGCACCGCTGCTGGGAAAACAAATCCTAGGGGAAACACTAGACATGCATGAATATAACAGTAATTATGTCCATAAAACAACAAGTTTAACAATACATTTTGTCAAAAAAAACATGCATTTTATGGGGGGGCCCACTCAAATGACCACCCGCGGGTCCTATCAACATCACTGCACATGCTCCTTTTAGTTCCTGTCAAGGTTACCTGCAGGTATGACTGCACCACTTCCATTCCACTTCAAATGCACTGAATCAACACTCCCATTGCTCCCCCTCTCCTTCACACACTCACAACCGTCGAGCTGCCTGCCTACCGAGTCGTCTCCAATGAGAGACTCCACTTCTGCTGCAAATACCAAAAATACCAAGGAGCGCGTGACCCCTCTGCATCCTTTCCTCAATTTGTTTCCCTCCTTTGACTTGTGAAGTAGAGTTTACCCACCTTTGAAATGACAGTCTGAGTCTCTCTTGCATGATATTGATGGCTCATATAATGCAATATCCCAGATTTAGTAAAACCATAGCTGTTTTTGTTGTTCATACTGAAAAGCTGTTGTGATTAAGCTAGATTAGATCTTGAGCGTTAATCAGCTGGGCCGATATATTGGTCTTCATTAGCTTATAGCAGATGTACCAACAAAACATAACAAGAAGCGACGGTACAGAAATGTGTTGTGGTTAAGGCAATTTAGAAACAGTGTAGCAACTGTCCAGCGAGTAATGCAGAGTTTATTGTTCAGCTATAAAATGTTCCAAGTAAATGTTGTGGTCACGGTTCTTTTAAGAAAAATCTATGTGATCCTTGTCCATAAATGTTTTGTTTTATGTCCAATACATGACCATCCTCCGATGTGGTGTTATCTGTTTTTACTAGTTATAAAATATCGCTATTAACCTCAAAAACCCAGTATCATCCGGGCTCTGAACTAGATCCAGTGAAGGTAACGTAGCATCGGAAATACTTATCGAACTATTGTTGTGTGTTAATTTCTCAAATAGTTATGTACTGTTTAGATTTATAACTACAGACCACAGACAATACTTCTCCTGCCATATAATATGGATAGATAATGAGCAGGTTCAACAGTGGAGCCAAGGCATAGAGTCCATCTCCAAACTTATTAAAAAGTAAAGAGAGAAATACATTTTCTGGAAGATGCAGATCAGGTGGCACTGACATCCTCTTGCTTGTAATTAACACGAAGGTATCACTGCATCGTAAATCTGCCGTCTCAGAAAACTCTACAGGTAAACTGAGGAAGCGCTACTGAACCACTTCAGCTGAAGCTGGAGAGTGTCCCCTGGGACTTCTTTGGGAGGAGCAGCCTGTCGTGTTCACTGCACTGCAGGAAGCACAGATGGGCTGAAGCACTGATCCTCCGGTCTCAATCAGCCACGATGCTCATCACATGAAGTGGAAACCACACTCTTCTGTGAGGAAGAAAGCCCACCCGTCTTCATGATTGCTCCCAATCTTGGCCCAACTACAGCTGCATGAGGATGACCTGCCAGTGAGTTCTGACTTTAACTTCCTTACAGCAGTCTTTGCTTAATGGCCGCGATGATGTTGCTGATAGAAGCAAAGGTGGTAGGGCTAAGGTCAAAAGCTGAATAGGATAGGAACAGGAAGATTCATCTTTTGCACCACAGATGGTCACCTCTCAGCCAAAGCATCACAAACGTATCGTCTCTCTTTTTCCTTTACAAGGTTGTGTTTATCGTCATGCATTGGCAGCCTGCAGAGGAGTCCCAGTGGAAAACTTGCTGCCACATAGGCAGACAATATATTGTTTTAGAACTGTATAAGTAAACTTTGCAGCAAATAATTTACATACAGTATACAATAGACTATTTGAAAATATTACGGTAAATGATTTTCCTCTATCTGCTGAGAAACATCCAGTATAATAAATGGCATTGCAAATAGAATGCGAAGGAGCCCATTTGAATTTTTCTCTCGCTTAACTGCACAGTGTTGATTTATGTTTACAGGATTTTTTTTTCCCCTGCAACAGATGTAAAAACGTAGAATTAAAGTGGAACTATTTGTGCTTTATTGAATCACATTAAGTCACATCGCACACTGAAACTCGGCAATATCAAACCACTGGAGCCTGAAATCTATCAGTCAGGAAATGGATCATTGTTCATATGTTGAGATGTGCAACATATCACTCTGGAGGGAAAGATGCTCATCTGTAACCTGTAATAAAAAAAGAGGTAGCAGCTAGTTCTAAGCCGTAAACTCTCACCATCATATGTTTAGTGTAGGGATGTCAACGTGGTCAATTGATTACCACCAAGATCACTTTTGACCGGTTATACACGACAGTCTAAAGATTAATTCAAGGTCTACATGTTGATTCAATATCAGGAGAAGAAAGGAAGCTTTGGCTTCTCTGGTCGACCTTTTAGAGACCAAACTATTTAGAAGGAATATCGGCCAATAATGACGGGTTGCCGATCGATTAACTTCTTAAACCCCAGCTTAAGAGCACCCTTAGAGGTGACGTGACCAAAATGCTGCAATAACCTTCAGCAAAGCCAACAGAGAATAAAAAGGAAACGCATTTACAACACAAAACATAAAAACATTTACAGCACCTCTGAATGGGTGGTGCTTTGAAATGCAGCACCATATTCAAGTTGGATTTATTTCATTTTTAGGGTGATGTCGTCATACATTGCTTCTTTTGTTAACCTCAATAGAAAATATTTATATTTCGATAAATCTATTTATAATCCAACGCTGTTTTTTGTTTTTTTGTTTTTTTTCAATGAGGGAGCAGAAATTCTAACCACTCACATGCTCTGCACTGGACACAAGAATTTTGCTAGCAAACTTTCCCAGCTTTGCCCCGTCAGGATAGAATTCCCAGAATTCCCTGATGACCGTTTCACAGGCCGTGTGGAGTTTCAATCCGCCGTACCCACATGGTGCTGTCGGCAATGCATCCGCCGAGCTCCCGATTAGGCGATTTAATACGCTATTAATTAATTTAATTATTTGGCATATTAACCAACGGACATGTTGGCTGCTGATGACTTCATCTACCGGAGAGCTACACGTGATACCGGTATATGCCGGCTAACCTAAACCCTGAACGGTTAGTTACAGGTTAATGGGAGTCAGGCTATGGAAAGCAGAATTAACAAATTACATAAGGCTGTTGTAGAAACCATGTTCTGTTTTTAAAGAGGGAGGTGTCTAATATTAGCTTTTCCAAAAACACAAGAGCAAGAGTGTATGAAATGGATTAAACACAATAGGTTTGCTTGTAAGAGTCTGATTGAGAATACACTTGTATCACAAAGCTCTTTTGAGTCTCTTTGTTAAGTGTGAACTTGGGTGGAAACTATCCCCAGTCTTGCTCTCACAGTGCCACTCATGAGAAGCCACAGTCAATTTAGACCTAGGCCCTCAGCTCTTCTGCTAGCTGTTCGTGTGATACAAGAGGTATGAGAGAAGTGCTGGCAACCTGTTGCTTTTCCCTTTCTTCATCCCTTTTCTCCCTCTTGACTTCTTCCCCATCAAACCTGATTCAAAGGAAATTGCTCATTCCAGGGTTACCTGTTGAAGCCTATGATTAGCAAGCTATTAGGCCTCCAGTCAGACGGAGAGAACAAGATAAGGGCAAAGAGGGAGTGAGACAAAAACCACGACAGAAAATGCTGCTGCCTGTCTGCCTATAGCGCTTTTCCGTCCGTTTCTATAGAATGACACTCTGGTAGCAGTATGAGGGCAAGACATCCGAGATGTAGCGGTGCTTGCTACAAGGCGATTTCACAGCCAGATCTAAAAGGACCCTGCAGGGCGACAATAAAACAGCAAGAGAGAGAGAGCTGTGCCGGGAAAGAGAGCGCACAAAATGAAAAACAACAGCGAGGCCCTCAAAAGACAGGGACAAAAGAGCTTTCCCCCTGCTGCCTGCTCCTCGGACATGACTAATAAATCACTTTTACACCATCAATCACCAGGCATCAAGTACGAGACTCGTGCAATCGATCCAGATGCCTTCGCACCTGAAGAAAAACAGGGAGTAGATACAGAGACGGGGCTCTGTCATGTATGCAGGGGAGCACACTAGTACGCAGCAGTGGAACACCCATGGGAACACACACACAGCGCCTACTAGGGGTGGGGGTGGGGATCGATTCATGTCAGAATCAAGATTTTTATGTTCCAAGATTCTGATTCACAACTTCCAATAATTGCGGGAAAAGTATTTTTCTACAAGGTCAAGGTCAAAGAAGCCATCTGAGGATGTGAATCAGATAGTAACTAAATATGAAGGTGAATGAACAAGTCTCAATTATAGATACCTGGGTTTCTTCCTAGAAGACAATCAGTCTTTCTAACCGAGTCAAAATGTTGACAGAAAAAATATAATTTTTCTGCAAGGGAGTAATTAACTCAATGTTTCGATAGGCAATTATTTATGCTAATATTTTATATATGCATGCAAATTCATCTTCTTCGAAAAAGGTTGCATAAAGCATAATTTTTCTTTTTACTTTTAGTACATACTGCAGCTGGCCTTAAAGTTCGTACTGTTGCATGCAGTATACATTTAAATCGGAAAACAAAGCCAGTTATTTTCCTTCCTTCGTTCATGTGAATGAGCCCAAAAAGGAGGCTGGACCGACGGCTAGGAGGCGGGGTTAAAGAAAATGCTCATGCTCCATGGATGCGGAAGAAATGTGACTGGCGGTACTTTGAGTGTGCAATTACTGAAAGGCTGCGAGTGGTCTCAGTCCTGCTTCAGAAAGAGTTAAACCGGCTGAAGTGACTTTGCTCCGCTTGATGAAGCCCAAACCCGCTTGCTTCTGCCTTCAGGCTTTGATTTTGTCAACTGGGCTGCTTCCGTCTGTTGAGCAAAAAGGACTTGAACTTGAAGTGGTCACTTGTGGATATTGTTTTTTTTCCCCGATTTGGAAACAGATACAAACTTTGTTCACGTGTTTACCATCACTTATTCCGTCCTGGTAGCTTATGCACACACACACACATAATGTCACCGCTTCAGTTAGTTGACCCAAAACAGCAGCAACAAGGCAGTCCAGGGTCCTACTTTGTGCGTTTACCTGAGGTCAAAGTCAAGGATAAGCGTCTGAGATTTCTAATTGAAGATTTTTGGAAAGCTAGATAGCGGACTCACAGTTCTTGCCTCAGTTGGAATAACAGATGTGGTGGTAAAATGCTATTGAGACACATCGTTATAATGGACAAAAATATGTAATTAAGACCCAGTTTGTTTTAAAGTTTGGCAAAACACAAAACTGCAGAGATTGTGTTTTAATATGATATCTGTTGTTATAGGCAGTGTGTGGATTTCACAGCACACAGACTTATATACAAACAAGAACCACACAACAACCCACATTCAAACTGCTGCACTATGGCCTTACACACACACACACACACACACACACACACACACACACACACACACACACGCAAACAACCCAGAAAAAACAAAAGATATATCACAGAGAAAGTGAAATGTATCTCCCCTTGGAGGTGGGTTGCTGTTAGATATCATCAAAAAATCCCTTTCCTCGGGACTATACATCCTCGCTTCAAAACGTCCCCTCAAAAAAGTGGACTTTTGGCACTCTGACCTCCTGTTTCTCTAAGGAAACCGAACAGAACAAGCTCTGTGAAACCAAGTTTCTCTTTAGTGCCATTCTCCCTGCAGCAAGAGGAGAAGAGAGGGGCGAGCGGCACAGCACTCTGTCGGCCCCCGTGGATGTCGCCTTCAAACACCTTCTACCCATCGAGGCAAAAGTGCCGAGAAACATGAGAGGCTTTTATTTTTAACACAGCCTTCCCTAATCTAATTATCTCAGCAATTAGACTGTGCTGTCGTGAAAATGAACTCGCAGAAGGCAGTGCGGGAGTTGTGACATGCTCTGTTCGCCTTGGCCAAACCGAAGATGGGAAGAAGAAGAAGAAAAAAAAAAAATGCTTCTGAAAGTTGGCATAAAATTTCATCAGTTTTTCTGCCTGTGGCAAGTGTGTGGACAGTGTGTGTGCGTTATAGGAAAAAGGACACTGTGCATACGTATGTATATCTGTCTGTATGCGTCCTCTCTGGTTGGTGACAGGTATATCTCAGCTTCACAGCCAGTCACTATCTCCATGAGGAGATCATGTGGTCTCAAACAAGGCTTTCAGGAACGGGGCCATACCTCCTTGGTGCTGTGAGTCACGTCACGTGTTTGGACACCAGCCTAAGCTTGTTGGCAAAAGGTAGAGTCACACACAGACGGTGAGATGAGAGGCAGCACATGGCTCGGTTTAAGTACAGACGGGCATGGACAAACAAGGGAGAGCGGGGCGAGGAAACAGGGAAAAGAGAGGGCTGTGAAGACGTGGATGTATAAGGTGGTTGTCATGTGCCAATGAGGAGGAGAGGAAATGGTTCACACTTTACATCTCTGGTCTGCATTTAGAGCTGTGTGTGTGTGTGTGTGTGTGTGTGTGTGTGTGTGTGTGTGTGTCTCTCTCTCTCTCTCTCTCTTTACCGCCCAGTCTCCCAGAACACTCTGTCTCACTACAAAGTCAAACCCAAACTGATTTATCTTGTATTTCCCTTGACGGGACATTATGGCTGCTGATTAGTATGCACTGGTGGGTGGAGGGTTTGGATCACACACACACACACGCACACACACACACACACACACACACACACACACACACACACACACACACACACACACACGAGAGAGGATGACTGATTTGTTGTTTGGTGGTATCGGTTTAATCCAGTATCGGTTAATAGATGCAACAATAATACTCAGCAGATGAAAGGCACAAATAATGTATGGATACACAACATGAGGAATCCATTCAAAAGGCATCGCTATTGTCAGTAATTGATAACAGTGATGCCTTTCTGCACCAGCTCTTCTACGGCTGTTGTTCTTGGTGAATTATGCGTTCCTGATTCCTACGACAGTCATCACATTCACAAACACGCAGGGCTGTCTCCAACATCTAAACCCACTGCCACCAACCACTCACACACATGCACAAACACACAGTAGTCTGTTTTCTGTCCACAGTGGAAATTTTCAAGCTGTCAATCAGAGCAGAGGAACCTTGAGATTAATGGAGACAGAGAGAATCTGGTTGGTTGGTGTGTGTGTGTGTGTGTGTGTGTGTGTGTGTGTGTGTGTGTGTGCGCGTGTGTGCAGCTTCTGAATTGCAGTTGATTGATTGACTGTATCTGATTAAAGCATGTTTGATTTACTTCATAGCAATATTATTGACTTAACTAAACGTAAAATATAACCGGTTCTAGACCTGCCTTTGGAAACGTTAAAATAAATTAGATTTAAGATGCTAATAATGCCACGGACAGTAATTCTGATCAAATATGCAAATGGCACTATCGTTGCAAACTGGAAGCAGAAACGCGAAAAAAAAGACATGAGTGAGTCATGTTTCTCTGACACTGGGGGAATAAAGCAAAATTCTCCAAAACCTGAATAATCTCCTCCGCGCTGGCAGATGTCCAATCTCGCTCTAAACATGCTGGGGCAATTTTTCATCAGCACGGATATGAAAAGGACGGCAAACTTGGATTCTCTTTTGGTCTCCGCCATCAAACGTGAGCAGACACAACAACAAAAGATTAGAGACCACAACTTCTATCAGGGCTACAAATCGATGTGGAAACTCCTTTAACTGGCGTATCTGAGGAACAAAAGTCCTCAGAAAACTACACCGGTGGCCTTGATGGTGCACTGTGCTTCGTCTCAACGTGTTGCTGCACCACAGCGCTGCGTGTATAGTGGCCGTTTCATATTCAATGAGTCTGTCGTCAGCGGTGTATGACAGAGAAATGGAGGCATAGCAGAGAGAATTTTCTGAAACGTATTCTTTCACCTCATTCACTGCTTCCTCCATCTCTTAATTAAATCAATTCCACCCTCCTCTATCTCTCTTTCGTCTTCCCTCTCATTCTTTCCATCTCTCTCTCTCATACTCTCAATCTCTCTCGCCCGCTCTCTGTCCTGTGTGACTCCCCGGCTGCAGTTTATTTATGATGAGAGAAATCTCCCAAGGACAGGCGCCTTGTTAAAGACAGGCCAGTATGTTCTGTCGGTGGGCGCAAACGGGGATGGAGGGGGTGAGTCGGGGGGGATTACAAAGTGAGGAGCACCCTGATATCCCCCTGCACCACATCTGCTAATTTTTCCAAGGTTTTTTTTTTTCATCTTCATTTCCTCCCCTTGTTCTTCCCTTTCCATCCCCATCTCCTTAAACTCCTTCTTTTAAATTTTAAAATTTTGTTCACCTTTTCTTCCTCCCCAGCGTCACTACCAGGCCCTTTTTTAGCATCTCCGCTGAGGGAGCACCTCCTCACCAGAGGGACTGCAGGATGGGCGTGATAGCTGTCAGGCGGAGGAGGACGGAAGGAGGGGGAGATAGGAGGAAAAAAGGGAGCTCTGCAGTCTCTGCTGAGCCCCCCCCCCCCCCCCCCCCCCTCCGAGGCCCCTCCAGGGGGGGTCGGGGTGTTTTGGACGTGGGGCCATCCCAGAGAGAGAGACAGGCGGCAGTCTGATTAATGACAGGGAAGCCGTCGTATTCATCACTGCCCCGCATCAGCCCGGAGAGAAACGCTGTTTGGAGCCAAGACTGGTGGTTTTTCTGCGTCTGGATGTGTTTTTTTTCCTCCTCCTTCCCAGCAATTAATTTAGAATAATGACTGATGAGGCAAGCAGAGTCAGAATGCATTAAGGTAAATATTAGATGAATTACAAATGAGAACAAATTAGATTCAGGAGGAATATTTTGTAGTGGCTGGGTATGAAACCATCTGCTGCTTTTCTTTATGTGATAATGAACTGAAAGTCTTTGTGGTGGACATTTCGGACATTTTTCTAGACAAAAAATGTATCTAATAATCAGGAAAATAGTCTGTAGATTAATCATAGAAGAAATAGTTGTTAGAATAGTTGCAGAACATGGATGAAAGAATGTGTAAAAGGGGGTGGGGGGGCGGCGGACAAAAAAGAAGTCGACTTTGTTGGATTCTCAAAATATATTTCGAGGATTCTCCAAATATGTTACACTTCCAGCAAGAATAAAAACAACCACTGAGTAGCAGGCTCTGAGCACCTGAACAAATTGTGATAAATTGATGCCCTCCACGGTTACAACAGACAGCTTGTTGTGAAACCCGTGAGCTGCTAGGAATTGTAAATGAATGTAAATAGCGTTGTTTTAATTTACAAGCAGAACTTATTGTGCCTCTGAGTGCCTGATTAAAGCTACAGCATGCAGTATACATGAGCATGCAAGGCAGATCATTACTTTGATGTCCTCGTTCACAACCATGTACGCGGCGCACAGAGCGAGGTTCCTTCATCTCAAACGCTCGGTACAGCAGTCCGGAGCTGATCAAAACCAAATTCCCTTTGATTCAGGAGGAGACACACTGACTCCTTCTCATCTCGCTAAACATTTCATTCGTTTCTGCACTGAGGCCAAGTTCACGTCTTTTAATCCCAAAACAACATAATCCACTGAAGTTACAGCATATGCAAAGTCATGTACGCACATAAAAACTGACTTATTAAAGACATTAAAGGTACATTGCATTCATTTCAGTGTGCTTCCTGGCCTCGAGTCTGTTCAACCGCGTGTCTTCGCTTCTACTGCAACCAACTTTTGTTCCTCTCTCTCTTCCTCCTATGCTCTTCCTCTCCTTCCTTTTCCTCCTCCCATGCTGTCCTCCTTTTCCGTACTTCCTCTCTTCCTCTCCTCTCCCCAGGCCCTCCACAGACTCATACAACATTTATGTCTGTCTGGAACATAAGCTTGCAGCAGGGAACTGAAGGGCATATCTTCGTATCCTAAAACCAATACCAACACGTCTAACAGCTCAGCTGGTGTCTGACCGGGACAATCCCTGGTACGGTTTCTTTTGAACACCGAACAGCATTACACCAATTCTCTTGTGGCATCTCTCTGCTTAAAACTTTTGCTGGAGCAAATGCAGTCGCTGGACAAATTTCCCCCATGGGGGCATCAGCCTTATCTAGTTCATCTTACATCCGGTGCGAATATTAAACTTCTCGTCTGTTGCGTGTCACAAATTACGCACAGAGTCCATGATGGAGGGTGGAGCAACAGTGCAGCGGCGGCGGTGCGATAGGCCCGTGAAAAGTGGGACCTCTGTGAGAGCTGCACCTGTACAGATAAATACACGTTCTATTGGTTTTCTCCATTGTTTTCTGTCTTGTGTGAGGTTTCCCAGCATCACATTACAAGCGTTTACACCTGGGACCTGTCTAATATAATCACAGCGGTCTACTGCCGACCACCACTTCACTGCTTTTGCTCAAGGGCACCCTGATGGTAGCTGCTGAGTCACTTCGGATTGAGATTTGCACCAACAACTTTACTGCCACGAGCCATTTCTCTGCCCTCGTGGCATTTTCTGCTCCACTTGCATCTCTCTCAGCAGCAGCATGGTGCCTTGCTTTGTTGGCAACATTTCTATACGTATGTCCTCATATAGATTTTTGGGTGAACAAAGAACTGCCTGTGGGCTAAACGTTTTTGTTTTAAAACACATAGCTTTAAAAGCTACTATGCTGAGAGATCAGCCCTGGTTGATTTTGTTTCACCTGAAGTTACTTGTGGTCTTGAGCAGCTACTATGTCAGAAACACAACCGTAGAGCAACTTGTGTCAGTTCACAGTGCAGCCCCAAACCCAAACAAAACCATCGTCTGAGAGTATACATTGCATCATCTTGTTTTAATAAAACTAGACTGAGACAGTCTGCAATAACTACGCTTTCTTTTCCACAAGCCAAGTACTGGCGTTTGTCATTCACATCACATCCAGTACATGCATGCATTGTTTCCTGTGAACTCCTCCTGGACCCCACAAGGGAAACGCGGACAACAATGAAAACTACTACATTAGTGTGCAGCTCGAACCCGACCCGAGTCCCAGTGAGTAGTAACGGAGCCCGAACTGAACCCGACAGACGTTCAGTTATTTATGTTCGAACCGACCTGAGCCAGATACAGTTAATGTAAGCTGAAGCACTGAGTTTGTGTTACCAGGGTGCGTTCGTAAATAGTCGCTGGACATGCCGGAGCACACTTCGGCACAAACTGGACTGTTCATGAATTCGGAGCGCTGTCCTTTGAGCAGCAGAGTGAATGTGTGAGCTGGAATCTCACATTCACACAGACAGTAGGTCCATCATTTTAATACTATATATTTTCACAAAAAAAAAAAGAAACTTCAGGCACCTTGTCAAATATACCCAACCCTGAAAAACCATATGTAATGGGCCGCACCAGGTCCCAATGGGCCCTGCATAGCTCAGATCAGGTATCCACACTCAAGACTACACAGGGCGGCAATTCTAGAATGAAATACGTTGAATGGCTGTTCCTTAAAAAAAGTGTCATCCAAAGTATCAAAAATGGGGTTTAATTAAATGACAAATCCTAAGAAATATTGCTGCAAAGAATACAAAGCGTCTGCACCTCTGAGGAAGCATAATGAGCGATAATAACTGCGGGTTGTGTGAGAGAACGTACGGCGTCGCTTCAGAGCTCGAGGCAGCGGTGTGGCAAGATTGAAGCAAGGAACTTCAATGGGTGAGTTTTACAACGGCCATTTTATTGGACCTCGCACTCTTTTTATGTGGCGCGGAGCAATAATAGGCCGTCATTGAAGTCCTTAGCGAGCGCACTTTAAGGAGGGATCTCCTTAAAGTTCATATTTCAGAGGTTCTTTGATTTCACGCCTTTACCCATTACTTTAAATCTTCTGCGTTAATAATAAAATAGGTGGTTTTCTTATGTTGCTAATCTATCTTATTTGCTATTCAGCCACTTAAGGCCATTTCACCAGAACTCATATTAGAATACTGGGCCCAATGGGTATTAATATTGAATGAAGTGGGAATATAATAATGAGCGAGTTCCCCTAACTGGAGGCAAACCACTCTCAGTGTCTTTCTCTAGAACTCTGCAGCAATATGCGTGGAGGAATATTAATTACTGTCGAGGCATTATGGTTATTATCATGATTTCACATTATGCAGCTTCTTGGGGCAATTGGAGAAGAGATGCTAAACAGGTACGAGCCACAGGAGAAGCGAAATATTCTCCCTTGTCCTTCCTCTGGTGATCTTACTCTTCTGTTTCTGCCCGTTTCTCTTTTTAATAATAATGTTTTTTTCTTGGCGACAGAAAAATATGTTACTTCCATATACTTCGTTTTCTCCTCCCATCCACTTGCTCCACTTCCTCTACTCCATCTCTTTTCACCTTCTATCCTTTCTGGTAACTTTCTCTTTCCTCCTCAACCTCTGCTTGCCTCCCGCTCTCTGCCTACCTCTCTTCCCCTCCCTCTCTCCCACAGGCGCAGTGGATCAGAGGGTTTTAGGTGATAAATACCCTGGACCAAGGGCTCACCAGCCGCCGATTCCTGCCACTTTACTGTGTCACATTGTGGCCGAGGCCTCATTAAAAAGGCATTAGCCTCCTCTTGGTCCCATGATGGAGGCTGTGTGTGGCTCAGTCACTGCCGCAGGGATCTATTTAAAAGTGGCGGCAGGAACGGATAGGGAAGCGAGAGATAGGGGAAACGTAGAGAGAGAGACGCGTAGAGAAATAGATGGCCATGTAATGAAAGGGAAGATTTGGCTGGAGAGCGGGAGCGAGAGGCATCAATACCATGTCGGAGGATGAGCCGAGGTCATGGGGTCCAAGGAGGCGAACGAGCAGGAGGAAGCAGAGATAACTAGCTGGAGCGGACTCCACTTATTTGTCCCCCGTGAGTTCATGTGCTTTTACAATTTAATTGATACCGGCCAATTAAAGCCACTCGGGTTTCACCTTGGGGGGGTCGGGAGAGGTGGAGTCAGAGGTTGGGAGCTGGATGAGGGGGCTGCTGGGGGACGAAGGTATGGAGAGGGAGCAAGGTGAAGAGGGGAGGTGGAGAGTGCAGCACGAAAAACACAAGAGTAAGCGTTCGCAGCACATCATTAGTAAATAAGTAGTCTGGAGGTGACGAAAGAAAAGAGGAAAAAGTGGGGGAAAGGGGGGGGGGGAAGGAGAGAGTAGACAGGAGGAAGGGGTTGACAGATAAGAGGAGCGTTGTTTGGGGGTTGGGATAAAGAATGTAGAGCGTACCATCGAGCAACTGTTACAGCAACATTTGAAGTCCTACAAAACAGATGAAATGTGAAGTGTGTGTTGAATCTATAAAACTTCCTGAATCTCAACAAAAGACTGCAGCAGGAAGAAGAGTATTATTATTGAAGAGGAAATCAACATTGGGCAATGTGTCAGTGCTCTTCGGTGTTATGTAAACTTGACCGTGCATCAAAAGCTAGATCCAACTAAAGGCCAATAAACCCGAAGACAATGCCTCATGCAGTTGTCCAATTGGGCAAGTGAAAAAAATAAATATGATCTTTATTAGGGGCCGATATTCAGTCAAAATTTGCGTGAGATCGTCATTAATCCTTTCTAGCTGCTGATCCCCGATAATGCTACATCGTGAACAACAAATCAGTTAAAATTGGCAAAAGGAGAGCTAGTTAACGTTAGCAGCCGGTTGGCAGAACAATCATTCTTGGTTAAAATAACGGAGCTAACAGCATTGCAACATTTAGAACAACAAACCTAATCAGACACGTCGGCCTATTATGTAGGCCTACATTTTCCAGTAAATCATCTCACTAGTTGGCTGAAGCAAATGGTCGGTGAAATGTAAGTCCAATATTCACTCTGTTTTAGAGGTTCTCTCGGTTTTTGGTCTCTACCAACTCCTGAGGGAAATATAATCAGGTAGATAAAACACAACATCAAATGAAAGCCAATGTTGCTCCATGTCTGCTGTGTAAATAAGCAACCGTTTGCCACATCAACTAATATGGCGGTGCTCAGTGTTTACAGCTCGTTTTCACTGCCCCCAAGTCAGGAGCAGACATCGTTGTTTAGAAGTAACAGTCGCCTCTCCGTGTCGTCTCTCACACACTTAAGCCACGCCTGTAGCTGCCAGCAGCTCCTCACAGGATGCTGATTGGTCCGTGCTCTGGCTTACCGAACACAAACGAATTACTTGAAGCCTTACAAGATGGATTTTCCCGTGACCTCTTGACCTCGCGAGAATCCAGCTGCCGCGCAAGGTAACCTAGATCTTGTACTCTGGACTTTTGACATAGAAAAATAGAGACGAAGGAAACATAGAAATTGCACAAACGCCGTCTGAGAGACGGACGTCAAGAAAAGCATGAAATATGTCGACGGGCAGATAAGTAGATACATATGTCCTCGGGTTGCGAGTAAGACAAGCAGACAGACAGGCTGCCTCCTTATTTATCAACAGGGCGGATTCCGAAGCGGCTGCCCTCTGCCCTCCTTACTGTGATGGAAGGATGAAGAATAAACGAGCAGAAAGCTGTCACCTCCACCGCCTGTGTGTCAGTCCATCCACTGACAGCCTGAAGAAGTCGAGACGGCAAACGTGTGGGCGGCTCGGTGAGAGAGGACCGGGGTCAGGCCGGCAAGTGTTGCTCAGGTGCAGAGGAATGTTTTAGCGAGTAAAGAATTTATGGGAAAAATAAGCACCGACAGACAGACAGGAGGTTCTTCAGTAGTAAGTCGAGGCGCAGCTGAGGAGTTGCTAAAGGTTTTGGTGCATCTTGATGCATTTCAATGTGTAGCATGCTCAAAGTTCTATATACTATACATGGCTAATAGTTCATGAATTAACACAAGCAGTCAGATAAATCTGACCTCTTTCTTTGAAAAAGAAAATCTGACTACAGCCATCTAATATAAAGAGCTGCATCCTAAAGTCTAGCGGCTTGCAGACTTTAGGTAGCTACTTGTCCTTACTCATAGCTCTTCTTCTCTTTCTTGGTTCAAGTCACTGCATTCAACACCACGGTTGAATTGCATGCACTTGACAACAGAGCAGCTAATATTGGTAGCGAGAGCAACAAGCTAGCGGACTGCCGAGTACCATCTCAGCTTCGTGCACGAGGACTGTGTGTAAGCTCCGCCCTCTAAGAAACAGAAATCAGAGGGAAGAAAGAGAGGAGAGAGAGAGAACGGAAACAAGTGCGACGGACAGTAAAATGACAGCAGAGCACCGTAAAGACAGTGAGCTGAAATGAAACCAAACTCCCGATCATGTGCTGTCACTGTATCGATGTAGAGACGTTCTCGTCGGAATAGAGATGCATCTTAGAATCAAGAGAGTTCAACACGTCTAGTAACCAGACAGACAGACAGACAGACAGAGCTCAGAGAGAGAGGACTAGCACTGCTGAGGTTTGGGGGGGGGGAAGCTCTTGCACCGATGAAGATCAAAAGGCTGAGGTCAGACAGGCAGGCAGGACTCAGGTGGAAGGAAGCGGATCAGAAGTTGTGATTTTCCTCGAATGGTGTTCTTTTTCTGTACAGTAACAGACAGCTGTCAGAGGTTATTTCACAGGAAATGAAGTCTTTGTCCAGGTGAAAATGGAGAGAATCTGAAGTGAGACAGGCTGTGCGGGCTCAGGGGCCCTCAGGCCGACCGATGAGCTCTATGCTGTGAACGGTTCAGAAGACGGACAGAAAGCAGAGAAACACTGCAGTCAGACAGACAGATCGAGAGTCCTTCTGTATCCAATCAATATATTGAGGAGACAGAGCTTTGTCTTTTCTCTCTCCAAGGCCTTTCTGTTCTGTTAGGCAGTTTGTTTAGCTTGTTCTCACTCTCTTATGCATTATCTTGTTTTTGTGCCAATTAATGAGACTTCAAACATTTGGCGCCTTTTGTTTTTTCCTGGTCACAAAAGAGGCAAAATAAGAGATAAGACGGTTTATTCTTCTGCATCTGAAAGCAGCGGAAACCCCTCGAGAGCACTACTTCCAACAAGTCACATCTGTTGTTTACAGAGCCACATTAGTATAATGAAGTGAAAGTTATATTATTGTACAAGAAGAAGAAAAAAACTAACTATAAGCTATGAATCTTCACACTTTAGCTGCAAATTTTCACACAACTCCCACAACCCGTCATGGCCTCTGAAAACTGAACTTCGGCAACTCATCCTCACTGCACTTTAAGCTCGTACACTGTGTCTCTCAGTGACTCGTACTTTGAACTTATAATATCACGTTCTTCTTTCGGCTTCAGATTTTAGAGCCACATCGGTTCACGCAGTCCTTCGTGCGTGTGTATATGTGTTGATCAAGTCTGTTAATGCCAGTGGTGTATAAAGTACCCAAAAGCCATACTTGAGTCAAAGTAAAGATACCTTACTGGAAAATGACCCCAGTAAAAGTGAAAGTCACCTATTAGAATACTACTTGAGTAAAAGTCTTAAAGTATCTGATATTTATTGAACTTAAGTATCAAAAGTAATTTTCTGATATTAAATGTACTTAAGTATTGAAAGTAAAAGTACAAGTAAATGCTGTTAATAAAAAAGCAAAGGGTCAGAATTTTGAGAATTATGAAGTTTATTCTTTTAAGTGCTGTGGCCACCATGACCAAGGACATGGAGCTGTGTTGACAATAATTGGGTTGGCTGTGATCCATCCAGGAGCAACAATGTTCAACATAATATATTGTACATAAGTATACTTTTTCATCTACTATGAAGTTATCATCATAATTCTCAGAAAAGCAATATGACACTATGAAGGAGTTGTAACAGTGCGTTTATAAGTATGCTCATTCCGACTAGAGGATGTAGAGGGCAAATGCATAATATTCTGTTCAGCAACAAATATCCACTTGATGCATCAGGTCAGTGTTGTGAGAAAGGACACCTGCCTTGTGAACTCCTATGGGCCTGATTTGAACACAATAGGCAAAGGTTTTGCTCAAGCTGAATCTGCAATTGGGTGACTGCTACCATCATAACTCCATCTGATCATCCACAAAATGACTCAAATATCAAAACATGATCAATACTAAAGCAGCACCGAAAGTAACAACCCAGTCATTACTTGAACCTGAAAAATGTCCTGTTCATCTTCAAAAGACAATTCTAATACAATGTAGCTTCTTTACATTCTAATACAATGTAAAGAAGCTACATTGTAATGTAGCTTCTTTACATTCTATTAAAATGTAAAGAAGCTACATTGTAATGTAGCTTCTTTACATTCTATTAGAATGTAAAGAAGCTACAGTGTATAGAATGATTCTATTGAAGTTATTCCTTTTTTAAATGTTTTAGACGAGTCACTAATCACTTTAAAAGAGTGATTATAGCTGATTTAACTTACAGACATGAGATTGATCTTCTCATGTCACTCTCTTTATACAATGATATAAATTCATCCCCGTTTTATTGATATCTTACGAAAAGTTACTCCTCATTTCCAGCAACATGAGTCCGTTTTCGCTTGTTACATGCATACTGTCTTTTCAAAATAAACTTCCATCGTCACAGGAAACAACTAAGGTTTAGGCGATGAAACTACTTAGTTAGGTTTAGGAAAAGATCGTGGTTTGCGTTAAAATATCTACGGAAGTGACGTTGCTTAAGTACGGAAGTCACGTCACAAATAAATCAACATTGGCTTCTCGTTTCACACACGGCACAAACTGCGGCCTCCTGGAGGAAACACCAGTGTTTGTTTGACCCATCCACCTCTCCTCATCCCACCCGTCCTGTGTGGAATTCTACTCATGTTGTCGCTCGCTAGCTATAGCATGTAGCATCCTGGGCATCACTGGGAATCTAAACACCGCGGCTTTGAGAGCACTTGTTTGCAATTGCGCATTAACGTGATTAACCAATGATTTAACTTGCAAGCTAGGACCACTGATTCACCAAACCTGCTTGTTGCAGTCTCTGTTCCACCACAGTCCCCGACGCTGGTCTCATGATTCATTTTGTTTCTAAAGATAGATTTGATTTTGTAGCGAGTAACGAAGGTTTCAGGGGAAATGTATCGGAGTAAAAGTATCAGTTTTCTTTGCAAAATGTAGTGAAGTAAAAGTAAAAGTCAACAGAAATATGAATAGTAAAGTAAAGTACAGATATCCAAAAAAACGACTTAAGTACAGTAACGAAGTATTTCTACTTCGTTACTATACACCACTGGTTAATGCTAAGCAGTGAAACTGTTGTGGTGAACTCTGAGGTGATGCTCTATGGGAAGTATTTAGAGTTATCTGCAAAACTGTTCAATAAAAAGAGGGGGGGGGGGGAAATAGTGTGTCATTTAAATCTCAGGGGCCAGATCATTTACCACTTACTGCTCATTAGCAATGGCATGGTTCAGTAAAGAATAATCTGGGCAAACCAAGTAAGATTAGTCTAAAAGAAAAAACACATAATATTTGTGCGGTTTCAAAAAATATGAAGTAAAAAAAAAAATCTGAATTGTAGTTCTGTTCCACTGTGGCGTGATACAACTACCCCACAGAAAGGAAGTTAGTGGGGTTTTTACAATGACCGCTCAGTTGGTAGAGCATTACATTGAAGCCCAAATTGCTCACAATGTACGTGACTTGTCACTTTGAATAAATGTGTCTCCAGAACAAGATGGATGTCTACAGAACATCAATAAGAAACAAAGCGTGTACCATACATACATGACTTACACATTGCCATCTATCTGATAAGAAAACAAATGTACATACAGTACTGCAGAGCTGTTACAACACACTAGTACGAGTTGGAGAAATATGTTCACATCATAAAGTAGCAATGCCTGTATCAAATGCATGACTTACCCATTCCTTTTATTCATTATATGCCCAGTTTTAAAAAAAGCCAACATCTCATAATGCTCAGCCTAAACACAAAACAGGAATGAAAAACTGGTCCCAAGAGACTCGCACACATTTTCCACTGTCTCCAAACATCAGTCAACTCGAGGCTGTGCACACCAATAAAAGCGGAAATTAAGATAATGTATTCAAAAAATATCAACATCCTCTGTCCCCCGCTGATGTCAGCAGCAATAACACACCAGTGACACATCAGTGTGCAGCTAAAGGAGGCACAAGTAATGCATAAGACTCAAATACATACAGCTAATGCAAAACATTTAACCACAAAACCAGCTTGCAACCGACATTTAGCGTTAACTTACTTTATTTGACGTCGAAAGCCATTGTCCTTTCCTGCATGGGGAGGAAGTTGTGTCCACATCATGAAATGTCCCACTGCACTACCTGCTTTGATGGTAGTCCATTGCCGCCAGTCCTCTTCTTCATGTCTTCTTCTCGCTAGCTAGCCAATTAGCATAACCACGGTAAACGTTAATTAACGCTGGCAAAGGTGGTAAAACTAATAATAAATGTTTAATTTCTTCTTTCTTTTTTTTAGCTGTAAGAACGTCTCACATTATAAGATTATTTTTTCACAGTGTTGTCCACTTACTGTGTCGCAATGTAATGGCGGAGACTGCAACTGGTTTATTTAACGCTGGATTAATGCATACTGTGAGTTTTAATCAACTCCCTATATACAGGGATGGGTCAAATGCAGAGACAAATTTCGTGTATGTGTATATGTATATGACAATAAAAAGGGTTTCTATTTCTAACTTCACTTGGCTGCCTCCAGTGAAAAAGCGCAATATCACTTTTGACCATACAGGCTGCCATACATGTACCCGTTTTCATACTCTAGAGGGCGCTGTTTGACCCTTTTGAAGAGACGACATTAAACTGTGCAAGTGTCAGGTACTAGAATGTGTCTGTTATGTCTTCTATATATGATATTACGGAGTGCTGGCTTTTTTTTTGGCCAACTCCAGAACCCCAGGGGCCAAGATACACTCAGTTCCCAGTTTATTAGATAGTCCTTGTAAAAAATAATGCCATCTAATACAACATTCCTGCAACAAATCCACCCTTCAAGAAAGTTGAAATGCTCCATTTTTGTGGTGGAAGAAGAAGCCTAAAAATATCTTTTACTTAAGTAAAAATAGCAATACTACAGAATAGAAATAAAATGAAAAGTCCTGCATTCAAAATCTTACTTGAGTATATTGCATAAAGATATACTTGAAGCACCAAAAGTCAAGGTACTTTTTCTGCAGAATGGCTCATTTCATGTATTGTATGTATATTATATCACTGGATAATAATTAGTGCATTAATATGTACATCACTTTAATGTTGCCGCTAAGTAAAGTTCATTTTAATGGCTTTATACACGCCTGGGTGTCTTAATCTATGATAATGCATCTTAATTGATTTATATTTCTCCATTAATAATCTGAATGTGCAAACAGAACAGGGTAGAAACTTCCATAATCCGGAGGAAGTTGCTGCAGTCGCTGGACAGTAATGAGACGACAGGAACGCAGACATTTTGCTGACGCCTGTAAAATTATCCAGCACAATTAATGATAACGTTCCCGCACATCTCTCCATACATCCTCTCTCCTTCTTATTGTGAAACAGTATTTGATTCGTCCTCAGAGGACGTTGAGTTTACACCCTCACAATGAACGGGACAACGGAGTCAGGTTGGTTGTTGATTATAATAATAAACGGCCGGGAGTCTGAAAGGGACCCTCATACTGGGGTTAACTATATGTAGTGAGTGCATGCATGAATGTGTGCATGTAGGCTTTATGTGTGTGTTGATAGAATTTTTAGGAAACTTATTTGGTTATATTAGCAGTCCACATGCTTTCAATACAGGCAGTATTTGGGGGAAATAGATGCACACAAAGATGCATGCAGAGTACAAAAACACTTCCATCTGTCGTTATTTACATATGCCAACATTACAAATACCACTGTCTAATTTCACATACTTTATAAAGGATTTATAGGTTGTCACTAATGGCTGTATTAATGGTTATTGCACTATTTACTGAATCTTTATAAATCAGTTGACAGTAAGCATTGACAAGAGCAACTTTTAGGTTGCCAGGATGTTAAACATTTGGATGGTGTGTGTGCCCCTCCACCAAAGAAAAATTGCAGGCACATGATGCAGAAAAGTCAGGATATTTCATTGTTTTATCTGCTGTATTTCTTCAATTCATCAAGATGTCTCAAATGGACACTTGGCTCCTGGAAAAGAGCACGAGGGCATCCAGACCAAAATCCATTCATAGAAAAACAACATTTTACAACCGCAGAAGAGGGGTTCACCTTCATCAGATGATTTATTATTTAATTATTTGTTCATCGTTTATAAAGATATGTATTGCAACTTTTTAAACTGTGGTAGAAAGTGGGAACCAAAGCTATTATTTATTATTATTGTGTGCTGTCCAAACAGCTGAAACTGGCATACAAGATAGTAGTCTTGCAGTTTAGATGGCAGCTTGTGTGTATCTCCCTCTCTTTTTTTTACTATCTACTTTGCCAGCTATTTTTACTCCGCTATTCATTTTTATACTCATGCTGCAGACGGTCTGTAAAGACATGTAAACTGACCTGCCAATTCCGCACTATGTTGTTTTAATAAGCAGTGTGTGTGAATGGTATACAGGCATTTAGAAGGGCACATAGAAATAGCTGAGAGGGGCAGTATAACATCAGGGGTGAAGGGGGCTTATATAGCCTAGTGAGCGGTAGTTTGGAGTAATGGACAGTGAACTGGGCGAGGTCAAAGGCTATTAACTGTCGGCAGAGTAACCTCTCACCTGTTCTCTGGCAGATTTGTGCCCACCCCGACGAAAACCTTTAACACCTTCTGCCTCGCAGAATCAGACGCATGATGGATTGGGACAGCGCCGAGGTGGTGACTGCCATCTGGGAGTGTGTGATACAGAGGCGAGTGATTGACTGGGACTTAGTGGGAGCGGGCTTGGCTGTGTGGCCTGACAGGGACTGATAGCCTCGCCGTCATCATTCTGGGTCACAGCGGGGGAGGTCTGCACTCTGTCTGGGCGGTGAAGAGGGAAGGACGGCAGCGTATGTGCACAGGTATATAGACAGATATACAGTACTGAGTGCATTCGGGACTTTTTATATTGTATCATTTTATCAATTTAATTGTATTCAAAGTCAGTTTTACCTGAAATCAGACCTCAGTTAGGAGCCTGTAGTTCATGATTTGATTAATAAAAGAGATCAAATGCTTGATTTTCCCTCAAAATGTGTTAATATGAAGAACAACTCTTAACATCGAACTGTCACCTAAAGCTGTTAAATTGTACATAATTCTAATTCACTTCACTCGCAAAATGTAAAGGTGAAGAAGGACTTCTTCAACATTGAGTGCAGCTTAACTCACCTGTCATGTGTGTTTTTCCATTAACATGCATGCAGAGGGACCAGGGGTTCCTTGAAGTAGCAGGGGAGACAAACATTATGATCACGGAAATATATACAGATGCAACTTTGCCTACACAGATATTTAGGTCAACCACTGGTGAAGATATAAAACTACACAAAGTCAAATCAAACTTCATGTAACAGCCCATCAGTATCAGTTAGCATGACACCCACACAGCGTAATATGGACGCTTTATTTATCCAATGTTGATACTATGAAAAAACGAATAACTTCAGTGGACAAACAAGGTCAAGCTTGTATTTTAACTGCAGGTTTCATTTCACAGCACGTCGATGATCAGACTTAGACTGTTCTAATAACACCAGACCCACGAATGAGGGGTAGAATATACAAACATATCCACCGTGCTGTATACATTTTTTGAATCAAACCCATCTGATTTGTATGGTTTTGCTTAAAGTGGCCACAAAATTTAAACAAAAGAAAACAAAAACAGTGCTTGGTTCTTCTGCATACTCGTTTGGGACTTATTAGCAGTCAGAAGCAAACATAATGTCTTGAAATGTAATTCACAATGCAGTTTCCTTGTATGGGAACGTACTTTTTAGGAGACAGGGTTGCCACCTAATAAGAATGATAATCGATAGCAATGTTTCACAATTAAGGACAGTTCTGTCTTGCAACAGCGTTTCCACAGACTCCGAGGTATCCTGTCAGCAGACATGAAACAAGCCCACCCTTGAGAAAAACACAAAAGGCAGCAGCCCCTCTCATTAACACCTTAGCGCTGAGTGTGCACATCACATCCAAACGAACAAAACTGACTTATATAATGTTATTCATTATAACCCTATTAGTGCATTTCAAGCCAATGTGCAATTAAAACTGCAACTGTTGTTGTGACGTGATAAAAGTAATCGGCCCACCTTCAGCAATTCAACTTTGTGGATATGATGTGTGTGTGTGTGTGTCTTTGGTGTGTGTGTGGCGCTTCGCCCGCAGCAGCATCCATTTACAGTTACACCTTTTTCTTCTCGTCTCAGATGTTAATCCGTTTGTAATAAAGCTCATCGTTAACAACACAATAATGTATGCGTGTTTACTCTCGACTTTTAATTATTACCTCTACACCAAGCATCTCTGCATTCCATTTTGCTCCCTCCCTCTAGTTTTTTTTGTCTCTCTCTCTCTCTCTCTCTCTCACCCCTACCCCATAAAGCCTATAAATCACATGGTGATGGATTGGCCCCATTGGGATTGTCTCAACCCGAGGCTCGGAGCAAGGGTAGCTCACAAGATACTCTTTGTTCTGAAGCCCCGTCACGGGGGGATATTTACATGAAGGGCGCAGATCCCAGTCATCCTGGCTTGAAACAGGAGAAGAAAAAGGGCCATATTCACGGAAACAGTCCAAGGACAATAACAGGTATTTTCAAGGGACCAAATTGCAGGTTATATCCGGACCTCCGTTGGGACAGAATCCTACAATCCTCTCTATTTATATTGCAGAGGCTGCACAGAGAACGGGCCATCGAGGTAAAGTGTGTGTTTGAGTTCAAGAGGCGTAACCTAGAAAGTGAAGCTGCGATGAACATGCCATGATGAACATTGGCCTGGTGTGTCGTCTTTGACCGAGGGCCGCTCTGAGCGGTTTTTTTTTTACATCATCATTGCTCTGTTGACAAGGGTTCGGTTTGACTCGCGTTTCACACAGTGAATTAGACACTTCAGTTCCACATGACCTTCATCCCAGCGTGCTGCCTCGCTGCGAGCTCCTCGCCGGCGAGCCCGCCGTGGAAAGCTCGCGAAAAAAGACACGCTGCGAAGGGCTTCGCGCCATCCATCACACCTCGCAGGAAAAGGCAGAGGTGGCTGTCACACGGACCGGGTGGCTTTTTCCACTTTTAATGTATTTATCTCTGTGCGGGAATGCCAAGATCAACAAGGTCACCCCGCGTCATCACAATTTGCCAAAAGCTCCGTCTGCCGTAAATCACTCATCCCAGAATTTTTGGACCCCGGGCTTCTCTTACCGTAGGATTGAATATTTACGCAACGCGGCGAGGGTTCACAGTTAAAACAGCAGGAGCGGCAGAGTTTAACACAAAGCCAGGTGGAGTTATCGCTTTATTGTTAATTACTATAGACGATACAGTCTCCAGGCTATAGACAGGTGCTACACACAGGCCGGCTGCCAGTCTTTGTTGAAGATCTGCTCCCTGATGTAACTTTAGTGCCCAGCAGCATCCTCACAGCTCACTGTTGATATTCATATTTGTAACGCGGTTGACTTTCAAAACATCACCATTTGGAGGCACTATACCAAAGTCAATGAGGGGACCTTTAAAGGAGACATCATGCTCATTTTCAGGTTCTCACTTGTTTCTACTAGAACATGTTTGCTTTAATGTTCCAACCCATTCTTTTTCCTCCTACTCTGAATATACCTGTATTCACTCCCTATCTGAAACGCTCCGTTTATCTCTTTAAGAGAACAAGCACTGACAAAGTGAGTTTTTCATGATATGTCCCCTTTACACTATAAGTGGAATTTGAAGAGTTGGCTTCCTCCAGTGGTAATATCAGCAATGCAACACACAACACCAACTTGGATTGTCTCTCTTTTTTAGCCATGGCAACGTTGATCGGTCAGTAAGTTTACCACTCATGCTGAAATATCTCAACAACTATTGGATGGATTGTCATTAAATCTCCAACAGACATTCGTGGTCCCCAGAGGATGAAACCTACTGACTTTGGAGATTCAGTGACTTTGCCTCTCAGGCCACCATGAGGTTGACATTTGTAGGCTTTGAATGACATGTCTCAGGAGGAATTTTATTCCCTTTTGTGATCCCCTAACTGTTATTAAAAGGCCATAATATTAATCAATTCATTAAATACTTTTTTACGTTTATAACAACATACCTTGATGCTGATTCTTAAATGACTGTAATCTTGCTGACAAACAACAGTAAAACATTGATGCTATAGTGAGTCTAATCACATCCAAAAGGATCGTCGGCTCTTACTGTCCATATGTCAAAGTACTGCCCGAGTGCGTTAGAGCGATACACTGAACTACTACTACCTAAATGCATAGAATAGGTGAAATGCAGGGGTCACATTCACGTATGTACCTGTATGTATATGACAAAGATAAGAAAGTTTAAATTGTTTCATTTTTCCTTTTCCCATTGCTAAAATGATGAGAACTATTCAAACCAATCCGTGCACCAAATATTGCGGCCTATAAAGTGGACTGTGCATGTGAATGTCCTTTTGAAATTCTGAAACACACGACGCTGTAAAATGACAAAGCTTACAACAGAAGAAAGGCTATCATTGCGCAAAAATGTTTTGAAGACACTTAAAAAAACTGATACTGAAGTCAGTGCAACTACAAAACATAAAGCAACGCTCCTTGACAACGTGCATTTGACATCCAGGACTGGTGGGGTTCTTTGATTATTAAAAAGAAGAAGAAGCTTTTCATTAAGTGGTCAAAGGCAAGACCTGATTTAGCAACATGACGTTTCATTCCTCCGTTCCTCCATTCTTTCCCTCTGTTAGCCTCGCTAGCTCACGGGAGATGATTCCCTCCAAGAAGTCGGCGCGCAATAACGCACAATGCACAGTGACAGAGGAATGAGACTTTTTAATAAAAAGGAAAATAAGACGAAAATCCTGCCAGCAGACAGGACATGGAACCTTTTGTGCACTGCCTGTTCAAAGTGTCTCGGTCTGTATTATACTGTGGAGTCTTTTGAGGGGTCTGCTGGAGATAAGAGTAAATAGAGCCTTTTATTGCCTTGATTCCATCAAAGATAGACTCAGCTGTGTAATATCGCCACCGAGATATCAGGGGATTGGGGACAAATAAGGATAGGAGCGAGGTAAGGAATATAGAATATGAAAGATATTTTTATTCCTTATTATATGCGGAAGAAATTTCTTATAGTTATCCTAAAAAAATATTATTATTATTATTATTCAATTTTTATACGGTATTGATTATGTGTTATTTAACCTTATAATAAAGGTGTATTTTGATGTGTTTCTCCCCTGCTGGCTGAACAGTTAATGATTACACCTTAACTCATAACCTGCGGACACGTTGACCTATCTTAACTGGGCCTGGCAATAAGGTCAAATCTGACAGCAAACAGTTTCCTCTCATTACCTCCATCTGACACTTAATGTTGCCTGTTCACATACAGTAGCCCTGACACGCATCGATCGAGCATTAAAACTGCCATCGGGCTCAGCCCCGAATCAATACACAAATACTGCCCCGGCTCTCAGAAAGATTCCTTTTCTGTAACATCAAGTCCTCAAGTGGTTTAAATAATTTCTGCCACCACACATGAATGCCCCCCAAAATTACTTCTTTTATTTTTTAATTTGTGACTTATTAGCAGTGATTTATTTCTCGACTTGGCCTTTATACTTGCCCACATTTTTCTGACGCAGTGCTATTATGCAGCCACTCATGAGCAAAGTCACTGAAAAGTCAAACTCGTCAGAGATTTTACTACTCCCCCCCCCCCCCCCCCCCCCCACAACCACCTCCACATCTGAGGGTGGGAGTCAGTCACTCTCACTGCAGTCAGTCCACACAAATAACAAATATGCCGGTATCTTTCTCTGTAAAGTTTAATTTGATTCAGAACGCATGCGCTTTGCTTTTTCAACTAAATCTTTGCAACCTTTATCTGTGGTGCAAAGGTAAGGGGTGAGAGAATGGGGGACAGCAGGTGGGAGGAGTCAATTTTACTTAAACAGCCCAGGTGGCAATCTCTGGGTCTGTGAAGTGAAGTCAATGCTGAAGTGCCTAAAACTTGCATTCTTTCTAATGGCCAGCAGGGGGCGACTCCTCTTGGTTGCAAAAATAATGCTGATTATATAGAAATCTATGAGAAAATGACTCTACTTCTATACAAGGGATCCTGGCCAGGCGGCCTACGGGGATGTTGAAGCTGATTTCATTGCACATGTTGTATGAGCGTGTGACAAGTAAAACGTGGCCTTCAATCTTGAGCTCATCGGTGGAAAAAAAGCTAGCGAGACTAAGTCAAAGCAGTAAGTAGCAGCTTTAATTACTGCAAAAGCAGCTGCCCCAATAAAAAATAACAACATGGACAGACAGACAGAGAGGAAGGGTGTTGCACTGAGACTTCTTTATTGGATCATATATTTGCAGACGGCCATATGACACTGCATATGGCATCCCTCTCTTTTGTTAAGAGAAGTAGAAACGAGGAACCGTGGGGGCGCTTTATTCTTAAGGTGTAAACCACCATGCGTGCATTCTATGAGATCTGAGGGCATGAGGCTACTGAAATAGAGGTACACAACATGCTTTAAAATGGTTTCAGCTGTAGAATGAATTTACAGTGCTGAGGCAGAAGGATGAGCAGTCTCAGAGCAGGAGACACCTGAGACTCCACACACCATCCTCCGTCAATTTAAATCACATCAGTGTTCGCCTTCCCAAAAGCTCAATTGAAATGAAAAAAAAAAAATAATTACTTATTTCACTACGTTTTTAGTCTTTTGGGTTCCGCTGCAAGAATACGAAACGTGGCAGACCATGTCAACTGTCGGTCCTTGTAAAAGGAGAACACGGAAAACGGGCAGGATACCAGCAATAATCTGTGTTAAACCTGCTGAGCTGCTGGATTGCTGAAGCTCTTGGCAGGTGCAACCACACCGTAGCCGCGCTCAGTCAGTTTGAGTAAGCCCCGCGTAGCGATGATCGCCGGGAAACTTCAGACTTGCGCTCCCGCCACGTGCCGGGGGGAGAACGCTGACTCCGCTCTCTTGCCGCCGTAATGTCAAAAGAAAAACCAATCACGATGCAAACGATGAACATGTTTTTTTTGCAGTGCTGGAATCTGTAGCTGCATTGTTTGCAAAATAAACAGAGGGCAAGCTGTGGGAGAAGGGGAATCATTCGAAGACACAAACAAGAGCTACGCATGACTGCGAGTGTCGTCAAACATTGACTTGAAGCAGGTTTCAAACTCTTTGTTTAAATTCACTGAACCGGGACTATCGTAATCTGTCCCATCAGCGGTGTCTGTCCTTCCTCTTAGAGGCCACATACAAGAGAATACTCAAATGAATGCACCCAACCCATCGCTGTTAACGTGATGTATACTGATTGTGCAGGGTGGGGTAAACTCTGCAACTCAGCAACTTACTGTAACAGGCATGATGTGCTTCTCTTGCCGCTTCTCTTGTGTGTGTTTTTGAGCGGGAAAACAGGCGAGGACACGGGCACCCCCTGCTAGAGACTGGAGGGCCGAGCACTTACAAACAATTTGTACGTTTTTTTGCGACTGAGCGAACGGACGCGGGGGCCTGAAGGTCGACAACACTGTGACACACTATAATATCTTTCACCAGGAGGAATCTGTCTGGTCTCCAAAATCAATTTTGGCACGAAAGCAAGTGTCAAGTGTCACCGGCGTAGTCGAGCTGTTGACGTTGTCTTCACTATCGCCCCTATGCAGATCAGTCACTGTGTTATTATGCGTTTATTCATGCAAAAATCCAACACCCTCGTGCAGCAACAACTTTGGTCCCTGGTGCAAATGCAACACATACAGTAAAGCTCCTATTGTTACAGGCGACCCCTCCACCAGCTTTTTGCGTGTCTCTTTCTCTGCGGTGTGACCGGTTAATGGAAAGGCTCTGGTGTTCCCCTGTCTGCTATTACAATTACATGGGATTAGACGCTGGCTTATGTGGTGCATGACATTTGTTCCATACATCTAACTGGTGATGGAGACCAGCCCGACCCTCAGCAGGCCATTCCAAAGCAAAGGGAATTAATAAAAATGATTAATTTCAAATTTAAATGATAGAGAGTGATATTAATTATACCAGAATTACATCCTATTGTCTTCTGTAAAAATAGACGTGCTCCCTGAGCTGAAATGTGTGTGTGCGTTACGCGACATAGGGAAGACGAGGGCCCATTGTGCAGAGGACCCCCCCCCCTAATCACATCACTCACCACTGCATCTAATAAAAAGAGAGGCTGGAAATGAAGACAAATTGATCCCCAAACTTATTTTATCATGTTGGTCTGCTGCCGTGAATCCAAGAGAGACAGGTGTTTCTCAAATGATCCAATAAGCCAATGTGTGTGTGTGTGTGTGTGTGTGTGTGTGTGTGTGTGTGTGTGTGTGTGTGTGTGTGTGTGTGTGTGTGTGTGTGTGTAATCAGTGACTCACAGCACCAAAGGAATCACCTCTAACTTCACATCTGCATTGCTTTGTGCCCAGAATCACAAGTACACAGCACCACACAGCGTCTGCATTCAGCGAGCAGGGACCGACACACCCAATACAATGTTTCCTGTACACACACAAACTTACAAATACACTTTTAAACACACTTGCGTGCACAAGAGTGTACGTTTGATTTCAGAAGTAGGGCCACAATGTTATTCAACCAAATGCATTTAAATACATTTAAATCAATATGTCAAATAACGCATGATGAGATTGTACCATTTTATAATAAAGGCGGTAAAACTAAATTTAAATCTAAAGGAGTGAACTAACAGCCCTGATACTGAATTACAAATGATGTTGTTCATCTTTATTAAAATAGCTCTTTATTATGTTTTTCTTTTTTGATGTTCACTCAAACCTTCGCTAAGTCCCACCCCCAAACGCAGACCGGCCAATCATAGTGTAGCATCAGCCAGCTCCCGACAAGAGTCCGACAACAATCATGCAGTCGTTTCAGGTTTTCTCCGTTTTCAGGCTGGTCCTGTGGATTTGGAGCTAGTCCTGGTTAAACGTTGTGTGACAGTGATACTCGTTACATGGAGGTGGAAGGACCTATACTTTTTAAAAACATTACATTTCCTATGGAGCTAACATTAGCAGAGTACGTTAGCACATAATTAATTAACGTTAGCGCCTCTATGCTATGCTAGCTACTGAACTAGTGGTAAATAAACATGCTGCTTTTGCTTTTTAATGATTGTAACAGTGAATAAAGACCGACCCGGCTTTACAGGAGCGGTGTTACCGGGATTTCATTGTCTTCTGTCTCGATCTCCATGTGATGTGGTGGTTCACTTTAACACTGAGATCTGTAGCTTTAGCTTCTATCTGTATCTTTTCAACCACTTTTCACTGGTGAATCAGTTTGACATCCTAAATGTAGCCTTCAAACACATATTGTAGACCATCCTGTCTGCTTCTCTCTGAAATAGCTTTTTTTGTTTTTACAAAAATCAGATCATATTTCTTCATGGAGTGCAGTTAGTGACAGTGTGGGCTCCATGGTAGCTCTGACAGCTTGACGGAGAAGCAGCGGGGGGCGGGCTTAGCAAAGGGTCAATTCATGGCAGGAAGTTAAAAAAATACGATAACACACACAACATATGGGTTGTATATGATAGGCATATGGCTTGTTAGCACATCTCATCAAATGACGAGCCGATGAAAGTTTTATTTCGAGCAAAAGCCATAACTGAACGGCAATAGCAAAGTCTAGGTGGCAGCAACACTTTGAGCACTCTTTTAGATATAACATGAAATAATAACAGAAATGACACCTGTATTCTTGCACCAAAGTTGAAAAATCTCCCAACTAGAGAAGGTCAGCTCAGTTCCTTTTCACTGAAAATACCATGGACTGTGCTCCTCGAAAACCCAATGAAAAAATGTCAGCTTGGCTTTTCGTTTGTTGTCACACTGAAACATTGCACAAACCGTCTCTCTCAAACTCCAAAAGTGAGCTACGGTGCATGTAGGTGGGACACCAGCTTGACTATTGACTGAAGATACTGTTTTATTTTGCAGAAGCTGTCCATTTAGCTTCCAATGAGCCTGAGGGAAAACGAGACTAGAAGGTTCACAGCCATGGTAGCAGCACCGCCCTGCATGTGGTAAATGGCTACATCAGCATGATAACATGCTCCCAATGACCTCGCAAGCATGTTGAAGTCTAGCAGGCACAATGTTTACCATGTTAACATGCCAACATTTGCATATGACAATAAACACAAAGTACATCTGAGGCAGGCTGATGGGAATGTCTGCTTTTGCAAGCATTTGCTTGTAGACCAAATAATTGGAAAACCTAGTGGCCTAGTGATAGAAGTGATTACAATTCATCCTCTGGAGACCTTGAATGTATGTAACAAATTTCATAGCACTCCATCCAAAAGTTGTCTAAACATTTCACTCTGATCCAGAACCTTCAACCTGCTTGTGGCGCTACACCGCAAGTCAGAGGATCACCGAAGTAACAATTCATCCTCTGGGGATTTTGAATAACTTCCATGGTGATTCATCCAATGATTGTCAAGATATGTCACTCCAACCACAAATGTCAACCTCATAGTGGGGCTAGAGGACATGTCAGGAGATCCCCAAGGTTAGTAGGATTCATCCTCGCAGGACCATGAATATACAAAAAAAAATGATCCAGTGTAATAAACATGGATGATATCCCAGTCCGGACCAAAATGGTGGACCTAATGACGACTGACAGAATGAAAAGCAAACAGACTATGGATTTCACTTTCAATACTTTTATTATGCACAGGTTACCTTATCTTTGAATAACTTTTCCTAAGTTTTAACCTCTTAGCTGCCCGTGAATATTTTACATTGTACTAATGTATTAATTTGGCGCACCTTCTAAGCTGCCCTTGCAGCAAGGCAACAGGATACTTTCTTTTCTTCTTCTTTTTTTTGTCTTTTATAGATTCATGTACTATCTGAAAATGCGACAGACAGTGTGTGCTACTCATATTTATTCAGGGGATGTTATCCTCTTCCACTATGATTAAGATTTGTCTGATTGGTAAACATACAGCATTGACAAGGGAGGCTCCATTGGCTTTCCTCCTCACACATCACCCATTAGTGCAACCTGTAACCCCGCACACCATTTATCACATATGAGTCATACTAAGTGATAAGATCAGCCTGCAAACACAGCCTGTAGCAAGGTGAACGGGAAGGCATCTGAAGTTAAAGTGGGATTTTCTGCTGGAGGACAGAAACTGACTCTTTTGTCTCCTTCCTGGTCTCCTAATGAATTGGTTTTAGCCTGTTTTGGAGCAAATTATCCCTCCCTCTCCTCCTAATTTTCCAATTTGCTGTGTCATTTATACCTAATTGAGGACCGCACTGGGCTGTATTACTCTCACAAATAGGGTGATATAGTTTATTGAAGGTCTGCTTTATACAGAAGGGCTGGTAAACCAAACATCAATTGTGGACCGTAGAGAAGACTGGGATTTTTCCTGGAGGCTGGGGAGCATCGCAAAGAGGCTTTAATTATTTCTCAAAGGCAATCCCGGCCACTGCTCCGCCGCTCATTTTATGGTCACTTTCCTTTTCTCTGTCTTTGATGGAGGTAATGAATGGGGTGAGAATTCACTTTATTTCATCCCTGCTCTGTCGCCCTTCCTAATATTTGCATCTCATATTCGTCTAAGCAAATAGGAAACGCTTGTTTTCAACCGGCCCAGGCCAGGTGCAGCATAGGAATGAATGACAGCACAAAGCTCAGTTAAATGCCTCCACTGTCAGTGCTTTTCCACATTAAAACCCTCTGCATGCAGGCTTTAGTTCGCCCTGTTCAGAAAGTGTAAGTTTGTTTGCGCCCTTGACTGTTCGTGGCCAGAAACAAAGTACGCATAGAAGAAGGGACAGATAATAAATGTAAATGTCCGGCGTCAATATCCAATTCGATATGGGAAAATATGCCTTTAAACTCCTAAAAACTGACTGTTTAACTGCTTTCAGTGCTTACACTTCGACCACAATTTCAACTGTTGTCACTTCGTATATACGTAGAGTACCGACTGGCACTTTAGTTGATATCAAAAGACAGTTTCACTGCTTTCATCTGTTACACTTAAGGCCTGAACACACATGAATACATTCACATACAACGTGAATGTTACGCGCGCAAAAAAGCAACGTACATTTTTCTGAGCTTTCGCACCGCAAATAAAGGCATCAACCTATTACTAACAAAGAACAAACAAATAAGAAATGGCCTCTTTCTTGGATCACAGAATAGGTTTAATGTCTACAACTTATTTTGGCACCCAGTGCAAACAAACAAATATAGCCACGTCCCTCGCGGACGAACGTCTGCCACCAAGCAAAAATGTAACCTCCTACCTTTCCTCAGAGTAGCCCGTTGGTTTCAGGGCTTCATTTCCAATGGATTTTTTTTTTTTTGGCAGCAGATGTTCCTCTCCACCCCGCCCATCGTCAGGGGGGCCCGAGCGACAGAGGGGCCGCCCATCAAAACGCCATCAGGACCCTGCTGGCCACCAGACGAACACATGCCCAGAATGCATCATGTGGGGGCCGTTCAGTCCCATTTAACTCTTCCTCCCGTCTGCTACTTCACTTTGCCATCAGCTTGCGTCCTCCTAACTCTCCATCACCAAAGCAGACAAAACAAAGCATTCACCGTCATCTATTTTTTGGGGGGTTTGCGCTGACGAACCGACATTAGCGAAAGATGAGTCTCGACCCCTGTCTGCCTCAGTGCGAATTGAGTGAGAGACAGTGGCAGATGGAGGTGTGGGCACATGAATAAATTGATTAGTGGGGCACTTGACGGATGGGATTTATAGGAGGCCTCGACGCACCAGAGAATTAATTTCGCTAGAAGAACATGCCTCTGCCAGGTTCATTCGTCTTGGCAGCAAATTTGGCAGCTTCCCCAGGTCTGGGGGCTCAATTAACCACCGGCTCCAGCAGTTTGGGGAGGGAACAGCTTTATTGAGAAATACGTGTGTCAGACACGTGTGTTAATGATAACAGATTTCGGGAATACAAAATGAGGGAGACTCTGAGGGAGGGTGAGGTTAGGGGGTGAAAGGGTGGGGTTAGGGGCTGAGCGATTGGTGGGGCTGATTGTGGAACAAGGGGACGAAAGGATAAAAGGTAAAGAAATGGTTCACGGAATCGCTGACGCAGCCTACAGCAGTATCAACTGATTTGTTTGGCCACTCGGAACGACCTGCAAACACAACTTTGAAATATCATTGCCGACAAAAACATTCCTGCAAGTCGTGTTTCAAATCAACTGTCAAGCGAACTTCGGAAATGTTGCAGAAAAGAAATGCAGATTAGGTTATTGTGAGCGAATAAACTCAGCCCTACGCAAGTTGCGTCAGAAGCTAGCGTGGAGTCAAATATAAACACAGTAGTAGAAGTAGAGGTCGCGAACCGGACACAAAACAAGTCTTTCTAATGGAATTCTTCCCCTTGACTGCCAGATATATAACTAACTTAAACTAGCAGCTTTTTGTGTCGCCTATTTGAAGCACTTCATTACCAAGTGAAGCAAGACGCAAACAGTGTCCAGCTGCTTTCAAATTAGCTACATCCATTGCTTTATCAGATTGTATTTAAATGTAACTGCAATGATGTTGGCTTTGCAGCAACTTTGCCAGAGGTCTGTTGAATCTTCTGCAGCTCATCTACCAAGTTGGAGATATCGTAGTCATGGGGGGGATTACGAGACATTGGGCTCCTGGGCACAGACAGGCCCCAGCACCGCTACTACTAAATAAGAGCAAGACACACAGACTTGGTAGTTATTTAGCCCCTTTTATTGGTGTTTTTAAGCTTTTTTATCTCTTTGTGGTTGTTTTGCCCCCCATTTCTAGTTTTTTTTTGCATTTATTTGCAGTAAGTATGTCTCTTTGAGAGACATTTTGCAGGTGTAGGCCTGGGCGGGGGTCCTATGAAACTTAAGGTTCAGTAATCCATCCATGATCGCAGCATCAAAAATATTGAGTATTGCTGCTTTACTTAACGGATTTTGCACAAATCTCTAATTTTCTATGGACTGCAAGAATAGACAGAAATACAGAGTTGCTCGTGTTGAAGGCTCTCTGTACTGTGCGTCTCCCTTCCACTATCTCAGGCTCCAGTCCCTCATCCTGAACATCTCGGCGGATGATTTATGTAGCAGTGTTGCTCTGTGACCTCAAAATCCGCCCCATCCATACCGCACCTGTCACTGCGCCACTGACTGCGTGCTTACTGAAAACCAAGCCATCCGTGCAAAATGGCAATTTTCCACCCACCTAGAGAATGGAGGGAGAAAAAAAGAGAAAAGGATCCAATACATTCAGAGGCAAAGGTAGAAATATTCTATGATATGTAGAGCAGGTGCGCGAGGGCTCGGTGCTCCGCTAACGAGGGAGCTGAACTGCATGCACCGCTGACCACAACATCTGTCGTTTGTGGGTATGCAGAGCTTGGTTTTCTGTTGTTTTTTTTACCTCTGCAACACAGTTTGCAGGCGAGAGACAGCAGATGATGAAGCGCTTAAGATGGATACAGATGGATGGGACCGGGGCCCAGCTTTCAGCTGGGGGGCACAGAGTTCCCCGTGCCGTGGCTTGGTAGCATATAAAGCACGAGAATCCAGCGGGAATAGCAAAGAGTTACACCTGTCTGTCTGGGCCCACGGTGAGCCCCGGCCTGACCCACAATCATCCCAGGTGGAAACCCTAACGAGCTCATCAGGCCTAACGAAGCTTAACGAGCCTCTTAATTGGCAGCGTTATGATGTCCCTGAAGGTCAGAGTGCAGGTTTGTGTGCCAGCAGCGGGACAGACTGCCACTTCCTGCCAACAGCACACCACGTGACCCTCCCCCCCCCCACGTCCCTCTGCGAAAAACAAAGTCGCAAAAAGGACAAGAGGAACTTCTTGCAAAAGCAAGAGCGTGTTCAGCTGTAGAGGAAAATAACTGCTATGGTAGCAACAATGCAGAGCCACTCTATCACGCAGTCAGCCACCATGAGCTAAACAAAGATCAGCGGTGCACTGCAGCACAACAACGTTTTATTAGTTTCCCATAAATATATAATGACGTACATTGAAGTAAAACCATATTAAGGCGTCAAAGTGAATACCAAGATTGTGAGTGATCATCAGCAGGAGAAATAAGTATTGAAACAGCTTTTACGTCAATATTTTGGTCGAATGTCCACAGCTTTTATACTGACGACAGGTTACAACTGGAGAGACAGCACAGACAAGTAAAACCTCTATGGAGAAATGCTGCCACCTACTGGTCACCATGCAGAGGTACGGCTTGGTGAGGACAGATTTGTCCAAAAGCTGTAAATTCTACTGATGCATCACTATAGTATCATTTTAAAATCACTACATGGATGGATGTGGGATCAAGCGACCCATCCACGCTCTTATCAACCAACACATTGCAGTCCCCAGTAAACCCTTTCACTCACTCACACACACACACACACACACACACACACACACACACACACGTAGAGCTGTGGGCTAAATCATTTATCGGTTCTTGCAGACAAAGAGTGATCTATGTACATGGAGGACTGTGTATTCAACAATGACAAAACGAATCACACGAATAAAAATGTAAGATTAGAGTGTACTTACAAATCAAAGAATGAGCAGTAAATCATATTTGCAGAGTTAACAGTCTTACAGGACAAATAAAATCCAAAATGTACACGTCTGACTGGCCAAAAGAATAAAAGACTGGAAAAGCAGTAAAAAGGAGACGGACAGAAAAGCCCCAAATGATTAAGCTTACCACTACAAAAGAGGTAAAACCCATTTAAAAATGAAAGGTGAGGTAAATAAGGCCACTAACGAGACATTCTTACAACAGTAAATTAGTAAAACAGCGCACGTGAACCCACGTTGATCTCCCCTACAAGCTAAAAACAGCACACCATACCACAGCAGAGGACACATAGCTTTGAAATAAACATTTGTTTAAAGTAATGTACAAGTCGACAGCAGCCTGTCGGGTCACTCTGCTGTTCCACACAGGGTTGTGAGTCGATTCTGTCAAGAAGTGGGGGGGAATCTGGTATTTTTCTGCAATGCTGCCTCTAAACATGCAAAATAACAGAATTTACACAAGGAGATAAATGCCAACATCTATGCAGTGTCTATCTAATCTATGCATCTATTGTCATGTGACACAGAACGGCCTGCAGTGATAGAAATGGCACCTAATAATTACAGAAGAACAGCAAACTGCTTTTAACAGTAACTTAACACCATGCCAGTATTTATATAATTCTCACGGGTTCCAAGTGAAATTTACACTTTGGATAGTGTTGATAATTTAACTCTTTAATAGAGTTAATCAATTCAATCACAGTTTTTTTTTTATGAGACATGAAAGTGTATTTTTAACACTGAATTGTGTATCTGTGTTCACATAAGTTAAAATGTGTTCACCCACAAGACGTAACAGTAAACAACGATAAAAAATCATTGAAACAAACAATTTTATCTTTCTTTTTATTCAGAAAACAATCTTCCAAGCACCATGGGCACAACTTAACTTAACTTAACTTAAGAAAGAAAATAATTGTTCAATATATAAGATCTCATCTCCACCATAAGCACTAAGTATTAAGATACTTACACAGGCTGTGCTTGGTTGGACTGTTGGCCACAGGTTGTTCTGACTTGGGCCCCTCCGCAGAAGGAGCAGGTATGGAGGAATCGGCAGCTTGAGGTGTTGCATCCTAGGTCGTTGAAGTTATTGCAAAACGTTCCTCCCGACCTGGTAGTGGACCGGTCTACCTCTCCAACCTACGCCCTGGGGGAGAGTGCTGAAGGTGGTTGGCTGGGTGGTGGCTGTTTTAGGGGTGATGGATGGTGGGGGGACTACGGGAGGCAGGCTGCAGTAAAAGATGGGGCTTTGTTTACAAGGAACTGAGCAGCCGGCCGAGAGTCAATCTGTCCCTCCACCCTGAAGCACTGTGCTGGATCAGCTGTCTCCAGTGTTCACAGACATCTTCAACACCTCACTGGAGACATACCATGTACCAGCCTGCTTCAAGGCCTCCACCATCATCCCCGTCCCCAAAACAACACGGGTCACAGGACTTAATGACTACAGTTCCGTCACCCTGACTTCTGTGGTTAAGAAGTCTTTTGAGCGCCTTGTCCTGTCCCACCTCAAAACCCTTATCGACGCACTCCTGGACCCCCTGCAGTTAAGCTACAGAGCTTACAGCTCTGTAGACGGCCCTTCACTTCATCCTCCAGCATCTGGACTCAGACTTCAACACCATCATCCAATCTCTGCAGCAGGACAAGCTCTCCCAGCTACATGTGACCGACTCCACCCGCAAGTGGATCACAGACTTCCTGTTTGACAGGAAGCAGCATGTGAAGCTGGGGAAACATGTCTCAGTCTCTCGGACCATCAGAACCGGTTCCCCCCAAGGCTGCGTTCTTTTCCCTCTGCTCTTCTCCCTGTACACCAACAGCTCATGAACAACGTCTGGGACCCCCAATGACTCGGACACTTACATCCTCATGACAATTACTCATCCTTGCACAACTCTACTCTTTAAATACACACATGGCCCATTAATAACATACTCTATATTTGTTTGGTTGTTTATATTTTATTGTACAGTTTATTGTCAGGCACCAATCACCAAGCCAAATTCCTTGTATGTATAATACACTTGGCAATGATGTTGTTAAGAAGAATCATTACGAGACATCAATTAGAACAATAATACATTCATTTAAAGCAAACTAAACTTTTTGCTCACAGAAAAAGACAAATCTTGAGTCACAAACTGATATGAAGTCAACTTTGTCCAGGAGATTACAAAAACGTATCTTAACAATATTACCCAACCTTTGTTAAAACAGACCAACATATAAAGGCATCAGAAACATGTAAAGGGACAGTTGAGATGTTTAGAAGTGTGGTTGTATGAAGTACTTCTCCACAGTCAGTGAATTACTCCAGTAGATGGAGTTTGAAGAAACAGACAGGAGTACCAGAATTGGGAGCATAGAAATGTACTGCTGTGGACGTATTTTAGACACCTAAAAGAATCAATATCAGTTTTAGTGCAATACTCAAAATATCCCTTTAAGTGTAAAAATTAAAGACATTTATTTATAAGAAAATGATTTACAGAGAAACACACTAACATTGCAGAGATGAAAGCAAAAAAGGCGTCAGGGTCTCCAAACCCGAAAGAGCACAAACCCACCTGACCCACATTAAGTACAAGTACAAAAGTATTGTCATGACAAAAAAGTATACTGATTATACGGAATGGCCCATTTCAAATACATATTTATGGTAGGCCTGTATCATTGGATACTAATAATTGACGCATTAATGTGTTCATCCCTTTAATGCTGCAGGTACTCAAGTATAGTAAAATACTTCACAATTGTACTCGAGTACAATACTTAAGTTAATGTACTTAGTTACATTCCACCACCGCTAAAAGAAGATCACACAATAGTTTACAAGAGCACAAAGTTCTTCATAGAACTAGCCTCTTGTTTTTGTCTCAAAACACACCAGATTGATGAATTTAACTTTAAAATGTACAACATGTTCTTCCAGGTGAGCGCGCCCCGGACCCCTCTAGAAAACCAACACTAACTAGAAAATAAAAACTCAACTAGTCTACCGGATCAAACTAAAGACAGTACTCAGCTCCCTGCCAACGTGAGGAGGCGTCACCTTAAACAAAGCATGGATCTCTCAGAGCGATCAAGGTTTATTGTGTCACTAATCGTAAGCGGGGGCTGATTGTGTGTGAGGACAGGGTTTTGAGGGAAACAATTCAAAATCTGAACGTGGAATCAATAAGTAATGCTCTCAAATAAAAACATGACTTTGAATAAAGATAAGAAAAATGCACCATAGTTCTTCCCCTGAGTTATGTGCCATGTGGTGTGTCAGATTTACCTTTTCTATACAAACAGAACCTTTACAGCCAGTTGTCTCTTGTATGAGCTTTCATGTGTAACTTCAGAGCTGACTTGTACTGAAATCTATTATCACACAGAGAGCAGCTGAAAGGTTTCTCTCTTGTGTGGAGTCTCATGTGTCTCTGTAAAGTTTCCCTCCGTCTAAAAGATTTCTTACAGAGTGAGCAGCTGAAAGGTTTTTCTCCTGTGTGACACCTCATGTGTCTCTGTACATGTCCACTATATGAAAAAGATGTATTACAGAGTGAGCAGCTGAAAGGTTTCTCTCCTGTGTGAGTTACCATGTGTCCCTTTAAAGTTTCCCTCCGTCCAAAAGATTTCTTACAGAGTGAGCAGATGAAAGGTTTTTCTCCTGTGTGACACCTCATGTGTCTCTTTAAATCTCCACCATCTCCAAAAGATTTCTTACATTCAGAGCAGCTGAAAGGTTTCTTTCCTGTGTGAATCATCATGTGTTTCTTCAGATTTTGACTCTTGCCAAATGTTTTCTCACATTCAGAGCAGCTAAATAGTTTCTCACCAGCATTACATCTTGAATCACTGACAGGAACTTCGTCATTATTCACAGAGTTTAAACCCGAGTGAGGTTCTCTGGTCTCCTTCCAATCACAACTGTCACTGTCAGAAGAGTCTCCAGTCTTCTCATCAGTATCTGGTTCTGGATGTCTATCTGGATCTGAGTTCCTGCCTGGTTCTGGTCCTCCACAGCCCTCTCCATCAGCTTCTGTTTCCATCTGTTCAGTTTGTCTTTGATGAAGTTGTGAGGACTGAGCTTCCTCTTCATCGTCTTCACTCTTCACAGGAGTGAATGTGAACTTGATATCAGCGTCCTCCAGACCTTGAAGCTGCTCTCCCTCCTGACTGGTCCAGAGTTCCCCCTGTTCCTCTTTAATGTGTGGGGGCTCTGGGTCCTCCTGGTCCAGACTGGAGCTCCACTCCTGCTGCTCTTCTTTAACCACCAACAGCTGCTGGACATCTGTGGAAAATAATGAATTACATACACACCTTAGAAAACTGTAATTTCATGTTAACAACTAATCCACTGATATCACTACTTTCCTGTAATGTGGGGAGACATGTTGCACATTTTGTAGAACATATTCAGACCTCATTCAAAATCAAACAAACTAAAAACTGACATGTGTTTTACCTGGCTGCGAGACAAAGTTTCTCTTTGCGGGAGTTGTTCTTGTTTCTATAACATTAGAGTAGGAGTCAGTTACAGCCTGTGTCATATTGTACACCCTATTTGGTCACTTACGGTAATTGAGTCACATGGTGTTGAGGATAGCAATGGGGATATATGCTGTTCCGTGGTTTAGTTTGATGAATGGAAGGAGAGGGGTTGAGAGGTAGAGTCTTATTTTTTGCTGACCGCTAATATCGCTATTATCAGTTGATCGCTGTCGATTACCTTTGTACACCAATGAGAAAGTATTTTGAACGCTTTTGTCTCTCCCGGCTGTAAGACCTGTATGACTCCTCTTCAGCCTGAAGACGGTCATGACCTTTGACCCTCTTGTCTTGGCCTCTTGGAGAACCCGTGCATTAACTGCAGCATCATGCCTCCCGGGGTAAGGTCTACTAGGCTGGCCGAGGTGGAACACCTGATGGGTGAGGTTCACCTCCCCCTGTCAGGGCAGTCGAATCCAGCCCAACCTACCCATTTCAAAGCAGCGCGAAAAAACGATCAGAATTGTAGCGCTAGTTAAAGGTAGGCGATTGTTCATTTGTAGCTCTGAAACATAACAGCAGACATAAGAAAGAAAAAAAAAAAAAAAGATTATTTGTTTTTTTTAAGCCAGGCTACATAAAGTATATTCATGAACAATGATCTAGTAAATAATACAAATAATGTTGGTGTGTGTGTTTGAGAGTGAGAGAGACTGTCTGTACATTTGTTGAAAGCCAGCAGTGGCTCTTATGATTAGAAATATAATATAACAAAATATGATTATTTTAGAGCCTCCAACATCAGCAGTGGGATGTGGCCTCCATGGGTCCCAAACTCCTCCCTCCCTCCCACTGTATGTGGCACAATAAGTCATATGAGTTCATGAAGTACAATAGTTGCTTGGGTGTAGTGTAAGTTAAGTGAGTTTATTGTTTCCTATGTGTTCATTTTAGTTAAAATATGGGGTACATGTCACGATCAGGCTTTGCCCTGTGTGTTCTGTGTCTTTGTTTCTTTCTGTAGCTCCTCACTCACCTAATCAGTTCATTCAGTGCACCTGCCAGTCACACTCACCTCATCAGCTCATTACTCTCACCTGCTCACTCTGCCTCCTTCACTATTTAAACCCCTGCCGCACACACACCCACTGCCAGATCATTTTTTGTTTTCCGACCTACCCGCCCGTTTTGCTCGTCCTGTTCCCGGTTTTCCAGTCTGCCTGTTCTGCCTTTTCCTGCCGGATTTTCCCCCTCATCTTTTGTCTTGTCCCTGGATTCCCTGTTTGTTTTTGGTTCATTAAAACCTTTTTTCACTACACCTGACTGTCTGCGTTTGAGTCCTCATCATGCCCCGTGACAGTACAGTGTTATTTACCGCCAGCTACATCTGTAGGCCGTAGATCCAGTGGATCGCCAGTAGGTGTCAGTGTTGCGACATCAGCAGTGTCTGTGACAGAGAGCCAGAGGGAAGTCTCGCGAGAATATGAGAATCTCTGAACAGCATAGAAGAAGAAAGCGCTGAGAAGCGACAGCATACCTAAATGTATATCTTTGTATTTACAGAACCATTTTCATTAAATGTGTAGCACCAGATTGAGCCTGTGTGACATCATTCTGTGCAACGCTACATATACTTTATATAATCTGAAAAAAACAAGCAATATTATAACATGATGTTGACATTAGTCACGATGGAGAGTAAACAAAACATGGTCATGCTTTTTCTGATATTCATACAGCCTCCCAACCTGCAGAGACCAGACCTTCATCATCCAGCTCCTCGTCTGCTGGACCCACGACATCCACCGCTAGTGTACTTCATGTTAACTTTCTTTGTATGCCAACCCATGAAAATCTGACAGTTTTCTTTAATTAAAAGTTAAAATAGTCTGTTAATAGGTCACACTCCTGAAGAGATGGAGCAGACAGTTTGGGGGTTCAGCCGGTGCAGGAAACCTGACCCTCCTGAGAGCTCGGAGGGATTGGTGTCGTGGGTCCAGTGTGACAGCTGCCACTCATGGTATCACACCATGTGTGTGGGCTGAGACGAGGAAATGATGAAGATGATTATGTTAAATGTTGTTTGAGTCCTGATTTTTTATTCAGTTTTTGTCCCGTTTATATTTAAATGTTTGCATCATCTTTTCAATCATAAGTCATTTGTCTTTTGCTTCAACAATGTAGCTTTTCAATCATGAATATTTGTGTTTTTAGTTGTAATATAACTCTTACTCTCCAATGCGTATTATGATAGTAATTGTTATATATAATATACTTGTACATAATTGTTAAATTCATGCATCAGCTGGTGTTTTGCAAGTGACTGAAATGAGAAGAGTTTAACAAAACATCCAGCAGGTGGTGGTATACACTCAAATGGAAATTAAGGAGCTTTTATTGCATAATTTGGAGTTGTTGAAGCGTGATATCTTATTGTGAAGGACAGAACTACGGTCCCGGATGTGTATCCCGAAAAACCAACAGCACTCAGTGTTTACAACGAGGATAGAGGTTGGTCCGAATAGATGTGGATTTTATTGGAATGTTCGCTAAAAAACTGTCCGGACCAGGAAACAATTACGTTAACTCTCTTATGTGACATGAACATATTTTAGATTTCAACACGCTGCACGTTCTCATCTCATCTACTTTGTGTGTTAAAGATGCTGAATGTTTAATGAACCAACCTGCTCTGTGTAACCGAAGCTGAGGGATGAAAACAGCGTCCAGTAGTTTCCTTTGTCGCTCGTTCTCTTCTTTTGAACGAGAAAGTTCCTCCTCGTACTCTGCTATCGTTCTTTCAAACACACCAAATATCTCTTCAGCAGCCGCAGTTAGTCGCTGGTTAACTAAACATCTCAGCATTTGGACTTTAGACATTTTCACAAAACCACACAAACTTGTTCTCCACACAAACTCCGTCACAAACACTGTTTACTCATTAAACTCTGACTAGCGCTGTGTTGATGACTTCCGTCCCCGTCGGTCTGTTTCCAGCTAGCATGCTAAGCTAACTTCAATAGCTTTGTAGGCTACCGGGAGATGAGACAGAGGAAAAACATCCAGAAAAAAAGGTGAAGAGCTAAAAGTCCATTCAGACATGTTTATCCAGACACACAGAGACTCTGATGGATCAGTACTGATGAAGCTAACTGAGACTTTATCAACACAACAAAGAGACGCTGCTGTTTCTAACAACGTTAGGCGCCATGTTGTTCTCAGAAGAACATCCGGGTTCTTATTCTTCTTCTTCTTCTTTTATTTTGAATGGCGGTTGGCAAACAACTTTTAGGTGCATTACCGCCACCCACTAATCTGGAGTGTGGACTAAGGAAAGTAATTCTCGAATACGAAAATCAAACAAACAAACACAAAATAAACAAAATAAAACAAAACAAAATAAAATAAATATAATTCTCAAATTCTATTCACTAGTCTTGTTGACTCCAAAAACTCCAAAAGAGGCTTCCAACACTCTTCACCAAAGCTTTTCTTTAATATATCAATTATATTCTCCTCTCCCATCTCTCTTAGACCACTTTTTAATACTTCTCTCTCTGCCTCATACCTCTGACATGACACTAAAAGATGGTCCACAGTTTCCTCTTCATCACAAAATTCACACATTCCATTATGTTTTCCAATAATACAGAGGGAACTGTTAAGACCAGTATGTCCATTTCTTAATCTTGTCATTACCCTCTCCTCTTTTCTATTTCGTCCACAAGGCCCTGCACTCCCAACCAATGGTTTATTTTTAAACAGATATCGTCCTTTGCTCCCTTTATTCCATTCAGCCTGCCACATCTTTTTGATTTGTCCCTTAATCACCACTTTAGCTTCTGACTTACTTATATTTAATTTAACAATATTTTTCCCACTCTTCAAAGCCTTTTTTTGCTGCTTTATCCGCCTTCTCATTGCCCTCGACTCCAACATGAGCAGGGACCCACACAAATTTAACCGCTATCCGCATTTGATGGATTCTGAATAGTGCTTGTAGTATTTCATACAGTAAATCCTCTCTGCATCTGGAGTGGCAACATTTCAAACTCGTCAGTACTGCACATGAATCTGATGCAATCGCCACTCTCTCTGGCCTGACGTCCTCCACCCACTGCAAGGCAATAACTATGACCATCATCTCACATGCAAACACAGACAAGTCATCACTGAGTCTCTTCCCACACTCATACTGGAATTCTGGTATTACTGCTGCTGCTGCTGTTCTACCATTATTGGGGTCTTTTGATCCATCTGTATAAATTTGTATACAATTGTGATAATTCCTCCTGATGTATGACTTGAATATCCCACAGTTTCCCCCACATTCATCTCTCATTACTTCAAGGAGGCCAAGATCAACTTCAGGCTGTGGCAGTAACCAAGGAGGAACAGCTGGCAGAACCACTGCTGGAGAATAAGTCCTATCCAATATACCCAATTCCCTAGCCTTCTCCTTAGCAACCCAACCAAAGCTCTTTGTTAGCGTTTTGTTCATGTTCCCAGCATGGCTCAATTGCACTTACTGTTGGATGGTTGTTATGTCCTTGTAAACTAGCCCAATATGTCATCATTATCTGTAATCTTCTCAACTCCAATGGCATTTCCTCCATTTCTACCTGCAATGCTGGCACAGATGTTGTTTTAAAAGCCCCACTACATATTCTTAATGCTTGTGCTTGTATTACATCTAATTTTCCCAATAATGTTTTGGACGCTGACCTATAAGCCACACAGCTATAGTCTATTACTGATCTTATCAACCCCATATATATAGCTTTCAAAGCAGACCTGTCAGCTCCCCACTCTGTTCCCACCAAGCATCTCATTACATTCAACACCTTTTTACATTTATTAACCATTTTATCAATATGTACATTCCATGTGAGCCTAGCATCAAACCACATTCCTAAAAATTTGTACGAGTCCGTCCTTTTCAGTTCCTAATTTTCTGTCTTGTAAAGAAAAGGGTATTTGTTTTTTCCACTGAAAATGTAAATCCCCATTCCAATGCCCACTGTTCCACTCTTTTGATTGTTTCCTGCATCTGTTTCACAACATATTCCACAATCCTACCTCTTTTCCACAGTGCCCCATCATCAGCAAATAAAGATCTCCCTATATTTTGTCCAACATTTTCATATACATCATCAATCATTATTGAAAACAATAAAGGACTAATCACACTTCCTTGTGGTGTTCCATTGTCCACCAAATGGCTGGCCGACAAACACCTTCCCACTCTCACTTCTATTGATCGACCAAACAAAAAATGTTTAACCCATCTGAACATTTTACCCGATACTCTTAATTTTTTAATTTTGATTAATAATCCCTCTATCCACAGTAAATTATATGCTTTCTCCACATCAAAAAACACTGCTACCACTACCTCCTTATTCACTTGTGCCTTCCTCACCTCTGCTTCTAGACATGCTATTGGATCCATTGTTCCCCTTCCTTTTCTAAATCCACTTTGATACTTTGACCTAAGATTCCTTGTTCCAAATAATATGTTAGTCTTTCTGTGATCATTCGCTCCATGATTTTACACATGTGGGAAGTCATTGCTATTGGTCTATAGTTTGATGGATTAGTGGGATCTTTTCCTGGTTTTCTGATGGGTACACCACTGACTTCCAGTACAACTCAGGGTCATGCCATCTGCAGAAGTTCTCTGATGACTCTGCAGTGGTCGGGTGTATAAGGGACGGACGGGAGGATGAGTACAGGGCAGTAGTGGATAACTTTGTGGAGTGGGCCAGTAGAAATCACCTGCTTCTGAACGTGGCCAAGACCAGAGAGATGGTGGTCGACTTCAGGAGGAAGACGACGGTTCCACAACCGCTGAGAGTTCAGGGAGAGGATGTGGACATGGTAGAGGAGTACAAGTACCTGGGTGTCTCCATCGACAGCAGACTGAACTGGAAGGCCAACATCAACACTGTGTACAAGAAGGGGATGAGTCGACTCTTTTTCTTGAGGAAACTTCGATCCTTCAACGTGTGCAGCAAGATGTTGGAGATGTTCTACTAGTCTGTTGTGGCCAGTGCACTGTACTTCGCCGTAGTCTGCTGGGGGAGCAGCATTGGAGCCGGAGACACCAACAGACTTAACAAACTGGTTAAGAAGGCCGGCTCCATCATTGGCTGCAAACAAGACTATCTGGAAGAGGTGGTGGAGAGGAGGACACTGAAGAAACTATTATCCATATTGGATAACCCGGACCACCCTCTCCACTACCTACTGCAGGGACAGCGGAGCACTTTCTCCAATAGACTGATTCAGCTCCGCTGTCACAAGGACCGATACAGGAAAACATTCCTGCCCTCTGCCATTAGACTCTATAATATATCACCTCTGGCCAAATCAAACACAAGACTATAACACTGCTACACTGTTGTTGCTGCGGTTGGTGATCTTGTGCACTACTGTTTTGTTTATTTTTTCCTACTTAGTTAATTTAATACGATTATATTTAATGTATATACTGTGCATTTTTATTTACTTTATTTTCTTCAATTGAATAAGTCCTGCTCTGTTATTTTATTATATTGTATATATTGTGCATTTTCCATACTTAATATTTTTATTCTATTGTGTAACCTTGTTCGCTGCTGCCACAGACAAATTTCCCCTTGGGGATGAATAAAGTATATTTCTATTCTTCTATTCTATTCTTAATTGCATCTTCCCTCTCTTCATCTGTTTCCAACAATTCTTTATTTGCTTCACTTGTTCTATGTCTTCCATTTAAACCCTCCTCTGACATATTACCAGAACTATGGACCTCAATCAGTGCTTTAGCTAACATTTCTGCCTTTGCTTCATCATCGTTAGCCACCACTCCGCCATTTTCCAATACTGGATACCCCCACTCCCGTTTTACTCCACTCATTTTCTTTATCATCCCCCAAACTTGATTAATTGAAATGCTTCTCCCTATTGTGAACATCCGGGTTAGTTGGTAACCTACAAAATAAAAGCCATTAAACGTATAGAAGTCGTTATTTCCATCTTAACCCTCTATGCCTGGGGTATTCAGTTAAAATTCAACGAGGTCCATTTCGAGAGAATTTCCTCAGTCAAAGGTCCGGAACATCACAGTAATGTATAACTTGTGCTATGATTTAGTCTCATATATATATTGAAGTAGTCTAACAGTTGTATTAACGTCTGTATGAAGTCAAAGACTGATTGTCAAATCAAATAAAGAAAGTTTAATAATATCTCAACAATATTTATTGTCAGTTTTCAAATTGAACTAGATGAATTATAAATAATACATACTCTAATAATAAATCAATGTTCTTCATTTAAGATTAAATTACATTGCAGAAAGCTTTGACATTTATTTATCTTAAAATAAAGTACTTAATTTAGGAAAAAATACTAGAACTGAATTGCCCTGAAGCTTTAAATTCAGTTCATTCGGGTGTAAGTGATGTCAATATTATATTATATTTTATCTTCTTATAAGATACATTTGTGTGCATGGACTTTATCTGTGGTTATTAAACCACTTGTTTCAGCTCTATTCTCTCTGTTAACATCATTGTTGGACAGTGAATTCATGTGTTAGGATTCTGATCATATTGGGCTCTTAGATTGTTTAATATCTGTGACTTCATTTCAGATGTGTGAGGTTTGCTCAAAAGATTTGTTCTTCATCTCGTAGTGGCGCTTCACATTACCGCTTTTAATAATCATCACAGTCTCTGAACACATGAGACGTACTGGTTTTAAACTGAACACATGAGACATACTGGTTTTAAACTGAACACATGCGACATACTGGTTTTGATCTGAACACATGAGACATACTGGTTTTAAACTGAACACATGAGACATACTGGTTTTAAACTGAACACATGAGACATACTGGTTTAAACTGAACACATGAGACGTACTGGTTTTGAACTGTCAAATTTCCGGCATTTGGCTTTTGGTGTACCTGTGCACTTTGGTATCTTCCATCTTCCCTTCTTTTCAGCCATTATCATCCAGCGGTCTGTGGCATTCAGGCGCACATCAGGGACTGGAATTGGAGCAGCGGGTCCTTTAATCCTTTTCTCCTCATATTCACCAGCAACTGTGGAACTGGGACGACCTTTTCCTGCACTCCAGACTCTTTCCACTTCTGCATAGGCCTTCAGCGATGTATGATTTAAAGGTCGCTCCACAATCTCTTCGGTAGAGCAGCCGGGTCACAATGGTTAAATCCAAGAAGTGGAACACCAGCCGGAGGTACCATTTCTTTTTTTATTGTGCGGTACAATGCAATAAGGGAGTCCAGAATATCCACTCCACCCATATCTTCACCACAGGGAAGAGGACTTTGAGGAGCATCTTATTCTTGCGATCCCGACCGTCACCCCCTATGACTGGGTGGGCTCCAGTGTAGTCACTCTTATCATACCACTTCCCACGTATAGTATTTCATCTGTTGTAAAGCCATGTTTAAAGTGGTCTTCAATGTACTCACAATATATTTCTATGTCAAATGTAGGGTAACCTGCCAAAGAGCTGCTTCTATGACTGTTTTATTTTCAAGTCTAACTTCCTTTTTTAATGTATTATTTTGCTGGTGGATTCGCGGGCCACACAAAATGATGTAACAGACGTGGGTTGTTTTCTAACTTTTATTTGCTCCTTCAGAAAACAATACCAGATATAACCAATTAATTGCATTCTGGTCTTTTTCTGAACATCTGCTCCCTCAACAATGCAAAACGACACTGTGCCCAAAATATGAAGAATTAAATGATAAAAACGTACCTTTAGTCAATGACCCCACAGTATGAGATGCAACGGGAGAATTCTATTGTAACCATTTGTCCTCCAAATACCCTTCAATTTATTTTCCAGTCCAGAAAAACACAAGACAAAATGTCACCAATTATTTGCATTCTGATCATTTTCTGCACCTCTGCTCCCTCAGCAATGTAAAACAGAACTGTGTGATTTCATTCAAATACACACAGATAAAATAATTTCACATCACAGTATGTACTCGGTTCAGGATGCACATTACTAGTCAAGGGCAACAAAAATAACCAAGTAAAACTTCTAACCTAAATTATAGCAACACATTTTCTCACAACCATGAAAAACAATATACAAGAAGAAAAACAGGGACACCTGGTGGTTAAAGTAACAAGTGTGTGGGACTGAGTGACAGAACAGAGACAACATAATATTTAATAAATGAAAACACATATTTGAGGAAGTCAATGCATAAACACATCAATTGCCTTCTGGTATTTTATGCAATTCTGCCCCTAAACATGCAAAATAGCAGAATTGACAGAAGAAGATGAATGCCAACATCTATGCAGTATTTATCTAATCTATGCATCTATTGTCATACGACACAGGACGGCCTGCAGTGATAGAAATGGTACCTAATAATTACAGAAAATCAGCAAAACTTTCATTTTAACAGCAAAAACAACCCTATGAAACTGTGTACAGCCTAGCTGTGTAACCGTTACCCCCTCCCAGTGCGAATGAAGCGCTGGAAGATGGCTTATTCAATAACCTCTGACCTCAGTAATGAACACACCCTCCAAAATCTACACGCGAGACTGTCTTAGCCTGCTCAGAGATGCGAAATCCAGGATAGCTTAATACCACTAGCCACCGTCGTATCACTTATTTCAGGCTAAAAACGTCGGCCTTCCCGACTGCCCGATATCAACGGATTCAGGACCCTGGCCCTAACACCCCTAATTTAGATACCAATCTAACCCCTATTGCTTCCTAATGCACTTCAGCTAATGTCTAAGCATTATTAACCAACACTGCAACATCACATCAGATACATTAGCAGAGCTTCAGAATCAATCTGAGCCAACGAAGTTAGTAAATCACAACAATGCTGAACAACACCTTACCTTAGCTTGTAACAGGAATGTCATTCAGATCACATGTCTAATAAATGTACTACTGTCAGCCTATCCCAGGGGAAGAGCTCCCTCACCTTGAGGAGACTACGAGGGCCCCACCAGAGACGAGCAACACTGGACTTTGGTTGGAATGCACAAAATACAATCCAGTTTTATTAGTTTTTTTACAATAAGTTTAGAAAAAGGTTACAGAAATGAGTAATAAAAATGAAATAATAGATAATAGCGTCCAGAAGCCTCGATCCTTTGTTGTCTCCTATTGGTACCCTTCTCGTTGGCGCTTTCTGCAACCTCCGGGTCCATATAAGGTAGACAACAGAACATTCTTAAATCATTGGACAAAACAGTTCCAATAGTCCTACCCCTTCTGACATACCTACTTTTTAAGTTGAATGCTTTTCTGCTAGCCCCCTCCTTTGTAGAAGGTGTCTGTCTAGCTCTCACTGAACAGGATGTCCCCTAACTAAGACAATAGTTAGTTTTTGAATTTACAATCTTTCCCCCCTCTGGCTGTCATTCTATCATGTCAGAGTGAGTTCAACCCAAAGTTCACTTAATTCATTAGCTTTAACATAACAGTCAACATTACAAGCACGTATGATCACATTTTGATAAATGATAGAAAGTCACACATTAAAGCAATTCAATAATTGAAACGTCTCTAAGCAATATGGGATTACATACGAGTATATCGATATCTGAAAGTACAACACTCTTAGTGGGAAGCCGTCAGGATGAGTCAGTACCTCCGGGTCTGAGGCCATGTCCCTCTGCAGGGAATCGGTGGATACCGCCCTCCAAGTTGGAAATGAGTCACTGCCCCAAGAGAGGGAGTTCAAATATCTCAGGGTCTTGTTGACAGGTGACGGAGTGGAATTAATGTCAAATTCATCAAAACCAGAACTAAAGGGGGTTCTCTCCTGTGTGACTTACCATGTGCACCTTCAGTTCTGCATTTAGCACAAAACTTTTATTACAAACTGAGCAGCTGAAAGGTTTCTCTCTTGTGTGAGTTACCATGTGTCTCTGTAAATGTCCCCTACGTGAAAAAGATTTATTACAGACTGAGCAGCTGAAAAGATTCTCTCCTGTGTGGAATCTCATGTGTGTCTTCAGACTTCCATTTTCAGTGAAACGTTTACCACATTCTGAGCAGCTGAAAGGTTTCTCTCCTGTGTGACGTCTCATGTGTTTCTTCAGACTTCCACTTTCAGTGAAACTTTTACCACATTCTGAGCAGCTGAAAGGTTTCTCTCCTGTGTGACGTCTCATGTGTTTCTTCAGGCTTCCATTTTCAGTGAAACTTTTAGCACATTCTGAGCAGCTGAAAGGTTTCTCTCCTGTGTGAGTTAGCATGTGTCTCTCTAAATGTGCACTCACTGAAAAAGATTTATTACAGACTGAGCAGCTGAAAGGTTTCTCTCCTGTGTGAGTTAGCATGTGTCTCTCTAAATGTCCACTCACTGAAAAATATGTATTACAGACTGAGCATTCGAAAAGTTTCTCTCCTGTGTGGAATCTCATGTGTTTCTTCAGACTTCCATTTTGAGTGAAACTTTTACCACATTCTGAGCAGCTGAAAGGTTTCTCTCCTGTGTGAGTTAGCATGTGTCTCTCTAAATGTCCACTCACTGAAAAAGATTTATTACAGACTGAGCAGCTGAAAAGTTTCTCTCCTGTGTGGAATCTCATGTGTGTCTTCAGATTTCCATTTAGAGTGAAACTTTTACCACATTCTGAGCAGCTGAAAGGTTTCTCTCCTGTGTGAGTTAGCATGTGTCTCTCTAAATGTCCACTCACTGAAAAATACTTATTACAGACTGAGCAGCTGAAAGGTTTCTCTCCTGTGTGAGTTACCATGTGTCTCTTTAAAGTTTCCCTCCGTCCAAAAGATTTCTTACAGACTGAGCAGCTGAAAGGTTTCTTTCCTGTGTGAATCATCATGTGTATCTTCAGATTTCGACTCTTGCCAAATGTTTTCTCACACTCAGAGCAGCTAAATAGTTTCTCACCAGCACTACATCTTGAATCACTGACAGGAACTTTATCATTATTCACAGAGTTTAAACCCGACTGAGGTTTTCTGGTCTCCTTCCAATTACCACTGTCATCAGTGTCAGAAGAGTCTCCAGTCTTCACATTAGTATCTGGTTCTGGATGTCTATCTGGATCTGAGTTCCTGCCTGGTTCTGGTCCTCCACAGTCCTCTCCATCAGCTTCTGTTTCCATCTGTTCGGTTTGTCTTTGATGAAGTTGTGAGGACTGAGCTTCCTCTTTATCGTCTTCACTCTTCACAGGAGTGAATGAGAACTTGGTGATATCAGCGTCCTCCAGACCTTGAAGCTGCTCTCCCTCCTGACTGGTCCAGTGTTCCTCCTGTTCCTCTTTAATGTGTGGGGGATCTGGGTCCTCCTGTTCCTCTTTAATGTGTGGGGGCTCTGGGTACTCCTGTTCCTCTTTAATGTGTGGGGGCTCTGGGTCCTTCTGTTCCTCTTTAATGTGTGGGGGCTCTGGGTACTCCTGGTCCTCTTTAATGTGTGGGGGCTCTGGGTACTCCTGGTCCAGACTGGAGCTCCACTCCTGCTGCTCTTCTTTAACCACCAACAGCTCCTGGACGTCTGTAGAAAATAATGAATTACATACACACCTTAGAAAACTGTAATTTCATGTTAACAACTAATCCATTGATTTCACTACTTTCCTATAATGTGGGGAGACATGTTGCACATTTTGTAGAACATATTCAGACCTCATTCAAACTAAAACAAACTAAAAACTGACATGTGTTTTACCTGGCTGTGATACAAAGTTTCTCTTTGCGGGAGTTGTTGTTGTTTCTATAACATTAGAGTAGGAGTCAGGTACAGCCTGTGCCATTTTGTACACCCTATTTGGTCACTTACGGTAATTGAGTAACATGGTGTTGGGGATAGCAATGGGGATATACAGTGGGTACGGAAAGTATTCAGACCCCTTTAAATTTTTTACTCTTTGTTTCATTGCAGCCATTTGCTAAAATCAAAAAAGTTCATTTTATTTCTCATTAATGTACACTCAGCACCCCATCTTGACAGAAAAAAACAGAAATGTAGAAATTTTTGCAAATTTATTAAAAAAGAAAAACTGAAATATCACATGGTCATAAGTCTTCAGACCCTTTGCTGTGACACTCATATTTAACTCACATGCTGTCCATTTCTTCTGATCCTCCTTGAGATGGTTCTACTCCTTCATTGGAGTCCAGCTGTGTTTAATTAAACTGATTGGACTTGATTAGGAAAGGCACACACCTGTCTATATAAGACCTTACAGCTCACAGTGCATGTCAGAGCAAATGAGAATCATAAGGTCGAAGGAACTGCCCAAGGAGCTCAGAGACAGAATTGTGGCAAGGCACAGATCTGGCCAAGGTTACAAAAGAATTTCTGCAGCACTCAAGGTTCCTAAGAGCACAGTGGCCTCCATAATCCTTAAATGGAAGAAGTTTGGGACGACCAGAACTCTTCCTAGACCTGGCCGTCCAGCCAAACTGAGCAATCGTGGAAGAAGAGCCTTGGTGAGAGAGGTAAAGAAGAACCCAAAGATCACTGTGGCTGAGCTCCAGAGATGCAGTAGGGAGATGGGAGAAAGTTCCACAAAGTCAACTATCACTGCAGCCCTCCACCAGTCGGGGCTTTATGGCAGAGTGGCCCGACGGAAGCCTCTCCTCAGTGCAAGACATATGAAAGCCCGCATAGAGTTTGCCAAAAAACACATGAAGGACTCCCAGACTATGAGAAATAAGATTCTCTGGTCTGATGAGACCAAGATTGAACTTTTTGGCGTTAATTCTAAGCGGTATGTGTGGAGAAAACCAGGCACTGCTCATCACCTGCCCAATACAATCCCAACAGTGAAACATGGTGGTGGCAGCATCATGCTATGGGGGTGTTTTTCAGCTGCAGGGACAGGACGACTGGTTGCAATTGAAGGAAGGATGAATGCGGCCAAGTACAGATATCCTGGAAGAAAACCTCTTCCAGAGTGCTCTGGACCTCAGACTGGGCCGAAGGTTCACCTTCCAACAAGACAATGACCCTAAGCACACAGCTAAAATAACAAAGGAGTGGCTTCGGAACAACTCTGTGACCATTCTTGACTGGCCCAGCCAGAGCCCTGACCTAAACCCAATTGAGCATCTCTGGAGAGACCTGAAAATGGCTGTCCACCAACGTTTTATATTTCAGTTTTTCTTTTTTAATAAATTAGCAAAAATTTCTACATTTCAGTTTTTTTCTGTCAAGATGGGGTGCTGAGTGTCCATTAATGAGAAATAAAATGAACTTTTTTGATTTTAGCAAATGGCTGCAATGAAACAAAGAGTGAAAAATGTAAAGGGGTCTGAATACTTTCCGTAACCACTGTATGCTGTTCCGTGGTTAGGTTTGATGAATAGAAGGACAGGGGGTGAGAGAAGGAGTCTTCTTTTTTGCTGACCGCTAATATCGCTATTATCATTGTTGATCGCTGTCTATTACCTTTGTACACCAATGAAAAAGTATTTTGAACGTTTTTATCTCCCCCGGCTGTAAGACCTGTATGACTCCTCTTCAGCCTGAAGACGGTCATGACCTTTGCCCAGGGTAGGACATTTACATATTTTTTAGGGGGCAATTTTTGCCCCCACTGACTGAAATCCAGGGACATTTAAAAAAAATTGGGGGCACTTTTTGAAACTTGTGAAATAACATTTAACCTTTGTTCAAAATAATAAATATACTTAATTAGGCTTGCAGTATATGAGCAATTGTCATCAAATGGCAATAATAAGACTATTAGGCAGTAGTCTACAGGTTCAAAGTGTTTTCTTAGATTTTTTTAACAAAAAACCAACATAAATCAGACAATCAATTTCAATTTATTCTTATTTATTTGTGGTTATTTATTGTTATTATTAAATGTTTTAAACAACTATTAACAATTATTAAGTCAACGATGCCTTGATTACATATACATCAGTCATTGTATGGAATTATTGAGAAAGATATTTTTGTAGCGCCTCAAATATTGTGATATTACCCATTTTTGTCCTGAACTTATGCATTAGTCATTGTGTGGAATTTTTGATAAAAACATTTTGAGCACCTTAAAAATTAAAAAAAATGTCATTTGAAGGTACAAATTCAGTTCAGAGTTTTTGCTAAGTAAAATATCTAAATTGACTGTCATTCAGGTATTATTCATTTCCAGCAACCCTTAAATCAAAGAATAAAGACACTTTACGCACAATTTAGGTGTATTTTACCTTTAACTCGCGAGATGCAGGTAGCATGTTTTATACTTAATGTGAATATAATTAGTTTAATCTAATTTCCATTATGCAATATGTATACTTTGTTGGCATCTTATTCTGAAAACCGGATATTCGTCTGAAGAAACCGGATGTTGTCTCACGTTAATGTTTCCGCTAACTTTGCAAAGTCCTTCGCTCGCCCCCGATCTGTACCGTTTGAATGAGTTTATCGTGAATTTCAGCATATAGGTGCACTAAAATGTAAGTGTCTGCTGAGTTGACCGCAGTCTCGCAGTCACAGGTCTGATTAAGAAGTGCTCCATTTATTTATTTGTTTAGACGGTTCGGTTCTTCACGCACACGCAACATCAGTCAAGGCGAAAATCAAAAACATTATATGGCAACTGGACTGGGTCATATAGGCTACGATGTTTTTGACAAGTTAATTAAATTATCATTATTATTCAAGGAAATTATGGGGGCATTTTTTGCCCCTCTCCTAGTGATATCAGGGGCAAAATGATATTTCTTGGGGGCAGTTTTGCCCTCGTGTATTTCCGACGCTGCCTTTGCCCCTCATGTCTTGGCCTCGAGCATCTGATGGAGAGCATCTTGGAGAACCCGTGCATTAACTGCAGCATCATGCCTCCCGGGGTAAGGTCTACTAGGCTGGCCGAGGTGGAACACCTCCTACCTGACAGGTCGATCCTACCAGGTGACATGGAGGGGGCCGTGTCGGAACCACGCATGCTGACTACGGGGGTTCCACAAGGTTCAGTCCTAGGCCCCCTTCTCTTATCGCTCTACACAACATCTCTGGGTTCTCTTATTCGCTCGCATGACTTCTCTTACCATTGTTATGCCGATGACACCCAGCTGGTCTTGTCATTTCCCCCCGGTGACACCCAAGTGGAGGCACGCATCGCTGCGTGCTTGGCTGACATCTCGAAGTGGATGACGACACACCACCTCAAGCTCAACCTGGACAAAACCGAGCTACTGTTCCTCCAGGTGAAGGGTTGCCCGCACCGAGACCTGTCCATCACCATTGACGATACCGTGGTGACACCAACTCGGACTGCGAGGAACCTAGGTGTGACCCTGGATGACCAACTGTCATTCTCAGCAAACATTTCATCAGTTACACGCTCCTGCAGATTCCTGCTCTACAACATCAGGAGGATTCGCCCCCTCCTCACTGACGAGACGGCGCAGGTGCTCATCCAGGCTCTTGTCATCTCCCGTCTGGACTACTGCAACTCTCTACTTGCCGGAGCCCCGGCGTCGGCTATCAGACCTCTGGAGCTTGTCCAGAAAGCTGCAGCTCGCCTGGTGTTCAATCGCCCCAAGTTCTCCCACACAACTTCCCTTCTCCATTTTCTACACTGGCTACCTGTAAGAGCTCTCATCCAGTTTAAGACTGTGGTACTAGTCTACAGGGCAGTAAAAGGAACAGCTCCTTCCTATCTCCAGGCCATGGTCAAGCCCTACACCCCCGCCTGACCACTTCGCTCTGCTGCTTTGGAGCGATTGGTTGCCCCGTCGCTCAGAGGTCCCTGCGCCCGATCGACCCGGTCACGGCTTTTTTCTGTCCTGGCCCCACAGTGGTAAAAAGGAACTTCCCACTGAGGTCAGGACAGCAGAGTCGCTGCCCATCTTTCGGCGCAGGCTGAAAATTCACCTCTTCGAGAAGTACTACCCTGAGCCTTCCACTTAGCACTTATTGTATTCGTATTAGTTTGTTGCACTTATTGTTTTTGTTTTTCTGCACTGTACTTTGGCTCTGGGTTATGCTCTTAGATGCTTGTTTAAAAAAAGTAGATGTAGCCTACTTATGACTTCTGGTGACTAGTAGTTCTCTTGAATACCTATGTTGAATACATTAATTGTAAGTCGCTTTGGAGAAAAGCATCTGCTAAATGACTGTAATGCAATGTGAGGTTCACCTCCGCCTATCAGGGCAGTAGAATCCAGCCCAACCTACACATTTCAAAGAAGCGTGAAAAAACAAACAAAGAATCGTGGTGCTAGTAGGCAGCTGTTCGTTTGTTGCCCCTGAAACGTAACAGCAGACATAAGTAAAATAAAGTTTTTTTGTTTTTTATAAGCCAGGCTACATGAAGTATATTCATGCACAATGATCTAATAAATGATGCAAATAATGTTGGTGTGTCTGTGTGTTTGAGAGTGTCCACTCACTGAAAAGTACTTATTACAAACTGAGCAGCTGAAAGATTTCTCACCAGCACTACATCTTGAATCACTGACAGGAACTTCATCATTATTCACAGAGTTTAAACCCGACTGAGGTTCTCTGGTCTCCTTCCAATCACCACTGTCATCAGTGTCAGAAAAGTCTCCAGTCTTCTCATCAGTATCTGGTTCTGGATGTCTATCTGGATCTGAGTTCCTGCCTGGTTCTGGTCCTCCACAGTCCTCTCCATCAGCTTCTGTTTCCATCCTTTCGGTTTGTCTTTGATGTGCCTCCGCCAGACCTTGAAGCTGCTCTCCCTCCTGACTGGTCCAGAGTTCCCCCTGTTCCTCTTTAATGTGTGGGGGCTCTGGGTCCTCCTGGTCCAGACTGGAGCTCCACTCCTGTTGCTCTTCTTTAACCACCAACAGCTGCTGGACGTCTGTGGAAAATAATGAATTACATACACACCTTAGAAAACTAATTTCATGTTCACAACTAATCCACCGATATCACTACTTTCCTATAATGTGGGGAGACATGTTGCACATTTTGTAGAACATATTCAGACTTCATTCAAACTAAAACAAACTACAAACTGACATGTGTTTTACCTGGCTGTGAGACAAGGTTTCTCTTTGCGGGAGTTGTTGTTTCTATAACATTAGAGTAGGAGTCAGGTACAGCCTGTGCCATTTTGTACACCCTATTTGGTCACTTACGGTAATTGAGTAACATGCTGTTGGGGATAGCAATGGGGATATATGCTGTTCCGTGGTTTAGTTTGATGAATGGAAGGAGAGGGGTTGAGAGGTAGAGTCTTCTTTTTTTGCTGACCGCTAATATCGCTGTTATCATTGTTGATCGCTGTCGATTACCTTTGTACACCAATGAGAAAGTATTTTGAACGTTTTTGTCTCTCCCGGCTGTAAGACCTGTATGACTCCTCTTCAGCCTGAAGACGGTCATGACCTTTGACCCTCTTGTCTTGGCCTCGAGCATCTGATGGAGGGCCTCTTGGAGAACCCGTGCATTAACTGCAGCATCATGCCTCCTGGGGTAAAGTCTACTAGGCTGGCAGACGTGGAACACCTGATGGGTGAGGTTCACCTCCCCCTGTCAGGGCAGTCGAATCCAGCCCAACCTACCCATTTCAAAGCAGCGCGAAAAAACGAACAGAATCGTAGCGCAAGTTAAAGGTAGGCAGCTGTTTGTTTGTAGCTCTGAAACATAACAGCAGACATAAGAAAATAAAAAGATTTTTTTGTTTGTTTTTTAAGCCAGGCTACATAAAGTATATTCATATCCAATGATCTAGTAAATATTACAAATAATGTTGGTGTGTGTGTGTGTGTTTGAGAGTGAGAGAGACTGTACATTTGTTGAAAGCCAGCAGTGGCTCTTATGATTAGAAATATAATATAATAAAATATGATTATTATTTTAGAGCCTTCAACATCAGCAGTGGGATGTGGCCTCCATGGGTCCCAAACTCCTCCCCACTGTATATGTGGCACAATAAGTCATATGAGTTCATGAAGTACAATAGTTGCTTGGGTGTAGTGCAAGTTAAGTGAGTTTATGTTTCCTATGTGTTCATTTTAGTTAAAATGTGGGGTATAGTGTTATTTATCGCCAGCTACATTTGTAGGCAGTAGATCCAGTGGATCGCCAGTAGGTGTCAGTGTTGCGACATCAGCAGTGTCTGTGACAGAGAGCCAGAGGGAAGTCTCGCGTGAATACGCGAGAATATGAGAATCTCTGAACAGCATAGAAGAAGAAAGCGCTGAGAAGCGACAGCATACCTAAACGTATATCTTTGTATTTACAGAACCATTTTCATTAAATGTGTAGCACCAGATTGAGCCTGTGTGACGTCATTCTGTGCACCGCTACATATACTTTATATAATCTGAAAAAAACAAGAAATATTATAACATGATGTTGACATTAGTCACGATGAAGAGTAAACTAAATATGTTTATGCTTTTTCTGATATTCATACAGCCTCCCAACCTGCAGAGACCAGACCTTCCATCATCCAGCTCCTCGTCTGCTGGACCCACGACATCCACCGGTAGTGTACTTCATGTTAACTTTCTTTGTATGCCAACCCATGAAAATCTGATAGTTTTCTTTAATTAAAAGTTAAAATAATCTGTTAATAGGTCACACTCCTGAAGAGATGGAGTAGACAGTTTGGGGGTTCGGCCGGTGCAGGAAACCTGACCCTCCTGAGAGCTCGGAGGGATTGGTGTCGTGGGTCCAGTGTGATAGCTGCCACTCATGGTATCACACCATGTGTGTGGGCTGAGACAAGGAGCTGATGATGAAGATGATTATTATAAATGTTGTTTGTGTCCTGATTTTTGATTACATTTTTGATTTAGTTTGTGTCCCGTTTATATTTAAATGTTTGCATCATCTTTTCAATCATAAGTCATTTGTCTTTTGCTTCAACAATTTAGCTTTTCAATCATGAATATTTGTGTTTTTAGTTGTAACAGAACTCTTACTCTCCAATGTGTGTTATGATAGTAATTGTTATATACAATATACAGTGTTTACAACGAGGATAGAAGTTGGTCCGAATATAGATTGATTTTATTGGAATGTTCGCTAAAAAGCTGTCTGGACCAGGAAACAATTCCGTTATCTCTCTTATGTGACATGAACATATTTTAGATTTCAACAAGCTGCACGTTCTCATCTCATCTACTTTGTGTGTTAAAGATGCTGAATGTTTAATGAACCAACCTGCTCTGTGTAACCGAAGCTGAGGGATGAAATCACTGTCCAGTAGTTTCCGTTGTCGCTCGTTCTGCTCTTTTGAACGACAAAGTTCCTCCTCGTACTCTGCTATCGTTCTTTCAAACACACCAAATATCTCTTCAGCAGCCGCAGTTAGTCGCTGGTTGACTAAACATCTCAGCATTTGGATTTTAGACATTTTCACACAAGCACACAAACGTGTTCTCCACACAAACTCCGTCACAAACACTGTTTACTCTCATTAAACTCTGACTAGCACTGTGTTGATCGCTTCCGTCCCCGTCGGTCTGTTTCCAGCTAGCATGCTAAGCTAACTTCAATACCTTTGTAGGCTACCGGGAGATGAGTCAGAGGAAAACATCCAGAAAAAAAGGTGAACAGCTAAAAGTCCATTCAGACATGTTTATCCAGACATACAGAGACTCTGATGGATCAGTACTGATGGAGCTAACTGATACTTTATCAACACAACAAAGAGACGCTGCTGTTTCTAACAACGTAAGGCGCCATGTTGTTCTCAGAAGAACATCCGGGTTAGTTGGTAACCTACAAAATAAAAGCCCTTAAACGTATAGAAGTCGTTATTTCCATCTTAACCTTTTAATCCCTCTCCCTATTTTTAGGCCTCTGCTCGAAAATTGCATACCCATACTTAAAGACTGTACATCTGAATCTACAAGGTCTATTTTAATAATTTTGATGGTATAATACAGGTAAAAGTTGTGAGAGACTTGTTCAGATGTGTAAATGCCTCTATGCCTGGGGTATTCAGTTAAAATTCAACGAGGTCCATTTCGAGAGAATTTCCTCAGTCAAAGGTCCGGAACATCACAGTAATGTATAGCTTGTGCTATGATTTAGTCTCATATATATATTGAAGTAGTGCAACAGTTGTATTAACGTCTGTATGAAGTCAAAGACTGATTGTCAAATCAAATAAAGAAAGTTTAATAATATATCAACAATATTTATTGTCAGTTTTCAAATTGAACTAGATGAATTATAAATAATACATACTCTAATAATAAATCAATATTCATCATTTAAGATTAAATTACATTGCAGAAAGGTTTGACATTTATTTATCTTAAAATAAAGTACTTCATTTAGGAAAAAATACTAGAACTGAATTGCCCTGAAGCTTTAAATTCAGTTCATTCGGGTGTAAGTGATGTCAATATTATATTATATTTTATCTTCTAATAAGATACATTTGTGTGCATGGACTTTATCTGTGGTTATTAAACCACTTGTTTCAGCTCTATTCCTCTCTGTTAACATCATTGTTGGACAGTGAATTCATGTGTTAGGATTCTGATCATATTGGGCTCTTAGATTGTTTAATATCTGTGACTTCATTTAGATGTGAGAGGTTTGCTCAAAAGATTTGTTCTTCATCTCGTAGTGGCGCTTCACATTACCGCTTTTAATAATCGTCACAGTCTCTGAACATATGAGACATACTGGTTTTGAACTGAACACATGAGACATACTGGTTTTAAACTGAACACATGAGACATACTGGTTTTAAACTGAACACATGAGACACACTGGTTTTAAACTGAACACATGAGACACACTGGTTTTAAACTGAACACATGAGACATACTGGTTTTGAACTGTCACATTTCCGGCATTTGGCTTTCAGTGTACCTGTGCACTTTGGTATCTTCCATCTTCCCTTCTTTTCAGCCATTATCATCCAGCGGTCTGTGGCATCCAGGCGCACATCAGGGACTGGAATTGGAGCAGCGGGTCCTTTAATCCTTTTCTCCTCATATTCACCAGCAACTGTGGAACTGGGACGACCTTTTCCTGCACTCCAGACTCTTTTCACTTCTGCATAGGCCTTCAGCGATGTATGATTTAAAGGTCGCTCCACAATCTCTTCGGTAGAGCAGCCAGCCGGTCACAATGGTTAAATCCAAGAAGTGGAACACCAGCCAGAGGTACCATTTCTTTTTTTATTGTGTGGTACAATGCAATAAGGGAGTCCAGAAGATCCACTCCACCCACATTCCTGTTGTATATCTTCACCACAGGGAAGAGGACTTTGAGGAGCATCTTATTCTTGTGATCCCGACCGTCACCCCCTATGACTGGGTGGGCTCCAGTGTAGTCACTCTTATCATACCACTTGACAACATGCATGGCGGTTTCTCCAACCATGGCCATCTTCTGCTCAAAGACTCCGCGTCCTGCTCTCTTCAGCTCAGCATCGCTCATCAAGCTGACGCCTGGTAGTCGTTTCCTTGGTTTTGATAGCAGGTTTTGCTTCAGTCTATTTCTTCCCTTGAATGGAACCATCTGCTCATCAACAGACAGATTCTCGCCCGTTGGGATTGACGTTAGCTTGCAGGTTAAATGAGTGACCAGTGGTTGGATCTTTTAGAGCAGATCATCATTTTCCTCATGCCCCTCTTCATTGTGACTGAAGTGCAGGGATTTTTTTTGATGGCCTCCCATCTATCTAACGTCATGACATCAGCTACTTGGGACACACGGCGAATGACCCTAACTGCTCGATTATTTTCCTTTCGCTCATAAAATGTTCCTGTGTCTATTTTCCTGTAAATATCAGTAGTTAGTAAAGACAAAAGCATTGACTGTGGTCAAAATTATGCATCCGAGTACGTCTCCACATTACAGCATGATATTGCCTGAACAAAAGTGGCAAAATGTTGCCTTGAGGCATTGAACAAAAAAAGAACAAAAACTTAGTGTATGAATAAAAACAAAATAAGTATTTAAACTATCAAACATACTTCTTTACATACTTATGCAAACATTATTTTTTACAAAGTTATTTTAATTTAAACAGGTTTAAAAGTGATATTTATCTTATTGTGTCCTGTGCAGCTTTGCTTCCTAAAAAGACAGTTTCACCCCAAGAGAAAAGGTCACGCCCACCTCAGGCCCTCATTTCATTGGACACAGACCTATCTGGTGATTTTATATACATTCTTTTTATCTTAACAAACGAAATTAAAGGGGCAGTGAGAGGTCCATGAAGGTAGTTTGTTGCGTGAGGGCAACAGAATGCCATAGAGCAGGGGTGTCAGTCATATTTTCATCCTGGGCCACATCAGAATTATGGTTTCCCTCAAAGGGCCGGTTGTAACTGTAAAATTGTATAAATGTAACTACTCCCTAACATATTGTTAAATAACGATCTCTGCATTTGATTATTGTTTATTCAAGTGTAAAAATATTGTATATGCAGTTATATAAATGTAAAAATAGACTTAAGCACATTTCAGTTATTATAACTTATTTATGTTTTTCTTGGAGGCTAAATTTAGCATACTTGGCTCCGTGTTTGGTGTCAAAATGCCGACGTAAATTGTATTCCTTCATCACCGACACTGCCTCATAACACAGAAGACATATCGTTTTTTTTCTCCTTGAAGCACAAACATGTATTCGCTTTCCCATCTTTCATTAAATGCAAAAAAAATGCTGTCTAGTGGCAGGATCATTTCACGGGTCACTAAATCGCCATGCATTGTGGGAGATGTAGTTTATGGTACTGTACACTGTAAAGCAGTATAGACTAATTTTAAGACAATCATGTAGGGGACGACCGAATTCACGGGGCCTCTTTAAGGAAAGGGGCGTAACCCTGGTGACAGGGGGGGTTAAAGGGTGGCAGGAATAGATAGATAGATAGACATAAACTTTATTCATCCCCAGGGGGAAATTAGTTTGTAGCAGCAGCAATTTACAGAGTAAAATATAACGTATGGAATGCACAATATATACAGTACAATAAAATAACATAGCAGATATTGAATTTGAAGGAATAGATTAATAAAAAATAAAAAATAAGATAAAATAGAATAAAAAATAGAAATGCACAGTATATACAATGAATAGAGTGGTATTAATTCAATTAACAACTAGTAAACTAAACAAACTGGACAGTAGAGCAAGGATCACCAACAACAAGCAACAACCGTGTAGCGTTGTTGTAGTCATGTGAAGGACGATGATCTGGCCCGAGGTGTTTTATTATAAAGTCTAATGGCAGAGGGCAGGAATGTTTTTCTGAATCGGTCCTTGTGACAGCGGAGCTGGATCAGTCTGTTGGAGAAAGTGCTCTGCTGTCCCTGCAGTAGGTGGTGGAGAGGGTGGTCCGGGTTATCCAATATGGATAATAGTTTCTTCAGTGTCCTCCTCTCCACCACCTCTTCCAGATAGTCTTGTTTGCGGCCGATGATGGAGCCGGCCTTCTTAACTAGTTTGTTAAGTCTGTTGGTGTCTCTGGCTCCAATGCTGCTCCCCCAGCAGACTACGGCGAAGTACAGTGCACTGGCCACAACAGACTGGTAGAACATCTTGCTGCACACGTTGAAGGATCGAAGTTTCCTCAAGAAAAAGAGTCGACTCATCCTCTTCTTGTACACAGCGTTGATGTTGGTCTTCCAGTTCAGTCTGCTGTCGATGGAGACCCCCAGGTACTTGTACTCCTCCACCATGTCCACATCCTCTCCCAGAACTTTCACCGGTTGTGGAGCCGTCGTCTTCCTCCTGAAGTCGACCACCATCTCTCTGGTCTTGGCCACATTCAGACGCAGGTGATTTCTACCGGCCCACTCCACAAAGTCATCCACTACTGCCCTGTACTCCTCCTCCCATCCGTCCCTTATACACCCGACCACTGCAGAGTCATCAGAGAACTTCTGCAGATGGCATGACCCTGAGTTGTACTGGAAGTCAGTGGTGTACAAGGTGAACAGGAAGGGAGACAGAACAGTTCCCTGTGGGGCTCCAGTATCACTGACCACCGTATCAGACAGCACACTGCCCAGTTGGACAAACTGTGGTCTGCCTGTGAGGTAGTCAGTGATCCAGGAGACGGTGGACACGTTAACCCCCACCACCCGCAGCTTCTCACTCAGCAGCACTGGTTGGATGGTGTTGAATGCACTGGAGAAATCAAAGAAAGTGATTCTCACAGAGCCACCGGATCCATCCAGGTGCGACTGAGCTCGTTGCAGCAGGTAGATGATGGCGTCATCCACTCCCACATGAGGCTGGTATACAAATTGCAGGGTCCAGTGATGATTTCACCTGCGGTCGGAGGTGGGCCAAGACCAGCCTCTCCAGCACCTTCATCACATAAGATGTGAGGGCAACTGGTCGGTAGTCATTGAGGCCAGATGGTGTCGTCTTCTTAGGTACAGGAACCAGACACGAAGTCTTCCACAGCACCGGGACTTCCTCCTGCTTCAGGCTCAGGTTGTATAGGTGTTGCAGAACATCAGACAGCTGGATGGTGCAGGTCTTCAGGACCCTGGGGCTGATGCCATCAGGTCCTGCAGCCTTGCCTTGGTGGAGTCTCTCCAGCTGTCTTCTCACCTGGCCAGTCGTCACAGAGAGGGGGGGAGGGGTCATTGAGTCAGTGGTGGCAGAGCCCTTTGAAGTGGAGGGCTCTGAGTCCATGCAGCTCACCAGGGGGGACAGAGGGGGAGGTGTTTGGGAGGTGTGGTGTGTGGAGGAGACAGATGAGGGCTGTGAGCTAAACCTATTGAAGAAAGAGTTTAGCTCATTGGCCCTCTCGAGGGAGCCCCCTGGTTGTCTCTCTCCAACCTTGAAGCCAGTAATCTGCTTCATCCCCGTCCACACCTCCCTCACGTTGTTCTGCTGGAGTTTGGCCTCCAGCTTCCTCCTGTAGGTGTCCTTGCACTCCCTGATCTTCATCTTCATGTCGCGGTGGACTGTCCTGATCTCCTCCCTGTCCCCAGACCTGAAAGCTGCTTCCTTCTTGTTAAGAAGAGCTATCAGGTCACTAGTGATCCAAGGTTTGTTGTTGGGGTAGCAGTGTACTGACTGGGATGGAATGGCTGTTTGTTCACAGAATTGAATGTATTCAGTGATACAGTCCGTCATGCTGTTGATGTCCACCCCATGTGGTCCACACAGCACATCCCAATCCGTAGACTCAAAGCAGTCCTGCAGGGTGTCAATAGCCTCCTGATACCACCTCCTCACAGTCCTGGTGGTCACAGGCAGCCTCTGCACCAGAGGAACGGCGGGATGGGAAATGCCAGGGCCGGCGCTCAGTGACTGCCATGAGCGTCGGTTGGGAAGGCAGGCTGCTGTTCATCCAGGACGACGTTTCCGGGCGGCGCTTTCTCTGCGACACGGGGGCGCAGAGGAGCGTTGTGCCTGCATCGCGGGTGGACATGCTGATAAACGGGCAGGGCCCCCCCTGGAAGCCGCGAACGGTACCCCCATACGCACTTTTGGGACACGGTGCCTGGAGCTGTGTTTTATGGGGCAGCATTTCAGCTGGGACTTTGTTACTGCCAAAATTGCCATTCCCCTGCTTGGCGCGGATTTCCTATGCGCTTATGGACTATTGGTGGACGCCAAGGGCCGCCGCCTGATAAATGCTTTGACTTTTTGTTCTTACCCATGTACACTAAGTGGAGCGGGCTCTACCAGGTTGACTAGCATGCTTGCAGCTGCTGATGAGTTTCTGCGTCTGCTGGCCGAGTTCCCAGACCTCTCGCAGCCCACCTTCTCATCCTCCATGGTCAAGCATGGGGTGGAGCATCACATCTCTACCACCGGCCCACCGGTACATGCCCAGGCCCGGCGCCTAGACCCGGCAAAGCTCACCATCACCAAAACCGAGTTTGAAAACATGGAGCGCCTGGGCATCATTCGCTGCTCCAACAGTCCGTGGGCTTCACCCCTGCACATGGCACCGAAGCCTGGGGGCGGGTGGCGCCCGTGTGGAGATTATCGCCGGCTCAACGAGGCAACAATCCCGGACCGCTATCCGGTTCCACATATTCAAGACTTTTCTACCCACTTGTCGGATAGCGTGGTGTTTTCGAAAGTGGACCTGGTACGAGGTTACCATCAAGTGCCCGTTCACCCGCCGGACATTCCCAAGACGGCGCTGATTACTTCATTCGGCCTGTTTGAGTTCTTGAGGATGCCGTTTGGCCTAAAAAATGCAGCGCAGACGTTCCAGCGTCTAATGGACATGGTGCTGAGGGACCTGCCTTTCCTGTTCGTCTACCTGGATGACATCCTGGTGGCCAGTTCGTCAAGAGCGGAGCATAGGTCTCACCTCCGGACTCTGTTTGAGCGACTCAGCCAGCACGGGTTGATCATCAACCCGGCTAAGTGCCAGTTTGGGTTGACCACCATTGACTTTCTGGGACACCGCATCACAAAGGACAGGGCGGTTCCCCTTCCGTCAAAGGTGGAGGCAGTGACTAACTTTACACGCCCACTCACGGTGAGGGCCCTGCAGGAGTTTTTAGGCATGGTGAACTTTTACCATCGCTTTATTCCCCGAGCAGCGCAAGTGATGCGGCCCCTGTACGAAGCCCTGAAAGGCAAGGCCATCAAACAGGCTGTGGACTGGACTGAAGAGAGGGAACTTGCATTTGTTGACGCTAAAACAGCTCTGGCAAACGCAACAATGCTGGCACACCTGTCACCTAAGGCTCCGATTGCCATCACCACGGACGCTTCGGACTATGCGGTGGGCGCGGTGCACGAGCAGTGGGTGAAAGGGGCGTGGCAACCACTTGCTTTCTTCAGTCAACAGTTGCGGCCTAATGAGCGGAAATACAGCACTTTCGATCGGGAGCTCCTCGGCCTCTTTCTGGCCATTTCCGGTTGCTGCTGGAGGCTCGGCCGTTCACTCCATTCGTGGATCACAAGCCACTGACGTTTGCCATGAGTAAGAGCGCCGAACCATGGTCTGCACGCCAGCAGCGCCAGCTCTCCTTCATATCAGAGTTTACCACGGATCTACAGCATGTAGCGGGCAAGGAAAACCTGGTCGCAGACTGTCTCTCCAGGGCTGTCACCGGGGCTGTCCAGTTAGGATTGGACTATAACAAGATGGCTGGGGATCAAGTTTCAGACCCGGGCATCCAGGAGTTGAGGACGGCAGTTACGGGACTGCGGTGGAGGTCCCGTTTGGCGAAACTGGCGCTACGCTCCTGTGTGACGTCTCCACAGGCCAGCCACGGCCGGTTGTTCCCGACGAATGGAGACAACAGGTTTTCAATGCTATTCATGGACTGTCACACCCTGGCAAGAGGGCGTCTCAGAAGTTGGTCTCAGCAAAGTTCGTCTGGCACGGGCTGAAAAAGGATATGCGGAAGTGGGCCGGGACTTGTGTGGTGTGCCAGCGCTCCAAGGTGCACCGTCACATAAAGACCCCTTTAGCACAGTTCTCGGTTCCAGAAAGGAGGTTCGATCACGTGAATGTGGACTTGGTAGTACCTTTGCCCCCATCCCGTGGTTTCACACATCTCCTCATGATGGTAGACCGAACCACTCGGTGGCCAGAAGCTGTCCCGTTGTCATCAACAATGGCGGATGAGGTGGCTCGGGCGTTTATTCAGGCTTGGGTCGCCAGGTTCGGAGCCCCAGCTGACGTTTCCTCGGACCGAGGCCCACAGTTTACATCAGAGCTGTGGAATGCAGTTGCAGGAAGCCTAGGGTTGAAGCTCCATCGCACTACCGCCTACCACCCGCAGGCTAATGGGTTATGCGAGCGGTTCCACCGGTCGATGAAAGCTGCTCTCCGGGCCAGCCTCAAAGACAGCAGTTGGGTGGACAGGCTTCCGTGGGTCATGTTGGGGCTTAGGACAGCCCCCATAGACGATCTGCAAGCTTCATCGGCTGAGCTGGTTTATGGACAGCCACTGCGGGTCCCGGGGGAGTTTATCCCCAAAGTCACAGACCCTTGGTCTGCAACCCAGCAGCGGGAAACGCTCCTGGAAAAAGCCAGGCTGTTCAAACCAGTGCCCACGTCGCAGCACGGCCTTCCACAGTCATACACACAGTCACACAGTCACGGCGGGGGCGGGGGCGGCCTCGTGCCCTCCCACCACAACGCCACAAGACCCGGAGGGTGCCTTCAACGGTGGTCCTGCCTCCGGCCCCAGAGACCCCAGAGTCGGGCTAGTCGGTTGATTCGGGCCCCGAGACATTAATGGTTGGGACTAATCTCGGGAGTTGGTGAATTCTGGGGGGACGCATGTAGGGGACGACCGAATTCACAGGGCCCCTTTAAGGAAAGGGGCGTAACCCTGGTGACAGGGGGGGGTTAAAGGGTGGCAGGAAGTGAATGTGTATTATGGGTGTACGGATGGAAATAAACGCCCACAAGGTGCAGCCAAAGGGAATACTCGCCTCCTCGTTTGTTTCCACGCTCCTACAATCATATGCCTTTTTATATGGAAGCCCATTTCCATCAGCAAAAAAAAGAATTACAAAAAAAGATGAAAAGTTAGACTATAAAAATTTCCCCATGGCACTTTTGGTACATCCAATCTGTAACCATGACACTGACCAGATGTTTCCAGTTGCTGTTCAATGTTTGCTGAGTGAAATCCCACGTGAAGTATTTCATCTGTTGTAAAGCCACGTTTAAAGTGGTCTTCAAAGTACTCACAATATATTTCTATGTCAAATGTAGGGTAACCTGCCAAAGAGCTGCTTCTATGACCGTTGTGTTTAAGTATGACATAATTTTGACTTTTATATCTCATAGTTATGAGATAGAAAGTCAAAATCATGATATTAAAAGTCATAATTATGACTTTCTATCTCAGAATTTCGACCATGGGGATATTTTTATTTTCAAGTGACTTTGAATTTTTAGAATTCCTTTTTTGCTGATGACATGGCGGGCCGGAAATGGCCTTGAGTTTTACACTTTTGCCATAGAGGTTTAAGTTACTTGATATCTTTTCCATTTGTAAAATACGTGGGTTGTTTTCTAACTTTTATTTGCTCCTTCAGAAGACAATACCAGATATCACCAATTAATTGCATTCTGGTCATTTTCTGAACATCTACTCCCTCAACAATGCAAAACAGAACTGTGTGATTCCATTCATTTTATTCAAATACACAAAGATACAATAATTTCACATCACAGTATGTACTTGGTTCAAGGTACACATTACTAGTCAAGGGCTACAAAAATAACCAAGTAAAACATCTAACCTAAATCATAACAACACATTTTCTCAACACCATGAAAAACAATATACAAGAGGAAAAATAGGGACACCTGGTGGTTAAAGTAACAAGTGTGTGGGACTGAGTGACAGAACAGAGACAACATAATATTTAATAAATGAAAACACATACTTGAGGAAGTCAATGCATAAACACATCAATTGCCTTCTGGTATTTTATGCAATTCTGCCCCTAAACATGCAAAATAGCAGAATTGACAGAAGAAGATGAATGCCAACATCTATGCAGTATTTATCTAATCTATGCATCTATTGTCATACGACACAGGACGGCCTGCAGTGATACAAATGGTACCTATTAATTACAGAAAATCTCCAAAACTTTAATTTTAACAGCAAAAACAACCCTATGAAGCCGGGTAACAAGATAGTAACAGTAAGCAACATGCTTCACATGTTACACATCTTCAAGGAATCGCCACCTTTATGTGGTGGAGTATTCTTATCCTGTCACATGTGTGGTCGTGCCAAACAATCAAAATCAATATAACAAAACTAAGCCTGACGAACTACCTCTGAAACAAAACAAACAAAAAGGCTTCTCTAGCTTCTCTAAATGTTACTCGATCAAAACCAAATACAGAGGGGGCAGCGACCAATACACCTAGTGTATCTAGACACAGAAAACGACGTGTTTGTACCAATGTAAAGGGTACCCCAGACTCACCTACTGTCCGCAACCTCTCACCACAAACAATAACATGTAGTCTCAGTCTCAGCATCGACAGAACATAACACAATGAAGCCCTGTTGACTCCTGAGGTTTACTGCCTTTATTCTTGGCTCTCACTCTGCTGATTGGCCAGCCTGAAGTTGGTGCAACCCACGGAGCAGCATGACCAGCCCCCACAGGTGGAACTCAATCAATTGATTGACACCGAAGAGGAAAATGAGGGAGAGAGAAAGAAAGAAGGGCAGAAAACACAACACGTAACACAGCGCACGCGACAAAGTATCCGCAAGAACATTTTCAGACCCCTTTTTATGACACGGTTGTAGTTTTGAATGATCAGAGACCAACGCATAAGACGCTGGTTGTAGTTATACATTCTGGATATAAACACGAGGGTTATGATCTGTGAAAACTTTAATAGGCTTAACACTTGACCCAAGGTAAACCTCAAAATGTTGTAGGGCGAACAACATTGCTAGAGCTTCCTTCTCTATGGTGGAATACCTAAGTTGATGTTTGTTAAACTTCCGTGAGAAGTAACTCACAGGATGATCGATGCCCTGGTCATCCTCTTGCAGAAGAACTGCCCCAGCTCCAACTGCACTGGCGTCAACTTCCAGCTTGAAAGGCGAGGAGAAATCTGGGGCAGTCAGGACAGGAGTGCAACGCATTATACTCTTAAGACTTTCAAAAGATTGTTTGCACTCACTAGACCACACAAAGGGCTTTGCGGGACTGGTTAAAGCAGTCAGTGGAGCTGCTACAGAGGAGAAGTTTTTGCAGAACCGTCTATAGTATCCTGACATCCCAAGGAAACTGCGCAGCTCTCTCCTGGTTGTTGGTACAGGAAATGCTGCTGAAAAGGTGTACAGCCTAGCTGCGTAACCGTTACCCCCTCCCAGTGCGAATGAAGCGCTGGAAGATGGCTTGTTCAATAACCTCTGACCTAAGTCATGAACGCACCCCCCAAAATATACACGCGAGACTGTCTTAGCCTGCTTAGAGATGCGAAAACCAGGATAACTTAATACCACTAGCCACCATCGTATCACTTATTTCAGGCTAAAAACGTCGGCCTTCCCGACTGACCGATATCAACGGATTTAGGTGCGTGTGTGCAACAGGTGTGGGAGGACTGGATGTACTCCAGGATGGACCCGCTCTAAAGGGCCACCGCTGGAGGAGGAACCCCGTGTGGTTTGGAACCTCGCTCGGTTATTCAGCGCAGCTTCAGGACCCTGGCCCTAACACCCCTAATTTAGATACCAATCTAACCCCTATTGCTTCCTAATGCACTTCAGCTAATGTCTAAGCATTATTAACCAACACTGCAACATCACATGTGATACATTAGCAGAGCTTCAGAATCAATCTGAGACAACGAAGTTAGTAAATCACAACAATGCTGAACAACACCTTACCTTAGCTTGTAACAGGAATGTCATTCAGATCACATGTCTAATAAATGTACTACTGTCAGCCTATCCCAGGGGAAGAGCTCCCTCACCTTGAGGAGACTACGAGGGCCCCACCAGAGACGAGCAACACTGGACTTTGGTTGGAATGCACAAAATACAATCCAGTTATATTTGATTTTTACAATACGTTTAGAAAAAGGTTACAAAAATGAGTAATAAAAATGAAATAATAGATCATACAAAATCTCAAATGTACCAAGTTCTCAAAAAGCCTAAAAGCTCTAAGAAGAGCGTCCAGAAGCCTCGATCCTTTGTTGTCTCCTATTTGTACCCTTCTCGTTGGCGCTTTCTGCAACCTCCGGGTCCATATAAGGTAGACAACAGAACATTCTTAAATCATTGGACAAAACAGTTCCAATAGTCCTATCCCTTCTGACATACCTACTTTTTAAGTTGAATGCTTTTCTGCTAGCCCCCTCCTTTGTAGAAGGTGTCTGTCTAGCTCTCACTGAACAGGATGTCCCCTAACTAAGACAACAGTTAGTTTTTGAATTTACAATCTTTCCCCCCTCTGGCTGTCATTCAATCATGTCAGAGTGAGTTCAACCCAAAGTTCACTTAATTCATTAGCTTTAACATAACAGTCAACATTACAAGCACGTATGATCACATTTTGATAAACGATAGAAAGTCACACATTAAAGCAATTCAATAATTGAAACGTCTCTAAGCAATATGGGATTACATGCAACGAGTATGTTGATATCTGAAAGTATAACATTAATGACGTGTTCACACCAAACACGAATCACTCGCGCCGCGTATTCGCGTCATTTGCGCCACCTGTCTCGCCGGGGACTATTTGTGTTCATTTGCATGAATCGCGCTGGACGCGCCGGAGAGGGGGCGTGGCTTATCGCCCTGAAAGCCGTTCAACTGTCCGCCATTAACCATGGAAAAAATAACCTATATTTCTGCTTAGTACGTGTTGTGGAAGTCACAGATATCCTGGGAAACTAAACGCCGTCATGTCTGGTTCATAACATTGTCCAGAGGAGCTCCGTGTATTTTATCGAAGTGTATTCACTGTGTCTAGCAAGCCACACGTCGCTGTTTACTACAGCTGTATGAACACAAAATAAACTGATTTGGCTGTGATTTAACGGCAATAAACCGACAAAAAGGGACTCCGAAATAACTACGTAATGATGCCGAATTGTACTTGTCTTCTCAATGGAGCTCTGATGGATCGGTGCTAGGGTATGCTAACATTGTAGCAGCTCCACCAACACTCAGAATAACATCATCTAGACGTAAATACGGCAGCGTCTATTCATTGTTTGTACCATATTGTTTACACACACACATTTATACACATAGTTTGGTCCGGTCTCTATTGATATGAGGTATCGTAGAGCTCTGGGTGAACACAGACGGCTACAGACGGCTACAGCGTTTGACGCGAATTCGCGTCAATCGCGCCGCGCAATCGCAAATTCGCGTCACTCCAGCCTCATCGCGTCTGTGCATAGACTTTGTATGTAATCTACTCGCGCGACGAATAATTTGCGCCGTGTTTGGTGTGAATGCACCATTAGGCTGATAGTAAGCAATAGATCATAACTCATCAATGATTTGGAAAATAACAACTCACATAACATACAAATAACACCTTGAGATAGGATTTCCTCTTTTTCTAGAGGCCAAAGGGGCCATTTCCCTATATGCTAATTAGGTGATAAACTATAATGCTCCTGGAATACTTCTCTGTATAAGAGTCAGCCAGATGCTCAAACCACAAGACGCTGCCTTAACGTCATTTCGAGCCTGGCATCTCTCCTGTGTGACATCTCATGTGTGTCTTCAGACTTCCATTTTTAGTGAAACCTTTACCACATTCAGAGCAGCTGAAAGGTTTCTCTCCTGTGTGAGTTAGCATGTGTTTCTGTAAACGTCCAATCACTGAAAAAGATTTATTACAGACTGAGCAGCTGAAAGGTTTCTCTCCTGTGTGGAATCTCATGTGTTTCTTCAGACTTCCATTTTGAGTGAAACTTTTACCACATTCTGAGCAGCTGAAAGGTTTCTCTCCTGTGTGACATCTCATGTGTGTCTTCAGACTTCCACTTTCAGTGAAACTTTTACCACATTCTGAGCAGCTGAAAGGTTTCTCTCCTGTGTGACATCTCATGTGTTTCTTCAGACTTCCACTTTCAGTGAAACGTTTACCACATTCTGAGCAGCTGAAAGGTTTCTCTCCTGTGTGACATCTCATGTGTTTCTTCAGACTTCCATTTACTGTGAAAGTTTTACCACATTCAGAGCAGCTGAAAGGTTTCTCTCCTGTGTGAGTTAGCATGTGTCTCTCTAAATGTCCACTCACTGAAAAATACTTATTACAGACTGAGCAGCTGAACGGTTTCTCTGTGTGGAATCTCATGTGTTTCTTCAGACGTCCAATTTCAGTGAAACATCTATCACATTCTGAGCAGCTGAAAGGTTTCTCTCCTGTGTGAGTTACCATGTGTCTCTTTAAAGTTTCACTCCGTCCAAAAGATTTCTTACAGACTGAGCAGCTGAAAGGTTTCTTTCCTGTGTGAATCATCATGTGTTTCTTCAGATTTCCATTTTCAGTGAAACGTTTACTACATTCTGAGCAGCTGAAAGGTTTCTCTCCTGTGTGGAATCTCATGTGTTTCTTCAGACTTCCATTTTCAGTGAAACTTATACCACATTCTGAGCAGCTGAAAGGTTGCTCTCCTGTGTGGAATCTCATGTGTTTTTTCAGACTTCCATTTCGAGTGAAACCTTTACCACATTCTGAGCAGCTGAAAGGTTTCTCTCCTGTGTGATTTACCATGTGTCTCTGTAAATGTTCCCTACGTGAATACGATTTATTACAGACTGAGCAGCTGAAAGGTTTCTTTCCTGTGTGAATCATCATGTGTTTCTTCAGATTTTGACTCTTGCCAAATGTTTTCTCACACTCAGAGCAGCTAAATAGTTTCTCACCAGCACTACATCTTGAATCACTGACAGAAACTTCATCATTATTCACAGAGTTTAAACCCGACTGAGGTTTTCTGGTCTCCTTCCAATCACCACTGTCATCAGTGTCAGAAGAGTCTCCAGTCTTCTCATTAGTATCTGGTTCTGGATGTCTATCTGGATCAGAGTTCCTGCCTGGTTCTGGTCCTCCACAGTCCTCTCCATCAGCTTCTGTTGCCATCTGTTCAGTTTGTCTTTGATGAAGTTGTGAGGACTGAGCTTCCTCTTCATCGTCTTCACTCTTCACAGGAGTGAATGAGAACTTGGTGATATCAGCCTCCTCCAGACCTTGAAGCTGCTCTCCCTCCTGACTGGTCCAGTGTTCCTCCTGTTCCTCTTTAATGTGTGGGGGCTCTGGGTCCCCCTGTTCCTCTTTAATGTGTGGGGGCTCTGGGTCCCCCTGTTCCTCTTTAATGTGTGGGGGCTCTGGGTACTCCTGTTCCTCTTTAATGTGTGGGGGCTCTGGGTCCTTCTGTTCCTCTTTAATGTGTGGGGGCTCTGGGTCCTTCTGTTCCTCTTCAACGTGTGGGGGCTCTGGGTCCTTCTGTTCCTCTTCAACGTGTGGGGGCTCTGGGTCCTCCTGGTCCAGACTGGAGGTCCACTCCTGCTGCTCTTCTTTAACCACCAACAGCTGCTGGACATCTGTGGAAAATAATGAATTACATACACACCTTAGAAAACTGTAATTTCATGTTAACAACTAATCCATTGATTTCACTACTTTCCTATAATGTGGGGAGACATGTTGCACATTTTGTAGAACATATTCAGACCTCATTCAAACTAAAACAAACTAAAACCTGACATGTTACACTTACGGTAATTGAGGAACATGGTGTTGGGGATAGCAATGGGGATATATGCTGTTCCGTGGTTTAGTTTGATGAATAGAAGGACAGGGGGTGAGAGAAGGAGTCGTCTTTTTTGCTGACCGCTAATATCGCTATTATCATTGTTGATCGCTGTCTATTACCTTTGTACAGCAATGAGAAAGTATTTTGAACGTTTTTGTCTCTCCCGGCTGTAAGACCTGTATGACTCCTCTTCAGCCTGAAGACGGTCATGACCTTTGACCCTCTTGTCTTGGCCTCGAGCATCTGATGGAGAGCCTCTTGGAGAACCCGTGCATTAACTGCGGCATCATGCCTCCCGGGGTAAGGTCTACTAGGCTGGCCGAGGTGGAACACCTCCTACCTGACAGGTCGATCCTACCAGGTGACATGGAGGGGGGCCGTGTCGGAACCACGCATGCTGACTACGGGGGTTCCACAAGGTTCAGTCCTAGGCCCCCTTCTCTTATCGCTCTACACAACATCTCTGGGTTCTCTTATTCACTCGCATGACTTCTCTTACCATTGTTATGCCGATGACACCCAGCTGGTCTTGTCATTTCCCCCCGGTGACACCCAAGTGGAGGCACGCATCGCTGCGTGCTTGGCTGACATCTCGAAGTGGATGACGACACACCACCTCAAGCTCAACCTGGACAAAACCGAGCTAAAGTTCCTCCAGGTGAAGGGTTGCCCGCACCGAGACCTGTCCATCACCATTGACGATACCGTGGTGACACCAACTCGGACTGCGAGGAACCTGGGTGTGACCCTGGATGACCAACTGTCATTCTCAGCAAACATTTCATCAGTTACACGCTCCTGCAGATTCCTGCTCTACAACATCAGGAGGATTCGCCCCTTCCTCACTGACGAGACGGCGCAGGTGCTCATCCAGGCTCTTGTCATCTCCCGCCTGGACTACTGCAACTCTCTACTTGCCGGAACCCCGGCATCGGCCATCAGACCTCTGAAGCTTGTCCAGAAAGCTGCAGCTCGCCTGGTGTTCAATCCCCCCAAGTTCTCCCACACAACTTCCCTTCTCTGTTTTCTACACTGGCTACCTGTAAGAGCTCGCATCCAGTTGAAGACTGTGGTACTAGTCTACAGGGCAGTAAAAGGAACAGCTCCTTCCTATCGCCGGGCCATGGTCAGGCCCTACACCCCCGCCTGACCACTTCGCTCTGCTGCTTTGGGGCGATTGGTTGCCCCGTCGCTCAGAGGTCCCTGTGCCCGATCGACCCGGTCACGGCTTTTTTCTGTCCTGGCCCCACAGTGGTGGAAGGAACTTCCCACTGAGGTCAGGACAGCAGAGTCGCTGCCCATCTTTCGGTGCAGGCTGAAAACTCACCTCTTCGAGAAGTACTACCCTGAGCCTTCCACTTAGCACTTATTGTATTCGTATTAGTTTGTTGCACTTATTGTTTTTGCACTGTACTTTGGCTCTGGGTTATGCTCTTTGATGCTTGTTTAAAAAAAGGAGATTTAGCCTACTTATGACTTCTGGTGACTAGTAGTTCTCTTGAATACCTATGTTGAATACAGTTATTGTAAGTCGCTTTGGATAAAAGCATCTGCTAAATGACTGTAATGTAATGTGAGGTTCACCTCCGTCTGTCAGGGCAGTAGAATCCAGCCCAACCTACACATTTCAAAGAAGCGTGAAAAAACAAACAAAGAATCGTAGTGCTAGTAGGCAGCTGTTCGTTTGCTGCCCCTGAAACGTAACAGCAGACATAAGTAAAATAAAAAGATTTTTTTGTTTTTTATAAGCCAGGCTACATAAAGTATATTCATGCACAATGATCTAATAAATGATGCAAATAATGTTGGTGTGTCTGTGTGTTTGAGAGTGTCCACTCACTGAAAAATACTTATTACAAACTGAGCAGCTGAAAGGTTTCTCACCAGCACTACATCTTGAATCACTGACAGGAACTTCATCATTATTCACAGAGTTTAAACCTGACTGAGGTTTTCTGGTCTCCTTCCAATCACCAATGTCATCAGTGTCAGAAGAGTCTCCAGTCTTCTCATCAGTATCTGGTTCTGGATGTCTATCTGGATCCGAGTTCCTGCCTGGTTCTGGTCCTCCACAGTCCTCTCCATCAGCTTCTGTTTCCATCTGGTCAGTTTGTCTTTGATGAAGCTGTGAGGACTGAGCTTCCTCTTCATCGTCTTCACTCTTCACAGGAGTGAATGAGAACTTGATATCAGCCTCCTCCAGACCTTGAAGCTGCTCTCCCTCCTGACTGGTCCAGAGTTCCTCCTGTTCCTCTTTAATGTGTGGGGGCTCTGGGTTTTCCTGGTCCAGACTGGAGCTCCACTCCTGCTGCTCTTCTTTAACCACCAACAGCTGCTGGACGTCTGTGGAAAATAATGAATTACATACACACCTTAGAAAACTGTAATTTCATGTTAACAACTAATCCACTGATATCACTACTTTCCTATAATGTGGGGAGACATGTTGCACATTTTGTAGAACATATTCAGACCTCATTCAATCTAAAAACTGACATGTGTTTTACCTGGCTGTGAGACAAGGTTTCTCTTTGCGGGAGTTGTTCTTGTTTCTATAACATTAGAGTAGGAGCCAGGAACAGCCTGTGCCATTTTGTACACCCTATTTGGTCACTTACGGTAATTGAGTAACATGCTGTTGGGGATAGCAATGGGGATATATGCTGTTCCGTAGTTTAGTTTGACGAATGGAAGGACAGGGGGAGAGGAGTCTTCTTTTTTGCTGACCGCTATTATCGATATTATCACTATTATCATTGTTTGACGCTGTTCATCGCTGTCTATTACCTTTGTACACCAATGAGAAAGTATTTTGAACGTTTTTGTCTCTCCCGGCTGTAAGACCTGTATGACTCCCCTTCAGCCTGAAGACGGTCATGACCTTTGACCCGCGAGCATCTGATGGAGAGCCTCTTGAAGAACCTGTGCATTAACTGCAGCATCATGACTCCCGCGGTGAGGTCTACTACGCTGGCCGAGGTGGAACACCTGATGGGTGAGGTTCACCTCACCCATCAGCCCACTCAGCCTGGCTTTTTCCATAAGCCAGGCTACATAAAGTATATTCATGAACAATGATCTGGTAAATAATACAAATAATGTTGGTGTGTGTGTGTGTGTTTGAGAGTGAGAGAGACTGTACGTTTGTTGAAAGCCAGCAGTGGCTCTTATGATTAGAAATATAATAAAATATGATTATTATTTTAGAGCCTTCAACATCACCAGTGGGATGTGGCCTCCATGGGTCCCAAACTCCTCCCTCCCTCCCACTGTATACTTTATATAATCTGAAAAAAACAAGCAATATTATAACATGATGTTGACATTAGTCATGATGGAGAGTAAACAAAACATGTTTATGCTTTTTCTGATATTCATACAGCCTCCCAACCTGCAGAGACCAGACCTTCATCATCCAGCTCCTCGTCTGCTGGACCCACGACATCCACCGGTAGTGTACTTCATGTTAACTTTCTTTGTATGCCAACTCATGAAAATCTGATAGTTTTCTTTCATCAAAAGTAAATAAAATCTGTTAATAGGTCACACTCCTGAAGAGATGGAGCAGACAGTTTGGGGGTTCGGCCGGTGTAGGAAACCTGACCCTCCTGAGAGCTCGGAGGGATTGGTGTCGTGGGTCCAGTGTGACAGCTGCCACTCATGGTATCACACCATGTGTGTGGGCTGAATATAGATGGATTTTATTGGAATGTTCGCTAAAAAACTGTCCGGACCAGGAAACAATTCCGTTAAGTCTCTTATGTGACATGAACATATTTTAGATTTCAACACGCTGCACGTTCTCATCTCATCTACTTTGTGTGTTAAAGATGCTGAGTGTTTAATGAACCAACCTGCTCTGTGTAACCGAAGCTGAGGGATGAAAACAGCGTCCAGTAGTTTCCGTTGTCGCTCGTTCTCTTCTTTTAAACGACAAAGTTCCTCCTCGTACTCTGCTATCGTTCTTTCAAACACACCAAATATCTCTTCAGCAGCTGCAGTTAGTCGCTGGTTGACTAAACATCTCAGCATTTGGACTTTAGACATTTTCACACAATGACACAAACTCCGTCAGAAACACCGTTTACTCTCATTAAACTCTGACTAGCGCTGTGTTGATAACTTCCGTCCCCGTCGGTCTGTTTTCAGCTAGCATGCTAAGCTAACTTCGATAGCTTTGTATGCTCCCGGGAGATGAGTCAGAGGAAAAACATCCAGAAAAAAAGATGAAGAGCTAAAAGTCCATTCAGACATGTTTATCCAGACACACAGAGACTCTGGTGGATCTAACTGATACTTTATCAACGTAAAAACTCCTTCACGTGTTATACGAGCTAGACGCCATTTTGTTCACAGTGAAGAACACTTCCGGGTCCTCTTCCCCGTCAAAATAAAACATCCAGGTTTTTACTGACACGTATTTTTACATGTCGAACACAATATATTCATGACTTTTTAAAATAAACATAAAACTAAATACATTCAACCAATATCCAACTGTCATGCTGCTGAGCTACAATAAAATAGTTCACATTACAGATTTGATATACAGACTTCACTGAAGCATCACAAACATTTAACACTGTTGCTTTATCACATTCACTTGTACAAATATAGTACTTTTCCCAAATATATGAGGAGTTTATGAGACATGTGTTGTGACAAATTAAAACTACCCAACAGTTTATACAAGTACAGCTGAAACTATTGGATGATTAATCAATTCGTTGACTGACAAAACATTAGTTGGAAACTATTTTGATGGTCAGAGTCTTTTTACATGTAAAAACATTTCATAGTTCCAGCTTCACCAATGTGAAGATGCTGCTTGTTCTTTTTAATAACATGAATGTATAAGTAATAAAGTAATATAGTGAAGGTGTCACTTTGGGCTCTGGATAATTGTGACACCATTTCTCACTGCAAACTACAACAGCAAAATCCTGCTTTTACATTAATACTTGATAGCAATATTCATTTAATGATATTAAAAAATCACACAGGACATTTTAATACTTTTAATACATACATATACTGTGTGTACAGCAGTGGCTGGCCGTGCATTTTATACCTGGGCCTTCAGTGCTGTCTTGCAGCTGAAACACCACCTCATAACCTCATGATGGCGCCACAGCTCGGTACGAGGCTTACAAACCGAACAATACGTTTGAATAATACTTGTGCATTTGGAAAATACAGAAGCTTAAATTGTGGGAAATATAATGTTTTCAGTGGACTGCGCTCACGTAGGAGACAACGGACTGTGACCTCTCAACCCGGAACAAAACAAAACACAACAAAAAACAGCTGATGCCCCGCACTTCTGAAAAGCTAGGCTAAACTAGTTTAACAAACAATAACTCTGCGCATGACGGTAATATGCTTTGTAATTAACGGACAATGCATATAGTCCAAATCTATATAATTAACACAATGACAACAACAAACCAGTCACATATATTCATATGACAACAGAGCATGACAAATCAATCCAGCAACACGCATTCTGCTACACACTCACGGCACGGGCCATTCAGATATTAGATGTAAAAAAACAAACGCAGTTGATTTACCGAATGCTGTTCACTTAAAGACAAACTCCATCCTCCTTTGTTTGTTGACAAAGAGTTTAATCCCACGGTTAAATCCCAACTCACAAATTATACTGTTACACCACAATAAGCGGGGCCTATCACGCCGTCCCTTGTGCTGCACTGGGACACTCAGACCACGGCTTAGTCCATCTGATTCCTGCATACAGGCAGAAATTAAAGCTATGTAAGCCTGTTGTCAGGATAGCAAAGCAGTGGACCAGTGACGCTATGGAGGATCTTCGGGCTGTACAGACTGGGATGTTTTCAGGACTGCTACTAACAGTCTGGATGAGTATACAGAGGCTGTAACGTCATTCATCAGCTTCTGTGAAGACAGCTGTGTACCATCATGCACCAGGGTGAGTTATAACAACGACAATCCCTGGTTCACAGCTTAACTCAGACAGCTACGCTTGCAAAAGGAACAAGTATTTAGGAGTGGGGACAAGGACATGTTCAGGGACTCAAAATACAGGTTTAGCAAGGCGCTAAACAACAGTACTCTAAGAAACTGCAACACCAGCTCTCAGCAAGTGACTCTACTTCTGTCTGTAGAGGTCTGACAGATCATAAACTATCAGCCTAAAGCGCCACACTCCATAAATGGCTTGCACCTGGCAAACGAGCTGAACGAGTTTTACTGTAGCTTTGAAAGACAAAGGGACAGTCCTGACCCCATACCCCATCCACTAGCTCCAGACCACCAGGTCTCCCTCCCCCAGCTCAGCAGGGGCCCATGCCTCTCAACCACCCATCCAAGTATCCCCAGAGACGTCAACAAGCTGTTTAAAAGTCAAAACCGCTGATCACCTTGTGTGACTCCCTGGTCACCACTGTGGAGTCCTTCAGCTTCCTGGGCTGCACCAGATCCAGGACCTCAAGTGAGAGCTGAACATCAGCTCCATGGCCTAGAAGGCTGAGGAGAGGATGTACTTCCTGAGGCAGCTGAAGAAGTTCAACCTGCCAAAGACAATGATGGTGCACTTCTATACTGCCATCATGGAGTCCATCCTCTGCTCCTCCATCACCGTCTGGTACGCTGCAGCCACGGCCAAGGACAAGTTCAGACTGCAGTGTATCATTCACTCTGCTGAGAGATTGATTGGCTGCAGTCTGCCGTTCCACTACAACTTGTTTGCCTCCAGGACTCTGAGGCGAGCAAAAAAGATTGTAGCTGACCCCTCTCACCCTGGACACAAACTCTTTGAATCCCTTCCCTCTGGCAGGAGGCTGCGATCCATCAGGACCAAGACCTCACGCCACATAAATAGTTTATTCCCGTCTGCAGATGGGCTCATTAACAAAACCCAGGACCCCCAATGACTCGGACACTTACATCCTCATGACAATTACTTACTGCTACACATCATTGCACAACTCTACTCTTTAAATACACACGTGGCCCATTAATAACATACTTGTTTTAACATACTCTATATTTGTTTTTCATATTTTCTATTTTGAAATTGTCTTTTATAATTGCACTGTTTATTGTCAGCCACCAATCACCAAGCCAAATTCCTTGTATGTATAATACACTTGGCAATAATGTTGATAAGAAGAATCATTACGAGACATCAATTAGAACAATAATACATTTATTTAAAGCAAACCAAACCTTTTGCTCACAGAAAAAGAACGACACTCATTGAAATTCACTACTTTCAAATCTGTCCAGAGCAGATTCAGCCCCCCGTTAACTCAGTTTCATCACCGCTGAATATTTCTTCTCAACTAGAAGTTTTACAGTCGCTGTTGTCAAAAACACTCATATGACTTTGACAACACATGCATGTCTTTTGACCTGATGAAGCCAGACAAATCTTTAGTCACAAACTGTTACGAAGTCAACTTTGTCCAGGAGATTACAAAAAGTATCTTAACAATATTCCCCAACCTTTGTTAAAATGGACCAACATGTAAAGGCATCAGAAACATGTAAAGGGACAGTTGAGATGTTTAGAAGTGTGGTTGTATGAAGTACTTTTCCACAGTCAGTGAATTACTCCAGTAGATGGAGTTTGAAGAAACAGACAGGAGTACCAGAATTGGGAGCAAAGAAATGTACTGCTGTGGACGTATTTTAGACACCTAAAAGAATCAATATCAGTTTTAGTGCAATACTCAAAATATCCCTTTAAGTGTAAAAATTAAAGACATTTATTTATCAGAAAATGATTTACAGAGAAACACACTAACATTGCAGAGATGAAAGCAAAAAAGGCGTCAGGGTCTCCAAACCCGAAAGAGCACAAACCCACCTGACCCACATTAAGTACAAGTACAAAAGTATTGTCATGACAAAAAAGTATACTGATTATACCGAATGGCCCATTTCAAATACATATTTATGGTAGGCCTGTATCATTGGATACTAATAATTGACGCATTAATGTGTTCATCCCTTTAATGCTGCAGGTACTCAAGTATAGTAAAATACTTCACAATTGTACTCAAGTACAATACTTAAGTTAATGTACTTAGTTACATTCCACCACCGCTAAAAGAAGATCACACAATAGTTTACAAGAGCACAAAGTTCTTCATAGAACTAGCCTCTTGTTTTTGGTCTCAAAACACACCAGATTGATGAATTTAACTTTAAAATGTACAACATGTTCTTCCAGGTGAGCGCGCCCCGGACCCCTCTAGAAAACCAACACTAAGTAGAAAATAAAAACTCAACTAGTCTACCGGATCAAACTAAAGACAGTACTCAGCTCCCTGCCAACGTGAGGAGGCGTCACCTTAAACAAAGCATGGATCTCTCAGAGCGATCAAGGTTTATTGTGTCACTAATCGTAAGCGGGGGCTGATTGTGTGTGAGGACAGGGTTTTGAGGGAAACAATTCAAAATCTGAACGTGGAATCAATAAGTAATGCTCTCAAATAAAAACAACATGACTTTGAGTAAAGATAGGGGAAAAGCACCATAGTTCTTCCCCTGAGTTATGTGCCATGTGGTGTGTCAGATTTAACTTTTCTATACAAACAGAACCTTTACAGCCGGTTGTCTCTTGTATGAGCTTTCATGTGTAACTTCAGAGCTGACTTGCGCTGAAATCTATTATCACACAGAGAGCAGCTGAAAGGTTTCTCTCCTGTGTGGAGTCTCACGTGTCTCTGTAAAGTTTCCCTCCGTCCAAAAGATTTCTTACAGAGTGAGCAGCTGAAAAGTTTTTCCCCTGTGTGACACCTCATGTGTTTCTTCAGACCTCCACTTTCATTGAAACGTTTATCACATTCTGAGCACCTGAACAGTTTTTCCCCTGTGTGAATCATCATGTGTCTCTTTAAATGTCCACCATGTCCAAAAGATTTCTTACAGACTGAGCAGCTGAAAGGTTTCTTTCCTGTGTGAATCATCATGTGTCTCTTTAAATGTCCACCATGTCCAAAGGATTTCTTACAGACTGAGCAGCTGAAAGGTTTCTTTCCTGTGTGAGTTACCATGTGTCCCTTTAAGGTTTCCCTCCGTCCAAAAGATTTCTTACAGACTGAGCAGCTGAAAGGTTTCTCTCCTGTGTGAATCATCATGTGTTTCTTCAGATTTTGACTCTTGCCAAATGTTTTCTCACACTCAGAGCAGCTAAATAGTTTCTCACCAGCACTACATCTTGAATCACTGACAGAAACTTCATCATTATTCACAGATTTTAAACCTGACTGAGGTTCTCTGGTCTCCTTCCAATCACCAATGTCATCAGTGTCAGAAGAGTCTCCAGTCTTCTCATTAGTATCTGGTTCTGGATGTCTATCTGGATCCGAGTTCCTGCCTGGTTCTGGTCCTCCACAGTCCTCTCCATCAGCTTCTGTTGCCATCTGTTCAGTTTGTCTTTGATGAAGTTGTGAGGACTGAGCTTCCTCTTCATCGTCTTCACTCTTCACAGGAGTGAATGAGAACTTGATATCAGCCTCCTCCAGACCTTGAAGCTGCTCTCCCTCCTGACTGGTCCAGAGTTCCTCCTGTTCCTCTTTAATGTGTGGGGGCTCTGGGTCCTCCTGGTCCTCTTCAACGTGTGGGGGCTCTGGGTCCTCCTGGTCCTCTTCAACGTGTGGGGGCTCTGGGTCCTCCTGGTCCAGACTGGAGCTCCACTCCTGTTGCTCTTCTTTAACCACCAACAGCTGTTGGACGTCTGTGGAAAATAATGATTTACATACACACCTTAGAAAACTGTAATTTCATGTTAATAACTAATCCACTGATTTCACTACTTTCCTATAATGTGGGGAGACATGTTGCACATTTTGTAGAACATATTCAGACCTCATTCAAACTAAAAACTGACATGTGTTTTACCTGGCTGTGAGACAAGGTTTCTCTTTGCGGGAGTTGTTCTTGTTTCTATAACATTAGAGTAGGAGCCAGGAACAGCCTGTGCCATTTTGTACACCCTATTTGGTCACTTACGGTAATTGAGTCACATGGTGTTGGGGATAGCAATGGGGATGTATGCTGTTCCGTGGTTTAGTTTGATGAATGGAAGGACAGGGGGAGAGAGAAGGAGTCTTCTTTTTTGCTGACCGCTATTATCGATATTATCACTATTATCATTGTTTGACGCTGTTCATCGCTGTTGATTACCTTTGTACAGCAATGAGAAAGTATTTTGAACGTTTGTCTCTCCCGGCTGTAAGACCTATATGACTCCTCTTCAGCCTGAAGACGGTCATGACCTTTGCCCCTCATGTCTTGGCCTCGAGCATCTGATGGAGAGCCTCTTGAAGAACCCGTGCATTAACTGCAGCATCATGCCTCCCGGGGTAAGGTCTGCTAGGCTGGCCGAGGTGGAACACCTGATGGGTGAGGTTCACCTCCCCCTGTCAGGGCAGTTGAATCCAGCCCAACCTACCCATTTCAAAGCAGCGGGAAAAAACGAACAGAATCGTAGCGCTACTTAAAGGTAGGCAGTTGTTTGTTTGTTTGTAGCTCTGAAACATAACAGCAGACATAAGAAAATAAAAAGATTTTTTTGTTTTTTTAAGCCAGGCTACATAAAGTATATTCATTAGGGGTGTAACGATACGCGTATTCGTATTGAACCATTCGGTACGAGGCTCACGGTTCGGTACGCATGACAAACCGAACAATACGTTTGGAGAATGCAGAAGCTTAAATTGTGGGAAATATTATGTTTTCGGTGGAGCCACTGTTCTCAAACTGGCAACCCACATGACGTAACGGACAGCATGCTCTCTGACACGCCCACCACCAAAGAAAAACTTTCTACTCCAGTCGGGCACTTTTGCGCTGTGAGACACGCTACATGAAGCTAGCTCGGTGCAGTATGGCTAGTAATAGACTAGAAATAGAAGATCCTCCAACGACCTACAGGTCTGGTGTTTGGAGCCACTTTGGTTTCTCTGTGAACTATGAGGGCGATGGCGAGAGAGTGGTGGATAAAAAAACAACGGTATGTCGCATTTGCTACACGAGTGTAGGTTACATCAGTGGGAATACCTCAAACATGTTAACCCATTTACGCCGACATCACCCCAGTGTGACAGTGGGTGGAACTAAACGAAAACCTGGAGCAGCACACACGCTTCAAACTCTCCCCGAAGCGTTTAAGCAGCTGTTCACTACCGATTCGAACAGAGCTAAAGCGATCACCACGGCGATTGCTACATTTATAGCCGCAGACATGAGACCCTACTCTGTAGTGGTAAACGCAGCTTTATGAACCTGCTGAATGTTATTGAGCCCCGTTACACAATTCCTTAACGAGCCCATTTCAGCCAAACCGTAATTCCCACTTTGTACAAGAAAACAAAAGCACAAGTGGAGAATCAAATGTCCGAGGCACCCGCTGTTGCTCTGACAGTGCCTGGACATCGAGGGCTACACAAAGCTACCTGACTGTAACGCACATTCCGTGACCTGAACACGGAATGGGAGATGAAGAGCCACGTTCATTCAGGTTTAGTTCCATCATTGGTCATACTAAAATTATGATGGAGAAGATGTAAGTAACAATACTACATAACATTTTTTAAGGAGCAGTTTTAGTCTTTTATGCTTATGTGTTGGTTAGAAGACACCCCAGAAGATGGGTCACTCAGGTATAGTTCCATCATTGTTCAAAGTCAAAGAATAACTTTATGTTAGTTTTAATGAATAAATATATTTTAAAATCAAGTACATTTCTCTGGCATTTATAGTTTTCTACTGTATTGAAAACGTACCGAAACGTACCGAACCGTGGCACCACTGTATCGTACCGAACCGAACCGTGAATTTTGTGAACAGTTACACCCCTAATATTCATGCACAATGGTCTAGTAAATAATACAAATAATGTTGGTGTGTGTGTGTGTGTTTGAGAGTCAGAGAGACTGTCTGTACATTTGTTGAAAGCCAGCAGTGGTTCTTATGATTAGAAATATAATATAATAAAATATGATTATTATTTTAGAGCCTTCAACATCACCAGTGGGATGTGGCCTCGATGGGTCCCAAACTCCTCCCTCCCTCCCACTGTATACTTTATATAATCTGAAAAAAACAAGCAATATTATAACATGATGTTGACATTAGTCATGATGAAGAGTAAACAAAATATGTTTATGCTTTTTCTGATATTCATACAGCCTCCCAACCTGCAGAGACCAGACCTTCATCATCCAGCTCCTCGTCTGCTGGACCCACGACATCCACCGGTAGTGTACTTCATGTTAACTTTCTTTGTATGCCAACCCATGAAAATCTGATAGTTTTCTTTCATTAAAAGTAAATAAAATCTGTTAATCGGTCACACTCCTGAAGAGATGGAGCAGACAGTTTGGGGGTTCAGCCGGTGCAGGAAACCTGACCCTCCTGAGAGCTCGGAGGGATTGGTGTCGTGGGTCCAGTGTGACAGCTGCCACTCATGGTATCACACCATGTGTGTGGGCTGAGACGAGGAGCTGATGATGAAGATGATCATTATTAATGTTGTTTGTGTCCTGATTTTTGATTACATTTTTGATTTAGTTTGTGTCCCGTTTATATTTCAATGTTTGCATCATCTTTTCAATCATAAGTCATTTGTCTTTTGCTTCAACAATTTAGCTTTTCAATCATGAATATTTGTGTTTTTAGTTGTAACAGAACTCTTACTCTCCAATGTGTGTTATGATAGTAATTGTTATATACAATATACAGTGTTTACAACGAGGATAGAAGTTGGTCCGAATATAGATGGATTTTATTGGAATGTTCGCTTAAAAAACTGTCCGGACCAGGAAACAATTCCGTTAAGTCTCTTATGTGACATGAACAGATTTTAGATTTCAACACGCTGCACGTTCTCATCTCATCCACCTTGTGTCTTAAAGATGCTGAATGTTTAATGAACCAACCTGCTCTGTGTAACCGAAGCTGAGGGATGAAAACAGCGTCCAGTAGTTTCCGTTGTCGCTCGTTCTCCTCTTTTGAACAAGAAAGTTCCTCCTCGTACTCTGCTATCGTTCTTTCAAACACACCAAATATCTCTTCAGCAGCCGCAGTTAGTCGCTGGTTGACTAAACATCTCAGCATTTGGACTTTAGACATTTTCACACAACCACACAAACTTGTTCTCCACACAAACTCCGTCACAAACACCGTTTACTCTCATCAAACTCTGACTAGCGCTGTGTTGATCGCTTCCGTCCCCGTCGGTCTGTTTCCAGCTAGCATGCTAAGCTAACTTCAATAGCTTTGTTGGCTACCGGGAGATGAGTCAGAGGAAAACATCCAGAAAAAAAGGTGAACAGCTAAAAGTCCATTCAGACATGTTTATCCAGACATACAGAGACTCTGATGGATCAGTACTGATGGAGCTAACTGATACTTTATCAACACAACAAAGAGACGCTGCTGTTTCTAACGTTAGGCGCCATGTTGTTCTCAGAAGAACATCCGGGTTCGCTGACACGTTGTATGTTACCTTCAAAATAAAAGCACTTAAAAAAATACAAAATCGTAAATTATTATTTCAATCTTCAATTACCTTCCATATTTTCCATATGTAACAGTTGTGGGTAGGGCATGGAAATAGACTACTCAAGTGATTGTTTAACATTTATTTGTTTCTGTCGAAGACAAAATATCACCAATTATTTGCCTTCTGATCATTTTCTGCACCTCTGCTCCCTCAGCAATGTAAAACAGAACTGTGTGATTTCATTCCTTTTATTCAAATACCCACACAAACAACTTGATTTACATTAAAGTATGTACTTGGTTCAGGATGCACATCATTAGTCAAGGGCTACAAAAATAACCAAGGAAAACATCTAACCTAAATCATAACAACACATTTTCTCAAAACCATGAAAAAAAATATACAAGAGGAAAAACAGGGACACCTGGTGGTTAAAGTAAAAAGTGTGTGAGAAATTATGACAATAGACAACAGAAATTATAATATTTAACAAATGAAAACACATACTTGCAGAAAAGAATGTATAAAACATTAATTGCTTTCTGGTATTTTTCTTCAATTCTGCCACTAAACATGCAAAATAGCAGAATTTACAAAAGGAGATGTTTATATGTGTGTATGTGTGGGTCAGTTTGAAAAGAAGAAGAAAGCACTCAAAACGAGGCAGATCCTCACTGTAGCAGTAAAGTACAGTAACTGTAATTTTATCACACAGAAGCCTGACTGGAGAATTCAGGTTCATCAGCCGTGGCACTGGACCTTTGACTAATAAAGTACAGTTTACCGACTTTACTCATGTTGGCGGATTTAAACACAACAAAGCTCAGCAGCGTAGAACACAATTACAGCAGCAACAAGCACAACAGTTATGTTATTTGCCTGTCACCAGTCCATAAAGCTCCTGAAGTTCGCAGATGACACCACCCTCATTGGACTCATCTCTGGAGGGGATGAGTCCACCTACAGGTGGGAGACTGACCATCTGGTGACCTGGTGCGGTCTGAACAACCTAGAGCTCAACGCTCTAAAGACAGTGGAGATGGTTGTGGATTTCAGGAAGAACGCAGCCCCACCTGCCCCTATCACCCTGTGACTCCCCCGCCGACGCTGTGGAGTCCTTCCATTTCCTGGGCTCCATCATATCCCAGGACCTCAAGTGGGAGCTGAACATCAGCTCCATCACTAAAAAGGCTCAGCCTTTACAGTCCTGTTAACTGTTTGTCGTGCACTTTATTTTATATTCTTTTAAATTCTATTGTAAATTTGAATATGTTTCTATTTCTTGCACTGTTGATTATTGTTCAATGTTATTGTCTAATGTTATGCACCACCTGCCATGACAAATTCCTTGTATGTTACATACATTGGCAATAAACGGTTCTGATTCTGATTACACAGCACTGAACGGGACTCGGTGGTCAGCAAAATACACAATAACACGGTAAATATAACAGATAAACTTAAAAACAAAACAAACAAGTTTAAAAACACACTATGACCGATCTCTGCCCAGACAATAGCCTCTTACTTGAGATCACTTCGTTGTGGTTGGTGAGATTCTTTGGATTTGTTCGGCGGAATTTTCCCTGCTTAGGACTGTGACCACGCTTTGTTAGCCAAGAGAGAAGCAGTCAGGATGAGTTGGTACCGCCGAGTCTGAGGCCATGGTTCTCTGACATGAATCAGTGGATAGTTTCCTCCAACTTGGAAGTGAGTCACTGCCCCAAGCGAGGGAGTTCAAGTATCTTAGGGTCTTGTTTACAAGTAAGGGAGTGGGGTTAATGTCAACTTTATCGAAACCAGAACTAAAGGGGGTTCTCTGCTGTGTGACGTATCATGTGTCTCCGTAAAGATCCACTCTGTGAAAAAGATTTACTACAGACTGAGCAGCTGAAAGCTTTCTCTCCTGTGTGGAATCTCATGTGTTTCTTCAGACTTCCATTTTCAATGAAACGTTTACCACATTCTGAGCAGCTGAAAGGTTTCTCTCCTGTATGAGTTACCATGTGTCTCTGTAAATGTCCACTCTGTGAAAAAGATTTATTACATTCTGAGCAGCTGAAAGGTTTCTCTCCTGTGTGGAATCTCATGTGTTTCTTCAGACTTCCACGTTCAGCGAAACGTTTACCACATTCTGAGCAGCTGAAAGGTTTCTCTCCTGTGTGAGTTAGCATGTGTGTCTGTAAATGTCCACTCACTGAAAAAGATTTATTACATTCTGAGCAGCTGAAAGGTTGCTCTCCTGTGTGGAATCTCATGTGTTTCTTTAGACTTCCATTTTCAGTGAAACTTTTACCACATTCTGAGCAGCTGAAAGGTTGCTCTCCTGTGTGGAATCTCATGTGTGTCTTCAGACTTCCATTTCGAGTGAAACCTTTACCACATTCTGAGCAGCTGAAAGGTTTCTCTCCTGTGTGATTTACCATGTGTCTCTGTAAATGTTCCCTACGTGAATACGATTTCTTACAGACTGAGCAGCTGAAAGGTTTCTTTCCTGTGTGAATCATCATGTGTTTCTTCAGATTTTGACTCTTGCCAAATGTTTTCTCACACTCAGAGCAGCTAAATAGTTTCTCACCAGCAGTACATCTTGAATCACTGATGGAAACTTCATCATTATTCACAGAGTTTAAACCCGACTGAGGTTTTCTGGTCTCCTTCCAATCACAACTGTCATCAGTGTCAGAAGAGTCTCCAGTCTTCTCATTAGTATCTGGTTCTGGATGTCTATCTGGATCTGAGTTCCTGCCTGGTTCTGGTCCTCCACAGTCCTCTCCATCAGCTTCTGTTTCCATCTGTTCAGTTTGTCTTTGATGAAGCTGTGAGGACTGAGCTTCCTCTTCATCGTCTACACTCTTCACAGGAGTGAATTTGAACTTGATATCAGCGTCCTCCAGACCTTGAAGCTGCTCTCCCTCCTGACTGGTCCAGTGTTCCTCCTGTTCCTCTTTAATGTGTGGGGGCTCTGGGTCCTCCTGTTCCTCTTTAATGTGTGGGGGCTCTGGGTCCCTCTGTTCCTCTTTAATGTGTGGGGGCTCTGGGTCCCTCTGTTCCTCTTTAATGTGTGGGGGCTCTGGGTCCCTCTGTTCCTCTTTAATGTGTGGGGGCTCTGGGTCCCTCTGTTCCTCTTTAATGTGTGGGGGCTCTGGGTACTCCTGTTCCTCTTTAATGTGTGGGGGCTCTGGGTCCTCCTGGTCCTCTTTTATGTGTGGGGGCTCTGGGTCCTCCTGGTCCTCTTTTATGTGTGGGGGCTCTGAGTCCTCCTGGTCCAGACTGGAGCTCCAGTCCTGCTGCTCTTCTTTAACCACCAACAGCTGCTGGACATCTGTGGAAAATAATGAATTACATACACACCTTAGATAACTGTAATTTCATGTTAACAACTAATCCATTGATTTCACTACTTTCCTATAATGTGGGGAGACATGTTGCACATTTTGTAGAACATATTCAGACCTCATTCAAACTAAAACAAACTAAAACCTGACATGTTACACTTACGGTAATTGAGTAACATGGTGTTGGGGATAGCAATGGGGATATATGCTGTTCCGTGGTTTAGTTTGATGAATAGGACAGGGGGTGAGAGAAGGAGTCTTCTTTTTTGCTGACCGCTAATATCGCTATTATCATTGTTGATCGCTGTCTATTACCTTTGTACAGCAATGAGAAAGTATTTTGAACGTTTTTGTCTCTCCCGGCTGTAAGACCTGTATGACTCCTCTTCAGCCTGAAGACGGTCATGACCTTTGACCCTCTTGTCTTGGCCTCGAGCATCTGATGGAGAGCCTCTTGGAGAACCCGTGCATTAACTGCGGCATCATGCCTCCCGGGGTAAGGTCTACTAGGCTGGCCGAGGTGGAACACCTCCTACCTGACAGGTCGATCCTACCAGGTGACATGGAGGGGGGCCATGTCGGAACCACGCATGCTGACTACGGGGGTTCCACAAGGTTCAGTCCTAGGCCTCCTTCTCTTATCGCTCTACACAACATCTCTGGGTTCTGTTATTCGCTCGCATGACTTCTCTTACCATTGTTATGCCGATGACACCCAGCTGGTCTTGTCATTTGCCCCCGGTGACACCCAAGTGGAGGCACGCGTCGCTGCGTGCTTGGCTGACATCTCGAAGTGGATGACGACACTCCACCTCAAGCTCAACCTGGACAAAACCGAGCTAAAGTTCCTCCAGGTGAAGGGTTGCCCGCACCGAGACCTGTCCATCACCATTGACGATACCGTGGTGACACCAACTCGGACTGCGAGGAACCTAGGTGTGACCCTGGATGACCAACTGTCATTCTCAGCAAACATTTCATCAGTTACATGCTCCTGCAGATTCCTGCTCTACAACATCAGGAGGATTCGCCCCTTCCTCACTGACGAGACGGCGCAGGTGCTCATCCAGGCTCTTGTCATCTCCCGCCTGGACTACTGCAACTCTCTACTTGCCGGAACCCCGGCATCGGCCATCAGACCTCTGAAGCTTGTCCAGAAAGCTGCAGCTCGCCTGGTGTTCAATCCCCCCAAGTTCTCCCACACAACTTCCCTTCTCCGTTTTCTACACTGGCTACATGTAAGAGCTCTCATCCAGTTTAAGACTGTGGTACTAGTCTACAGGGCAGTAAAAGGAACAGCTCCTTCCTATCGCCAGGCCATGGTCAAGGCCTACACCCCCGCGTGACCACTTCGCTCTGCTGCTTTGGGGCGATTGGTTGCCCCGTCGCTCAGAGGTCCCTGCGCCCGATCGACCCGGTCACGGCTTTTTTCTGTCCTGGCCCCACAGTGGTGGAAGGAACTTCCCACTGAGGTCAGGACAGCAGAGTCGCTGCCCATCTTTCGGTGCAGGCTGAAAACTCACCTCTTCGAGAAGTACTACCCTGAGCCTTCCACTTAGCACTTATTGTATTCGTATTAGTTTGTTGCACTTATTGTTTTTGTTTGTTTCTGCACTGTACTTTGGCTCTGGGTTATGCTCTTAGATGCTTGTTTAAAAAAAAGGAGATGTAGCCTACTTATGACTTCTGGTGACTAGTATTTCTCTTGAATACCTATGTTGAATACACTTATTGTAAGTCGCTTTGGATAAAAGCATCTGCTAAATGACTGTAATGTAATGTGAGGTTCACCTCCGCCTATCAGGGCAGTAGAATCCAGCCTAACCTACACATTTCAAAGAAGCGTGAAAAAACAAACAAAGAATCGTAGTGCTAGTAGGCAGCTGTTCGTTTGCTGCTCCTAAAACGTAACAGCAGACATAAGTTAAATAAAAAGATTTTTTTGTTTTTTATAAGCCAGGCTACATAAAGTATATTCATGCACAATGATCTAATAAATGATGCAAATAATGTTGGTGTGTCTGTGTGTTTGAGAGTGTCCACTCACTGAAAAATACTTATTACAAACTGAGCAGCTGAAAGGTTTCTCACCAGCACTACATCTTGAATCACTGACAGGAACTTCATCATTATTCACAGAGTTTAAACCCGACTGAGGTTCTCTGGTCTCCTTCCAATCACCACTGTCATCAGTGTCAGAAGAGTCTCCAGTCTTCTCATCAGTATCTGGTTCTGGATGTCTATCTGGATCCGAGTTCCTGCCTGGTTCTGGTCCTCCACAGTCCTCTCCATCAGCTTCTGTTTCCATCTGGTCAGTTTGTCTTTGATGAAGCTGTGAGGACTGAGCTTCCTCTTCATCGTCTTCACTCTTCACAGGAGTGAATGTGAACTTGATATCAGCCTCCTCCAGACCTTGAAGCTGCTCTCCCTCCTGACTGGTCCAGAGTTCCTCCTGTTCCTCTTTAATGTGTGGGGGCTCTGGGTTTTCCTGGTCCAGACTGGAGCTCCACTCCTGCTGCTCTTCTTTAACCACCAACAGCTGCTGGACGTCTGTGGAAAATAATGAAATACATACACACCTTAGAAAACTGTAATTTCATGTTAACAACTAATCCACTGATATCACTACTTTCCTATAATGTGGGGAGACATGTTGCACATTTTGTAGAACATATTCAGACTTCATTCAAACTAAAACAAACTGACATGTGTTTTACCTGGCTGTGAGACAAGGTTTCTTTTTGGGGGAGTTGTTCTTGTTTCTATAACATTAGAGTAGGAGCCAGGAACAGCCTGTGCCATGTTGTACACCCTATTTGGTCACTAACGGTAATTGAGTAACATGGTGTTGGGGATAGCAATGGGGATATATGCTGTTCCGTAGTTTAGTTTGATGAATGGAAGGACAGGGGGAGAGAAAAGGAGTCTTCTTTTTTGCTGACCGCTATTATCGATATTATCACTATTATCATTGTTTGACGCTGTTCATCGCTGTTGATTACCTTTGTACACCAATGATAAAGTATTTTGAACGTTTTTGTCTCTCCCGGCTGTAAGACCTGTATGACTCCCCTTCAGCCTGAAGACGGTCATGACCTTTGCCCCTCGAGCATCTGATGGAGAGCCTCTTGAAGAACCTGTGCATTAACTGCAGGTTCTCTGCAGGGTAAGGTCTACTAGGCTGGCTGAGGTGGAACACCTGATGGGTGAGGTTCACCTCCCCCTGTCAGGGCAGTTGAATCCAGCCCAACCTACCGATTTCAAAGCAGCGGGAAAAAACGAACAGAATCGTAGCGCTAGTTAAAGGTAGGCAGCTGTTTGTTTGTAGCTCTGAAACATAACAGCAGACATAAGGAAATAAAAAGATTTTTTTGTTTTTCATAAGCCAGGCTACATAAAGTATATTCATGAACAATGATCTGGTAAATAATACAAATAATGTTGGTGTGTGTGTGTGTTTGAGAGTGAGAGAGACTGTCTGTACGTTTGTTGAAAGCCAGCAGTGGCTCTTATGATTAGAAATATAATAAAATATGATTATTATTTTAGAGCCTTCAACATCACCAGTGGGATGTGGCCTCCATGAGTCCCAAACTCCTCCCTCCCTCCCACTGTATACTTTATATAATCTGAAAAAAACAAGCAATATTATAACATGATGTTGACATTAGTCATGATGAAGAGTTAACAAAACATGTATGCTTTTTCTGATATTCATACAGCCTCCCAACCTGCAGAGACCAGACCTTCATCATCCAGCTCCTCGTCTGCTGGACCCACGACATCCACCGGTAGTGTACTTCATGTTAACTTTCTTTGTATGCCAACTCATGAAAATCTGATAGTTTTCTTTCATCTAAAGTAAATCAAATCTGTTAATAGGTCACACTCCTGAAGAGATGGAGCAGACAGTTTGGGGTTTCGGCCGGTGTAGGAAACCTGACCCTCCTGAGAGCTCGGAGGGATTGGTGTCGTGGGTCCAGTGTGACAGCTGCCACTCATGGTATCACACCATGTGTGTGGGCTGAGACGAGGAAATGATGATGATGATTGTTAAATGTTGTTTGTGTCCTGATTTTTGATTTAGTGTTTTTCTCCCGTTTATATTTAAATAAATGTTTGCATCATCTTTTCAATCATAAGTCATTTGTCTTTTGTTTTAACAATTTAGCATTTCAATCATGAATATTTGTGTTTTTAGTTGTAATATAACTCTTACTCTGCACTGTGTGTTATAGTAATTGTTATATATAATATACTTGTACATAATTGTTAAATTCATGCATCAGCTGGTGTTTTGCAAGTGACTGACATGAGAAGAGTTTAACAAAACATCCAGCAGGTGGTGGTATACACTCAAATGGAAATTAAGGAGCTTTTATTGCATCATTTGGAGTTGTTGAAGCGTGATATCTTATTGTGAAGGACAGAACTACGGTCCCGGATGTGTTGACAGCTTGATGGTAATTTTGGCAACTCTGAAACAAGTTAATATCCGCGAAAAACCAACAGCACCCAGTGTTTACAACGAGGATAGAAGTTGGTCTGAATAGATGTGGATTTTATTGGAATGTTCGCTAAAAAAAACTGTCCGGACCAGGAAACAATTCCGTGAACTCTCTTACGTGACATGAACAGATTTTAGATTTCAACACGCTGCACGTTCTCATCTCATCTACTTTGTGTGTTAAAGATGCTGAATGTTTAATGAACCAACCTGCTCTGTGTAACCGAAGCTGAGGGATGAAAACAACGTCCAGTAGTTTCCGTTGTCGGTCGTTCTCTTCTTTTAAACGAGAAAGTTCCTCCTCGTACTCTTCTATCGTTCTTTCAAACACACCAAATATCTCTTCAGCAGCCGCAGTTAGTCGCTGGTTGACTAAACATCTCAGCATTTGGACTTTAGACATTTTCACACAACGACACAAACACCGTTTACTCTCATTAAACTCTGACTAGCGCTGTGTTGATAACTTCCGTCCCCGTCGGTCTGTTTTCAGCTAGCATGCTAAGCTAACTTCGATAGCTTTGTATGCTCCCGGGAGATGAGTCAGAGGAAAAACATCCAGAAAAAAAGGTGAACAGCTAAAAGTCCATTCAGACATGTTTATCCAGACATACAGAGACTCTGATGAATCAGTACTGATAGAGCTAACTGATACTTTATCAACGTAAAAACTCCTTCACGTGTTATACGAGCTAGACGCCATTTTGTTCATAGTCAGCCACAGTGAAGAACACTTCCGGGTCCTCTTCCCCGTCAAAATAAAACATCCAGGTTTTTACTGACATGTATTTTTACATGTCGAACACAATATATTCATGACTTTAAAAATAAACATAAAACTAAATACATTTAACCAATATCCAACTGTCATGCTGCTGAGCTACAATAAAATAGTTCACATTACAGATTTGATATACAGACTTCACTGAAGCATCACAAACACTTAACACTGTAGCTTTATCACATTCACTTGTACAAATATAGGCCTAGTACTTTTCCCAAATATATGAGGAGTTTATGAGATACGTTTTGTTGCCAATTAAAACTACCCAACAGTTTATACAAGTACAGCTGAAACTATTGGATGATTAATCAGTTCGTCGACTGACAAAACATTAGTTGGAAACTATTTTGATGGTCAGAGTCTTTTTACATGTAAAAACATTTCATAGTTCCAGCTTCACCAACGTGAAGATGCTGCTTGTTCTTTTTAATGACATGAATGTATAAGTAATAAAGTAATATAGTGATGGTGTCACTTTGGGCTCTGGATAATTGTGACACCATTTCTCACTGCAAACTACAACAGCAAAATCCTGCTTTTACATTAATACATGATAGCAATAGTCATTTAATGATATTTTTAAAAAATCACACAGGACATTTTAATACTTTTAATACATACATATACTGTGTGTACAGCAGTGGCTGGCCGTGCATTTTATACCTGGGCCTTCAGTGCCGTCTTGCAGCTGAAACACCACCTCATAACCTCATGATGGCGCCACAGCTACGGTTATTTGACACGTACCATGCTACTTCTCGCTCCTCAAAGTAAAAGCACTTCCTGTTTCATGCTCTTCACAATAAAAGTACACATGCAATCAAACAATTTACAACATTTGAAGGAGAACATGAAAAACTCTTAAAAGAAAATCTGTTTGACGTGGGTATTCTCCAGTCTAAGCTACACGCTGGTGGGGCTTTTGCGGACACGGTTGGGGCATTTACCTCGAGTGAAGCTAGGGTGAGTAACGTTCCAGAGTTAACTTTTGAGCAGCGCAAAGAGTTACTTTTGTTGCAAATCGACATGAAAAGACTTGAACTGGAAGAGCGCAGGTTGGGTTTGAGTGATGTTGGTGGCGTGAGGCAGGTCGCTGCTGGTTCTGCTGGGCCTTCGCATGCTTTTGATGTTGCCGTGAATCTGAGGTTGGTTCCTCGATTTTGTGAACAATACCCGGATACTTTTTTCTCACTTTTTGAGCGGGTAGCTGAGAGTAGAGACTGGTCGGATGTTGACCGCACACTACTCTTACAATGCGTTCTCACCGGTAAGGCGCAGCAAGCGTATTCCTCGCTCAGTGTGGCTGAAAGTAAAATCTATGTGTCTGTCAAGGCTGCAGTACTAAGAGCCTATGAGTTGGTGCCTGAGGCATATCGTCAGAGGTTTAGTACTTGGGAGAGGTCTGGAAGAAGTGAGGACAGCGACAGAAGCAGCCACTCTTGCTTACGAGTATGTGTTGACGCACCGTGGTGACCGCGGTTGCAGGCCTCGGGATGATGGACTGTACAGAGGGAGTGGCGGTAATTTTCGACCAGCCGGAAAACGATGGGAGGAGGGAGCCGGCCCTCGCCGTGATAAGCCGGAATGGGTTGCAGGACACAGTCCTCGCCGTGATAAGCCGGAACGGGTTGCATGGAGTCAGCAGCAGGTTGAGGCGAGTGATCTATGCCATTACTGTAAGGGAAGGAGTCATTGGAAGGCTGAATGTCCTGTCAAGTCCAGTGCCAACAGTAGGTTCAGAAGTGAGCATGTCAAACCTGTCGCACTGGCTGTTACTGTTCGAAAAAATAACTCCTGTTATTTCTTCCTGTGTCAGTTCTCTCTGTAATTTTTCTCCCAGTGAGCAGGTGGAACCTGGAGTTGATTGCAGTCTGGAGCAGTCAGATTTTTCAGTGATTTGTGTCTGACGGCCATGTGTCCCTGGTGGGGAACGCTGTCAGGGTACCGGTGAAAATACTGAGAGATACGGGGGCCTTGGATTCCTTCATTGTGAGTTCTGTGTTGCCTTTCTCACAGGGTACTGATACTGGGGATTGCATTCTGATGCAGGGGATGGGTTTAAAAATGTTGCCTGTCCCAGTGCAGTCGTCCCGCTCGCTTGTCGCGCCGCCGCTCTGGAAGAACACGAACTTGACATCGTTCTGCTCCGACGTCTGAGACGCCTCCTCCTGCTGATGATTGGTCCACAGCTCCTCCTCCTCCTCTTTGATGGGAGGAGGCTCGATGTCGCTGAGGCCGGAGCTCCAGTCCTGCTGCTCACAGAGAGCTGAACAAAGAAGAAGAGTCACGTTTATCGGCTGGTTGTGTTTCAATGATACTGGATGTTACTTCAGTATTTCTGTTTCATGTCTTTCTACTTCTGCTGCTCTACGTTTTACTGCATTATTTTGACAAAATAGGTTTCCAGTTACTTTGGAGATTCTGATTATTAAAACAAAAACAAACTAATTACTCACTAGTGTAAACAAACTATAAATACTAGCCCCACCTTTACTAGCTGCAACATTAAAGTGATGAAGACATTAATAATTATAAAACAATAATATAATATTATTCTTTCTGCATAATTAGTCCTTTTACTTTTGGTACTTTTAGTATATTTTGATGCCAGTACTTTGTGTGTACTTCAGGTATAAATTGTGTTGTAAAGGTTCATTTCTGGAAAATTTAAATCAAATGAATATAAACATAAATGAAGAGAGAAGTAGAGTCATGTTCTCATAGACTTCTATACAACCAGAGGAGTCGCCCCCTGGTGGACACTAGAGAGAATGCAGCTTTAACACATGAAGCTTTGAGGTTTCACTACGTCACAAACAGCAGCTTCACTATTTTAAAGGAGACACCTCGTGACACATTTGGGTAATTGGAGTTTCTACAAACTGAAATAAAACAATCCAGTCGGTCGTTTGTGGCCAATCACATTTGGTTTCCTCTTCTATGTCACATGTTGTCGGTAAACCGGTAACGTCAGAGAGACGTTACTGTTGTCGGTGAACCGGCTAAGACTCAGTGAACGTTACTCACCTGTGCTGTTGATCTGCAGAGATATCTGCGGCTTCCTGGAGAGGTCCAGCAGCCGGCGCTGGCGGTAAGGTTCTCCCGAACACGCCGAAGATCTCCTCTGCGGCGGCGGTGAGCCGCTGGTTGATGAGCAGCCTCAACATCTCGAGCTTAGACATGTGAGCGGCGGACTGGCGATACAAAACGGGAGAAGTTCGCTCTCCGAAGCGTCGTGGTCGGTTGTTTACTCGTTGCACTTCCGGGTTAAAGTCTTTGCCCATGCTCAGTGAGCTTTTCAAAGGTACACATTGGATTATACGTGTGGGTTTACTGCCACCTGCTGTACTGGAGGTCTACATACACGTTTTGATTCTGTTATTTTCAAAACATTCATAACATTTGCCTTCAGATAATCATTAATATTGTTTTATTCATATTTCATGTCCTGCACTTTAAATTATAGTTGCAATAATCTTTCAGTATCTGATAGTCGGTGTGAATTTCAATGTTCTCAAATACTTGTAAAAAACTAAATAACACAAAACAAATTTTTAATTTATTTAAACAGTTTGTAAGAGCCATTTTGTTGTTTTTGTTTTTGTACAACCTCCCACCACATGGGGGCGTAGTGCCGGTGTAAATCAGTGCACAGGTAATATAATCAGTGGGGTCATTGGACACAGGTTGTTGCTAATAGGCAGAAGCAAACTGTTTTTGACCGTGCACATTTAACGAATGTAAATGTTATGATTTATTGGTTTGTGGAGAAAATGGATAACTGAAGAGAAAGTGGTGGAACTCTGATTATGTGAGAGATAAAATGCCTATATTGGAAACTGGACTTCGTTATTTATGACACGCATCAGAACAAACATTTCAGCAACCGTAGTGACTTTTTTTATTGGGAAGCAACGGTCACTACAGAGTGTACAAAATACAAACCAGTTTTATTTGTTTCTTACAATGAAAAGTAGATTAAAGGTTACAAAAATGGATTACTCAAAAAGTCAATAAAATAAGACATAAATGTCAAAAGCTAATTCTACCTCAAGATCAACGTACTCTTACAATATTTACATGATTCTTTCAGTTAAAACTTGTTTCTTGTTCTTCTTGTCCAGCACCCCTGAGTGAAACATCAGTCCAGATATTTCTTTAAATGGTGAACATTTTTCACAACAATCCAAGGTTGCTTCATTTACATATCTTAGACAATTCTGATCTCCAGAGTGTATAAGCTTATACATTAATCAAGTAATGAAATTATCACTTTCAAATTATCATTAAATGAACACTGTGCTATAATGCATTTGTCACTTTAATGCTGCAGGTACTCAATTAAAGTACAAGTACCTCAGAAATATCAAGTACAATACTTAAGTTAATGTACTTAGTTACATTCCACCACCGCTAAAAGAAGATCACACAATAGTTTACAAGAGCACAAAGTTCTTCATAGAACTAGCCTCTTGTTTTTGTCTCAAAACAGACCAGATTGATGAAACAATGAACAACATGTTCTTCCAGGTGAGCGCGCCCCGGACCCCTCTAGAAAACCAACACTAACTAGAAAATAAAAACTCAACTAGTCTACCGGATCAAACTAAAGACAGTACTCAGCTCCCTGCCAACGTGAGGAGGCGTCACCTTAAACAAAGCATGGATCTCTCAGAGCGATCAAGGTTTATTGTGTCACTAATCGTAAGCGGGGGCTGATTGTGTGTGAGGACAGGGTTTTGAGGGAAACAATTCAAAATCTGAACGTGGAATCAATAAGCAATGCTCTCAAATAAAAACAACATGACTTTGAATAAAGATAGGGGAAAAGCACCAGAGTTCTTCCCCTGAGTTATGTGCCATGTGGTTTGTCAGATTCACCTTTTGTGTACAAACAGAACCACTACAGCCGGTTGTCTCTTGTATGAGCTTTCATGTGTAACTTCAGAGCTGACTTGCGCTGAAATCTATTATCACACAGAGAGCAGCTGAAAGGTTTCTCTCCTGTGTGGAGTCTCATGTGTGTCTTCAGACCTCGACTGTCAGTGAAACCTCTATCACATTCTGAGCAGCTGTAAGGTTTCTCTCCTGTGTGGAGTCTCACGTGTCTCTGTAAAGTTTCCCTCCGTCCAAAAGATTTCTTACAGAGGGAGCAGCTGAAAAGTTTTTCCCCTGTGTGACACCTCATGTGTCTCTGTAAATGTCCACTACGTGAAAAAGATGTATTACATTCTGAGCAGCTGAAAGGTTTATCTCCTGTGTGAGTTACCATGTGTCTCTTTATAGTTTGCCTCCGTCCAAAAGATTTCTTACAGACTGAGCAGTTGAAAGGTTTCTCACCAGCACTACATCTTGAATCACTGACAGGAACTTCATCATTATTCACAGAGTTTAAACCTGACTGAGGTTCTCTGGTCTCCTTCCAATCACCACTGTCATCAGTGTCAGAAGAGTCTCCAGTCTTCTCATTAGTATCTGGTTCTGGATGTCTATCTGGATCTGAGTTCCTGCCTGGTTCTGGTCCTCCACAGTCCTCTCCATCAGCTTCTGTTTCCATCTGTTCAGTTTGTCTTTGATGAAGCTGTGAGGACTGACCTTCCTCTTCATCATCTTCACTCTTCACAGGAGTGAATGAGAACTTGGTGATATCAGCGTCCTCCAGACCTTGAAGCTGCTCTCCCTCCTGACTGGTCCAGAGTTCCTCCTGTTCCTCTTCAACGTGTGGGGGCTCTGGGTCCTCCTGGTCCTCTTCAACGTGTGGGGGCTCTGGGTCCTCCTGGTCCTCTTCAACGTGTGGGGGCTCTGGGTCCTCCTGGTCCAGACTGGAGCTCCACTCCTGCTGCTCTTCTTTAACCACCAACAGCTGTTGGACGTCTGTGGAAAATAATGATTTACATACACACCTTAGAAAACTGTAATTTCATGTTAACAACTAATCCACTGATTTCACTACTTTCCTATAATGTGGGGAGACATGTTGCACATTTTGTAGAACATATTCAGACTTCATTCAAACTAAAACAAACTACAAACTGACATGTGTTTTACCTGGCTGTGAGACAAAGTTTCTCTTTGCGGGAGTTGTTCTTGTTTCTATAACATTAGAGTAGGAGTCAGGTACAGCCTGTGCCATTTTGTACACCCTATTTGGTCACTTACGGTAACTGAGCAACATGGTGTTGGGGATAGCAATGGGGATATATGCTGTTCCGTAGTTTAGTTTGATGAATGGAAGGAGAGGGGGAGAGAAGAAGTCTTCTTTTTTGCTGACTGTTAATATCGCTATTATCATTGTTGATCGCTGTCTATTACCTTTGTACACCAATGAGAAGTATTTTGAACGTTTTTGTCTCTCCCGGCTGTAAGACCTGTATGACTCCTCTTCAGCCTGAAGACAGTCATGACCTTTGACCTTTGACCTCAAGCATCTGATGGAGGGCCTCTTGGAGAACCTGTGCATTAACTGCAGCATCATCATGAGTCCCGCGGTAAGGTCTACTAGGCTGGCCGAGGTGGAACACCTGATGGGTGAGGTTCACCTCCCCCTGTCAGGGCAGTAGAATCCAGCCCAACCTACCCATTTCAAAGCAGCCGGAAAAAACGAACAAAGAGTCGTAGCGCTAGTTAAAGGTAGGCAGCTGTTTGTTTGTAGCTCTGAAACAGCAGACATAAGGAAATAAAAATATTTGTTTGTTTTTTATAAGCCAGGCTACATAAAGTATATTCATATACAATGATCTAGTAAAGGATGCAAATAATGTTGGTGTGTGTGTTTGAGAGTGAGAGAGACTGTCTGTACATTTGTTGAAAGCCAGCAGTGGCTCTTATGATTAGAAATATAATATAATAAAATTAGTGCTGGGCAACGATTAAAATATTTAATCGCGATTAATCGCATGGAATTTTTGCGATTAATCGCATTGTTATGGCAAAGTTCAATAATGAATTAAAAAGTAGTGTATTGCGCAATTTTATTCTAAAAGTACTGCTATATGAACAAAAGGGCAATGACATTTGATTTGTAAACACATCAGGTTCTTGTTAGCAGCAGTATTCCCTTTACACAGCAGCAGTTCTATCTCTTCACTATCTGTGCTCAGTGTGTGACTGGATGTGAAACGTTCCACTGCTGTGCAACAGGAATAAAATGTTTCAGCACGTTTCAGCTAAATGTGTGTCTTGTGTCTTCATGACAGTCAGAGCATGTGAATGCAGCTCTACTGTTCATCAATAATAATAATGCTGTAACTCCGAGGTGATGATGGTGACCCAGCGATGTCCAGTAGCCTCCAGTGAGAGAAACAGCTGCTGCACGTTGTAACACCGTCACTTTTGTAGTCCTCTCCTTTAATACAACTCGTGTATTCTTCTTGTGACGGTGCGTCTTGAGGGAGGCTCATACGTGCTGTCATTCGTTGCGATCCTAAAGCTGGGTTCACACCAAACGCGACGCGAACGCACCTTGAGAACGTTCCTCAGACCGACATCTTCCACAATACTAATCGGCTGCAGTTTGTCTCCACTTCTCTGTAGCATTTGTTAGCTTGTCTTGCTTTAGTTTATCTATACTTTCCCCACACGCTGCATCAACGTAGTCTGCCGAAGACTTCCTCCACCGCTGCCAGTGCACACACTTTCAAAATAATGTCACAGACTGTCTCACTCAGCCGAGGAAACTCTGGAAACGGAGCAGGCAGGTCCACATGGACCCCTGTTGGCCGACCGTCCGCCGAACAGCCCTGAGTTTGGCTTCAACGGGTCTTCATCTCCAACCCTCATCCTGTACTTGAACCAGCGGCGCTTTTCTCTCTGAAGTGCCGCGGAGTTAGCCTGCTAGCTAAACTAAGACAGCTAAGCTAAGCTAAGAAAGTGCACACTCTCAGTCGCCGAAGCATAAAATAGTCGTAGCGGTCCGTAGTCGGTGCATAAGAAACACCGCTGCCACCAATGTTACCGAGCGTCCTGGGTTCGTGTATGAGGGGCATTTATAAGACGGTAATAAGCGGAGTGGGCAGACCAGACTTCTCGTTCAGCCCAGGCTTCTCTGTTTATTTCTACCCCCCGCCGACCAGAAGCGGAAGTCGCCTTTTCTCTACGGCAACCCTGAAGGGACATATCATCTCCAATACAAAACGATAAACATGAGACAGTCTGTTACAATAATAATAATAAATAAAAATAATGCATTTACGCGCGATAAGATAATTGTCGGCGTTAATTAATTAATGCGTTAACGCGAAATTAACGCGTTAACTTGCCCAGCACTAAATAAAATATGATTATTATTTTAGAGCCTTCAACATCAGCAGTGGGATGTGGCCTCCATGGGTCCCAAACTCCTCCCTCCCTCCCACTGTATACTTTATATAATCTGAAAAAAACAAGCAATATTATAACATGATGTTGACATTAGTCATGATGAAGAGTAAACAAAACATGTTTATGCTTTTTCTGATATTCATACAGCCTCCCAAGACCTTCATCATCCAGCTCCTCGTCTGCTGGACCCACGACATCCACCGGTAGTGTACTTCGTGTTAACTTTCTTTGTATGCCAACCCATGAAAATCTGATCGTTTTCTTTAGTTAAAAGTAAAAATAATCTGTTCATAGGTCACACTCCTGAAGAGATGGAGCAGACAGTTTGGGGGTTCGGCCGGTGCAGGAAACCTGACCCTCCTGAGAGCTCGGAGGGATTGGTGTCGTGGGTCCAGTGTGACAGCTGCCACTCATGGTATCACACCATGTGTGTGGGCTGAGACGAGGAAATGATAATGAAGATGAATATGTTAAATGTTGTTTGTGTCCTGATTTTTAATTACATTTTTAATTTTCTTTTTGTCCCGTTTATATATAAATAAATGTTTGCATCATCTTTTCAATCATAAGTCATTTTTCATTTGCTTCAACAATGTAGCTTTTCAATCATGAATATTTGAGTTTTTAATTGTAATATAACTCTTACTCTCCAATGTGTGTTGCGATAGTAATTGTTATATTCAATATACTTGTACATCATTGTTAAATTCATGCATCAGCTGGTGTTTTGCAAGTGATTGACATGAGAAGAGTTTAACAAAACATCCAGCAGGTGGTGGTATACACTCAAATGGAAATTAAGGAGCTTTTATTGCATAATTTGGAGTTGTTGAAGCATGATATCTTATTGTGAAGGACAGAACTACGGTCCCGGATGTGTTGACAGCATTGATGGTAATTTTGGCAACTCTGAAACAAGTTAATATCCCCAAAAAACCAACAGCACCCAGTGTTTACAACGAGGATAGAAGTTGGTCCGAATAGATGTGGATTCTATTGGAATGTTCGCTAAAAAACTGTCCGGACCAGGAAACAATTCCGTTAAGTCTCTTATGTGACATGAACATATTTTAGATTTCAACACGCTGCACGTTCTCATCTCATCTACTTTGTGTGTTAAAGATGCTGAATGTTTAATGAACCAACCTGCTCTGTGTAACCGAAGCTGAGGGATGAAAACAGCGTCCAGTAGTTTCCGTTGTCGCTCGTTCTCCTCTTTTGAACGAGAAAGTTCCTCCTCGTACTCTGCTATCGTTCTTTCAAACACACCAAATATCTCTTCAGCAGCCGCAGTTAGTCGCTGGTTGACTAAACATCTCAGTATTTGGACTTTAGACATTTTCACACAATGACACAAACTCCGTCAAAAACACCGTTTACTCTCGTTAAACTCTGACTAGCGCTGTGTTGATAACTTCCGTCCCCGTCGGTGTTTCCAGCTAGCATGCTAAGCTAACTTCAATAGCTTTGTAGGCTACCGGGAGATGAGTCAGAGGAAAACATCCAGAAAAAAAGATGAAGAGCTAAAAGTCCATTCAGACATGTTTATCCAGACATACAGAGACTCTGATGGATCTAACTGAGACTTTATCAACAAAACAAAGAAACGCTGCTGTTTCTAACAACGTTAGGCGCCATGTTGTTCTCAGAAGAACATCCGGGTCAGTTGGTAACCTACAAAATAAAAGCCCTTACACGTATAGAAGTTATTTCCATCTTAACCCTCTATGCCTGGGGTATTCAGTTAAAATTCAACGAGGTCCATTTCGAGAGAATTTCCTCAGTCAAAGGTCCGGAACATCACAGTAATGTATAACTTGTGCTATGATTTAGCCTCATATATATATTGAAGTAGTCTAACAGTTGTATTAACGTCTGTATGAAGTCAAAGACTGATTGTCAAATCAAATAAAGAAAGTTTAATAATATCTCAACAATATTTATTGTCAGTTTTCAAATTGAACTAGAGGAATTATAAATAATACATACTCTAATAATAAATCTATGTTCTTCATTTAAGATTAAATTACATTGCAGAAAGGTTTGACATTTATTTACTGCAGTGATAGAAATGGTACCTAATAATTACAGAAAATCAGCAAAACTTTCATTTAATAGCAAAAACAACCCTATGAAGCCGGGTAACAAGATAGTAACATTAAGCAACATGCTTCACATGTTACACATCTTCAAGGAATCGCCACCTTTATGTGGTGGAGTATTCTTATCCTGTCACATGTGTGGTCGTGCCAAACAATCAAAATAACAAAACTAAGCCTGACGAACTACCTCTGAAACAAAACAAACAAAATGGCTTCTCTAGCTTCTCTGTGTATCTAGACACAGAAAACGACTACGTGTTTGTACCAATGTAAAGGGTAACCCAGACTCACCTACTGTCCGCAACCTCTCACCACAAACAATAACATGTAGTCTCAGTCTCAGCATCGACAGAACACAACACAATGAAGTCCTGTTGACTCCTTCTTCTTCTTTAAATTTGATTGGAGGGTCGCAACCAACTTGCATAGGTGCATACCGCCACCTACTGTACTGTGCAGTTTCAGGGTAACCTTTTCTTCACTGTTCTGATGATACAAAAAAAAATAATAATAATAATAAATATATATAACTAGATATATAAACCTAAACAACACCTACTTATCTGAGTCCATTTTTGCCATTAAATACAGAGTTGCGTTAAGTCCTGTATGTCCGAATCTTAACCTTGATATTATGACCTCCTCTCTTCTATACTTCCCTCTGTATGTCTTCACATTTATGGATTTCTGAATGTTATAATAATGTCTTCTTTCGTTGTCGTTGTCCCACTTCTTCTGCCATAACTCCCGTCCTGCCTCTCTTATCAATGCTTTAGCTTTCCCCTTTCCAAAAGGAATATTCAATATCTCCTCTTCTTTTAGTGCTCTCTTTGCAATCATATCTGCTCTCTCATTGCCCTCCACACCTACATGAGCAGGAACCCATCAAAATTGAACATTTATTCCCAGTCTTTGAAGTCTCAACATTATCAGAGATATTTCCATCACTAAATCCTCTCTAATTGTTTGTTTTGTCTTCAGGCTGTTTAAAGCTGCAGCAGAATCTGAACAGATGACCACTCTCTCAGGCCTGACCTCTTCTACCCATTGCCGTCCCAAGATTATTGCAATAATTTCAGCTGTAAAGACAGACAATCTGTCATTAATTAGTTTGCATATTGTCACACTAAATTCTGGTATGAATACCCCTGATCCTACGTGTCCATTTCCGTTATCTTTAGATCCATCTGTATAAATCTGCAGATAGTTATAATAATTATTATTGATGTATACTTGAGTCTGATGTCCAATGTCATACAATTGTCTTTCCATCCATTTTTTCCTCTCTTCTATGAGTGTTAAATCCACATTGTGCACTGGGAGTATCCAAGGAGGAACATTTCCCCATACTACTCTAACCCAGTTATACCGTATTCTTTGGCTATTGCACTGATTGTCCAACCAAACCCTTTGCCTTTACTTTGGGTGTATTCCCAGCATTCATAAAGCACATTTGTTACGGGAAGTTCCTCTGCAGATCCCTTTAACTTCACCCAATATGCCAAAGCTAGTTTTGATCGTCTTAGGCTTAATGGCAGTTCGTCAGCTTCTACCAGAAGTGCGTTGTTTGGGGTAGATTTAATTGCACCCAAACTAAGTCTTAGAGCTCTGAACTGAATTCTATCTAATGCTTGTAATGTACTCTTGGCAGCTGTTCCATAAACCATACATCCATAATCTATACATGCTCGTATAATAGACCTATAGATATCCATTAGTGACCGTTTATCTGCTCCCCATTGAAGTCCAGAAACCGCTCTCATAACATTGAGCACCTTTTTACATTTAGTTTCAATATGCTTAATATGAGTTCTCCACAAACATTTTTCATCAAACCATAAGCCTAAATATTTAAACTCTGTCACCCTCTCCATACTTTGTCCATATAATTTAAGATGAGTATTGCTTATATTTCTCTTTCTGGTAAATAGCATGTAGCAAGACTTATCAACAGACATCTTAAACCCCCAGTCATACGACCACTTTTCAACATTGATTATAGCCTTTTGAATTTTACTGATCACATGTGTAATATTTCTTCCCCTTTTCCATATTGCTCCATCATCAGCATAGAGCAAGGAGCCATATCTCTGTCAATGTCCATAAAGACGTCATTTATCATAATATTAAATAATATAGGGCTAATAACACTACCTTGAGGGATCCCATTTACTATAGTGAATTCTTCTGACACGGCATCTCCAACTTTTACCTTGAATGATCGTCCAGACAAAAAATCCAATATCCAGTTATACATCCTTCCACTAATACCTATTTTATACATTTTAATCAATAGGCCCTCTCTCCACATGGAGTCATATGCTTTCTCTATATCAAAATAGACTATAGCCATAATCTCCTTCATACTTATTGCTTTCTCTGCCTCGTTGATAACTTTTATCAATGCGTCAAGTGTCGATCTACCTTTAAGAAAGCCATTCTGAGATTTATTTAGCAAGCCCCTTTGTTCTATAAAATAAGTTAATCTGCTCGTGATGATCTTTTCCATCCACTTGCACAAATGAGATGTCAGTGCTATTGGTCTATAATTGCCAGCATTAGCTAGCTCTTTACCAGGTTTACCAAAAGGTAGAATCAAAGCACTCTTCCAGCTGCTTGGCATTACACCTTCCCTCCAAATCATATTAAACAATTTACGAATAATTTCCAAGGCTTCTTCTGGTAACTGTCTAAACATAGCGTAGCATAGTTGGTCTTGACCTGGAGCAGTATACCCACTTCCCTCCAACGCTGTTTTCAGCTCCTGTATTGAAAACTCCATATCAAGAGGTGTTCCTTCATTGACCTTTTTCTTTTTAACTTCTGTATGTGCTGCTAAAATTTCTTCTTTTCTCTGTCTGTGCCTCTCGTGTAAATGACTTCCGCTATGAACATTTGCAAACTTCTTCCCCAATAACGCAGCTTTCTCCTCATTTGTAATTGCCCAATATTCTCCGTCTATCAAAACTGGGATTTTAATTGATTTTCTTTTCCCACTCATCTTTTTGATCATCGCCCAAACATCACGTAACTCTATTTCTCTTCCAATAGCTGAACAGAATTGCCTCCATGCATTCCTCTTTGATGACTTAATAACTTTCCGTACTACCGCTCTCTTTCTTTGATAATCGATCAGATTATCTTGAGTCAAAAGACTTCTTAACTTTCTGAAGGCACGATTTCTTTCTTTAATGGCATTTTTACATTCATCATTCCACCATGGAACCATTTTCCCATTCACCTTACTCTTAGGAATGCATATTGATGCAGCACCAATAATCATAGAGGTCACTACTCTCGAACAGCTGTCCACATTACTCTCAATAGATATTTCTTCACATGACTTCCTACAACATTCTTTAAATTTTCCCCAGTTAGCTTTAGGAAAACACCATCTTTCTATTATATTACCCTTCTGAGTAAAGATACTACAATTTAATGAGCACCATATAGGATAGTGATCACTCCCTATATTAGATTCATTCATTGTATTCCATGCACACAAATTACTCATATTTCCTGAGACTAATGTAAGATCTAAGCAGGATACTGAATTTCGAGTAACATGTACCCTGGTACCGCTTCCATCATTAAGACAAATTAATGATCTTTCCTCTATAAATTCTTCAACTACCCCTCCGTTGGTATCAGTGACCTCACTTCCCCATAATGTATTGTGAGCATTAAAATCTCCACACCAAATTTCTCTTTTTCCAATATTTCCTGATATCTCATGAAACATTTCCAAAGATAGCTTTTTACAAGGATTATAGAAGTTCACTAACTTAATATCTCCTCTTGGACTACATACTGCTATCATAATACAATCTGGAATATTAATCTTTCTATATGCTAAGTTATCCTTAATAAATGTTACACACCCTCCACCTTGTTTTCCAATTCTATCGCATCTGACAGAGCTGTATCCTGAAATGACGAAGTCCAATTGAGGTTTTAACCAAGTTTCTTGAATGCAAATAACATCTGGTGTAACTGTCAGATCAGCTACAACCTTCTTGAATTCTTGCCCATTTGCAATTAGACTTCTGGCATTCCATTGTAGGATATGCAACACCATTATGAGGTTAATCACCCTGAACCTGTCCATCATAGTTGGGAGGGTTCAACATCTTGTGAATCAGATCAGCCTTAACTTCTTTAATCCCCAGTATCTCTATGGCTGCCTCTACGATTGTCTTTATTCTGTCACTTTTTCTCTTTTGTTGAATTGCCAAATTCATAGTTTTGCAGATGAAGGCCACGAAACAGATTTTATCTACAATTAGCGTGTCCTCATTTATCTCTTTTATGCATGGATTTAACTCTGTTTGACTCTGATATAGGACAGGGGGAAGGTCCACAGGAGGTTGTCTAATCCCAGATTCTCTTATATCATTCCTGTGGCTTTCCCTGGGTGTAACTTTATCCTTTTCCTTCACTTTTTTACTCTTCTCGCCAAAATCACTTCCGGAGCGGCCTGGACTGCCGCTCCCCTTTCTCCTCTTTCGGTTAGCTTCTTGCCATGGCATATTATCACTCTCACCATCTGAACTATCACCCATGATATCTGCATTCACGGTACAGTTGTCGTTCAACCACACAATTCTGTTCTCTCCTCGCACTCCACCTCTTTTCCAACAAACTTTCTTTCTCTGGTCTCGTCGCACACTGATGCCGTCCTCTCCAAGAGTCTGAATCCCCAGCCCTGTTGACTCCTGAGGTTTACTGCCTTTATTCTTGGCTCTCACTCTGCTGATTGGCCAGCCTGAAGTTGGTGCAACCCACGGAGCAGCACGACCGGCCCCCACAGGTGGAACCCAATCAACTGATTGACACCTGATAGGAAAATGAGGGAGAGAGAAAGAAAGAAGGGCAGAAAACACAACACGTAACACCCCCACTCATAATACAGCGCACGCGACAAAGTATCCGCAAGAACATTTTCAGAACCCTTTTTATGACACGGTTGTAGTTTTGAATGATCAGAGACCAACGCATAAGACGCTGGTTGTAGTTATACATTCTGGATATAAACACAAGAGGGTTATGATCTGTGAAAACTTTAATAGGCTTAACACTTGACCCAAGGTAGACCTCAAAATGTTGTACGGCGAACAACATTGCTAGAGCTTCCTTCTCTATGGTGGAATACTTAAGTTGATGTTTGTTGAACTTCCGTGAGAAGTAACTCACAGGATGATCGATGCCCTGGTCATCCTCTTGCAGAAGAACTGCCCCACCTCCAACTGCACTGGCGTCAACTTCCAGCTTGAAAGGCGAGGAGAAATCTGGGGCAGTCAGGACAGGAGTGCAACGCATTATACTCTTAAGACTTTCAAAAGATTGTTTGCACTCACTAGACCACACAAAGGGCTTTGCGGGACTGGTTAAAGCTGCTACAGAGGAGAAGTTTTTGGAGAACCGTCTATAGTATCCTGACATCCCAAGGAAACGGCGCAGCTCTCTCCTGGTTGTTGGTACAGGAAATGCTGCTGAAAAGGTGTACAGCCTAGCTGTGTAACCGTTACCCCCTCCCAGTGCGCATGAAGCGCTGGAAGATGGCTTGTTCAATAACCTCTGACCTAAGTCATGAACGCACCCCCCAAAATCTACACGCGAGACTGTCTTAGCCTGCTTAGAGATGCGAAATCCAGGATAGCTTAATACCACTAGCCACCGTCGTATCACTTATTTCAGGCTAAAAACGTCGGCCTTCCCGACTGACCGATATCAACGGATTTAGGTGCGTGTGTGCAACAGGTGTGGGAGGACTGGATGTACTCCAGGATGGACCCGCTCTAAAGGGCCACCGCTGGAGGAGGAACCCCGTGTGGTTCGGAACCTCGCTCGGTTATTCGGCGCAGCTTCAGGACCCTGGCCCTAACACCCCTAATTTAGATACCAATCTAACCACTATTGCTTCCTAATGCACTTCAGCTAATGTCTAAGCATTATTAACCAACACTGCAACATCACATGTGATACATTAGCAGAGCTTCAGAATCAATCTGAGCCAACGAAGTTAGTAAATCACAACAATGCTGACCATCTTAACCTTAGCTTGTAACAGGAATGTCATTCAGATCACATGTCTAATAAATGTACTACTGTCAGCCTATCCTAGGGGAAGAGCTCCCTCACCTTGAGGAGACTACGAGGGCCCCACCAGAGACGAGCAACACTGGACTTTGGTTGGAATGCACAAAATACAATCCAATTTTATTAGTTTTTTACAATAAGTTTAGAAAAAGGTTACAGAAATGAGTAATAAAAATTAAATAATAGATCATACAAAATCTCAAATGTACCAAGTTGTCAAAAAGCCTAAAAGCTCTAAGAAGAGCGTCCAGAAGCCTCGATCCTTTTTTGTCTCCTATTGGTACCCTTCTCGTTGGCGCTTTCTGCAACCTCCGGGTCCATATAAGGTAGACAACAGAACATTCTTAAATCATTGGACAAAACAGTTCCAATAGTCCTATCCCTTCTGACAGACCTACTTTTTAAGTTGGATGCTTTTCTGCTAGCCCCCTCCTTTGCAGAAGGTGTCTGTCTAGCTCTCACTGAACAGGATGTCCCCTAACTAAGACAATAGTTAGTTTTTGAATTTACAATCTTTCTCCTCAGCTGGCTGTCATTCAATCATGTCAGAGTGAGTTCAACCCAAAGTTCACTTAATTCATTAGCTTTAACATAACAGTCAACATTACAAGCACGTATGATCACATTTTGATAAATGATAGAAAGTCACACATTAAAGCAATTCAATAATTGAAACGTCTCTAAGCAATATGGGATTACATACGAGTATATCGATATCTGAAAGTACAACACTCTTAGTGGGAAGCCGTCAGGATGAGTCAGTACCTCCGGGTCTGAGGCCATGTCCCTCTGCAGGGAATCGGTGGATACCGCCCTCCAAGTTGGAAATGAGTCACTGCCCCAAGAGAGGGAGTTCAAATATCTCAGGGTCTTGTTGACAGGTGAGGGAGTGGAATTAATGTCAAATTCATCAAAACCAGAACAACTAAAGGGGGTTCTCTCCTGTGTGACTTATCATGTGCACCTTCAGTTCTGCATTGCGCACAAAAATTTTATTACAGACTGAGCAGCTGAAAGGTTTCTCTCCTGTGTGACATCTCATGTGTTTCTGTAAATGTCCCCTACGTGAAAAAGATTGATTACAGACTGAGCAGCTGAAAAGATTTTTTCCTGTGTGGAATCTCATGTGTTTCTTCAGACTTCCATTTTGAGTGAAACTTTTACCACATTCAGAGCAGCTGAAAGGTTTCTCTCCTGTGTGGAATCTCATATGTATCTTCAGACATACATTTTGAGTGAAACTTTTACTACATTCAGAGCAGCTGAAAGGTTTCTCTCCTGTGTGGAATCTCATGTGTGTCTTCAGACTTCCATTTTTAGTGAAACTTTTACCACATTCTGAGCAGCTGAAAGGTTTCTCTCCTGAGTGACATCTCATGTGTGTCTTCAGACTTCCACTTTGAGTGAAACTTTTACCACATTCTGAGCAGCTGAAAGGTTTCTCTCCTGTGTGACATCTCATGTGTTTCTTCAGACTTCCATTTTCAGTGAAACTTTTAGCACATTCTGAGCAGCTGAAAGGTTTCTCTCCTGTGTGAGTTAGCATGTGTCTCTCTAAATGTGCACTCACTGAAAAAGATTTATTACAGACTGAGCAGCTGAAAGGTTTCTCTCCTGTGTGAGTTAGCATGTGTGTCTCTAAATGTGCACTCACTGAAAAAGATTTATTACAGACTGAGCAGCTGAAAAGATTTTCTCCTATGTGGAATCTCATGTGTTTCTTCAGACTTCCATTTTGAGTGAAACTTTTATCACATTCTGAGCAGCTGAAAGGTTTCTCTCCTGTGTGAGTTACCATGTGTGTCTGTAAATGTCCCCTACGTGAAAAAGATTTATTACAGACTGAGCAGCTGAAAGGTTTCTCTTCTGTGTGGAATCTCATGTGTTTCTTCAGACTTCCACTTTCAGTGAAACTTTTACCACATTCTGAGCAGCTGAAAGGTTTCTCACCAGCACTACATCTTGAATCACTGACAGAAACGTCATCATTATTCACAGAGTTTAAACCCGACTGAGGTTTTCTGGTCTCCTTCCAAACACCACTGTCAGAAGAGTCTCCAGTCTTCTCATTAGTATCTGGTTCTGGATGTCTATCTGGATCTGAGTTCCTGCCTGGTTCTGGTCCTCCACAGTCCTCTCCATCAGCTTCTGTTTCCATCTGTTCAGTTTGTCTTTGATGAAGTTGTGAGGACTGAGCTTCCTCTTCATCATCTTCACTCTTCACAGGAGTGAATGAGAACTTGATATCAGCCTCCTCCAGACCTTGAAGCTGCTCTCCCTCCTGACTGTCCTTCTGTTCTTTTTTAATGTGTGGGGGCTCTGGGTCCTTATGTTCCTCTTTAATGTGTGGGGGCTCTGGGTCCTTCTGTTCTTTTTTAATGTGTGGGGGCTCTGGGTCCTTATGTTCCTCTTTAATGTGTGGGGGCTCTGGGTCCTCCTGTTCCTCTTTAACGTGTGGGGGCTCTGGGTCATCCTGGTCCAGACTGGAGCTCCACTCCTGCTGCTCTTCTTTAACCACCAACAGCTGCTGGACGTCTGTGGAAAATAATGAAATACATACACACCTTAGAAAACTGTAATTTCATGTTAACAACTAATCCACTGATATCACTACTTTCCTATAATGTGGGGAGACATGTTGCACATTTTGTAGAACATATTCAGACTTCATTCAAACTAAAAACTGACATGTGTTTTACCTGGCTGTGAGACAAAGTTTCTCTTTGCGGGAGTTGTCTCTATAACATTAGAGTAGGAGTCAGGTATAGCCTGTGCCATTTTGTACACCCTATTTAGTCACTGACGGTAATTGAGTCACATGGTGTTGGGGATAGCAATGGGGATATATGCTGTTCCGTGGTTTAGTTTGATGAATGGAAGGAGAGGGGGAGAGAGATGGAGTCGTCTTTTTTGCTGACCGCTATTATCGATATTAATGCTAATATCATTGTTTGACGCTGTTGATTATCTTTGTACAGCAATGAGAAAGTATTTTGAACGTTTTTGTCTCTCCCGGCTGTAAGACCTGTATGACTCCTCTTCAGCCTGAAGACGGTCATGACCTTTGACCCTCTTGTCTTGGCCTCGAGCATCTGATGGAGGGCCTCTTGGAGAACCCGTGCATTAACTGCAGCATCATGCCTCCTGGGGTAAAGTCTACTAGGCTGGCAGACGTGGAACACCTGATGGGTGAGGTTCACCTCCCCCTGTCAGGGCAGTCGAATCCAGCCCAACCTACCCATTTCAAAGCAGCGCGAAAAAACAATCAGAATCGTAGCGCTAGTTAAAGGTAGGCAGCTGTTTGTTTGTAGCTCTGAAACATAACAGCAGACATAAGAAAATAAAAAGATTTTTTTGTTTTTTTTAAGCCAGGCTACATAAAGTATATTCATGAACAATGATCTAGTAAATAATACAAATAATGTTGGTGTGTGTGTGTGTGTTTGAGAGTGAGAGAGACTGTACATTTGTTGAAAGCCAGCAGTGGCTCTTATGATTAGAAATATAATATAATAAAATATGATTATTATTTTAGAGCCTTCAACATCAGCAGTGGGATGTGGCCTCCATGGGTCCCAAACTCCTCCCCCCCCCACTGTATATGTGGCACAATAAGTCATATGAGTTCATGAAGTACAATAGTTGCTTGGGTGTAGTGCAAGTTAAGTGAGTTTATTATGTTTCCTATGTGTTCATTTTAGTTAAAATGTGGGGTATAGTGTTATTTATCGCCAGCTACATTTGTAGGCAGTAGATCGCCAGTAGGTGTCAGTGTTGCGACATCAGCAGTGTCTGTGACAGAGAGCCAGAGGGAAGTCTCGCGTGAATACGCGAGAATATGAGAATCTCTGAACAGCATAGAAGAAGAAAGCGCTGAGAAGCGACAGCATACCTAAACGTATATCTTTGTATTTACAGAACCATTTTCATTAAATGTGTAGCACCAGATTGAGCCTGTGTGACGTCATTCTGTGCACCGCTACATATACTTTATATAATCTGAAAAAAACAAGCAATATTATAACATGATGTTGACATTAGTGACGATGAAGAGTAAACAAAATATGTTTATGCTTTTTCTGATATTCATACACTCTCCCAACCTGCAGAGACCAGACCATCATCATCCAGCTCCTCGTCTGCTGGACCCACGACATCCACCGCTAGTGTACTTCATGTTAACTTTCTTTGTATGCCAACCCATGAAAATCTGATAGTTTTCTTTAATTAAAAGTTAAAATAATCTGTTAATAGGTCACACTCCTGAAGAGATGGAGCAGACAGTTTGGGGGTTCGGCCGGTGCAGGAAACCTGACCCTCCTGAGAGCTCGGAGGGATTGGTGTCATGGGTCCAGTGTGACAGCTGCCACTCATGGTATCACATCATGTGTGTGGGCTGAGACGAGGAAATGATGATGAAGATGATTATGTTAAATGTTGTTTGAGTCCTGATTTTTGATTTAGTTTGTGTCCCGTTTATATTTAAATGTTTGCATCATCTTTTCAATCATAAGTCATTTGTCTTTTGCTTCAACAATTTAGCTTTTCAATCATGAATATTTGTGTTTTTAGTTGTAACAGAACTCTTACTCTCCAATGTGTGTTATGATAGTAATTGTTATATACAATATACAGTGTTTACAACGAGGATAGAAGTTGGTCCGAATATAGATTGATTTTATTGGAATGTTCGCTAAAAAGCTGTCTGGACCAGGAAACAATTCCGTTAACTCTCTTATGTGACATGAACATATTGTAACGGACTGAAGACATATAATGTTAACCTGTTATGTTAGGTGTTATGGTGTTTACAGAAAGTGTTCTAAGATGTTATATAGGATTGGTTCTTGCATTTACGGAGGTCAGTGAAGGCCTCATGCCTGGTGGGATGTTGTGTTTTGTGTACCTGGACGACGAGAGTTAGTCTATGACCGGGAGCAGATGGTTAAAGATGTTACAGAACGTTAACAGTGTTGACTGTTTGTTGGCGTAGGCTACGGCCCACAGTAGCCTGTGTACTGTCCGCAAATAAAGGACCACAAGAAAATAACGTCTCGTAGCTTTCCTGAGTAAGGGTCACTACATTTGGTGTCAGAAGTAAAACTTTCGGCATTCATTGACATCGCCACGCCGGCTAGCAGCAGAGAAGCTAAGTGGCTAACGTTCATCAGCGGTGAGAAACATGTGGTCAGGGAGCCATCTCGAGATTAAGCGGGAAGAAGACAGTGACAGACAAGGACGGGACGGCGCACCGAGGCCTGGCGGATGACGGAGCACAGAGAGCGGGTCAAGGAAATGACCGCGAGGATGGCTGCCGAGGCTGGCTTGGGCCGCGCGGACCGCGCCGGTGGTGAATGTAGCGGCCGTAAAGGAATGACTACGGCCGTTGGAATGGACATGGCCAAGCACCCTGAGCCACACGGAGAAGCTGTTCCGGCCACAATAAAGACCCCCAGATATGACGGTAAATCTAACTGGGAAGCTTTTCAAGCACAATTTGAACTGTTAGCTCAGGCCAGTAAATGGTCCACTTCAGTAAAAGCTCTCCAGCTGGCAATGTGCCTCACGGGTGATGCTTTATCAAGCCTGCTGCTGCTAAGTCATGATGATAGGAGGGATTATGATGCACTAATTGGGGCTCTAAAGCGACGATTTGGACAATGCTCTGCCACTAGCCTGCTCCGCTCTGAACTGTGCAGCAGACAACGACGGCCAGAGGAGCCGCTGAGGGAGCTCGCTAATGACATTGAGGGGCTTGTTCACCGCACCTATGCCCACATGCCCCCTCCCATCCAGAGCGAGCTAGCAAGGGACCATTTCCTCCAGGCTCTGCTTCCAGCTGACCTGCGCATCCAGACACTACTGGCTCACCCTGGGTCGCTCCAGGAGGCTTTGGAGTCAGCTACAGAGAGAGAGATGCTGTGTGCTGGCGCCTGGAGTAAAGTGGTTGAAAAATCACCAAAGATGAGAGCTGCTGGTGAGACTGAGATGGACTTGGCGCAACCTGCCTGGGTGGGGGAGCTAACCCAGCTGGTGAGGGCTGCCACTCAGAGATGAGAGGCAGGACAAGCCACGACCAAGAGTCTGCTGGGGATGTGGGCAGCCTGGCCACCTGGTCCGACACTGCCCCCGTACCACCACGAACAAGGGAAACGAGCCGGGGACCGCATAATCGGGACGATTCGGACCCCTGGCACTCTGTCCCGACCCCCTTTAAATAACGAAGCTACGCAACTCTCTGACCAAGTAGGAGCACCCCGACCACCGGAGGATTTTGATGGTCAGCTGGAGCGACTAGTGGTGCTGGGTCGAACCTGGATAGGAGACTGTTGGTATGCACCGCTGACTATTGGAGGGACATGCTGCTCTGCACTGGTAGACACGGGTTTGTCAGCAACCCTGGTGAGGCCCGATGTGGTGAAAAATAGAACTGTTATTTTCCCCACAATAGTGAAACTGCAGTCAGTCACCGGAGAGCGAGCCCCCATGGTTGGGGAAGCAATAGTGACTCTGGGGCTGGGAAGGAAATCTGTCCGCTGCCCGGTGTGGGTTGCTAACCTGGAGGATTGTATACTGGGACTGGATATTCTCGGGGCTTTGGACTGTGTCATAAACACAAAGAGAGGAACTCTCACTTTTCCCGACGGCCATGTCATCCAGATGTGGCGACAGCCACCCCGGCCTGGCTGTGTCACAACCCACACCATTACCACACTAACAGCTGAGACAACAAACTCTGCTGCTACCAGCAGCATGCCTTCAAACGAGCCACCTACGCCGCCCTCTACCCTGCCAACTGTCGAGCTGCACCCACCTCCAACCACTGTCTGGCCAGCTGCAGGTTCACACACACAGGTGACAAACACCTCCCCACCTGACGACAGTGAAAGGGTCTTTGCAGTGAAGGAGGTCTGGCAGAAAAACTGTGATGGTCTGACTCCGAGTGAACAAAGTCTGCTGTGGCAACTTCTACTTGAGTTCAAGGACTGCTTTTCACTGTCGGAGGACGATGTGGGCGGCACAGCTCTCATCCAGCATAACATCGAAACGGGAGATGCACAGCCAATCAGGATGAGACCTCGACGCCTCCCACTGGCCAGGCAGGCTGCGGCAGACAAAGCCCTGCAAGAGATGCGGCGAGCTGGGATCATTGAGCCTTACACCAGCCCCTGGGCCGCCCCGGTCGTCATGGTCCCCAAAAAGCAGAAGGAGAAGTGGCGTTTCTGTGTGGACTTCAGACCCCTCAACAAAGTGACCAAAAAGGACTCCTACCCCCTGCCACGCATCGACGAGGCCCTTGAAACAGTGGCAGGGTCATCCTGGTACTCCTCTTTGGACCTGCGGAGCGGTATTGGCAGGTCCCCCTAGGCCCTGAAGCTCGGGCCAAAACTGCCTTCATCACTAATGGGGGTTTGTGGCAGTTTAAAGTCCTTCCGTTTGGCCTCTGCAATGCCCCTGCCACGTTTGAGAGACTAATGGACAGGGTACTCGCTGGTATCCCTCGGCAGGAGTGTGTTGTGTACCTGGACGACATACTGGTGCATGGTGAATCATTCCAGGCATCTCTCAAGGCCCTGAGGCGGGTGCTGGAGAGGGTGGCAGCAGCAGGTCTAAAACTGCACCCACAGAAATGCTCCTTCATGCAACGAGAGGTCACATTTCTGGGGCACAAGCTTGGGGGCGGTGGTGTCAGCACCATGGATGAGAAAGTGCAGACTGTGAAGGATTGGCCTACCCCCAGCACTGTGCAGGACCTGAAAAGCTTCCTGGGCCTGGCCTCCTACTACAGGAAGTTTGTGAGAGGGTTTTCCTGCATAGCTGCACCTCTGTTCCGCCTGCTACAAAAAGGGGTGGTGTTTGATTGGACAGAGGAGTGCCATGCAGCTTTCACTTCACTGCAGAAAGCCCTTGTGGAAGCCCCAATCCTCTCACCGCCTGACCCCACCCTGCCTTTTATCCTCGACACAGACGCCAGTAATGCAGGCGCAGGTGCTGTGCTGGCCCAAGTGACTCCCGAAGGAGAGAGAGTGGTGGCTTATCACAGCAGACAGTTCAACAAGGCTGAACGTCGCTACTGTGTCACAAGGCGGGAGCTGCTTGCTGTGGTCAGTGCCATTCGACATTTCAAATATTATCTTGGGGGCCTCCATTTCACAGTCAGGACCGACCACTCTGCCTTAGTGTGGCTCATGTCTTTCAGAGAGCCAAAAGGCCAGCTGGCACGCTGGATTGAGGAGCTGCAGGCGTATGATTTCACTGTGGTCCACAGACCAGGGGCACGCCACGGAAACGCAGACGCACTTTCACGCCGTCCCTGCAGCACTGATGGCTGCAGCTACTGTGAGAAAAGAGAGGCGCAGGAAGAAGAGAGGCTGCAACCTGATGTGAAATGTGCTGCAGTGGGACCGGAGGGCACGCCAGCAGGCCACGGACTGACAGCTGTGGACGCAACAGAGTGGGGGTGCAGACAGGAAGAGGATGTCGACATAAGGCCAGTGCTCACTTGGGTGGGAGCCCGGCAGCGACCAGCTTGGGGAGAGGTTGCCTTGTGTTCTCGAGCCACAAAAGGACTCTGGTCAATTTTTCAAGCCCTGCGCCTGCAGGATGGTGTGCTGCAGAGGGGGTGGAAAGTGCCAGCGACGGGAGAGACACAGTGGCAGGTGGTGGTGCCCAGGGCTCTGAGAGAGACAGTGCTCCAGGCGATGCATGGAGCTCCAGGATCTGGTCATTTCGGGGTTACTAAGACCCTCCGCCGCCTCCGCCAGGGGTTTTACTGGGGCCATAGGCTACTGCCGCTGCTGTGACAGCTGCACTGCACGGAAAGGCCCTGCGGACAGATCTCATGCCCAGCTCCAACAGTTTCCAGCTAGGTGTCCCATGGAGAGGGTGGGGATTGATGTTCTCGGACCTTTTCCCCACTCAGAGAGAGGTAACCGTTACATCCTCACTGCCATGGACTATTTTACTAAGTGGCCTGAAGCTTACTGCCTGCCAAACCAGGAGGCGGAGACTATAGTTGATGCTCTGGTGGGGGGGATGTTCAGCAGATTCGGGGCCCCTGAAGTCATCCACACAGACCAGGGCAGAAACTTTGAGTCCCGTGTCTTTGCTGCCATGTGTGACAAACTGGGCTCCCACAAGACCCGCACCACACCCCTTCATCCACAAAGCGATGGACTGGTCGAGAGATTTAACCGCACACTGGCGCAGCAGCTGGCCATAGTGACAGCTAAACACCAACGTGACTGGGACGACCATGTACCTCTGGTGCTGATGGTTTACAGGTCTGCTGTACAGGACTCCACTTCCTGCTCTCCTGCCCTTCTCATGCTAGGCAGAGAAATTCGGACACCAGCTGAGATGATGGTGGGGAAACCCCCTGACGCCCCTGCAGGTCCCCCGGGGCTCGACTATGCTAGGAAACTCCAGGACCGCTTGGAGTCTGCCCACGAGTTTGCGAGGAACCAGCTGCGCAGTGCAGGTGCAAGGCAAAAGAGGAACTACGACGTGCACGTCAGAGGACGACATTTCGAAGTCGAGGAGCTGGTCTGGGTGTATAGCCCACAAAGGAAGAAGGGCAGGTGCCCAAAGCTAGATAGTGAGTGGGTGGGACCCTGCCGAGTCCTGGAGAGACTTGGTGAGGTAGTGTACAGGGTCCAGCTGCCACCACGAGGAAGGAAAGTCGCCCTGCACAGAGACAGGCTGGCCCCCTACCGGGGCACAGCCATCCCACCAGGACAAGAGCTTGGGACACGGGGAACCCTGGACTCTGCCCGGACTACCCCCCAAACCCTTTCCAATAACCCCAGTGTCTCCCCCGGCCCTTTACAGACTGGACTTGGTGTCCTTGGCCCAGCCCTTTCTTCCCTGTCCCCTGCCCATGGGCCCAGCGTCCCCTCGACCCCTTCCCCTTCTCCCCAAGGCCAACAGCGGCCTCAGAGGAACCGAAGGCCCCCTGGCCACCTGAGAGACTTTGTTTGCCCCCTCGGGGGCGAGGGACTTTGTGGGGGGAGGGTAGTGTAACGGACTGAAGACATATAATGTTAACCTGTTATGTTAGGTGTTATGGTGTTTACAGAAAGTGTTCTAAGATGTTATATAGGATTGGTTCTTGCATTTACGGAGGTCAGTGAAGGCCTCATGCCTGGTGGGATGTTGTGTTTTGTGTACCTGGACGACGAGAGTTAGTCTATGACCGGGAGCAGATGGTTAAAGATGTTACAGAACGTTAACAGTGTTGACTGTTTGTTGGCGTAGGCTACGGCCCACAGTAGCCTGTGTACTGTCCGCAAATAAAGGACCACAAGAAAATAACGTCTCGTAGCTTTCCTGAGTAAGGGTCACTACAATATTTTAGATTTCAACACGCTGCACGTTCTCATCTCATCTACTTTGTGTGTTAAAGATGCTGAATGTTTAATGAACCAACCTGCTCTGTGTAACCGAAGCTGAGGGATGAAATCACTGTCCAGTAGTTTCCGTTGACGGTCGTTCTCCTCTTTTGAACGAGAAAGTTCCTCCTCGTACTCTGCTATCGTTCTTTCAAACACACCAAATATCTCTTCAGCAGCCGCAGTTAGTCGCTGGTTGACTAAACATCTCAGCATTTCGACTTTAGACATTTTCACACAACCACACAAACTTGTTCTCCACACAAACTGCGTCACAAACACCGTTTACTCTCATTAAACTCTGACTAGCGCTGTGTTGATCGCTTCCGTCCCAGTCGGTCTGTTTCCAGCTAGCATGCTAAGCTAACTTCAATAGCTTTGTAGGCTACCGGGAGATGAGTCAGAGGAAAAACATCCAGAAAAAAAGGCGAAGAGCTAAAAGTCCATTCAGACATATTTATCCAGACATACAGAGACTGATGGATCAGTACTGATAGAGCTAACTGATACTTTATCAACACAACAAAGATACGCTGCTGTTACTAACAACGTAAGGCGCCATGTTGTTCTCAGAAGAACATCCGGGTTAGTTGGTAACCTACAAAATAAAAGCCCTTAAACGTATAGAAGTCGTTATTTCCATTTTAACCTTTTAATCCCTCTCCCTATTTTTAGGCCTCTGCTCGAAAATTGCATACCCATACTTTTAAAGACTGTACATCTGAAACTACAAGGTCTATTTTAATAATTGTAATGGTATAATACAGGTAAAACTTGTGAGAGACTTGTTCAGATGTGTAAATGCCTCTATGCCTGGGGTATTCAGTTAAAATTCAACAAGGTCCATTTCGAGAAAATTTCCTCAGTCAAAGGTCCGGAACATCACAGTAATGTATAACTTGTGCTATGATTTAGCCTCATATATATATTGAAGTAGTCTAACAGTTGTATTAACGTCTGTATGAAGTCAAAGACTGATTGTCAAATCAAATAAAGAAAGTTTAATAATATATCAACAATATTTATTGTCAGTTTTCAAATTGAACTAGATGAATTATAAATAATACATACTCTAATAATAAATCAATGTTCTTCATTTAAGATTAAATTACATTGCAGAAAGGTTTGACATTTATTTATCTTAAAATAAAGTACTTCATTTAGGAAAAAATACTAGAATTGAATTGCCCTGAAGCTTTAAATTCAGTTCATTCGGGTGTAAGTGATGTCAATATTATATTATATTTTATCTTCTAATAACATACATTTGTGTGCATGGACTTTATCTGTGGTTATTAAAGGTCGCTCCACAATCTCTTCGGTAGAGCAGCCAGCCCGTCACAATGGTTAAATCCAAGAAGTGGAACACCAGCCAGAGGTACCATTTCTTTTTTTATTGTGCAGTACAATGCAATAAGGGAGTCCAGAAGATCCACTCCACCCACATTCCTGTTGTATATCTTCACCACAGGGAAGAGGACTTTGAGGAGCATCTTATTCTTGTGATCCCGACCGTCACCCCCTATGACTGGGTGGGCTCCAGTGTAGTCACTCTTATCATACCACTTGACAACATGCATGGCGGTTTCTCCAACCAATGGCCATCTTCTGCTCAAAGACTCCACATCCTGCTCTCTTCAGCTCAGCATCGCTCATCAAGCTGACGCCTGGTAGTCGTTTCCTTGGTTTTGATAGCAGGTTTTGCTTCAGTCTATTTCTTCCCTTGAATGGAACCATCTGCTCATCAACAGACAGATTGTCGCCCGTTGGGATTGACGTTAGCTTGCAGGTTAAATGAGTGACCAGTGGTCGGATCTTGTAGAGCGGATCATCATTTTCCTCATGCCACTCTTCATTGTGACTGAAGTGCAGGGATTTTTTTTGATGGCCTCCCATCTATCTAACATCATGACATCAGCTACTTGGGACACACGGCGAACTACCCTAACTGCTCGATTCTTTTCCTTTCGCTCATAAAATGTTCCTGTGTCCATTTTCCTGTAAATATCAGTAGTTAGTAAAGACAAAAACATTGACTGTGGTCAAAATTATGCATCCGAGCACGTCTCCACATTACAGCATGATATTGCCTGAACAAAAGTGGCAAAATGTTGCCTTGAGGCATTGAACAAAAAAAGAACAAAAACTTAGTTTATTAATAAAAACAAAATAAGGATTTAAACTATCAAACATACTTATGCAAACATTATTTTTTACAAAGTTATTTTAATTTAAACAGGTTTAAAAGTGATATTTATCTTATTGTGTCCTGTGCAGCTTTGCTTCCTAAAAAGACAGTTTCACCCCAAGAGAAAAGGTCACGCCCACCTCAGGCCCTCATTTCATTGGACACAGACCTATCTGGTGATTTTATATACATTCTTTTTATCTTTAAAAAATAAATTAAAGGGGCAGTGAGAGGTCCATGAAGGTAGTTTGTTGCTTGGGGGCAACAGAATGCCATAGAGCAGGGGTGTCAAACTCATTTCCACCCTGGGCCACATCAGAATTATGGTTTCCCTCAAAGGGCCGGTTGTAACTGTAAGACTGTATAAATGTAACTACCCCCTAACCTATTGTTAAATAACGGTCTCTGCATTTGATTATTGTTTATTCAAGTGTAAAAATATTGTATATGCAGTTATATAAATGTAAAAATATATTTAAGCACATTTCAGTTATTATAACTTATTTATCTTTTTCTTGGAAGCTAAATTTATCATACTTGGCTCCGTGTTTGCTGTCAAAATGCCGACGTAAATTGTATTCCTTCATCACCGACACTGCCTCATAACACAGAAGACATATCGTTTTTTTTCTCCTTGAAGCACAAACATGTATTCGCTTTCCCATCTTTCACTAAATGCAAAAAAAATGCTGTCTGGTGGCAGGATCATTTCGCAGGTCACAAAATCGCCATGCATTGTGGGAGATGTAGTTTATGGTACTGTACACTGTAAAGCAGTATAGACTTTAATTTTAAGACAATCATATGCCTTTTATATGGAAGCCCCTTTCCAGCAGTCAAAACAAATTACCAAAAAAAGATTAAAGGTTAAACTTGATAATAAAAATTTCCCCATGGCACTTTTGGTACATCCATCTGTAACCATGACACTGACCAGATGTTTCCAGTTGCTGTTCAATGAAGGTTGCCACCTCGGCCATCTGGTTTTATTCCTTCTACGCCAGAGCTGCTTCTTGCATGAAATCCTCTCAAGGGTGTGTTTGCTGAGTAAAATCCCACATATAGTATTTCATCTGTTGTAAAGCCACGTTTAAAGTGGTCTTCAATGTACTCACAATATATTTCTATGTAGGGTAACCTGCCAAAGAGCTGCTTCTATGACTGTTGTGTAAGTATCTCATAATTATGACTTTATATCTCATAATTTCGACTATGGGGATATTTATATTTTCAAGTCTAACTTCCTTTTTTAATTTATTATTTTGCTGGTGGATTCGCGGGCCACACAAAATGATGTAACAGACGTGGGTTGTTTTCTAACTTTTATTTGCTCCTTCAGAAACTACCAGATATAACCAATTAATTGCATTCTGATCATTTTCTGCACCTCTGCTCCCTCAGCAATGTAAAACAGAACTGTGTGATTTCATTCAAATACACAGATAAAATAATTTCACATCACAGTATGTACTCGGTTCAGGATGCACATTACTAGTCAAGGGCTACAAAAATAACCAAGTAAAACATCTAACCTAAATTATAGCACATTTTCTCACAACCATGAAAAACAATATACAAGAGGAAAAACAGGGACACCTGGTGGTTAAAGTAACAAGTGTGTGGGACTGAGTGACAGAACAGAGACAACATAATATTTATTAAATGAAAACACATATTTGAGGAAGTCAATGCATGAACACATCAATTGCCTTCTGGTATTTTATGCAATTCTGCCCCTAAACATGCAAAATATCAGAATTGACAGAAGAAGATGAATGCCAACATCTGTGCAGTATTTATCTAATCTATGCATCTATTGTCATACGACACAGGACGGCCTGCAGTGATACAAATGGTACCTATTAATTACAGAAAATCAGCAAAACTTTCATTTTAACAGCAAAAACAACCCTATGAAGCCGGGGAACAAGATAGTAACATTAAGCAACATGCTTCACATGTTACACATCTTCAAGGAATCGCCACCTTTATGTGGTGGAGTATTCTTATCCTGTCACATGTGTGGTCGTGCCAAACAATCAAAATAACAAAACTAAGCCTGACGAACTACCTCTGAAACAAAACAAACAAAATGGCTTCTCTAGCTTCTCTAAATGTTACTCGGTCAAAACCAAATACAGAGGGGGCAGCGACCAATACACCTAGTGTATCTAGACACAGAAAACAACTACGTGTTTGTACCAATGTAAAGGGTACCCCAGACTCACCTACTGTCCGCAACCTCTCACCACAAACAATAACATGTAGTCGCAGTCTCAGCATCGACAGAACATAACACAATGAAGCCCTGTTGACTCCTGAGGTTTACTGCCTGTATTCTTGGCTCTCACTTTGCTGATTGGCCAGCCTGAAGTTGGTGCAACCCACGGAGCAGCATGACCGGCCCCCACAGGTGGAACTCAATCAACTGATTGACACCGAAGAGGAAAATGAGGGAGAGAGAAAGAAAGAAGGGCAGAAAACACAACACGTAACACCCCCACTCATAATACAGCGCACGCGACAAAGTATCCCCAAGAACATTTTCTGACCCCTTTTTATGACACGGTTGTAGTTTTGAATGATCAGAGACCAACGCATAAGACGCTGGTTGTAGTTATATACATTCTGGATATAAACACAAGAGGGTTATGATCTGTGAAAACTTTAATAGGCTTAACACTTGACCCAAGGTAGACCTCAAAATGTTGGAGGGCGAACAACATTGCTAGAGCTTCCTTCTCTATGGTGGAATACCTAAGTTGATGTTTGTTGAACTTCCGTGAGAAGTAACTCACAGGATGATCGATGCCCTGGTCATCCTCTTGCAGAAGAACTGCCCCAGCTCCAACTGCACTGGCATCAACTTCCAGATTGAAAGGCGAGGAGAAATCTGGGGCAGTCAGGACAGGAGTGCAACGCATTATACTCTTAAGACTTTCAAAAGACTGTTTGCACTCACTAGACCACACAAAGGGCTTTGCGGGACTGGTTAAAGCTGCTACAGAGGAGAAGTTTTTGCAGAACCGTCTATAGTATCCTGACATCCCAAGGAAACGGCGCAGCTCTCTCCTGGTTGTTGGTACAGGAAATGCTGCTGAAAAGGTGTACAGCCTAGCTGCGTAACCGTTACCGCCTCCCAGTGCGAATGAAGCGCTGGAAGATGGCTTATTCAATAACCTCTGACCTAAGTAATGAACGCACCCCCCAAAATATACACGCGAGACTGTCTTAGCCTGCTCAGAGATGCGAAAACCAGGATAGCTTAATACCACTAGCCACCATCGTATCACTTATTTCAGGCTAAAAACGTCGGCCTTCCCGACTGACCGATATCAACGGATTTAGGTGCGTGTGTGCAACAGGTGTGGGAGGACTGGATGTACTCCAGGATGGACCCGCTCTAAAGGGCCACCGCTGGAGGAGGAACCCCGTGTGGTTCGGAACCTCGCTCGGTTATTCGGCGCAGCTTCAGGACCCTGGCCCTAACACCCCTAATTTAGATACCAATCTAACCACTATTGCTTCCTAATGCACTTCAGCTAATGTCTAAGCATTATTAACCAACACTGCAACATCACATGTGATACATTAGCAGAGCTTCAGAATCAATCTGAGCCAACGAAGTTAGTAAATCACAACAATGCTGAACAACACCTTACCTTAGCTTGTAACAGGAATGTCATTCAGATCACATGTCTAATAAATGTACTACTGTCAGCCTATCCTAGGGGAAGAGCTCCCTCACCTTGAGGAGACTACGAGGGCCCCACCAGAGACGAGCAACACTGGACTTTGTTTGGAATGCACAAAATACAATCCAGTTATATTTGGTTTTTACAATATGTTTAGAAAAAGGTTACAGAAATGAGTAATAAAAATGAAATGATAGATCATACAAAATCTCAAATGTACCAAGTTCTCAAAAAGTCTAAAAGCTCTAAGAAGAAGATTGTCCAGAATCCTCGATCCTTTTTTGTCTCCTCCAAGTGGGAAGCCGTCAGGATGAGTCAGTACCTCCGGGTCTGAGGCCATGTCCCTCTGCAGGGAATCGGTGGATACCGCTCTCCAAGTTGGAAATGAGTCACTGCCCCAAGAGAGGGAGTTCAAATATCTCAGGGTCTTGTTGAGAGGAGAGGGAGTGGAATTAATGTCAAATTCATCAAAACCAGAACAACTAAAGGGGGTTCTCTCCTGTGTGACTTAGCATGTGCACCTTCAGTTCTGCATTGCGCACAAACCTTTTATTACAAACTGAGCAGCTGAAAGCTTTCTCTCTTGTATGGAATCTCATGTGTTTCTTCAGACTTCCATTTTCAGTGAACCCTTTACCACATTCTGAGCAGCTGAAAGGTTGCTCTCCTGTGTGGAATCTCATGTGTCTCTTCAGACTTCCATTTTCAGTGAAACCTTTACCACATTCTGAGCAGCTGAAAGGTTGCTCTCCTGTGTGGAATCTCATGTGTCTCTTCAGACTTCCATTTTCAGTGAAAACTTTACCACATTCTGAGCAGCTGAAAGGTTGCTCTCCTGTGTGGAATCTCATGTGTCTCTTCAGACTTCCATTTTCAGTGAAACGTTTACCACATTCTGAGCAGTTGAAAGGTTGCTCTCCTGTGTGGAATCTCATGTGTCTCTTCAGACTTCCACTTTCAGTGAAACTTTTACTACATTCTGAGCAGCTGAAAGGTTTCTCTCCTGTGTGAGTTACCATGTGTCTCTGTAAATGTTCCCTACGTGAATAAGATTTATTACAGACTGAGCAGCTGAAAGGTTTCTCTCCTGTGTGGAATCTCATGTGTGTCTTCAGATTTCCATTTAGAGTGAAACTTTTACCACACTCAGAGCAGCTAAATAGTTTCTCACCAGCACTACATCTTGAATCACTGACGGAAACGTCATCATTATTCACAGAGTTTAAACCCGACTGAGGTTTTCTGGTCTCCTTCCAATTACCACTGTCATCAGTGTCAGAAGAGTCTCCAGTCTTCTCATTAGTATCTGGTTCTGGATGTCTATCTGGATCTGAGTTCCTGCCTGGTTCTGGTCCTCCACAGTCCTCTCCATCAGCTTCTGTTTCCATCTGTTCAGTTTGTCTTTGATGAAGCTGTGAGGACTGAGCTTCCTCTTCATCGTCTTCACTCTTCACAGGAGTGAATGTGAACTTGATATCAGCCTCCTCCAGACCTTGAAGCTGCTCTCCCTCCTGACTGGTCCAGTGTTCCTCCTGTTCCTCTTTAATGTGTGGGGGCTCTGGGTCCTCCTGGTCCAGACTGGAGCTCCACTCCTGCTGCTCTTCTTTAACCACCAACAGCTGCTGGACATCTGTGGAAAATAATGAATTACATACACACCTTAGAAAACTGTAATTTCATGTTAACAACTAATCCATTGATTTCACTACTTTCCTATAATGTGGGGAGACATGTTGCACATTTTGTAGAACATATTCAGACCTCATTCAAACTAAAACAAACTAAAACCTGACATGTTACACTTACGGTAATTGAGTAACATGGTGATGGGGATAGCAATGGGGATATATGCTGTTCCGTGGTTTAGTTTGATGAATAGAAGGAGAGGGGGTGAGAGAAGGAGTCTTCTTTTTTGCTGACCGCTAATATCACTATTATCATTGTTGATCGCTGTGTATTACCTTTGTACAGCAATGAGAAAGTATTTTGAACGTTTTTGTCTCTCCCGGCTGTAAGACCTGTATGACTCCTCTTCAGCCTGAAGACGGTCATGACCTTTGACCCTCTTGTCTTGGCCTCGAGCATCTGATGGAGAGCCTCTTGGAGAACCCGTGCATTAACTGCGGCATCATGCCTCCCGGGGTAAGGTCTACTAGGCTGGCCGAGGTGGAACACCTCCCACCTGACAGGTCGATCCTACCAGGTGACATGGAGGGGGGCCGTGTCGGAACCACGCATGCTGACTACGGGGGTTCCACAAGGTTCAGTCCTAGGCCCCCTTCTCTTATCGCTCTACACAACATCTCTGGGTTCTGTTATTCGCTCGCATGACTTCTCTTACCATTGTTATGCTGATGACACCCAGCTGGTCTTGTCATTTCCCCCCGGTGACACCCAAGTGGAGGCATGCATCGCTGCGTGCTTGGCTGACATCTCTAAGTGGATGACGACACACCACCTCAAGCTCAACCTGGACAAAACCGAGCTAAAGTTCCTCCAGGTGAAGGGTTGCCCGCACCGAGACCTGTCCATCACCATTGACGAAACCGTGGTGACACCAACTCGGACTGCGAGGAACCTGGGTGTGACCCTGGATGACCAACTGTCATTCTCAGCAAACATTTCATCAGTTACACGCTCCTGCAGATTCCTGCTCTACAACATCAGGAGGATTCGCCCCTTCCACACTGACGAGACGGCGCAGGTGCTCATCCAGGCTCTTGTCATCTCCCGCCTGGACTACTGCAACTCTCTACTTGCCGGAGCCCCGGCATCGGCCATCAGACCTCTGGAGCTTGTCCACAAAGCTGCAGCTCGCCTGGTGTTCAATCGCCCCAAGTTCTCCCACACAACTTCCCTTCTCCATTTTCTACACTGGCTACCTGTAAGAGCTCGCATCCAGTTTAAGACTGTGGTACTAGTCTACAGGGCAGTAAAAGGAACAGCTCCTTCCTATCGCCAGGCCATGGTCAAGGCCTACACCCCCGCCTGACCACTTCGCTCTGTTGCTTTGGGGCGATTGGTTGCCCCGTTGCTCAGAGGTCCCTGCGCCCGATCGACCCGTTCACGGCTTTTTTGTTGCACTTATTGTATTCGTATTAGTTTGTTGCACTCATTGTTTTTGTTTGTTTCTGCACTGTACTTTGGCTCTGGGTTATGCTCTTAGATGCTTGTTTAAAAAAAGGAGATGTAGCCTACTTATGACTTCTAGTGACTAGTAGTTCTCTTGAATACCTATGTTGAATACACTTATTGTAAGTCGCTTTTGATAAAAGCGTCTGCTAAATGACTGTAATGTAATGTGAGGTTCACCGCCGCCTATCAGGGCAGTAGAATCCAGCCCAACCTACACATTTCAAAGAAGCGTGAAAAAACAAGCAAAGAATCGTGGTGCTAGTAGGCAGCTGTTCGTTTGTTGCCCCTGAAACGTAACAGCAGACATAAGTAAAATAAAAAGTGTTTTTGTTTTTTATAAGCCAGGCTACATAAAGTATATTCATGCACAATGATCTCATAAATGATGCAAATAATGTTGGTGTGTCTGTGTGTTTGAGAGTGTCCACTCACTGAAAAATACTTATTACAAACTGAGCAGCTGAAAGGTTTCTCACCAGCACTACATCTTGAATCACTGACAGGAACTTCATCATTATTCACAGAGTTTAAACCCGACTGAGGTTTTCTGGTCTCCTTCCAATCACCACTGTCATCAGTGTCAGAAGAGTCTCCAGTCTTCACATTAGTATCTGGTTCTGGATGTCCATCTGGATCCGAGTTCCTGCCTGGTTCTGGTCCTCCACAGTCCTCTCCATTAGCTTCTGTTTCCATCTGGTCAGTTTGTCTTTGATGAAGCTGTGAGGACTGAGCTTCCTCTTCATCGTCTTCACTCTTCACAGGAGTGAATGAGAACTTGATATCAGCCTCCGCCAGACCTTGAAGCTGCTCTCCCTCCTGACTGGTCCAGTGTTCCTCCTGGTCCTCTTTAATGTGTGGGGGCTCTGGGTCCTCCTGTTCCTCTTTAATGTATGGGGGCTCTGGGTTCTCCTGGTCCAGACTGGAGCTCCACTCCTGCTGGTCTTCTTTAACCACCAACAGCTGCTGGACGTCTGTGGAAAATAATGAATTACATACACACCTTAGAAAACTGTAATTTCATGTTCACAACTAATCCACTGATATCACTACTTTCCTATAATGTGGGGAGACATGTTGCACATTTTGTAGAACATATTCAGACTTCATTCGAACTACAAACTGACATATGTTTTACCTGGCTGTGAGACAAGGTTTCTCTTTGGGGGAGTTGTTCTTGTTTCTATAACATTAGAGTAGGAGTCAGGTACAGCCTGGACCATTTTGTACACCCTATTTGGTCACTGACGGTAATTGAGTCACATGGTGTTGGGGATAGCAATGGGGATATATGCTGTTCCGTGGTTTAGTTTGGTGAATGGAAGGAGAGGGGGTGAGAGATGGGGTCTTCTTTTTTGCTGACCGCTGTTATCGATATTAATGATATTATCATTGTTGGACGCTGTTGATCGCTGTCTATTACCTTTGTACACCAATGAGAAAGTATTTTGAACGTTTTTGTCTCTCCCGGCTGTAAGACCTGTATGACTCCTCTTCAGCCTGAAGACGGTCATGACCTTTGCCCCTCATGTCTTGGCCTCGAGCATCTGATGGAGAGCCTCTTGGAGAACCCGTGCATTAACTGCGGCATCATGCCTCCCGCGGTGAGGTCTACTAGGCTGGCCGAGGTGGAACACCTGATGGGTGAGGTTCACCTCCCCCTGTCAGGGCAGTAGAATCCAGCCCAACCTACCCATTTCAAAGCAGCCGGAAAAAACGAACAAAGAATCGTAGCGCTAGTTAAAGGTAGGCAGCTGTTTGTAGCTCTGAAACATAACAGCAGACATAAGAAAATAAAAATATTTTTTTGTTTTTTATATCCAGGCTACATAAAGTATATTCATATACAATGATCTAGTAAATAATACAAATAATGTCTGTGTGTGTGTGTTTGAGAGTGAGAGAGACTGTCTGTACATTTGTTGAAAGCCAGCAGTGGCTCTTATGATTAGAAATATAATATTATAAAATATGATTATTATTTTAGAGCCTTCAACATCAGCAGTGGGATGTGGCCTCCATGGGTCCCAAACTCCTCCCTCCCTCCCACTGTGTACTTTATATGATCTGAAAAAAACAAGCAATATTATAACATGATGTTGACATTAGTCATGATGAAGAGTAAACAAAACATGTTTATGCTTTTTCTGATATTCATACAGCCTCCCAACCTGCAGAGACCAGACCTTCCATCATCCAGCTCCTCGTCTGCTGGACCCACGACATCCACCGGTAGTGTACTTCATGTTAACTTTCTTTGTATGCCAACCCATGAAAATCTGATAGTTTTCTTTCGTTAAAAGTTTGAATAATCTGTTAATAGGTCACACTCCTGAAGAGATGGAGCAGACAGTTTAGGGGTTCGGCCGGTGCAGGAAACCTGACCCTCCTGAGAGCTCGGAGGGATTGGTGTCGTGGGTCCAGTGTGACAGCTGCCAGTCATGGTATCACACCATGTGTGTGGGCTGAGATGAGGAGCTGATGATGAAGATGATCATTATTAATGTTGTTTGTGTCCTGATTTTTAATTTAATTATTAATTTTCTTTTTGTCCCGTTTATATATAAATAAATGTTTGCATCATCTTTTCAATCTTTTGCATAAGTCATTTGTCTTCTGCTTCAACTATGTAGCTTTTCAATCATGAATATTTGAGTTTTTAGTTGTAATATAACTCTTACTCTGCACTGTGTATTATAATAGTAATTGCTATATACAATATACTTGTACATCATTGTTAAATTAATGCATCAGCTGGTGTTTTGCAAGTGATTGACATGAGAAGAGTTTAACAAAACATCCAGCAGGTGGTGGTATACACTCAAATGGAAATTAAGGAGCTTTTATTGCATAATTTGGAGTTGTTGAAGCGTGATATCTTATTGTGAAGGACAGAACTACAGTCCCGGATGTGTTGACAGAATTGATGGTAATTCTCTGAAACAAGTTAATATCCCCGAAAAACCAACAGCACCCAGTGTTTACAACGAGGATAGAAGTTGGTCCGAATATATGTGGATTAAATTGGAAAGTTCGCTTAAAAACTGTCCGAACCAGGAAACAATTCCATTAACTCTCTTATGTGACATGAACATATTTTAGATTTCAACAAGCTGCACGTTCTCATCTCATCTACTTTGTGTGTTAAAGATGCTGAATGTTTAATGAACCAACCTGCTCTGTGTAACCGAAGCTGAGGGATGAAATCACTGTCCAGTAGTTTCCGTTGACGGTCGTTCTCTTCTTTTGAACGAGAAAGTTCCTCCTCGTACTCTGCTATCGTTCTTTCAAACACACCAAATATCTCTTCAGCAGCCGCAGTTAGACGCTGGTTGACTAAACATCTCAGCATTTGGACTTTAGACATTTTCACACAACCACACAAACTTGTTCTCCACACAAACTGCGTTACAAACACCGTTTACTCTCATTAAACTCTGACCTCCGTCCCCGTCGATGTGTTTCCAGCTAGCATGCTAAGCTAACTTCAATAGCTTTGTAGGCTACCGGGAGATGAGTCAGAGGAAAAACATCCAGAAAAAAAGGTGAACAGCTAAAAGTCCATTCAGACATGTTTATCCAGACACACAGAGACTCTGATGGATCAGTACTGCTGGAGCTAACTGATACTTTATCAACACAACAAATAGACGCTGCTGTTTCTAACAACGTAAGGCGCCATGTTGTTCTCAGAAGAACATCCGGGTTAGTTTGGTAACCTACAAAATAAAAGCCCTTAAACGTATAGAAGTCGTTATTTCCATCTTAACCCTCTATGCCTGGGGTATTCAGTTAAAATGCAACGAGGTCCATTTCGAGAGAATTTCCGGAACATCACAGTAATGTATAACTTGTGCTCTGATTTAGTCTCATATATATATTGAAGTAGTCTAACAGTTGTATTAACATCTGTATGAAGTCAAAGACTGATTGTCAAATCAAATAAAGAAAGTTTAATAATATATCAACAATATTTATTGTCAGTTTTCAAATTGAACTAGATGAATTATAAATAATACATACTCTAATAATAGACAAATGTTCTTCATTTAAGATTAAATTGCAATGCAGACGACGCAGTCAACTTGGCCCTTTATTTCATCCTCCAGCATCTGGACTCCCCAGGAACCTACGCCAGGATCCTGTTTGTGGACTTCAGCTCTGCTTTCAACACCATCATCCCGTCTTTGCTGCACGACAAGCTCTCTCAGCTGCACGTGCCCGACTCCACCTGCAAGTGGATCACAGACTTCCTGTCTGACAGGAAGCAGCACGTCAAGCTGGGAAAGCACGTCTCAGCCTCCAGGACCATCAGCACCGGTTCCCCCCCAAGGCTGCGTTCTTTCCCCTCTTCTCTTCTCCCTGTACACCAACTGCTGCACCTCCAGTCACCAGTCCGTCAAGCTCCTGAAGTTCGCGGATGACACCACCCTCATTGGACTCATCTCTGGTGGGGATGAGTCCGCTTACAGGTGGGAGACTGACCATCTGGTGACCTGGTGCGGTCTGAACAACCTAGAGCTCAACGCTCTAAAGACAGTGGAGATGGTTGTGGATTTCCGGAAGAATGCAGCCCCACCTGCCCCTATCACCCTGTGTGACTCCCCCGTCGACGTGGTGGAGTCCTTCCGCTTCCTGGGCTCCATCATATCCCAGGACCTCAAGTGGGAGCTTAACATCAGCTCCATCACCAAGAAGGCTCAGCAGAGGATGTACTTCCTGAGGCAGCTGAAGAAATTCAACCTGCCAAAGACAATGATGGTGCATTTCTACACAGCCATCATTGAGTCCATCCTCTGCTCCTCCATCATGGTCTGGTACGCTGCAGCCACAGCCAAGGATAAGGGCAGGCTGCAGCGCATCATTCGCACATGAACAGTTTCTTCCCGTCGGCAGTCGGGCTCATTAACAGAGCCCGGGACCCCCACTGACCCTGTCATCCCCTGGACAAATGACCACCGGTCACTCCCCTGCACATCCCTTCTATTACACTCGACACATTTACACTACACTTACATCTCACTGGTTTATAGTCCTGTTATCTGTTTGTTTGTGCACTTTACTTGACTTTATTTTATTTTATATTTCACTTTATTTTATATTTTACTTTATCTTATATTTTCTGTAAATTAAATTTGTTTCTACTTCGCACTGTTGATTGTTGTTAAATGTTATGCACCTCCCGTCATGTCAAATTCCTTGTATGTTCAACATACCATGGCAATAAACGGTTTGACATTTATTTATCTTAAAATAAAGTACTTAATTTGGGAAAAAATACTAGAACTGAATTGCCCTGAAGCTTTAAATCCAGTTCATTCGGGTGTAAGTGATGTCAATATTATATTATATCTTCTAATAAGATACATTTGTGTGCATGGACTTTATCTGTGGTTATTAAACCACTTGTTTCAGCTCTATTCCTCTCTGTTAACATCATTGTTGGACAGTGAATTCATGTGTTAGGATTCTGATCATATTGGGCTCTTAGATTGTTTAATATCTGTGACTTCATTTCAGATGTGTGAGATTTGCTCAAAAGATTTGTTCTTCATCTCGTAGTGGCGCTTCACATTACCGCTTTTAATAATCGTCACAGTCTCTGAACACATGAGACGTACTGGTTTTGAACTGAACACATGAGACATACTGGTTTTGAACTGAACACATGAGACATACTGGTTTTGAACTGAACACATGAGACATACTGGTTTTGAACTGAACACATGAGACATACTGGTTTTGAACTGAACACATGAGACATACTGGTTTTGAACTGTCACATTTCCAGCATTTCGCTTTTGGTGTACCTGTGCACTTTGGTATCTTCCATGTTTCCTTCTTTTCAGCCATTATCATCCAGCGGTCTGTGGCATCCAGGCGCACATCAGGGACTGGAATTGGAGCAGCGGGTCCTTTAATCCTTTTCTCCTCATATTCACCAGCAACTGTGGAACTGGGACGACCTTTTCCTGCACTCCAGACTCTTTTCACTTCTGCATAGGCCTTCAGCGATGTATTATTTAAAGGTCGCTCCACAATCTCTTCGGTAGAGCAGCCAGCCGGTCACAATGGTTAAATCCAAGAAGTGGAACACCAGCCCGAGGTACCATTTCTTTTTTTATTGTGCAGTACAATGCAATAAGGGAGTCCAGAAGATCCACTCCACCCACATTCCTGTTGTATATCTTCACCACAGGGAAGAGGACTTTGAGGAGCATCTTATTCTTGTGATCCCGACCGTCACCCCCTATGACTGGGTGGGCTCCAGTGTAGTCACTCTTATCATACCACTTGACAACATGCATGGCGGTTTCTCCAACCAATGGCCATCTTCTGCTCAAAGACTCCACATCCTGCTCTCTTCAGCTCAGCATCGCTCATCAAGCTGACGCCTGGTAGTCGTTTCCTTGGTTTTGATAGCAGGTTTTGCTTCAGTCTATTTCTTCCCTTGAATGGAACCATCTGCTCATCAACAGACAGATTGTCGCCCGTTGGGATTGACGTTAGCTTGCAGGTTAAATGAGTGACCAGTGGTCGGATCTTGTAGAGCGGATCATCATTTTCCTCATGCCACTCTTCATTGTGACTGAAGTGCAGGGATTTTTTTTAATGGCCTCCCATCTATCCAACATCATGACATCAGCTACTTGGGACACTCGGCGAACGACCCTAACTGCTCGATTCTTTTCCTTTCGCTCATAAAATGTTCCTGTGTCCATTTTCCTGTAAATATCAGTAGTTAGTAAAGACAAAAACATTGACTGTGGTCAAAATTATGCATCCGAGCACGTCTCCACATTACAGCATGATATTGCCTGAACAAAAGTGGCAAAATGTTGCCTTGAGGCATTGAACAAAAAAAGAACAAAAACTTAGTTTATTAATAAAAACAAAATAAGGATTTAAACTATCAAACATACTTATGCAAACATTATTTTTTACAAAGTTATTTTAATTTAAACAGGTTTAAAAGTGATATTTATCTTATTGTGTCCTGTGCAGCTTTGCTTCCTAAAAAGACAGTTTCACCCCAAGAGAAAAGGTCACGCCCACCTCAGGCCCTCATTTCATTGGACACAGACCTATCTGGTGATTTTATATACATTCTTTTTATCTTTAAAAAATAAATTAAAGGGGCAGTGAGAGGTCCATGAAGGTAGTTTGTTGCTTGGGGGCAACAGAATGCCATAGAGCAGGGGTGTCAAACTCATTTCCACCCTGGGCCACATCAGAATTATGGTTTCCCTCAAAGGGCCGGTTGTAACTGTAAGACTGTATAAATGTAACTACCCCCTAACCTATTGTTAAATAACGGTCTCTGCATTTGATTATTGTTTATTCAAGTGTAAAAATATTGTATATGCAGTTATATAAATGTAAAAATATATTTAAGCACATTTCAGTTATTATAACTAATTTATCTTTTTCTTGGAGGCTAAATTTATCATACTTGGCTCCGTGTTTGGTGTCAAAATACTGACGTAAATTGTATTCCTTCATCACCGACACTGCCTCATAACACAGAAGACATATCGTTTTTTTCTCCTTGAAGCACAAACATGTATTCGCTTTCCCATCTTTCACTAAATGCAAAAAAAATGCTGTCTGGTGGCAGGATCATTTCGCAGGTCACAAAATCGCCATGCATTGTGGGAGATGTAGTTTATGGTACTGTACACTGTAAAGCAGTATAGACTTTAATTTTAAGACAATCATATGCCTTTTATATGGAAGCCCCTTTCCAGCAGTCAAAAAAAATTACCAAAAAAAGATTAAAGGTTAAACTTGATAATAAAAATTTCCCCATGGCACTTTTGGTACATCCATCTGTAACCATGACACTGACCAGATGTTTCCAGTTGCTGTTCAATGAAGGTTGCCACCTCAGCCATCTGGTTTTATTCCTTCTACACCAGAGCTGCTTCTTGCATGAAGTCCTCTCAAGGGTGTGTTTGCTGAGTAAAATCCCACATATAGTATTTCATCTGTTGTAAAGCCACATTTAAAGTGGTCTTCAATGTACTCGCAATATATTTCTATGTCAAATGTAGGGTAACCTGCCAAAGAGCTGCTTCTATGACTGTTGTGTAAGTATCTCATAATTATGACTTTATATCTCATAATTTCGACTATGGGGATATTTATATTTTCAAGTCTAACTTCCTTTTTTAATTTATTATTTTGCTAGCGGATTCGCGGGCCACACAAAATGATGTAACAGACGTGGGTTGTTTTTTAACTTTTATTTGCTCCTTCAGAAAACAATACCAGATATAACCAATTAATTGCATTCTGGTCTTTTTCTGAACATCTGCTCCCTCAGCAATGCAAAACGACACTGTGCCCAAAATATGAAGAATTAAATGATAAAAACGTACCTTTAGTCAATGACCCCACAGTATGAGATGCAACGGGAGAATTCTATTGTAACCATTTGTCCTCCAAATACCCTTCAATTTGTTTTCCAGTCCAGAAAAACACAAGACAAAATGTCACCAATTATTTGCATTCTGATCATTTTCTGCACCTCTGCTCCCTCAGCAATGTAAAACAGAACAGTGTGATTTCATTCAAATACACACAGATAAAATAATTTCACATCACAGTATGTACTCGGTTCAGGATGCACATTACTAGTCAAGGGCTACAAAAATAACTAAGTAAAACATCTAACCTAAATCATAACAACACATTTTCTCAAAACCATGAAAAACAATATACAAGAGGAAAAACAGGGACACCTGGTGGTTAAAGTAAAAAGTGTGTGAGAAATTATGACAACAGACAACAGAAATTATAATATTTAACAAATTAAAACACATACTTGCAGAAAAGAATGTATAAAACATGAATTGCTTTCTGGTATTTTTCTGCAATTCTGCCTCTAAACATGCAAAATAGCAGAATTTACAAAAGGAGATGTTTATATGTGTGTAAGACACACATATAAACATCTCCTTTTGTAAATGTATGTGTGGGTCAGTTTGAAAAGAAGAAGAAGAAAGCACTCAAAACGAGGCAGATCCTCACCGCAGCAGTAAAGTACAGTAACTGTAATTTTATCACACAGAAGCCTGACTGGAGAATTCAGGTTCATCAGCCGTGGCACTGGACCTTTGACTAATAAAGTACAGTTTACCGACTTTACTCATGTTGGCGGATTTAAACACAACAAAGCTCAGCAGCGTAGAACACAATTACAGCAGCAACAAGCACAACAGTTATGTTATTTGCCTGTCACCAGTCCATAAAGCTCCTGAAGTTCGCGGATGACACCACCCTCATTGGACTCATCTCTGGTGGGGATGAGTCCGCCTACAGGTGGGAGACTGACCATCTGGTGACCTGGTGCGGTCTGAACAACCTAGAGCTCAACGCTCTAAAGACAGTGGAGATGGTTGTGGATTTCAAGACAAAGCGTGGTCACAGTCCTAAGCAGGGAAAATTCCGCCGAACAACAAGAACGCAGCCCCACCTGCCCCTATCACCCTGTGTGACTCCCCCGTCGACGCTGTAGAGTCCTTCCGTTTCCTGGGCTCCATCATATCCCAGGACCTCAAGTGGGAGCTGAACATCAGCTCCATCACTAAAAAGGCTCAGCAGAGGATGTACTTCCTGAGGCAGCTGTAGAAATTCAACCTACCAAAGACAATGATGGTGCACTTCTACAGAGCCATCATTGAGTCCATCCTCTGCTCCTCCATCACAGTCTGGTATGCTGCAGCCACTGCCAAGGACAAGGGCAGGCTGCAGCGCATCATTCGCTCTGCTGAGAGAGTGATTGGCTGCAATCTGCCGTCCCTCCAAGACTTGTTCCCTTCAAGAACCCTGAAGCGAGCAAGAAAGATTGCAGCCGACCCCTCTCACCCTGGACACAAACTGTTCGTGCCCCTTCCATCTGGTAGGAGGCTGAGGTCCATCAGGACCAAGACCTCACGCCACACTAACAGCTTCTTCCCGTCCGCAGTCGGGCTCATTAACAGAGCCCGGGTCCCCCACTGACTCTGTCATCCCCAGGACAATTTCCTTCCCTCCCTACTACTCCCCTGCACATCACTTCATAATTAAATACACTTGTCACTTTTACATTACACTTGTTTACAGTCCTGTTATCTGTTTGTCGTGGACTTTATTTTATATTCTTTTAAATTCTATTGTAAATTTTTATATGTTTCTATTTCTTGCACTGTTGATTATTGTTCAATGTTATTGTCTAATGTTATGCACCACCTGCCATGACAAATTCCTTGTATGTTACATACATTGGCAATAAACGGTTCTGATTCTGATTCTGATTACACAGCACTGAACGGGACTCGGTGGTCAGCAAAATACACAATAACACGGTAAATATAACAGATAAACTTAAAAACAAAACAAACAAGTTTAAAAACACACTATGACCGATCTCTGCCCAGACAATAGCCTCTTACTTGAGATCACTTCGTTGTGGTTGGTGAGATTCTTTGGATTTGTTCGGCGGAATTTTCCCTGCTTAGGACTGTGACCACGCTTTGTCAGCCAAGAGAGAAGCAGTCAGGATGAGTTGGTACCGCCGAGTCTGAGGCCATGGTTCTCTGACATAAATCAGTGGATAGTTTCCTCCAACTTGGAAGTGAGTCACTGCCCCAAGCGAGGGAGTTCAAGTATCTTAGGGTCTTGTTTACAAGTAGGGGAGTGGGGTTAATGTCAACTTTATCGAAACCAGAACTAAAGGGGGTTCTCTGCTGTGTGACGTATCATGTGTCTCCGTAAAGATCCACTCTGTGAAAAAGATTTACTACAGACTGAGCAGCTGAAAGGTTTCTCTCCTGTGTGGACTCTCATGTGTTTCTTCAGACCTCCACTTTCATTGAAATGTTTATCACATTCTGAGCAGCTGAAAGGTTGCTCTCCTGTGTGGAATCTCATGTGTTTCTTCAGACTTCCATTTAGAGTGAAAGTTTTACCACATTCTGAGCAGCTGAAAGGTTTCTCTCCTGTGTGGAATCTCATGTGTGTCTTCAGATTTCCATTTAGAGTGAAAGTTTTACCACATTCTGAGCAGCTGAAAGGTTTCTCTCCTGTGTGAGTTACCATGTGTTTCTTTAAAGTTTCCCTCCGTCCAAAAGATTTCTTACAGACTGAGCAGCTGAAAGGTTTCTCTCCTGTGTGGATTGTCATGTGTTTCTTCAGACCTCCACTTTCATTGAAATGTTTATCACATTCTGAGCAGCTGAAAGGTTTCTCTCCTGTGTGGAATCTCATGTGTTTCTTCAGACTTCCATTTAGAGTGAAAGTTTTACCACATTCTGAGCAGCTGAAAGGTTTCTCTCCTGTGTGGAATCTCATGTGTGTCTTCAGATTTCCATTTAGAGTGAAACCTTTACCACATTCTGAGCAGCTGAAAGGTTTCTCTCCTGTGTGAATCATCATGTGTTTCTTCAGATTTTGACTCTTGCCAAATGTTTTCTCACACTCAGAGCAGCTAAATAGTTTCTCACCAGCATTACATCTTGAATCACTGACAGGAACTTCATCATTATTCACAGAGTTTAAACCCGACTGAGGTTTTCTGGTCTCCTTCCAATCACCACTGTCATCAATGTCAGAAGAGTCTCCAGTCTTCTCATCAGTATCTGGTTCTGGATGTCTATCTGGATCTGAGTTCCTGCCTGGTTCTGGTCCTCCACAGCCCTCTCCATCAGCTTCTGTTTCCATCTGTTCAGTTTGTCTTTGATGAAGTTGTGAGGACTGAGCTTCCTCTTCATCATCTTCACTCTTCACAGGAGTGAATGAGAACTTGATATCAGTGTCCTCCAGACCTCGAAGCTGCTCTCCCTCCCGACTGGTCCAGAGTTCCTCCTGTTCCTGTGTGGAACTCTGTGTTATGTGTGGGGGCTCTGGGTCCTTCTGTTCCTCTTTAATGTGTCGGGGCTCTGGGTCCTCCTGTTCCTCTTTAATGTGTGGGGGCTCTGGGTCCTCTTCAACGTGTGGGGGCTCTGGGTCCTCCTGTTCCTCTTTAATGTGTGGGGGCTCTGGGTTCTCCTGGTCCAGACTGGAGGTCCACTCCTGCTGCTCTTCTTTAACCACCAACAGCTGCTGGACGTCTGTGGAAAATAATGAATTACATACACACCTTAGAAAACTGTAATTTCATGTTAATAACTAATCCACTGATTTCACTACTTTCCTATAATGTGGGGAGACATGTTGCACATTTTGTAGAACATATTCAGACCTCATTCAAACTAAAACAAACTGACATGTGTTTTACCTGGCTGTGAGACAAAGTTTCTCTTTGCAGGAGTTGTTGTTTCTATAACATTAGAGTAGGAGTCAGGTATAGCCTGTGCCATTTTGTACACCCTATTTGGTCATTTACGGTAATTGAGTCACATGGTGTTGGGGATAGCAATGGGGATATATGCTGTTCCGTGATTTAGTTTGATGAATGGAAGGAGAGGGGGAGAGAGATGGAGTCTTCTTTTTGGCTGACCGCTGTTATCGATATTAATGATATTATCATTGTTTGATGCTGTTGATCGCTGTCGATTACCTTTGTACACCAATGAGAAAGTATTTTGAACGTTTTTGTCTCTCCCGGCTGTAAGACCTGTATGACTCCTCTTCAGCCTGAAGACGGTCATGACCTTTGCCCCTCATGTCTTGGCCTCGAGCATCTGATGGAGAGCCTCTTGGAGAACCAGTGCATTAACTGCGGCATCATGCCTCCCGGGGTAAGGTCTACTAGGCTGGCCGAGGTGGAACACCTGATGGGTGAGGTTCACCTCCCCCTGTCAGGGCAGTTGAATCCAGCCCAACCTACCCATTTCAAAGCAGCCGGAAAAAACGAACAAAGAATCGTAGCGCTAGTTAAAGGTAGGCAGCTGTTTGTTTGTAGCTCTGAAACATAACAGCAGACATATTTTTTTTATTTTTCAATTTAGTAATTGATGCAAATAATGTTGGTGTGTGTGTGTGTTTGAGAGTGAGAGAGACTGTCTGTACATTTGTTGAAAGCCAGCAGTGGCTCTTATGATTAGAAATATAATATAATAAAATATGATTATTATTTTAGAGCCTTCAACATCACCAGTGGGATGTGGCCTCCATGGGTTCCAAACTCCTCCCTCACTCCCTTGTGTTTCCCCTACCATTGTATTAGGGGGGCGCCCCGCCCCCCTCCACCCCCCCTTGAAGGTCGAGTTAATTTTGCTTAAATTTATTTTCTATATAGCGCCAGATCACAACAGAAGTCATTAAGGGTCCCTTTCCTATAGAACAGGTCTACACCTTGATCTTTTATCAAACAAACTAAATAGCCTTGTTATTCATCTTATTGACACGACGGCATGTAATTTCTGTCTCTATGTAACAGAGTTAAAAATGTACTTTATTATTCTGTTGAGTATGTGTGAATTCTATCTTTATGAGCTATTTTTATTTAGCATTTTATTTTGTTAATGCTTCCTGCGGAAGCGGCGTCTCGCCTCTTTTGTACCTCCAAAGCCCCCGTAGTCCCGACTTCCCCTCACAGTGGTGCTTCGTACTGATGAGGGTAAGTTGTGCGTAACTGTTTACGTTACGTACTTTAGTAACTGCTAAGGCGATGACCTTATGAAGCTGTTACGTGCCGTTTTGACTGTGGAAAATATAAGTTTAGTGGCTGTTTCAGTTAGCCTTTTTGGCGCCATTTACTTTTACGTCAGGCTGCCCTGTCATATAACGTAACGACGCAGATACTTTGGCATTCTTTTGTGTGAATTCTGTTGTTTTGCATATTTAGGAGCGGATGTATAAAGAGAGTGTGAGACCAGGAAGAAACTAATGTGGTTTATGTTGTCTTCTGCAGGTATGTATTTTCCTTTGTTTAACGTTATAATTTTCGCGGGTTCTGTTAATCATTCCACCTCATGTAGTTGTTTGTTTTGTCCACTTGATGTCGCTGATACTGAATTTGGGATTTTCCTTAGTTGTCAGTTATAATCATCAAAATTAAAAGAAATAAACATTTGAAATATATCAGTCTGTGTGTAATGAATGAATATAATAGACAAGTTTCACTTTTTGAATGGAATTAGTTAAATAAATCAACTTTTTGATGATATTCTAATTATATGACCAGCACCTGTATGCGTGGAGTTTATTTGAATGTTCGCTTAAAAAACTGTCAGCACCAGGAAACAATTCCGTTAGCTCTCTTATGTCAGATTTTTTTTTTTTTAAATGTATTTGTCTCTGTGGACCCCGAGTCTGAAATAAAGTATATCTATCTATCTATCTATCTTATGACATGAACATATTTTAGATTTCAACACGCTGCACGTTCTCATCTCATCTACTTTGTGTGTTAAAGATGCTGAATGTTTAATGAACCAACCTGCTCTGTGTAACCGAAGCTGAGGGATGAAAACAGCGTCCAGTAGTTTCCGTTGTCGCTCGTTCTCTTCTTTTGAACAAGAAAGTTCCTCCTCGTACTCTGCTATCGTTCTTTCAAACACACCAAATATCTCTTCAGCAGCCGCAGTTAGTCGCTGGTTAACTAAACATCTCAGCATTTGGACTTTAGACATTTTCACACAACCACACAAACTTGTTCTCCACACAAACTGCATCACAAACACCGTTTACTCTCATTAAACTCTGACTAGCGCTGTGTTGATAACGTCCCCCGTCGATGTGTTTCCAGCTAGCATGCTAAGCTAACTTCAATACCTTTGTAGGCTACCGGGAGATGAGTCAGAGGAAAAACATCCAGAAAAAAAGGTGAAGAGCTAAAAGTCCATTCAGACATGTTTATCCAGACATACAGAGACTCTGATGGATCAGTACTGATGGAGCTAACTGATACTTTATCAACACAACAAAGAGACGCTGCTGTTTCTAACAATGTTAGGCGCCATGTTGTTCTCAGAAGAACATCCGGGTTAGTTGTTAACCTACAAAATAAAAGCCCTTAAACGTATAGAAGTCGTTATTTCCATCTTAACCCTCTATGCCTGGGGTATTCAGTTAGAATTCAACGAGGTCCATTTCGAGAGAATTTCCTCAGTCAAAGGTCCGGAACATCACAGTAATGTATAACTTGTGCTATATTGAAGTAGTCTAACAGTTGTATTAACATCTGTAGGAAGTCAAAGACTGATTGTCAAATCAAATAAAGAAAGTTTAATAATATATCAACAATATTTATTGTCAGTTTTCAAATTGAACTAGATGAATTATAAATAATACATACTCTAATAAAAATCAATGTTCTTCATTTAAGATTAAATTACATTGCAGAAAGCTTTGACATTTATTTGTCTTAAAATAAAGTACTTAATTTAGGAAACATTACTAGAACTGAATTGCCCTGAAGATTTAAATTCATGTTCATTTTATACTGAACACATGAGACATACTGGTTTTAAACTGAACACATGAGACATACTGGTTTTAATCTGAACACATGAGACATACTGGTTTTGAACTGTCACATTTCCGGCATTTGGCTTTTGGTGTACCTGTGCACTTTGGTATCTTCCATCTTTCCTTCTTTTCAGCCATTATCATCCAGCGGTCTGTGGCATCCAGGCGCACATCAGGGACTGGAATTGGAGCAGCGGGTCCTTTAATCCTTTTCTCCTCATATTCACCAGCAACTGTGGAACTGGGACGACCTTTTCCTGCACTCCAGACTCTTTTCACTTCTGCATAGGCCTTCAGCGATGTATTATTTAAAGGTCGCTCCACAATCTCTTCGGTAGAGCAGCCAGCCGGTCACAATGGTTAAAAGGCCTTCAGCGATGTATGATTTTTATTATTTTGCATCTTTCTAATAAATGAAGAAAGTTGTTTGTGGTCCTTTTGTTGTTCAGTCTACAATGAACATTTATTTAAACCAGATGTTGAATCAGAAAACGAATCAAATATAAAGCTTGAGTTTATTCTGTCATCCGTCTTCACTGTTTACATGTTGAAAAATCTCATCAGTCCGATCGGCTGCAGCGTCCAATCACATGACTGATGAACAATGAGGGGGCGTGTCGGCCGTTAAAAGACTTCCTGGAAGTCTGTTCTCGTGGGTCCTCGCTCATGGCTCCTCGGAGATCCCTCCTCTCTCCTCGATCCTCTCTCCTCAGAGCTAAATAAGGGGCCTTTCTCAATACCCAAGTTCACAAGTCCAGAGAACGCAGTAGGGACAATTGGAACAGCAGCTTACTTGATGACATCACCACCTCAGCTGGTCTTGCTAATGAGTTTAATCCGTTTTTTTACTGTAAAGTATTTTTACAATCAAACTAAATATGACAACCCTGCTGTTTTCATTTTCATTTAAAATAAAAAATGATATATTATTATATAAGTGTATTATATATATATATTATATATATATATATATATATATATAAATGTATGTATATATATGTATGTGGATCAGATCCGGATTGCTGTACTCTTTGCCGACGAGGAAAACGCTACAGAGACGTCAATACCAGCGGCAAGTTTCAAAAAGACTCGCCGAGATCAGGCTGTTCTAGGCGCGCACCGTGAGCGCCGAGCCCCCGGTGCTGGCGGGGTTTACTGCCGAGATCAGGCTGTTCTAGGCGGGTAACATGAGCGCTGAGCCCCCGGTGCTGGTTTAATGCCGGTCCCGCGAGCAACACCTCACATCTCCGAAATCGTCGGAGCATATTTTTAAATCGGCTGAATCTTTACAAACCGACCACAGATTTGATGCTTTAACAACTAACTTCTCGCCTCAAAACATCCTAAAATGACTTTCTGTGACTTAACAACAGTAGTATTTAGAAAGTTTCAACTTCCAGTTGTGTGATTTCTCCTCCGCCATTGTTTCCTGTTGCTGGTGCAAAATGCATTCTGGGATATTTGGCTGTCCCAAGTACAGACAAGTCACCTCCGATGCATACCCGGTCAAATGGGCGGAGCGAGCCACATCCGGGCATTTGGACCGTGCTTGGCTTAATGTGAACTTTGAATTGGAACAGTACTTGGGCTGAGACTGATGACGTTTCAAAAGTCCACGAGTTCACAAGTACAGAGAAGTACGCATATTGAGAAAGGCCCAAGAGCTTTGGGACGGCCGTCAATATGGCGGCGCAGAACAACTTCCGGTTCAAGCGAGTATCGAGGAGCGAGGAAATGAGAATTAAGAGACTTGAGAAGTACCCAAGGTTCTTCGATGAAAACTCACAGACCCCAGCATCGCTACTACTAAATAAGAGCAAGACGCACAGACTTTATATTTATTTAGCCCCTTCTGGTTGGTGTTTTGTGTGTCTTCGCAGTTATTTTTCCAGCGCCCTTTTATCTCTTTGAGGTTGTTTTGCCCCCCTTTTGTAGTTTTCTTTGCATTTATTTGCAGTAAGTAGATCTCTTTGAGAGACATTTTGCAGGTGTAGGCCAGGGCGGGGGTGCCATGAAACTTAAGATTCAGTAATCCCTCCATGATGCGTGCTTACTGAAAACCCAGCCATCCGTGCAAAATGGCAATTTTACACCCACCTAGAGAATAGAGGGAGACGACAAAAGGATCCAATATATTCAGAGGCAAAAGTAGGAACATTCTATGATATGTAGAGCAGGTGCGCGAGGGCTCGGTGCTCCGCTAACGAGGGAGCTGAACTGCATGCACCGCTGACCACAACATCTGTCGTTTGTGGGTATGCAGAGCTTGGTTTTCTGTTGTTTTTTACCTCTGCAACACAGTTTGCTGGCGAGAGACAGCAGATGATGAAGCGCTTAAGATGGATACAGATGGATGGGACCGGGGCCCGGCTTTCAGCTGGGGGGGCACAGAGTTCCCCGTGCCGTGGCTTGGTAGCATATAAAGCACGAGAATCTAGCGGGAATAGCAAAGAGTTACACCTGTCTGTCTGGGCCCACGGTGAGCCCCGGCCTGACCCACAATCATCCCAGGTGGAAATCCTAACGAGCTCATCAGGCCTAACGAAGCTTAACGAGCCTCTTAATTGGCAGCGTTATGATGTCCCCGAAGGTCAGAGTGCAGGTTTGTGTGCCAGCAGCGGGACAGACTGCCACTTCCTGCCAACAGCACACCACGTGACCTCCCCCCCCCCACGTCCCACTGCGAAAAACAGTCGCAAAAAGGACAAGAGGAACTTCTTACACAAGCAAAAGCGTGTTCAGCTGTAGAGGAAAATAACTGCTATGGTAGCAACAATGCAGAGCCACTCTATCACGCAGTCAGCCACCATGAGCTAAACAAAGATCAGTGGTGCACTGCAGCACAACAACGTTTTATTAGTTACCCATAAATATATAATGATGTACATTGAAGTAAAACCATATTAAGGCGTCAAAGTGAATACCAAGATTGTGAGTGATCATCAGCAGGAGAAATAAGTATTGAAACAGCTTTTACGTCAATATTTTGGTCCAATGTCCACAGCTTTTATACTGACGACAGGTTACAACTGGAGAGACAGCACAGACAAGTAAAACCTCTATGGAGAAATGCTGCCACCTACTGGTCACCATGCAGAGGTACGGCTTGGTGAGGACAGATTTGTCCAAAAGCTGTAAATTTTACTGATGCATCACTATAGTATTTTAAAATCACTACATGGATGGATGTGGGATCAAGCGACCCATCCACGCTCTTATCAACCAACACATTGCAGTCCCCAGTACACACACACACACACACACACACTAAATCATTTATGGGTTCTTGCAGACAAAGAGTGATCTATGTACATGGAGGACTGTGTATTCAACAATGACAAAACGATTCACACGAATAAAAATGTAAGATTAGAGTCTACTTACAAATCAAATTCAAAATGTACACGTCTGACTGGCCAAAAGAATAAAAGACTGGAAAAGGAGAAAAAAGGAGACGGACTGAAAAGCCCCAAATGATTAAGCTTATCACTACAAAAGAGGTAAAACCCATTTAAAAATGAAAGGTGAGGTAAGTAAGGCCACTAACGAGACATTCTTACAACAGTAAATGAATAAAATAGTAAAACAGCACACGTGAACCCACGTTTATCTCCCCTACAAGCTGAAAACAGCACACCATACCACAGCAGAGGACACAAAGCTTTGAAATAAACATTTGTTTAAAGTAATGTACAAGTCGACAGCAGCCTGTCGGGTCACTCTGCTGTTCCACACAGGGTTGTGAGTCGATTCTGTCAAGAAGTGGGGAAAAAACCAACAATGAGAATAAATGCATGCGCAAATATTTCACATCTAATGCTACACTAAATTGTGTAGCAAAACAGGGCCACAGAGATACCACACAAGTGATGAACTTACCTGCAGCAGCCGAATGCTCCTCAGAGCGGTTTCATCAAGCTGAGACAGGTCCACAGAGTCTATCTGACTGGCCAGAAGCTGGACGCTCTGGATCAACATAATACAGGACATGCAGTAACTATAACACAATGGTTTAAATAACCATAAAAACAGGCCTAACACACAGAGGACACGTACTTAAAGTATTATCATGTCATAGAGTATCGTGTTGCAGTAAGTAATGAACTGCTCTATTGAAACGACAGTAGCAGCAGCCTAACTGGTAACTAATGTCGTACCTCTCCGTTGCCGATGGGGAGGTTGATGACGATGTCCTCGTTTCCTGCTGCGATGGGAGAGCCGTTGACTGAAATGCTGTAAACCCTCTCTTTGTGGCGGGGATTCCTCACAGCGGGGGTCTTAGGAAGCCTGAGGAAACAAAGCTTGAATTTTATTCATCACATCATTTGGACAGAGACGTCTAACCTCAACTATTAGACTTTACATTGGTGCAAATAAACTGATATGAGCTGCATTAATTCACAGGGACTGAATCATCCTTTGTTGCAGTAAGAAGGAGAAAGCAGTAGTGTTTCAATATAACAACCGGCAGCTGGAACCAGAACGCCTGCTCACCTTGGGTCGAAGCGCGGGGTGATGAGGGGGGTGGGGCCCAGCATCAAAGAAGAGTTCAGCATGCTCCTGGCAGGAGTGACCAACGCCTTCCTGCTTGATCTGAAACCAGACAGACGTGTTGGTCCGACATCATCGAAGACGCTGAACGTGCAAGAAGGGGTGACGAGATAACGACAGTAAAGTCTCACCGTCTGATCGAGGTGTTCTGCATGGCGACCGCCAGCGCCTTTGCTCTTTTTGATGTAGTTGGAGGTTTCCTTGTTGCGTTCCCCTGAATCAGGAACAAGCAGTTACACATAAAGTGGCAGCCACTCTGATATTTATGATCAGTGATGCTCTCAAACACTCCGCTGTGTTTTCTTCCTCATATGCATGTTTGAATGGAGAGAAAGAAAAGAACCAGCCATTACCTTCCGTGTTGTGCTCGGGGTGTTTTCATCCCCTGACCTGGATTTGGTGCCACCTTTTTTCTTTGATGCTGTGAGTTGGAGACAAAATAAACAGGATGAGATCATTTTCCAAACCTTAAATTCTTGACTGGAGTGAAGGAATTTGTTCAGTCTATATCGGTCCAAAGTAGCATCAATACATTGTTGATACCTACGGGGAGACATCCCGGGTTAATAGGAGAAAGAAAATGAACTCATAGATACCCCCATGAAACCTCCCCGGTTCATTACTTACATTAAAGCAGTTTTTATTTATATTTTCTGAAATGTTATGTTTAAATATGCAAACAAGGCATTGTGTTATTACATATGTGCTGATTTGCACACATTTCCAGAACAGAAACTGGAACATTGGATAAAGCCAGGCGCTAAATTATTTTGTAGATACATTTAGAGTCAACGGTTTCAGAAAATACTGTCAACAGCCATAAAAAAAAAAAGAATTATTTTGGAATGAAACTTTCTATAAATCTGGCTATGAATAATATATGAACAGACTCCTCTGTAAAAAAAAAAAAAAAAAACTCCAGAATATAGATTGGAATGAAACTGGAAAGTTTGGTGTATGCAAGTGCTGCTGAAGTGGAGATAAACACTTAAATGTGTATTTGGGATGTTTTCTTTCCACTAGTGTGACAGATGTTACGGAAGCAAAATAGCCCAAACTCTCAAAGATTTGACCAGTGCATGAAACACTGTTTGCCTGGGGTGTCCCGCCTTGAAAAGAAAACTGAAAAGGCAGTTTTAACATACTTTTCTTGACTGATTTCAGAAGGACTGCGTGGTCCTCGGCCACAACGCTTTCAACAATAGCAGCTTCCTCATCTCTCTGTTGATGAATAGACGTGAATCAAGAACAGAACGGATGTTTACTACAGCACAGGGCGGGCCTCCACAGATTATGAAACTTGTGACACATTGTGAATCATTATACATGATGTAAGATCATGAGAAAGATAATCAACTCACCTTTATATTGTCCAATTCTGGGGATGTTGGTTTCTCAGTCCCTACAAAGAGATGGGGCAAATGTTTTTCATTCAATTATGTTTAAAAAGATATATAAGCAACGCTTTCTCATTTTACACGATATAAATAACACCCGGCTTCATTGTGTCAACTCACTGAAATGCTCCAACCAGGTCATCTGTCTGACAGCCTTGGGGAGCTTAATTATTGCCATGTTGTAGTTGTTGTCCACATCTTTCAGCAGCTGGTTGATCTTCTCTTTCATATATCCAACTCTGGTCTTCACTGTGAAAACACAGCAAGAAGTTTTAGTTTACACAACCCAGTCGTAGTTCAAACTGGCTCACATGACGATGCATCAGTAATGATAATACAAGATATATAAACCCGATGGATACTATTGACGGATTTCAGTCTGCTACAGACAACCTCCATCAGTATTAGTATATATTGAGTTAGCAGTACAGCGAGGTCAAAGGACACACTACTGCCATTACAGTTTACCAGAGAGTACTGCTTTGTTGGTTATATCAACTGTACAGTGTCGGGCTCAGTACATATCTTGGTCACAATTCTTTAATAATGGATGTGTATGTATGTATATCATACAATATTCATCCAGTGTCTATATCTGTGTCGCCCTCTGTAATGATATAGCATTGAATGAAAGGGCTCATTCTGCATACCAACACCACTGGAATGGTCCTGAGGAGCTTGTACCCAGCAACATACAGCGGGCCTGCCTTAGATTGGTGGTAAAATGCTATGTATTTAGGATATTTCACAGAGCACTGCTTTACAAAGTGCCATGTATGCTTTAGAAGCTGCAGAGACAAAAAAACAAGAGAAATATATTCACCTTCACTGTCGAAATCATCCAGAAAAGCCTCCAGCTTGTTCGTTTTGGGGTTGATCTTCCGTTGTTTGGTCGTCCTTTTCCTGGGAGCCATGTCTACACGGACAGACAGCGGAAACAAAGCACATTTACCAACGCGAGGCAGTAATATCAACAGGATACAAAGTAACGCTTTATAATTCAACCAAGTTGATGAAAGCATATACACCGACATGCGGCTGGCTGGTAGTTGAGCTAATTAACGTTAGCAAGCTAACAGTTAACGGTTAAAGCTAACGTCACTTGTTCTGCTAACGCTAGCTCGTAGTTTGACTGACTTGCTTTATTGTCAGTTTCCTTCACACGCACACATTTAATAATGAGTTGTTGATACATATTTTATTAACAGTTACCTGTATATGTTTTTTGTTCTTCGTCGGACACCCTTCTTTTCTTCACAAAGCCGTTTTCAAATGTCGGCGCGGGGAGGGGCCGGACCTAAACTCAGCCAATTACAACTCGCGTTTGCTCTACGTCACGGAAAATGGTTCTCGACCAATTGTAGCGCCAAACGTCAGTGTTGACATCAGGAGGACGGAAGTGGGTTCAGGCAACGCAGCATGGTAGGGAGAGATGTTATTAGCGGCTAATATTACCTCACTTTTAAATGGTTGAACGTGGGAAAGTAGTCTGTTGATCAAAAAACTGACTAAAATAATTGAAATACTAAGATCCGTTTATTGGGCACGCGCGGCTTTGATTTTGTGGTCAAATGAAAACATCTGAAATGTCCAAACCTGCGGTAACGTCACTTCATCAAGCGCTGAGGAAAAGCTTCCAGACTCTCGAAAGCAACCAGACAGTATGGAAGAGTGTGTTGGCCGATTGCAGCCCTCTGATGGGGTCTCTCGGGAACTTGGCGGAGCAGTCGCGAGCGCTTTCCAACGTCCAAATCTCCAACACGCCGCTCCGAGACTTTCCTGACCTGGAGGAACGTCTGCGTTTTAAACTCTCTCAAGCCACGGATACGGTGCTGGGCAAGCTCAACGAGAAGACGTAAGTAAATAGTGCAACACAAATGAAGCCTGCAAGACTGCAGCGATGATGCACACAGATCTACACATTTATTTTTGGCATCTAGCAGACTGTGGTTACTTAATAATCACTTGTTTTAACAGCAGGCATGCAGGGCCAGCTCTACATGCTAGAGGGTCTCTGGGCATATGTGAGCTATGGGGTTCTACCGAACCCCCCCCCCCCCCCCCAAACTGGCTGATGGCATGCTAGTCTGTCTTAGTTGGTGATGTCACAGTTGATCATTGGTATGCTGCTACTATTTTTGCTGGATTACGTCACTCACAAATATTATGGCACGCTTGTTTTACTAGCAGGTATCACTTTGGGCTGGCATGTGACGACAGAACACGAGACCATCGACACATCCTCAGTTCAACGTGGCATCTACCAGTGTAACAGGGAATCACTCAAATATCATGCAGCAGTAAGAATTACCACTCTGGCAGTGGGAAGCTGTATAAAACATGAGCGACATACCGTTAATAAGTGCCATCACCCAGTAGAATGACGGCGACATTGCAGTCTGAATCAGCATCACACAATCAGCATCACACCCCGTTCCTCGCACCGTCTTTTACGTAGAGGTGCGGTGCAGATGACTGACGAGACTATTCATAGCTACTTCGTTCTATTCTGCCACAGAAAAAAAAAATCAACTACATTTTGGATTTTGACCCATGGCATCCATCCTATCTCTTTCCCTCAGGTCTTCTCTACAGTCCGTGAGGGATTCCATCAGTAACCAGGTCTCTGCAGTCTTCCAGCTTTACGAGCAGAACACAGACAGTCTGGACCTGCTCGCCGTAACCGAGCGCTCGGCCACCGTCCCCTCAGTGTCCGACATGCTGGAGTGGCTGCAGGATGCCGAGCGGCACTATCGGCAGCAGTATCCTTTCTGTTCACGTTTGCATTGGGGTTTGGGGTCTTTTAAAAAATATATATATTTTTACCTAAATTCATGCGCTCAGATTTCTGAGGAGGAAGACTCTGCTGCTGACTCTGAGGGCAGATGATCTATCCCTTTTAGAATCTGCTCCCAAAAGATGGAAATCCTTGGAGTGTCCCGGTGCAGAGGACCACATCACAGGTAAATGGAGTTTAAAATAGTCTGGCCACTATCAAGTATTGAAAAGGTTTTTGGTAGATTTGTGTATTGTCATCGATTAAAGCCAAACTATGAAAAGTCATGTTTTCTGGAGCAGCAGCATCCTTTTGTTTTTTTTTAGAATCCTAAAGCAGGAATGCCAGAAACATGTTTGATATATTACCTTCGCTAGCATTTTAGTTTAGTCTGTCAGTTTATATAACTCGTTTTAATACAAGCTGACCAGAGGCCAACGCTCTGCCAAATCTATAATGTCTGTTTCATTAGCTGTCAGTGTTAGCAGTGGAAGGGAGGGGGCAAAAAGATTTGTAGGTGAACTAATTGCTTCTCCGTCTTCCTTCAGATACACTTTGCAAAGTGTCCTTCTTTACCGAGTCCCAATGAAGAGAGTAAAAGCGACACAGGTGGAACTCTGAGCTTCTGAATCGGACTTGATTTTATACGACGGGGCTAGAAGAGCAAACATGCAGGACTACATGGACAAATACCCCGTGGACATGACCAGATTTTTTTATTTTGTCAAATAAATGTCCCTTGACGCGGCCTTGGATGGGAGGTGTGTGCATGGACCAGACTTCATAAGGACATGAGGAAATTACTTTTAAAAAATGACGCTGTGGCGTCATGTCATGGCCCAAACCAAATGTACTTTAGAGAAACAACCAAAACACAAAGGGACAAAGACGGTTACACAACGCAGTGAGTGAAGCACTCTGTAACAAACTGGTTTTATTTCACACGTTCGATGCAGGCACAATCAAGTCAAGGCTTTATGTGACAAATGGAGGGGGTAACGACATGTCAGAGAACAGCTGCTGAGCAACTCACCGCAATCTTCACAACACAGGCCATCATTAAAGCCACCACGACGGTCAAACTGGATTTGACGATACAGGCGATGGGCTTTCTTCAGGCACTACTGTTAATCACAGCGCAGCGAACAAAACGTCAAAGTACCAAAGACACGTTTTAACATTACAAAGATATACAAAATACAGGATGGATATATTAATAAATATATATATTTCATTTTAACGCTTAAAATTCACAGACTTAAAACTTGAGTACATTTAGGAAAATAACAGCATCAACCCTTTAACTGGTTCTCCCTCCACCTCTTCCTATACGTACTCTTTTAATGGTACACTGTTAGACGTGATGGGTTTCGGGGGATCCGGTGCCGAGGCGGGCGAGTTGGCGAAGCTCCGGCCGATGTAGCCGCGGCGGTACCTGCCGCTCCTCTCCATGAGGGGGCAGGTGCTGCTCAGCACCGCTCCGCTGATCATGAGGATGACGGCGGACGCCCAGCCCAGATAGATGGCCTGACCCAGCTCCCTCTTGTGCATCAGCGGCACGTTGGGGTTGTAGAAGTCCTGGACGACGGTGTTGGCGGTCCAGGAGACGGGAATCAGCACGCACAGGCCGGTGAGGATGAAGAGGACCCCGCCGGAGAGCGCGATGCCCGCCTTGGCGCGGCGGTCGTCGCCGGCGCAGGTGGTGCACTTCATGCCGCAGCAGGACACGGTGCAGGAGAGCCAGCCCATGAAGATGGCCAGGCACATGAGGGCGCGGGCCGCCTGGATGTCCGGGGGCAAGGCCAGCATGGAGTCGTACGTCTTACACTGCATGTGGCCGGTGGTCTGGTAGATGCAGTTCATCCAGATGCCCTCCCACTTGATCTCCGAGGTCAGGATGTTGCTGCCGATGAAGGCCGACACCTTCCACTGGGGCAGCGCCGTGACGGCGATCGCCATGATCCAGCCCGTCACCGCGCAGGTGAAGCTGATCAGCTGCATGCCGGTGTTCACCATGATGACAAATATATATAAATTTTTTTTTTTTTTTTTTTTTTAGACCAATCTCTGAGGAATCACAGGTCTTTGTTCACGACAGTCGTCTCTTATTTCGTTAGTTATCCTTCTTAATCCTTGTGGTATTCAAAGTCTACTCCTTTGGTTTCCTTGTCCCCTTCCTGTGTGGCTTGGACACACTTCCTACGGCCTTTGCCCCAAAGCCACTTTGTCAGCAGCCATTCTCTTCTCTTTTCCTTTTCCTCTTCAACATCTGTTCACTTGTTTTTAATTCCCACGTGGCCTCAAATCACCATTACTCAGAAATAATCACTCGCTTTCTCTCTCCAGTCATGCACCTTTTTTTTTTTTTCCAAAAGGATCAGAGGCACTCTCTCCTCCTTTTCATCCCTTGTTTTGAGTCAATGCATTATTGAGTAGCCGATAGCTGTGCAGCCACCTGTGGCAGCCGACGGTAGCGGGATCGATCGGCCTTGTGGATGAAATGGATGCCAGCCAGACAGCTTTTCTTTTTTTCCCCCCAGTGGAAGTTTCTTTGCCTTCAGCTCCGGTTCAAATCCAGAGAGCCAATTGTTGAGCTGCAGTGTGCTTCAGTGTCACACTCCTGGTACGGTGTAGCCTTACAGAGATGGATCAGCCCGATACAACCCGATACTTGGGTTCAAGGCCACCGATGCAGCTATGAGTATATCCCGTCACAGCAAGGTTAAAAAAGGGAGATCACACGGAACAAACATTTTTACCTCGTCGACAGAGATTCAATGTTTGGTCCTCAAGGACAATCATACCGTTGAGATGAACAATCGGCTGTTTAAGAGTCAATCAAGAGATTATTCCAGGTTTTTCCCCCCCAAAGAGTTCGCAGGAGACTGGTTTTTAAATCAGTCTCTAATTCAAAAAGAAAGCACAGGTTTCCAGAGGACTAGTCATCAGACACTGTTGCTGCCAGCTGAAGTATCTCCTTGTTGTCGATGAACGGCGCTGAGGTCTAAGCCTCGACGAGGCCACTTCAGCTGCTGCTCGGCTTCACCCTGCCCCCCCCAACCGCTTCCTCCGGTACCAACGCAAGCCCAAATGGGTCAGTCCTGGTTCAAGACAAGGGTAACCGATAACAAATCAGGGCCGTATAGCGAGACTTGTGGGTGAGTAGATAATCTGTTCACCGCCTCCCATCTTCAGCACTGCAGTCTCTACAGTCAAACCTGCGAGAGCAACAATGAACCCCAGGGAAAAAAAACATTGCGGGAGGGAGAGGGCAAAAGAGGGTGAGATAACAAAAGGCGGGAGGGAGGGATGGACGAGGATGGAGCGCCATTTGTAGGTGGATCAGTTAACACAAAGACAACGGGGGGGGGGGGGGGGGGGGGGGGGTGTCTCTACAATGAGGATTAGACACTTTGTATTGCTTTGACCACACAAACTGGCATGTTTTAAAAGGAGCTTTCACTTACCCCCTTTTTGTCTGCAATGAAAGGGAGAAACAGCTTCACATAAGGGGACATAGGTTTTTTTGTTTAGTCTTCAACGACTGGTTGAAATGCTGACAAGCCACAGGTTAAAAAAAAAAAAAAAAAGTATTGTATGATTGTGTCATCTGGACAAAAAATAAAACTCTGAATTCTGACACTTGACTTTTTAGTTTTATCCGATTTGTTTAGTGTCATTTCTATTACATTCCACAGAATTGTGGCTGAAACATCAACTGGCTGGTCTGTATCAGTTTATTTATTTTGGTTATTGCATGACAGCTCGAGGAGGAGAAAGAAAACAGAGCTTGGCTGTAACAGAAGGATCTGACAGCCCCTCTTGTCTTCGCATTGTGAAACGTCCCTTCTACACAAGAGCGCTCTCGCTCCACCTGCATTACGCTGAACCCTCGGTGTGCCGATGAATTAAATATCACGGCATCAAGATCCGAGGTTCGGGTTTCCTTTCTTCTGTAGCCTCCGCTCTCCTTGGCAACGGTGGTCATGACAACCGGACAGGAAACGGGAGAGCGGAGGGGATGATTCACAAAAGGGAAGCAGAGGAAGGTGACACATACCAACGATGGCTATCGATAGTGAATGCCATGCAGCCTTACAGTCATGAGAATACATTAGTACCACGTGGGAAATGACATTAGGTTTAATGACATCTTACAACTATATTGAAATTATTGGGAATCCCATGAATTATCTTGTTCTAGAGAGGCCATACCAGCTGACTGCATGACCTCTTTTACCTGAGGCACCGGGGGGGGGGGGGGGGGGGGCTGCAGCTCTTTGCTGCATGTTGTCGCCTCTTATGTAATAAAGGCAACAAAAAAAGTATGATCTAGTAAAAAGAAAAATGTAAGGGGATAATTTGTACTTTGTAAATGCAGTTGACTTTGGTTACAGATTGATAAAGCACTAAAGATGTATTATTAAGTAACACAGAACAGCCTATTCCTTCCTTTGTTTTGCCCGAGTACCGGCAGCTTCATTAATACATTTTTTGTCATTTGACTCGCCTAGGCCCCGAGCACCAGTATAGCCGGTATACACGTGTTCTAGTGTGGTAAAGCCCATAGGTCCATACACTATCTCAGTGTAAAGAGAAGGAGTTGTTAACCTGCAGGTTAACAACTCCTCCTTCTCTACGCTGGTCACTGTGGACAGAACACAGGTGTGTAAAGAGAGTTAGATATCTTCATGCATCGTTCAGCTGCTCTAAGATAACCGTCAAGGTGAGAAAGAGGATAGATCATTAATGTTTCACTGTTCTCAGTACTCGTGTGATCCCATGTACGTCCCCTGGTGAAGAATGCCATCTAGTGACAAGACACGTGCACACTCAGACCTTGGTGTTAAACAGTCAATCAGGACACACTGTAGGAGTCCTATCAATGACGAGAACACAACGGCTACGTTTATAGGCATAAAATACCAATTTATTACTTTGCACATAAACACAAGAATTCCCTGCAGGCTAAAAAAAAAAAAAAAGTATTTGAACATGTCACAAAAAAGCAATAACAGCGAGTGAATGGCTCTCTGTAAGGGGGGGGCGGAGCAAGAACATGCCCCGCCCCCTCACAACCGGTCAGAAAGGGTTCCGTCCATTCACAGAATCGGAGCGTTCCAATCACGTAATTGGAACGCTTCAATTCTGTGATTCTATTGCTGTCAGACACTCACACGCAGCTTCAGAGACCACTAGCAGAAAAACAAAACAAAATGAACAGAGCAGAGCTATAACAACCCCCCAAAAACAAAAGGAACCAAAGAGGGAAAAGAAAAATGAACATACACAATACACAATGTCAAATTACAAATCCGTAAAGATATAACAATATATCAAAGTGAGAGGAATTTAAAAATAATTCATGCTCTCTATCGGGGCACAGAAAGAATTATGGATCGTTTTTAAAAAGGTTAAAAAGAGGTAATCCTGCTCCCTTGATGCCATGGGGACCCCTCCACAAAGAGGAAGTGCATTTGTGAGGGGTCAGCAGAGTTGCCATGGAGACAGGAGAGCCCCTCCCCCCCACCAAGAGGCGTGGCCACAGGTACAAACCAGGAACGAGGAGACTAAATAGATACTCGCTACGGTAACCTGGCGAAGAGAAGAGGGGTTGGGTCTTTAACGGGTCCACGTTTGAAGAAAGTACCTCGTTTGAATATGGACGCGATGCAAAGAGCCCCCCCCCCCCCAGAGAAGAGCTTGTACCTCCCAAATCACTGACATTTGTGTAGGAATCTTTAAAAAGCATCTTAAGAGAGACTTGACAGATATTGCTAGCCTAAAACAGTCCCACTAAATTGATAAACATTTAACCCCCCCCCCCAAAAAAGCATTTATTTTTTTCCTTTCTCATAATAAATATGATTCCCAAAATCTTTTTTTCTGTTAAAAGGACAAAACTCTGGCATGCAGGCGAGCAAAGTCTAAATGTTGTTACTTTAAAGAAAATTGTCTAAAGCCTACGTAACTATTCCACCAAATGCACAGTCCCACTGATTGATACAAGCAAAAAAAATTAAAATAAAATTAAAGTACAGATACACAATAGTGAGAGACCAACAACCACAATGAGTAGAATTATAGCTTTGTTTTTCCACATTTGAAAAATTACAACTGGGTAAATATTGCTTTGCAATGTCATGTTACAAACAAAGGGAGTGCTCATCTATCGGACGACGAGTTTAAGGACAAATTATTCCCCGTCCAAGATGCCACATGAATGTTCAATCACAGCCCACGTGGCTTGGTGAAACTAGTGCACGTTTTAAAAACTGACCCCAACCTTTCAACAGACTAGAACTTATTGCATGCAATGCCTGGACGACACCCTCCCCCTCCTCCCCCTCCACCCTGCTTCTCTGCTCTGTCCGCTGCCAACGCCCACGCCTTCAACAGGCAGGTGCTCATACTCATTCATAGTAAACCTGCTGCTTTACGGGTGGTTTATTACAAAAGGGTTTTCACTGAGCGGTCCCCTCCTGATGAGGCGTGCACGTCGACCGGTTCTCCAAAACACTTCACCCGATCGCGACTGAAGGGGGCGCCACGTGTGCAGCCATCACCACAGCGAGCCATGGCCTCCATGGTGACAGTTTGCACAGGGGGGATGGGGAGGGGAGGGGGGGTCCATGGGCAGTGCTTATGCTTATTGTCAATTCATTTAATCCAGTGTTCAAAATGCATAAAAATATGAGACAAACACCGTCAAATAGCAGAGACTTTAAGGTGGGTATACTTCAAATACACAGAGTAATAGAAACCATTTTTAAAAAGTCTAAAAATTCAACTCATTTCCTATCGCAAACCGGTTTTTTTTTTAAAACAAATCCCTTAATCTAGGTTCATTCTGATGACAATCCCCGATTGTCTCAATCTATCTGATCAAAACCAACCGATACCAGCTGAGAGACGTACACAGCGGCAGACCTGATTTACCAGTCCGAGTGCTACACAATAACTCCAATCTGCCGCTGCGTTTCACTCGCACATCAGAACCAACAGAGGAAGCATGGATTCATCCACCCCGGGGGCCTACTTCTTCTCACCGTTAGCCAGAATGCTACAAAAGAATGTCCAAACCCAAAGCTCTGCGCCCTAACCTGCAGCTCAACAACTGATGTCTATTCCTGAAGTCGCACTAGTAACTATAGATCACTGGCTTCGCTGCCGACCATAACATTTCATCACGATAGTAACAACATTAACAACGATAACAACATCCATGGTAAACTACTAATTCTAAACAACTGGGGGTTTTTTTTGTTTGTTTTTAAGATAACCACAAAACATCTTATATTAAACTTTTACAAATCTGCTTTGTTGATTCGTATGTATAAATGCATAAAGTTAAGAGAGATTGAGAGTGCCCTCTGTTGCTTGCCTAGCGTCCCGGGTCAGTGCAATGAATTGGCCAATATTAGCAAAGGAGACCTCAAAAAACTACGTTGGTTTCCGGCCCTTGATACTACATCTATAACAAAACAAAGAAAATGAAACGCAACGTCCAGCAGTGTCATCATATAGTCTTTCAGATAATCAGGTCCAAAGAAAAATAAGATCCTGCTTTTAACACAGACAGCAAGGCTGATAAAGACCATACTCTGCGTTTAATGCCTTCAGCCATTCAACAGGTCCCGAAGCTGAGCCAGCCTCGGGCCAGACCACGGTTACCACGGTTACCACTGCTACACAGTCAGACCTGACTTCACTTGCTGCTTGAAATGGATTTAGTTGCCTTTTTCTGGGATACAATGACACTTTGAGGCACAAAATGAGCAACCGGCTCCCAAATGTGCAAATCCCCAAACGTTTAAAAAAAGAAAAATGTAACTCAAAGCATTCCAATCAACAAGTGACCCAGGGCTGCTACAAATACCCACAGCAGCCTCCAGGAGGCCCGTTTAAGTCATATGTCTCAAAGTTGCTCTATAGATGTAAATATATGCTTATATGTACTGTATGTGTGAATATAAAAACAACAAATCTGAGGCATTTACAGCAGTTTTCTCCTTGATTTCCCTTTACAATTCAGTGGCCTGCCATGAAACATACATACATACACACACACACACACACACACACACACACTCACTCATACAGCAGTACACGTATATACAGAGATGCGCACGCACACGTACAGACTCGCGTCTTCTTCGCTAAGATGGGAGGAAAACAGTAATGGGCATGGACACCCAGGTCACCTCGCTTGTTAAAGACCGTAAAAGGAGAAAAAGGTTCAAACACACGCTCATAAAAAGGAAAACAAAAATATATATATCATTCTCAAAAGGTCGACTCCCCTCCATCTCTTTTCATGTAGAGTTCCCTCCCGACCACCCAATAAACCCAAGACTTTGTGACAGATTTTGCCCAAAGGGGCTTTGAGGTAAAAGTAGATAAGAGTCCTGCTTAGCTGGGAGAGCTAAAGAGCTGCGCTGACCGACACACATTGTGCCAGTCCACTCCCGTGCTCAGTGTATCTTACAAACACAAGAGTGCAGACATTCACATAGAAAAAACAAACTCAAAAATAATGGCTCAACTTGTAGTATACGTGTGTATGGTTTGTTTTCGTTCTCCTTTTGTGCATTGGAAACCCCTCGAGGTTTGCAGTGCTGGATTGCTGGTTTGAGAGGCGGCTCGATTGGGAACGCTGGTTGGTGATTGTTCCTTGAAATTAAAAAAAAACAACCTGCTGGACATATTGAGACACAGCAGGTCCCCCCCCACCCCCCTCCCCCCCTGTCCGAGAGCCGCTTTGGTGCAGATTCAGAAAATGTAGAGTGAGTGTGAAGAGAAAGAGACAAGACCACAAAGAGAGAGATGTGGGACAAGAAGAGAGAGACTGGCAAATAAGAGATTAAAAAGACAGAAGAAGAAAGGGAATCCGCGGGTGGACTGGCTGACATGCTCGCTAGCTCAGGCGAAGTACATGGTGTGCTGGGTATCATAGTGGATCTGAACTGCCTTGGCCAACGCCAGGGGGTCCCGGCCGTTACTCTGGCCCGACACATGGCTTCCTTCAGCACTGCAAGACAGAGAGAGGAAGAGCTTAGTTTGACTGTCAGGAACCAGGAGAGGTGTTCTGGTAGGCAATATGTCCAGTCTCTGTCCTCAAACAAATGTTATAAAGTGCTTTGCAGATATCCAGGGCTGCCTCACCTGTCATGGTCTTTGTCCACCAGGTGGTAGCGGGCTCGGAAAGCCACTAGCCTGGCGTAGTAGGCCGGTGCTGGGATGGAGACGGAGCGCGTGCAGCGGACGTAGGTGTGGCACAGCTGGTAGGTGAGGAGCTGCAGCTCATCGGCAGTGAAACAGTTGTCGTCCCACAGGACGTGGTAGTGGGACGGACGACTGGTTCCCTGAGGGAGGACGCAGGGACGTAACGTGTCAATACTGTCCTGACAATTTCATATGAAGTGCTCTTTACTTAATTGGTGACACAGTAATATGCTGTAATGTGCACAGACCACTGAAAGGGTCTGTCTGAAGCCCCATTATACAGCCCTCCTGTAAATTTACAGGGAACAAGCGTCTCATACTGAAGACATTTGTGGGCAGTGTATCACTTTAAATATGAGCCAAACCTTCTGATGGGTCAACGACGCATCAAATTTAGGCCGTTTATTGTCATTAAGCATCATTATCGTGATAAAAATTGCTCTATCCTTGAAGAGAGACTGAAATAATGGGCTGTAACAATAATTTATAACTTCTTGTGTAAATGTACTAAATCCAGACTTGGGGAACTGGAGTGAGCTGGACAACATGCACAGTTGCATTAGTTTGCTTACGAAATTGAAATATTTGAATCTACCGCACAGCTTTTGTTTCGTAAAAACCTCAACTATGACATGTGTGCGACCCTCACCTGAATCCCAGCATGGCTGCACAGGTAGAAGTCGAACTCGGACGGGTGCGTGATGGTGCTGTCCACCGTGGTGCCTGCTGGGACGTTCCCGCTCTTCCCCACCTGTAGAGGATGATCAGTTAGGATTATAGTAAAGACTCGCACAACACGGCGTTGTACAATAGAAGGCGACTAAATACCACACATCTTAGAAGGGTGAACTCCTACTGACCCTCTCGGCTTTGTCAGAGCAGAAGAGACGAGTATGGTGACGTTTCTGAACCACAATGTAGGTAATGCCCGGCCGGTAATCCTCCTCCAGACTGATACAGGCCTTCCTGATGGCTATCAGCTCCGGCCACGCCACCTGAAAATACAAACAAAAAGACATACACACACTTGAAAAGGTATCCTATGCAACACGTTGCCTTGATATACTACTATTGCATTTTCCTGTGGCGCCGTCACCATTTTTGGACTGAAGCAGCGCGTCATCTTTAAGATAAAACTGTATTTATGCCGAGGGAAACTGTTGAAATACAAAGTGATATGTGTGAAAATATAAAAGCGTGCAATATAAAAGTCTGAGATAACAATAACGTGCAAATCCAAACTACATACAGGTTTTGACAGCCTCCTCTCACAATGAATCACAGCTGCCATTCTTGCCTAGTAGATCACTCGTGGGACTCGCAAGTACCGCAAAGCCCTCACCTGTTTCATTTGTCCCTCAGACACACCACCACGGTAATAGATGATTCGAGTGGGCTTGAAGCGAGTGGACTTGTAGAACTGGATGAGCAGCTCTCGCACCATATTGGTCAAATCTTGGATGACCTCCTGGCTGAACAGTTGCTCCTGATTGGTTGGAGGAGCAGGGCACTGCTAAAAAAAAACAACTTAAAGTGAACTTCAGATCGAACAACAAACAACAAAGACTGGATCGTGCCAAAGTGATGCATTTTAAAAAAGGAGTCAGAGTGGAAACTTACTGTGGTAACCTGGGAGATGTCCTGCCTAGACGTCTGGACTCGCACCGTGGCGCAGTACCGGCTGGGGTGGCCGTCCATGCTGCCCACCACCGCCGCGATGGACGGCTTCTTCCCGTCACCTGCTGGAGGATGTGTGACGTCCGCACCCAGGAAGATGACGGGCTGCTGGAACACAGAGGGCCTGAACCAAGAACAGGATGCAAAGATGATCGTCATCTTGGACTTTTACATTTCCTCTCTGCCCACATTTTATTGCAGCTGCTGCAAAACTATTTCCCTCGAGATATAAAGGTTTTTATCTCGCCTCATCTTACAAAAGAGAGAAAAGAGAAGAGACTTTGCATTACAGGCCTGTGCACACTAGTTCTCAGCGCTGTTCTCGGTTTACAAATTGAATATTAGAAAAAATGATGTGAGAAAAAAAGATCGAAATATCAATATACGAAGAGAAAAAACTGACTTAAGATTGTCAGAATCTAAGCACCAGACAAAAATATATATGAAAATGATGCAGATTATTGTTACAACTTGGATTGCTCTTCACCACACGATTTACCAGAACTATCTGCATTCAGAAAGCATCCGACCCATCTACATCATTCAAAGCCAAGAAGCATTCCAGACTCCCATCTGGACTGAAACGAAGAAATGACTAAAATCCACGCTGACCTCTGATGAGGCACCAGAACGTTGTTGATGCCTCCCAGCTTGGCGTTGATCTTGAGGCACAGGTTGGAGAGGGTCTGAGGGGACGTCTTCACTACGTTCTTCACCTGCACACACTGGGTGGCCATGCCAAGGAGGGTGTCGCCCACCCGCTTCACCTCAGCTGTGGACAAATACGGAGATAACCATGTTCAATAACACAAAAATTATCTCAATCTAAAAGCTTTTTCCTCACTTAATTAGAAAGCAAGACATCTCTGTCTATACGTGTCTGTTCCGAACAGGCACTGCGCAATTTCACTAAAATACTAAATCGTCACTCGTCACTCTCTTACCATAGACTGGTGTTTTGCCGGGCAGGATGACCACGATCAGCTGCAGACCTACATAAGACATCTTGAGGTGTTTGAACATGGGCTCCACACTGTCGGCTCCTTGGGCGTATTTACAGAAACATGGCTGGCCTTGAATGGGCATCCCAGCATCTTTGGAGATCTTTCGCAGCTGGTCAGTGAAGCTCCTGTTGAAAAAGCATTAAACACTCATCAGAAATCAGCAGTATAAGCAGACAACATCTAATACAATTCAACGTAGCAGCAAGAAAGACCATTGTAACTGCAGGTTGTAATTAAGACTAAGAGACTACCATATCACACGAGCAGCTTTGAGAGGCTGTACTTAGGATGTGAGCTAAATGCTAACATACTACGGTTAGGCTGGTGTCAGTTTTACCATGGTCACCATCTTGTTTTAGTGTTTGCACACTAACTAGTACTAAATACAAAGTTCAGATGAGGCTGATGAGGATACGTCATAAACTGAAGTAATGGACAAATTCTAAACATGCCTCAAGCTTGGCCCTTCTTGTGTACATTTCTGGGAAAGGACTCATCATAAAGCCAAACAGGACACCAAAACAGTTGACGCCGTGACTCACTTGAGCAGGTCCTCTCGACACTGTTTCTGGGGGGCGAAGCAGGCCACGGCCCAGACCTTGATCTCGATGCCGGCGTAGAACTGCTTCCCCCTCATGTCCCACACGCCCTGGTTGGGCGTGGCCACGGTTTTATTCTGCGGAGAGAGTCCCTAACCTCTTAGTCAACCCCCCGGTTGGATGAGCCAATGCAAAAGATACTACAGCCCAACCCCCGCTTTGATTGACATATCATATACAGGCAAACCTAACGCATCACAAGTATTAATCTATGCATGACATACACAGTCCATGCATTGCATACTGAGACTTATTTAGCAGCGATAAATGCTCATTTCTTTATTGCACATAAATATCCTGGTTTTTTTTAAAAACTTCCCATATCAGGAGTCCTGACAAACAGCGAACGAGAGTAGTGCATCTATTAGAAGACACCTCATTAGTTAAGTGCTCCTACTACGAGTGAGATCGTGAATACCAATTCAAAAGGGCAGCGGCTTTCCATTAAGGTAACAAGATTTGCCAAAGGCCATTAAGAGCTTTTATTCTCCAAAACAAGAGACCACAATGAACTACCCGGGTGTGGTGTGCCAGGAAAAGTCAGGAGCTTCTCCACCTCATTACAAGATCGTCTCAAATATTTTCAACATAATCAAAGTCACGGGATTGAACCTAATAAATGAGAACGGGTTGTCGTCAATAATATCAAAATGCCATCACAGTGCATGTTACACAGGAAAGAGCTGCTTCTCCCATCTCGCATGTTGTACATAGTGAGTTCAGGGAGTATTCGTTTTGTGAATACTTTGATCCGACTGCATGTCCAACAAACATCAGCGCGCCATTTTAAAATGAAATGAGTTTATTTCATTCATCGCAAGTGATCACGGAGAAGCTTTCAGTCTGCATTTAAGGGCATTTCACTGGAAGCCGATTAGACTCGATATCCCAGCAGGCAAGTCGACAAGCCTTTCAGAAAGAGAGTGTTGTGATAGGATCTTTGGTAAATGAACCAACGTATAGTTCAGGCAGCTAATAGTGGGATTTAAGCTTGGCACCGGAATATAAGAACTTGGGTTTTTTTGGGGGGGTTTTTAAGCAACAATCTGCTGTAATTCTGTTAAGATCAACTGTAGATTTAGCAGAGGGTATAAAGGGAAACGCTGGCCCACACACTAAACCAATTACGCTGCAGGAATCCATAAAGTTTCATCTCGTCTTAGAAGAATCATTTAACGCTGCCTCTGAATGGGGTGTTGTGTTCCAGCACCTTTAGCATTTATATGAACCTTTTCATTTTCAGATGGGGGACAAACGGGCTTTCAAAAGTGAATCTTTCTGACAGGCTTTACTTTAATGTTGGGTGGCTAAGAGTCTTATCGGCCTCCTGTTGGAAGCACATCCATTCATTCAAAATCCTTGAATCTCAATTCAGCCTCGCTCTCATCCAACAACCAGTAAATGTCAGATTCAAAAAGGTATGCATTTCCATATTTCTTTAAAAAAAGAACAAGAAGAACAAAGGCCAGTGTCTCATCCAGACAAAACGCAGATTTGTATGTCTTCTGTTGATGCTGATTTGAGATTCAGTGGGTGAATCTCAGCAGTCTGCAGTGACTTGCTCCTCTTCTCCATTCCTTCACTTACAGACACTACTGAATGCAACAGGTAAAACCCTCGGCCTCTATCTACTGCACCGCAATATACACCGTCTGAAGGGAAAGAGTATTTAAAGAGGTGCACTTAACAGACTGCAGAGATGCACCGCGGGGCAAGTTCCAGGTCTGCATATACTTAAGTGGAATACTTATCTCGTCACTACCTGAATAAATATACTGTATAGAGAGATACAGAATTGAGGAGGCGGCGCTGGTCCTGAGGTTTTTTTTTCCCCCCCAAAGAATCTGCTCCCTCAAATTTACACATTGAACAAAAAGGAAAATCCCTTCTTTTCTAATCCTGTTTGTCCATCTGTCTGGTATAGTGGACGGCTCTCCTAACACTACAATACCCATGAGCCTCAGCCGCTGTTACCATGGAGAAGGAGCAATCAGAGATGTAGCACAATTCTTCTAAAATTGAGCCAGTGAGTTCATTTTAGGTGCAGATCGTATCGTCACTACAACACTGTAATCTTAAGCTTTTGCTTGCCATTAGCGGCAAACATAACAGAATCTATGGCTCTTTGATTGGATGTGACCTTGGGAGTCGTTAACTTAAGGGTTATGTTACCTTATGTTCATAAGTAAACATAAATCCACTGTTCAATAAATCATCAAAAATCAAACTTCTGCAAACCTGGATCTCCGCCCCCCGTATTTACCCAGCATTCACTCTGATGTCCCCCCACCCTGTGCGATCCCAGTCATGCTTGCAACCCCAGAGTGCAGCCCCCGTCCAGTACTCACCCTGCCACAGTCTCGCCCTGTGTCTGTACTCACCCGGCCCCCATACTGTAGCATGGGCGCTGGGAGCACACGCCCTGTCACTTCTGTCATGTCATTGTGTACCACAATGCCAAACTCCTTCAGGTAAGGGTCCGGGCCCCCGACCATGCTGTTACTTTTGACCTGGGGAAATGAGGAGAAGGTTACGGAGAAGAAAAAATTGGATTGAGAAATAAAAAAGAACAAATATATAAAAAAAGATGTACACTGACATGTCTTGTGAATTTCTCTCTTATTTGGCATTTAGGAAAGACTGAGGCCTAGTCGAGATGTAGAGAGGTATTTTTGTAAACCTTTGTAAAACCAGAAGGGTCTGTTTCGAGTGTTGAATAATGTAGCAGTGACCTCCATAGTGCATTGTGACGCCTTTGTTCCTCAATATAGAGGAAGAGTAACTGTACATGTACACATGAAATAAGTCCTTTTAGCAGGATATTTGGCCACTTCCTTCGATCATGGATGCATTTATGCTGCCGTTGTCACAAAAGATGATAACAGTTCACACTGACGTTACAAGCAAAAAGCTCAATGTCAACATGGAAAATGGAGTTTCTGACCTTCACCATGGCCGGAGTTTTCCATTTTAAGTGACCTAATACACAGTCGGGGTGTAAACGAAAGGCCAAAACACTTTTGAAGGCTGCGTTTAAATAAAAAGAGAAAATACCTGTGTGCGTGTGGACTAGGCCTGCTTTCATATGGTTGGCTAGAACTTGAAAATCAACCACATGTCATTTCGTCCTCCCATCCCAAGAGGGAAACCGCACTCACCAGTCTGCTGATCTCTTCCTGTCTGTCGGGGGCTGAGCGAGCTGTAGCTTTGATCATGGTGGATGTCTGGTTGTCCGTCAGCTTCTTGATACAGCGCTGGCCTGCTACTATGTTACAGACCTACAGAGCAGGAAGGAACGTTTCATGAATTCAACCAAGATACAAATCAGATAAGAGGGACCACAGCAGGAAATTAAAAAGGGAGAATGTTCCCATTGGTGAGGATTGCCAAACCCTCGACAAAAATAATGATTTTTCATATATCAAACATCGAAACAGCCTCGTTCTCACCTCCAGGGGAAGGTAGGTGTGCTTCTGTTCCTGCCCTACTTGCAAGCAGGGCAAATGTGGATATTTGAGCTGCAGATTGTACTTCTGCTTGAAATACTGTGCTACTGTGCACTCCATGGCTTGGCCGTTCTCAAGTTGTAAGGGGAACCTGTGAATGAATGGAAAATGTGAGCGAAGCACACAAAGTCCACGAGTATATGAAACAAAAACACAAGAAAGGATTCATTCATTCGTTTTATCTATCCAACTATTTAGGACATTTCTGTACATATACAATGTTGCCTTCGTTGACATACGATGGTGAACAAGCTGACGAGTGTCGGCACTTACGTCTGGTGGCTGGCAGGTCGGCGTGTCACATTGCACACACGGTACTTCCTCTTCATTTGACCACAGTGTGTGACCTCAACTTTCAAGCCTGTTGAATTCAAACATACAAGAGCGAACTGTCACAGAGGCACGTGAAGAGGCAGTGCCATTTTTCGACCAACTGCAATTTCAAATATTATGAGATCTTTAAATTTAGCACGTTGGAATCGTACTCTTCTGTTGTTTTCAGGCCACGATAAAGACAAATGCTGACATGGCAGCCGACTGCAGACAGTGTTCAGCTCTCTGCGGCTTCCCTTTACACATTTGTCACGACTCGGCCCAAAACACAGACCAAAAAGGAGAATTCAGAAAGATTACACGCGTCTGTCGTAGAAAATATGCAGCTGAAATTCTACACTATCGGAAAAATCACATTATTTCCTGCGAGGTTATTTCGTGGTTCTTTGTGTATTTAGAGAGGAGTGAAGACAAACAGAGCCTGGAGTTGCTTGAAATAGCAGTATTTTCCTGCATTCAAAACATATCGGCAAGTTATGAACAAAAGCTGTATTCAGGAGACCCGTTCTTAGGACTTGTGTGAATCTCATGGACATATTTTCTGATTTGAGAAACAATCCTTTGTCACCCCGCGGCTAAGAACAAGTGTTCAGCATTGGTGTAGGATAAGGAGTGAGTGTGTGCGTGTGCGTCGTGAGTATACAGCATGATCATGTGCAAGTGGGTGCAGCTTCTTTAGTTCTTGCATTCTGCACAAAAACAAACATGCATGTGCCCTGCAGGCCCACACCCATCTGTAATCTCTGCCTGACATTTGATACACAGCGAGTCACAGTAGTTGTGCATACAACGTGTGCATGTCTGTTAACATCGATCCTTTTGTCCTTGTTGGTAACAGTCGGCATATATATATATATATATATATATATATACACACGCGTGTGTGTGTGTGTTGAGTACTTACCTCTTATTTCCTTGGTGAATTTGACGCGCTGCGAGTCCGTCAGTGGTTTGGTCTGTTCGTTGATGTTCTGTATGTCTAGCACCTCGCACATGAACTCGATCACAGGCTGAGCGCGGTAGAAAGCTGTGGCCGACACTGAGGGGTGGAACAGACGCGACAATATTCAGCCAATCAGTCCCTCAAAGCAATAACTGCACGCAAGCCAAATGAGTCCATGATATTGTATATCACATGTAGAGAGTGGTCAAACTGGAGAACTGGAGAGTAACAAAGGGAGCTTTAGAACACATTCATGCAGCCTTAATGAATGTCCTGATCTCATTTACAGCGCTAAGTATCTCTACAGAAGAGTGACTTAGTCTCTTCAATGTTACCGAGTGGATACAAACAAACACCATCTATTGAGCAAACCATCTCAGTCAAGTATTATAAATGACAGTAAGTCCCTGTATCAGAGTAAGACGGTCTTTGTGTCAAGCGGACATCTCAACTATCCTCTTCACCCTTAATAGATCTAGGAACTGGTTTTAGTGACAAAAGGCCTTGTGAAATACTGAGTTTTACAATTTCAACTGACTTAACAGGTGACAACAAAAAAGCATTGTTAGAGGAGACACAATGGAATACAATCCCTGAAGTTCAATTTGAGTATTAGCGGTGTTTCAAGGCTGTATGTAACCATTTTTTGAGCAGATATAACGTTTTCTAACCAATGGCAGTAGATGTATTCAGTGGGACATTTGTAGAGTCTACTGTTACAGTCTAAGCATAGCAGGAAACAGTAGCTGATGGAAATGAAACTGAAATTTTGTGGGTTTTTCCACACAATCAGTAGCTGATTGTCAGTGATTGTGTGCATACGAATACATTAAGTATTGCTGGGTAAAGCTAAAGACATCATAACATTCCTTATATCTGTCAGTGAACACCCACATCAAATGATCAGCCCCATACAGAACGCTTAGAAATGAATGTACTCAAAGCACATTTTAAATCACAGCTGAAGGCCACCAGCTCCACTCAGGTCTTACCGTCGATGTTGAGCATCATGTTCCACATGGCAGGACGGACAGACTGATGGAAACCGAACCACACCTCCCTGCCTCCACCCAGAGGATGATAATAGCCCTCCGGAGGGGAGAAAAACGAACGCCCCACAGGAGTATACCTGAGCACACAAAGACAGAGAGGTTGAACAACGGACCGAAATCGATCAACAGAGTCACACCTCAATTAATCAAATGAATCAGCCAGATTAAGGTTCAAATTTGTTCATCATGGAAAATATTTCGGCTAAAAAGTAAAGCCTTTTACAGACAGACGTGAAATATAGCAATGACTCAAAAACACATTTTGAGACGCATTGTAGGTTTGCAAACTAACATAAAAAGATCTGAATTCTGACAAGTGTGTCTATAAATGTGGTCTTAAAACTGAGGTAGGTCCTGGGCAGTATATTTTTGAGATCATGGGGCAAAAAAATAAAAAATAAAAAAATCCATAATAACCTTTTAGAATACTGAAATTCAGGGGGTCGAAGAGAAGACTTCTGCACCTCCTACTGGCTTTAGAAAATCTAGCCCTTGACGGGATACTTTGGCCAATCACAGGTCATTTCAGAGAGTTCCTACTGGCCGTTCTACAAACGCAGATGCGGGTGCACGCCCCTTCAGGTGACAAAAGTCTAGCTCAACATTGGAATATCCTGCAGGTAAAGTTGCTATTCCGGCATTGGCAACAACTGCGTACACAGCAAGGCAATGCAAGAGAGGGAGACGGAATTATCAAAAAGAGAGTCTGACGATATCGGCGGAGCGTTGCAGAGATGGACGGGAAATGTTGCTAAAAATTCAGTCTTCTGCTAAGCGGCGGGCAGAAATTCTCATAGAATTGTCGCTATATGACGGCAACGGGATCACAACAGGGATCGGGATGATGTATGAAAGGAATGACTAGTGCTAGTACAGGTTACTGTATGAAGGATGAAGTTTAAAATCATTTTAATATGATTTGAGCACAAAGACACACGACCGCAGGAAATTAAGTAACGCAGACCAAAAAAAAGACAAAAAGCAATAACTCTGTCAACAGATGTGAAAGAGACGCGGGTGGTGTGTTCGTGACGAGGCAGAGGTGGAGGGTGTCGGTACCTCATGGAAGGCAAATGCCGTGTGATGACATCCAGAGCCTGAACCGAATCTTCCGGGACCTCGTTGAGGTGACCCGTCAGGGCTTCCAGCAGCATCTGAAGACTGACCACAGACACCCACTGCAATGACACCTTGAACGTTTGATCTTTCCCCTCGCCAGGCAGAGTCACCTCCAGATCCACCTAAAGAGAGAGAGGGGGAGGGAGGAGGAGGAGGAGGAGGACGACGACGACAAAGGGAGCGGATGAAACAAAAGATAAGCGGAGGGAAATGGATTGAAGAACAGGTGACGGGGAGAGATAAAAAGGGCAATAAACACCCAAGGGCAAAGTAGATTGAAATAAAGAGAACAACGCACAAAGAATCCTTGAATTGGTTTTTGGAACGACAAAAGATCCACATTAAACCATAACATTCGTAGAGGCACAGTCCACAGGTGTAAACCAGAAGCCAAAGTGTGAAATATGTTGTTAATTCTGATGTAAATCTAGTTTCAGGAGCCCAAATGTGAAAGACTTTACAACCAGTCGTTTTTTAAGAATACATTTATAAAAAGGTTCTTGTCCACACCTGCAGATTTTTACAAACCAGCCTAACTTAACACAGTTAAAACAGATGTTCGAATTGGTCAAAAACTATATATTTAAAAAAAAAAAAAAAGAGCCAGACTAGACCGCAATAAACAGAACAGGTAAAGAAATATAAGAGAATTCACAGGACTGAGTCTCTATCTTCCATTAGAGGTCCTAGTAGATCAGTACTAGTCTCACATTCCTCGTCCAGACTGATCCAGCTGGCAACCTTCCACTTACAGAACCACAAACACTAATCCAGTAAACCAGTTGCATGCCCGCCACCTCTACCGTAATACGAACAAATCACTGGCTTTCATGAATGGAAACAATTTCTCCCTTTGTGAATTTCTCATATTGTAAAAGCAGTCGACTCTAAAGGATTCACAATGTTTTTTAAAGACGCACAAGTTAATGGCTGTACAAGCTGATGACACGAGGGTCAAGTGTTTGAAATACCAACCCTATCTCTCCCAATTGGCAGCGGATGTGCTGTGTACATGTTCCTCTTCCCGTCGTAGCCAGGCTGTCGGTCTCCAAAGATCTGCATCTTGAAGTGCCGCACCATGGTGTCCACCACTTCCCTAGAAGACAGGGGACAAAAGGGCGGTGAGTCAAAAACACAGGCATACCAGTAACTTATTTCTGGTGACTTCACGGCAATAAAATCTAAATACTTTCTTCTCCCAATTTACCCATTTATTAGCATCTGAAACTTCTCCTCTGGGATTCTGAGTTTATTGAAGCTACAGATGCAACTGGCATCTCAAAATGATCAACATCTAATAGAAAACTTCCCCGCCCCCCCAAAAACCCATTGTGAGGATTTACCTGTTGACCCTCCGAGGCCGTTTCTCAGGCTTGATGTCGATATCATAGTGATAGACATCAATCTTGGGAATCTGCACCTGGAAGTGGTTGGCAAGGAGCCGGATGGGTTTCCCCACCGTGCCGAGGCCGGGACGCCGCGGAGGCTGAAACAGAGAGGGAGGGGCGGGCGGGCCTGGAGAGAGCAGAGAGAAAAGTGACGGTAAGTTACCGCCATTCTAGAAACCAGGAGGAACAGTTAGTGCAGTAATAACTCATGGGCATCCTAAGTTAAGTAGAAGGGCTGTTATTGACATGCGAGTCACTACTTTGCATAAGAATATCAGTAACTTTCTTGATTATAAAATGTTGGATTCCTACAACATTCGTCAGTTTCCTCCTCTCAGTGAGGGCTTTGTCTCCCAGCCTCTTGAAAGAAATGCATGGATTCCTCGCCACAAAAGCCCCCCCCCCCGCTTCAAATAAACCATGTTTGGCATTTATTTTGGACGTTAACAAAGGTGGCGACAGTGGTTGCGCTGATCTGTGCATTAAATGTCAGATTTTAGAGACGAGCGTGGGCGGCGTAACGCCAAGCTTGTTGCAACCCATCTCATCGGTGACACCTGCTTGAATGCACTGAAACGGCCTCACAGACCCGGCGGTGCACATACGTGGTTTGATTGATCCGTAACTCCGGCCCGTGACCTACATGGGTCAACAAGGGGCTGGCGAAACAATGACCCCCAATTATGCTTCGGCCCGCCCCCAGCTCCACCCAGACACACAGGGCGCCCACCCCTCAAGCCGAGACAAAGAGCGAGCTCCTCTCAGACAGACAGCAGCAGGGCCATATGGGGGGGGGGGGGGGGCACGCAGAGAGTCTGGGATTGCCGTTACATCACACACGCATCTCACTCGCATTCACGTTACATGCAGTATATGCACAGGTGTGGCGCCTGTGAGTCTTTGCGTAAAAAGCTGCAGGCAAGAGAGGAACATATAGTCTTAAATGGTTTAAGACGGCAGGCTTCCTGTAGCTAAAAGTGAACCTGATAATGACACCTCTATCTCATACATCATACTTATTCACAATAACATGGACAGAAGGTGGAACAGTGCTGCTCTATCTGCCGGCCATGCATTCCTCTGTACCAGGACTGAAAGCATTGTCAAAATATATATATACAGACGATATTAAAATAACATTGTGTTGGTGGTATTGAAGGAGGTTGGAGGGGGCTGCTTAAAGCTTTTGTTAACTGACAGCTAAGAGACTGCGGGGGTCCTCCTGAACTCCATGCACCCACACGCTCCAGTTAGCAAGTGAAGTGCGAGAGCACGGACAATCGGGACCCTCCCCATCGCTTCCTGAAAACACGCTTCCCAACGTGCCCTCATCCAGCCTGGGCCCCAAATCTCCTCCCCTGCTCCCCACGACCCACCCCGTCACACAAAACAAGCCATTAGCTTGATTATATACTACGCTATCGTTCAGCTTTTCTGCGTCATTATTATGCTCATGATACAGTCTCGAACGAGAAGCTATTTGTTGCACGGCTGTTCTTCTTTGTCACGACTTGGATTAAAACCATCTGATGATTCACTCCACTTTGTCCTGCTGGCCTCGTTACCGATGGCAACAAAAGGCATACCGAGTGCTCCTATAATTCTACATTATGCATCAAACGCACACGGACGCTTTCCAGGTGCATTGTAATTCAATGCAAGTGCATTCCTTTATGCCTCCATTTTAGAGCGTTGACGTCGTCTCCAGAAAGCGTTGCAAGCAGGAATACACGTCTACAAAACAATTTGAATAAAATGCAGTTTGATGCAAACAACGAGCACAACATTTACCACACAGTGGAGTCAAAACCTCTTTCACACAAATTCAAGCTTTCACAAATCTAGCGCATATTGCAGGACTGCTGCACACAAGGTTTCTGCAGAGACGTTAAGACCTTTTTAACACCATATAGAATGTAATTTAACATCCATTTCAAGTTTCATCATCTATTCATCTGACGTGTTGGATCAACTCTTCAGTCAATAAAATGTTATAAAGTAGCTCAAAAACAACTTGCATGACGAACCACTTAATTAAATATTCTGAAGATTGACCAATTGATTAAATGTCCAATCATTACAGCTCTAGATCACACCATCCAAATTATGAAAATATAATGGAAAGCCAGTAGTGATGATATGGCATACAATTTATTATACCGCCTACAATCTTTAACAATTCATTAATTCTCTTCTCAGGCCTTTTAAAAAAAGGAAACACCATGAAACGCCTTTAAGACCTGCAGATACGCGGTGTGTTGAATTATACCACATTGGACTTTGGTTCTCTGCTCAATGGGTGCATGTACAGGCACGACAGAAAGGAGTTTACTCTGGTGGTGAGCAACGCACCGAGTTTGAGGTCTTCCTCTTCTACTTTCACCAAAACCAGAGATGTGCCTATATATATATATAACCTCCTCAGCTGCCACACTACCACACTTGGATACGAGTGTGTCAACATGAAATGCCTGAAGTCATCCTTCCTCCACAACCCGCTTACTTACCACAGCCAACGCCACCTACTGAGGGTGTTCAATGAACACTTTGCTGCAACTAACAAATATTCTCATTTCTTGATTAGTAGATAAAATGTTGGTTTAAATGTCCTTAAGCCCAAATTGACGTCTTCAAATTGCTTGTTTGTCTGAGCGAACAGTCCAAATCCCAAATATATTCGGTTTACTCTCACATATGAGGAAAAAAAGATTCTCACAACTGAGCAGCTATGAAGTGTTTGGCTGTTTTGCCTTAAAAATAAGAATGACTGAAATGATTAAGTTGATTATCAAAACAGTGTCATGATTATTTTTCCGTCAATCAACTGATGGATAAACGCACGATACGTTTCAGCTCTAAATGCGTTTCAAACATAATTGCAATTGATCGGGTTTGTTGTTTTTCTTCATTCAGAGCCGTCTCAGGAGAGTTTACGAGCACAAACAAAATGGTAACAAGTGAAAGGCAAAGGATACAAATACAACCCGAAAGAACACAGTGGAAAAGATAATACATGTACGGCTGCAATTTAGGATTGTAGATTCATCTGCTGATTATATAATACGGTTAACTGTTTAGTCTACGAAAAATCTAAAAAAAAGATGAGAATGTGAAACCAGAGATTGTTTGGCATTTTCTCACAATTTCTGCTTTTAAAATAACAGCTTCTAATATGAAATAATCAGGAGGAAGATCACATGACCATCTAACATTTCAGAGAAATTAAATTAAAGCTACAAACATGTAGAAGAACATTGCATCCATCTAGAAGACATCCCTGTCTTTCCTGAATACGCCCGTCTATCTTTGTCACAAGCATATTGTAATAAAAGTGAACATTTTTTATGCCAATTGTGTGCTTTATACTTCTCTTCAACAGCCTTGCCATGCACTATTGAAAAACGCTTATTTGATCTGAACAGGTATGTGAATCCTTTTTTGTTTTTAACAGAATAACGTTTGACATTTTTTAATCGAATTCCCATAAAGAGACATTCCAAAGTGGCATTTAGTCATCTACTGAAACAGCCCGTCAAGCAAGCTTCCCGTGTAATGTTATGCTTCTGCTCCAAGTGCGACAGAGCTGCAGCTACTCTGAGTCACAGAGGAAGTCAAATTAGCTTTCCCTGACGCAGAAAATGACAGTTGCACTGGAGCCAAACAAGTCTTTTAGCGTGGATACAAATTGACCAACACCATCTTCCAAGGAGCAACACAACACAAAGATAATCTCCCCTCCTGTCAATCTACGCTGATCTAATGTCAGATTGTGTGTGTGATGTACTCACATTTGATGAGAGAGGGTTTTACTACTTGTGCACTGTCGAGCGTAGCAATGCTATGCGTGTCCCCGGTAACCACAGTGTTATCAAGCAGAGAGACAGCTGAGTTTAAGCTAAGCATGAGAATGATGGCTTGGCCTGGTGATGAGTCAGAGACCGACAGCACTGAGTGGGGAGCACGCAGACGCCCACAACCTGCAAATCACCTGGATTAAGGTACCACACTGTGAAAAAGGCAGAGCTAGAGGGAGAGATCATTCACAGGCAGGAAATACACCACCACCACCCCTCAGTGTAGAGAAGTATAATTCTTAGCTGTTGCTTCAGGAGCAACCGATATTGACTTCAACTAATGAGTTAAGATCCAATCAGCAAAGCAATGCTGAAATAACACATATCTATTCTATGTGTGATATATCATGCTGAGATCGTCATCAATCGTTCCCACATTTCACCGCAAATTGAAGTCATTAATTTTCCTCAAAGCTTTTTTTGCACCCGTCTCTGCATGGAGTCGTGTGTGTGTATGTGTGTATGTGTGTGTATATATATATATATATATATATATATATATATATATATATATATATATATATATATATATATATATATATATATATATATATATATATATATATATATATATATATATATATATATATATATCAGGATAATCAGGAATTTCTAGCTCAAGTTATTACAATTTAAACTGGAACGGGCTCATCTTTGGCTCAATTCACGCCACCCACAGTGAATTGTTGTCCGTCCGTCCGTCCGCCCCCATCTACGCCTTCCCTGTGACAACCACTGCATTTGTGTCGACTGCTTCAATTCTGAGTACCACTTCAGCAGTTGCACCTAAACAATAAGAACAGATTAAACAAGCTGCTTTGCAGACCAGGCCTACATCACATCAGTACACACAACCTTTTGGGCGACGGGGGGGGGGGGGGGGGGGGGGTCCAGCCTAAAGAGTACCAGCCACACTGAAGCAAAGGCCAGAAATGTTTCTGAAGAAATCCCCTACAACTGAACCAGAAGCGCCAAACTTTTCAGATGAAAATCTGCAATGTGAACACTAATTTCTCAAGTGGCGCATTCCTTTGAAGTGCCAGATATTATTAGTAGGTTGTCAATCAGCTTTAAAAATAACAAAAAACAGTGCATCATCATTCTTGAATCACTTAGCTAATTGACAAGATCAGTTTCAATTCTGCAAAGTGTACACCACTTAATACAACTGTTGAGAAAGTTAGGAATTCTAAAAAGCTTAACTTGTTTTTGCACATCAATTCCCTCTTCTGTCTCTTTTTCTCTCTATAAATATGCACCCTGGTATCAGCCAACATGAGTGTAAAAGGTCCGACACTGGTATCGGACACAACACCCATAATGATGTGTCCCCATTTATCATAATTTATGTGAAATAATGTCTGCTATAGAAAGCCTAAATCCACCCTCCCCTTTACAAGGTAAACATTCATTAAATACTAAATAATAGTCGTTCCAGAGAAATGTAGCTGGCTCGTGTAAACCCTAGAAGTACCAGGTGAATTTATCAATGCAGCAGCAGCTGTTATCAGAGATGACATGTTGATGGCTTGCACTGATTGTGTGTGGCTCACACACACACACCTGTGATTGATTGTACAATATTGTTACCTCCAAAACACTCACACAGCACCATGCTGTATTCAACATTTATCTAAGCTAATTTCCTCCTTAAATAAATGCATCTGGGTTTTCTTAATGTCACCACCTTTCTTCATGACCCTGTGAGCAATGTGTGTGTTAACAATGCAAAGATTACAACAAAAATAAACAATATCTTCACTGTGGCAAGACAACGTGATGGGCTCTGCAAGCTGCACTCATTTCTTCATGCATGCTTAGACGCATTTCACAGACAAAATGAGTCTTAACGCATATTGTGGCTAATAAAAAAGCGTTGTATCGCTGGATGCACAGGTGTATGGCTGATTTCTCTTCGCATACTTCATCATTGGATCACTGCAAAATAAGTGCCTTTGTTATCATATAGGAGAATAATATGGAGCTGGCCTGCAGATCTGATCGATAAAAGCGCCATCCATCCCCGCTGTGCTCGGAACAGTGGCTTGGCACGTGAACCAATGACAGTCTTGCATAAAACAAATCAGTATATTAATGTTACTTGTCACAAAACACCCACGTCGGCTAGTTTAACGCCCGTAACATGCGTTTTATTGCCGTTTATTTGGTTTCCCACCCATCGCTGTCATCTTGGACGGAGGGCAGCCCGAAGAGACGCGCTGTTCCTGATGGCGATGCTACAAATGTAGATGGTTTAGCAGGACATTTTTGATACAGGTAGGATATTTTTGACAAATTTCGACGATATTGTGTGGCCTCGTTGTAGGAACGAGGTCGTAGTACGTGGTCAAAGCGAAACACATCGTGAACAAACAACGTAAACACACCACGACGCGGAAGGAAGGAAGGTCCTAGTTAAATCCCCACTCACACAATGCCAGCCCCGACACGACGAGCAGTGCGTGCTTCAGATAAATAAAACCGCGCAGACATTTCTGGATAACCCATTTTAAACTCAAACTCTCCTTGTACAGGCACAAAACGTGGCTCCTACTCGGTGTAAATAAAGTCACACACACGCACATATACAAACACACACGGGCTGGGCCTCGGTTTGTTTCCCCGTCAGAGCTTCGAGGCCTCGCTGCAGCCGCGGCCCCCAGTGATGCGACATTTGCGCACACGCGCCCCACACACGGCTCGCTCTCCCCGCTGCTAGCTTTCTATTTTCACATATTTCTTACCGGGTCCGAGCGCTTCCATGGCCGTGGCCTCTCTCTCCGTCTCTGTCCCGGCCTGGCGGCTCCGTACCGAGGCTGCTATTGGGGGCGGTATCGCGAAGCTTAAAGTGGCTTATTTAAGAAAAGGGAATATAGATAGATGCGTGGACGACTGCTGACAGAACTAACTGACCTGAGCTATCGCCGCTACTGCTGGATCTGGGGATTTGTAAGTGCGCATGCGCTGGTTAGAAATCGTAGAGCCCGCTGTGCGCATGCGTAATTTGCTGTACCGCTACAGCAGATGCGGGATAATAGGATACAGTAAACCTCATGTATATAAGACAATATACAGTATATATAAATATATATGTACATCGTGAAAAATGTATTTAAATAGTGTAAGCACATTCACTCAAATACTGTACTTTGATCCTAGTTGAGTAATTACTCAATTACTCAATTAATTGAGTACATTTGTAAATAGCCGACTGTATTAGGCTACTTCAGTGATTCCGTTTCATGCTAGTTATGAATAAATTATGACGCCTTATTATAAATTGAGCTAACTAGTAGGTTATAAAGTAACTTAAATTGTCCCTTTCACATTGATAGATAATATACCAATGTTTGTCCAATAATATACGGTCATATATTTATAAATTAGGCTTTTCTCTGAAATGATTCATTTCACTTTTGGTATCTTAAGTATATTTTGAAGGTTATTTTATAAACTTGTACTTGTTACAGACTATTTCAGACTATTGCTTTGCAAGTTGCAGACATCACACTGAATGTGCACAATGTCTCATCTGTTGAGGAGCCTATTTTGAATGTATATTACCTGGTGGCAATTCTTATCGTGTAACGTGCACGTTCAGAGAAGAAGATCATTTTGTCAATGTTAGATCAATGTTTCACGGCCTTCACAGATGTACTTCTCAGTCTTTACCTTGGTCATTTGGTAAATATCCTGACCAACAGGTAAATTCATTAATGGTGCATGGCCGGATCCCCACATAACCATGTGGTTGATTCCCACATACATAGCGATTGAAGCTAATCTCTGAAAACGATTTTTATGGAATAATGCAGAGGGATCATGTATACACCGGGGAGAGAAATAAGTATTAATTAATTTCTTAATATCTTGTGTTGTTATATCCATGACCCACGTGTGTATATTTTTTTTGACACTGTTACCCAGTTATATTTGTGACACTTACCGTTGACCTGTTGACATCTCTGACATTGTGTACATTTGATTTAGCATCTTTCTGATTATTCTTATTGGTTATATTTAGTTTTATGGGCACTGTTACCGACTTTGTATCACAATTTTGCAATGCAAAATCCCTGAGCCCCGCCCGCCCGAGCAGTCCCGGGCTTTAAAATCAGCTCACACTAAGCCATGTCGTCAAACTGGGCGGATACAAACGTCCCCAAAAGACCAATAGGATTGCGAGAAGACGGCGATTGACACCTCGGTGAGGAAAAACTGCGGGCCAGCTGTCACGGCGCGCGAAAGATCAAAATTTAACGTTCTATTCGGTGTGTATGGAACAGGCGGGAGGAAGAGCAACAGCCCAGATAAAGGATTTCTAAATATGCTTTAACAGTCTGAAATAGACTTTGTCACGCAGACATTTGCTTTTTGACGTCTGCGGACATTCGACGAAGCGTTGTGTCCGCTGGTTTATTTTACTAAAGAGCGTAAACTAGCCCGGCGGACAAAGATGAGCCTGGTCGTTTCTCAACAACAGGTGAGGAAACGAGTTCACATATGGGTCGCTATATTGGACATCTAACGTTATTTCAAGGGGAAGTATGAGTCTGACATATATGTCGTTAGTTATGTAACTTTAATGGGCAACGACTGCCACGGTCCGTAGCATTCCTTTAAAATAATATGCTAGTTGCAGATCTAGTTAGCGTTAGCCAGCTAGCTAGCTCGCTAGGTTAGGTTTAGCCAGCTGGGATGGTGGTTGTAGTCTTGGCCTGGTCACGTCTGTTAAATACATGGTAGTCATTTTACTTAACCTACACTGTTAAAATGGTAAATCTAAGCAGATTATGATCTTGGGGGATTGATTACTCACGGAAATCAATCACTTTTTATATATACTGTGTATATATAGCTATATAGCATGTAACATTAGCTGGCTAAGTTAACTACAATCGTTGAAAGAAATCAATGTCGCAAACGTACGTGCTCATTGTTTAGTTTATTACGATGTGCCACTAATGTAATTTAACATCCATCTGGCTGCTTGAAGTCACACATTCGAGTATTTTTTTTTTTTTTGACAAATCCACACACGCTTTAAGTTTGGCATCCCAGAGAAGGTCATGCAGCGAGTTGGACAGCCATCGATGTTTGCAGTCTGCTGCCGCTTTAACCGTGCCATTAATACCCCGTCCCTTTTAGATTCCACTAAAGTATGGTTACAGTAGGCCTACACAAAGCAAGATAAGCCACCCTGAACACTATCATTTAGCAGGGCGTGCCTTTTTCCTATAAACAGACATCATCCCAAACCGACTGCAGTTACTCCACACTATAGAAAATGCACTTCATGATGGGTGAAATCTGTTCATTGTACCCAGGTTGAGAGGCTCCCGGCTGTGGCCCAAACGGCAACGGAGAGTGATTCAGACAGCGGGATGGGCTCTCCAGCAGAGGAGATGGTCACTGAGACGGCAAATGAAAGAGAAGAGCTTCCAGGTGAAGTACCAAAACAATGGATGGTAATCCAGCTTGAGACAGCGCAGGAGAGACTTTGGCTGTGTAAATGAGGGATAACAGTAATGTTAATGTCTATACACTTACGGTGAACCTGTTTATTTGCATTACACAGTTTGTGTTTTTAGCCGACACTTAATCACAAAGCTTACAATAGGCGCATCAGTCCAATTACTATTTGACTGCCATCAAGTGATCTACAACATTCTCCTGACAACAAATATTCCTGTGTAAATTCTCTAAAGGTGTAAAAAAAAAAAAATTGTTTTGGTGCCATTGCCAGTTCATATTTGACTTGTTCTCTAAATTGTTATTTTGTTTTCAGATTCTGACGAGGATGAAGACATCACGGTTCACAGAAAGCCTCACCATAACGCCATTAGAGACACTGACAGCGAGGAGGAGGAGGCCGCTGTAGAGAACAGCGCCCACATGGCTGAAGCGCTGGTCTTATCCGCTTCCAGCGGGGAGGAGATGGAGGAGGGAGAGAAGGATGAGAGGAAAGAGAGTGGGGTGCCGAAGAAGAGCAAGAGAATAAGCCGCGCTCCCATTGACAGCGACAACAGCGAGCCGGAGCAAAGTGGAGGAATTAAGGAGCAACAGGAGGAGGTGAGGAAGGAGGCGAAATCGATGAAGGAACCGAAGAAGAGAGAGAAGAGCCAGAGGCACCGGGAGAAGAAGGAGAAGCGGAGCAAAGCTGTGGAAAAACTGAAGAAGAAGGAGAGGCTCTCTGAAATGAATGAGGTTAGTGAAGCTCAACCTTTTTCTCTCAGTGGTGTTTTCTTCTTATTATTATTATTATTATATTCTAATCTGGAAATATGTGGAGAAAAAAATATTTCTGACACTTTTATGTCATGATGAGTTTAGAAACTGCACATACACCATGTCTTACATTATATATATGTATATACAGTATATACAGTATATATATATATATTAATATTACATACTGCTGTACATTTCTGTACATTTTTCTGCATATTTCACATTATAATATTTGTATCTATTGGAATTATTCTTTATGTAAATGGTGATAAGGCAATATGCATTTAATATTGAAGTGGAGAACCCAAATTATCAAATCAAAAACTTAACATCTACACTAAGGAAATGAAATGTTAAACTAAGCAGAATCAAATAATTGTTAAAGAATAATAATCCTTGACATGGATCATATTTATAAAAAAAAGAAAAAAAATCCCCAGGACACGCCTCTCCCTCGGGCTCTGAATGACAGTGGGTGTCTGCTGGGCGACACAGACCTGTTTGACACCGGTCTGGGCGATGAGGAGGAAGAGTCACTGGAGGCCATCCGAGCTGCTGTCAAACAAAAGATGAAAAAACACAAGGTACAAAAATAGATGACTTTGCAATATTAAGGGTCAGAACAAGCCCTTTGTTTATATGTAAAAGCTTTCAGCAGGAATTTACGCCATTGCTTGTTGGTATCACGGCTCAGCTGATTGGTGCTCATAGTACTGGGAACAGATGTTGCTAATGACACTTTGGTGAAAATGCTGTGATGATGACCGATGTTGTCCCGACAGGCCTTTTGTGTAATCAGTGTTTTTAAATATTGCTGCAGGATCCTTTCCTGGATGAGGACGAGGAGGAAGAGGAAGATGCAGCAGAGAAACCCCAGCGTGTGGTATGCAGCGACAAAATGCTTACATTTATTCTTTCACGTTAATACCAAGAAAAAGCTGTTTGATTCTCAACGTGTGATGGTTTCAGGAGAGGAAAGCTGCGCGCGCCAGCAAAGAGGCAATGAAGCAGCTCCACAGTGAGTCTCAGAGGCTGGTCAGAGGTCAGTTTACAACGAACTTTACAACTTCTATTGATTCAACGTGTGAACTGTTTGTCTGATGATTGTTTATAATTTGATACCTGCGATTCAGACTATAAAAGGGGAGTCTCATGTCTTCCGTTGCTACTGAGACGCCATCTTTGACACGTCCGTCTGTCTTTGTCTTAGATTCCACACTTGGCCTGCCCTACCACGTCCCTGAGCCGAAGACCATCGACCAGTTCTTTAGGAAGAGAGCCAGGCCGGAGGGTCCTGCCATGGCACTGTTGAAGTAAAGACGAACACAACGGATAACGCACACACATGCGTCAGAGCAACAGTTGGCCGCATTGGCCAAAAATTTCCATCTGTAGTCACAATTTTACCTGAAAAAATCAGATTTTATAAAAGACAAGTCAACTACCAAAGTCACTATTTAATTGCTGGACATGTTTAATTTCACATTTAATTAAGTTAACGTTGAGTTTCCTGTCATATATGCACATAATCAACATTCTCAATCAAGTTTCAAGGCTGCCTTAATAAACAAATGAATAAATAAAGATGAATGATAATCTTATTTCCTTCAGATCCACAAAGTATTCAGCCATGATGTTGGAGATGCCGTCAGCTCCTCCTCCTCCACCCAGTGAGCTTCTGCAGCCATCCGCAGAGCAGGACTCCTCTCCCTCTCTAGATCTGTCTTCGACTCAGATCCAGCCCCTACCTCACCCCGCCGCCACCTCGTCCCCGCAGCAGGAGAGCCTCAACCAGGCCAGAGAGGCAACAGCGAGCCCAGATCCCGACCAGGAATCCGGACCGATGCTTTACCTCTCCGAGAGTCTGCAGGAGTCCAACACAGCAGACGGAGGGTTGAAACCTGCTTCTGATTCTGGAGTGGAAAAGCCTCCTGCACCCTCGGAGCAAAACCAGACTGCGGTGTTGTCTGACTCTGAAACCCTGCAGAAAGAGCCCGTGTCCGATCCGGCCGCAGCAGAGCCTTCAGCACAGCCTTCAGCACAGCGACCCAGCAAACCCAGGGAGGACAAATTGGCCAGACTGAAGAGGCTCGGACTGGACCCCCCGCCTGTCGCTAAATTGTGTTCAGATGACGGAGCCTTTGTTGAGCTCGAGCCTCCGCCGCTCAACCCAGGTGAGCGCCGATTCTTTTAGGATTTCAGCCGAATAAGAGGATACAAAGCGTAGTAAATCAGAATTAACCTGTCTACGGTCACATTTATTGCCTCTCTTCTTCAACCAGGTGTGGAGGCCCTAAAGGAGCGTTACCTCCGTCACGTCAAGGCACCCGCACGCCCTCAGAGAGAGCGAACCATGCAGCTCAACATCGTCCGCAAAGACAGCGCCCCGTCTGGCCAGGAGGAGCTGCGCTCCGAGTCAATCACCGTCACCGTTAAAGACGGAGCAGAGGAGCCCTCGGCAACCAAACCAGGTGTGGATGCACTCGTGAGACTCGGGGAGACCAGATTGTTGACCTCTGTTAGCGGCATCGCTAACCTCCTCTGTCTCCCCGTTTCAGGAGAGAAGCTGCTGACTCTGAAGCAGCGCCTGCAGCTCGCCATGGCCCAAAGGAGGCAGGAGGAGAGGGTGCGCAGGGCCGAGCTGAATCGCCTCGACAACGAAGACTGTGGGGAGGAGGAAGAGGAGGAGGACGAGATGACCGATGAGTCTGAGGAGGAAGAGGTAAGGGGAGGTTTGCTGCTTTGGAGCAATCAAATTGCTTTGTACATTGTTCTCACGCCAAGCCCGATCTTCTCTTCTTTTTTTAAACCAGAATTTAGATGACTTACTGGGAGGTGATGGCGGTGAGGAAGAAGAGAAGGAGCATGAAGATGAGGAAGGCAGTGTCGCCCAGAGTATGAGGAGTCCTTCTCCCGTGGCACTGAACGAACCCTCTGACCTCATTAATTCAGACAGTACACTCATGCTGTTCCCCGGCAACTCCTGCTCTCGTACCGGGTACGTGCAGTTTGAGTTTATAGTCGTGTGTGTCTTTTATGGTTTTCACATTGTAACTTTGTAAGTGACTCTAGAGAATGCACTAGAGAGCTGCCTTAAATTAGTTGACAAATGGTGAGTTAGTGTCACTTACTTAAGCGTTGCAGTATTGTCCCATTTAGGGGGGGGGGGGGGGGGGGGGGGGGGAACTGCTCGTAAAATACCTGAAATAGTGAAAAGAAACGTAACAATTTATAATTCTTGTAGTTTCATATTTGTATGCACTGTGTATCCATGCAGTAAAGCTTCACTTGCACTGTTCTCCTTCTCAGTGATGGCGTAAGAAGGTCTGGTGCTTCTGGACAGGACAGCAGCAGCAATAAGATGGGTGGGTAGAGTGAGACTAAAGCATAGTTATTAGTTATTCATGAGCGATGATGCTTTAAATGGAGTGACAACAATAGTTTTGAATCCGCCTGAAAATGCTCCTCCTGTGGTCTTTTCTCACTCTCTCGTCCTCCCCGTCTCCAGAAGACGACGACTCTCTGTATCTGGTGAAGGACAACAGCCACAACAGCAGCTTTGAGCTGGCAGGATCCATGATAACCTCCTACCAGCCCATCAGTCATCAGCGCTCCGCAGGGAGGAGCATCTCCAACTCATCCATTTTCCGCTCCCCTTCTCCCTGCCTCTTCAGGCCCAGCTTCCTCGGCTCTGCCTCCAAGGTAAGATATAGAAATGTAATACTTAGAGTACCCAAATGTTATCAGTAAGGGTTTGAGTTCTCATAAACTTCTTAAATCCACGTATGTGTACACTTTTACTGTCACAATTTCATTTATTTCTTTGTCTGTTCATTAAAAACACAAAAAGATAAGATATGCACTCATAGACATTCTTGTAAGTGTACAGTCACACTTACACCGACTTATATTCACATTTGCGTGACTTAAAAAAAAGACGAGAGCTTGTGCAGGAACGGCAGGAAGCTATAAGTTTATAGAATAACTCATGGCAACATAAACCGTATGACTTTTTAATTGAAAATGCAGAAAAACAACGACAGAACATAAAACTCTTTCTCCATTTATACAGTATGTTGTATATACAGTAACCCGTCATCTCTTTTACCTCCATCAGAGCTCAGGCAAACTCTCCGAGCCGTCTCTCTGCCTCCCTGTCGAGGACTCCCAAGACCTGTATGCGCCTCCGTCCCCAGGAGCAGATTCGGGGCCCCTGGGCGGAGCGGCCTCCCAAGGTCGCTTCTCCCTGGAGGACGACACCCACTCGCAGCTACTGGACGCGGACGGCTTCCTGAACGTGGGGCCGCGGTCCAGTGCGCCTCGCTCCCACAAGAGACAGCTGATCCTGGACAGCCTGGACGAGAATGCCATGGATGCCAACATGGGGGAGCTGTTTGGGCTGTGCTCGGGGGTTTTCGGGACAGCGGAGAGCGGCTCCGGCGGGGCGGGGCGAGAAGGCCTCGGAGCGTCGCAGGAGGACGAGCTGCTCGGGCTGTGCTCCGGAGCGTTTCCGCTGACACAGGCGGGAGGCGAGCGGAAGGAGACGGACAAGAGGGAGGGGAGAGTACGGGACGAGGAGTCTGATGATACCATGGATCAGCTGCTGGGCCTGTGTTCAGGGAAGTTTCCTAGTCCAGGTAAACAACTGTTCGCTGCTCCACCTGTACACTGTATTTTATTTTAAATCACCTACAGTGTATAAAAAGTAGATGTTATTGTACAGGGAAACTATAGCTCATCAATAAGAGCCTGATAAACTATGAGGAACTTGCATCGTAGGACGTACAGAGGTTTCCCATAAATACAAAACGCAACATTCAACCAAACAACAAAAGCGTATTACAAACATATATCACTATTTCTCCACTCTGTGGCGAAACACTCACATTTTGAGGTTTGAAAATGTTTTGACTTCCAGTTTCACAATATTGAGATTTGTCTCCTTTGCTGTCAATTTTAGGTTTTGCTCACACGGCCTCGTCAGCACAAGACAGGTACAGTTCAAAGACCTGAAAGAATCCAAATCAGAAAGATTTATATTTATTTTGTTGTAAATGATAACTTTTATTTATTACTTCAGTCCCTTCTGATAAAGGATTAAGTGAATATTAATTGTAATATCAATATACAACGTGCGGTTCTCATAGTGGTTTCTCTGTATAAAGTAAAAAGAAGCCAGAGGAAGAAGAGCAACAGGAGGATGAGGAGGAAGAAGACTGCGAATTCCGGCTTCTATCAGATGTGGAAAGTCCGAGTGAACTGGTAAGGTTGTCTCTGTAGTATAAATAACACGCTGGATGTACGTCTTCATGATGGAAATGACAAGTGGATTGTGGGGTTTGTAGGAGAACGATGATGATGAGGATGGTGCAGAGAGAAACGAGGAGGAGGACGAGGACAATGACGTAGAAGAGGAGGAGATGCAGGGTGTCTTCGCATCTCAGCGGGTCAAGAAGAAGAAGAAGAGGAAAATGTAAGTGTAGAATTAAACCTAGCACGTATGTAGCAACACACGCACACAAAGCTAATGTTTCACACGCTTCTCTTGGTGTTTGACAATATAGGAGAATCATTTTCATCACATAATCCACGCTGTAGCACAGATGTTAAGTTTTCTTGTCTCCTGCTCACAGGCGTTTGACCGACTACATGGAGTCGGAGGCTGAGCTGTCCGGCAGCGACCTGGGCAGCGACGACGAGGACGGCGACGATGAGAACGAGTACGAGGAGGAGGAGCTTCTCGAGGAGCTTCCCGCTGATGAAGAGCTGCAGGACCAGGTCAACAAGATCCACATGTGAGTGCAGCGTCCGGAGCTCGAGCCGCCTGAATGAAGGGTTGCTCCCGGTCGTATTGGGAATACACTGTCGTAATAATGCAAGCCGGATGTCTTGCCTCAGAAATCAAACCGAGGGATGAAAATGTCCCACCGGCGTTGTTCCTACAGGAAGCAGATCATGGACGATGACAAGCGAGCACTGAGGTTCTACCAGGAGCGCTACCTCGCTGATGGAGACCTGCACTCTGACGGCCCGGGACGCGCTCGCCGCTTCCGTTGGAAAAACATCGGTGAGTTCGTGTCATAAACTGGTGATTTCAACTAGAATGTGATGGGGTTTTAGACAGTAATTGTTAAAAGAAGACATAACCCAAGTGTGTGAACACCAGGATTCATAGTTTTACTTATTTTAATTAAATTCAGTCCACCGAGATCAACAGAAACACACAGAGAATGTTTATAGTTGTGATTAACTATCAGGCAATAAGCTTAGATATACATGAATGAATAACACTAAATATGAAAAGAAAAAATGCATCAAAACTCAGTGTGTGTGTGGAGAAAAGTTCATCAGATCTTCTGTTTTTAGATTCTACAAACTTAACGAAGCTTCTTTCAAAGTCGCTCCAACAATCCATTTAGTTTCTTTTTGTATTCTTCCTCCCAGATGATGGTTTTAACGCGGACGGGACGGGAGCGGAGGGCGAGCAAGAGGACGACGATGAAGAGGCGGACCTGTCCGAGGTCCAGAGGAGGAAAGAGAGGCTGGAGAGAGAACAGTGGCTCAGAGAACAGGTAGCTTTAGAGTCCTTGCTCACAGGTAATAGTGAGGAGCCATTAACAAGAATACCTTTGGAGTATCGACAGATTTCAGAATTCACCTTTTTGTAAATTCAACGCAGTAAACGTACAAAAGGGGATGTTGTCATTTTGTCTTCATACCTTTCTCTCTCTCTCTCGCTCTCGCTCTGCGTCTCCTCTCACAGTCTGAGCAGAAAGCCAAGAAAGGGGAAGATTTGGATGCGGAGGACGAGAAGATCGGAGAGGAAGACAGTCGCTTTATGAAGCTGGCCAAGAAGCTGACCGCCAAGACTCTGCAGAGAAAAGGTCGGTTTGATGTGAGGCCTCGCAAGAAGACTCCGTGACCTCAAATAAAACACCCAGGCCTGCTGTTGTCCGATGATAATCACAGTCATAGGCTTCTGTAGTAAACAGATAGATGGCTGATGATCATCCAAGGTGTGATTAACAGTTTCCTGATTTATTTAGCAAAGAGAAAACGTCTAATCTTAGAGTCTCAGTGAGACTTTAGAGATAAAGTAGAAACACACACACACTGACATGTCTCCCAGCAAACTAAACTAACCCTGACACAGAGGGGAGGCTGCTGCCGATACCGTCATTGCTAAATGTCGACTTACTTCAGAACGTTCATTTCAATGTGGCATTCTTGAGTTCCTGGAAAAAAATGAATGTGACTAAAACTGAGTGGCTGCATGTAATACAGTAATTATGAGTTTGTGTGACTGGCCACTCCAGCTCAGATCCAAATGACAAAGAATATATAAACAGGATATCAGTCTGATATAAAGGTTATTCAGTCAACTGAAGACATAAATTAGCTTATTTTTTATACAAAGTACAGTTCTAAAGTCTTTTATGTCGCTGTATCATGATGAAAACCTTTGCGGAATCTGAATATTTCGCTGTCTAACTTTCCCACTTTTCATACCAGAGCCCCCTGTGGCACCACGGCCAGAGGAGAAGACACCGGCTCTCAACCCCTTCCAGAGACCTTCGCAGCCCTCACAGGTAGACCACCGTCAGAATAGTGACTCTTGGTTTCATTTCATTTTCGTTTTGTGCAGATCAGATCTGTTCAACAAACAAAACACGATCCAAACCCGTTCAGAGGTCGAGGTGTGAGTGGATGTCGGCGATGAGCCTTTAACATTAGATTTTATTTCACTTATGTCTGTCAAAGATCAATGTTGAGACTTGTGTTTTATTGATCCGCTTCCAGGTGAGGAGAGGGTCACTGCTGAGTCAGCCTCAGTCCGTCCTCCAGAAGCTGGCTTCCATCTCAGACGGGAATCCTCTGGCGCCCAGAAACAGCAGAGGCTTCCTGTTCCAAACTCTGTCCCCCGAGAAGGACAAGTCCAAGTCGGACGCTCCCAAGAAGCAGGTGAGTCCTCGCACCCGTGCAGGTGTTGGAGCTGGGACAGAAGGATGCTCCACATGCTCTGGCACGCTCATGCATGGATCCAAAGGATGATGAATGCTTTGTTTGTTTGGTTGGATAAATGTTTCAAAATGAGTAAAAGGACAAATGATGCTGTGTTTTTGCAAAACGGGTGAAACGTGGCCACAGGACAACAATTTGCCCCACCACTGATCTTGAAAACAATAGGCTCATACAGCACTTCTCTGCTCTTTAAAAAGTCTGTGTTTTTCATGGAAATGCCACTTTGGTAGCTAATTTTAATAAATGCTGTGTCATATTTTCCAGCTGTTTCTTTTGAATGAAAAGAGTAATTTACTGCCCCTGACCATCACCCTCTTTGATCTTCCCGATCTGTTCTGGTTTAGTGTTTTGATCTCGCTGTTCTAAAATAAGCCCAAAAACAAAATACTTTCCATAGATCGTGGTCAGAGATTGCTCAGTGTGAGAGTCATATAGGCGCGGTGGGGGAACTTATAGATTCGGATGTCTTCTAGATTCAGGACACTAGGTGGAGCCAAAGGCCACGGTTTCTTTTTGAAACACTTTATTTAGTTGTTTTTATTTACAATTCACCTTTTGGCTGTGTTTGATCCTCAGACGATGAAGAAGAGGGGGCTGGTGGAAGCGGCGAACCCAGCAGCAAAGAGGGTGTGCAGGGAGGACAGACCCACAGGACAGACTAAAGGCCCCCAGAGGAGCATCTTCAACTTCCTGGACCACTGAGGACGCGACACTACCGGCTGAATGATAATCTTCATCAGCAGACAAAAGGCCAGAATGGACCGGCCACATCCAGTATTTCACAAGCCAGCAAGACCTCAAAGATGAAGTAGGTGGTAAAAGGACGGTTGCGTGCCGAGGTGCCCAGTAGACGTCCTCTGCATCGCTTGTGAAGCACGAATACAGATGTGTGTTTACATGTTTACATTGCCTTAAAATGGCAAGCTAAAGCACACCACTGAGGCCCCTCTTCTTCCTCACACTCACTTCTCTAGTTGGGCTTGTGGTTACGCCAACAGACGCATTCATCCGTCACACCTTACTTGACTTAATCTGGACGTTTTGACGGAGGTCCATTTTAAAAATGTTTTATCATGTAAATAGGATTGATTTGGTTTTTAATGGTTCGGGAGGTTTTTTTTGTATGATGATTTAAATGAATTTGTTTTACATTGTAAATAAAAGTGTATTTTAAGACATTGCTTTTGTCTTCTGTTGTCGGACCGGATGCAAATGGTCTGTATCAGGTGTGTGTGTGTGTGTGTGTGTGTGCATGCGTGCAACAGGTGTGACGTCCAACTCCTTGAGGGGCTGACATTAAATTTGGCCCAGATGTCCATGATCAGGATGAATTGTAATAAATGAGTTGATCCTCTTGACGTTTCATCCAGCGCCTCCATCCCATCAAAAATTTAAATTCATCCAATACTTTGGTTTATGATTTAATTGCCGCAAAACCAATAACATTCCCATCAGGCTCAGCTGTACTTATTATCAAATGTTAGCATGCTAATATGCTAGTAGAGGCTCACAGCAGCTAGCATGGCTGTAGACTCGGTCTTGCTTGTCATTCTCTCCTGCATTGTGTAAACGTGTACAATACAAACATGGTCTCTCTGTAAAGACAGTTTTTCGTGTGTTTGGGACTCGATAGGTTGTTACTATAATTTGAGGGTTTTCCTTTCGATACTTTTCACAGGGAAAGAATCTATTTGTTACGGTCTGGAATTTAAAACGACAGGAGTATCCAGTAGTCCGTGTTCTAAAGACTGCACGCCAAAGGCCACTGGTGACCAGTGTGAAAGACTAATTGAGATCATAATGCACAGAAGAAAACGGACGAACAGTTCCACAGCGTTCATTCCTCATCGTCGGTGGGAGAACATCAAGGTTTTGACTGACGATGGTTGCAGAGCTCCACTTCTCCACCTGTCCTTTGCTGTAAATCTTTCACTCTTTCTTTCACTTTGTCTTCCAGCTTTAAAGCGTAATCGCAGTTTAGAGACTAATGATTTGGTAAGTGGCTAATAATAGGCCGGCATGAGAGGGAGGGTCCTCTAACGAGCCCTTTCATGTCTCTCCATCTCATTAGTAGCCACGGTGATTAGGAGGAGGTCCCGGGGTTAGGAATGGGCGCAGGAGGCCCCATTACACATCATTAGGGGCCAACGCCATGAGGCTCTGGAATGAACCCCATGGTGGGCCCCGCCCACAGCGGGCATCTGTACCTGCAGGCAGGCCGGCTTAATCCCGGTGTTGTCAAAGGTCTACCTTTGACAACGTGTGTCCGCCTCGGCTCTGATTGTTTGTCTCAAGAGTCGAAAAAGTCTCAGGAGCTTTGGGCAAATGAGTGATATGATTTGGTGTGGAGCTGCTTCTGTCTTTATTTTTGAGCCATTACAACGCAATTAACCAAGATTAAGACATGATTCCAAATCCTGAGGCCCTGTTTGCCGGGTCAAGAAATCAATCCTAATTACAATTTAATAGGAATAGTGTCTGCAAGTTTTTTATTTTAATTCCCTCTTCTTTTTCTCTTTACCCACTTCTCCAAACTCAATTCCACAACTTTGTCTAACCCCTGAGAGGAAATTACGAGGTCAACGCAGTAAAGCCAAGCCCCCCCCCCCCCCCCCCCCCTCTGAACTCCCTATTCTCTCCCCACTTGAAAGAGGAGGAAGGTTACATGTTTTGGCACCGAGGCCCGGCTTCTAAATATCTAGAGGACACGGATCTGGCTTTATTCAGATTATGAGGAGGAGAGAGGGCAGAGGGTGGAATAATTGAAGAGAAACATGAGCCGTAGCACCTTAGGGGTGTGTTTGTGTGTGTGTGCAGCTTTGTGTCGTGACGTTTGCACTGTACGTGTGTGTCTGCTCACATCTATGCCTCAAATAAAAGTGTATAATTAGTCTGCAAAGCCAACCGTGTGTTGGACTGGCGGTTCAATTTAGCACGTCTCTGCTGATTTGGGTGATTGTTTTATTTTTATTTGTTCGTTGTTGTTGTGAGCGTTGGCTTGTGAGCTGGAGGTCCGGCAGGCCTTTTCTCTTTACAGTCTCTGTGCATCTCAGTACCGGGGATCTGACAGCGTGGCCCGTGGGTGCTGCCGGCCGCCCTCGGCCGCTGTCACAGCCGGGTCTGGTGCCGGAGCAGATGTGGAGCTGAACTGAGGGAAGTGGGTCAGGGTGCTGCAGGCTGTGTACAATCCAAACAAGGTCTTATTATGCACAAGGTAAGTCATGCTCCGTTTTTTTTAGTTTTTTTTTTACTCTTTCGTGTGTGTGTGTGTGTGTGTGTGTGTGTGTGAAAGGGGGGGAAGATGTGGTTAGTGTTAACATTACAATAATCTGTCTCCCCCCCCCCCCCCCAGGAGGCCTCACAGGCGACCCTCAGTCCTCCGAGTTCAGTCTATCTCTCCTCCTATCAGTGTCCTCTGTAGTTGTCTTTTGTAACTTGGGTTTTTCTTTTTAAGAGAGAGATGGAGGGAGAGATGATTTTGCGTGTGACGAGGCCTTGGGCGGACGGCTGTGTTTGATGTATTTTTTATGTGCTTAGGCTACTGGTGAATGATGGGGGGGGGGGGGGGAGAGGGGGATAGGGAGGGAGGAAGGATGCCTGGAGCTGATGCACTTGAATGGGGATGTTGTTGAAGGAGGGGGGGGGGGGTAGATAGGGATAGAAGTGTGTGTGCGTGCGTGCGTGGAAAAGAAGGAGGACGCAAGTTTTTTTTTTCTCTGCCGCCAGCGACGACATGTCAGGGGGATGAGAGCAGGGTGGAGGGAGACAGTGAACACTTGTTAAGTCTGTCTGATGTAGCCCCCTCTATACCACACACACACACATACACACACCTCTAGAAAACACACTCGCCTACCGTGCCCTTACATCTGAGATTGACAACCACAAAAGCAATCAGGCACCGCCAGTTCGGAGAAACACCGCAACAGCCCTCGCAGATGTGACGTTGCCCCGTCAGTGTTGCATTGTGGGTAGCCTCATACACACCTGTGCTTGTAGATATGTTGCGATAAGGTTTATAAAAGAAAAAAAACATCCCCCGACCGACACTGAGCTTGATGTCGATATATACTCAACGCCTACCAGAAAGTGTTGACATTTACTGTGATTTGTTAACCTCGAAGTCTCCTCCATTTCCCAGAATGCTGTTCGACGACCACCAGAGGACTGGCATGGCCTCGCTGGCCTTGTTGAGATCAATAAGAAGATGGTGGAGAGAGAAACATTAATGGTATTAGGCCAGTAAAAAACAACAGATGGGGAGCGTGAGTTTCATCCCTACAAGTCGACTGAAGCTTGAAAGTCTTTCACTGTTTCCTCTCGTATGATTGTTGGAAGCTCCCATTGCAGACTGACTGCGTTACATAATGCACATCTCTACTATCTCCCCACATGCACATATTATTGTACATACTATTTCATTCATGCTGTGAATGTTTTGCGCATGCCCGGATCAGTATTTTTTGCTCATTCCTGCACAAAACCCCCCACTTTTAATAATGTTACTATTGTAAAAGTTTCCATTTCATATTATGTGTCCTGACTTTTGCACTGTGTGTTCAAACCTACTGGGCAGTTAACCTGATTCTGATCCTCGTCAGACTCCAACGTCTTTAACTGAGCTGGAAGCATCTGAATATATTACTTCATGCAAAAAGAATGATCAAACAACAAAAAGAAGCTGCAATCGCTAACCATAGATCTAGTTCAAAGTTGTTGTTTTTCTCCAAATAACTGCAATCCTCTGTGCATGTGAAAATGCAGCGGGATGTGTTTTACTTCTTGTTACTCCTCTTGAATGATGAATGTGCAGAGTTTGACACTAGAAGGCTTTTTCTCCACCGCCAGTACGTATGAGTATACATTTATGACAACTTAACTATAGTTTGGAAGCCAATCACGGTCCAATATCTGAACAACATGAATTTATTAATATATTCTGTTTGGTCTCACTGAGGGAGAAGAATTTCTAATTTGTTAATTGAACTATAATGTAGGAAAAACTTTATCAGCCACACATTTCTATTTGAAGCACATATTTGTTTGTATGTGTCTGGAAGGGATCGTTACCCTTTCAGACCCTTTGGGGATACTTGACTTGTAATGTGAAACATACAATTCATGCAGACTCGAACATACGATAAATAAAACAAAATAAAATACAGAAATCATAGAACAGAACATGCTGAACATGTGCTAAAACCCACCACGCATGCTCACATAAAATACAAGTGACATCATATCACAAAACCAAGTTTAAAACTGGATTAAGTTTGGATTAAGGTTGAAAATGAGTTGGTTATATAAGGCATAAGTATTGTTTTAACAGCATTTCAACCAACATTTTAACATGTAACTTGGGCTATACTTCACATTCACATAGTTACTTAAAATAAAACAAAGGCTATAACCTATAAATACCCTGCTATGTAGCATTAAACACAAGTGTTTTTAACTACCCCCATACTGTTAATAAATGCAAAAAGGGAAGGAGTTACCACCCCCCAAAACAACTTTTCAACCATTTTTCTTTTGGTGTTCGTTGTCATAACACACAGGCTAAACACTAAAAAGCTCAATTTAGAAGTATTATACAACTGCCTGCGGGGTTTTTGCCACAGGGCTGAAGTATAGAACAAGACCTCACTGTAACTTTGCAATCAGGTCATCACCATGATATCATGTGGCTGTTAGGGTTGTGACAGAGATATATATATATAGTCAAACCTAGATGTGAAACAAGAAAACCCCTCACATTGTTTCTATTCTCCACGGCTTCCTCTTTCCTGCAGTCCCAGCCCAGTGGAGGAAGTGCCATTAGCCAGCCACTCCTGTGTTTTTCTTCTTTTTTTTTCTCCCCAGAATCACATAGGCAGTGAGAGGATGGGAGGAGGAGGAGGAGGAGGAGGAGGAGGAGGAAAATAAACATCACATAGGAGGGTCTGAGGAGGAGGGGCAGTGTCCAGCTTCTCCACCGAAAAGCAAACCGGCAGAGAAAAGGTAAGAATAAAGCAGAACGCGGTGCTAATGTAGTCACACGGCTGTGTCACTCATTTGACTTTAGCAGATGTGAGGAGGTTGTTGTTGTTTTTTTTTTTTTTTATATTTTTTGAGCCGCGCGAGGAGACAGCACTGATATGGGGTGAGCGTTACATAACGCCCAACGCACATCAAATATTCCTGTTTTTCTCTGCTTTTTTCTGTTTTTTTAAACCTTACATTCATCACTAAACCGTGAACATGCAGCCACTGAACGCCATTGGTCGCCTTTTCTGTGTTTTCTGCCGTCGTCCGTGCAAAGACGGCCACCTTTTAGCGCAGATAAGAAACACCCATCCGGCAGCAGGACGCCTTTGGTATTCATTTTCTCCTCTTTCTCATCGCGTGCCGAGGTTGTTGTGTAAAATACAGATATATTAAAGAAAATATTTTCCCAAACAGACTACGCATTGTTTTTTTTACCACATTATTGATTAATTTACATTTAAATTCAGCTCTGTGTCGATGACAATGTTTTATTTTTTTATACACGGAGAATCAGCTTTTTTTTCATCCGCGTGACCGGCAAGCATCAGTTCTCGCCTGCTGTACGCGCGCTCCCGACAAAGCCACAGTCGCTGTCCTTCAGTACAACGTGAACGCGCGTTCATAGAGCAGAGAGGAGAGGAGAAGAGAAGAGAGGGGGATTGATTGACAGCAGCCTGAAGTCAGGATTAGAGTAATTTCCATTCGGAGGAGACATGTAAATATTTGATGCTAATAGAAGTGGAGTGTGCAGACCGGCCTGTATTTCTAGATGTTCTAAACAAGGAGTTTGGTGCGACCTGTCTGTGTGTGTGTGTGTGTGTGTGTGTGTGTGTGTGTGTGTGTGTGTGTGTGTGTGTGTGTGTGTGTGTGTGTGTGTGTGTGTGTGTGTGTGTGTGTGTGTGTGTCCTCTGTTTTATTGTTGTTTCGGCTCATCCATTTATGTCCAAACGTTTTTTTTTAATGCAGCTTTTTTAGCAATTAGGCTACATTTTCCAAACGCGTGTCATAGCTTTTTTGGGGGGGGGGGGGGGGGGGCTGCCGATGATATGTTTACGTATCTTCTATGCAGCTGCTGGTTTTGACTCATGCTTGTACACAAAATCAACTTTATCGTTGGCTGATTGTGCGGCGGAAGGCTTGGCTTGTTTTGGGAAGTCTTGAGCTTCCCGAAAGTGCCATCATCCGAGATTCCAGAGTTTACTCTGCAACGGCATTAGTATCATAAGCTGTGTTTTGTCTGGATATTACACTTGTGAGACAAACAACAGCAAGACTTGAGATATCATTGGTTGTCTGGGTAACATTGGACATTGTTTGATACCTGAGTGACCTGATCAAAATCTTTATTTTCGACAAAAAAACAACCTTTTTTATACAACAAAACAAGCCAAACTTCTGCCAAACAAGCTAAGATGCAAGAACTTGTATAACAAAAAGTGAATCTGTGGTTCTTTAAGTGCTTTAATGTTCTGTCCCATGTCGTTCCAGCGAGACTCAGTCGAGGTCAGCGATGCTTCACCATCGGGACCAACCTCTGAACTCGGCCTACGGAGGCAAAGGAGGCTCCGGCAATGGCTCGTCCTCGCTGCAAAACAGGAAGTGTGACAAAGACGGCAACTTCAACTTCCTGCCGGGCAAAGACGATGAGGGCACCGGAGGAGGAGGGGACGAGAACCGAAACCCGGTACGTCCCCGCAATTTGGGCCCCCTGGGTCGCGACCCTCCGAACTCCTCGTCCTCCGGTTATCACCACAACTCGGGGGTCCTGTCGCCACGCTCCCGCCAGCCCCCCTGGAGCCGCCTGGAGCCCCTGCCGGAAATCGAGTGCGGGGATGACGGTTACGGCCGTGTGCCCCCCGACGGAGCGGAGGAAGGTAGGATGCAGGAGGAGGAGAGGGTGATGATGAACCATGCTGAGGAGAAGGAGAAAATTGAGATGCAGGGGAGGAAAAGCAGCAGGGCAAGGGAGGAAGAGGAAGATGTGGCGTTGCTGGAGGATGGAGACGAATGGGGCGACAGCGACTCTGAGTCTGAGTTCAGCAACCGGTCCGGCGGCAGCATGTCCTCCCTCAATATGGACAGTGGAGGCGAAGGGATGCTCATGGGAGGCTGGGACCGCATCGGGGTCGGGGAACCAAAATCCAACCATCAGGAGTGCGACCCGACCAGAAACGGCAATCAAGAACCGTCCGGAAGACGCAGAAGCTCTGTCCTCAAGTCGCTGACAGCGAGCAACCTGGGAAATCTTCTGGAGGAAGGAGCCGAGGAGGAAGGAGCCGAGGAGGAAGGCGACGACCGGTCTTCGGACTCGGACGGCGAGATGCCCGAGCTGATGGACGCTGTGTGGACGCTGCGAGACCGCGAGCGCTTCAAGGCCCAGGAGATGGAGAAGCACCAGGTGCAGCTGACCATGTACCGCCGGCTGGCGCTGATCCGCTGGGTCCGCACCCTGCAGGGCCGCATCCAGGAGCAGCAGAACCGCCTGCAGTCCAGCTTTGACGTCATCCTCACGCAGAGGAAGGAGCTGCTGCGCATGGGCGCCGCTGCCGCCATGGCCAACGCTGCACCCCCCGCTGCTGCTTCTGTCGGCCAGTCGTAGAGAGAGAGAGAGACATGGGAGGATCTGAAACAGGAAGTGGTTAAAAACAATGTTTTTTTCTTCTGTTTGCTTCCATCCTTCAGACATTTCGGCCAAATAAAAAAAAGACAGTCTCCCATCGTCTTGACAGACGTCTTTAAAGTTCACACTGATGTTGCTGATTGTAATAGTTTTTCTTTACTGGTGTCCCACCCGGAGCATCAATACATACATGTATCAACACCAAAACCAGAACACTTTAATGTGAGAATATGTTTTTTTGAAAACTATTCTGTCTGTACGCTGTTCTTGTTTGTCTTGACCTGTGTGTGGAAAAAAGTGGACCAAAAAAAGAACATTGTGTAGATGTAACTGTTCGATATGATTTATACTCTGAGACCATGCTGTATATAGAGAGATGATAGGTAAATTCAAAGAATAAAGTTATATGATATATCAGATTTGTTTGTGTTGTCTGTTTGTTTGCACGTTCATAAGATCTGACCTAATGAATGTCAGATTTAGATCTGAGGGGAAGTCCAATGAGTTGGCTGTATAGCACTTTAGGAGCCCAGAGCCTTCATTTCACAACAGCTCAGCGTGTTGATTTCAAGGAGCAGGTCTATCAAAGCTCCCTCAGTGCAGATATGACTAAAGAAGGCCGGTTGTTATCTTCTGGAGCTGTACTTGCTGTTCTGGAGCCCTCCGGGCAAATGACCTTTCATCGAACAATTGCCTCTTTGTCAGCCGAACAAAGTTGGTTTGTATCAGCTCATCACACGAGGGAGTGTGTGTGTGTGTGTGTGTGTGTGTGTGTGTGTGTGTGTGTGCGTGTTCTGCGGGGAGTGTGATAGCCGTGTGAGGCTCGGTCGTCAATCTTTATGGGCATGGCTGGCTGCTGCCGCCGCGGGCACGCAGAGATCATCTCACCTCCTTCCATGTGCATGCGCGCGTGTGTGTGTGTGTGTGTGTCAGAGAGATACCAGCCGCATTGCCACCCGATAATCTCCATCCTGAGCGGGTCGTGGTGCCCCCCCCCCCCCCTCTCCCACCCCGGGGAGCCTGCCTGTCTGCGCCCCGGGGCCCTGCAGGTCCTATCCGGCCTCGGTGAACAGACGCCGGTCCGGTTGCGCGCAGGAGAGCCAAACCCCGGGGCGAGTTTGGGATAATCCCCGGCTATGCCTCCTAACTAACTAACTCCGGTTTATTTCTGAAGCTTATCGCCTCTCCTGGACGCAGGCGTCGCGGAGAAAGTCGGAGTCGATTTACATATTGATCCCGTGTTCGCTGGCTGAAGGTTGGAGGTTTGAGGGGCGTCGAAGCGCGAGGATAACATGTTTACACCGGAGTAGGGACTTGTAAGCAACGCGCAAGCAGCCATCTCTTTAAAAAAAAAAGGAAAGAAGGACATTGAGGGGGAACAAACACGCCTTTGATGGAGGGTTTTGTAAACCACCGAGACGTGATTTCAGGGTAGTTAGGAGGAATTCATCCAAACAAAGCGCACGAAAAGATAAATTAGCCTTAAAGCAGCTTTAACGATGAATCTGATCGGTTTCACCTCAGGAGAAAGTGTCTGAGTATTTTAGAGCAAAGACAGTATTAATATCAGTAATAAACCTCCCAGTGTTATTAATTGTTTCATTAATGGTTAATAAATAATTTCCCAATAGTTTATTGTTGAGATATATTTCATGAATTAGATCAACTTTTATTTTGCCGTTTAATAAAATCTAAATAACATCTTTCTGAAAACTCACTTCTAATAACCTGACAGCATATAACAAGTCATGATGTGCATCTCTACAATAAGATGCTGATTTTAAAAGTGACATCAATAACTGGATTGTTGTCAGGGTGTTCTTTAGCAGCACTCTTCCAAAAGGTCAGAGGTCAAACGGAGCATGATCTGACGAACTTAAGAGCTAAAAACTAAAGAAAGTCTTTCCTTTATGTTTATGTCTTTTTTACAACATGTAAACGTTTTTTTCTGATGAATGGCTCATATCTGATCTATAAAGCATTATAATTAATTAATCGATAATATAGCCATAAGTTAGGCTACAACGAACGTATAAAGGATGCTTTATAAAAAAAAGAAACAGGAAGTCGACCCTCTATATCCATGTGATGTGAACAAACGGGGTGTGACCGTCGGAGCTCCTGCTGCGGGCGCACTGCACTCATTGCTGCGCCTCTCTCTTTCTCTGCACACCTTTTTATTTTAGTCAGCAATAAAAAAACGAGAGGAAAACGACACATGGTAAATGACAGGTATGTTATTTTTTCTTCAATGTGAAAACTTCCTGGAGAGCAGAGATGTGCGCGCAGCTGCACCTTGTGGCACCCCCATGGCGACATGGAGGGGCCAGAGGAGGGTCTGTATTTCTCTCTGTTTCACCTTCTTCACAACATTCTTAGGTTTTAATGTCTGGAAATTATTTAAATGTGTGTGGTTTTTTTTTATCCCGAAATAACTAAAACTTTGACATTCTTATATTGTATTACTATTTCCTTTACAGAGACATTTATCTGACCTCCTAAAAAGGGCATAATAATAAGTCTGCCATTAACATTTTTTTATACCAACAATTAAGAACAGAAAGAAGTAGAAACCTAATATATACTGAATGATTGCATTGAGGCTATTTGGTCATTTGAAATACACAATAATTATGCACAGCGGTAGATACAAACTAAAAAAAACATCCCTTATTTATACTTTCTTATTTAAATAGAATATTACAATAAACAAAAAACGTATTCCATGATAGAGAAGGAGCAGGAAAAACAAAGGAGCAGTTTCTTGCCTTCCCCTTTAACACGTTCACCATACAGCGATGAAGCGGCAGCGCTGACATGTTCCAGGCTTTCTTCAAAATATAAATCAGGCTACAAATAACTCAACTATTCTTATTTAGAGAAAAGTGTTTTAACATAATTTAGAAAAGTTGTATTTTAAGATGAATTCATCTGTCACAGTTGACCTCCCATTACCTTACCTGTGACCTGACACGGCTGTTCTCACACTTCACGCGCTGTCTGCAACTAAACAATCCCTCGAACATTTCCTGCTGAAAACATAAAAAGAAAAATAATAACCATTCTCGAGAAAGTGTGTTGTTGTTTTTGTTTGTTTTTATAGACGCGCTCACATTCATTCATCTCTGACCCGGAGGACACACGCAGAGGCTTCTTTGTGAGGGTAACAGCAGTGAATGGAGTCCACTAGGGGGAGACACTCCATCACAGACCCTGTCGGGTCAGAGCAGCTGCTGTAGTTCCTGTGTTCTGACGCCAGGGGGCGGCGGCGCGCGCACGGGTGGCTCATCCAGCAGTGGTGCACTTAACAGGGGGACCACCTGGGATCTGGGAGAGGGTTCCCACTGGGAGGTAATAGATTGTTTTTCACTACATGTTGAATGATATAATGCAGCGGTTCATGATCTGAGATCGGGACGTATTAAAAAAACAAACATATTCATATTCGTTTTTTTTTTTAAAGGTGTTCCTCAAATTTCTGCTTCATTTTCTTGGGAATAAATATTCAGATGAAACGAGGAAAAAATATATTTTTTGTTTTGTTGAACTGGTCGCAACCTGTAGACTCAATATGCAATGACGTGGGGTCAAACGTAGATATGGCTTTGTTTGAAAGGTGTCACAACGATAACTATACTTAGATTAATACTTCTTTTTTTAAAGTTTTGGGCAGCCTACCTTTTTTTCTACCATTTTTACTGAGACTATACAGACAGATATTTTTGAGAAAGAAAGAAAAATCATTTAAATCATCCGGTCGGAAATTACAAATCCATGTTGAATTATATAATTTCCCCCATGTTTACTTATTCTTTTTTTTAATTCATATTTTTTTACAAAAACAAAAAGATTATTTGGGGGAGAGTTAGTCTAGTGTTTTGCTGCCCCTCTATGAACCCACTTTACCCTCTTTAAAATCCCCCACAGTATCTTTAAGGTTAGAAAAACCTTCATCTTCCTCACTGTCTAATAGTGTAACATATACATTACATTACATTACATTACAGTCATTTAGCAGACGCTTTTATCCAAAGCGACTTACAATAAGTGTATTCAACATCGGTTTTCGAGAGAACAACTAGTCACCAGAAGTAATAAGTGCATGTCCCTACCTCAAACAAGCATCTAAGAGCATAAACCAGAGCCAACGTACAGTGCAGAAACAAAGGAATGCAATAAGTGCCACAAGCTAATATAAAAACAATAAGTGCAATAAGCTAGTATGAATACAGTAGATGCTAGGTAAGTGCTAAGCGGAAGGGTAGGCCTTCTTGAAGAGGTGAGTTTTCAGCCTGCGCCGAAAGATGGGCAGCGACTCTGCCGTCCATATAGGTTCTGGATCAGATTGTTCCAGCTCTTCATCGAAACTATAATGTTCACACTGAGAGAACGCCATACTGGGATAACATGGGAAAACAACCTATGTCAGTTTCTACTGTTACTTATCTAAACTAGCTCATTTTAAACTTACTTGGTTGATAAGCATTGTATCCTTTGTGGTTTAAATGTGATTTTCACACCCTTTGGCACAACTAACATTTGTGGCAGTTTTCAGGTTGAGCTTGTTAACATAACTCAATGGGTCCAACAACACATTCATGCTGGCTGAAAGTTTAAAAATACTTCTCCAATTAAAAAAAATAAATAGCAAAACTTAACGCCCTTTGCCTAAATTCACCTCACCTCTGCCCGGTAATAAAAGCAGTCCTTGCTATTTGTGCACATTCGTGGCCTTGTAAAGCTTTAATTTCTCCTGCTGTCACATTTACAGTTTTTTTTATTTATCTCTCTCTCTCAGATTCTGATTCCTCGGGACACAGTCGTATAGCGCTGCGGCCTTGTATGTGGATGCCCTTGACATGGAAAAAGTTCGGGGACCCCCGCCGAAAGCCTCGGCTTTAGCTGCTGTGTGGAGCTTTCTGAGCGCAGATACACATGTACACCCTATCATGCTCTCCCTCTCCCCCTTCCTGCCTCTGCCTGATGTAGTGTGACAGTGTGCTCGCCCGCAGCACTCTGCTGGCGTGGAAACAATCAGCTTTGACAGAAAGGGGGTGGTGGTGGTGGGGAGGAGAGAGGGAGGTAGAGAGGAGTAGGGAGGGATGAAGGGTGGAGGGGGGAGGCTGCGGCCCCGAGGCCTGTGTATGATGAACTGGATAGAAAGACCTGTCGTCAGAGGAGAAACAACACAACACATAGAGAGATAGAGAGATAGAGAGATAGATGGATGGATGGATGGATGGATGGATGGATGGATGGATGGATGGAGGGAGGGAGGGAGGGATAGATAGATAGATAGATAGATAGATAGATAGATAGATAGATAGATAGATAGATAGATAGATAGATGGATAGATAGATAGATAGATAGATAGATGGATAGATAGATAGATAGATAGATAGATGATAGATAGATAGATAGATAGATAGATAGATAGATAGATAGATAGATAGATAGATAGATAGATAGATGGATGGATGGATGGATGGATAGATAGATAGATAGATGGATGGATGGATGGATGGAGGGAGGGAGGGAGGGAGGGAGGGAGGGGAGGGAGGGAGGGAGGGATGGATGGATGGATGGATAGATAGATAGATAGATAAATACCTCAAATCACATTAAACAGCTTTTTAAAGTCAAGATTTGGTAAAAAAACCACAGCCAAAAGCAATCAAGAATAAACATTGATGTTAAAAATGTTATTTATCATTATTACATTTATTTTTCGTTTTTTTCTTATTTACTGTTTTTCTGTGAAGTGAAAAAAAAAACCTAGTTTTATCAAATCACTTTAAACAAAAAGGCAGAGGCATTTTAATGCTGGAAAGGACAAGTGTGGACGTAAAAAATGTATAGAAATTCAGGGATTGCTGCTCTGTTTTGGTAAATGTTGTTTACAGTGTTATTGTTGTTGTGTTTTGTTTGGTAAGTGTTGTTAGTGTGTTGGTTTGTTTGAATACAACAATCAAGTTGGTATTTTGGCTAAAACTCCTGAAAAAGAGAGTTCGATCTCAAGAAACCAAATTACAAAAAAAGTGTTGTGACAGTTCCCACATTAATAATGACACATTTCATTAAATGTTTCACTGTATTGAACTAACGATCATAATGTTTGCATTATTTTTGCTCATCCCAGACGGGCCCAGTTATTGAAATAAAAAAATAAAAAGTCTCATCAGCAACAGATTTGGAAAATCAATTTGCTCTCTATTGGCTTAATTGGAGCCTAAACTGAAAACCACGCAAAAGAAGTACACGTCGTCACAGCTTTAATTGACAGAGAAGACACAAACAGGTCAAATCCTTCTTCAAAATGTGAAACTCTCATCAACCAAAACATCTAATAAAGTGCTATAGCAACCTGTTGACTGAAACAGACCCACACAGCATTTCAGGCCTCCGTGGACCTCAGTGTCAGTCAGCCACTTGACTCTCTTCACTAATTCAGTTAAAGCAATCAGGTCCATTGTGCCCCCCCCCCTCTCAAACCGCAATGTTTGATTCCGGGACTTGTGAGTGCGTCTGAGAAGTGGGAGGGTGTATGTGTGCACGCGCGCGTGCGTGTGCTGATGGTTCAGCTGCCTCGGCCGCTATAACCAGCTAATAAATATGAAAACAGCAGGTTAAAACTTTTTTATTCGTCCCGTGCCTGAAAGGATTATACCCTTCTATAGAGTCCCGTGAAAAATCCCCCAAACCTCATAATGCCCAATGTTGTCCCATAAAACGGTGTTGGACAAAAGGCGGAGAAAGGGGGCTTTTTCACGCATAAGGGGTTTTCTCAAGAGCACATTGAGGGGAGCCCCCGGCCCCCCGGACCCGCCCATAGATTATCTGGCTGTCGGTGAAAAGCGAGGCTGGGAGCGGCAGGTGCGTGTGCCGGGCATTGGGGGGATCGGGTCGGGTGGGGTGGGTGGGGGGTGGGGGGCGGTGACCATGCAGAGGGTGGTGAACTATGGAGAATTGCGATCGCAGCTGCCGGCAGGAATGTTTGCAGATTGTCACTTCCATTTAACTTGCTCTTTTTCTTTTTTCCTCTCAGATCCCCCCCCCCCCCCCCTTGTCTCCCCCAATCCCCACCCCAGAGATGGAGCTTCTCTCCCCAGGTTACCCCCCCCCCCCCCCCCCCACACACACACACACACCTCCCACCTCCGAGTACGCCGAGGTGGGGCTAAACGGTGACACCCTGTCCACAAAAGCGACGAGCGTCTCGGGTCGTCGCCCCCCCCTCGCCTCAGCGCCGTGAAATCGCGGATTAAAACTGATAAGCAGCGAGAATGATACGGATCCCACCGTTTTTATGAGGGCTAAGTGAACGCCAAGTAACTCGTGGGGCAGGGTTAACACACTCTTTAACTCCCGTCTCCAAGTCGGTCCCCAGAGGCTTCTTTCATACAGGTTATTGGATTTCAGGTTTTTCTTCTTAGCATCAACATATGGGGGCAATAGATGAAGCTGGGGCTGCTTAATAACGCAGCTCGTGAATTTATCTCTCCAGATCTGCACCCCCCCCCCCCCCCCCCCCCCCCCCCCCACAAAAAAAAGAATCAAATAACACAAAGAATGCACAATGTGTTTACGCGTTTGTTGTTCACGTTGGCCTCTCGTGGAGGCATCACCTCTCATCTTAATTTTCATGCCTTCACAAATAAAAGTAACCTGCACCACAATTCATTTATCGAAGCAGATAGTCGTCCCCCGTGTTGACCCACGCACGCGGGTGTCTTTGCCGGGAAAATGGCCTCCTTTCACCACACCGTGGTCTCTAATCTCCGCAGTCCAAACTGTGTTCCAATTTTTCTCCAAACTGTGGCCTAAGGCTATGTGAGGGTCCGCAGCGTAATCCCCCCCCCCCCTTAAAACTCCACAGTCCCCGTTATTCCGCTGGGGTTTGACAAAAGTGCGGCACGACGCTGCTTTTTCACACCATCTTCCAGCAAAAAGGGGATTAATGTCGGCACCATTATGAATAATGAGAATGAATAGCAAACAGCCGTCTGTTTATCCCGCACGATTAAGTAAAGGAAAGAGTGTCCTTGTGCTTTTTCTTTTTTTATTGAACGGTCTTTAGGGCGTTCGAGGAGGTGACAGAATGGGAAGATAAGTCACCATCTGATGCTTTAAGCCGCAGCACTGGCACTGAATGTATCTCTTAATTAATGTCGAAACAGAGAAACGTAGCTCATGTGTTGCAAGGAAGGCAACAAAAGGTCTGATTTATACCACAAAAATGAACTAATCACGGGACAATACGCATAATGGTCACAGTCTATAGCTGATGACACTGAGGTCATGTCTTTTATATTGTTGAATCTTTCTTATTTTAAGATATGTGAATTTGAACAATTTAGACTTTGTATGTTTACATTTAACTACTTTGTTTCAGATTTTATTCATTTATTCCTAGTGTGTTCTTCTTCTCATGCAATGTTGATTTCATGAGCAATAAAACACTAGATTCCAATACATATATCCTTCTGTGATCTGGTGCAGTAGATTATGATTAACGTTAGCTAATTTTCGACAGGTTACTGATTTACTTCATGACTCTTCTATACTGTTAAACTGCACATACAATGTCTATATTTTAGCATTTAGCATCTTGTAATTGACATTTATGGTTACATAGTTTTGCTCTAAAAGGTTTGCTTTGTCTGACTGCTTTAGCATTTAACTTCTTCACATCGTTCCTTCTTTTACAGACTTTTCCAACACACACACACAGGATTATAATTCAGTTCACATACAAACCGGTATCTATATCATGACAACGATAAATGAGTATAATTGCTCTTTATGTAACCATATCAACATTAAAAAACCCACAATAATGTGTGAAATTAAAGACACTCTATAGTCCTATGTGTTGACAAAATCAATTTTTTTCATCTTTCTTTATTGTGGCCTCAACATTTTTCTTCCAGACATCTTTTTTCATTTCTGACCATTTTTTTTCGACTGCCAACATGTACAGTGCAGCTGCTGTAGAAATGGGTTTTTTTGGACAATATATTGGTAAAAAACATTGTTCTTTGCGGAAACAAATGATAACGAAGAAACAAATGATGATTATTGAGACCGAATCAATCTAAATAACACAAAATTGAGAAAGTAAAGAATGCCTTTGGCCCTATAGTGTTGACAAGTGTCTCCTCTTTTTCGTGGCCTTAACAGTTCTTTTCTTTCTCAGTATTTTCCAACATTCACAGGATCATAACTCAGAGCTGCCAAAATGGACACAGCAACATGACAAATCCCCATGATCAAATTCATGGGACAATGTATGCGAACAACACTGCTCTTAGAAGAGAGAAATAGTGACTAATGTGACCAAATCAACATGACAGACAAACAAAACAAGACACTTTTGGTCCAAAGTTTTGACATAACATCCCATCAACAGCTTGTTTGAATGTTTCGCTCTATACTGAAGACAAAACATCAGTATTCTGTTGACCTTTTCCCCATTTTTGCTTGGTATTTGCCACCACACAACGGATCAAAACTCATATGATGGAATAAGCTATATGCCTTTAGCAGAAAAAACCCATAAAACAGTCAGAAATAAAGAGCTCTTGGATTTAAGCGTTGACAACACGTCCCATCTAGGCCTCCTTAAAGTGTCTCCTGTGTATCGTGACCTTAGCATGTCTCCCCCTCACACCCTCTCCTCCACTTTCCAAACACACGCTGGATCACAGGCCTCGGCATCCACGGCTGCCAAGACAGACGTTGCAGCTTGCGACGAGGATGTGAAAATGAAATATGAAACAGTGGTGTGATAAACTGGTAGATAATCATCTTTTCATTAAACTTTCATCCCCAGTGACTTAAATATTCAAGAGCCCAATTACAGAGCTTGTATCTCCCTCTCCCTCTTCTCGCTGCTCTTAACAAGAGCAGTGGGAGGGGGGGTGAGTGGCTTAAGGGGTGAGTGAGAGCATCATTATGGAGCGGTCACACGTATAGGGGGGAGAGAAGAAGAGATGACCCGTCGTCCCTCAACGAGGACGGGGAGCAGCAGGCCTGTCCAGAGAAGAAGAGGAGGATGTGGAGACAGGCAGACAGACAGACAGTCAGACAGTCAGACAGGCAGACAGACAGTCAGACAGACAGGCAGACAGACAGGCAGACAGACAGACAGTCAGACAGTCAGACAGACAATCAGACAGACAGACAGGCAGACAGACAGTCAGACAGACAGTCAGACAGACAGGCAGACAGACAGTCAGACAGGCAGACAGACAGGCAGACAGACAGACAGACAGACAGACAGTCAGACAGACAGGCAGACAGACAGACAGACAGTCAGACAGACAGACAGGCAGACAGACAGGCAGACAGGCAGGCAGACAGACAGGCAGACAGACAGTCAGACAGGCAGACAGACAGGCAGACAGTCAGACAGTCAGACAGGCAGACAGACAGGCAGACAGACAGTCAGACAGTCAGACAGGCAGACAGACAGACAGACAGACAGACAGACAGTCAGACAGACAGGCAGACAGACAGACAGACAGGCAGACAGACAGGCAGACAGACAGGCAGTCAGACAGGCAGACAGACAGGCAGACAGACAGTCAGACAGGCAGACAGACAGGCAGACAGACAGACAGACAGACAGACAGACAGTCAGACAGACAGGCAGACAGACAGGCAGACAGACAGGCAGGCAGACAGACAGGCAGACAGACAGACAGACAGTCAGACAGTCAGACAGACAGGCAGACAGACAGTCAGACAGGCAGACAGACAGGCAGACAGACAGACAGACAGACAGACAGACAGTCAGACAGACAGGCAGACAGACAGTCAGACAGTCAGACAGACAGACAGGCAGACAGACAGGCAGACAGACAGGCAGGCAGACAGACAGGCAGACAGACAGTCAGTCAGTCAGACAGACAGACAGACAGACAGACAGTCAGACAGGCAGACAGACAGGCAGACAGACAGGCAGACAGACAGACAGTCAGACAGACAGACAGGCAGACAGACAGACAGACAGTCAGACAGTCAGACAGGCAGACAGACAGGCAGACAGACAGGCAGTCAGACAGTCAGACAGGCAGACAGACAGGCAGACAGACAGACACGTAGCAGCCGTGCAGGTCTGACCGACGGAGTACGGTGGGAGACAGACAAAGAGACAGAAGCAGAGTGGTATATAGATTTTCCAAGCAGATAGTGGAGAGATGTGTGCATCCTGATGAGTGCCACAAACAGGGCGCATGACTCTCTGTTGTCTGCCTGTTTCTGTGTGTGCGTGTGTGTGTGTGTGTGTGTGTGTGTGTGTGTGTAAGTGTGTGTCAGTGTATTAGCAGTCAGAGCACTGAGGCCCACGGGCGATTCCTGTGTGTGCTTGCGATAAAGGGAGAAAAAAAAAAGGAAGGGAGGAAGTATAACGTGGGGGAAGCGGGGCGTGGGGGGAGGGGTGAGGGGTGGGTGAGAGGAGAGATGAGGAAGTTGGTTGGGGGGGGGGGGGGGGGGGGGGGGTATGCAGAGAGTGAGAGAGAAAGAGAGTTACAAAAAAAGAAAAGAAGGGAGAGGTAAGAGCATCCAGCAGAGCAGGGAGCTTCCTCTGTGCTGTCAAAGCCTCTGGATCATGTCCCCATTGGTCTCTCTCTCTCTCTCTCTCTCTCTCACACACACACACACACACACACACACACAGACAGACACGCACACGCGCGTTCCCTCACCCAATTGCTCTCCTTTCTCCCTCAAACCAACCCCTCTCCCCCCTCCCTCTCATGAAAAGAGTGTCTTGGCAGGGTAATTAAGAATGGCCTCTAAACACAGGAGAATGGCAAGAACGCTCCAGATGAAAGTAAATGATTAAAATAATTACAGGCTGAGAGCTGACGAGCCGGAGTGTGGGGTGGCCGCCGGACATTTGTCGGTAATTAGATAATTAATCTGAATGCAAATGATGAGCCCTAACGAAGCAGTCAAGCTGAACCAGCGACAACTGCCGTGAGTGAAATGTAGGGGAGGGAGAGGGGTGAGAGGGAGAGAAGGGGGGGGGGGGGGGAGAAGAAGTAAAAAAACACATGAATATGAGTGTAAAATATCCAACCTTCCAAAAACAAATTCAGCATGAACAGACTCAAAAGCAGCAGCAGCAGTGTTGTAAATCAATAAATGTTTCTGGCAGTGGCAGCTCACAAAAACACTCCTCCTGCTTCACTGTTTGGAAACTCCAGTCGAAGTGACAAGACAGACATGAGTACCTTGTTAAAAATATACAAAAAGGCAAGCCATGTGTTGTGCTCTGCAAAAAAAAAAAAAGTTAAAACATGTCTCCTCTCCCAGGGAGCTGAAATGCCAAATGAACATGAGCTGGCACCTGAGGAAGAAAAACAGAGCACGCTCTGCACCCGCTAAAATGCGTGAGCAAATTGTGGATTTACTCGCTCGCTGCCACACATTCATTATCCCGCTATGTCTCTCTCTTCCTTGCACACACACGCTCACATATTACCAGTGCGCGTGCACGCGCTCTCAGCAGATGTAAACAACCTGCTTCATAGTGTATTCAGAGATGAAGATGTACTTGTCAGCGTCCTCTGCATGCAGCGGCTGTGGATCACTTCTTTAAATTCGAATACAGATCTTCAGGGTTTATTTATTCCACCCTGATATTTTATTGCTGTGGCAGTATTTTTAATTAGGCATTATAAAAACAGCAAGGATTATGCACTAATAACTTGAGTACAGAGCATCTGGCAAGTAAACTTAACAGCTTGGATCAAGTGGCGCCTGAACATTGCAACAAGACAGCTGTGACTCCTTTATTGGTGTAAAGAGAATAAAATCCCGACATTTCATCGATTGACAGTAAATGGAATAGGGCTGGGAGTTTTTACCCAAACTATACTTTTTTTCTGATAGCTTACTTTGTGGAATATCACCTTCTTTCAATGTTTTGCTACAAAAACCTTTTTAACATCTAACAGCAGAACTTTTCCTCAGGACATTTAAGTCTAAAAAGTGGCAAATTGATATTTTTAGAACGTTACAGAATGGTACAAATCTTTGCATTTGGCACATTTACGACTAAACCTATTACAACATTTTGAAGTTCAATACGCAGCCCTACAGTTGCTTCTATCCCCTAATAATCCATATGATTTTCATATAGAAGTGTAAACATAGACAAGATATTCACTGTAATCTTGAAATCCCTCAAAACAACTGTGATGAAGAATCAATTAATCTGGTTGGACGTGTAAGACTCACAGTTAATCTAAGAGAGAAGGTTGCACAGTCAAAGGCAGACATGACAGTTAACAACCCCCCCCCCCCCCCCCCCCCTCGTTAGTGCAAATTATGCAACACATCCACTTACACCTTTAAGAGACTCTAGAGGAAAACGTTTTACCTGTCCACCATTCTCATTAAATCCAGACAGATCGCCCACTCACTCATTCAGTCCGCCTCATCAGTCACTGGAGACCGACGCTGTGTATGGGAATGTGTTGTTAGTCAGCATGCTCGACTAGGACCTTATTAGGGCCCCGTGCAGGTTTACATGATCAGTAACTAGCCTCCCCCAAACTCTCAGCTGTCCAACGGTCACATCTCATAGCTCAGAACTCTGTTGGATGATTATATGAGCAGATTTCTTCGTGGCATTGTCTCTTAACAGGTGTTATATGGTTTGGATATTACTCTAGATTTTGCTTACATGTCAAAACAAACAATAGATTGTTATTGAGGTCAGATTGAGAGGATAACCAACTCCTTTTTTTCTATTTACAAAGACTGTGTGGAATTTTAAATACTGCAAAAATGTGTGTTGTGGTTGTATTTAAGATTGACGTTACTAAAACCATCACTGGAAACATTGACAAACATGGTCATGTGACTGAAAACACCTCTGTCTCAAGTCAATTCTGGCAATTTCATTGGTTAAATATCTATTTACATTAACAGGCAACCAAAAGTAAAAAAAAGTTGTGTTTAATCATGGACAGGTGAAGCATAAAAAGATAGGTGTACAACAATGATGTCTTAGTCTTACTCTGAAATACTAAATGTACACATAAAACATTATACAACGGGTAGTATCCTGGTTACAGAGCACTGAACTGCTGCCTACATCTCTGTGGTCTCCAGTGATATAAATATACAAAATGCCAAGTCAGCTTATTTATTTTGTCTCCTGATATCCTGCAAATAATGTTTCAAAGTTTACAAACTCCAGCTTCCACATGCGATTATGATCTCGATTAAACTACCAAATAATTTCCCTCTATGTATCGTGTGCCCAATCTCCCAGTTTGAGATGGAACAATCTATTGAAACAGTCAGAGCCCATTTGAAAACATACTTGCTAAATTCTATTTTGTTTTTCCAAGTTGGACAAATATGACAAACATAATATATTTGATCACAGTAAACAAACTCTGTATAATGTGTCAATAATGACCAAAAACAAAGAACATGCTTTAGGTTTTACTCGTCTACATAATACTGTCCCAAACAACCACATAAAGAACCTTTAAATGAACAACCAAACATACGAAACTTCAAAGCATCAAAATGTACAATATCTAGAGCAGGAAATATACAGACACGTGAGTGTTTTGAGTTGGAGGCACACAGATGCGTGTTGTCCTTCCAGAGTCAGTGTTTTCCAGCATGTCAGAGACACAAACGACATGCTGTCAGAGATTCCTTCAGTCTTTCATTCACATTATTTACTCCACGAGCAACTCAAAGTCCTCCGCCTTCTCAAACTCTGCGTTCATCTGGGCGGCCAGTGCGTCCAGCTCTGTGGTGCCGATCTGCTGGACCTTCTTCCTCCTGCTCCTCTTCTCCTTCACCATAACCACTCCGGGGATGTTTAGGTCCGGCTCGGGGAAAGCAGAACCACCGTTTTCCGCCTCAAGCAAAGACGTGAATGAGTTCAGACCAGACAGGGATCCACAAGAGACCCCCAGACCCGTCTTGGATCGCAGGACTCTCGGGCCCACCTCGGGTGTGTTCATCTTCTCAAAGCCGAACAGGTTATCCCGGGAGTCCGGGCTGCTGAAGGACTTGTCGCTGAGCCTGCTGTAGGAGCGGCGCACCTTCTGCGACCACACCGCGTCCTCTGGATCCGCTGCCGGCTGTTGGGAGTGAGGCCGGGCCGGCGGTGAGGAAGGGAGGATCGGTGACAGAATAGTGGCCTTCTTCTTCTTCTTCTTGGCCGAGGAGGAGCCCCCGCGGCCCGGGACAGGACCTGAGGAGGAGCCCTGCGGATTCTTCTGCTGGCTGCTTTCTGACACCGCCCGTCTCGGCGTGTTCTCCTTATTGTGCTCCGACGGTGCCACTGTTTTTCTGGGTGCTATTTTCCTCACAGTGATGGAGCGTTTAACAGCAACCGAGGTCAGCGCCATTTTGTTGTCAGTTTTAACGTGAGCCTGAGGAGCTGAACTCAGACGCGGCGACCGTCTCCTCTGTGAGCTGTTTATATTATTAGATCCCGCCATTATGTTGTGGAGCGTCCCTTCGTTCATACTGACCATTTTCCTGGTGAAATAAACGATTATCCGTGGAGTTCCTCGACAATCGGAGGGGGTAGTATCGCCACACAAATAACAGCAGTCCGCTCAAATCTTAAATTGCCCGCCCGAGTCGCGTAGAAAGCACGAAACGTCGTTTTCCGGTGACGACAACAGCCCGCGCCACCAATCTCAAACTTTTGCTGTGTAATCTGTACAGCCGAGGTTAAGAGACGTCTGCTATCTCTGATTATTATAGAAATCGTTCAGCTCACATCTGTTTGACAGAATGGAGTATTTAATTGGCATACAGGGACCAGATTTCGTCCTCGTCGCCGCCGATAATGTTGCAGCCAACAGCATCATTCAGATGAAACACGGTATGACAACGCGTTAGCTTAGCGTTAGCCACTCAGCCGGTTGCTTTAGCTAAACCTGCTAACAAGACATGTAGTCATAGCTCTTGTTCACGTTAAAACCAGCCCGTTGTACTGATAAATAGTGCGTACAGTTCTTTCTTCTTATTGCAAATTGGTGCAGTGTGAAACGTCCCCATTATCGAAACGTAACCACATATTCCGAATGTGACTTGAGCTAGCAAAGCTAACAGCAATGTTAGCTACGATAAGTTTAAGTTGCTGATAAATCGTTCTCATTGTGTTTAAGCAATTTGTGTACTTTTCTTTAGATACCTCTAGCTCACACAAGTATGCGTTCAATTATTGTCACGTACTACCCTGAGTTAACTCCATTTGATGCATTTGAATATCAAGCTACCGTTAGCATGAGCTGTTCACTGTGAAAGTGAAAGTGATTTGACGTTGCTCACTCTGGCAAACAGTAAACGAGCACTTAGATAATTCGTAAACACAACGACGATAATAAATTATGTCCCTTGTTTGTTTTTTCAGACTATGACAAGATGTTCAAACTGAGTGAGAAGATCTTGTTGCTGTGTGTTGGCGAAGCGGGGGACACAGCCCAGTTTGCAGAGTACATCCAGAAAAATGTTCAGCTCTACAAGATGAGGAACGGTAAGGATGATGATTGTGTCCTTCCTTCTCCTCGGAGGTCTCCACATGAACTCCAAAATATGTAGTAATGATATCGCATAGAACCACACAGATATAACTTTGTGTCTCGATGACATCTCTTTGCCTCTTATTTTTGTTGTAGGTTATGAACTCAGTCCAGCAGCAGCAGCAAACTTCACAAGAAAGAATCTTGCCGACTACCTTCGGAGCAGGGTAACTATCACAACACACAAAACAATCAACAAAGTCTATAAGAGGACATATGTCACACAAATCCATATGAGCTTTAAGCTGTCTTTGTATTTTGTGTCACAATTAACTGAGTGGCAAACCAGCAGACTATCCACTACACCAAAACCGCTAGTGATACAATTACATTGAGTTAGAATATAATGGGTCAAACTACAAGTTTATGAATTCAGATCAGTTGCTCATGTTCACACAAACTGTATAAAGCCGTCTTGGTTCGTGTGAGCTTCAGACCCGACACTGATGTGATCCATTTTGACTTATCAAGTAAACAGTGGCTTTAAAAAAAACATTGAACAATCAAGCTTGCCGAGCCAAAGCATAAAATTACCTTATTGCAAAGTGTAGAAAGCTATGTATTTATTTTAGCTTGCATTACTTGACACTTCCATTAGAAATTTGTCCACATGTTTATTTGATTTTGTTTGAAATCATTTCTTCCTGTCTTATCTAAACGCGGTGTTCAGCTTCCCATAAAGCAGAGGTAGCAATGTTTATGTTGTGTGATTTAGTCTGTTTAAGGGAGCCGTTTGAGAGATATGACTATAATCAAGTAATTGTTTGAGTTGGTGGGCCACATTTTCTTGTTTGAACCTCATCGCTGCGCACAATCACATAAGAGATGATGTCTTTTTGTGAGGTAACGTTTGCTCCTTTTTGGCTCTGCACAGGAGACCGACAATTAATTTATAGCATTGTGCTTCTGATGAAGAACAAAAAGCTCTTTGGTGAACAGTCAGTTGATCTGCACCTATTTGTTTATTTAGCTACACACTTTTTAACTGAATATATGCACAGCCTTTAAAAAGTTTGGAGTCACCTGCTCTATTAACGTTTTTCTTCTTTCCTTCAATAATAACTCTTAAAAGAAACACAAAAAAGTATAATTCAGCCACTAAATGTATTATTTACTTTTAAAATAGTTTTGACCCCAAAAGAAGAACAATTACGCGATATGATTCAAACGTAGCCACATTTAAGTGAACTTAAGTAACTAATAAAGCTACTTGGTCAAAACAAACTAAAGGCAACCAGCCAAGTAATGTAACACAATTTGTTTCACAGTCGTTTTATACAATTACTTTTACTGCGCTGTCAGATAGGGTCGTGTGAAATTAGAAAATTGTCTTTGAAAACAAGAGCACACATTGATATTTACAGAAAACAAGCTGAACGGCCTTGTGGTATCAACGCAGATGTAAATTTAACTTGCACCGTCTGCTGCACTTTGAGTTGCCGCGTATCCTCTGACCTGCTCCTTATTTTATGCTTCTGGTGTACATGTGTTATTGTTTTTTTTTCTTCCTGTGCGCTTAAACAAACCTTTTCAAACTCACCTGTATCTGAGTATATTCCCTCGGTTAACACAACGGTAGCTAATTAATCCACGATACCAGTGGTCACCCTCTGAATTAAGCATATTCATCTCGGAGTAATGAGTGAACATGCCTATAAATATTTTAATTTCTATTTTAACTTAATTACCTTCTTCTGTTGGCATTTACAATCTCATTTGGCTGTAGGGAACGACTGATAGAATCATTAATTAATTAATCTAAAGCAATACTCACTTCAAATGGCGGGGACAGTAACCATATGCGGTTTACTCACCCTTGTCAGAAATATATTTCCTTATAATTCCTGCTTTAAATTATTATTTGTTTTAATTAAATCAACAACGCTCAAACCCAATTGCCTTGATGACGTCACTCTCCTGTGATGTTCTGGTGGGAATTAAGCCTCACCTGTAACTACACCTCCGTTTGTGCCTCTTATCAGCTTGAGCCATCTGAGCTGAACCAGTAGATGCATTTTGACAGTACATTAGTCGGCTCGTTGTGAGCGGTGACGGAGGTTTTCCCTCCTCTGAGACTTTGTGACAACACCTGAGCCTGCAGCACCGGTCTCCCACCCCAACTGCACCGTTGCTCTGGGTATATTATCCAAATATCACGGCGCTGACCTTCGACACTTCAATACCAAAATCTGACCAAACAAAAATAAATGAAGGTGCAGATTCTTCCCTCATTTCTGAGCGCAACCAGCTAATTTATCAGTTTGCATGTTTGTGAGTTGGCCGTGTTATTTATGCCAAAGGCATCTTGAAAAAGTGCAGTGCTTTTAGTAATTATTATGTGTTTCCTGAAGGCCTTGCAGAGACCTGGGAGCCCTGCAGAAGCAAACACACTTTAAAGCAGGCAGTAGAGTGAAAGGCACACAACCAAGAACTAGATGTACATGCATTTATACTGTAGAACAAGCATGGAGACTTACTCTCTGAATTCAATCCCTGTTTAGCTATTTTATTATGTACTCTACTTAATCTACACTTGAATGTTAATAGGTGAAGTTTTAAAGGTCACTGGAGTTTCAGTTACACCCCCAATTTGCAGGACAACACCAAATTCAGTATGTAGCAATCAGTGCGTGTCTGTTTGGTAACTTAGTTTAGAGACAAAGTCAATTTTATTTATGTAGCCTAAGCTCACTAAAGTGCCTCGGGCACACAGAACCCTGTATGCTGAGAGGAACCCCCAAACTGCTCAATGCATCAGTGTTAAAGAGCTTAATTAACATGTAATCTGAAGTGAGAGAAGTGTCCTGATGTAAAACAGGAAACATAGGTGCGTCTAAGAATCTGACCAACTTTGGATACTTTTCAATACTTGTTTGGTTCCCAGCCCCAATGAGGCCCGTCATGCAGACTCTTTGCCCCCGCCACCCCAAAATCTGAGCATCTGCTGACTAAGCCCATACCGTGTGTGCTTTTGAAAACATTAGGAAACATATTTGTACGGCCGCAGCTAACAACTACTGTCATTATCAATCAATCTGCCGATCATTTTTCTATCTTTTATCTGTTGTTTGGTTCAGAAAATGGTGGGCCGTCATAATTTCCCACAGCCCGAGATGATGTCCAAACGTGTTCAACTGTGTCACATAGAACTGGAAAAGCAGCAAATCCTCACGTTTGGGACGCTAAGAACAAGATGGTGTTTCACATCGTCTCTTAAAAATGACATCAATCCATCACCAAAACAGTGACATGATCATTTTCCATTGATCGACTAATTGTTTGAGCCCTGCAAACATTTTACACTTGTTCCTTCTTGTAGCACACGTTGGTGTGTGTGTGGGCGGCGGCATATGTGCTTCTATATGCGAGGACAAGTCGACTCTGCTTCTCCCAACCCGCCCGTTGAGCATCGCTCGCACTAATTTGTTAAGAGCAGTGCAGCCGCTGCCTGTCACAATAGCAGAAGGGTGAAAATAATTACAAAAAACAATTAGTGTGGCAGAGGAGGGAATGTGGGACACATCGAACGGGGGATAGGGGCAGAGCAGGAGGAGGGGGAGGGGGAGGTGTGGGGGTCCCACGGGGAGGCAACCAGGCCCAGTAGACAACACCGCGCAGACTTAGTGTGAGAACGAGTAGGAGTCAACAACATAACGCACAGACACAACGCACGGGAGGGACCTATAGGATCGGGATGTGTGTGTTTTTTTTTTTTTCCCACTTCTGTCAAGGTTGCACATGTTGTAGAGGATGACATTTATATTCATGTCTTGCCACGAGCGGCGAGTGTATCGTTATTTTTTTTCCATGCCTCACGGTGATGAATTTGGTTTTATGAGTGCAGGATTTACTAATGCCGCGTTCTCAGGAGTGCTCAGAAACTGAAGCAATAGCAGTTTCTCCTCTGCATCCCACACCTTCCTCCAGCTACGCTCCTCTCACATTCATCAACCTCCAGAGTGCATGGACATTTGCAAATTATGTTGTATAAACAGGGCTTTTTTTTTTTTTTTGTCTCCCGCCCCAAACCATCTTGAGTATGTAGAATATGGAATGTGTGTCGTCCGTTCAAAAGCCTCGGAACGTTTAATACCAACCAGAAGTAACGTTGCTTTCACAAACATGCGGGAGATGCAATCTGACCTGTTTTTCTGTCTTATTTGGGTCAGAAATGATTCTCTCTGAAGAGGCGTCTGAAGCGTAAACAGTTTAGTACAATTGTTCCATTCCTACTTTAATTAATGGTTTATTTACATTGTAATCAATAGATGCATCAATAGATCAGTCGTTTGGTTTACAAAGTGCCACAAATTATTTGCAAAATGGGCATTCAAATATCACAGAGCCCCAAGTAACTTCTTTAAAGTTCTTATTTTGTTCTACATCAGAAAGATATTCAATCAACGGCATCAAATCCTCACAATTTCTTTTCTTCAATTTGGCTTTAAAAAAAACGATTAATAACTTCAAGATACATTTTTTGACGAATCATTTCATCTCGCACAATAACAGTCATCATTCTATAACATGTTAATAAGAACAAACGTGTATTCTACTGAACTGCCTAAATCTATCAACACTTCTACTTTCATTAAATGAACTCTTTAGTAATGCAGTATGCTTTAAGGACAAATGCATGCATTTAGAAAATGATTAAAACAATTGCTATGTTGCAAGTTTTAGAAACAAAACATTTCATAGAACATAGATTAAGCCCTTTCGTTGACTAAAACCAATTTGAATGTAGATGTATGTAGCTGAAAACCGCCTGTAGTCCAAGACTACGCTCGGCTCTTGTCTGGGGAACGGGCTGCATGGAATCTATTTTAATTAATCTGATTAAATCATGGCAGATTAAAGTTTAGCCCAGACAGAAAGGAAAGATAATGATCTGCTTTTTTCCCCCTACCATCCTTAAATCATCTTCTGACCCCCCCACAAACAAAAAAGAAATCACCATGTGATCCCACTGGCACATCCAGACCCTCAGGTTAAAAGAAAACACTGGCTAATAAATGAATCAGTGGTATATTGTTAATTCTGATGGCCGTATTCCTGCAGGATAAATTACAGATGAGTCCTTTAGTCTGAGAGACGTCATACCCCGGTGGCTGCAGACCTCCGGGAGGTGTAGTTAGCTAAAGCCAGCGGAGCATGTCGGCGCCGAGCGAGCGAAACCCCCGTTCGCATACGACCGTGTGCTTCCTTATACCAGCCTGCCGTCCAGAAAAACAACTCCGCTAACCTCTGGAGTACTGCCTTCACTCAAGCTTTAGAGAGGAGACAAAGAACACTAGCGGTGAGCATAATCACCTGAGGCCTGGACTCTGCTGCATGCATCATATCGGTAATGATACACATGAAATTCACCACAGAGCAAAACAAAGTTTTAGGGACATAGAAGCTCGGCTTCTGCTCTGCCTCTGTTTGTTTGAGCTTCCTGTCTGATGTACTGCAATATTTGCAAAGAAAACGTGTGTGGAAGACAAATAGAGATTCATTTGATATTAAATAAACGGGTTTAGGAGGCTGAGACGTGAGGTTGGATGCATCAAAACAGATGGTTTATAAATATCACATTTTTAGATCCTGTCTTAAAGCCTTACAGTCATCAGTTGTTGTATATATTTAGGTGTTTGCTCTGCAGAGTGCCGAACCAGTAAGATTATCGTCGACCCGTAAAGTTCGAGCTGTTTTTCGACTTTTCCGTGAGGCCGCAGCAACAGTTAGCCTGTGCACGTCGGTGATCTACAGCCCCATATGGGTTTGTAAAATATTTTGTAGCGCGGGCACACAATGGGTACAAATAATTACTGCCACCATATTGCACGCGGCTCCCCTGCTCCTGCACAGATGAACAATTAATACAGCAGATTGAGGAGAAATGCCAATAAAGAGAACACGCCCCGGGGCAGGTTGCAAAAATAAGGGGGAGGGAGGGAGGAGGAGGTGGGAGGTAGGAGGGTGGGGGGGTAGTGCTGGAACGTGGAAGAGGGGAGTTTGGGTGACGAGTTTGGGATGATTGTTAGAGGCCTGACCTTAATTTGTGTCACCACTAAAGCATTTTTTTTGCTCTTATCCTACACTGCCGATGTCTTAAAGGGACGGTGCAACATTTTGGGAAATTTGCTTATTTGTCGTTTTGCCGAGAGTTCGATGAGAAGATGGATACCACTCTTAAAGTCTGTACTATGGTCTGTCTAGCGGTATGAAGCTACCGCTAGAAGCCCATTGGCTTAGCTTAGCACAAAGACTGGAAACGGGGGGGGGGGGGGGGGACCACTAGCATGGCTCTGTCCAATGTTAACAAAACCGGCCTACCAGCGCCTCTAAAGCTCACTAACTAACTGGAGAGCTGCAGCGATTTTCTCGTGGGGACACATCCAGGCTAGCATCTCCCCCCCCCCCCCCCCCCCCCCGTTTCCAGTGCTAAGCTAAGCGGCTGCTGGCTCGAGCAATTTTTTTTTAAACCGTACATAGTGGTATCAGTCTTCACAACCAATTATTGGCAAGAATGCAAATAAACTTCTTTTTTTTCCCAGAAACTATTCCCTTGAAAAACAAACAAACAGGTGTAGCAGGTTTGTGTCTGCTGAAGGTGACGGTAGCAACGCACACGTGAAGCATTTGTTTCGTGGCACAACGGACGCCTTCTTTGGCTGAGAGCAAGCGTCACAGCGGGGGGGTGGGTATGGATAAAACATATGATGTGTATTGTTTGTATGTGAATTTGGGTGTGAGTTCAGGTGGCTGGGTTAACAAGGTGCCGGCTTCCCTCCGAGGTGACATGGGAAGGTTATTTTGATGCCAAGTCCATAGTATTGTTACATTGTAACCAACGAGACAGGTGTCTAGTGGGTGGGTGTGGGGGGTGACGCCACTGGGGCTTTCACAGGCTCACGGAGGAGTTAAAGCACACATAAACACACACACACTAAGATATTCAACCTGAGATTCACGCCTGTTGTGCGCGCACACACACACACACACACACACACACGTGTGTGGATTCAAAACCATCGTTGGCACACAGACGAGAGTCGGCTCCACAGGGAGCACAGCGATCATCATTGCCCTGGTGGCAAACACGGAGCTAACGCACAAGTCACAGAAATAAGCAGGTTGGCTCAGAGGTGAATTGAAACGAGAGGGCAGGTGTGCGGATCGCAAACTCGCCTGGCGTCACGTTTGTCGCACTGCGCGACCACGATCGCGGTCATTATATCGTTGCATTTGAACCCTGAAAACACTGCGCTGCTTCTATCTCCGTCAGGAATTTAGGCCACAAGTTTTAAATGAGGAACAGTGGCTTGCAACAACGAGGAGAGAAAATTAGTGTTTTGGAGGAAGAGAAGGGAGAAGAGGCTGGAAGCGTAAAAGATGTAATTTAAAAAGAGAAGAAGTAGGGGGAAGGGACAAGAGAAACGACTTTAGAAGTTTTTAATGAGCCCTGGCGCTACTCCAGGGCACAGGGTGAAGGCGGGGGGATGGGGGGAGGAGAGGGAGGTAAAGAAGGGATGAAGAGGAAGGGAGGGAAGGAGCAACATGGGGTGCTGACTCCCAGCAGATGTCACACTGCCAGTGACACACTGATTCACCCCCCCCCCTCCTCGCACACACTCACCTGCTCTGTCCTGTGACGCCCTTTCACCTCTCCCTCCCTCCGTCACTCTCCAGCTACCCCCCCCCCTCTCTGCTGGTTATGCTGTGTGCATCGCTGCACGTCTCTGCTAAAATGGAAGGTCAATAATCAACTAATAATCCCAAATAGTTGAGAAAGAGAAGTTGTGCTTTTCAGCACACACAAACTACCCGATTGAAAACCCGTGTAAACCTCATATGGCCCTCTGTGGTTCTGGAGGAGCTGTCCTACAGCAGCATTGAACTCGGTTAGCGTACATCTGTGATGTGAATCTTTCCCCTCCCTCTGGCTCCAGACTCCGTACCACGTGAACCTGTTGCTGGCGGGCTACGACGACACAGACGGGCCCGGGCTCTACTACATGGACTACCTGTCTTCTCTGGCCAAGGCCCCCTTCGCCGCCCACGGCTACGGAGCCTTCCTCACGCTCTCCATTCTCGACCAGCACTACAGACCAGGTCGGTGCTGAGAAATGCCTCGTGCATGTTTTTTTTCCTTCTCTTTATTGTTCCAGTGAGACTGACTGGAAAGACGAGAGAGAGAAATAAAGAATGTAAGGCAGGTGTGTAGAGCGTTCACTGCAGACACTGTGCAGTTGATGCACACTTTGGTCACGGCACAGACTCGTGTCACTGTCGCATAGAAGGATTTCCACGAATGGCAAACGGTTTGTCTATAAACAAGACAACAATTTGTGTGTTTAGTCCACATTGGTTTGCAGTGAAAATATCCCTGATAAATCGGACAAACTAGCATCCAGTGCTTTTAGCAATTTGAACTCGTTATCTTTCCTCACATGGCATCTCGGTCCCTCCTTTTGCCCCAACACCACACCGCAACAGCCACTTAATTTCAACTGTTAATAAAGGCTGTTTTCCCTCTTCATAATAATCTAATTTGTGTCTCGGTCATTCCCCCTCTTCTTCCTTTTCAGCATTCTCATTTTCTTCTGTTTTTGTTGTTGTTTTGTTCTAGATCTGACCCGAGACGAGGCTGTAGATCTGCTGAAGAAGTGCATTGAGGAAGTGAGTTAGAGGGTTTTTACTCATTCAGTTTTTTCACAAGTATGAATAAGAACAATAAGCATCTTATTTAATTGTTAATTATGTTGCTCAGCCTCTCGGATAGCAACTTGGCTCTGCAAAAGCGTGGCCTCAGTGTACTCTCTAGACGATTCCCTCTCACAAGGATTAAACTCTTATCACTGGCAGTCCGCAGCACAACCACTCAATCCACGCGACCTTAGCTCCGAGAGAGTCTTCACCGGGCTGAAATTTACTGAACAAAAGTAGTTTTTTCACCTAGGCTCCGCGGGAGGAAATCGTTAACGGTTTTATTTATTGATTCACCGATTTTCTTTTTTACATATTTTTTTTTTTTTTTTTTTTTTTTTTTTTGAATCTGTAGGAATCTTTTCTCACAGTGAAACCGTCGAGCTTAAAGCCGCACAGCGAGCCTTGATCAATGATTACAGATGACGCTAATAAGTTCACAACATACAACCAGTGGGAGATTTGTGTAATTTCTAAACGGCTGTTTGCGGACGCTTCACTAAGCACGCCAGAGGAAAATAAAAAAAAACTTGAGGGTGGTCCTGTGGATTGTCGTCAATGTGGGTTGATGCATTTGATAAAATGGAAGTGTATTTGTTTGTAGTCACAGGCAATTAGCCTTAAATAGTCCCACTTTGTTTAGTTTTTTATCACTCTGTGGCTTCCTTATTTCTCTGCTTTATTTGATTCCACATCCAGTCTGCTTATTCGTGTCTTTATCTTAATGCTTCTTGTCTCTTTTCTCTCTCTCTCCTCCAGCTGAACAAGCGCTTCATCATGAACCTCCCCTCCTTCACTGTCCGAGTGATTGACAAGGAGGGCATCCATGACCTGGAGACGCTCACCTCCGGCAAAAAGTGACCGCTCACTGCTTAACTACCAACCCTCACGCCCTCGTTTCTTTCTTTCCCTTTTTTTTTTTTTGTACCGTTGACATCCTTGCTCTTTCTGTTCCAATAAAAAGTGACACACAGTTGAGATACAAGCTCTCTGTCCCTGTGGTGCTTTCTCGTTGCTCTCTAGTCTACTCATCTGCACATAGAAAGAGAACAGCCTCCTGGCTGTGTACTTTTGCACTTGTACTGAGTGTGCGTGTGGGTAATGTACACTTGCTCATGCTTGTACACGTGTAATAAAACACGCATGCACATGGTTTAACTTAGAAATAGGGAAAGTAGTTTTCTCATAGAGTTTTGTTCCCTGAATGACCAAACTATATATAGCATTTAAGTCAGAAGTAAAAACAATCATGTTTAGTTTAAATGGTGTTTTAAAACTCTTATATTTATCATTGTATAATTTTCAAGCAGTAAAAAGGAGAAGAAGAAAGCATACTTAATAAATCCCTCACGGGGAAATTACAAATTTAATTTAGCGTATGACTGAATAGATGCTAGCTACATTTAAAACAAGCTAGCTGCTTTCTGACTTGCCAGCATTGAACGCTGACGTTAATAACAGCAATATATATCCATGTAGTCGATTAAAACATCTCAAAACATGGCCTGAAAAAATGACTGTAGAGCTTTATTAACACCTCTGTGACCGCAGATGAATAAATATAACCTGCACAAAATTGTCACCGATGAGGGGGTGATAGTGACCAGGTGTTCTGATGCTGGTTGAGTCTGTTTAATTCACCACCAACAATACACAACACACTGTGACAGATGCAGATGGATAACGGTGGTCCTGCGTGTTTTAATCCTGTAAATAATCCGAGCTCAAGGTACTTGCTTTTTTTTCCTCTGGGGATTTCAATCGCATCTCGGTCTTCATCAGAAGATGGAGTTTAGTCTCAGTTGTCGTGGCTCATTTTTAGTCTTCCGACGAGTATGATAAAGTATGATAAAAGTGCTGTTCATACACCATCACCTGTAACCGTACTGAGGTTCGCAGTTCACTATCACAGTTTGTATAGGAGGCGGGTTGACATAAAGAAGGAACATTTTCGTCTTCGATTGTTAACAGTTGCACTTTTGCCCTCAGACACTTTGCTCCGAATATAACAGTAACAACTCGGGTGAAAAACAAAGCCTGCCAAGTTAATGTGCAGTCTTCATGAAAGCCACTCCACATTATTTCAGTGCGTCTTTATTTAACAGGGTGAAGTGTCAGTAATCAGGCTGTTAAAGAATTTAAATTTACCGTCGGGGTGCTATTGTATCAAAGATAAACCAAATCTTAAATGTCTGTTGCTAAATATTGTCCTGGTAGATATGACAATGAAATAATTCTAAAGAAAGCATTGAACTCCTGCACACTGTTGGCACTAATATTAAAAAATGCAACTTTTTAGTTGAAGAATTTTGTCAGGCATCAAATTCACAATGTGAAACGACAACATCGTGACGCTAAAGACAGTGTGCAGCAGTTCAACACTGTATTTTAAATGTATTTGATTCTGTTATTGACTTTGAAAGATCAAGAATGGGCCTGTAGGATCATCTATAGGGAGGCAAACATCAATGTTAATGATTTGTTTTAAAAAAGAGTAGCTGCTGAAATAGATTTTGACTGTATACAGCGAGTGTTACAGTAAACAAGCGTACTCATATACAGCTGTAAATGGAACAACCAGGCCGCGTTGGTAACATCACAGTATGTGTGTGTGTGTGTGTGAGCGAGACGGCCCATGTGTACACGAGTATGTGTGCGTGTGTGTGTGGCGCTATCACCGTCTCCACCACAGACAGGTGATTAATAAACATTAAACAATCCCTCCTCTCTCAAACACACCGGAATCTGACGGGAAGAGCAGCATATGTTTTGCCTGGAGGCACAGGGAGAGATGGAGAGCGGCCCCGCTGAGTGTCAGATAGAGGGAGAGGATAGGGGGAAGGGGGGGAGGAGGATGGGGATGGGGAGGGGAGGGGGAGTTAGGTTACAGAGTGGGAGATGAAGGGATGAGGGGGGGGGGGTTGACACAGGAGGGTAATGAGATGGGAGGAGAGAAAGGGAGACACAGGCAGGTAGAAGTGAGTGATGTTTAAGAGTGAACGAGCAGACAACACGTGTACGTGTGCAGTCCCTGGAAAGCAGTAATTGCGTTGAGTATCTCGTCCTGGTTAAATAAAGTGAAGGACTGTGGAGGGGAGGCGAGTGGTGGTCGGTGGGAGAAATGTGGAACAGATGGGTTGAGGGGGAAACCAAGGTGTGTGTGTGTGTGTGTGTGTGTGTGTGTGTGTGTGTGGGTTGTTGGGCGCTGGGGTTCACACCGTTGCCTCCGCTCTCCCAGGTACAGCGTTCAGGGCTGCAGCTGCGACGCCTCCGTCTCACCGGGGCCCCTGCTGGAGCCCTTCGCGAATAGAAGGGCCCTGACTTTTTTTTCGTTTTTTTGTTTGAGTGGCCCCTTGGGGTGCACACAGAAAAACTGTCCGAAGCATGATGCATGTATGCCCACTAATTCAGGCTCTTGTGTTAGCATGCCACAGCCCTGCGCTACACAGGTACTAAAACAATTTGTCGATTCGTTGTTAAGTTGGTTTAGAGGACATTTATCAGCATGTTTGGCATTGAATTAATAGTTAAAGTCATTTATCAACACGATTTAAGAGTTTACAGCCATGCTAGCGGCTCTGTGAGGCTGTACCTAGGCGTTGAGCTAAATGCTAACGTCAACGTGCTAACATGCTCACAATGACAATGCTAAAATGCTGACAATTAGCAGGTTAACTAATGCTAATTTGCTAATTAGCACAAAACACAAAGTACAGCTGAATTTTGCAGGTTTTTGGTCATAAACCAAAGTATTATTAGTTTGACCTAATGATGGCACTAGATTAAAAGCTATTACAATTCATCCTGAGAGGGGCATGAATGTCTGTAACCAAATTTCAAAGCAATCCATTCAAAAGTTGTGGAGATATTTCTCTCAGAACCACAAATGTCAAGCTTATGGTGGCGCTAGAGGAAAAATCACCCAAGTTATGAGGGTACATCATCCAGGGAGCATGAATGTCTGTTGAATGTCTGTCATGGCTGATGGCTGGTAGGATCAGCAGGATTCATGCTCTGGGGAACATGAATGTCATGAATGTCTCATAGTTCACAATATCCGTGTAATAGTTATGTAGAGATATTTTAGTCTGGACCAACGTAGTGGACTGACAAAGATTTCCATCCCTGAAAATGAAATGCCATGTTTACATGTACTTTTTTTTAATATCTTTTTTTTCTTCTTTAAAATCATTATAACTTTTATATCTTTTGGTTTCGGACTGTTGGTCAGATAACACAAGCAAATTGAAGACATCACGTTGGGCTCTGGGTAGCTTTAACATTTTTCACCATTTTAAGTAATTTTATAGACTAAGCAATTGACCTAAAAAAAATCGACACATCAATCAATAATGAAATTAAGTGTTAGTTGCAGTCCCGCTGTGACCTTCCTGTTGAAGTCACAATAGACTCAGGCCTACAGGGATCAATAAAAAAATATCATTATTGGGACAAATGGAAAGAGGAAGCATTTACAATGGGAGCACAATGAAAGCACATCGTCACCTTTGGAAGTAAGTTGAAGAGGGCAGTTGTAATTTAAAGGTACCTGAAGGTGCCATTACTTTTTATTGTTCTAATATCCCAGATGAAAAGATAAAAACACAGCCATGAAACTAAACCGATCAGTTAATTCTTTAATAATATATTACATTTATGCCGTAATACAATAATAATAACAACAGTAATAACATTAATAATAAACATACACAGAAAGTACAAAATGATTTGTGTTATTTCCTTAAGTTACCAACTTACTTCAAAATAAAAGAAACCAAATCTCCTTTAGCTGCCTTTGACTCCTCCTTACCCCCCTGTTCGAGAACTCAATTTCCCATGACCACCCACTAAGAAGAACTACATGTGGAGGCTGGGGATTGTCCAATCAGGTGGAGTTTATAGTCTCCCAAAGTTCAAGAGGAGCAAAGAGCAGGTTGTTGTCTCGGATATGGCTTTACGACACTTCCCAGATGAGTTCAGTCCAAAAACATGTGTACGTGTGTGTGTGTGTGAGAGAGTGACTGGTGGAGGCAGGGGTTTCTAAAACACAGATAAAGGTGACATGTTTACCAAAATAATTAAAAAACAAAAAAAGGGGGGGGAGGGGGGGGTAAATAAATACAGCCACATGTAGGAACTCATCCTGAAGAGGTGTTTTGTAGACGCCATCATGACACAAACCAGCTACTGAGAAGAGAGGTCCATGCGTCATGTTGAGTGAGGTGGTTGTGAACACACATTACAGTACAGATATCATCACGGCCCCCCGCCTCCTCCACGAGAGGGGCCGCAGAGGTTTTTCCGGGAGGTAAAAGTCTCAGTTTTTGTCCTGAGGGCGAAGGTGAAGACGCAGAGGGGCAGCACTCAGTCACTTTTCCCTCCCCCCACCTCTTCCTCTCCTCCTCTACGCCTCTCATCCATCCATCCATCCGTGAGCTCGTCAGTCCTCCCCTCTATTTGCGGTGCTTCATCTCCTTGTCGTGGTGGCTCTTCCCTCCACCCTCTCCCTTGTCCAGCATTTTGATCGCCTCCATCAGGTAGCTCTGGAAGGCGGAGAGCGCGGCGCAGATGGCGGGAGTGCCGAAGCCGTGGGTGAGCATGCTGAAGTGGGTGAGGCTCCCCTGGACGCCGGGCTCCAGGCAGGGGGTGGGTCGACTGCCGCCCAGCGGAGAGCGGTCCTGGGACATCATGTCCACAAACTCCTTGCAGATCTCCCTGAGAAGAAAAGAAGACAAGACGATGGTTTTATATTGTGGCACTCTGAGATGGAACACACCTTCACATGGAATACTTTGGGTCTTTACCGTGATTAAGACCAGATATATGTGCCAAAGTAAGATTTGTACACCCTCAACAGAACAGCCACTGGAGTTTGGGGGGCTCAAAGGAGTCCAACTAGGCCTTTTTTATGATATTGTAAAACTAAAAATAGCACACATATATTTTCCGCTACTGTTTGTTCACGTGAACCTTTATTACATTCTTCTAAAACAGATTCCGTTTGTATTTCATGAAAGGTCAAAATCTCCTGACCTCTACTCCCTAGTGGGGTTAAGAATCGCCAAAACACTGGATCCTACACTACCCATAATGCAGCTTAACAGCAGCACCTTTTCTCTGACCCTCTTTTTTGAACGCTGGTAATGCTTGCAACACAAGTAACTCCCCAAAAAATCCGGCGGGGTGCTCCTTTAAAATGTGCAGCGGGGGATGAAGCACTCACTTGGTGGCGAGCAGCATGCTGCGCCGTGTTGGGAGCTGGTCCGGCTCGCTCTGCCTGCACAGATACTCGGCTGTGGCTCTGGCTGGAAACTCTGTCTCACACACATAACCAAAGTCCCGCGCCAGATGGACGGCCTCACCTGCAGGAGGAGGAGGAGGAGGAGGAGGAGGAGGAGGAGGAGGAGGAGGAGAGTGTGTCTGTTAAATCTGAGTCTTAACTAGTACAAAAAGGGAAAGGTCTTATGTATTCGTTCAGCAAAAGGTCATTGCTTCAGTTTAGATTTCAGGTCAGATAATTATCCACGTATATATGCTTTTAAACGGCACACATTTAAAAGAGCGCTGCAGCGGCTCGGGGTCGGGTCGGGTCAGGAGACGAGCTCTGCAGCCTTTTTTCTCACTTTCACCGCTCAAACAGTTCACTGCTCTTTGGCTTTTGCTGAAGCAACCGCAGCTTTTTTCAAATGACACCATCCACGCATGCAGCCCCCCGTGCTATGACTTGTTTATTCATGCCTGCTCATGCGAGGATATTTCCATGTGAATATGTGTCTCTATCTGTCAGGATGTATGCAGGTCACTGTATGTATGCGTGTGTGTGTGTGTGTGTCTGTGTGTGTGTGCGTTTTCCCTACCCTCCACTAGAGATGTTAGGAGAGTGACGTTGGCTGCCTTGCGTCGCCCGGCGGGCAGGTTGAGGCCAATCTTCTCCAGACGCTCTCTCAGACAGCGGCCACCATTCTTTGACTTCGCCCTGAGGGGGGGCAGGGAGACAGAGAGAGCAGTTTTTAGGAGATGGTCCTTGTGTGTGTGTGTGTTTATGAGTTCTGTAGCGGTGTGTTTCTGTGTGTCTATGGCTGAGTATGTGTGTGTGTGTGTGTGTATGCGTGCCTTTATGTAAGTGAATGTGAGGCTGAAATCTCCCTACAGTATGTTCCCTGTCAACACTGATAGTGTCTTGAATTTCTTTCTCTGTTTTTAGTTGTTGCCTTACTTTCCTTTGCCTGTTCTCACCCCTTTTATTTATTCTTAAATATTTACATTTAAAGACATTTGAATAAATACTAGCACAGAAATAGTTGTAAGTATTTATATGACAGGCAGAGCTGGCAAAAGAAGTATTCTGAGAATTTACTGAAGTAAAATCAGTTGTGTCAAAATATATCCTGCATTCAAAACCTTACAACATCAACAGAAAGATTTACTTTAACTATCAAAAATAAAAGCACCTATTATGTAGGAAATGGCTTTTGCGAGTGTTATATTATTATATTAATGGATTATAGGGATTTTATTGTGTTAATGTGAGCATCTCTTCGCTATTGTAGTTGGTTGAGGAGGAGCACATTTTTACTTTACATACTGGGTGGTTAATCTATAGTATACGTATCAAGTAAAACAGAAATGCTCAAGCACGAGTCCGTCAAAATGACAGGCAGTGATGTAATATCAGTGGGGTCGCTGTACCTCTCTGATGAGGAGGTCCTCCATGTTTACTACCCTTTAGATCTTTTAATCATGTCCTCTTAAAGTATTTCAGCCTGTAACCCCCGACCATAAAGTTGATCTCTGGCCCCGAGGCTGTGCTTCATTCAACCACATTGCCTCTCTTGTGATTTTGTCCCATGACCCATTTTGGGTACTCAGCTCTGGCCCCATAGTTTAGTTAAAGTGCTCTTGTTCTGAAAAGCTTTAGGAAGATGGCGTACATGGTTGGTATTGGTCGTTTGCACCAAGAGGCCCTGTCTTGTGTTTAAAGCATTTTCTTTAAACTAACAACTACAATCTAGACTCACAAATTCAATATTAGGGAGTAGTCTGTGTCCTATATAGAAAGGTGCAATGTGTCATATTTAAAGACAGCGGATTTGTTAAGGTTGTTGTTGTGAAATGCAATGTAAAGGCCGGCAGAGGGCCAAAAAAATCCTCTTTGTTTTGTTTTTTATTTTAATGGGAAAGTTTGGAATCACGATAGCTGCAGGTCAGCGAGTCTTTGGATCTGAATCACATCAGGCTCTTGCTTATGAGGTTCACATTGATGCTTTGTCACAGTCACTGATTGCCTACATTTCCCAGAGTGACTTTCAACAACATTCAGAGCAGCGTCACGACATTAATGCGTGTGGATGAGCTAGTTTGGTGACACTAGAAAAAGCCTCAGTTGTGTTTCTTCCTCAAACTGTATTTTTTAGGCGACACATTGATTGTGAGGCTGCTCTTTTTCCTCTTCTGTGATGGATTTCTTCTTCTACGTTTGTGGACACTGGGGCCAAAGAGCCACTGAAGACTTGCTAGATGGTAAATACATAAAATGCAACATATGTTCTGCCTGTTATTCAATTCAATTCAATTTATTTTGTGTACCCCAAAATCACAAATCACAAATTTGCCTCTGGAATAAGAGAGATGCTCCACCAAATAATAGAAATGGGCTTGCAAGTCCAACAGCTGTTTGGCGTAGGTGATCATTGCTTATGTTGCATATGTCTACAAGCTGTGACAGCTCAACCAAGGACAGATTTTCCACAGTCAAACTGTTGCATTTTGACTTTTTTACAGGTTTAATGAGGTAAAACTCCAAAATAAAATCAAAGATTTAAGAAAAGTCAGACATGGTTGTCTTTACATGTAGGCTTAAAGGAATCCTTTAATTCCCCCCCCCCAAAAAAACAAAACCCCAAACAATCTAAAATGACACCACACCCTCTACCTTCCCCATCTCCCTCTCACCTGCGGAGGACTCCGCCCAGCAGGGAGGCATTGAGGCACTCAGGCGGGGAGAGGCGTCGTTGCACCTCCCCGACCGTCACCTTGTACTTGGAGGTGGAGCTGAGCAGCGAGAGGCGACCCGGGACCGAACAGAACACCTCGGCTGGGTTGGACACGCAGCCCATCCCCAGGCCGTCCTTACCCAGGGACAGGATGGACAGGGACGACCCGTTCAGCTTGGACGGGATGGGAACTGGTGGAGAAACGAGGGAGGTAGAAAGGAAGGATCAGGAGAGTTTACATGCTTTGTGGATATTTGTCTTATTTAGGTCTGACACAAACCTAGATGCAAGAGACCAAGGGTGAACAAAGATCATCAGTCTAAAAACACATGTCTTCTGCGGGGACAACGGTGTTGTGTGAATGATCCCGATGAATTTATTCAGTGTAACGTTCTCCCCCGTGTCGACAGCTCTAATTCTCAAATAGCTCTGTTTCGCACCTTGAAGAGCTCCGTTCGCACTCACTTTTCTGCACCGTGGTAAACTTTTACTGTGAGTTCTTCCCTCTTGTTTTGGAGGAGGAGAAAGAGGAGGAGGAGGGCATCAAAGCCAACCACTTTAGGAGTTCAAGATTTGGGCAGTGTAGCCTGGCCTTTAGGAGAAGCGTCTCCTTGATTTGCAAGGTGACTGATTTAAGTGTTGGCATTGAGAGCAACGCCTGTTTGGCTCTTCAATCTTTGTTTTGTCATCTTTTTAAGGAGCTAATTGGTGTCGATGAAATTAGCTTTGGAGTCTTAATCTTAAATCCCAAATCCACTAAATCTGCAGTTGTGTGGGCAGAAATCCTCTGAATTGAGAGGATTGAAAGGAATCACCTCCTTTGTGTGTCTGCGGATCTACTTCCATGAGGACCACGTTTATTCACAAGGTGACAAAGAGAAAGTAGAGCTCCACCTCATTGTTTATGGGGGGGGGGGGGGGGGGGGGGGGGGGCTTGAGGCCATGGAGATACAGTTGGTTTATGTGCACAGGTCTTGAGATGCCGATGTCTTACATTTCTGCCCTGCATTTTATTTGTTTTGCTCACAAAATTGACAAGTATCTTTAAAAAAAATGACACTAAATGTGTCTTTGGAAACAATCCACAAACCTTCTCTGTAAATAGTGTTTGTTGGAACAGCTGTCTGCTGAGGAAATAGTGCTGATATTAACTGTTGTCCAGAGTTAACTGGGAAACTGTATTTGGAAAACAAAAATGTATTGCTGTTACATATTTTGAAGTGGGATTTTTTTTACAGTGCTGCCAGCACCAAAAAACAACAACATCCCAATCACCTCCATTGGTTTAGGTGTGTCCGTGTGTGTGTGTATGTGTGTGCGGGGGGGTGGGGGGCATGAATCTGGACAACCTATCATGTTAGAATAAGAAAGAATATATGTTTTTTTAAAGATGAATTCTATACTTTTATTGCTACGTTTAATGTTGTCTCTTTTAATTTGGGAGAGTCCTTTAGGTGTTTACAAGAACATGTAACATGTGCCTACACCCCCCTCTCTCTCTTTCATTGGTCTCTTCAGTCCTGATGGTTTTCTCTCTCTCTCTCTCTCTCGCTCTCTCTCTCTTTAAATGTCATCTGTTCTACTGTACAGTGGGACGCAGGCTCTCCCCTCGCACTCTGTGGGCGGCGGGTGGCCTCTCTACGACTGAAAGAGAAAAAATCTCTTAAAACCCTCTCATTCACCAGCAGCCGATCAGCCAGCCGGCGAGGCCACGGAGCAGCCTCCTCTAAAGCTCCTACTCTCTCTCTCTCTCTCTCTCTCTCTCTCTCTCTCTCTCTCTCTCTCTCTTTCTCCTCTGCCATCTCTCTGCCCCTCCCTCCCTCCTTCTCTCTCTTTCTCTTATCATCTTTGACTCTTTCTTGTGCCTCCTACTCTTCATCTTCCCCCTCTTTCTCTCCCATATTCTGTGTCGTTCCCGTCTCCCTGTTGGATTTTCTTATTCATGAGGGCTTTAGGTTTGCTCTGCTATCTGCTGTAAGTGCTTGCCGGGGAGAGTCTCGCTGTGGTAATTGATCAATTCGAAGCGTTTGGCAAACAAGTGGAATCGCTGTCACTTCATCAAATCACGGCTGGTTTGCAGCTGCTTGAATCGAGCTGGAAACCCACTAGTGGGAGCCTCCTCCTCTTCTTCGGGGGACTTGATTTGGGGAATGAAATCCTTGATTTTGTGAAAACTTTATGGCGTGAAGAGATGGAGGCCAGTGAGGCTTTGGATGTTTAGAATTAGGAGGGCAAAATATATTTGAAATTTAAAAGGAAATTCTCTAAAATACAAAGCATCCACAATGTATGTTATGTTTTATATAACACACTGAGTGTCATCTATCTCTCTCTCTATATATATCTTTTTTTTTTTCTTTAGCTGCAGCACTACACACCCTAACAGGCCTGTCTATCATATCAGTTTTTTTTTTTTTTTTGGACTGAGCAAGGTTTTCCCAGTATCACACTCCGCCAGCGACAAATCTAACTTGAGTTTTCTAATCGTGCCCCTGTGTCTCCTGAAACTCAGAGTCGGTAATATTACAGTGATCACACTCTGCAAATTCCCCCACAACTCCTCTTTTATCATGTTCCCCTCCCTTTTCTTCTTTGCCCCACTTCTCCTCTCCTCTTCACTCTAATCCCTCTCTCTTTTCTCTCTCTCTCTCTTTTTCTCTCTCTCTCTCGCTCTCACACACACACACACACACACACACACACACACACACACACACACACACACACTCTCTCTCTCTCTCATATGACCATGAACAGTTCATTAAGAATGTGTGCCTTTGGGGTGAAGTCTGCAGCTGAGTATTAGAGGACTTCTTGACTTCAAATGAAATAGCAAAACAGAATTATTTATAGTGTGTGTGTGTGTGTGTGTGTGATAGTGAGAGAGAGAGAGAGAGAGAGAGAGAGAGAGAGAGACTGGTGTTGGAGTGCCCCTAAACACAAAACCCCCTTCAGCATGTATAGCACAATTATATAGGTGCACACTTAGACACAAATGTGCACACACACACTCAATCTTTCGCTTCTCTCTGCCCCACACACACACACACACACACACACACACACACACACACGCGCACACACACACACACACACACACACACACACACACACACACACACACACACACACACACACACACACACACAGAGCTCTCTCCCACCTCTTACCTTTTTTAATGACAGAGTGGTCGAGGATGCCCAGGGCTGATCCTTCCTCCATTCCCTGTGTCAGACAGACAGACAGTCACTATCATTTATCCACCGGCCTCACAGCCAACACACACACACACACACACACTTATATATAAACACACAGTTATAGACACACACACATGGCTTTTTCTCTCTCAGGCCAAAGCAAGATGGACGGTCCAGTGTTATCGGTTTTCCCTCGCAGCACACATATGAACAACTATCCATACCCGAGTAAATAATGAAATCTGTTACTTATTGGATTCTGTTTCTTTGTGGATGGAGAGCAGGAGAGATGGTAAATCATGCAAGTTATGGCGGATGTTTTTAAACAATTCATTCATATTTCCACACAGCTTAAAACAAAAAGGATTTTTGTTGTTGTATAAATGTATACTTTATGTTATGAGTCACTAAGTTTGGTTTGAAAATATTTTGGGGAGACTATAGAAAAGTTGCCTCTTAATTTTTCAGTGCAACAAATCTACTTATTTACAAAAAAATACCACTAAATGAAATAAATACTGTCACCATCACTGTTACAAATAACTAAAGAGCAGTTTGTGTTCATATACTATTTTTTGTTTGCTTAGAAATGTAATAACTTCCAACATGTAAAGCTAAAAAAACATGTTATGTTTCTTTGACTTTAGGCATATAAAGGGAAAAGGTGATATGTGAATAAGAAATGATTGAATAATGATCAAAAACAGCCACGTCGGTGCACACATTGAAATAATAAATTAAAGTCTTTGCAGATTGTTTGATCTTTTCATTCACTGAGGATGAAATTGTCTTGCAGGGCGATTCTCGGATGTCTCCTTTGTGGTGAATTTATAAGAGGATTCAAACGCCAAGGATATAATCCATTAATCAAATAAAGGTCCTTGTCAAGTGGGAGCGTTTAACAGCAACATGCCCGGGTTGACTCCTTGCCTGCGTGGCGCTCCTCTCAAACGTTTCTTTTCTATTAATGACCGCGCACATCAATTGGTCTCGGTGTGTTTCTTTTTTTCCCTGCGAGGAGGCAACAAACAGCGTCTGCAGCTGCACCTGCTGCAGGGAAGCTGACTGCTCAATAAACCATAGCAACTATTCTTCCCCCCCCCCCCCCCCTAAAAAAAAAAACCTGCAGAAGGCAAAAGGCTGCAGAATTACTTTGTCTTTGTGCGAGACATCGGGTGATACTGAATGTCCTGACTAATAATAAGACGGACAGATATGACAAGAAAACGTTTTTTTCTGGAATTAAAATTTCTGATAAATATTACACTTTTTTCATATGAGGCTATATACATATTAACATTCTCCCTACTTTATATCTAACTATTAAGATCAACTTCAGAGTATATTTTCAGATTAACTCGAAACACATCTCTGTCTCAAAAACTCTTAAAATGACAAATCATGTTCGAGAAAAAAACCGTATACTCAACAGGCCATCTAAAATTCACACTTGACAAAATGGAGGACAGTTATCTAATATAGTATTATTTATTCATCTATGAACGCATTTTGAAGAGAAAATAAATCATTTCGGCTAATATTGTTGTATGTATATTTTATTTCACTCCAACAGCAGCCTACAGTTGAGTTGAGTTGTTTAGTCTGCGACGCACAACTGTTTATTTTCATATCAGACACCAACACTGATCATGTGATTTTTTTTTAAATTCATGTAAAATACGCTGAGGGTCTGCAGGAGTTTTAATTTAAAATAAAAGTCAAATAACAGGTTAAACATCCCAAAATGAATGAAAATGATTAATAGTATCCGTTAATTAAAGGTGTTTATTGAATTATTGAAAAATATATTTGATTAATGTGAGCTGTTTTTCATGAATTATCGTTTGAAGGAAATGGAAGATAAATTGGTCTTTTTCAGTATATTCTAAGTATATGTAGAATAATAATAACGGCATTGGAATACAGAAAAATAAAATATCAATGAGGCCCAGTGTAGATTTCGTTCACAAAGAGTTAATGTCTGTGCGCACCGGTTTGGAACTTTTACGCACGGTCTTCCCAGTCCGCAACGCCAACGCAACCACAGGATGGAAAGCCAAAACGTGTAAATAAATAAAAAAAAGTCACCTGAAGATCGTCCAGGCCGTGATGTCCCATGTGCATCCCGAGAGGACCGTCCCCGAGAGCGGCAGCGCCTTCTCCGAGACCGTGCAGCAGCCGGGGCACAGCTGCATACTCCCGCCGGGGGTCGAGGCTCAGAGCCCGGTGCGACTGTGAAAGGAGTCCCCCGTCGTCGGAGCGCGACCTCTGCGAGTGCCATGCCACTTGCTGATGCTGATGGAGGGAGTTGATGGAAGTGTAGGGGTCTGACAGGTGGGGATACGAGTCCTGGCTCTGGGAGTACTGCAGGGAGGACTGGGAGTAAGGGGGAGGAAAGTACGGAGGCTGGAAGTCAGAGGCCGGAGTGTGACAGAGCGGGGGAGCCGAGGAGTAGGCGGCCTGGTTCAGGGAGGAAAGCTGGGAGAGGCGCCCACTCGGCGAAGAGCCGCTTAGTCCGTCTGCGCGGTCCTGTGGAAAATTAAAACAAAGTTTGCTTCACAGCAGCAGCTCCAAGTCCTCCTCATCAAACTGTTCTCCCAAAGGTGCAACACGGCACTGACTATTATACCAAATGTCACATTCCAAAAGTGATCAGCTCCGGGAAATGTGTTTTTATTCCTTATTTTTTAACTGAGGCAAACTTAAAAAAATATATAAAGACAATTTTAAATTAAAGCAAAACAGCTGTAACCCGTAAATAAATGTATCTCCATTTTTATTAGATAGCTGGAAACAGCAGCAGCGCTTGAAGTGATGCGCACTGGCAGAAGACCCCCTTGGCATCGCTGCTGAACAGTGTCAGAAAGGTCACGGCCACCAAGAAGCTGCACAAAGGACAGGTAATGCACAACAACACGTTGCTCCGGGAAAGGGGGGGGGGGGTACATCTGTAAACAATCCGTCATCGTGGCAACAAAACCACACTGACCCCACAACTGAATATAAAGGAGGCTTTAATTCCGGCCGCTGAGGCGCAGCAAAACAAATGTGATTTTATACTTGACTTTACAAGTTTCACCCCATCGCGCAAAACGAAATGCCAGCATGCGCCAAACAGATGTAGTCCACTAGCCTACATTTCTGCTCACACACATCCTGGTCAAATTGGATTTTTTTTTTGGGGTCAGCCAGATCAATGCCGCTGTTGTGGAACAATGTCCATTATGTGCCAGGCAGCCAGCTTTAAAAGCACACATATCTGCCATCCATCACCGCGCGCAGGATGGTGTGATCGTCCTTTCAGTCGAACGCAGTTAATGTTAGAGGCTGTTGAACCTGATAACACTCCTCCAGAAGGACGGGCCGCTGCTGTGTCTCCGCACGTCACAGTTTGTGCGGCGAGATGACAGTTTACTGTCAGCCGGTCTCACTTGCTGTGACACCGTGCAGACAAAGACCATCTTCGCGGACAGATGCGCGGCGCCGCGGCGCTAAACTGTGTGTCAGAGAGGCTCATTGGGACGCACGGACACTTGATTCTGGAGAGCAAAGAACAAAACACATTTATCCGAAATGTATTTAATTAACCAGCCAAAATATTATTTAATAAAAAAAAATCCCATGGGCCGTTATACTCTGCAAGCTGACAAAGTGCAACGTCTTTTTTTCTGGACATTTTTTACACGAACTGAGCTGTTTTTAAGTGAAAACACATTTTGCGTACAATCTTTCAGGCTCAGTCCGACACTTGGCACAGAAAATAAACTCTTTCCTAAAATTGAGTTAGTAACGAACAGACATCAACAGTAAAAAAAAAAAAACAACTTAAAAAACGATGTCTCTTTCAAACTCACCATAGCCGAATATGTGTGGATTAACATCTGGACCACTCTGGCTAACCCCAAATGTAATATTCAACAGGATGCGCGAGCGTCCAACGACTGAAAGATGCCACCAAATGCTCCGAGATGTAATCCAGGCTGTTTTCACCGGTCCATTAAATTCAAAGGCGTTATTTACTTTTCCCTTCTCTCTCTGCGTTTGACGGAGCTCTTTACGCACGGATGAAACGCTGCTGTCAGATACACACACACACACACACGCGCGCATAACACACACGGAGTCCTCCAGACTCTCCATGAGCGCACTACTTATAGGCTTTGCGCGCACTCGGCAGAATGAGGGGAGGGGTCGACAGGGTCCACTTCTCTTAAAGAGACATTTTCATTCAATTAGCCTCCGTTGATTCAAACACACACACACACACACACACACACACACGTACTTTTACATTTATTGTTTTGTTTTTTTCGTTTTTAGAAATGGCAGCGAGTCATATATTTTGGAATTTACGCAGCGATAAAGGACTATCAAATATCAGAGTTTTCATATGTTTATTAAAGAAGAAGCTTAACAAAAATCATATTTTAACAATAAAATCATATTTTCTCACTTTTAATGTCTAAATCATTCGCTTTTACGCACGGGTCTCCAGGTCCCTCTAGTCAGAAATATAATATTCAATAATGCGTTTTTCCTCCTAACATTTCACCCGGACTGAATCGTTCACACGACAAGTGGATTTTCTGGATTCAGCTTCCCTTAAAAAAGAAGCCAACAGGCCCACAACGTGCAGCCTTTTGCGCAATGATTATGGACTTCTACATAAACAGGCCTAACACTGCTGAGAGATAATAATGCACCACTGAAAACAGAAAAAAAAAACCTCTGCGCGGTTTCTTTTACCTGCAGAAGGTCGGTCTTAGTTCGGGATTTCCAGAGCATGGTGGTGTTGCCGGTGGCTCTCAGTGTGGCTGTCACGCTGCAGCTGAGGGGTTAATGTGACGCGGAGGATGGAGAGGAGACGGGCTGAAGGTGCGGAGAGGAGTGAGTTAGTTTGAGAGATGATGCAGGAGTTTGTATGGATGGATGTTGGGGAAAGGGGGGGCGGGTGGCGGGCACAAAGAGAAAGAGGGCGGGAGGTGACAGGAGTCGCGAAGCGGGTAACAAAACTTTTTTGTGCGTAGACTGTAGGATCGGGGACGAAGTGGTTAACAATGACAAAAATAAGTATTCCCGATATGAACAAAAACGTGATTTTCTTCCTTTGAAATATCTTTTGAAATATATGTCAGTTTAAATCATTATAAACTGAGAAAATAATCTATTTATCCAAATATCTGTAGAATAAATATGAAGCAATATCAAATGTTTTATTGAGATGAGTCACTTTTCTAAAACTTCTTATTACTCTTTAACGAAAGCACTGTATTAATAACTGGAACACTAACGTTTTAAAAAAAATGCCTTTATCATCTACTTTCTCCAAAGTTTCAAAGCATAAAATGACCAAAGTTACTCTCCTGAATTTGAACCAGAAAGCAGAATTAGGAAGAAAACATCAAACAAGAGAGAAAAAACACTCTTAAGTTTACATGTAACGATACAGACATGTAGATAGGATAGAGTGTGTCTAAAACTTCAAGGCACATTAGATCCAAACAAGTCTCACTGCGCCATCTTGTGGCGGTTCATGTAGAAGAGGACTGGTGTTTTTAACCACAGGCCCAGTTATCCACCTTAACAGAAGCCTGCTGAGACATCTTATGGACCTCAACATGTATTATATTGATTACATTTATACAAAACTTGGTAAAAACCTCCGGCCAGAACGGCAGACTTGATACTTGGACTCTAATAACTTGAGACTTACAGTATAAAACAAAACATCTTAAGTTGTGACATGATAAAATCCCAGAAAACTAAAAAAATAATGCAACTGCATACAGGCATTTCCTGCATTGCTACGCAGCTTGAATATTAAATGATTGTGCCTATGACCTGATAGGACAAAGTCTCAGCTATGTAAAAAAAAAACACTATTGACAGCATTAATAAGAAAGTGCACAAATGGTCAGCATAGAAAGACCTTTACGACTCACATCTTGACTGACAAGTTGAAGCCTTGTGAGTTAAAGGACGACTGGCTTTTTCGTCCCACACAACAATCGGTCTCTTTGACTGCTTCTGTCATCCTCCTTTGTTCTTACTGAAGATGTAAACCCTTAAAATAAACTGTCAAAAATAAACTTCAGTGTTCAACTAGTTTGTGGGGAAGAAATATAAGGTTCAAAGCAACAAGGAAAAAAAAGACGATGCATGAAAACATGAGCAAAAAGAGGCTGTGGTTGGTTTTCTAACAAAATAGTTCTTTATTAAAGACATTAACATTTCACACTTGACACGTAAGAGACAGGTTACGCATTGTTCATGTCGGTTTGGTACAAGTCATAAACACATGTTTGGCTTCAGTAACGGCCCTCCATTATTGTTTCATTTTTAAAAGCACTTAACAGTTTCACTTCACTCCCACTGACTTCTTCAGGTTCCTCATGCACATCAGAGCTCCTTTATCAGTTCTCATCACGTCTCCAATCTCCTTTTTACAGACCGGGCACTGGTCAGCCATGGCGCACAGAGCTTCCTCAAGCGCCTCCTGCGTGTGCCGGTCGGGCAGAGCGCTGCACTGACTCAGCATGGCGAGCGTGTGCTTGAGCCAGCCCTCCTCTCTGACCAGGGCGGCGATCCAGGGCTGAGCGCGGACGCAGCCTCCCAGAGCCTGCAGACACAACCTCCAGAGCTCCGCGGCCTCGTCCCAGCTCTCCTCCCAGCCGGGGCTCACCTTGACCGGGCCGGGGCTGGAGCCGGAGTCCAGGGCGCTGCGGAGGAACCGGAGAGCTGCGGAGAAGAGACGCTTCTGGCCGGCTTCAACCGAGCCTGCAAAATTAAATTTAAAAAGTATGCGTCGTTAGTAGAGCCTTTTACAGGCTGTTAACAGTTCCAATCTGCATATTGTGTACAGCAGCCTCTCTCTCCAACCAAGAGCCTGCAACCCCATTGGCCTTTTTTTTTTTTTAAAGCAGTTACAGAAGGAAACGCAAGGGAAACTAATACCATTAGTAAAGGCTGCATTGCACTTAGGTTTGCCAGTTCCACAGCCCTGACCCTTTTTGTGAATGTTAGCTCACTGTCACAAGGCTTGCTGGGACATTTTGAAGAGAACGTAGCCATTGTTATTAGCAGCGTCCTGTGATTTTTCCTGCTGTGAGACGTCAAAATGTCTGCTGTGAGAAAGGCGTCTTTACAAGCGCTGGAACTAGAAACTGTGTCGACAACGCTGAATAAAAACACAAGCGCGAAAAACAAAGTTGTAGGTTGAACTGCAATGCATTTGCATGTAATGGATCGCTGGAGTTAATGCCGAACACAACTGGAAAACAAAGTGGTGCCAAGTGTGTGATTATCCCCCAAAAAAAGTAAAAGACAACATTTTCACCTGAAGGAGCCGCTTTGAGCCTGCCGATCATCAGTCCCAACGTGCAGTAATTTGCTGCTAGGACCAGCAGGCGGGGCTTGTGCACCAGAACAGGAAGCGCTTCACTCAGAAGGGCCTCCAGCGCTCTGAAACACGGGTCCTTCCTGGACAACAAAAAAAAAAACAAGTATGAGTGTTGATATCTCAGTATTGATATCAATGAAACAACAGATCATGAATCAGCAGGCTTCAGGTGAGTTTTTTCTCTTGTAAACCAGCTACCTGACTCTCTCTGGCTCCGTGACGGTGAAGTTGAGGAGCGCTGAGCAGGCTGTTTCCATGCTGGGATCCCTGGCCGACGCCCCCCCACTTTTCCCCTTGAGGTCAGTCCAGCACCGCGACAGGAAGTCCACCAGCAGGGCCGGGGTGTCGAGGGTGAGCAGCACCTTCCTGGGACCTTCCTCGGCCGACAGGTGACAGAGAGCTGGGAGGAAGTACCTGGGGAGAGGGAGGAGGAGGTGAGGGAATAAAGAGCACGTGCTGTCAGATGACTGCAGAATCTGAGGGATTCAGCATATTGATTCCCTCTGAAATGCATCGTCATCTTTACCTCAGAGCTTCTCTGCCCGTCCACGCCTCCCTCTCCTCTCTGACGGACACCTCGGCCATCCATTCGGAGAGGCCCTGCTCTGGGCTCTCTCCCTGCAGGTGGCTCCGGGAGTAGCCGATCAGGAACGGCAACAGCCCGGTCACCTCCTCTTTCAGACAGGAAGTCTCCTCGGCCAGCCATGAGCACAGAGAGCGGAACGTGCCGAAGATAAAAGGGTCACCATAGCGACTTGGGTCCACCTACGAGAACAGGAAGAGTCTTTTAGAAAAGGGCGTGGCAATAACAACAATAACATATAAACTGTGGTAGGACTTAAGAGAATATGAATCCCATCATAACACTACGCCATGAAAATATCACCTTTTCCCCAATTAATAGCCCAAAAGTTACAATCGAAGAGACCTCACATCTGAGAGACTATAAGCAGGGAATTGCTGGTATTTATATTTAGAATGAATGACTTCTTAAAAAGATTATTCTTTTAATCAATAGTCTACAAGTAGCTTATTGAGTATAAAATAGAAAAGAGCAGAGTACCGCTAACAGAAGCTTAAACGTCAGCCCTCTCACCTGCTGCAGGTGATACATTAAAGCGGCGAAGGCCTCCTCCAGCACCCCGAGGACCTGCCTGCTCTGCTGCAGACTGATTGAGGGGATGGAGCTCTGGGGAGGTTCAGTGGTCTGGGACAGTTCCATACAGCAGGCCTGCTCTATGGCGGCCTCCATGATTCGGTAACAGCCTGTGAAGAAGAACACCGGGTTTAAGTAACGAGGGCGGTTAATCACGTTTACTCGAATCTCAGCCCCACGGTTTCACGATGGACGTGATGTCCCCACCTGTGAGTGTTTGCTGCAGCTCCGGGCTCAGTTCGTTACCAGGCGGTTCCTCCAAACCCATTCTGACCTCCACGCAGGCCCGGTTCACCAGCAAGCAGCAGAACTTTGGCGGCCCCACCGGCTCCCAGCCGTGCAAATCCAGCAGGCAGGCACTGAGGACCAGGATCGGCCCGATCTGTTTCGGCGTCAGCTTAGCCTGCAACATGGGTCTCAATGCCTCCCATACGCGGACCACGGCTCCCTTCAGCTCCTCACTCTCTACGGACACTCCCACCGGGGGGAGAAACTGCGCCAACTGGGTGCACATGTCCAGCTTGGTCTGGCCTGTGGCTTGGCAGAAGTCTTTGGAGAGCCCGACCAACAGAGTGAGGAGTTCCGCAGGGTTTTTACTCCACACTTTGTCCTTGGTTTTACCCGAGAGGAGGCGACCCAGCAGGGCAAGCCCCCTCTCGCGGCTGAAAGTCTGGTTTTGTTCCACTGCCTGGCACAGGGCAGGAATGGCACCCCTGCTCAGCAGCTGGTCGGGACCTCTGGATAAGGTACACACGGCTGTGAGAACCTGGTAGCAGTCAGAAGCCACGGCCTCATCCAGCTTGGAGGACGGGGAGGTTTCTTCGGACGTTGAAGATCCGTTTGCTTCACTGCCGTCATCAGCCTTCTGCTTGCTGGTCTGGCCCTCTCCTGCGGATTTTGCCACATTGGCAGCAACACTTTCCGTGTTTGAACTCTCCTCTGACTGGACTTCGCTCTCTGGACCCCGCCCGACCTCTCCGTCTTGGCTCTGGTCCTGGGTTTCCTGCTTCTGCCGCGTCACAGGACCGTTTGACAATATGCCCAGCAGGAGCGGGATGGTGGTGAGGAGCTGGGGATGGCAGGCCATGTCTGGGTCCGTGCTCAGGGCAGCCAACAGAGCCGTGCCCAGCGAGAGGAGCTCCTGTGGGGGCAAGGCGGAGTTCTCGCTCCCTTTGACCGCCGTCACTAAAAGCCGAGCCGGAAGGTTCAGGCCAACGGCCTCGAAGATGCGCCTCAAGGTGGGTTTGTCTAGCTGGCTTGCTGGGCACAAGCGAGTTATCTGAGGACAGAAAACACCCACCTGTCAATGCTGAGGTCTGACACTTGGACTCTTTATACATACCCATATATATTTACACTTAGTTACACCTAGCTATAGAAAAAAAACAATACATTTATGCATTAATTCAACCCTTGTGAAAGTTGCAATGATCAGTTTTTATTAAATCTTGTTTGGTGAGGTGTTGATTCATAGCTGCATTTAAGCAACTATTGAGCGCGTCGAATTTCCTCCTCCTTGTTTGTCTTTTTTTAAGCGTGGATTCATAAATAATATGAATGCATATATTTTTCTAGATGCCAATGTATTCGTTTTGAAAGGCAAACCTTTGGTACACTTACCAGCAGAAGAGCAGCCAGTGTGTGGCTGTCATTTTGAGCCTGTCTGAGTGCATGAAGACATTTCTCCAACACCTCCATCTGGGCATCAGTCAGACCACCTCCTGCATCCGTCTCTGAGCCTCCTCCATCTTCTCCTCCTCCTCGCTGCTCCTGTTTTACAGGAGGCTGGGTGATCACGGCAAGTGCAACGTCGGCGCCGTCAGCCATTATGACCTCAGCAACTGCGTAATCAAGAGAGGAATAATAAAAAAAAGAAAAGTTAGCAAAGTGATAGAAAATATAACTGAAAATCGGATCATTGGCTCCACACCGTTGAGGGCAACAATAGCAGCCTAATTTAATGATATTCAGTTGGTTTGCCGAGTCATTGTAAGTTACGGTTGGCAACAATGCAACAGATAATTGTAAACGTTTACAAAATAACTTACTTAGTTAACAGATCTATCACGCGTGCGGCGGCAGCAGCTCGTGAGCACTCTCCGGAGGTGAAATGTCAATAGAGCTACGAGAGACCAATGGAAACGTTCTAAGAATGTCGAAGAACCAATCACAGGAGGGATAGTTGGAATGGGGAGACGCCATTTTGGCCGGTGCTGTAACGTCGGAGAAGCGACGCGGCGTTACTTTTTCTAAGGTCACGGAAGACATTTCTATTTTATTTAAAAAAAATCTTTTTAGTTTCTAGCAGTAAGCAACCACGAACATTACTAAAGCTCCGCAGGTTAACGGTTTACGTTGATCCGAACGTTAACCATTCACAGCCGGTCGGCAGGTGGCGCACAGCGGAAGCTTCATGTCAACCGTCTTCAGTTTAAGACGCAGCAGCACAGGCACAACTGAGATATCGTAGGAGCTAGGTGTCTGTGTAATATAAGTCTTGCCTAGTTTGATTTAATACATATTCCGTCCCAGAAATATCACTGTTTTGAACCACTGTGCTTCGGCCGCAAAACGTTGCAGCGGCTGTGTCACTAAGTATTTTATTTTGAAAAACCAGCCACCGGAAATGTGATTTATCACATATACTGGCTTGACAGCGGTTCCACAGGCACATCAGATGTACATGCGAGGGGAATGCTGACTTAATTAACTCTACAAGGGACGACGACGACGACGACACACCGCAGCGACCCAAGTGAATGTCACTTTACTGTAAGTCCTTGTCCACTTCCCTTTGGGTCTTAAATTGTGTCGCGCTAATTGCCATTGAACACGCTCAGGTGGACTCTGTGGTCCCGCACGGTGTGTAGTGAAGGAGATGCCAGCAGTTGTTCGCCTCAAGGTTCCTTAAACAGGAGTGATCACGGGTTTGCGCAGGTGAAACTATCTCAACCTCTATGTTTGTACTAACACGTCGGCGTGACTTGAGACAACGACACGAAGACAACATATACGAACGAAGTGTCGTATCGTTGACTCAGAAACGTCCCTCGTGTGTGATAGTGCAGTGGACTACACGTCGCTCTCCGCTTTTATTGAATTATCTGACAGCCAGAGGCATTTACGTCTCGAGTTAAAAAACCCTGACTGTTGTTGTCAGGCTGGTAAGATGCATAATGCACGAGTCCTCCATTTTGGATGAAATGTCTCGGAGATATTATCCCAGCAGTGGGTTTACTCATGCGTTTCATTTGAGTGACAGACCTCCAGTCATGCTGTCAGTCATGCACTTATTTGCGCTTTAATCAGTCAATCAATGCCTGCTCTGCAAGAGTGAATCGTTTGTATTGAGTAAAGCTTAACTAACAATTGTTTTCTTTGTGTTACATTGTTTGATCAATTCATCATTTGCTTGATGAAGTGAGTGGTTATGGACTCATCCATCACTTCACATAACGAAAACCATCAATTAGAAAAAGTGTAAAAAATAAGTGACAAAGAAATACACGTAGAAATATATTTTGCCAACAGCTCATACTGTTATTGCTTTTCCTCAAGTCAAAATAAATACAATGCATCAGGAAAGTGACTAACTGAATAAGATAAGGAGGCAAAAAATAACCTAACTACAAGGGTAAAACATCTATAAGACGTTGGAGACTGATGGCGTGTGTTTGTATATAATCTGAGGTTTTACTCAGTTTTAAGGCTGACATAGTGTAGTGTGTAATCATATCTTTTTATTTTAATATGCCTATGCATTTTTTTGTGTGATACTTGCATTGCATCCATTTAAATATTGTTCTACTGTCAGATAGTTTTTGCTGTAAGGATGTTTCTGTAGTTGTCACAGCAAAATGGGAGTTTTATTATTATTATTATTATTATTGTTGTGTTGTATACAGAATTTAAAACATAATTTTCCTTCCCTGCAGTAACAAGAAGAAACAATGCGTGGGACTTGGTGTTATTACAGAGAACGCTCCACCAACCTGTCTGCCTAGAAACCAACACAGAGCTAACAAGCGTGCTATTGACTGCTGTGACCAAGAGAGAGGAAGAGGTGGAAGAAACAGCCAAATAGAGACACAGAGAGAGAGAGAGAGAGAGAGCTTGTCCTCTCCGGATATAAGGAGGGTTTTTGGTCACAGAGATCATTGTTTTGCAGAAACTTCTCAAGGGAAAAGTAGCCATTGAAATGTCTATAATGGCTGAGCTGTCATCAGCCCAGGTGACCAGGTGCACCTGAGCATTACTGGTGCGGCAAACGCTCAGTCACCACCAGCCTGTGGGCTTTTGCTGCGCAGTAAATCTACCGTGTTGTAGATCGAGGAGGAAAGAACGTGAACAAATCCAACACATTTTTGATTTGTCTGGATTATCTTTACCTGGAGCTTTTTTCCCCTTGTTTGGTGGCTTACCTTGGAGAGAAAAAACAAGCGCAGGAGGACTAATGACTGTTTGTGAATTTGGGATTTACTGAGCCGTTCATTACGGCACGGAGGGAGGCTGCTGGGGCTCGAGCGTCCATGTGCAGGAATGCAGATCCACATATGGAGGCAGACCTTACAGGTTGGTGTCACGAGAGACTGTGAGAGTGCCTGGTGATCACAACAGATGGAATATAGTTGTAACAGATGTGCGTGTGTTTTCAAGTTAAACATTATGATTGCTAGCATGAAATAACTGTGAAATGTTCCTGAAGTCATGTGCTTTCTTAAAATCCTTACTACAAAGAAGTAAAAGTACCTCCATCTGCATGTCTTTAAGAACATAGCGTCCAGCTAACATCTACAGACTGTCTGCACAGCAGATGCTTGTGAGAGCTGCTTGATTCATTGCTATACCGCCCCATAGTATTCTCCTGGTGGGACGTTGTGGTGGAAGAGGCTCGCTCACGTCTTGAACACAGTGTCCCGGGACTTGTGCTGTTCACTCCTCCTCCTTTTTTTATTTTTTTTTAGCACATTCTGCTGGAATAACTTGCATGATAATTTGCAAGGGAGGGAAAAGTGCAGTATAGCTCTTTTACTCCAAACAACTCTGTGTTTCTCATCAAATCACGAGTCTGCCTTCCTGAAGCGTTTCTATACTTGAAAAGGACATTTTACTTTTGTACCTCAAGACAACAGATTACCATAAGCGGAAGAACATTATGTGAACGAGTGCTGGACAACAATCTGCATCTTGCTCCTTTTTTTTTTTTTGACTCATTCGGCAAGGTAATTATTCACCAGCATGACTTCATTATCATGACTAATTACTTTGAAATGAGAAACTTCCTCTTCACACTTCCTGTAGGAAGGGACGTTAAGCGTCCGGAATTTACCACAGGGGTCTGGATGGCCTTTGACTTTGTCTTGAGCACATTTTAACCTGTTTTACATTTTCTGCAGTGCTGTCAAATTGGATAAAGTAACTTTGCATGTGGCGCATACATCAGTGGGGGTTTAGGTTCAACCCGTGTATCCCAGTGGGGCTGACCCGTGTCCGATCCTTTTGTTTTTACCCAGAGAGACTTACAACAAGTGCCTCAAAGAACTCACAGAATAGTACAGAGGAACAGTGAGATACAACTGCTGTGTATAGAGCCATGGCTGTGATGGTTGCACAGGAAAGAGATGAGAGCTTTTCTGCGTACAGCAATCCTCTAATATGTAGTAACCACTACTAGTTTTCATGTTTGTTATGAACATACAGACTGGGTAATAGGTTGTAATGCTGCAAGACAAGATGCAAATGACGGATAAGAGTGCACAGTTATGATTTTTGTTTAATGTGTTGCAAAATGCCTTTGGCGGAGAGGGACTAGACACCTGTCATCGAAGCATGTAAATGTCCTTATCTCATGCATTTCTGCTTACACTTGTGTATCGCTTGAACTTATAGTAAGGAAGGAGGGAGATCACAGGACCGTGAGTCATGATCCACCTCCATTGAAGTCTCTGTCAACAGGATATCAGCAGAATTGTTGCATAATGAAACAGACTTGTTGCATTTGTTCAACTCCGCTCAATCAGGGGACTTTTCTTCCTGTAGAAGGCAGATAGAAGATGTCACGGGTTTGTTTCCCACAGACCACCAAACTCGATCATTTATTTATTTTTCCCTTCTTCCTCTGTTCTTTCTGTTTGCCATCACCATGTTGTGATGTTTGGATCCAATATGTTACATGTGTGTTACTGTAAAGTGAAAGGGATCGAAGTAACATTCCTATTAATGTGCGCAGTAAGTCCAGTTGAAGCGGTTTGACTTCATTTGCATGAACCTTTTGTTATCAAGTCGACGTGTTGGTTGTTCAAATTCTTTGGAGTGCTACTCTAAAGAGCTGATGCACAGTTGTCTGTAATCAAGGTAGAGACGGAGGAAAAGCCTGAATAATCAGAGGGGGCGGTATGGCTTCAATCACTCTTTACATTTCTTTTTTAAATGTATTAAATCTATTTTTCTGATAACTTCTCCACACTGTTATGCATGACATCAGTAACAATTGTAGTTAATTTTTAATGACAGTTTGTGTGTAATCATTCATTTACACGACAGAATCTTGCAAAACGATAACACAATATGAGCATCATTGATCCCGCTTGTTAACTCACTTCCTCTCTTCATCTTTGCGCTCTGTAGTGAGGTGTTTGAGCAGCTGAGCCTGTGAAGGCTCCGGAGGCGGCCATGTTCCATCTCTTCCTCAGAGTGCTGGTGTTGACCCGTCTTCACCCGTCGCCTCACAGCACCTGGCTGCCAACCTAACTCCTCGCTCCTGCTCTCTTCACGCATCTCTTTCTTCCAGCGCCTGGCCGGGAGAAAGGTAAACATGGCGTGTTTTGCAGGATGCATTTTTTATGTTTTTTGACGGTGTGCTTGATTACTTTTGGGCAAATATTTGGAAAAAAAGAAAAAAAAACATCCGTAGATTGAGTTTGTTCAGTTGTTGTTTTTCCTGTGAGGGATGTGAGGCAGACCAGACTGTAATGGTCGATGTGATGCTGTGAATAATAACCTGCAAGTCTTCATTTCCTCTTGTGTGTTCACATTACGATACTGAAAGTATTAATGCTCCTCAAATTCCTCAAATATTTTAAAGTAGTTAACTTAATGGTACTTCTGTCAGCATCTCAGTACGGGTTCTTGTATACCTTGCAATTTTAAAGGAATAGTTCCACATTATGGGAAACATGTTTATTTGCTTTGTGGCTAAGAGTTAGATGAGAAGATTGACTCCACTCCCTTAAATAAATGGCTACAGTTAGCTTAGCTTAGCATAACGACTGGAAACAGTGGGAAACAGCTAGCCTGGATCTGTCCAAAGATAACACAATTTACCTTCCATCACCTCTAAAATTTACCTTCCATCACTGATTAGCACGTGTTGATCTAGTTTGTTAAATCCGTACAAAAACTGAAGAAACAACGTGGTTTTACAGGTCGGTTGGGCGGACTATTTCATGGCCAGGCCATGACTTCTGTTACCTCTGGACAGAGACAGACTGGCTGTTAACCTTTGTTTCCACTTCTTGTGCTATACGTGTGTTGAATGAATATAGAGATAATATTAAAGCACACTAACCTAGTTCTATTTCCTTTTTTTTCTAGGTCCTTGTGTAAAATGTCCTATGCACACCACAAGCTGCTCACCTGGCGCTTACCCCCCCTCCTCCTTCTACCGCTGACCTACCTCTTGCTCTTGGCGTCTCCCACAGGTAAAACAAACCCTCACCCTGTCCACAACTGGCAAAACCACAGCTGCTGACAGAGAACTGATAAGACATCTCACAACTGTGCCTCATCTCAGCACTCATCTGCGCTGTAAATTCACACGCCTTTGATTACTCAGGGCCGGGCTTCATCCTCCTTAGTATGATGCTCGGGTGGTGTTTACTGATCCGAGGCGGAGTGATATAGGACAGCTGGCACCCCCACTGTGTGTTTGTATGTGTGCCTTCTTTCTGATGCCACTCCGCTCAGTGGGTTACAATGTGAAGCGGGACAATAGGGGCTCTGTGAGTGGACATTGTGTATGCGTTTGTGTGTTGAGGGGTGGAGGACAGAAGAAGATTGGACAAGGGGCGGGATGACTAAACAGAGGCCGAAAGGTCCTTTCTCAAACACACTATAGTGCTTTTGTGTGTGTGGTTTTGGAAGACCTTTTTTAAAAAACACTAATGCCCCATAAAGTCAACATTGTTACGTTATGGTAGCAACAACTACGGATACAGCACTGTCTGAGACGATGAACTGTGTTTTTCAGTTTTCAGTTTTTCTTTTGAGACCACCATCACTTTTAGCTCGATCGTGTCTTTAACAGATCTAGAATATTGTAGCTACTCTGTGGTACCACTGTCGAAATGCAGGTATTACGTTTTTTAATTCTTATAGTAATGCTCTTTTTTTTTTTTTCACATTATTTACTGCTGGCATTTTTCAGATTATAGCCATTCAATGTATTTACATTCTGTATTACCTCTCTATGTAGTAGTTTTCATCGTTCGTGGCAGAGTCCGCCTTTCCTGCGCAGGATTCACATTGCTGGGCTGAGAGGGATGCACGCACGTAATCCAGTGTTACTGTCTGCAATTTAATCTCACTGATATCAGCCTCTCTGACTATTAGATCTGCTTCCCTGTGTCAACCATTCGGAACGGCCCGACAAAAACCAAACGGTGTTAAGTTCTTTCTCATTGTTGTCTCATAGTTTTCGTAATTCAGAGAGTGACTCAGCAGTTTCCCTCCGACCTGGACTGTTATGGCTTCTGTGTCTGTGTGGACATTTAAGTAGCGGTGAAATATAACCTCCCACTTCTCCCCGTTGTTACTTTTACAGTCTGTGTTTAATAGTCCGTGCTGTTTATTGTGACTCGCTACACACTTGACTTTCTTGTCTTGTGCAATGAATGGATTTAATTGAGCTTTTTCAACACTGCAAAAGCTTGAATAAGAATATAGTTTTATCACCCAGAGCAATGCTCTTGTAGAGTAACACGCACATGTATAGGTGCAGCAAGCTGTACCAGCTCACCGCACTGCTGATATGGGTCTGATGTGGTCTGGCTCAGAGGGTGGAGTTTCGTGCGTACTGCACACTGTGCTTTGGGTTTTAATCAGTGTCTTGTTTTGTCAGGGAACAGCCTCACTTCCTCTCTCTGCTGCTGACTTGGCTGACTGCTCAATTTGCGCCCGCATGTCTGCCTTTCTGAGAAAATGTCCAGTCAAAGCCTGATCCCAGAAAAGTCTCACTGTGGGTTTCACTTTGCCCTTTTGCCTGCGACAATGCCAAGAGCACCCAACAGGCCAACAATGCCCTGATTGATATCAACAAGTGAAATCTTGAAAAAGCCTGGGAAGCGCTGCCCGGTGGCGGATCCGTGATGTCGCCTTTGGCAGATCCTTTTGATCAAACTACACGATAAACAAAACTCTTTCTAGAATGTCTCTTCCAGGAAACCAACTGTTATCCTCCCCTTCACCACCTATTTCATGACCAACTTCCATCCCTTTCTTTTAACTATGACCATGTTGCGAAAGGTCTCTCGCAGTGACTTTAAGTCTTCAACATCAGCACAGTACACGATTGTTTTCTCTTTCCCTCTGTCTCCGTTCCAGGTGTGTCAGCAAATCTCTGCCGGGTGACCGGCGGGTTGCTGGGGATCCACTGGAGCGGCGTCATCAGCCTGGGTTGGAACTCTCTGGCCAAAGGGAGAGGCGGGGCGACATGTTGGGAGTCCTGCTGCTTGAATCCGAGCTGCAACGCCGTGTGGAGCCTCGGTGGACAATGTGTGCTCCTTCGCTGCACACGGAGTACGGGCTGCCCCATCACCTTCCTGCCCCAGCCCCACCAGGAGTCCATCGGCCTCCTTCAGTTGCTCTCAAAGGTATAGAGAGCACTTGCATAGGATGGCATGGGCAGAGTTGTGTGTTTGTTTGTGTGTACACTAATATATCAAATATTTTTCCTGTTGCTTTACTTTAAGAGTCCCGTCATCACAGCAAGACGTAGAAGAGCTCCTCCCGCACAGCTTGCAGGAAGCCACAAGCCGCAGGCGGGAAAACCAACCAGCACGGTAAATTCACAGGATATTGCTAATTTCTTTAACTTTTATATTGATCTTGTTTTCTTGAAGCAGCCAATTTTGTTCCCCTTTCTTTGTCGTTCTTCCTTAAATGCTGCCCACCCTCATTCTTGCAATCGCACTAATCAAGGTAGATTCAGGGAGTGTACAAATAAATAAACCTGGAAGTATGAAGGATTTGTCTCCTTGACGGTTCCCCAAATTCTGCCTCAAATCTGCTCTTTGCTTTTCGGATCATTCGAACCTTCAATCTTTAACTGTTTCTACAGGAAAACCCAAAAGTGGAAACGGCTCACCTAACTCCGACAGCACCCAACACCGTCGCGCTGCTTCAAACGGCCCAAAAGAACCAGAGCCAGCCAGCCAACGGGAGTGCAGACGTCGCTCCAGCTCCATCAAAGCAGAACTCAACGGACACCGTCGATTCTGCCGCGTCTTCCAATAGCAGTGATGTCAGCACACCCGTGACGCCTGCAACTGCAATCATCACGACGCCAACACAGGCCGGTAAGGAAGCTGCTGTCTGCAGCAGTCGGTGTCGCCTATTTTCAGCCCGTTCAGTAATATGTCTTGTCTTCATTTATGAATTACGAACTGCTGAATAAATAATGTAGCAGCACTGTGGGTTTTGCGGCCTTGGAGGGAGATTTCACACGACTCAAGTCCGTCTTCACTGAAATTGGTTCATTACATCCTTGTCCGTTTTTTTAAGCGTGCATTTTTCTGTCACACGCACAACATTTGCAAATAGGCCGTCTTTGTTTTCGCTTGAGCCAATGTTCGATGAAACGAAATTTACTGGCAGACTGCCCAGATGTTATTTTTCCAGATGAAAGCAACATGTGCTGCGGGTATGACGACCAATAAGCAATCGGAATGTGCCGAGTCATGCCGGGCTTCTACAAACATGAATAACTCGAATGATCCGTTTCTCCTTCCTGAAGGACAATACAGCGATTAAACTGACAATCATTCACCAAAAGACAAAACGTTGCGCGTCATTACAGATTCAATCGTTTTAGCCTTTTCAACTAGCAATATTGTTACAAAGGCAAACCAAAACAAGATGAGCTGGTTTGAATGGAAAGCTGAACGAAGGCCAGATGCATTTTATGAGAAGCTTAGACTTGTATAATCAGCAGGAGCTCACTATTCCGAAGGGGAACATCTGTCATTCCCAGTTAGATTGAAAGGGAACGCGATTATACACATTGTGATCAGTTTACTAGTCATGTGGAGGAGTACTCTGCCTGTGTGAACAGTCATTACATCTCTTATGGCTCTGAAGGGAGTTTTGTCAAGTCTGAGAAAATAACCCCGACGATGCAATAAGTGGAATGGATGACATACAGCTGCTGTTTACAGGGAAGGGAGGGTTTGGTGAATATAAAACGCAAGGAGTTGCATCATGTAGCATTTTTGTAGCTTGATTCATACTAAGGACTATAAGTCTGTCGGCCTCTGCTGCATACATTTTGTTTGCATTGTTTTTATTTTTCTAGATGCATAGCGGTAAAAGTGAATATACCACGTACGGATGTGCTGAAAGACTGTATTACATCTCGCTGTAAATACTGTTGCACATCATTTCCCCTACCGCATCCCCAACACATCCCCCTCACCCACTTAGACCCCCAAGTACATGCATCTGTGAGACCTGTTTTAATTTGTCTACCCAATAGATCATAATGAAGTGATCATTTCATCTGTTACTATACACTTGATGTGTAAACGGCCCCCAGGGGGTGTTATTTATTCCTCTCCTGTTGAATACTCTGCTCTCTGAGATGTTTGTGTCTGTCGCTTGTACTTTAAACCATCTGATCCTGTTTTTTTCCACGACAGTGAGGGAGCTGGTGGTGTCAGCAGGAGAGAGTGTGGAGGTCACGTTGCCCCGCAACGAGGTCGAGCTCAACGCCTTCGTGGTCTCAACGCCCCCACCAGGTGAAATCATGGAAATATTCGATAAGCTATTGAAGTTCATCACCTGGAAACTTGTTATTTCAGCAGTTTTCTGCAGAAATGTCATTAATATGTAGCATAATTGTATTACACATGTAGGTTTTGATTTTTTGTAAATTATTTTTCTTCTAATTATTTTCCAGAGTATAGATGATTCCAGAGTAATCAAAAGCTTTCCAGTCTAGAAATATCTGGAAAAGGAATTTGACTTCAATGTATTCTAATTGCAGACTGGGTGTGGTTTAGCAGGTTGTGATATTTGTGTTGTTCAGCAATAGAGCAATGAAATAAAACCTTGTTTTACTGAGTCGTCATCAGCGCACTGTCCTTCACACTGAACACTCGCCAGAGTATTCCAAATCCAGACTGGAAAAAGGAAGATTACACAGTTACCAAGAGGGATGCACGTCATCGTTCTGTTAATCTCTTGATCCCTTCTCGACACGCTCCGACGATCCCAAAAATCTCTCATCTGTGAATGATCCTTATTTGATAGATTGTAATTAAATGCACAAGCGGTTTTGTTTATCGTTGCCGTTTCTTTACAGGGACAAACTATGAATTTGACTGGCGTCTGATAACTCATCCCAAAGATTACAGTGGGCTGATGGAAGGGAAGCACAGCCAGACACTAAAACTCAGCAAGGTACCGATCACAACTTATTCACACACACACTTCATATTCATGTCCTGCTAAAAATAGCATGCAGCTGGAGCTCTATTGAATGTGTAAACAGAAGGTTTCAGTTGTGTGTGTGTAAAGGACACAGATCGTCTCAAAAAAGATCACTTCCTCTTCCTGCTTGATTGATCTCTCTCTCTCTCTCTCTCTCTCTCTCTCTCTCTCTCTCTCTCTCTCTCTCTCTCTCTCTCTCTCTCTCTCTCTCTCTCTCTCTTTCCCCCCCCCCCCCCCCCCCCCCCCCCAGCTGACTGTGGGCCTGTATGAGTTCGAGGTGATGGTGGGCGTGAAGGGGGCTCATGGAGAAGGTTACGTCAATGTCACAGTCAACCCAGGTGAGGTCGAACATGTCAAACCTCGTTCATATTGTGGCAGCCTCAGAAGTTGTTGGGGGAGGGGGGGAGTGTTTGTGTCCCATTTTCAAAACAAACCAAGGTCGGTCCCAAGATCTGGGCCACTTTTTAAATCCGATACATATCCGATCACTGGCCATACGACCGCTGTGAGAACGGTCATATCGAAATGAATGTGTGTGTCTGTCCACATTAAACTTAACTATGCAGACGCAGATCACTCACCATACAGTGTTGGAGCCGTTCTACAGAAGACGTATCTCTCTCTCCACAGAACTGAGCGGCAGTGCGTCATTGCTTATCAGACACTGATAACTGACCAAAAATACTTTTTCTATATTACCGAGTTCTTCTGCTACATTGGGTGTCATGTTTCGCTCAGTAGAACTCAGATTTGAAACATCAGCAGTTATAAAAGACGGGGGAAACCCAGATCTGTTAAATTGAGCAGTATCTGGACTCCAACCGCTCCAGTGTGTGTGTTATCGGACCAATGAGCCGGTCGAGCGGCAGTCCCCCATGTGTGTTACGTTAATGGTTGCATGCGAGGCGTTTCAGGGCAGAAGTCCGTTCAGATATGAGTCACTTCAAACATGGATGTGAACAGTCTAGGCTGAATGATTGGATCTGGGGGACAAATCTGAATTGAGCATGAAGCCCTGTAATGTGAACGTAGCCTTTGATGCTGCTAAACACATTGCAATATTATGGTGGACAGGAGGTTGTGTGGATCCGACCCTATCTATTCATGCAATCTAGCTATAATTGTGTCATCCTGATTGTCCATACTGTAATTTACCTTTTTCTTCCATTTTTGTTTTATTTATGAATGTTTTTTCCTTATCTGAATCGAGGGCCGAAGGACAGAGAGTCATATGCTGTACAGATTGTAAAGCCCTGTGAGGCAAATTTGTGATTTACAAAAATCACAATGACATAAGGCAAAACTGTGGCTCACACAAAAAAAAAAATGTTTGAGGACAGAACAATTGAAATGTGACATGGTTCTTATTTTAACCAGGGCCTGCATGTAGTTATCTGTGTGGTGCTTTCTTTTATGGAAATTTGCGGATTGGTAATAACGGTGTCCAATAGTCCACATGCTGATTCTAATAAGATAATGAATATTATAGTGTGTGGCTCCTCTGCTGCAGTAGGCGTCGAGAAGGGCATGACTAACGTCGGATGGTATTGTCTTCCCTAAGTGTCTGATGTGAATGATCAGGAATCAGTCCACAGGTCTGCCTCATGTTGACTAAATAAAGGTTACTGCAGCCTGCCTCAGTCCCACACGGCTGACCCACGGCTCCAGTAAAGCAACTTCATTTCTTGCTTTCCACCTGACAGAGCCGCGGGTAAACAAGCCTCCTGTTGCCGTAGTTTCCCCAAAGTTCCAGGAGATCTCCTTGCCAACCAGCTCCACGGTCATCGACGGCAGCCGTGAGTGTCCCACACAGTGCACACAAACATATTAACCAGCAGCTAAAGAGAGACACAGAGAGAGCTTGTTGGTAGAAAGTTATCCCGTTGCAACATTTAATACATACGCTTCCTTCCCCCTGTGTCCTCCTACCTTCTCTCCTCCTCACAGAGAGCACAGACGATGACAAGGTGGTGGCTTGGCACTGGGAAGATGGTAAAGGTCCCCTGTGGGGGGCGAAAGTCTCTACTGACAGCCCCGTCCTCACCCTCACCAACCTGGTGCCCGGGAACTACACATTCATGTACAGACGGCTTTGACATTGTTTAAACTTTACGAGGTCCAAAAGTTTCTCGTGTGTTTTTTTTAGATAAACATCCCGCTCAAGAATTTACAAAGATAAATACGTAGATAATAAGAAGAAGACATTTCTGTCAGGGTTTTTCATACTGGGCCTCTTTTATTTTTTTTATTTTTTATTTTTTTCTCTACATGTTTATCATAAGTATATCTTTAAAAGCAGAAGCACAGCCGGCTTAAAGACGCGTGTTTTTATTTAAGTCACGTGTGTAATTATTAGATTTTCGTTTGCTATACAGTTTTACTATTTAACCTAATGGATGTCCTTTCTCAGTTTAACAGTGACGGACTCAGACGGAGCCACAAGCTCGACACAGGCCACCCTCTTGGTCAACAAAGCCAAGGACTACCGGCCTGTGGCCAACGCCGGCGCGAACCAGGTCAGAAGTTCTTTCCATCGTCATGGATCTGTCTTTTTAAAGCACCAAACCAACGGGTTTTTTTTGTACTCGTATGAATGTGAAGTAGCTTACTTAAACTTGAAAAATGTAAAGATGTCAAAATGCATTATTTTTTTTTTTTCAACCAAAGCAGTACCTTCCCGGTAACCAATTGCTGGTCTTTCCTCTTACTTCATCCAGGTCATCCAGTTGCCACGCAACTCCATCACTCTGTACGGCAACCAAAGCACCGACGACCACGACTCCCTGTCCTACGAGTGGTCCCTCAGCCCTGAGAGCAAAGACAAGGTGGTGGAGATGCAGGTGAGATACTGGCGGAGTACGCATATTATTAACTCTCATGTTACTTCAGTTTTCTTTTCCCCGGATAAACGAATCGTGGCTGACAGCGGCATCTTTTTGTGCTCTTTCAGGGCGTACGGACGCCGATCTTGCAGCTGTCGGCTATGCAGGAGGGAGACTACACCCTCCAGCTGACAGTGACGGACTCCTCCGGACAGCAGGAAACGGCGCAGGTCACCGTCATTGTGCAGCCAGGTAAACAGCTGGAGAGCAAGAAAAGAGCTCCTGTTTATGCCACCTCAGCACTTTTGAGTAATGTCTTCATTGAAACGTTGAGAGGAATATTTGGTTATTCAGTTGCTGAGGACATTAATTACAGTTCCCTACAGCTGTTACTCTTTTCTTACTTAATTTGATAGTCATTAACTCTTTTTTTTTTTTTTAAGCCTATTTGTTCAGCTGTGTGCAGTTAAGCTCTGCGTAAAGACAGACTAGAGTTAAACTCCTTATCTCAACATTCCTCCTGCACTCAATATGCCCTCTGTACCAGCTCCTGTTTGCTCTCCCTCTCTTCCACAGGTTATATACACATCAAGTGTGAAGAGCATACTAAGCAGCAGTACATAATGTAGCTTTATACATGGCCCATACAATGTGTGAAGCTGAGGTCAGTACTTAAGCTGCTGCAAGGGAATTCTATTTGCTTACGCTTTGGTCAATAGCATTTTGCCCTGGTGAATAGGAGGTGCACGTGTGTGGAGGTGTACGGTTGACCTGATAAGCACCTGGTGTGAACTGTAAAATGCAAACACACACTGGCGTGGTGCTCTTGTAGAGTTTGAACAGGAACTGTTATGTGAACTCTCACCAACCTGCAAGGTCAGACTATGTCAACCATTTGAGTAATGATCTGTGAAAGAAACACTTTGACCTTTTGTTTTTATATTATTTATGTCTGTTTTTTTAAGATAGAATTATCTTTTTCAAGAATACATTCTCACTTTTGATTGAAATATTTACGAAGACGTATTAGAGCCGTTGTAGGTCGGTGTTTGTCGCGTCACTTTGCAAGGTTGGATAAACGTCATCACACCACAGTCGCCAACATTAAACACTGCAGTAACATGAGCCGCAAAATATATGAATAATATCAGTATTTATTTATCTTCATCAAAGAACACAGAAGGAACAGGAAAGGAAATGCGTGTATGTATCTTTCAGGACCTACACTTGGCCAGGGGCCAATTTACCATAAGAACACTCCTCTAAGAGCAAGAGTTTTTCTCGCAAAGTTATGACTTCATAATCTCAGAAAATATTTAATTAATTTATCGTGAATTAGTGAGGGTTTTTTCTCGTAAATTTGCCACTTTAATCCAGGAAATATCTCTAAATTTACGACATTAATCTTGGAAATTCTGAGTATTTTCTACTCTTTTGTCTCTGTAATTATTGATTTTACCCACAATGGCCCTAATACGTCATCGTCAACATTGGTCCATATGCAAAACCATTGAGTTGCACTATTGATGAAGGAGGATGTGCTTTGTCGGCTTGCATTAGTGATGGAAGAAGTACGTCATTGGTTTTCATTCAAGCATTTAAGGACAACCAGACACTTTTGATAGCCATTACCCCTCTTACTACTGTATCTGTCATGTGGGTTGTACGATGGAGATGTGTTTTTAGTTTCATCTGTCTCTCCGTCCTCCAGAAAACAATAAGCCACCAGTAGCAGATGCAGGACCGGAGAAAGAGCTGACGCTGCCTGTTGATCGAACCACGCTGGATGGCAGTAAGAGCACCGACGACCAGAAGATAGTCTCCTACCACTGGAAGCAATCCAAGTGAGTCAGACGCACTTATGTACATAATTGCGCAGGCAGTTTGCATCGGCTGCAGGCTCCTAGTCGATGCAATAACTGAAACCTAGTCATTCAAATGTATTGTATGTATCCAAATGTACAAAAGAAACTGATTCCAAAACAAACTCTGCTACAGTGTCATCACGGTTTATCCGTCCTTCTGCGGTACATTCTCTTCCTCACTCCTCCGTCCTGTTTCTGTCCGTCTGTCCCTCCATCAGGGGTCCTGATGGTGTGAAGGTTGAGAATGCAGACACCGCCGTTGCCACGGTGACAGGTCTTGAGGTCGGCACGTACGAGTTCACCCTGACCGTAGCTGATGAGAGGAAGCTGCAGAGTAGCCACGCTGTGACGGTCATCGTCAGAGAAGGTCAGGAGATTTGAATACATAGTTAGCTGAGCTTCCAGTCGGACTGGTGAGAATTATATTAATTCATAATTAAGGAGGCATTATAGGTAGAGGTTCTTGTTCAGAAATACTGTACAACACACATACTGATCCTATAGACACATGATTATAAACACTTACTCACACAATCAGATGTCCATTATCACACATAGTTACATACACCCACAAACTCGCTGATAATAATTCAAAGCATGTTAACAGCCACAATAAGAACAATCTTAAATCCATCTATTATTCATGTCCTAATCCCATTATTGTGTCTGAATTCTTGCATAATATTTTTTGCTGGTAGAACTGGACCAGCCGCCAGTGGCTCACGTTGTGTCGAGTCCACCCATCGCTCTGCCTGTCAGGACCGGCACTCTCGATGGATCTCACTCCACTGACGACAAAGGTGGAGTCGGCTACCTGTGGACCAGAGATGACAGCAGTCCTGCTGCGGGGGTGAGAGTGGCCTTTGACTGAATTTTACAAACGAGTGGACGGAATATAAAACTAGAGAAAATTCCACCTTAGAAAGACCTAACGCATTCAAACAGAAACATTATAACACTTCTTTGTCTCCTTGTTCAAATAGGAAGTACTGAACAACTCTGACCACCAGGCGGTGCTGTTTCTGGGAAACCTGGTGCAGGGGAAGTACAGCTTCACCCTGACTGTAACGGACAGTAAGGGACAGACCAGCACTGACAGCGGCACAGTGGAGGTCAAACCAGGTGAAGTGGAAGAAAACTGTTGTTCTATTACTCTTTCTATGTTATTGTGTTTGCTCTATCCACTGCCACATACTGAACATGTTCAAAGTGGGTACATCATAAGGTAAATTACAGCATTTCATCACGGCCCTCTTTGGAGGATTTGGAGTTTATTTTTTGCATGCAAATGTTTTCCACACAGCAAGAGACTCAACAACCAGCATCAGACGGTTGAGCAGGTCAGTGTGCAGCATACGGTGCACGGACACAAACGCAGCCAGAAACTAATCCGTCACTTGGGGCTCTGGCCTCTTTCCCAGATTGAAGAGTGTCAGACGGGTCCTGCAATCAGTCTCCTGGTTTTCTCTTATTTGCTTTAATCTTCAATCTTACCTTTTTCTCTCTCTCTGTTTATCAGACATATGGGAGCGTGACCTGGTGGAGTTGGTGCTGGAGGTCTCTGTCTCCCAGGTGTCCCACCGTCAGCGCGACATGCTGCTGCGCCAGGTGGGCGTTTTACTGGGCGTGCTCGACAGCGACATCACCGTGCGAGAGATCAGTGCGTTTAATGAGCACAGGTACTGCACCTTTTCTGATGCTTGACTTTAAGTTTTATTCCTGGCCTGAAATCCCTTGATTTTTGTAAAAGAAAAACACTGGCAATGAAGCGCATAGCTATAAATGCTGGAATAAGACTTTGGCTCGATTAGTGGACATCACTATGTCGGTAAGAAAGCGTTTTTTTCTCTTTTTTCTGCCTCCTCAGTACTCGTCTGATCTTCCTGGTGTCGGGCGGTCCGGGGCGTCCTCCTCTGTCAGGCCGCAGCGTTGCACTTAGCCTCGGCAACAAACTGCGCAAACAGAAGAATGACTTTCTGATCTACAAGGCCCGACGAGTGGATACAGTCAGTGAGTACTTGGCAAATATAGTTTCTAAGAAACACACACAACAATGAAAAAGGAGAATTGCGAATGTATGTTGTAAGCAGAATTAAGTGCTACTTATTCACCGTTATCTCATCCCATGCCCCTGTTTATGTTCTATGATACGCACGAGTTATGCTGTTGCTCCTTAGTTCTCCGTTTCCTTTCTGTAAGATAATCTACCACTCTTGGGATATTAACGCTTTAGTATATTTGACTGTACACTCTGCTGTTCCGCTCTCCTTCCTCAGTCTGCCAGATGAACTGCTCGAGTCACGGCGAGTGTGACACGTTTACACGGCGCTGTGTCTGCCACCCGTTCTGGATGGAGAACTTCATCAGAGCTCAGCTTGGAGATGCAGAGAGCAATTGCGGTGAGATGAGATGAATCTTAGTTGAATAATTTTCGCTTGGTGCATCAGACAAACACTGCGATTGAGCTCATAAGGCTTTAATCTCCTTCATGTTCTACGTATTCCGTGACTTAGTAATAACAAACTTTGCTTTTGAGTCAAACAAATATTTATTTTTCAGAGTGGAGCGTCCTCTATGTGACTATAGCATCCTTCATGATCGTGGTTGCTATTGCAACATTTGTCTGGGGGATGGTGTGTTGCTGCAACAGGTGAGCTAAACGTCTGAGGACACAAACAGTAAATGCATCATTTCCGTTCTCTTGGGACCGTGTTTTACCCACTTCTTATAACTACTGATGATTGATACAAAAATAGAGCCATGAGGATAGTAAACAACGTACGTAGGAACACAAAAACACGCTGTTTTTCAAGTCACATGCTGTCACTACACAAGTTATGTACGAGGAAGCAAGAAATAAGTTACTTCCTGGCAACATACAGAACATGTTCTCAGACGGAGACGGAGGTTAAAACCTAGAAGGTCTCAGTCCTGAGGTTGTCACTCTCAGGACTGAGATGCTTGTTGATGTTGCGGTCGTTATTGCTTTTTTGTGTTTTATAAAATAAGAACCTTATTTATGTGTATATGTGATAAACGTTGAGTTCATCTTTAAGTTATAGAAAGGGGCAGGACCTTCTGCCAACTCCTTTTCGAACATTATTGTTATTTATTTATTTAGAATTTGCTCTATATTTTTACTGTTTTTATTGGTTGTTCCTGATTTGTTTTCTTATGTTACATGTTCAAAATAGTTTTATTTTATCTAATCTAATGATATTTGGTGTGTGTGTTTTTATTTATTTATTTATATATATTTTTTTCCTGGAAGGCGTAAGAGCAAAGTGCGCAGAAGCAAAAGCAGGTATAAAATGCTAGAAGCTGATGAGCGAGACAGTCTGGAGCTACAAACACCTAGAGCTGGTAAGACTCACACGCACACACAAACTATCACCACCACTCATGTAGGTCACTAAATTAAATATTCTGCTTTGATACAGCATCAATTTGACATCCTTTCGTTTCCTTCCGTCCTCCTTCCCCTCCACCACCTGCCTCCTGCCAGCCCGCATGAAGCCGGTGCCCGCTCCCACCTCCTCCGCCCTCATGCACTCAGACTCTGACCTGGACAGTGACGACGGGCAGGGTGGGGTCCCGTGGACGGAGCAGGAGCGCGGGCATCTCCTGCGGCCCCAGAACGGCTCCCTGAGGAACGGCCAGGGGCCGGTGAGGGGCAAGAAGCAAAGAGAAGAGCTGCTATAGCAAGAGAGGAGGGGGGAGAACACCCCTCGTCCAGCCCCCCCCCCCCCCCTCTGTTCCTCACTCTTCCTGTTTCGCTTTTGTTGTTCGTCAACACAGAAACCTCACACCTCTCATCCATGAAGACAGACTGTGTGATACCTGGATTAAGGAAGGGAAAGAGAGGAGCAACATGTTGTCCTACTGTCACAGAAGAAAAACAAAAAACCCACCACTGTACTGACATTTCCCTGCTCCCACACTGAGCCACTATGGAAGGAAAACAAGCTACCATTTTAGGGGTGAGCACTGTCTTTTGAATGGTGTTAAAAATCTAACATTAACCCCCTGTTATTTAACACGGCGACATAGAGAATGTATTGTCACCCCTCTAACTGATGGCTCACGGAGTAGCCTGAGTGATACCTGACTATCTTGATTGATAAAAAACAAAACTGCTTCGATGACACGAAAACCAGCCACTTGACACGCTCACACCTTGCCTCTTGTAGACACGCATGTATGCACACAAAGATGTCCTATTCACACTGCTCCAGGTCCACTTGATGCTACCAAACTGCCATGTAAAAGCCCACGGCTAACTCTGCACTGATTGTTTTTGTTCGTGGCCAACATGGTGACTCGTCGGAAAGAAAAAACACAACCAAAATAAGAGCCAAGGACAGCAATGGACCCTCCTACAAATAGAAAAAAAAAAAAAACATGTGCATGAAGAGATCGCCAGCATGTTTGTATGTCGGGTGTATGTGTGGATTTATTCTGGCTGATGTGTCAAAAGATGTTTCTTCGGAGCAGTTTGTATGCTTTTATTTCTTTTAACACACGGAAGAATCGCAATGTGGGCGGTCGGAGGCAGAAGAGCCTTTAAAAAACAACACTGTGCTTTTATTCTGAAGGTTTCTCTGTGGATGAGGTCGCTGGGACAAACACTGGAATACACAACGTTAATGAGTTTGGTCTCGACGGACGGAGAAGATGACGAGGAGATGTTCACAACAAATGGGACTGCTTCCTCACTCACCTCAATCTTCATTAATGTAACGACTCCTTGAACCATGAAGACCGCTTAGTTTTTTTTTTTTTTTTAAACAACCTCAAGGCTGTGATTAGATGTCGATGCACTTTGATTTCATGTCTGTCAGTTTCAGTCTTATTTTCTGTCTTGTTGGTTTAAAAAGGGAGATCTGTGATGGTTAGAATTGGGGGGGGGGGGGGAAAACAACTTGACTGCATTCAAAATGTATCAAATATTTAATTTCCTTGGCTTTAAAGATGAAAGGAAAGGTTATACTTGAGCCAACATGAATGCAGTTCAAGTCCAGAGGCGCCTCAGTAATTTAAACCTACCTGTAGGGAGGAAGCTCAATGTGTCACAAAGTGGGAATTTAACTTTTTAATCCGGTGAGAATTTCAGCAACCACTTCTGTTTGGCTCTAAAATAGGACGAGCACATTTGTCCTTGCCTCCCTTTTGGCAAATATTCCGTTTGTTCAATTTGGGGATTACAAAATTTCACGGAAATATGCATGAAAAATTTGACATTAAAACAAACATCGCTAAACTTTAATTAGTGAGTTGTGCGTCCAGAATGACCTGAAACTTTCCACAAATAAGAGCAGAAGGTTAATCTGAGGGGGGAACACAGAAGATCTTCCATCTCCTGTGTCGGTGGTAGTGATCGGTGTTTCTGCACTCAGTGAAAACTTTAACTAAATGACTTCCATTGCTTTTGAAACTGACCTGCAATTCTACATGTTGAGTCACTTTTATCTTTTGTTTTAGTTTTCCTGCTGAATGTTAAAAGGACTGTTGATTCACTTTAACTTGTGCTCTGTGTGGATTAGCAGTCGGTTCGATTTTTTTTGCAAGAACTGTCTTATTTTGTACTGTTAAGTCCTCTCATGCTGATGTCTGTTCTGCTGCACTAGTTTGGTGCACATCAGGCCAGGGCAGAGATATTTAAACAAATCTTTTTTTGCCAATTTGTGTGAGGCAAACTAAAATCAAGTGCACCCAATAAGTAATGTCATATCCTTATGTTTTTGCACATCATAGGAGATGACTTTTGGAGTAATTGCCAAGTTTTTACTCTCATTCCGAAGATAATTCTTAACCTATTTGACCAAATTCAGCATGTCTTCTGTTACACGTACCACATTAGCCAGTCCCTTTGGGGATTTATAAATTAGTGAATTGACCTCGACTCTGACGGAGTCCACTGTGAAGGCAGGCAGAGAAAATGGGGAGCAACTGTTAAGTGAAGGGAGTTTAAGTTAAGATGTTTCGATAAACTTGTAGTGAAGGATTACCCCCTTCTTTCCTTCTCTGTGAACCAGACCTGATGCAAATGGATAATCTGTAAATCAAAATAAAATGTTTCAGTTTGCTCTTGAGTTTTTGGACAAAACAAAAGGTTTTCCCCCATTTCTTTCTATTTCCTGTTTGTCCTTACATTCCACTGCCACCATGCACGGATCAAAAACAACAAAAAGGACCATGTGATGTGGCAGATTTTCCTTTGAATTTCCTATGTTATGGGACTTCACCAAAGGCTTTTTTAATAGTCCTGTAATGTTTGTTTTAAGTTACAGTAGAAGCCTGAAAAATATGTAACAGATCATAATTTTAAAGCTTATTTTTCTTCCTCTATTGATGTAAATTATGACTTGTCTCCAGGCCTCGACTGTCTACGATGGTTTAAGTGTTACTGTGCCTCTATGCACGTGCACCACCTTCAATATTTTCTCCATTCTTCTCGCACTGTCAGGGCAGTGTAGTGTACGATACAAACAAACTTCCTCGGATGCACAGTACACACCGGCTAATAACCTGCTGGCTGATACCACCCATTGACCCAGATCATCATTTGATTATTGGAATATATTGACAGTTTACTTGATTGTAATAGTAATAATTCAGTGCAGAATAAATGCATTTTTGGCATGGAAAGCCCTATTAATCATGCTTGCAGGTTTGCACTGTTAAATGCATATGTTCTGTATGTGTGACAGTTTTTTTTTTTAACATTACATTCATGTACAAAAAAGATGCAGTGCCTGAAACGACTTAGGACTTTAGGCATAAGCATCCTTAAACCAGGGGCCAGGACCGCCCAGCAAACATGTGCAAACATGACACCAAGATGCTTGGTGATAGTAGATGATAGTAATTATGCAAACAGCACATGCCTGTAGATGGATGTACAGTGTTTATGTGATTTATTTTTAATGTACTTTTATAAAGGAAACTGGATACCTCAAAGACGTATATCTGCTGCATAGCCTTCTGTCATATCATGAGGAAGGAAAGCAGTAGTTTCGTCTTTTTTTCTAACATATAGCTGCCCTCTGCCTCTCACACTCCTTATATGGGAAAGGAATTAGTTGCGCGAACAAGGGCGGAAACGCGGCGCGGTGACAGCTGGGTAAATTTACCGACATACAGGAAGAAAAAGACGAAGCCCAGTCGTCTGCTCTGCAAGCCCGCACACTCCCACGGTGACATAAACGACCAAATCACTGCTTGACCAGTTTAGCAGGTAAGTGTCATGCAGCTGTTGATGTGGGGTTTTAGTGCGCATTTAAAGGTTTCGCTAAAGCGTGAAAAATAAGCGAAATAGAAGACAGCGCGCCGACGCTTCCTTGTTACCGCTGCATTGAACCATTCAGACAGTATTTAATGAAATCGGTGTGATGCTAACACACCCGGCTAGCCGAGGCTGCTATCCTGTTAGCCGCAAAATACGACGCTTAACCGTTGACTGACATATATTTAAATGTTTGAATAAATGTTTCCGTTCCGTTAACTTCTTCTTTCTGTGATAAGAGACGTCGGCTCGCTGAAATGTGGAAACTTCTTTTTTTTTTTTTTTCTTCTGCAGACTTACAATAGCTGACACAGGGAGGGGTGTGTGTGTGTGTGTGTGTGTGTGTGTGTGTGCGTGTATGTGCGTGTGTGTGTGTGTGTGTATGTGCGTGTGTGTGTGTGTGTGAGTGAGTGAGGAAAATAAATCCAGGAAATGCCGAAAAACGACGGCAGACACTCTACAACAGTGAGGGTGAAATAACGGATCCCACTCGTGCTAACTAATATCTAATATATGTTGCATGTGTAAGCCTGACTTAATGTCTTGGTCGAACATAAACCGTAACGTATCTCAGGAGTTCCGTCTCGTTGTCGCCGATGGTGTTGTGACACATTGTGTAAGCCCAGCAGACTGCTTCCTCACCGAGGAAGCGACCGTCTAGCACAAGATAGCGTTATTTAGGGAAACATGTGTTTACTCAAGCTGTCAAACTGTCTCCTCGGCCTCTCCTTTTTGACAAAAGCTTGACTTGTAGTGACGGTTTGTCTATTGGTGGTGGTCTACATTTACCCGGGTCACAGAATTCTGCACAACACCCACCCGGCTCAGCTAGCTTTAGCCGCGTTAGCATCCGAGGCCGTCTGATTGGGAAAAACCCAGTGATCTCATTAACATCAGCGGCTTTGAACATGATTTGTTGGAGCCCTGAGCCCACCGAAGGACTGTTTAGGAATGTTAGAGCTCACTAGCGTTGCATTGGTCTTCTTCTCTGCGACAAAGAAGATATGAACTGTGTGGTTTTGCTTTAATCCATGCAAATGGACAGAAAGGCTACGCACCCTCCCTTCTTTATGTCTGAACGTCTGGCCCCCAGGCAGAGAAACCCTCACACATGCCTAACCTACTTTACTCTCCCTGCATGCGGATGGTGCTTTATTCAGAACATTTGTGCCATATGGCTACAAAAGTAGGTCTATGAATACAGTTGACAGGGTTTTGCATGTTGGAGGAAGACCAGCAAGAGCTATAATGCAGAATAAGTAACTCTAGATGTCGGAAATTATAAATTCAAACTTCATTTGGCTAGTTTTAAAAATGCAAAAGGTCACACACGCCCTCTTGTAAAACAAACTACGGATCTATACTTCGCATATCTATTATTACTTTGTTAGCTTATGCACATTCATCCCATTTTCTTAAATTCCACTTTAAAAGGCTGCCTTACTTTCGTGCTCCTTCTCCTCTGAAGTTGCCGTTAAGCCCCAGTTTTGCCTTTTTATAGTGCTTACATCTAAGAAACATCTTACATGTTATGAAAGAAAGGCATGATTCCCTGGCTTAAATCGTTGCTATCTCTGCCCTCGCGTCTGAAAGTTGTTTCTTCTTTCTTGACAGTGGCATTTCCTCGATAGTCAGCACTTTGCTGGAACATATGCAGTCACTTTACTGAAGAGCACTTTAGAAAACGTTTTCTAGCTTCTAAACTGAACTGGGTAAAGTTTGTTAGTGTCGTTATAAACAGTTTGTCATATGCAGTGCATTTAGTTAAGCAACTTGTCCATTTAGGTGCTTGTTTTTACTCCCACATAGCATTACACCTTCAGGGGCCACTCCCTTCCTGTATTGCTTATGAGTCATAAGCTGAATAAAGGAAGTATAACTCTGATACCTGCAGGTATACCGTTTAGGCTGTAGTGGCCCTGAACAATTGGGTCAAGGGTAGTAATGTTATGCGTCCTATGATCTAATTTTATCTCCACGCCTTGTGGAGAAATTAATATACAGCATTGTCTGAATGAATGTGGCAGAAAAGGGGAAGTTGAGACATTTGGAAACTAACTGACTCGTGCTGTAAGAGCAGTACTTTGCTGGCCATCGTGAGTGATTTGCTCTTGTTTTTAAATGCGACAAGCCTCTCCTGCTCTGAGATACTGTTGATATGCTTTAGGGCTGATTTAATCTATAACCTGCTTCGACCAGTGACGCTTTAGGGCACCCTTACACTGCTTACAACATGATTAATACATCTGAGTCATATGATAACGTTTTGCTCTCCTAACAACTTTAACCTGCCATAGCAAACATGGATCATGAACTTGATTAACTTGAATAAAGCTATTAAACTATTTGATTCTAGTGCTATTTTAATACCTGAGATTTGCCAACCATACTTTCTTTTTGTTTGTTTATAACTTATTCTGAGAAAGAGACTTTGTTTTTCTCCAAGAACTTTCCCGAACACACTATTGAGTAATTTTCCATTCAAATCCAAAGACATGTGATCCAACAATAAATAAACAAGATTCAGATTTATGGTACTAAAAGCTTTTATTGAATGTCTGATAGTGTTAGTTTTTTTTAATAACCATATTTGAGAACATACAAATATAACTGTCATTTTTCAGATTTTAAAGCAGGAACTATTTGATAGAGTATGAAAACAAAATTATGAATTTGACCAGACATTTCGCCACCAAAACAATATTGACGTTTGATACCCAGCCCTACTTTTTATGTATCCAAAGTAAGTAGCAACTCATTTCTAGAGCTACTCTCTTGTATTACAACCAGGAAAGAGTCTCCAGCTTAATCATCGAGCCAAAAACGTGAAGCGCTCTTTCGGTCATTAGATATCTAAATGTTTAGTTCAGTCCCTCTGTAGTGAAAGTGACACTGTAGCGGCAGGTTTACCTCGTATGGACTCATTAGTGAGAGTGGTCTGTGTGCCTCGATTCACCGTCAGCCAGCTTTAAGTACCAGAGACTGGAGGCCCTCTCAGTCACACAGGTGAAGGCAGCGTCTGGTTACAGCCGTCTTATGTAATGTTAGCTTCTCTCATTAGTGTGTGTGTGTGTGTGTAAGTTTAGGATTATGCTGGACTTGGATTGAAGTTGGTTAATCATGTACTCAAAGGGGTTGGGATGATCAGTTTCCATGTTGGCACACATTCCCACTGTTGTGTTTATCACAATGGTTGCCGTCTTTCTTTCGTTCTGTAAGTGCCTCCTAAGTTTAGACTTTAGCTGCTGGCCTGAAAGTTTAAATTGATTGTGTTATGAAACATAAAAACATCTGCAAATGACATAGTTGGGGAAAACAGGCCAGGACTGCACTCTGCAGAGAGTCAGCAGTGACTTGTAATGATCTACATACCTCAGCAAGTCCTGACCTGCTTACCAACACACCCTTTCGTCTTTTTTTTCTGTTACTCAATCACTCTAAAGGTGGAGTGTGACTATTTTTCTGGCATTTTTAGTCCTTTTTATTTGACAGATGACTGTGTAGGAATGTGGGAGAGAAATAGAGGTTACATGCAACAATGGTTCCATGGCCAGAAACGGTTCCATGACATACACAAAGTTCTGCAAAATTGCAAATTCATATGTTAAGGTTTTGTGGATCTTAATATTCTGGAGGACTTGGTCTGTGCGGGTAATGCCGGATAATAACTTCCGTTATAAACAGACAGTTAAAGTGAGTTCCAGTGTGTGTAGTTTGTTATACATCTCAAGGTGAACAGGTTAAAAAAGCAGAGAAGTATTTTTGTAGGACTTATTGGATCATTTGACCTTTTCAGACCTCTAAAAAGAAGTCCGTAGATATCTGGTGAAAAGCTGTGTGACTGATACTGCTGCAACGATTAGTCGAGCGATCAATAACGGTGTGCTGTAACTGGAAAGAATAAAATCTCAATCTGCCATCACTGGATGTATCTATCGATGTAAGATCACTGTGTTGGAGTGATGACCCAATGCTTCACCATGTTTCTCTCAAAAATGTCAGCTTTTATCTGAAGCAGCCTGACGCCGTATTGCAGGTATTTCGACCGCGCCTCGTAGGACTAAATCGACCAAAAGCAAAAACCCAGGATCCAGAGCACAGCTGTTTGTTATCCTACCAAAGCAGCTCATTGTTAATTGCAGTATTTGCCTTCACCTTGTGTCCCAGGAGCAATCCAGTCCCCAATCAGAGGACTACTGGAACAGAAAGTACCACTGTGTCTTGATGATGATTTAAATATAAACACGGGGACAAACGCAAAAAGAAGCTTGTGGAGTTGCAGTTAACAATGCTGCTATTGCCTTCTCATTTCACTACAAAAGCCTAAACAAGGTGTCAGCCAGCCATTATATTATATGTTACAATGCATAGACAGCTGTTTACATAACAAATATGATATAAAATGTGTTTTGAACTTATTCACTGTATTTATATATTGATCAAGGCTCCCATTCTGTCTCTGAACTCTAATTTACTAATGGCCCTCGCTCCGGGGAAGTAAAATCAATACATGGGCCTGTTAACCCTGTCTATTTCTTCCCATGGAGCTGACATGAGAACTATTTTTGGTTCAGTAAATGTCAGCCAGTCAGCCTGGTTAGGGCAGGTTAGCAAGCCGCTGAGATTAACCTTTACCAAAGACTCTGTAGTTCTTTCGTCACAATCGAATATTAATTTTCCTGTTCGAATATCTGTTTTTTTTTGTTTTTTTTTTACTATCTGAATACATGTTTGAAGTTTGAATATTTATTGCTCTACCCCCCCCCCCCCCCCCCCCCCCCCCTTCACAGGTATGGCTGAGTTGGCGAGTCTGGTGCAGCGGCTGGAGGTGGCGGTGGGTCGCCTGGAGTCCATCTCAGGACCCGGAGGCAGCGGTGGAGATTGTGCTGGGGGAGGTAGTTTATTCTATGATTATTTCACTTATGAATAAGATGTCTGCTGAACGTGTCTATGAGGGAGATATGACAGAGTACTTTAAGGATGCATTAGTCCGATAAATCAAGTATTTGCATGTAGGTACCAAAGCTGAGTCTAAAGGGAGCTTTTAGTCTTATTTTTTAAGTCTTTTCTTTTCACAAAGTTCAGAAATCAGAAACTTGTTCATGCCACTCTCACATTAGGGCAGCCACAGCCTCCTCGAGCTATTTTTTATTTAATTTGAACCTGTTTATTTTACAGTGTTGTGGTCTTTCAATATGTTTAAGTGCTTTTCTTTTCTCTGCAGCTGTGTCGGTGTTCGTGGAGGCCTATGACGAGATTATCAGCGGTCCCGTGGCTCAGTACGTCTCCCTCAGCCAGAAGATCGGGGGCGATGTCAAGACTCATGTAAGTTACAGTTTAAAAGTGACCGTGAGGTCTTATTATTAACAGCTGGGTGATTCTCTCATTCGCGGGCAGCTCCGACCCTTCTGTTCATAGCTGGCATTAGAATACGTCTCCACGTGCATTTCAAGTGTCCACTTGTTATCGGATGTCAATTCCCCGCTCTAAATGCAAATAAACATGTACATAATTTCTGTTTGCCAACACCACATGCATTGTTGTTCCATCCCCGGTGGCTGATAGCAGTGGTAATATTAGGTACATTTTTACCGTCCTAAACACATGAGGTTGTTGTTTACCACCAGTCCCAGAGGACCGCCATAGTAGAGAACTTCAGAGAGCCGGGGATGAGAGCGGGCGGGCAGGTATATAATCTGGGCAGAACACCGGAACAAAATCGGACACCTGCACACTATGAAGCCATAGAAATGATTGAGTGAAGCTGTTATGTGCTGCTGTGGACAATGTGGTAGTAATAAAAGTGTTTCCAGGTATTTTATTACCTTCATGAAGTATCGGCGCAATGTTAACCTCTGCTACACAAACTGTTGTGGATCAGCGCTCGCGGTGAGCAACGCAGCCCAAACCACCTCCTGAATGTGGTCTGAGCGCTCTGATCTCGATGGGCGCATAAACACCTGTACTTGGAGCTGTCCACTTGTGATCGGATCACCCAAGATGCACGTTAACGCCAGGCCTGAACAGGGCATTAAATACAGTTCTCACTGCACATCAAGTAATCTCACTCTGGCACTCGGCACCAAAAAGATCAGTCGGTCACAAATGACACGTAATTTAGATTGCTGCTGACGATTTATTATTTTTTCAATTATAAAACTTGACGGGACTCTTGAGTGCACTTTGAATGTCTGTCATTTGTTTGTTTTGCATACTTTGTGGCTAAAAAGTCAAAAGCATGCACCAGGTTGACGGTTTGTTCTTGATTTCAGTCATGACATTATGACCTCTGTCTTCTCTTCCAGGCGGACATGATGAAGCATGCGTTCTCCAGTCAGAGACAACTCCTCGCAACCGCCTCCTCCTCCCAGAAGCCCTCTGAGGTGAGTTAAACACACTTTGTAATTGCTCGGTCGCTTAATTGTCGTAGTTGCCTAAACAACATTGACTAATCAATTTCAACAATTTGAATAATTCATTATGCTCATTTCTTGCCTGTTAGCCTGCGGCCCCTTCACTCTTTTGTCTGTCGTGTTGTTTCGTCTTGTTTCCTGCCAGAACCCTAAATGGTCCTAGTCACTGAAGACTTTGATTGAGCTCAGTCTTTCTTTAAACAGAATTAAAACAGACAGAGGTGATTTTGCTTATCTTTGTAGAGCCCGAAACTCTCTTTTTGCTGCCTGCGGCTTTGATTTTGGCAGCTGCGCTGCTTCCTTCTCAGGGCGAAAATAGGTTTAGAACCCGCAATTGCCGCTTGGGGCTTTATTTACATTTAAAATTCTTCCCACTTACTGTTGAATATTCCAGCTAGATTCATGCAAAGGGTTAACAGGAGCCCTGCCACAGATATGTGGACTTGTTCCGTTGGTAGCACCCCTGCAACACTCGATGGATGTATTGTACGTGATCAGGCGGTATCACATTTAAATGATGTCCTCTATGGTAATGCATCTTTCATCTACTGTTGCATAGGCACAGTGGAAGCACAGGTCTATTTGTTTCCATCCCTGAGTAACAGCACTGTGTTAGCACTCATTAAGAAAAGAAGAAAACAAATCAAATGTATATCTTGTGTGTCGTCCGTCTCCTGTTCAGGCAGTTTTGGCGACTCTCATGCAGCCGGTGTCCAAAGCCATCCAGCAGGTGCAGGAGTTCCGCGAGCAGAACCGCAGGTCGCCACAGTTCACCCACCTTTCTGCTGTGAGCGAGAGCGTGCCTGCCCTCGGATGGGTCGCGATGGTGAGACTGGGGATGGTAGTGGTTCACGGGCAGGAAGGGAAGCTGTTTGGAACTGCTGTTTGTGTGTTACAGAGAGTGACTCTGTGTGTGGGGGGGTGGGGGTGGGTAAATGAGTGTATAATGGCCGGAGACAAGCCGCTCTTTGATTCTGTCTGTCATCACTGTCTGGTGAGCGACAGTTTGTTGGCTGAAACATGGCAGCCAGCAACAGAGCATTCATTCTTTGGAGTTGAGAAGGTACAATACTACTCATGTTTGTATGCTAAATATGAAGCTCGAGACAGCAGCTAGTTAGCTTAGCTTAGCATAAAGACTGCATACCGAGGGAAACGGGCTCTCACTACTAGATACTCATCTCGCTCTCTTTTTGTATTTCCCAAATAGTCAAACATTTCGATTAATCTCAGTTTAGACGTGGTGACATTGTGTTTACCTTTTCTCTTTGTGTCCCAGGCTCCTAAACCAGGCCCCCATGTTAAAGACATGCTGGAAGCTGCCATGTTCTACACCAACCGTGTGCTCAAGGATTACAAGGAAACGTAAGTAAAGCTATATTATCTTCTGCAGTTAAGCTGGCCACACATTAATTTTTTATGTATTAAAATGGTCAGATGGATTTTCTTATGCTGCCAAGCAACATGCTCAACCCGTCTGTCTTCCATCTTGCCTTCCTCCAGGCTCCTTTTTTGTTTCTTTTTCTTTTGTTAAGTTCTATGGAGTCAGCAGTGACACGCTGACGCATGCTACTGCCAGACTTCCTGTATTTTGACCTGAAATCCAAGCTCCTGTGTTGATGAGCAGAGTTACAGTCAAGTTAGAATGAAGAAGATAATGAGACTAAAATCAGTTCCACAGAAACCGCTTTTATTCAAATGAGTCTAATGCTGTATACAAATACAAGACATGGGAGCAAAAGTTTATACAGTGTGAGATCTGGACTTGGTGGTTAATGTGGGTTAGAAAATGTTCTCTTTTAAGTAGTTAATCTCTGGTTTTGTTTCTGTGTGTTGAGCTTCTCGTGCATCGTTTCCCTCTGGGACACTGAACAGTAAATTGCTAGAGGAGGAGAAAGAAACAAAATGCTGAGATTTGAATAGACAGTTTCCGTCTCTTCCTCACAGGGACAAGACACATTTGGAGTGGGTGAAGGCCTACGTCTCCATCTGGACTGAGCTGCAAAACTACATCAAACAGCACCACACCACCGGGCTGACCTGGAGCAAGAGCGTGAGTCTCATAAGATAAATCCTCTAAAGAGCCAACGTAAAAAAAAGGTTTGATCAAGGAGAACAAATTTATCGAGCCTCTTACTCCCACTTACAGTGTAAGAGTAACCTTTTCAAAAGCCGCTGTAAAGTGCTCAAAATTATTAATCACGTATGCTCTTGGCATTTTTAAGTCCCGCCCCTCTTCACTCTGTGCTCCAGTAAGAGTTGAGCAAGCTTGAAACTTGTCAGAACCTCGGTCAACTTTCCCCTCTCCTGTTATACTTGGATATGCTACGTCTGTTCACAGGTAACATTGCAATGGAAGTTGCATTATGGTTTCACAATCGTCACAATAAACTGTATATAGTCACAGCTGATTTTGGCGGCCCCTGTGAACAAAAAGCGGTAGTGTTTCTGAGTCGCTTTAAAAAAAAAGAAAGAACAAATTGTACTGCAGCAGGACCTGACGCTAGTAGAGGAGCTACGGCAGAGAAATCCTCTCAGAAGAATAGCACGTAAAATGCAAATGATGAAGTAAAAATCAAAGCCAGCTCTATATTTCTATTTTTTGCCCCCCGATTAAATGTTAAATTCAATCAGTAAGCTAAATCTACACTATTCTGAGTTGTAAATCAGCTAACATACTATCCAGTGAGAAGTTTTATTATTGCGTGTAATATTTAGGTTTGCTAACCTCTTTGCTGCAGACATCCAGGATCTACTCGTAACCAACTAAGAGTATTTTTAAGTCATATAACCATTAATAGCATTTATTCTTATGTTTCCAAGGAGAACAAGTGGAGAATCTTTACTTATTTCATGATGTCTGGTTATGATTTCTTTTAATTGTTACTTTTTCTAAGCACAAAACATGTCTGTTGAATCATATGCTGTGATGTTAGAGGGCCTCAGTTGCAGCATTTCTGATGTTCTGTCCACCTCAGGGTCCCGTAGCCTCCGCCTCTGCAGCTCCTCCCAGGGCTCCTGCTGGTGGATGTCCTGCCCCACCTCCCCCCGGACCTCCTCCTCCCCCCATGGATTTGAGCGGATCGTCTGGCGGCGGTGGCGATGACAACCGTAACGCTTTGTTCGCCTCCATCAACCTGGGGTCGGACATCACCAGCGGTAGGTGACGAGCATCGGAGGAGCTGCTGTTCTTTTCTGTCCATAGTTTTGATGCACTAGATTTTAGTTTAATCTTTAGCAATTCATATCAAATTGTTGTTCGATTTCCGTTTTCTGAAAGGTGTTAAGTAATTGAAGTGTAGTGTGGAGTTAGAGGTAATACATTTCCTCTTTGAATTTTAGTGACGTACAAATAAAATTGAACTGAAATGCACTTAGTGGCTCAGAAACCAAATATTACAGACAAATTCATAACTGAGGATGTCGAGACGTGTCGTACTGCAGGACTTATAATGCGTTTCCCCTCTTTTCTTGACGTATCAAGGCCTGAAGCATGTGAGCGACAAAGAGAAGACCCACAAGAATCCTACGCTGAGGAGTAATGCTCCAGTACGTACTGGACCAAAACCTTTCGCCTCCCCCCCTCCCCGACCTGCCGCGTTTGCCACCCCGAACCCTAAGCAGCCCCCTGTGTTTGAGCTGGAAGGGAAGAAGTGGAGAGTGGTAAGTTGTTGGTTCACTCTCGCTTAATAGGAATGGATAGATTTGTTTATGCAGCAGGCTGTCGGACTACCAGAATGAGTCATTGAACCAGAATTAGCTTTGTTTTTTAATAGCTAGCCTTTTATAGTAACTTCATCTCGTGTTCTCGTATCAACTCTTTTTCTCTTCTTGCCGTCTGCAGGAGAACCAAGAGGGAGCGCAGGACCTGGTGATCAGCGACACTGAGCTGAAACAAGTGGTTTATGCTTACAAGTGTAACAAGAGCTGCCTGCAGGTCAAGAACAAAATCAACTCCATCACTATAGGTGAGAAGAACACGGTGTGTTGGAGGTTTAGAGGCGGTAACCTCACTGGTCACAGTCTTCTCAGCCAGAGAGAGAGAGAGAGAGATATTTGTACTGCGTTGGAAATTAATTATATAATATAAATTCAGCTGATTTGGATTATAAAATGATATTTTGTGTAATACAGAATATCTTCTTTAATAAATACTTTAATCTGCGTGTGATCGTAATAGTAAATTTCTCAAAACAGTTTATTTAATTAAGACTATGATATGAACACTCATAATATTAATAATGATAATCAAAGGTGTAACCAATCACATCTTTGAATGGCTTTGTTTCGTCATAAACATTTGTCAACCTGTTCATTTAGCTTGAAAATGCCAAAAAATAGTCAAATTTAGGTAAATACATTTTCAAAAAGGCCAGTGTGATGGTTGGTAGAACCAGCACACTGTCATATCGTCATATTTATTTACCAAAAACAGACTTTGGCCAGTTCTACGACATGCGGACGTCTGACCTCTAACTGTTTCTCTCCATCAGACAACTGTAAGAAACTGGGCCTGGTGTTTGACGATGTCGTGGGCATCGTAGAGATCATCAACTGCAGGGACATCAAGATCCAGGTGTGTTGCAGTGTAATAGCAAAGTGCTGTATTTATTTTTTAAAAGCTTATAACGGGCACAAGGAATCCTCTTTGGCAAACTCGCTCAGCAGACTGTAGTGTGATGTGGATATTTGAGTTCTGCCTGCTGGTTTTGTTGCGTTTCACATCGTTTCTATCGTCCTGTCAGTCTTCAGCTGTTTTTGTTTTTTGCTAAACATTGATGCAATTTCACCATGAACGCCCTGCTTTGTCAGATACAGCAGAACCGAATACTACTTCTCTTACCAACATACCGTTAATCAGCAGCTATTACATGAGTTTTTGTTGCCGTTCTGTATCCAGGTCATGGGTAAGGTCCCCACTATCTCCATCAACAAGACTGACGGCTGCCATGTCTACCTGAGCAAAGACTCGCTGAGCTGCGAGATCGTCAGCGCCAAGAGCTCAGAGATGAACGTCCTGGTGCCCAAAGGAGACGGAGATTTTGTGAGTATCCCATCAGGATGGAAATGAGACGAATAATTAAAAGAATCAGTCTGGTGATGGTCTAGATTTGTTTGTTACAGTCTACAAATCCCATGAAAAGACCAAAACCAACAATGAATTGATCGACTTCGTATCCAAAGCCTTTCATTCTCATAAAAGTTCACTTGATTCATATGAAAAAATAAATCTCCAGGTTTCTAATAGAGCGTGCTCATTGGTCGCTCTTCAGCCAAGCCAGCTGCCCTCCTGTTGGCTCCCTGCACATCGTCTGCAAGACTTAAAAATATTTCATCATACGTCTTTTGTCGACAAATTGTATTGAATGGATCACGTTCTGTTTTAAAGCCATTTCGGGTGTTTGTTACACTCTGAAATAGTTTTACAGCCTTTCTTATGATTTTTGTAGACTCTCTCCGGCCGTATCCTTGATGTAGCTAAAGCAAATGTATGACATGGATTTAAATGTGACTTCTCTCCGATCTCTTAGACGGAGCTCCCTGTTCCTGAGCAGTTCAAGACCGTCTGGGACGGCAACAAGCTCGTCACCACGTCAACGGAGATCTCCGGATAGACGCGGGCAGCAAATAAAATGGCCGCCCCGTCCTCGGTACCATCCCCACCCCTTTTTTGCAAACGCCTTCCTGACTGATCGACCGCCCCACCAGCTAACTCTCACACTGTAGACTTGAGATTTGGACCTCGTGTGTTATACCTCCCCTCCCTCCTTTTTAATCAGCCAATTGCATCTTAAGCTGTCCCCTTCCATCAGCCAATGAGAGGACTGCTCACTTTTATCTGGAGCAAAATCCTCCAGCCAATCAGCAGGGAGCGGCTTGTTTTTCCCTGTGAGCCAGAGAGCACTTCTCCAAAACATTCACGAGTTTTCCCAATAGCTGCGATGCTCTGTACAATGTTTCGTATCTATCTGGATAATGCTAAGCTAAATTTAACATGTAGAATAGCCATATTGATTCCTCTGCAAGCCAATCAGGCGCTACTATCAGGAGGCTTCAGGCTGTCGTTTCTCCTCTTCCTGGTCCGGAGGGGCTGGTAGGTTTCTGTTCCATTATATGCAATCCACTGGGGAAGCACTTGTCAAACAAAGGATAATAGCATCCATATCACCTCCGCTGATGTTGATAATATTAACATTCATAGTGGATAATAATATGAAGAAAAATTAAGAAAAAACAGCACTCGGCACATAAATAGGAGTAAAAACAAGCTGTGTGCGCATCATGAAACTCCATCTAGTTGACGTTTGAACAGTTAGAGTAGCAGGAAGAAGTTCATTCCACGTGCTTTCCCTTTAACCCGCACATAGGACATTCCCGAGTATTAAAAAACATTCCATGTCAAAGGAGGCATGTAAGAAAATGTTTGCGATAAAGAGCAAAGAGTAGTCGAATAGTCTTAAGATATTAGCCATCGACGTCTCTCCACTCGCTCATTGCTCACGTCGACTCTCTCTGGCTATCTTCAGCTCTTGAAGCTCTTCGCTGAATTTTCTTTTATGTTGACTCTTCTTTTTCTTTTTACCTCTAATTCTTTTTGGGTCCAAAAATCTGAATTCTGTTCATTAGTACTGGAGACATCATTAAAAAATGTTGCAATAAAAATAAAGTCTCTTCATTTGCCTTTATTGGATTAAAAATGTAACGTGTACAGAGGCATTTAAATGATTTATTTAACACAATTTATTTAAAAAAAGCCTCAATTAAACATTTCTGACAATTTGATCTCATAACACCCAACAGTGGAAATAGCGCGTTAGCAATGCAGTTCAACAAATTAGCTGTAAAGTTACCATCACCAAACATCCACATGCTACAAGTGATCAGTGCTAAAGGAATGAATTATGTGCTTTCTGCATCCCAGCACAAGTTATCAAGCTTTTATTATTGACTGGCATTATATTGCTGCTGAAACAAAATAGTTGTTGTAGTCTGATATATTTAGTGTAAATAAGGCAGCAGGTTTGCCTTGAACCACTCTCTACCGAACTGCAGGTGATCTCCGTCGCATTCCAGAAAAGCTAGTTTTCCAGCTTTTTCCATCGCTGCCAGGCCCAGACGGTCCTGTGTGTGTGGAGACACGACATTCAGGTTTACATCCTCAGAAACTCAACAGTTTACAGCACACACATTGTTTGCTCACTTTAAGACCTTTTAACTGTGAAAGAGCAAGGATTAAATGAGTATATACAGCAGTTAAATTAGCCCCACCTTTACCAGCTGCAACATTACAGTGATGCACACTTTAATGCATCAATTATATATCTTATATAATCTAAAAAAATGATAGAAATGTGAGAGTCTAAACACTGTTACCTCTTTGTAGAGAGCGCTCTCCTGCAGAGTTTCAGTCTCTTTGGCCTGGCCAGTTTTCAGGAAGCCGAACCACTACAGCAAAAAAGACGGTTTGTGATGCAGCTTTTTCATATTAAGTGAAACAGTCAAATAGAGTAGATCATTTAGAGAGAGAGAGTGCGTTTGTGTGTTCGGTACCTCTGTATCGACGGGATCCACCATCGTGTCCTGCAGGAACTTGACCATGACGAACTTGTCCAGCAACTGAAGATTCTTCTTGTACGTCTCATTTACAGCCTTTAAAAAAAAATATATATTTTAGAATATGAGAAATCTGATCATGGCCAACTAGATTCAGGTATGATTGTGCAGCAACGTTTACAGGGAGTTTGTACAACGTAATGTATGAACCTGAAAATGAGCATGTTATGTCCCCTTTATTAAACAAACAATGGATTTTAACAGGGGCTTATTTTGTCAAACTATTTTCAAGAATAAAACCTATTATTCCCCCACAATAGCAAGCTAACTGTAATGCATTGTGCATCAATGCAAACTGTATTTGCTCTTAGACCTTCTGAAGTGCATACTGACCCTCTCCTGGTTGACGTCGGCCAGGAAGAGGCTGTGCTTCTTGTACAGGTCGTCGTTTAAGGGGTCGTGCCAGTACTGGGCCTGCACCAGGCTGATAACCACAGACACAACATCCAGTCAGTGCTGCCAGCGCTGACACTAGCCACACAATATCAAGGCTACTGAACACATCGGCATCACAGGGCGTTCAACATTCGTTCAGAGAGGGAAGGGAAGAAACGCACTGTTTTTGAACCAAGTCGGTGTAAGCTCCACTGTTCAGAGCATGGCGTATCATGTCACAGATGTGGGAGCTCTCTCCGGGACACTTGGGCAGCCCGTACACTCCTAAGGATTTAAAAAAACACACACACAGTACTTGTCAAGACAGTTTAATGATTCATAATCTTATAAGTGTTATTGCCAAACAAGTCCCACGAAAAGACCAAAACCATCTCTTCCAGACGATGCTTTGTGTCTGTGTCCCTCAAAACCAAGCCCATTCGTTACAAGTGAAGATGAAAATCTTTTAAAAACTAGTCACAGATAACAGTTTAACTTCTAAAAAAGGCACAAAAAAATTCCTTAAACAGTTGGGCGCTATAGTTTCTCCACAAACGTTATTAAAATTAGAGTAAATAGTGCATTTGCCGGGGACTATTTTCAACCGCGGAATAATACACATTATGGTGCTCTAGTGAGTATTTACGGCAGCAGGGCGGTGTATGTGGAAAAATAAACTACAGTGCCCACGTTCATGATGACGAAGGAACATGTCATCCAGTGCAACAGTGAGGCTCATTGATGCGTTTTTAATCGTGGGCCTTTCGGTGTTCCATAACGTTACCTTGGTGCTGGCCCCCAACGGAGATCAGGTTTTTCATTGGTGGAGAGGGACAGCGCTGAGCCACAGCTCTTCTGTGGAGAGAGGAAGCAGAGAGAATCAACGCATGCTTACTCATTCTCATCAGGAGACAATAAACTTACAGCTCAACAGTTCATATCACACTATTCTCTGAGACATTGGTATTTTTAAAAAAATTCATTCACTCTGCAGGAAAATCAGGCAAGAAGGGAAACTACACAAGCACAGAATTTGTCCAATTTCTACCACATACACATAACGAAACCATTCAGCGTCCAGAACAGTAGTTACGTACAGAAATTGTGCCCCCTGGGAGAAGCCCATGGCATTGTATCCTCCCTTCAACTTTGGGTCCTGGGCCAGCTGACTGCACACCATGGACACCTGCTCATTCACATCCATGAAAAAGCCATTTTTTGTGTCCTGCAGGAGGAGAAACATGAAAAGCTCAAAGCATGACAGGCAGATTAAAAGCAGTAAAACGAGCACCGTCTTCAAGGAGAAGAGCGGAGAGATAAAGTCACGGTGTTACGAGGGATCAAAGCAGAGTTGTGCTGGTTCGCTATGAATATTAACACTGGGAAATGACATAGTGGAGTTGTAAAAGAGCTACTCCGCTGATGTAACTCGTGCCACCGGCACTGCAAATATCACAGAATAGGAATCCTTGTACCTCATGTGGATGTATCAATCGCAGCTGCTGTATGACTGTGTGGTTCACATGTCAACATGTCGTATTTTCACACGTATTGTGTGTTAGCGCAGGAGGAAAAGCAGAATGGCAGGACACAAATGTATGTACCTTTACAGAAATGACATAATTGGTTACGTTTGGAGTTACGGAACTTAAAGTAGTTGCCTTTTAGCTCGAGGAAACAACATTAAAAAAAAGTGACAAAAATTTGACATTACCAAATACATGCGCAGAACAGAAAGATAATAGGAAAGTCAATGTAATATTAAAAAGAGTCATTGCAATAATGAAAATTGGCTAATTTAATTTATTCTCATAATTAATAAACATTTTTAAATAATTATTTCTTTTTCCTTTTTTTTTAAATTTGTTGCATCACCGTGACTGTGTGCGAGGGTGCAATTATGTCAGAGTATATCATGTGCTCTGTACGGCATCGATCCAGGTCAGAGGCTAAGTTCTTGTGGCCACGGTGTATTGTTGGTGTTGTTGAAGCTTTGTCTATGTGTTGAAAAGCACAATAAAAACAATAGAGCAGATTAAGAAGTAACTAGAGACAAATTAACAGTTTCGTTCATAAGAGGTTTGGCACTGGCTGGGAAATATGCAAGTCTTTCTGTGTAAAAGTACCTCAATGACAGTCTTCCCGATCTCCAGCGAGAGCACGTAAATGCCAGAGATCTCCTCCTCGATCATCTTCTTTATCGCCCCCATGCTGAGCGGGTTACAACAGCTGTCGCCTGGTGGACACATGAACATTTAAATTTGTTTTCATTTTAACCATTTTGTTCAAACTTGGCTCACTTCACAATGCTGATGTGTGTCTTTGTAGCCAAAGCCTGATACAGTCAGGGCCGTAAGCATTTGGACTGAGACACAATTTTTCTAATCTTGCCTCTTTACACGACTCCAGTGGATTTGAAACTAATCAGTCAATATGTGGTTGAAGTGTAGACTTTCAGCTTTAATTCAATGGATACAACAAAAAATATCACAATAACCATTAAGAAATTACAGCCATTTCTACACAGTCATCCCCATTTTCAGAGGCTCAAAAGTAATTGGACAAACTAACATAATTGTGAATATAATCATTATTTTTAATACTTGGAGGAAAATCCTTTGCAGTCAATGATTGCCTGAAGTCTGGCACCATAGACATCACCAGAAACGGTGAGTTTCCTCCTTTGAGATGCTTTGCCAGACCTTTTACTGCCTCCTTCAGTTTCTGTTTGTGGGTCTTTCTGCCATTAGTTTTATCTTCAGAAAGTGAAAAGCCTGCTCACTTGGGTTGAGATCAGGTGACTGACTTGGCCATTGAAGAATATTCCATTCCTTTGCCTTGAGAAGCTCTTGGGTTGGTTTCACAGTATGTTTTGGGTCATAATCCATCTGCACTGTGAGGCGCCGTCCAATCAGTTTTGTAGCATCAGACTGAATCTGAGCAGATAGTTTCGCCCTAAGCACCTCAGAACTCATCCTGCTGCTTCTATCAGCTGTGACATCATCAACAAACACCAGTGACCCAGTTCCATTGGCAGCCATACATGCCCATCCAAAGCACTGCCTCCACCATGTTAGACAGATGATGTGGTTTGCTTTGGATCACGAGCCGTTCCTTTCCTTCTCCACTCTTTTCTCTTCCATCATTCTGGTACAAGTTCATCTTGGTTTCATGTCCAAAGAATCTTTTTCCGAAACTGGTCCGGCTTTTTCTGTTAAAGTCTAATCGGGCCTTCCTGTTCTTCAGTGTAACCAGTGGTTTGCACCTTGTTGTGAAGCTTCTGTATGTAGATTCATGAAGGCGTCTCTTGATTGTAGACTTTAACAATGGCACGCCTACCTCCTCCAGAGTGTTCTTGACTTCAGTAGATGTTATGAAGGGGTTTTCTTCACGAAGGAAAGAATTCTGCGATCATCCATGTCTTCCATGTTTCTACTATCTTTCTGATGGTTTGTTAAATGTTTTTAACCTAATAACGGCCTCCTTCACTTGCATTGACACCTTTTTGGTTTCATGCTGAGAGTTCCAAGGACCAGCTACCAAATGCTAATATAACATTTTTAATCCTATTGTCTGCATCATCTTTCATGAAATAGTGACAGAACAGACCTCATCTTGCCATGAAACCGTTGTCACACAATTTGTCCAATTACTTTTGAGCCTCTGAAAATGTGGGGGACTGTGTAAAAGTGGCTGTAATTCCTAAACGGTTAATGTAATATTTTTGTTTTATCCATTGAATCAAAGCTGAAAGTCTACACTTCAACCACATATTGACTGCTTCCTTTCAACTCCACTGGAGTCGTGTAGGCAAAATTCGAAAAATTGTGTCACAGTCCAAATACTTACGGCCCTGACTGTGGTTTCATCTGTGCCTTAACGCTCCACGTGTCCAAAAATACACTAAACGTATAAAATGAGCCACACTGCTGCACTGGGTGACGTGTCATTACCATGTACATACATCCTTCTGCTGTCGTCACAAGAGCAACAAGTGTATTAATACGCCGCTGAAAATAGTCCCCCCCCATAATGCACTATGTATTCCTGTTTGAATAATTGTTTGCATTTGTCTTTTCCTTGGATTTATTGACAGGAATAAAATACATAGAACAACAGCAGTCTAATCAAAGGAGGATGTGCATAAACACAAGCTGTTTTTCTGAAATGTATGGCTTACAATAACATCTGCTAAACATTTCAAACACAGACACATGGTTGTTGAAGGAGAAGAGAAAGTGCTTCGGGTTTTTTTTTTCACTTCCCCTGACTGAATTTTCCCCAACCACTATGCAACAAACATGAGCATCCTTCCAGTTATAAGTGTAACGTGTGCATTATATAGTGCAGAAAATGTCATCACAGTTAACGATGTTAAAGTAATAAATGGTTCTAGTCCTCAAAAACGGGTTTGTTCATAATTTCCATTAGATAACTCCCTAGAGGTAAATGTAATGGCTTTTTTTCCCCCAGTAGGACAGGCCACACTGTCACTCACCCATCCCATGCCACATCACCAGTGGTACGGTCCCGTTGTTGGAGTTATAAACCGGGCTGCCAGCGACCAGCAGCACTGGACCAGCCAGGAGGAAACACAGGAGGGCCGCTGTCATCCTGGATCCTGAAACAAACACACAGGGGGTCAAAGTGTGCATTGGTGTGTTGCGAAATACATATTTACCTTTTCTCCTTCTTCACTTTGTACTATTTTATCAAGACATAACTCTGCAAGACTTGAACAACTAGAGCCATCACAGATTGACTTAACCACACTTACCCAGGTGGTTTATGGTTTATATTCTGCACATGTATTCAAACTTGGAATGAAACCCAATAGCACATTATAAACACGCTATCCCTCGTTCAATTTAAACATTTATACAGATTGTTATCTTACTTATATTGCTACCTTTCATCTTATAAAATATCTCAAGTCCCATATATGCATTATATTCTATTTTACAAATAGATCTCTATATTAATACAGACAAGCACAAAGCACCATTATTTAATGAATTTATCAGGGTGGGGTACACTGTTAACAGTGCTGCTATTAACCACACCACTTTCACTTCACCTTGCAAATTCATATGCTCTGCATATAGTTTCTATTCTTATTTGAGTTATTTACTATAGCGGGTAAAATAAGTATTGAACACGTCACCATTTTTCTCAGTAAATATATTTCTAAAGGTGCTATTGACATGACATTTTCACCAGATGTCGGTAACAACCCAAGAAACCCATACATACAAAGAAATCCAAACAAATATGTTCAGAAATTAGGTTATGTGTAATAAAATGGAATGACACAGGGGAAAAAGTATTGAACACCCTTACTGAAATGTATTTAATACTTCGTACAAAAGCCTTTGTTGGTAACGACAGCTTCAAGACGCCTCCCGTATGGAGAAACTAGGCGCATGCATTGCTCAGGTGTGGTTTTGACCCATTCTTCCACACAAACAGTCTTCAAATCTTGAGGGTCTCCGTGGGCCTCTTCTATGAACTCTGATCTTTAGTTCTTTCCATAGATTTTCTATTGGATTCAAGTCAGGTGATCGTCTGGGCCAGAGAAAGAAGATAAAGCTGCTAGAATGGCCCAGCCAATCACCTGACTTGAATCCAATAGAAAATCTATGGAAAGAACTAAAGATCAGAGTGAGGTGTTCAATACTTATTTTACCCGCTGTACATCTTATTATTTAATTATTTTTTCTTATCTGTATTGCTGTCCTTGTGCTGCTGCTGCAACAACCAAATTATCCTCATGGAGATCAATCAAAGTTTAACTTATCGTATTATTAAAAGATCCTATCAATCAGTATTCGATCAAAATCAATATTTTTTGCTGATTTTAGTTTAATGCTTCATACTGTTTATTAAGCATTCGCCTGAAATAGGCTGGTGTCTGCAGTTTTTGTCAACCGTGTCACTTGTATTAGTCTCTGTTTGTCCTTATAATATAGATTAATATAAAGTTAGACGCATAAATACAATAACGCGTCAGAAACAGTCACGTGAAAAACAGAGAAAGCTGAATCACTTCCTGCTCTCTACAATGGCTTCAAGTCAGTGCGGCTGTACAGAGACTGTCTCAGATGTATCAGCAAAACAACGAGGCTGAAAAAAATGAATTACCCCAAAAACAGTGCTAAGACAAATATACTTTGAATCAGTGCAGTCAGGGGAGAAGTTAACTCGAACAAGCGAACTAACGTTAACTAATGAAGAAGGTTCACATGAAATAAATCAATTAATAGATGCATTCTGAAACATGCAGTTGCAGATTTAAGCTATGGATAATGTTGAAATCAAACTACTATTTAAAAAAGCTTATACAGCCTAATTAATGTTCAAAAACAGGATACCGGTAACGTTGAACGTCCAAAAACATTACTCACCGTTTGTGTTCTTCCTGCTTCTATTGTGGTGTCGGTTTGTCACGTGACTTTGCTTTGAGCCAACAGCCAATCAGATTTCAGAGGCGGAAATGTCTAACTTGTGAGTCGTCTTGTTGTAGTAATCCTGTCTGTTTTCTAGTCTGAATTAATTATATCTTTTCCGATATTATGGTTATTTAACCTCTTGGTAACTTGTGTCTTCAATCCCGGGCGGTGACGTTACGGCCTGACGTGGCATTTTAACGTATAAACACCGCGCTTACAGCTGCTAGCTAATTAGCTAGCCATGCTAGCTCGTTGTGAAAATCAACAACATTCCTGTAGGGATTGTTTAGCCACTTAGAGAAAAGATTAAAAAACAAAGACGGACGGCTTTAAAGGAGAGTGTAACTAAATAACAGAGACAGCAGGCGTGGTAGCAAAGTACAGGATGTCAATTCAGTACGAGGAGCCTGCGTTACCGGGGAGTTACGATGTTGTGGGGTCATTTCCTAAAAGTTTCGGCTACGGGGTGGAGGAGGCAGACATGGAGGAGAGCTCCACTTCTGCTGACAAACCGAGGATACTGCTGATGGGACTGAGGCGGAGTGGCAAGTCTTCTATTCAGAAGGTAAACTACCTAAAACACACCACCACCACCACCACAGAGGTGGCTTAATCACACCTCTTAAGACAGTAAAATTGAATCACCTCTAAAGCTGAGCTTGATAACCTTAAATCAGGATTTATTGCAGGACTGTTGCATTAGTTGTTGTTCAGCCGTACTCGATTAGCTGGCAACTGACTGTAATCGTGACGAAAATACTTTTCTTCTCTATGATCTGTGAACAGCATACATACAACAGAAATGTCTCTTTCCACTTCCTACATGAAACTGCTCACAACAAGTTCTGTGGATTATCTTCAGTAACCGCTTCATGATTTCTGGAGAGAGACATTACTGTTAAGATTTTCAAATGTTTTTTTTTTCTTTTTGGTGCTTTGAGCACCACAAGGCGAGTGCCATATAGTTCCATTGTATTGGAGAGAAGGCAGACATCACTATGGTTGATATCTCTGATGCTCTGCAACGATCTAGATTGATAAATAGCACTGCAGGCAAGAGGAAAGGTGCTTCTTTTTATTTTGGGAAGAACTGTTCCGTTAAAGAAACAGGTAAACAAATGGGGGGGAACAGCATGGCTGGACAGACAGACATGAAACGGGTGTAACGATAATCCTCCTGCTCCTCCGACCAGGTTGTTTTCCACAAGATGTCGCCCAATGAAACGCTGTTTCTCGAGAGCACCAACAAAATCTACAAGGACGACATCTCCGCCACCTCCTTCGTCAACTTCCAGATCTGGGACTTTCCTGGCCAGGTGGACTTCTTCGACCCCTCGTTTGACAGCGAGATGATCTTCAACGGGGCCGGCGCTTTGATCTTTGTCATCGATGCTCAGGTAGGATGACATCAGTTAAAACTCAAGAAGAAGAAGACCGTAGTTTTTAAAAGGCTTTCCTGTGTGAGATGAAGTAACACGTGACCTTTGCCTTCTTGTTAGGACGACTACGTCGAGGCCCTCGGGCGGTTACACCTCACTGTATCCAGAGCCTACAAAGTGAATCCAGACATCAACTTTGAGGTGTTCATCCACAAAGTCGACGGTCTGTCAGACGACCACAAAATAGAGACACAAAGGGACATTCATCAGAGGGCCAACGACGATCTGGCAGACGCCAGCCTGGAGAAGCTTCACCTCAGGTGAGTTTCTGACACGTCTGCACAGGTTAGATACTCAAGCTGCAAGATTTAGGGGCAGATCACTCCTAGAAACATTAAGTTTTATGATTGTAGTCTAACAGGATAGAAGCTGTATGTGCTCCACTAAAACACTAGAGACATGGTGATTTTGCTATCAGCGTGTGACCTACTGTACCTTTTTTTAAAGGTGCTAAATTTGACATTCAAAGCATATCTATTTCCTCCACACGGCTCTCAACATGGCGACGGCCGAGCCGGCGGCTATCAGCTAACAGTGCAAATAACGGCAACAGCGTTGATGGAGCTAACGGTGTTTACCAGAGGGTGAATTGAAAGGTGGGCGCTACGCTTTCGTGACGAAGCGGTAGGTCGGTGCAGCGTCATCAGCTGTGACCGCCGTATGAGAGCGGTGCAGAGCGGCGGCCGTGAGCTAACCTGTGTGGGCCGCTCACATGCACTTAAAGGCATGCGCAGCCGGCCACACTATGTCAACAAAGCAGAGAGAAGCTCAGATTACAACGCACTCAGAGGGAGAGCAACTTCCTTCTCTACTCAGGTAGAAATTACTCCACTTCATCTTTACATAGATGATAGTTATTTGATGCTATATTAATGCTCTGAATATCGTATAGAGAACCTTTTAAAGCTGCACTTTTTATGTTAAATATCGTGTGAAAACTGTGTAATGAAAAGTGTTACTCATTGTTATTAACACCCAACTCCTCCTTTTCCCTCGCTTTGTGGTAACAACTTTCCCTTCTGTCAAGTGGTCAAAAATGAACCTCGATATTGTATAACTTATACATACAAATCAAGCTGTTTCTTGTCGTCGTTGTTTTGAGTCTACCTAATTATAGGAGTCTATTGGTGAGGTCAGACATTTCAGGGTTAAGTTCCTATTCTATCACCGTGAAACGGTCGGATTAGTATATTGTTTCGTCTTGCAGTGTTAAAGCCGAGACTCATTTGTTGACACGGTATTTTTTGCAGTGTGCTAACTCTCCTCTCCTGCTTTCCCTCCTCAGCTTCTATCTGACCAGCATCTACGACCACTCCATATTCGAGGCCTTCAGTAAAGTCGTCCAGAAGCTCCTTCCTCAGTTACCAACGTTGGAGAACCTTTTGAACATTTTCATATCGGTATGTTTTTGCTACGTTTAATAACAGCAAAAAATATAGTCTCTACAGCGTGTCCTTTTTTGTACCGTCTCTTATGAACGTCCTTCGTGTTTTGCAGCACTCTGGGATCGAGAAAGCCTTCCTGTTTGACGTCGTTAGCAAGATTTACATCGCCACAGACAGCTCTCCTGTGGACATGCAGTCCTACGAACTCTGCTGTGATATGATAGACGTTGTCATCGATGTCTCCTGCATTTACGGGTGAGAAGAATTATATTTGTTTGAAGTGTTGGCAGTGGTCGCATCCTTTGGTTGAACGGTTTTGAAGGTGGCTCTCCGTCTTCTCCTCCGTGACAGGCTGATGGAGGACGGCAGTGCCTATGACAAGGAGTCTATGGCTATCATCAAGCTCAACAACACCACAGTGCTTTATTTGAAAGAGGTCACAAAGTTCCTCGCACTCGTCTGCATCCTCAGAGAGGAGAGCTTTGAGAGGAAAGGTGGGTAGTTTTTGTTTTTATAAACAGTTGAGTTGGCACCAGTAGACCAGGGTTTAAATACACAGGATGTCCTCAATGTGTGATTAAAGCATGAAGCTGCCAACTCTAAAGTGTCTAAAGTTAAAAAGTAGATCTGAGTCACAGTTTTAACATCCAGTCTAAGCTAGCAAAACTTTAATAGCACCTATTTTTTACGTAGCAAGATCTCCTCTCACATTTGAAATGAAATGCTTTAAATGACTTCTTTGTCCTCTTCACAGGTTTGATAGAGTACAACTTCCATTGTTTCCGAAAAGCCATCCACGAAGTGTTTGAAGTTGGCTCCCCACCACAAGACGTCCGCTCCTCCAGAAACCACCGGATGGGCCTAAAGTACGCCGGGATGAATGGCAGTGCTGTTTAAAGGGCAGGAGGTGTCTGTGTCTGTGTGTGTCTGTGTGCGTGCATGCGTGCGTGCGTCTGTGTGTTTACCTTAAGAGCAGCGAGGCTGCGCGACGTGGAGAGATCACACGAGAGCACACATGCCTCCTGTCAAACACGCGTTGCCTTACTGTGTGCAGCTGAATGTGAATCAGTTAGAACTGATGAACTGAGCTTACGCCAAAAAACAAACAAAATCGTGCTTCTTTCTTTCTGCACATTTATCGGTATTGAAATGTCAGCTGTGTTTACCTTCTTGGCCAGTTACTTGTGTGTACTCTGCAACATTTAAATATACGCCTATCTGATCCAATATAAGCACTTATAGTCAATATGAACAAAGAGCTCCGTTGACTGAAGCTCAAACTGAATTTCCACAAACTAAAATGAACAGAATGAACTTTCTTTCATGGTCCTGCTCATTTAACCTTGAACTGTCGCGTTGTGTAAGTGGATCTAACAGCCAGTATGAAAACGAAAGCACAGTGTTTGTTCTGCCGTGTTTTCTGTTGATAATGAATCATGTGACCAGCGGCCGGAGCTCTGCTCAGGATCCCTGTCAGACCAGCACTGTGCCAGTTCCCCCATTAGAGCCTTGGTTTAATAACAGCATGTTGGTCCTAATGGAGTCTGGGAATAACGGATGATGCTTTTCACTCGGACGAACCTGCCGCGTCTGATGACGCTCGACTTTTTTTGTAGCTTGTGATGAACGTTTTGACCAAATTTACTCCACAGGGATTCTGTTTGCAGCGGCTTGTTTTGCTTTTTTCAGAGATTTGTAATTATTGTACATATTTCTTTAATAAAATATGTTTCCTATTTTTTCTGAGTCACAGTTATGAACTTTTTTTGCTCATAATTAGTGTCTCACAAGTTAAGAAAGTTGTTAATATAATAAGATAAATGTAAACCATAGTTGATATGTCATAGTTTTAAGAGTTTTTTAAAGATTTTGCATATTTAGATATGTGGATATACTTGGTCATAGCTATGAGATACTTTGTCATAAATATTAGATATGGTAGTTAAATATGAATGTTTTATTAATTATTATTGCTTTATTTCTGGCAATTATAATCTATTTTCTCATAACTGTCATTTATTTTACTTATTTAGTGAAAGTATCTGATATATAGGAGATACAAAGAATTGTGAGAAACTAAATAGATTCGACATTTATTAAATATGAGGAAATATAATTCATAATCATTACGGTTTGGCTCAGTGTCTCATTTTTGAGAGTTTCTTAAATTCATGAGATACAAAGTCATATTTGTAAGGCACTATCACAATTATGAGATACAAAATCATTAAACAAATCTACACATTTTATCATGAAGTGTCTCATAATTCTGAGACAGCTTCTCATAAGGTATGTAGGTAATAATTACGAGGTTATAGATAAAAGTCAATCACGTGTTTTTTATCACAATGATGCAAACCCTTCTGATAATTACAAAACTTTCAAAACGTTCCTAATAGCTATAATATTTTGAGGGTTTCTCATAATTATGAGTTAAGAATCCATTACCTTACTTTTTCCTGATGAAATATTTTCTCATGACTAAATATGTCATTATAAGAAACAAATAGCCTCATTATTACTATAGCTATATAAAGCTTTTACATTATGAAGTGTTTTATCCTCACATAATATGCCATATTATGCCAAAATAGCATAATTATGACTACTTATGACAACTATAATAATTTTGAGATTCTAAGCCCTAATATTAAGGCATTACTTAATTTCCTTATAATTATTGTCTCATAATTATGACAAAAGTCTTAATAGTAGAGTAACTGGGCGTCCATAGTATGGACAGGTTTAAAGAGTAATCACCTTACATATTTTGTTTAATATTGTGATAATAAAAGTTATTTCATAGACTTTTAGCTTCATGTCTGTTTAAATCTGTCTCCGTGTTTTAGCAGCCACTCAGTTGAATTGTTGCCACTAACAGGTTTTACCAGCAGGCGGCAGCATATTCACATTTAAATGTTTGACATTTCAGGATGACGTAGAAAAAGTTTCACCTACTCTCAAAATTGTGTTATAGTTCAAATAAATCAATATTTTCAACAAGTCCGTCCCCATGAACTCTGAGATCTAACAGCCCATCAAGTTGTTCCGTTAATAAGCTCAAAAAGTGCCTGACATGAATGAAAAGGCTTCATCACTTCATGTGGACATCCTGACTTAATGGTTCGTGGCAGATGGAGCCACAGCTGAAGCCTCTAATCGTCCCCAGACCTCCTGCTCACCGCTGTGGAAAATAGAGGTCAATGAGAGAGAAAATTATATCTCCTTTTTATTCTTTTTTCCGGGACCCTGCAGTTTGCTCCTCACCGCAGAAAATGTCACGGAGCCGAGAAAACTTATAGCCTTGAGAGTGAAAGACAATACAGAGAGTGTGGGGGGTTTAAAGCTGCTGCTCAGCATCCTCATCCATGAGTGGATGATGGTAGAAATCTATTTTAACCCCCTGTTCAGCCTTCATAAGCAGTATATAAGCAACTAATGCATTGTTTATAACTTTTACATGTTATAATGTAGTTGTAAACAGGCATAACATATTTTTAAGAATACAAAACTTGGGGTATTTATGTATTCATTTATTATATTATCATCTTGTGTCACTTCTATTTTCAAGATTGTATGTGTATAAACAGTTTGATACTGTTTATAACATGTATAGACAGTCAGTAAATCATTTATAACATGTATACACTTGGTAAGTGCTTTATAACACTATATAACATTTTGATCCTGTGTGTAAAGGGCCATGTTGTGTTATCAATCATTCATCAACTAATAGGTTATATTTGTTGATGAATACATTAATAAGCACGTTATAATGTCTTGGTTACAATTACATTACAGCTAGTGTGTTTTAACCCATGTATCGAGTGTACTGCTTATGAATAATAGCCTAATTGGAGTGGGGGTGTTGTGGTAGTTAAGTGAAGGAAACCATTTAAAACGTCAATTTCAAAGTCCCCAAATTACCTTTATTGTGATATTAGCTGTAGAACACATTATAGCTCCTAAAATGAGATTATTATAAGGATTTTCCATTTAGAGAGGTTAAAAATGGGTTTACAGCAGCAGCTGGAAGCCAAAGGTCTACTGTGTATTTAAAATATTCAATTACATCCAAAAAACACACGGAGTCTACCTTCTTTCGGCTCCAACTCCCCACAAGGTGAAAGACAGACAGGAGGGAGTGGAGAGAAGAAAGGGGCGGTGTTTGAGGGAATGGTTTTTACGTACCAGATGCTTCAGTCAGTGGAAACCCGTCAGTTTGCAGCTCGCGGGAGTTTCACGGAGGATTTAATTCTCTGTCATTATCTTCTCCAGAGCAGCGCGAGCGGACGATCGTCTCGGATCCTGCAGATATTCCCGTGAGCATCTCCAGAGGCTGCTGGTGCGTAAAGAGAGGTACGTTTTATATGTGCGCTCTTTATATACATGTGCTGCTTACAGCTTTGTAGCGTAAAGATACGTACGTGATACGTACATTTAAAGTGTGTTGTGGTGAGTTTGCATTGTTGTAATCTCCTGATGCTTTGACGTCTGCTCCGCGGAGGCGCGCACAGACCTCATCACCAGACCTCACCTGGCGCAAAAAAAAAGATGCGTTAATGAAGCATCAGAACATTTTGAATGTCTTTTCCACGTTTTAATAGGTAGAAAAGTGTTCTGCAGAGAATCGAAAATCAATGTATTAATGAGTTAACAACGTTTATAGACTCGATTGATAATTAGAAACTGATTATCTCGAGCATTTATTAATATTACCAACATGTATCATTACATCATTACCGAATCGATAGGACAAATACGTACCAGTGGCATTTTTCACAACCTGGCAACCCAGAATGTTCTATTATTTATGATAAATAATTTATCTCTAAAGCATCAGTAAATGATTCCTTACCAATAAAGACATAAAGGATGACATAGTAGTGCGTAATGCTAAGCCAAATATTTGACCCCCCACATCCAGGATGAAGCAGAAAGGAAGTCCTTTCTTTAGTGAGGAAACAGTGGATGTTATCGGGGCCTGAACGGGGTCCAAAGTGAGTAACTGATACTTTGAATAAGTGCTGCGGGCCCCGTTTTTCTAGTAGGATTCATGAGGAGAAGAACAAGGAGACCTTTGAGGAAACAATCCCTTGCTTTAATGTTTCTTAAATTGACTCTGATGCACAAAAATACGGCTCCACGCCTGGACAATGAGAGCGCAATATGTCAAGCAATCGTTGCTTTTATTCATTTTGAATGTTACCACGGCATTTAGTCTTGTTGAGTGAGAGTCACGTCTCCTTCAGATTACACATTTTTCTGGAGCCTCAGCAACCCCCCCCCCACACACACACACACACACTCACCCCCTGCTCCAGCACTGCTCATAGTTTCCATCACCGCACGCCATAGGCTACATACCATCATCATGTTCCAATCCATTTGGGTGAAATTAATTCATTCATTGAAACAATGCAGCTCTGGTTGCATGTGAATGTGTTTGGGAGGGGGGGGGGGGGTTGTTTCCCACAAGGAATTCTTGACTTTTGTCTTTTTTTTAGAAAACAGAGGGCGAAAGAAAAAATGCTTTCCTTGTTTGCTTTTCTTCTTCTTCTTCTTCTCAACCACGACATTTTGCCACGTTTTGACCAGTCGTCACATTCCTCTGAGATTCTTGCGTTGGGTGAAGGTTGGGCCTGATTGTGTACAATCAGTGGAGACGAGCCAGACACAAAATAAAACAGTTGAAGGGAGATGATTTTTTTGGGATTGTCAAAGTGACAGTTGGTCATAAAAATGTGACAAGAGAGTCTCATCATGAGTCAGTCCCACTCATGTCTCGGCCTTTTACATTTCCTGTTTCTGCGGCACAGCATGGCAAGGGTTGGAAATGCGTTGATTTGGTGTCTTGCTCAGAGTGAGATGAAAAGATTGTTACCACTCTCACGTCTGTACACTAAATATGAAGGTACGGTTAGCTTAGCTTAGCATAAAGACTGGAAACAGGGGGAAACAGCTAGCCTGGCTCTGACCAAAGGCAGCACCACTCTAGCACACTGGCCAACATCTTAAATATTTAGTTTTTAAGCGTGAAAAAGACATTTCGTTTTAGGGATGGACTATTTAATGGCTGGGAACATTTCCTAAGAATGAAAACGGAGCTGTAGATCAGCTCAGCTATAAAGACTGAAAGCAAAGGGAAAAGTGTCAAAAAATATGGTGAAAGCTTATTAATTAAGGCATTCTATCTTGTATGTTTAATCCAAACACAAACAGAAAAAAATAGCAATTATTGTGTTACATGCTGAAACTATTTCTGGCGAACAACAGCTCGGACCAGTGACTTCCCACATCTCCTCAACTCCCTCGAAAAACCGAAAATTGTCGTTTTCACATTTCTGTTTTGGTTCTGATTAAACAAAGGAGATGCGTTTCTGGTTGGCGGATTTTGTTGCCTTGGTTCAGAGCCAGCTGTTTCCCCCTGCTTCCAGTCTCCATGCTAAGCTAAGCTAACTGGCTGTTGGCCTTGGCTTAATTTGTACCATACAGACGTAAGAGAGACGTGTTCATCTTCTCCTATAACTCGGGGCAAGAAAGCAGATGAGCCATTTCCTCAAATGTCTAACGGATCCTTTAATGAGTCAGACAAAAGATCACACATTTGACTGAAGTACAGTTTCCACTTCAGTTTGGAGTAAATGTTTTAAAGTCTGCTTTTATATTTACACCTCCAGTTGCTCAAAACCATCATCTGTCCGTATGTTCTGCAAGTGTAAGAGTTTGAAACCAATCCTCTGCCTTTCCAAAGTCAAATAAATCCATCAGCAGACATGAAACAGAGACAGCAGGCCCGGTCTCTCAGAAAACAAACGTCTGTTACCATTAACACCCACCTCTTGAACTGTCCAGTGCCAGCTGGCAGCTGATGGGAAAATATGTTTACCCGTGTGTTTGTTTTGGATGATAGTTGCCGTTTTTCAAAGACCATAAGGCCGACTGTTTATTTGCTTCGGTCGGCGTTTGCCTGCAAGCATAATCCAAGGGCAACAGCTATGCTGCCAAAAGTAACTTCAACTAAAGGTACTTCATTTTAAGAGACCTCATGACCACACTCGATCACAATCTTTTTAATCTGCCTCTCTACTTTTATTCTTTCGTGATTATAAGATGTTTCACATATATTTTTAGCAACGCTCGGTCTTGGATGGCAATGTCAGTCGGTCCACCATTTTGCATTGATATGACATTTTGAAAAAAATACATTCATGTTCCCCAGAGGATGAATTCTAATGATCCTGGGCTTTCCCTCTACGGGTCAAAATGTGTCCATGCTTTTGATTAATACTTGCAAACCTAACGACATTCCCATCAGCCTCAGCTGTTCTTTGTGTGTTGTGCTAATTACTAAAGGCTGATTATTGATGGTGAACACAGTAAGTATGTATGCATTTTCATGGTGAGCTTGTTAGCTTGTTAGTAGCATTTAGCTCAAAGTACAGCCTGAGCTGTCAGCATAGATGTAGACGTGTTGTCCGTGTGTCCTTTAGGTCAGTGATTCCCAAAACGTTGTTGCTTGTAACTCCAAGTAAAGTTTTCTTTTCATCCCCTGTTAAAAGTCTGTCAATTCTGAATCATTTTCTAAAAATGTCCTGATCTAATATGGTAGTTATAGTGGAAGTGGATACAGTGTTCAGTTCCAGTGAATCAATTATAGTTAATTTTCAGCTGCAACATGCAGAAAATAGTCAAATACGGAGAACATAATGAGCATGAAAGTTTCGTCTTGACCTCTGAAATAGAAGTTTGACAAAGAAGGATCTATGAGTCCACTTTCTAGCTTTGCCCCAGAACTTTTAACCACATCTCATAGTCTTCCTCCGTGGATAGAGATTGAGAAGTGGTCGCTGAAAGCTCAATAGCAAGTAAACACATTTGCTATTAGATTCAATACTTTTATGTTTAATTCTTTTGTGAAATGAAGAAAAGATTTCTGATAAAAAAGAAGGATTCCTTTCGTTCAGATGGTGTTTTTCTGTCTAGGAAATTAAAATTGGGGCAAAAATGTGGACCCATAGTACATACTTCTTTCCAAGTATATGATTATGATATTATAGAACCATGAAATAAAGCATTTTAGAAGTCAGAGGAAGCAAAACTATACGGTATTAAAAAATAAATTTGAGAAAAGTTCCACAAGCTTAGTTTTTTTCCTATTTTGTACCTCAGTAATCATCTCGCGACCCCCCCCCCTCCCAAGGACCTCCAGTGTCAGGTCACTGTGGGATGAAGACTTGGCGTGGTGGTGACTTGTTTACTTGTTGACTGACTGAGATCTGTTTGTCAGTTCTGCCGACAGCATCAGAGGAGAAACTGCAGCTGCAGCCCACATTGTTTCACTGGATAAACAAGCAGCCGCCTGGAGACTCATAAAACAAAAGCAGACACGTATTCTCTCTTTAAAGGTGCTTTATTCCCTAATGTTACAGGCTTAATGGTAGTGGTTATGTGTCATTAATATCCAGGGATACTGATCATGTTATGGTCTCGTGCAATTAAGATTAACCAATGACATGATCGTGTAAAATGAAGCACAGCCTCATTGTTAAACAATGGAGTCTTTGACACTAATTTGACCTTATAAGGAAGCGATTTTTCATGTTCAAGCGACCGAAATATGTTACACATCAGAACATCGTCATTGTTTAAAAACGGCAAGAAGGAGCAAATTATCCTGATGAGATCTCTAATCAGCGACAACAAAATGTACAACGTGTGTTCATGCTGATTTGTGTGCGTCGTTCAGCTGAAATTAGCCCTGTGATCCGCAGGAAGCCGAAACCACATTGAGCGTCTTTGTACTGGGGATGAAAGGGAGCGCAGTCATCTGACAGCCATAAGAGACCAGCCTTGTTGTTCTTTTCTTTTCTTTTTTTTTCTGCAACAGTTTTACAGCTGCAGCCATGAGAGTGTCCCGTTCCCTCCGATGCTGCAGGGCTCCTCTGTTGTTGCCATGTTCCACACAGTATTGTGCCGCTGTCAATATTCCCAGTCACCTCCCACGAAATCCATATCATGCAACCCAGGGAGTCGCACAATATGAGGACTGTTCTGAGCTTCAGAGGCCGTTAAAGTACCCTAATCCATTTCAGGGGGAATAAACAGTAAAGTGGGGTGGTAATTAAAAAGCCAACTTTGTTACACGCTTTCCTGTTTTAACTGAATGCACGCACAGTTTGGTAATTTAATGAGTTTACCGGCAAAATAGAAAGCAGTGACTGTAAGTTAAGGCATTGAAAAAAACAGGACTCAGAGCCTGTAAGGCTGAACTTATCGTTTACGAGCAACTGAGCAAAAAACGTTTGCCTCCGAGTGGTATTTCCCAGTCAGAGATATTGAGAATAATAATAAAAAAAGAAGCTATACATAGTTTCTATCTGATTTCACAAATATTTGAAGTAACTAAAGCTGTAGTGTCACAGCCAAGGGTCTGAATAGTTCTGTCAATGTGCTATTTCAGTTATGCATAGTGGGGTAGTATAAAAAGTTGAAGCGAAGGGGTCGGAATACTTTCTGAATACCTGAAAAACGGACATTCTGATCAACCTCAGCTTTACTTTCTGTTAAATGCTAATTAGCAAAAGTCAGAGGATCTCCAAAGTCATTAGGATACATCATCTGGAGACCATGAATGTCCTTAAAATATTTCATGATAATGAATCCAATAGTTGTTGAGATATTTCAGTCTGGACTTAAAGGAGAACACAGTCTTTTTGTACATTTAATAATATATGAAAACAGTCAAAAAGTCTCAAAAAGAACAGTAGCGTGTACAGGGAATGCCATTTTCCCTCCCAAAAAAGGCACTGAGGCTGTTTTATATTGCATGAATTAGTATTTTGTGTGTCTAACAGATTTAACACTTACTTACACATTTTATTCCACTGGACTTTATTACGTGTGACAGAGGTTTTCATCATGGAATAATCTGGTTTGTAAAGTCTAAATTCCTCCGGGGGGAAAATAAACAGTAACACCCAGTGGCAGCAGCTCCCATGGCCTGCAGAGAGCTTCTGGCTGCGGTCGTAAGAAGCTGTCCAGGTTGTTGAGGTGTAAAATAACAGCAGCGAGCCATGAAGGGACATGAGGCAGGAGGCCTGATCCTGGGAGACAGTTGCCATTTGGCTGCCACTACAAAGGGCTCCTGTAAATCTCTCACCGGGACGGTCAGTGTATCGGTTAAGGAATTCAACATGTCCACTCATCAAGGTGAATTGTGGGCTTAAATAGTTTCAGCAGCTGTGCTACTAGAGAGAGAGTACTTAGACAGGATGGATGAGTGTTTGGTTCGATGTCACGCTCTGAAGAGAAGAAGAACAAGGGAGACAAGTAGTCTTGGGTGTGATCCAAGAGGACACCTGTTGAGTAACGTGAACGCCTCGTAAACAGGGCGCTGACTATGAGTCAGTCATTCAGACAGTTAGCGTCAGACAGTGTTGAGGGTGTGAAATGAGCAGATTCCTAACAGATACGCAGTCAGTTGTGACCAGCGAGATAATCAATTTGTATACGGTGCAATTTAAAAGACTTTATACACACTCACCTGCCACTGTTTTAGGTCCACCTGTTCAGCAGCTCTTTAACCCAAATGTCAAATCAACACGTCACGTGGCAGCAACTCAATGCATTTAGGCAGGTTCTCAACCTTTTTGTGTAACTTAAGGCTCTCGGCCCACTTCTGATAAATTCTTAAAGAAATTCTGAGGACCACCCTCCCAAATGAATGAGAAAACAACGGCGGTATACAGAAGATATGCATGTTAAAAAAAACAAGATTTAGGCTTTTTTTTAATACTTTGGGCAAAGCTTTCAGTCTTTATGCTAAGCTAAGCCAATGCTGCTCCATGCCTAATGCTCAGTTTCGACAGTAAGAGTCCCACCGTATTTCCCTATTTTATAGCTGACTATAAAGTTATAATGGACTGCCCTTTAGGAACCTCAAAAAATTGGTTTCAACATTGGTGGATTTTTAATTACATGCCTTTGTGTTTTGGCTCAAGTCCCATAAGAATTCCCTGTTGGATGCCTAAAGGAGAATTTGATGACAGACAACAGCTGGAGACCACAGAATGTGTTCGCAGATGTTGTGGCCCAGGAAGAGAAACATAAAGCTCAAAACTGGGAAGACTATGTCCGGAAGGAAAACCATTGTTTTGTCACTGCATTCATCGTTGAAATGGACGGGCGAGAATAGAAACCGAACCTCTTTAGACATTTTAGGAGGGAAGTTGGGCTGATTTTCCCCCGTCCAGACAGCAATCTGACAGAAAGCAGACATAGGATGTGATGTCTTCTCTCAGTCGGTATGCTCCTCGTTGTTTTGTTGACCCAGCTTGATGCCCTGCAAGAGGAAGCGGTGCTGTTATCTGCAGCCAGGGATGCATCAGGGATGTCCTCTGTGTTGTGCTAACATGGCATTGGGAGAAAAAGTCTCCAGACGAGCTTCGGGAGAGAGGGAGTTTCTGCGTCTGACATCGACTTCAGGACATGACCGAGAGCAGACTGTGTTTATCCTTTGTTTATCTGACATTGCTGCATCATTGATTATTAGAAACATAATGTTTGATCACAGTCAGACACGAGGAATGTAAACTGCACTTTCGCGACGACTCCTTCAGCGGGCCAGATGAAAATACTTGGAGGTGGCCGAACGTGAAGCGCAGTACCTGTAAATGTGAATGTGTGGAGCGGGAAACCATCGTCATGAGCGATGTGATTTAATTCTATAACCAGCTTCATAACAAAACCCCCAAAAAATATGTGTTTCTGAGAAAACAAGTGGCCTTCATTAGTTTGCACCGAGCCCTGGGTCCTCTCATCGTTTAGACCGAGCCGGTGACGTCTTCCAGGGGTGGGGGTAGTGGTGGTGGTGGTGTGTGTGTGTGTGTGTGTGTGTGTGTGGGGGGAGCTCATTCCTCGATCCCTCAGGGAGATTTCAAAGCCACACGGTTTCTCGGCTGCACTTTGTTGAACCCACCTCCCATTTTCTGACACGATAAAAACACGTCAAATGTGACCAAAATAGGGGGGGGGAGAAAATTATAAACAATTACCGTTTCCAAGTGAAATATTTAAGTGTCTGCCTTTGTAAATGTTCCAGACGCTGTGATCCTGAGCATGAACATATACCCAAAGAGACCTCTCCTTATCCATAATCTTCATCCACACTGTATATATCTTTTCTGAGCCATGCGGACTCAACTGTTCCACAGGAGGGTATTTTAACCTCCCACACTTCATTTCCTCGCTCATTTCCCCTCGCTGCTGCAGAACATGGGGGTCACATACCCTGCTAATGCCTCACTGTGTTCAGTAATAATGGTGGGATGGTGCTATTGTCAGTGTGCCCAGCCTTATTTCCACCTGTCCTTCCTCTGCCCCAAGAGCTCCAGATCAAGTCATTTATTTGAATTAAGTATAAGGAGGCTATACTTCAGATGCATAATCTTGTTTTTAAGAGGCTCCAGACAACCGAGTACATTAATGACTATATATCAGTGTGATGCAGGGCTTAGCTACACTTCGAAATATAGCAGACAAACTTTACAAATGTAACTAAACTAGACCCATCAACATCTTTTGACCCTGAAATTATGATTAAACATTGTCGTCATTTTGGACCCTGTATTTTCTCTTTCTTATTTCTTCAGCAAAAACAACCAAAAGCATCTCCCTCCTTTGAGTTACGTTTATCTTAAAATCTGTTTAAAAGCATGTCTGTAAAATTTTTATGCAGCAAATTCAGGGTCAATATGATGAAAAAACACATATTTGGAGTTCAATTGGACTTCAATTTTGGCAATCAACCCTATTTCCAATCACAAAAATTAGTTTGGACATAACAGAAAGCTAAAGTTGCGGCAATAAAACATCTACAAGTTTGTAATCTGCTTTTGAGAGAGAGTTGTGGACAAAAGGAGTAGAGTAAAATGAGTTAGTAAAGGGAGTAACTTGATGAACGAGTGGTATGCCCTTTAGGCCAAACAAAGATGAAAAAGCCCTCGAGAGAGCCTTTGAAATAGAGAGCGCTGCTTCAATTCAGCTCCCAACAATTAATATTCTTTAGTTGTGCTTTCTCCATGCCAAACCGCCGCTGGGGGTTTCGTGCAAGAATGGGGGGAGGGGGGCCAGAGCCTCATAAGCTTTCACTTATTAGAGAGTAATGATGAAACCGGAGAAGCGGTTATATACAGTGTTAGTGTTCATTCAACCCTTTCTCTGCTTGCAGGAAATGTTTTTCAGATGTGAAACATGTTTTAACAATACTTACCTGTTAACTGCAGTATGATGTCTTTTGGTAAACCATACATTTTTTGCATGTTGAAGGTTCATCTAATTCGTATTCACCATGTTGTTAAAGTCACCGACAACCTCCTCCTCTCAGGCTCTAGTCATCTCAACGTTTTCATCCTCCGCAACCCCCACTGCTGCTTTTCTCACCATCATCAACATTCTTTCTCAAAAACTTTACGACCTCCCTACTATATCCCCTTCCTACTTTAACAAAGTAGGAAGATGGGTACATATAGAATATCAATGAACAGATATCCAAAACATCCGCCTCCGGCGTCCCCCAGGGTTCAATGCCTGGTCCTCCACCGTTCATTGCCCTACAATGCTCCCCTTTGTTAACACCATCCGTCTTCATGGTCTCCACTTCCACTGCTGTGCCGATGATGTCCAAACTCCACATCTCCACTAAATACACAATCACTGCAACTCACTCTACCCTGACCAACTGCGCTGCCAAAATGTAACTATGGATGCATAGTTTATTATTCCACCCCTCCCGGAAAGTTTTTTTCATCACATCCAGACTCGACTACTGCCACAGCATTATTAACTTCAGTACATCCATAATTGTTTATGTTCAAGACTCAAAACTCTCCTTTTTATTGTACGTTGCTTTTAGTGTCCTGTACTACACTTTGCCTTTAGTGTGTTGTTAGTTCTATCATCTTTTTAACTTGAGGGTTGAGTGTCTTTAAGCACTCTCTATAGTGCTCTAAAATGTTTGTTTATTTTACTCCCACTTTTTGACATGGCTGTTGGTCTTTATTTCCCAGCTGTATATCCAAAGACTGTCTGCCTCCCTTCTTCCTGCTTTCTCTCTCTCTCTCCGTCTTAATCATCTTTACTCCTCCTTCCTGCGCTGTCTTCCCGCTGATAGCGAATGCTAAAAACTGTGCCTGTGAATTCTCTCAGCCAGAAGAAAGACATCATGAGTGAGCGGTTCGACTGCAAGAACTGCAACGAGTCCCTGTGCGGACGCAAATACATCCAGGTGGAGGACAACCCTCACTGCATCCCCTGCTACGACCGCTTGTACGCCAACACCTGCCAGGAATGCAAAGAAATCATCGGCCACAATGCCAAGGTAAGCTCTACTTGTACAAGGGGTGGAGAGTAACAAAGTACATCTACTCAACTGCTGTACTTAAGTACAATCATGAAGTACTTTTTTTGCTTCTACTTTCTACTTCTACTCCACCACAGTTCAGAGGGAAATATTGTACTTTTTACACACTTATTTGAAACCTGTAGCTACTGATTGAGATTTAGATTGAACAATTATTGTATTAATTAATTGATTAATCATTTGGTCTATTAAACTTCTATAACAGTGAAGAATGACCAACACAGTTTCCCAAAGTCCAAGGTGATGTCTTCAAATGTCTTCTTTTGTTCAAGTCCAAAACCCAAAGATTTTAATTTTAAAATGCCTTTAAACAAAGAAAAGCAACAAATCCTCAGCTGAAACTGGAGAGTAGTTGCCATTTCATTGAAAAATGACGATAAATCCACCATCAAAATAGTTGTGAATTAATTTTCTGTTGATCAAGTAATCGTTTCAGCTCTGTCATCAATATCACGTATTGCTTAAAAGATAACTCCAGAAGAGTATATGAAATAGTTCAAGTTAACTCAACCAGCTACACCACTGAAATGCCGCTAGAGTATAATGCATCACTAATAACGATCAAATTATATTTAAGAATATCATGACATTATCTGGGACCGTACTGCCTCAACAACTACTTTAGTGTTTTGATACTTTGAATACATTTAAATAATAATAACACTTTGAATGTTGAGTACTTCTTCCACTGCCTACGTTGTAACTGTCTGACTGCATTATGATACGTTTTCTAACTTCTTTAGCAAACCAGCTGGCATTGTTAGAAAACTCGCCAAATTGTCTGTAATCCCCTTTAAGTTCGGTAAAAACCGTAGTTAGTGAAAATTGGAAACACTGTCCTGAAGAAAGCACCCACAGACGCCATGAGGCCACCGGTGTGCTGTGTATTATGGACTCCCTGTGAAGGAGCTGCAGTAAATTACGCTGCTCTTGCTTTGGCCGTCCCTCCCTTTGCACAAGACATAACAACAGTCATCTTTCTTCCTTCTCCGCTCCTCTGCGTTAAGTCGTTTCTATTACTGTGAAACTCCACGCCTCAAAAATAAGTTTTTCACCCACCGTTCAATGAGGCCATTTATCACAGAGCTCGCCTGAACTGCAGATGAACTGGAACACAAAGCAGCTGTTGGAAGAAAAACACAAAGACACAAAAAGTGGCTTATCCAGATTTTTTGAAGTAAAAAAAAAATACTTCTCTCATGCTCAACTCCACTGTTTGGAGGACGGCGGGATGTCGGGGAAAGTAGGAAACTTTCGGGTTGACTGAGGCTCCCATGTCGGTAAGCATCCAAGATACAGGGAACTGAGTCCTGTGGTCAACCGTGACCTCTGACCTCCAAGCGGATGGGGGAGCAGCGAATAGAGAATCTCCTTGTGAGCAACAAGAACATATCAGGTGTTTTTATTAACTTACAGTTTAGGGTAAAATGATTGAATGTTTGTTAAAGGATTAAGCTGTTTGTCTTATCATCAACAAATCCTATAAGAGGACCAACAACGCAATATTATATCAATATCTGACTTCTCTGTCCTGTCTGTGCACATTAATTCCTACTGAAAATCTTTCGAAATTAGTCATTAATAAACTTACTTTTTTTTATAAATGCTAAGGGCTATCCTTGGACTGCTGGGCACTGTAGTTGTAAGCGTAGATTAGTAGATGGGGGGGGGGGGGGGGGGCTATTTTCTGGTGCGGATTAACACACATTTGATGACAATTTATGGCAACAGGAAGTATGTGAAACTGACAGTGCCCATTTACTAACATCAGCCACCATGAACTATTAATCATACCAGACCAACTAACACAGTAGCCACAACACCTTATGGTATATTTGATTAAGCGAGGATATATTTAATTACTTATGAATTTTAGGACAATTGTGTTATTTTGTCTTTAAAATGCTACAAAGTCTCACTTTAAATTTGTAAATATTTAAATGGGTCAGGGTGACGGTTTTACCCCGATGGGAAGCTGTTCTCTCTCTTTGTACCTCGGCTTGTTCACCCCCTCATTATTACTTATTTACTAATTATTAATATTAATATAATTACATATTTCATTAACTTTATGAAGGGTATGTGAGCTCTTTGATATTTTTGCTGGCAGTCCACACCATAATATGTCAGGGAGTACTGGCCATGTGTGGTTTTATTTTCAGCTAATTATTCATATAAACTTATTCTGAGTTGATCAAATTGAACATGTTTTAAACATCCAGGTGTTAGATTATGGTTAAATGTGTTAAGATGAACAAGAAGAACGGAGTATAGCATGAACAGAGTACCTCCCATTTATACTGATCACAAAGAGCCATCAGAGACTTTCACATCAGTAACAACTTTGTACCAAAATCTAAAGGGGCGAGTGTGAAAGTTTCACCCCGATGGGAAGCTGTTCTCTCTCTCTGTCCCTTGGTCATCCCCCTCTGGTTGCTTCTTTCAGTCTTTGTTCAAAGGACAAAGTGTCCATTAGCCTTCTGATCATCTTCTGATGACATCCAGGTGAACAACAATGCCTTAGTTTAGACAGGATTCATTCAGTCAGAGGTCACATTGTTCAGGATTCAGCATGTTCAAACATAAGGGCAAGTTAACATGATTACATTGTGCATGATCAGAGTCATTTACATCCTTCTCCTCCTCTTCCTCCAGGAGCTCTTCTATGAGAACAGACATTACCACGCGCACTGTTTCCGCTGTTTCCGCTGCGACCGCTCTCTGGCGGACCAGCCCTTCACCAGGCAGGAGGACGCGCTGGTGTGCAGCGACTGCTACTGCAGCGAGTATTCCTCCAAGTGCGTGTCCTGCGACAAGACGGTCATGCCAGGTAGGGACGACAAAGACCGGCTGCATCACTTTCATTCCTCCAGCACCAAGTTCACAAACCTCCCCTGGGACAGATCATTGAGTAATTGCTCAAATAGTTCAAAAGTTCACACCCTGTCTCTGTAGATAAACAGGCTAATGAGGTTTTGTGTTCCGGGGTGTGACAGCTTAGATGTGACAGGATGATTGTTTGCCTTGCTCTGCTGAAAATATCTCCCAGCAGGGTTTTTTTTCGGCTCCGGCCGCTGCGACGACACGAGTGCAGCAGTGGTGTCGGATGACTTAAAATGACCCGGGCCTGTGGGTAGTGTGGGATCTCATAACTCACCAGTTCTTTTCTGAGCCGAGCAGTCTTTTTCTTCAGTTTCCGCTCAGCCTGGAATGCCTTTCAAAGCTCAGGCCAAGTTCAAGTTCAAAACGCCGTCATGCATTTGGTCTGCAGTTCAGGTCCCTCAAGTAATAGAACAGGGCCAACGATGAAAGGAGCTCAGAGGCATGACCGGCTCCCCAACCTTTTTTTAAACGTCCGCAGTGAAGCGCGTGTTTCTTAGTAAAGAAAACAGCCAGATACGAAATGGTTAAAACTGTAAAATAAATAAAAAGCCAGCGAGATCGTTGCTTTGTCACAGCTTGTCAAATTGTTTTGATGCAAGGTAAGCTGAAGGAATTGTACGGAGCAGGAGGGCTGTGTAAAAACAGGTTTAGCCGTCACACTGAATCATCACTTGGTCTTCTCAGTGTTTCGCCGTGTGAAACGCTATCAGACTTCATTCCTGCTCATTGGTTACAGCACAGTGGGGCAGAGATCAGAGGAATGTTTCAAGTGACACGCAAGGTTGCAAATGTCAGGGAACATAACAAACAATCACAGACATCTCAGTTTATATTCTCATCTGTGCCTCCCCCCCCCCTCTGACAGGATCAAAGATGTTGGAGTACGGCGGCTCCACGTGGCACGAGGACTGTTTTGTGTGTCACGGCTGCGAGAAGCCGATGGGTGCCGCGGCCTTCATTCCAGACGACAACAACTACTACTGTGTGCCGTGCTACGAGGGCAGGGTTGCTCCTCAGTGCAGCCACTGCAAAAAGGTGAACCAGGATCTTGACTCATCTGTAGAGAACATTTCCAATTCATCATTTAGTCGATAAAATCCATCCGCCGCTGTTTCCCAGAGCCCACGGTGACATCTTCAAATGTCTTGTTTATCAGTTCAAAGATATGGATACAGATATAGATATTCCATTTTAAACGCTATAAATCCCAGAGAAGCAGCAACCAGAACCAGAGACTGTTTAGTGATAAATGACTTTAACAATCAATTATGTCGATCGACTAATTGAATAGTCAACTGATCCTTTAAGCACTATACCAACGAGTGGTTAAAGGTCATCATCCACTACTGATTTTTGTCTTTCTTCCTTTTGTCTTTGGATTTTGGCAAATACAGATAACATAAAAACAGTAAGAAAAAAAAAATTGTTAAAAAAAATTCAAAATAAGATAAAGAAATGTGAAAGGACAGGTCAAGATGCCATAATATAGAAAAACATAAATTGATCAAATGAATGATCATAAAAGTTAATGACTTAAAAGAAAAAGCAAATCAGAAAAACCAGATCATCAGAGGACAGAGTTGTATTGATCAGACATTATAAATCAGATATAATTACATTTTTCATTTAATTTCTTTTTGCTTTTAAAGGGTATGTGAGCTCTTTTACAATATTTTAGCTGGCAGTGCACACCGTAATATGTCAGGGAATACTGGCCATGTGTAGTTTTATTTTCAAATTTTCCATTTCATTTGAACTAATTCTGAGTTGATAAAAGTGAACATGTTTTAAACATTCAGGTGTTAGATTGTGTTAAAATGAACAAGAAGAACTGAGTATTAAGCATGAACAGTAAAAGTAAAAGAGCCCCATCAGAGACGTCACATCAGTAACAACTTCATGCCAAAGTGTATCACTAAAAGACGTTTAAATTGTCACGTTTTACTGATACAGTTTGTGCTCTGCAGGCTCTGACTAAAGGAGGCGTGACCTACAAGGACGAGGTGTGGCACAAAGAGTGTTTTCTCTGCACGGGCTGCAAGGTTCCGCTAGCTGGCCAACCTTTTACCTCGCAGGGGGAGAGTCCGTACTGTGTCAAGTGTTTCAGCAGCCTGTATGCCAAAAAGTGTGCCGGGTGCAATACAGCCATCACAGGTCAGTGGAAAGTAGAGGACCCACGGGTTTTTGTTTTCTGTTGGTTTGCGGCACAATATCCCCGTTTCAATTCTGTCCGGGGTTGCTTATCATCTTCCATTGTCTCCTTGTGATTCCTGTCTGTCTCAGCTGTCTACCGTCAATACAATGTCAACACAATTATCTTTGACAAACAGGTGTGGGCAGTAAGGTGAGTCAGGTTGTAAACATTGACTCTGATCTTTAGTTTGTGATTTGCATGTTTCCTCATATTTCAATAAGAAAGGACTTAACAATAAAAGCCACGCCGTCAAGCTTTCATTGTAGAAAATGTTTTTTTGTTATTAGCAGTAAATGAATACAGTGCTGATACTGTATTACATGTGTCCTGTGAATCTTTTATGTGTATGAAGACAGTTTGATTTCATAGCTGAACAACGAGCTGAAACTCACCATGAGGCTCCATAGAGGCTTTAAAGCCGCTTGTGTGTCGACAGGCTTCCTGAAAACAAACCTGTGACTGAACCGGTTTTTAACCAGGATTGTCTAATTTTCCTACGAACAAAAACTTGATGTTCTAATCACAAGCAAACTGTACACACACACACACACACACACACACACACACACACACACACACACACACACACACACACACACACACACACACACACACACACACACACACACACACACACACACACACACAGGGAAACAAGAAGGTTAAAGGGGACATATCATGCACATTTTCAGGTCCATACTTTTCATATTTGGGATTTCTACTAGAACGTGTTTACATGCTTTAATGTTTAAACACACCATTTCTCTCATACAGTCTGTCTGATGATACCTGTATTCACCCTCTGACTGAAACGCTCCATTTTAGCGCCTGTCTCTTTAAACCACCTACCGACTCTGATTGGCAAAAAGATATAGTAAAGAAAAGACAATTCAGCAATGCAGGAACAACAAGTGAGATCCATTATCCTCTCTATCCCGCCTCTTTCTCGTAGTGGCAAAGAAACTTAACATGCCAGAGTTAAATGAGAACTTTAATTAGACGCCTTCAACCACAGCTATGAACTGGAATACCAGCAGGATGACAGAACTGGCAGTGCTTTCTTATTGTTACTGCCAACTTGCCGATGTTATCCTGAATGCATTTATGTTATTTATAATGCTGCAAGGCTCTTATTACATCTTCCTACCCTCGTAATTCATTCCTTCATTAGTTGCTCATGTTTTGTATTTGTGCCTCACAGGGTTTGGAGATGGGAAGTACGTGTCTTTTGAGGACCAGCAGTGGCACCAGCCGTGCTTTAAGTGTTCACGCTGCTCGGTGTCGCTGGTGGGCTCCGGCTTCTTCCCCGACCGCGACCAGATTCTGTGTACAGACTGCAACAACGATGACTGACCGCCACGAACCACACCGGCAGCACCTATCAAACACCAGCAGAAAAACATTATTCTAAACCTCGGCCTTCAACACGAACACTGCAATATTACTAATTCACTCACAGTGCAAATCTGATGCAACGCTCAGTATTTACAACCCGAAACTCTCATCAGCCTTTAGCACATTGAAATGTTTGTATAAATTCTGCAGAAATGTCCTGTGACGTATGTGTATGACTTTGTTTTTCGGTATTTTTAACGTTTTGCACACCAAAGACTATAAATGAAATATACAACACATATACAATATCTAAACCTTTAAATGAAACTGTTTGTTTAACACTTGTTTTCATCACTGCTAGGCCGAACCAAAATTTGAATGTTATGATTAAACGCTGGACAAACGTATTTCTACTTTTTAAAAGATATTCCAACTTATATAAAACTGCCCTCCCTCTTCTCCCTGTATGTAAACTCATTTGTGGAGAATGTTCTGTATATTTAGTTTTCTTTTCAGCTTAAAACAGTCTTTACTGGCGTACTTACAATAATAATAAATGTAATAAAATAAAGGGCACTGTATAAATGTAGTAATGAATGAAGTATTTCTCTCTATGAACGTGGACATGCACAATGCATCTCATGAAGCGCAGTAGGTGTCAGTTAACCTACAAAATTGGTTCCCTGCTTCACACAGTTGTGCTTCTAAAAAAACAAAAATGCACAAAAGCAGCCTCCTGATGAATTATGCTTCAAAGGTGGCTCTTTGTACAGGACGATGTTTAAAAGGTCATTTAGAAATGTGCTTTCCTGTCTCATTTAGACGCGAATTATCAAGCCACACAAAAGTCTTAAATTCTCTTGTGAGGCGTATCGAGCAGCTGAAACTAAATATTCCTTTTGATAATACTTGATGGAAAAAAAACTGAAACGGTTCACAATGTCTTTAAAAAAAACAGGGAGAAGGTTCCTTAGAAAAACCCTCATCCTGTTTCCCAAAGATGGTTTTCTGTGGGTAGTCCCATGCAGACTTTCCCTTATATTACTCACATAATCTACATAAATATTTACAGTTCAGAACCTCTTTGCTGATCTGTTCTGATTGTGTTTATATGCAGGCTGTGCCAGGCTAGTGTCCATGTCGGGAGGGGGAGGAGGGGGGGTAGAAAACCAAGATGGTGTAGGTTAGGGCACTAGTTGAACAGGACACATTTTTAAATAAAAATGATTTTGGCCTTTGGTACTTTTGTTCCCGTGGTCTCGATGCTGATTGAAACACCTTGGACCCGCTTCTTTCTTGCTTTAAAAGTGTCCTGAAAATATTTTAGTTCAACAAAAATAAAGGAGCACAACATATTAATAAAAAAGTTCATTTTTAACCTTGAAAACAGTTTGACAATTAAAAAAAAAAAAAAGTCCAGGAAGTTAGACAAAGCTAGTATGTGGACATTAGAGTTCAGATTAGTAAGACGTTTAGACTATTTGTATTACTTTAGTAAGAAAATCATACGAAAAAGATGGAAATACATGGATTTGGCCCCGACAGGTGCTAATGTATACACGGCTGCTCGTCTCTCTCCAGGCGCCTGGTGCTCCATCATAAACTGTGAAATGCAGCTGTCAAGAAGAGAAATACTCTCCTGTTACTTCCTGCTTTTGATCATCTTCCATGACTCAGTGTAAAAGTGTTGACTTGGTGCAACAAGCATGTTCTTAATGCCCCGTTAAAATCTCATCACAAGATCAACTCCAGATGAAAAATGAAAGCGCCATGTGGTGCTGTTGTTTGTTTGAGCTTTTCCCATGACTCTTCCTGAAATATGTTTGACCTTGTTTGCGGGGATGTCGGCAAACAAGTCTTGTTTGGTCCCAGGAGGAGGAGGAGGAGGAGGAGGAGGAGGAGGAGGAGGAAGGATGGGGTCGAAGCTCCTCAGTGAATATTTAGGACTTCACGTCATCCCGCTCAGTGGACAGGGACTCGGACACAGCGGGACCAGGGACTCGGACTCAGCTGCATCCTGCTGGGGGAGGCTGTTAAAGCAATTAGACGACATTACTCTGACTGACTGACCACAGACGAAAGAGAGCTTTAGAGCCTGTAGCTTCTACAGTATTGTTTTCTGCATGTTTCCTGAAGTCCTTAGATGACTGTGTGTAGCATCAACCGGAATTCACTCAATACATTCTGTTTCTAAAGGGATTCACCCTGTTCTACCGTTTGAATGATGAGGACCATTTTCAGTTCACATGGAGACGATTTGTTTGGACGTTTGAAATGAAAACTGTTGACAAGGGACGTCAGCGGATCATCATATGCTGTTTCACCTGGTCGCTCCTTTTTATTCTTTCAAAGCTGTAATCCTCACAAAAGGAAAATTGCAATATAAAATCCTCTAACATGGCATATGTCATTTTAAATATCAATGTTCGCATATTTTAATATAGTAACGTTTCTGGAAAAACAATCAAGACAGAAAGTTCATTCTTGACCTTGGAAACTGCAGCTGGACTGCTTTATTATAATATTGTTATTATTCATCATCAGGTATTAAATTGACTGGATCAGTCAAAAACAGACATTTCTGTCTATTTATTCAAAAACAGTCTCACCAATGTCCATTTGGATCTGGAGCTGATATCACCAATGACAATATTCAGCATGACAGGAGTATTGGGATGATAATGAAACTGGAAGACATCTATAATATACAAAGACATGTTGGAGCTGGAAGGATGGTGGGCTGGAAACAAAGGGAGGAAAATATCATCCCTCGTCTGAGAATAGGTCAGAATAGGTCAAGGTTATAAAATAAACTGTTTTACAGAGAATAATCTATTTTTTTCCAACTTATTTATTTTCCTGAATCATTTTTTGTTCCACGATCCGGTCCAGTTGGTGGTGGTAATGCACCGCGAAGAAGAACCCCCCCTTCTCTCCTCCAGTGGGGTCAGTCAAAAGGATTCAGTCATGCAGACTTTTTTCGACATACTATAACTTTATAATTACTCTTAATGACAAACTATACCTTGACTCTGTTTGTTTCTCTACAAGGACATTTTTTGACATACTGTACTATGACTTTATTTTACTCTTTTCGACTCATTATACGGTGACCGTTTTTGACTTTTTTCGATGTACTATACAATTACTTTTGTTTTTACTTCGACATACTTCATGAAAGGCTTTGTTTTGATGCTATATTATGACATTTTCATGACTTACTTATACTATGAAATTATTTGATGACATACTTTGACTTGCATATAAAAATATAATGTAGTATAGTATGCCATAAAAGAGTCACAAAAAGTCATGACTTTTTTGTAGCATACTATTCTTTTCAAATTTTTTGTGAGATATTATACAATGACATTTTATGACATCATTTACTTTGAGATTTATACGAGACATATGTATGACTTTCATGGCCTACTATACTTACTGCAACAATACTCAAAGTATCAAGACAATATTTTGCTTTACTGGTGTTTCATTGCTCTGCATTAGATCTCCATCCTCTGCTTATCTTAGATCTAGTCTCGTGCTGAGCTGCACCTCATGAGTCTTCCTGTTGTTCTCCAGCTGCTAGTCCAGCATTTTCTAGAGGACAGAAACCCCCAAAAAACATTATAGACTCACTGTCATTCAAATACAACACACACTTGTGTCTTGGCACCTGCAGCGATCATGTGACTGTCACAAATAGCTCACTGATAAAAGCACTATTTACATGTCCAGGGATTATACAAAGAAGGTCAATTTGTTTTCTGGATGCTTTAGAAACAGGTCGTCTTATAAATCTGCATTTGAGTATTTGTTTTGCAATCAAATCAAATAGCTTACAGGACATTCAACCTTTGTTTCTTTATAATGCATGTGGTACTTCATTTTGTTTCTTTACAGGGCTTGTACAAAGTTAATAAAGTAGTCCATGAATAAGAGACATGAGTTTACAGATATTTACAATCCCTCCCCGGCATTGTGGAGGTTGGTTTATAGCTTTTTGCCGGTTACACCTACAGTCTGTGGTTTATACTCGTCTTCATTTTCTTTGTAAGCCTTCTGGTGTTTTGGAGAAAAATACAACGAACAGCGCATAAGAGTATAAACGCCTCCGTGCATTACCGTAAGTAAAGATAACTTTCTTTTAAAAGGTTTCTGTGTGAAATTTCCACCTATGACAAGTATTTAAGAGCCTTCAGGCACTGGTTTTATAGTTAATACGAGTTTGATATTCATTTTGTTCTGAGGTGTAGAAGATATCAGGGCACTACTCATGCAAATGTGAACTAAATTACATCCAGTAAACCCAATAGTAATGATTACATGAGATTATGAAAATTAACAACATCTCCAAAGTAAGGCAAGTCAATACATGGATCAATTTCATTACTTTTTATGTAATTTGCTGTATAAAACCCTTTTTACGACCATCATCAAAATGAAGAAAGTTTCAGGTAAGGGTATCTGAAAAACTAAAGTCCTTTTGAGGATTTGTGCCTGTACTAATAACGGTGCGCCCCCCCCCCCCCCCCCACACTTTTGAAATCTAAATTCCGCCCCTGTCCTGACGTGACAGGAAATGAAATAAAGATTTTATGTTAAGTGGAAAGCACACAGTGAACACGCACGCCTCATTACTCACACACCCCAAGGTTAAACGTGTGGAATGTATTCTGGTGTGAGCGTGACTTTCCAACCAGATTGCATCACGTAGTTGGCGATGTTGAATGTGACTTGTGGGTGAGTCATGGGCTGACAGGAGACCTGGTCTCAATCCCAGTCTGCAGTATCTGGATGGCTGAAGGAGACATGGGAGGAGACGAGGAAAGGACACCGCTGGGAGACAAATGTGCATCGCGTCTCCAAACCTGCGTAAATGTTCATGTCATAAGTTATGAATCACCAACCTAGTTAAAGAAGTGAAACCTACATGAGGGGAAAACACATTCACATCTGTTAGAGCAACACAGTAGAGAAAAGGGTCAAATACAGTATTAATGTGCACTTTGCTGACATGCTCATAATTGACAATGCTAACAGGGGGCAAGCCAAATAGCTTATTGGTGATGCTGAAAAGGGAATGAAGTCTTTGAGATTGGCTTGAAACCAACCATGTCTCCATAGAGGAGTAAAAACAGTCATTGTGTCATTCATACCAGATGAAATGAGACTCTGGGATGGAGCCTGAAACCAACGAGTGCATTCCAGGGATGGACTCTTGCCAGTCAGCCACTCCATCATACCTGTTTGTCAGCAGCTCTGGTTCCTCTCCATCCCTCCATGTGGTGATACTTTGGGACCGGTTGTGACTAATGTGCTGGTCACTGCAAGATTCGACTACTTCCAAGTTTCGTGTTACTCTAAGGGAGCTGTAAAACATCCAAACAGAGAGGAGACAGCGCAACGGCGAGCTGGAAGCCGATCGCCATTTAGTCCCACTGCATTCAAGAGAAGGCCGACATCTCTATGGCCCGACACACAAAAACATTCTAGATCTATAAGTGGCACTACAGGTAAGATCAAAAGTAGTATCTTAAGTATTAAACTCTCCCCGACTGTGTATTTCAATGGTATTTACAGATGTACAGCCTACTCCGTGTTTTGGCGCAGTCTAGTGAAACATGTGGGTACTTCATGCTGACTACATGTTAAAAGCTTTAACTTTTACAAACATTTGTTGAACAAACACTATAAAAATACAACTTCCATGTGTTTGAATGACCCGTTTGTTAAAACAGCAGTGTATTTTTAAACTTCTGAATGACAGAACCCAGGGGCCGTTGTGTAGATAGCACGATGCTGTCGGCAGTTTGTGCTCCGTGTTTACCTTTGTAATTATTTCATAAAACAAACCGGCAGAAGAGAATGTGCTGGCTATTCTCCACATTAGCTAGGCAAACACTGATTATATTTGGACTAAGCTATTCCATAATACAACTTTTTATGGACCACATGTGTGGGAACTCCATCCAACAATTGGTCAATTTAGATTTTTCACAGGCCTGCATCTGCCAGTGATTGACAGAAGAAACAACAAAGATTTAGGGTTATTACAGCAAGGACTTACCAGCCGCTTCACGGCATCCAGTGATTCTTTAACTGCTGTGATGAGTGAGTACGTCTTCATATAAACAACCAAAACAGATTCTTTACTTGTATTTGATTTTATTTTTTGCAAAACAACCATGTAATAAAAGAATCCGGGTTATTCAGGAGTTATACGTCTATGATGTGATGCTTAAAAAAAAACAAAAAACATAACTTTCTTACAATGGGAAATTAACCACATAATAAATACAATCTTTTTTTAACACTATACAAAATGGTATGTTACTGGCGGTGGGCCTCGTCAGGCCTCAAGTAACATGCAACACCATATTTCTACTTGGTAGGTTAAAATCGTAACCTTGACCAAAGGTAGGTGACGGGGGGCGGGGGGGCAAGCAATACACGCAGTACAGGCTGAAATATGACAACAGAAAAAAAAAAGAAAAAGAAAAAGAAAAAGGTATACAAAGTTCATGAAGTCCAGAATTCTTGAGTTTCTCTACAGGTGTCCTCCTCATGTGTGTCCAGGTGTTCCAGTCGTCTTTGCTAAGTCGAATAGTCCTGCAGGACGACAGGAGACGAATAACGGCAACGGTTATTGAAATAAAGGCAGCGAGCGCCGTCACAGCTGCAATGATAGGTAGACTAATCGATTGCCAGGAAATTGATCAGCAACTAGTTTGATTACGTAATAATGGTTTAAGTCAGAACAGATGATTTTTAAGCAAAAATGAAACCATTTGAAGATGCCATCTTGGTCTGCTTTAGATTATAAAGGCCGTTTTCACTATTTTCTGACATTGTAGAGACAAAACAATTCATCTAGAAAATAATCGCCAGTTGCGTGGCTATTAAATACAATCATTAGTTTCTGACCAAATAACAGTCTTACTGTACAAACAAAACAATAAGAACTCAACTTACAGCTCGTGGTTTCTTGTTAACCTTCATGTCAAATCTGCAACAAAAACGAAGAAAAGCTGCATTATATATCGATCATAAAGCTGGTTTTGATGGGAATCATGGTAAGAAGCAATACCACTACTATACCACGAAGAAGCCCAAAGGCAAGCTTATAACAAGAACATTAATGACCATGTGTTTGTTCTTGTTCGTGCACAAATCTGAAGCCAGCCAAACATCTGACAAAACCAGCAATGTTTTCTTCAATTGCTGGAGCTGGGGAAGCACACTCTGGGGTCGGAAAGATATGGAAATACCCCAATAACAAGCACGGAAATCTAATGGAGATCAGAGTGCTGGATGTTGATTTGCATTCAAATGATGGAAGTGTTGGACATGCAGTATGACTGAATAACTAGCAGGCTTAAACTCAAAGTGTAGGTCAACAGAAGCAGACAGAGAGCAGAGGACGGGGTTCACAGCAGGCAGGATGTAAAGACCACAGGAGCAGGAAGTAAAATTCAGACTTACTCAAAGTCATAATCAAACATGGCAGAAGGACTGGGGGGGCGGAGGGTGGGGGCGGCATTAGGGAAAGGAAGAGAGCAGCAACTGTTAATTCACCCACCTGAGTCTACAGCCCTACAGTCTACATAACACTGCAGTCCGGACTTTACAGAGTGAGAGAACCACTCCGTCACAGTGTGTTCGGTGGAGCACCTGCTGTGTTAATATGTGGTTAGAACAGTGAGGCCTGAGTGAGGGAAAACCGGTTGACATTAAGTAGTAGTGGTGTAACGGACCATTGACGATCCGTACGGATTAATTACAGTTTAATGTTAACCATCGGTGTGGAAAAAAAAGAAGGTTTTACTGATGATCGTTATCCGCCAATATTCAGTAAAATAAGCTTTCAGGACATCAGCATTTAAGTTTCTCTATTCGTCGATCGCTGATAATGTTACATTATAAACAACCGTGTTTAAATTGACAGGAGGAGAGCTGGTAACGGTCTCATATATACACAACGGTAACAGTGGCAGCACCTCTGATTGCAAACGAACAAAGGCTCCGTTCAGTTACATTGTGATGCGTTCAGGCTCTGTTTGGTGACAATGAGTATTGGGTGAAGGTAAATTATAACGTTATCATGATGTGTTCACATGTGATCTCGTAAAATGTAGTTTTGATGAGAAACTTGAATAAAACCAGTTGTTTGAAGGAGACGTTTTCACAACATAAATAGATACTAGAGATGAATTATGAGCTGTTTACACTGGCTATAAGCTGCTTATAATACATCATTAGAACTACTAATGGCAAGATTTGTTTTGATCAATAAAATTACAATCTTTTACACTGAATTTGGAGGAGTTTAAATGATTTTTGGGACGTGACAAAAAAAAGAATAGTCTGGAGCCTTGTAAATAAAATCGTGATCAAGGATCCCTAAAAGTTATATTTGCTCCCTTTTTTCTTTAGTGCTGATCCGAACCGTGAGTTTTATGATCTGTTGCACCACTAGTAAGTAGGTTGGTGACACACAGCCACCGTAATCATTCAAACAACAATTCTGCTTAACAGACCTATCAGTGAACAGTTATACTGACAACATTGACTCTTAAATCAATAAAACTAGACTTACCAATAACAATCAGTGCGTTTACATGCTCTTAAGTTGGAGTTATTAAGAGTTGGATCCCTCAAAATAGGAAAGTTTCCCAAGATCACAAGGTAGGACATAGAAGAAAATATCACAGTGTCCCGAAAGTAATATTGTTTTCCCTACAAATTACATTTGAACAAATATTACATTTGAGGACCTTAGATTTAAATATTCACAACAGCAGATATTGCCATTCAAACAGTCCGGCGTAAACCCTGGTCACAAGTTTGCCGGTTCCCCCCTCTGCTAAATGTCAGGAGGTCACTGCCTTAAAGTCATCGGGTTATTATCTGATTTCTTTCTACATAACATTCAGTCTGAATTTGAATCAGAGACTACGCCATGTTAACAAAATAAGATAAGTAGGGAGGAAATCTTACCCGGCCTGCTTAGGGATGGGTACCGAAACCCAGTATCACACTAAATTATTATAGACCACAGTATTGAAGCTACAACGTTATCAGTTCTTTTTGAACATTTTGGTGTGACTTGTTTCAACTAAACAAAAACACAAGCTAACAAGGAGCGGAGCAGAAAGGCCCGTAAAGACGGTGAAGTGAACCGGGTTAAGTGAAGGTAACTACGACGACAACGCGCGTTCCTGTAAGCTCAATGAAATCTTTGCGAGTAAAAAGACAAACACTTTATCAAAACACCTGTTCAACCAGCATGAACGCGTGGAAAAGCGATATATATCGATCTGCTCTGTCAGCAGTCTCTCATCCATCGCCGCTATGTTTACACAAGCACAGAGTGCTCGCTCAGCTAATAGCGAACTGCTACAGACGAACTAAAACAAGAGCCGTCTCTATTCTGTCAAACTGTTTAGCTTTTTTTTGTTCTTGTAAATGTGTCTGCTGGCTGAGACAAAGCAGCGCTCCTCTTTCTACCAGTGAATCACATCAGCAGAGGGGGAACCGGCAAAAAGAGAGACACCGACGGGTACCAGCATTCTTCCTTCTTCAGAAACTTCACTTGGGAAGACGATTGATTTTACTGCAATTTTATATTTGTTGTGAGATATTATGAGTGTATACCGTGACTTTGGTGGTGTAAAAATCACTGTTAACGCTCTACAAACTTATTTATATATTATTTATATTACTTATTTATAACAAATTTATTTTCTTAATAGTAGTGTTATCGATAAACTCCTAACGAGGCCTGCTGTATTGTAAAGATGGATTTACATAAACCACTTTCTCCCAGTAACCTGGTTTCTTGTGTGCATGTAAACATACTGATCGGTTATTAAAAGACTCACATTCTTAGTCAAGAAATTCTGAAATTGGATGTCAATTAACAGCACAATCAGAAGGCAAAAAACGCAGAGATCAAACGGCTTCTTGGATCTTCATTGTGTACCTGTGTCTGTTTTTGTTCTTCCTCTTCTTGTGGCTCCCGTGATGGCTGCCTGAGGAGGAAGAGGAGGCAGCTTTCTGAGGCTTTAGGTCCTGCAGCGTTGAGTCCACATCCTCTGTGTCCTCCTGGCTTGGCTCGTTCTCTTGGTTCTGAAGATCTGGAGAGGCGTCGCTTTCCGTGCCGCTGCCAGCCTCGCCTAACGGGACGGACGCAAACGACAGCACAAATTCAGTGTCAGAAAGACTATGACGGAGGAACTGGCTGCTTGGCTTGAGAAAATAATATATATATATTTTTTTTTAACTCACGTTTTTCATTCATGTGATCGGGTATCCCACCGAGTGCACAAACTGCCTGAAAAATCAAAACAGAGAGAGCAGTGCATTAGTAGTTATTTTCTTGTCATGCCACAAATGAGTAGCTAAAGTATTGTGTGAAAAAGTCCAGTGAGAGAGGAACTTACTGCAACTGATGTGACGGATGACTTGCTGAATAAACGCTCGGCTTCCTTGAATTTCCTATTCCTTCTATCAGTCTTACTATTGGAGTTCCTGTTAGAAGATCAGAAATATGGTTAAAGGTGCTTTTGATTAAGGGTGCTCAGATCAATATGCTAATATTTATTCTGAATGGTTTGATCGGTGGTCTCTATGAAGGCCGATCAGAGGATTCATCGATTCTGAATGGAAACGTTTTCAAAACTCATTTGCCTGCTTTTTCTTGCCTGCTCCTTCAATAACTCTGAAAGGAACTCAGCTGCGCACGCACACACACACACACACACACACACACACACACACACACACACACACACACACACACACACACACACACACACACACACACACACACACACACACACACACACACACACACACACACACACACACACACTAATTTCCTCGCCTGTTTGATCTAGTTTTTCCACAAGCCAATCTGGTGAAAAACAACAACACACAGACTCAACTAAAACCAAAAGGATACATTATGATATGAATTAGATTGCGATACACAATTTGAATGTTGCGAAAATTCAATTTGCATACATCCCTCTGCATATGAATCTTGTTTATGAACGTGTAGCTGCTCTATAACTCGTCAGTGTGAGTCTCCCTTTGTGCACAGCAGCAAGTGGGAGGACAGTTGTTTGACCGCAGTGATGTTGTTGTTTTTGAAAGGCTAAATGCTAAAATAGAATATTTCATTAGAAAAAAAACTTGTTGTGAATTTTGGAAATATTTTTCCAATACATTTTTACTTTTGGACTTCACAACACCCTGGAGTTATTGGAAATGTTCAGATCACACAAGTCTGACACAATCTGAGGCAGCCACCACTGGAATCCACACACACATGTAATAATAATTACAATGTCCAATTGATATATATATTAATTATTCTCCACATAAAAATGTCATGAATAGGGCCTTGAAGCAGTGGGATAGCACTACGTTCCCACCACCCACCTGCTCATTAATTCTGTGACATTTAGACAGTGATCATTTTATAACACAGCTGAAGAGAAAATGTATGTGGCTTCCAGTTAAGTAATGAAAAGCGATTACACAAACACTTGTGTATATTGAGGCTATTGTGATTGCTGTAAAATTTACTAATTTCTTCTACATATACACTTCATGAAGACTTATGCAGACAGTGCGACAGTAATGCATCTGATATACTTACTTTTGGTTGGTGAGGTATCGGTCCCATCCTCTGATGATGTTGCCATACATCTGAGTGTCTTCTAGATAGCTGCCTTCAAATGCATATATTTGTCTTTCTAAGTTCACCAGTGTCTCCTAGAAATAGATGCAAACTTTAATTAACTGTGAGAAATGAGTAGGTACTGTGCACAGATGATCAGACAAATGTGTTAGAATGTTTGTCAGACTCTTGATTTTAAGGATCCAGAGACAGATTGTCTGAACTGCAAGAAGAGTAAAGATGCCGGGTGAGACAAGTCTGACTACTACAATTAGTAGTTAACTCACTGTTCTTGTTTCTGCATGACTTGTGTTGTCACCATGCATGTTCCTTGTGTTGTTAAATGAACGCTAGCCTAACGTAATAGGTGTACAATGCGCCCATAAAACTAACGTATCGCGAGAACTTTGCCAACCGGGCGGCGGCTAAATTGAAGCTATGCTAACAAGTTAGCATATTCGCTGCAGTATAAACGGTATTATTTTCAAATAAAATGTTTTTTTTTTTAAATAGCAACACTTGAGTGTAACTAAATATTCCGACAATAGTCCACGTGTGATGGGTGGACAACAGTTAGTAACGCTACGCTCCCTACAGTATTGGCTTAACAGTAACGTTAGCTAGCTAGCCAAGTTAGCAAGAGCTACTAGCATTACTCTAATGAACGGCCCAGAGATAGCTAACGGCATTAGCTTAGCAGTTAGCAAGGCCTCAGCTAGCAACCGCTGAGATTAAAGTTAAGAGGTACCTGTAATTCTACATGGTAAAACAACACATTTAATGCAGCATTCAGCTTTGAGGGAATAGCGGTAACGTGGACTCACAGCGAGTTCTTGTTTCCTCTTCACCAGCTCTGCGAGCTCCCGGCGGGTGTCCGGGATCTGTGGTGGAGTCGCCTTCGCATGCATCGCCATGATGGATAGAGCTAACTGAAGAAACAAAACAGAGGCGGGTTGGTATAAAGCGCCTGTTGGACGACCGTATGACCGACAGATGGCGCTAAAGGACCGCGTCAGCGGGAAACACGCTCTGTTTTTACGTTTCCATAACAACGACAAATGTGAGTTTTTACATAACTTTTAAATAAGAACAGATTTACTGACTTTCTACGTGATAACCAACTGAAGCATGGCCAAGAACCGAGGATTCAACGTTAATAAACGTGAGTCTAAGTGAAAACTTTATTTCATTTTTTAGCTAAGGAATACTATATCATAATTCTTTTTTTGATTTAAATGCAGATGTGATTCCGGCCACCGTTTCACCCTCAATTCCAACAAAATACCAATGTGTGGTGATATCAAATGAAGAAAAGAAGGGGTTTTCATCTCAAACTAGGAGATTCCCTTCACAAGTCTGTCTGGTAGGGACTCGCCCAACATCAGTATAAAGTATTAGCCAACAAACAACGCAATATAAACAAGGTGATGTGTGTTTGTTTCAGAATGAAAATCCAGGACCAGGCAGCTATGGAGTAATGTCCAGCCCTGAAGTCGAAAGTCCTTCCTTCTCAAAGAAAGGCACCACAGGTTTTGTTGCATCCAAGGTCAGGCTCCTCAAGTCATGCGCACAGATTTCAGGTGCATGCTCAGCAGGGCAGTAGCCAGGATTATAAAGATACGGAGGTCAAGTCAAAGACAATGTCACACTTATTTGAAACCTTCATATTTTACAAAATATGTTATTCATATTTTAACTTAATTTAACGTAAATTTCAATCCTATTTCCCACATGACAGTCTAAAATGTGTCCCATGACTACTAAAACCCCCAAAAGTTTAGATTCAGCTGATTGCCTGTCAATACACCAAATATGCTATTGCAAAATGGAGAATTATTTGTCATATCATCCTTTCCAATAGACTGCCAGGGCTTCCAGTGACCCGCGAAGAGGCCTCCCAGGACCAAATGCATACAACCTGCAGAGCACCTTCATAAACAAGAATAACTTCAGCATTGGACTCTCCAGGGTGTTCAGGTTGCCTGTGGCTGTGCAGCTAGATGGTCCGAAGCACGAAACTCCAGCCCCGAATCAATATGATGTATGTATGTGAATTGTGCAAGTAGATTTTAAATACTGTGCTGTGCATCCTGTAGTTAATGTGCAGCCTTTTTTTATTGACAGGTCAGTTGTGATAGAAGAAAGAGCTTTTCCTCAGTGGTTGGTACATCAACTTTCCTGTCAAAAACTGGACGCGACACTTTTTACCCAAACAAAAATGTGCCATCGCCATGTAATTACCTCTAAGTTCTCTATGAAAAGTCAAGTATAATGTAATTTTAATGTATGAATTTTATGTATCTTAATCTTGCATCCTAAATATGTTAAAGGCCACTATGAGGTGAGCGGCCACTTTATCCAGAACGGCTCCAAGGCAGTCTCGTCCCCCTTCAAATCAAAAACTCAGAGATTCCCTCCTCTGATTGATCACCGCGTACCAGGCCCAGGAGCCTACAGTCCCCATCAGACCCCTGCACCGGTGAAGAGGGCCGTCCTGCCGTAAGTAAACGCATAATATGTATCGCTTTGGTTATGTTTTCCCCCCAGGTATTCCTTTTCAATTGTCTAAAAGTCTAAATCCTGTGAACTGTGTTTGTAGGAGGGGATTCTATTTGGCAATGTCAACGCCTGCTAAGATTGTGCCCAAGGACCCTCCCTGGCCAGGCCCTGGGCACTATGACATCAGGGATTCTAATGGCCTGTCTAAGCATCCCATGCCCACAGCTGCATTTGCATCCAGATCTGAAAGGATACCACAAAACTCACGGGCCGACATGATGCCAGCTCCAGGTATTGCCTGTCCACGACATAAAACTCTATGTATTTTACAAGAAATGATTGGCTGTTGGCATTTAAGTATATTCTTGTGGTATCTATCCAAAGAAAAGGTTTCTTTATAGATTAATCATTACATACATTTCATACACAATTATATGTGCTACATAAGCTGAGATTCTGCAGTGAGGTGGTCGTGGTATGAAATGCCATCATTTTCATGAACTAATTTGCTCCTTGTCACATGCTAATTTGTACAGCTGTAAATTTGCATTACATTTGCATCCCTACTCTGAGAGCTGTTGAAATTTAGTGGGAAATGTAGGAAACTGCTGACTTAAGTATATGTAAATGAGGCAGGGTGAGGAAAAGTAGGAGCAGAAAAAATTTGAATGACAACATTTTACCATAAAGTAACTCCTCAAAGCTGCCTGGGATTTGTCCTTTAACCCTATCAGTCTCACTTTTTATTCAATAGTCGTGTTCCTTATGAGCAACATGATCTATCGTGCTAAAATGTAGACTTTACTGTTATTTGTTGGTTAAGACACATGTACTTAATTAAGTATGGTAAACTTTATAAAGTCAGGGGAGATTCTGGAAAAAACGCCAATGTTTGCCTTTGTTTATTTATTGTGATGCTTTTGTAAATAGTTTACATTCTGGGTTATGCCGCTCGACACATACAGTCAGAAAGTTTAGTGAGGGTTGACTGGAGTTAGGTTTTGTTGTCGCACTTTATCGGTTATAATGATGTGCTACTAAGCCCACAACCTCACAGATGATGTCACTGTTAAACTGGATTACTGTTTTATTCACATAGTTTTTTTTTAAATAGCCATGGTTATCCCCCCCCCCCAAAAAAATACATACATTTTTCTAAGCCAAGACGTGACATAGAGAAGGAGATTGACACAAGCGGCACAAAAAATGCGTTCTTTTTGGCCTGGAGCTGAATGGGTAATTTCACCACCTACTTCAAGCTGTGACGCATTTAAAGAAGGAATGCCCCTCATGGGCTTCAGGGGATTTTAGCAGGAGACCAGAGCTCTCGCTCATTGAACATTCATCTCTGTCTCTTATCGCCTGGAGCAAGAGAGAAGAGCAACTCCCCTGCAACTGGTCGCTGTCCTATTATATAAAGGTCAACTTGATTTTAAAGTTCCAGGCAAAATTTGAAATCATGCACAACCGTGGGAGTCGCTCAGGTTGCCCATTTGCCTGACATCACGTTCTCTGGCTGTGTGTAGTTTTAGTTGTTTGATATGATTGCAAGTATGACAGCATTAAGTTATGCTTTCTCTCTTTTTGTCCAGGTTTCTATGATCCACAGATTCCACAGAAGCAGTCCTTCTTCTACAACGACTCCAGAGTCTGGCTTCCCGTATAAAGCTTTCAGGGAAACCTGCACTGCAGATATGTACAATTCTCACACACATGAACTATCTGTATTAAAAAGTAAACCATAAACTTGATTTCTCCAGAGTGGTGATATAAGGGAAGGCAAATCTTTTGAAAGGCCGTATGTTTTATCCTCACCTCGATATCCTGATGCTCTTATCTGTAGATGACATAGAAGTAGGAGTTGCTGGGTAACCGACAGCTGCGGGTCCGGTCAGTGGTGCGCCATGGTAACAGCTGAGAGCTTGAGATGACACCACTGTGCCAACTGCTAGAGGGCAGACAGCGGGGTGGAGTGCGACTGTATGTGAGCAATGTGACTGACCGGGCCTGAGGCAGCAGGGTGGTGTTTAACCCCCGAAGAACAAATGGACACATCGGTCATCAGCCTTTATCGGATGTTATATTGTTGGTGTCATTTTCATAGAAAAAGGCTTTAAAATTCCTACTGCACACTACCTGCTCAGCAGCAAACAGCAGACAGACACAGTTAGAGAGCTGGTGAGAATATTGTAGTATTTAGCAGCTCAAGAAACAGATATTTCCCTCAGGAGACGGTGGAGACAAAAGAAAAATAGAGCTAAAAGAGTTACATTAATCAGGTGTACACAAACACAATGTGAATTATAATATTACTCTGTAACTGCTGGATGTGTAAATAATGTGCAACTTTTTGCAAACAAGTTTGCCATATCAACTTAAAAGGGGATGATATGTCGATGTTGCGTTCACAACTTGTTTCCACTTTCCCCAAATGGCCAAAAAAAGTCTATTATTGCAGGTTTGAACAGCAGCCGGTTTGCTAAGCTTGGCTTAAAGACTGTAATACAGTAAACAGTAAACAGTAATACATATAGTAATATAAATAAGCCTACCAGCCACCAGGTCACTAACTAATTTTTTTTTTTTTGCAAAAGGTTGTTTCTTGACCAGGCACAATAACTTGGCAACCGCAAATTGTAATTAGTAAGGCAGGTCACACATGCCCAAATGCAGTTTAACGTAAAGATGCAAATTGCTTCGGCACCAGAGGCAAATGTATGTTTTTTCCCCTTTGGCTAGAAGGGACGCGTGCCTTTAAACTTCAGTTTTACCACGTAATAAACAAACAAGGTGTAACTTTTTAATTAGTGAACTTCAAGTGGTGATATTATGTGTTTTTTTGTTATTTGTAGACTGAGCCAGGCTAGCTGTTTCCAGTATTTATGCTAAGCTAACCAACTGCTAGCTGTAGCTTCAAGTGGTATCTCATCTCAACTCTCTGCCGCAAAGCAAAAAAGCTTTCCAGAGCTCTGAAAATGTATAACATTGGCGTGGCATTTTAGTGTTCATCAGACGCAGCTGCTGACATGGAAATGAATCTCAGGGAGAGGTATCTGCTCTCTGGAAATTACAGATTTAAACAACAACATGGTGCCAAAGAGTTGTTTATTTATACCTCAAGCCTTTTTTTTTGTTCCATCCGCAAAGACAGAGGATGCTAACCAGTTCAAACCGCAGTGTCATCTGCTCGCGAGGAAATCAGTTGGACATTTTTCTCCCTCTCTGCACTCGATAACCGCAGCAACTGCAGACTTGCTTGACTCCCACACTGTGGCAGCTGGAGTTATATTCAGACTCTGACTTCAGCAGTGTGCTCTCCAAATATGTCTGCTCACCCTGTAAAACCAAACCATTGTGAACGTGGTGGTTTTTACAATGAGGCACATTTTATAACTCTCTTTTGCAGACAGAAATGTCTTCTCCCCGCCTGGTCAAACACGCAGGGAGGATCCAGACGAATGTTTTAAGTGTAACTGCAGGCTTTTTAGGCGAGTGGGTTGCCTTTGTGGTAGTGTGTAGGAGGGGCAATTAACTACATGCCTCTCTGGGTTTATGGGAGGCGCTCTGAACCTCCCTATGTTTCAATCAGGTGCGGGCGAGTGTGGACATGTACTCCCTCAGAGGAGTGTATAGAGAGTCTCATTGAGAAAGCACTTTGTTGTAGGAAAAGTTGAAGGATACATGCGGATTGAATCAGTTCCTCATGGATCTTCGCTGATTAAAAATCGTACTTTCTTCGTGCATTTAAGTGCTCTCATCTGGTATATTAGCTTAGATTTAGCTCTAAATGATACCAATAATAGTCTGAGAGATCCGATTAAACTAATTTGACTTGCTAAAGTGACGCTGCCTGCATCAGCCATGTGTTGCTTGGCAGCACATCAGTGGATTGCAGGCACAATTTGTTCTGCCATCATTTTATGAGCCTTGCATGAAACGGTGTATTTATGGAATCCTTGAGAGTCAGAAGTATGAGAAAAACCACGTATAACGCTTGAGGATTTTCCTGTCATGTTTGTCCATCACAATTTGATTTTCAAGCCATGCTTGTGGCGAAGGGGACGTCAATGTGGACCAAATTAACTCAATGACTAACGGATAGATTGCCATGAAAATTTGCACAGGCATTCATGGTCCCCAGAGGAGTACTCTTCGTGACTTTGCTGACCCCCTGACTTTTAGTCTAGTGCCATCAACAGATTGACAATTTTTGGCTTTTATTGACATGTTTCGACAATTACTGGATGGATTACGATGACATTTGGTACAGATATTCATGGTGCCGAGACAATTAATAATAATGACGTTGGTGAACCCTGAATATTTGATCAATCACCATCATAAGGTCAAAAATGTTTTTAGTCCAGCTGACTTTTGTTTATGATAAAATACCTGCAAAACGAATTCCCATCACATTCCCATCAGCCTCAGCTGTACGTCATGTTTAGAGCTAATTAGCAAATGTTTGCATGCTAGCACGCTAGAGTAACATTCTACCGGCTAAACATCAACAACCGAACTTAAAGGATTAGCTGAAGTCTGTTCATCGTTTCACTGCAATCTTTGTCTGAATACGGTCACCAGTGCAACAACGAATCCCTTCAACGAACAAGATTTGCCCGGATGAATTAGGTAATTTATTTATTTTGAGGTTATAGAATATGACAACATCTCATCCCCTCTCCCATCTAACACGTGACTTACAGTAGTAGATAAACAACACAAGTTTACAGTGTGACCGGTGTCATCAAGTGCCTCTCAACCCGTCTGCTGTCAGATCTTTCTGTCAGATGTGGAAATTTAGCAACAAATACTGTAGAATGTTTCTGGTGGTCTATTGGTCCAGTGTGTCTATGTACAATGTGTGTGTGTGCGTTCAGAAGGAGACATATTTTTATGCAGATGAACAAGATATGTAAGGTTTATTGAGCACTTCCTGCCTTTCCTCTGCCGCTGTATTGCATTTCCTGCACTTGCAAATCCCAGGAATGAATCAACAAATCTTTTTTTACCAGAGACTCCAGACTCAACAACAGAGCCGTCTGCTCCTTCACAGGCAGTTCAGATTCCATTAGCCCTGATGTAGCTGCTTCTCTTCCCCTCTCATGTGTCGCCAGTGAATTGATTAGCAGTGTTTTCAACACATCACAGGCTATCTTTAGCATCCCTGCCATGTTTATAGGAATACAATATAGACCAATAGTTTTTGGTCACGTGAAAGAGTTTTTAACAGGCAATATTGGAATGTAGGCTGAACTATGAGGAAAAGGAAAGAAGTCTCTAGCGTCAGCCGCAATAATCAAGGAGTCCGGAGGTCTATGAAGTCCTTAGTGTCTTCACCAAGCTAAGTGGGTCATGCATATGTTATCTCTCTGGTAAAACCCACATACATTGGCCTTTTAGCATAAAGCAGAGCTCTAACATCATGTTGTATCTATGCTCTAAGGAGTCTCAAAATTAGCTGTTGGGGAAAACATTTTATTCTTTGACGTATGTTGGTACTCAGGGCCATCCTTTATGTCCTGCAGATTCAAGAAGAAAAAAAAACAGAATGTACACAGATGACCTCATCTATATTTAATCTGAATTTCTTGATTCAAATGACCAAAAAAAAGCAAAGTGGGTGTGATTCTGGTAAGAATATTTATAAAATGCCTCTTTTTAAAAATGAATGACACTCCTCCTCAACTCTGTAGAAGTCACTTATGAAGATGAAATTGACTGTTATTTTGGCAAATATGCTTTTTTTTCTGCAGTGTATATAGGATTGTATGTCCATGCATTGGAAGGTTTTACAGAGACATTTGGATGTTACTTTGTGTCATTCTTTCTTTATTATTATTAGTATTCCAGTGAGGTTTTAGTTTTCATGTGCTGGTCAAGGCCAATTGCAAAGCAATAATATCAGCATTTTTCCTAATATATATCTTGTCCGTAGCGTAAATAAAACCATTGACTGTTACAACCCGTTAATTAATTACTTTAATCACACATACAGTCCGTGTTATACGGTGTTATGTCAATTCACCTCGTTCCAGGCAGCAGGGCTGTTTTCAGCTGCTGAAAATCATCTGATGGATCAAACCATTCGTGGTGTCCAAGGGGACACTTTTTGTCCCGTTACTGCGGCCAAACCCGATGAGAGAGTTCTAACGGCAAATTAAATGAATTGTTTTGCGTTTTTAATTGGTCTTCGATGGATTATTTGTGATGGTGTTTTGGTAAATGAGTTTTGTCCCTTACGAAAAAGTTGGTACAGTCTAGTTGTCCAGCATGCGGTTTTTCGTTGCGATCGGCGGCATCAAAATATCATGAGGGAGAACGAGACATATACCGGAAATTGAGCAATGTTGCTTTCAGAATAAAACACGGTTGTTTTTGCGGTACCTGAAACATTTTAAGTAATTGTTCAAAATCGATATGTGTTAATGAATTATTAATTTCAACCATAGTAGTAGTACGCTTTTCAATGTAATTACATTGGGGCTGTTTCACTTTGCAGTGAGGAAAATTCTGGGATAACAGCTGTATGGATATATAATACAAAATTGTTACTAATACTTTCGTATTATTTGTCCTGTCTGTTTTGTGTTGTATGCCTAAATCATTGTTTGTATTTTCTAATTGTGACCTACCAAAGGACTGCAAATCAAATTTGGCTTTCAGCTAAATCCTGTACAATACAGTGAAGAGACGCATTTGTGTTTGATATATACACCTAGGCTATATCATGTTGCAACAAATAGTTATCAGACCTTTTGAATATAATGACCATACTTTGGAAATCTGATTGAGTATTCTTCCAATCTGTCTTCTAAGAGTATTCATTTCAGCCTCCTGTTGAAATCCATTGTTTGTGTTTAATTAGTTTTTTTTTTGTATATATTGAATGGTCATGGTTTGCTACTTACTGTATGTGAAAATCAGAAAGATATATTTGAAAATAAGTTTACAGTTACCTAATTCCTAACTTTGGAAATAATTGAAAAAGTAAATCTCAGAACCCATCGAACCCATGTGAACGGATATGCCTCTGGGGGCAAGCGGCTATATTTCTGGGGTTTCCGGTAAATAGCATATTGATAAGAAGTGAAAACGAGCTGGTCGTCCCATCGCACCAGCAGCGCGCAGCAACTTGAAATACGATGGCATCATTTTATTCTAAAAAATCTGACCGGAAGTAGTTTTTGTCAGTCTTTGCAACTTGACTCTGGTCCTCACAGGACTCGCTGAAGCTTTTTATTCTCACACTGTAAATTTTCCACTAACGACTCACTGGATTGGACCGAGTCTCTAATTTGAACAAGACACTGATATCAGTTTATTGCAATTCAGCATTTCTGACATTCCCAGTCGTTTCTTTTTTTTAGTTGGATCCTGTTTTTATTTCCACATTATTGTTTTGGTCACTTTTTCTTTCTATTCCGGTTGGATTTACAAAGGGCGTGTTTGGGGCGATCTGTACCGGGAGTTTCATCTCATGTACTTCTGCGACTCTGAGGAATGACAGCGAACGGGAATCGGTCCGCCTGAATGGAAACAATGGATTATAAAGAGCTTGGACATCATTTCGGAGAGAAGCTGACGCTAACAGACAAATGTGAGTATAATAGGTTACGGCCAATAACGTCGCTGTAGAATTAAAGAGGGTGGTGGTTGTGATTATTATGTGTTTTTTCCCCCTTAATCTTTTTATCCTACCAATCATAATTAAAGTGTGTCGGTATTTTCCAGTCCTTCTGGGCACTGAACACTCAAGATTCAACAGCTGCAGCACTACAACACATCCGATTCCTCCCACTTCAAATCTTAAAAGATGGGATGTTTGTCCGTCCTGCTGTAATTTCCCCCCACACTCAAACAGCGGGCTGTCTGCACCTCTCTCTATCAGGGGGGTCCTAACCAGCAAGAGATCCTGGAAATGCTGCACTGAGCTGTGGTCTCCATTACCAAACACGTCAGTGGTGCACAGGGGTGAAAAATGGCCCACACATATATACAATGAGGCAAGCTGGCGCAGCTGAAGACACTGTGCAAAAAAAAAAAAACAATCACTCTTAGCACACAGAATTAGTGAGATACTAAACAGATTCCATGCAGGGAAAACTCCTCTTTAATCTCGGTCAGTGTCTTGCTCAAGAGCACATCAGCAGCGCAAATAGCGGCTGATGTTAACATCTGCATCTCCAACTGATGGTTCCTCATATTGACCAGAATCTTTGTGGCTGATCCAGTAGCCCTGTGAAGATTTTATTTCAGTGAAATCCTCATAATTATAAGCTGATATTAGTGAGTCCCATTTCCTCTTACACTGTACATGCTATAATGATCTAATTATGTTAATATTACATGAAATAGACCAGCAAAACCCTGACATATTATTCCAAAAGCCTGGAAAAGAAGGATATAAGCACAATTTAATTAGGCTAGTACTCCAGCATTAATATATATATATATATACATATATATATATATATATATATATACATATATATATACGTTTATATTGGCTTATATACATTTGTGGTGTCTTGTATCCTTCACACATCTCCCCTTGACCTGTGTGCTGGCAGAAGGTGACTTTCTGTTCATTGGTAGCCCTCCCCCCCCCCCCCCCCCCATCCCTCTATTTCCACTGGATGTGGAGAGCATTGGATGGAGGGAGAAACGTTTGCTGCAGCTTTTCATCACCGCAAAGGCAGGCTGTCATGGTGCTGGCTCCCTGCATGTGTGGGTGTCTATAGGCTGCTGCATGTGCATCGGCTGTTGCAAGACCAAGAATAGCAACAGATACTGGAAATTCTGGGACCAACACTGATTCATATTTGCGAGTTCGATAACGATATATGGGTCATCGTAACTGTTTTTTTCTTACATAAACACATAACATAAGCAAACAATCTTGATATGGATCCCTTGGATTTTTTTTTTTTAATACTTGGACCAAGACCGCTGGCTCTCTGGAAGTCAAACTTTGTAACAGTGACACTGGTTGGAATTTTCTGTGGTGCAATTTCTTGTTAATTATCGGCCGACACACCTCGATACAGATATATATATATATATATGCAGTAATCTGGTTAATTTATCGTTTCTAGCTCTTTTAGACACCTATCAACAAGCACAGGTCTCCTTTTGGTTACAGTCCTGATTCTGGTCTCTTCTGAGAAGAAACTTCTTGGAGTTCACTATCAAAGAGTCATAATTAGTCTAAAGTGATCCTGAGCAAAGGCACAAAGATAGTATTTAAAGGTATTTCTCTTTTTCTTTCTGTTTTTTATCCACTCGTGTTAAAAAAAATACACCTATTGCTGCATTGATATTGGGACGTTAAAATGGTTGACAGTCGTAGAATTGTGATGCTTTGTTTGTCGACTTTGAGTATACATTGAACTGGAGGCTGCTTGTTCAGTGGTCAAAAGAAGGGAAATAACATCCTGTGTGTGTGTGTGTTTGAGGCATGCTTGTCAACTTTGAAGCTGTTTTTAGGCGCTCGATCGTGTAACTTTTGTATTAATTCTTCTTCAGAGGGGTGATTTGTGCTGGAAACAGAGTGCGTTTATTGAAATACTCAAAGAGCTCGTATTGTTCTTGAGCAGGTTCGCCCATGGAAAAGTGATCTGAGGTGGAAAACAAAGCGTGTTTTGGTTGCAGTCAGAGCCGCAGCATGCAGCAGAGCTGTTCAACATGTGACGTTATCCGGAATGCTGGACGCCGAAAAAGGCAGTGGCGTTAGGTAAACAGAAACATTCTTTTTCTCTGACGCCTTTCTGAGAGCCGTAAGTCTCATTCTTTGATAGAAAGAAAGAAAAGCCAACCTGGGGTTGTTTGCTTTTTACGGCCTATAGTGTGCCTGCAGAGCTGTGAGAGGGGGATCATAAGCCCATTTCAAAGTGATTTATTCAGGTCTGAGGTTGGCAGACGTTTGGTTTAGCCCTATAATGCATGTCGACCATCCAAATCCCTAACACATCGATGCATGCATTCATCTCTCCTGACCTCATATATCTCCTGTCATCCCCCCACACGCCATGAAACCAGTCAGCCAGCAGCATTACGACACTCAAACAGAGCCTGTGTTCCCGTCTGCTGGTGTTTCAGAGTCGATGTCATAGAAGCAGAATAGAGGTTTTTTTTCTGAGAGGAAACGCAGCTTGCGGCGGCCTTTCTTACTAACTCGGCAAGCTCTGGAGCCAAACCAAGACTCTCCAAGACACGACATGTTCAAAGAGTCTTTGTTTACGGCCCACAATAGGAGTGGCACCGGCTATTTGTGAAATGGAAAATACCCTGCAACTCGTCTGTAAAGGAGTTTGAATTGTACAGTTGTTAAATTCTCTGCAGTTGCCACCGTGCCCGCTCTTCCAGCAGCCTTGCAGTCAGAGTCTCAGTGTGGAGTTGAATGCTCCTCTGTGGAAGTGATCATGAGACGTGGCCTCCCTTTGGACCCGTGAGCTTCCCAGTCGTGCTGACGTTATGTTCTTGGCACACGCTCAACATCACACAGCCAGGCTGGAAATGTGGATTCTGGCCTAGAAACCTTCCTTCCAACGCCTTTTAATTTGCCGCTATCATCAGTCATCCTCCACAGTTGAACTCCGGGAAGAAGTAACTTCGGAGAGTAAATACAGTTGAGTTACGGACATGTAGAGCTGCAGCTAAGAATTATTTTCACAATTGTCTTATAATTGCTTATTTTTGTCTGACCAGCAGTCCAAAACCCCAAAGATATTGAATTAAGAAAGCAACGAGCCCTCGCATTTGAGAAGCTAGAACCAGAGAATGTTTGTCATTTGTGCTTCGATGGATGTTCACTTGACCGTTAGCTAACAAGCTAACAGCAGGAGGGGGTTCACTCATAGTTTAGCAACCAAAACTGATGCTGTAGCAAGAGTGAAAAAAATAAATGGTTGGTGTCTGTTATAGCATTTCTAAAACCAAAAAATACAACAGCAAAAATGTAAAGAATGGATTAAACAGTCAAACATTAGCGTGTCTAGAGTGAAAAGAGAAAAACTAAAGATGGGTGAGCGGCCAATCGACTAATCGTCAAAATAGTTGCAGATTAATCTGTCTCTTGATCGTCTACGTGACTAATTGTTACACTTTAGATTGTTGAATCCAGATTTCAGTATCAACACAGTTTTTTTTGATGCAGTCTCTGTTAGCATCAGAGGGCCCAAACCTGAACTAAAGCTAAAGCTCCTGTCAGCTCCTGCAGTGCGATGGAGCTCAAGTTCTCACAGCTCTGCCAACCGTGTGTTGTCTGAGTCCTGGGGGCTTGAATGCTTGTACATGGGGGGGGGGGATCGGCTAGAATGTTGACGGGGAGAAGGGAGGAGGATGAAGAGACCAGAGCATCCCCCTCCCTGTACACTCCACGTCAGCGGCCCCTGTGACCAGATGTTATAAATCACAGCCGTGAGGCCAACCACTCGCACGGGAAAGGAGAGGAAGTGCTCCATCCGAGTATGAAGAGGGAGAAGGACGCAGCTTCCTGAGCACTGCACATATTTCCCATGTTTCCCTTCGTATCGGGTGTTCGGAAAAAATCTGAATTCATGAATAGGATGTCGATCCTGTTTGCTGCATAATCCTGTTAGGGAACGGTGTGAGGCAGAGCTTGGTCATAAAAGGAACTGTCATATCACATTTTATAGATTAGAGTCATTGTAGCAACACCGACACACTTGTGACTATTTTAGAGCTAATGTGAAGGCAGTAATGAGAGAAATCAGAGTGCTGATCTCTTTAGGATTCAACAATATGTACACATACTCCAAACGCTTCACAGTCAAGACAAAATTACCCAATTTTTTATGTTTTTGCGGTGCACTTCCCAAATACCACTTTAGTGCTCTTCGTAGCTGTTGGAGCTTCTTCCTCTGTTTATGCCACATGGTCCGCTGCTGCGTCAGGAAAAGCAAAACACATCACTTCCTGATTGTGCACCAGAGGATGTTTTAGTTTTGCACAGTCAAAGCTTCTATGACTGATTCAGACTTAGGTCACCGGGGACTCGAGTCACCGGTCGGATGACTTTAGACTTTTGACTCGACTTTAGACTCGATTTGACAAAATCCAAAAAAGACTTGAAGCACTTAAAAACAACAACAACAAAAATGTGTGTTTGGTACAGCAGACGAGCTGACAGACAAACAATGACTTGTTTAGGACTCGGCAACAAAGTAGGATTTAGTTTTGGGATTTGCAAAGAAAAGGAAGGTACACTTCATACACTCCTAGCAGTTGGGGGGTTTGGTGCTTTGCTCAAGGGCACCTCGGCAGTGGCCAGGAGGTGAACTGGCAGCTCTCCAGCTATCAGTCCAAAAATAAAAAAGACTTTGTATCACCGGATTATGAGATTATCATCTTTACAATCATGTTTTGGTAGATTAAGTGTTTACCAGTCATATTTCTAGGTAAATAAGGAAAAAGGTGCTACAAAAGAGCCAGGGGATAAATTAATAAACAAAACTCCATAAGACAATAAAATCATAGAAATATTTTGTCGCAACCTACTGTATGTTTGCATACATTACTTCCTAATTTTGTTTAATTTAAAAACTATTTTGTGTTCTGGTATGAGACAAAGTTGTTCGCCTTATCCTCGAGTGATCGTTTATTTTTATTTTTTGCTCATCTGTTGATTGTCTGTCTTTTGAAAAATTGGTTGATTTATGGTTACAGGTAGGGCTGGATAGCTGGATATTATTTACATTTTTCAGCGCCAATAACACAGGGATAATTTGTTCAATACCTTGCTTTGAGACGTATAAAAAATGTATTATGTGAATATGTTTAGGTTTTGGACTGCTGGTCTGATAGAACTAGTAATATGAAGATGTCACATTGGATTCTGGAAAAATTGTGATCAACCATAATTTGCATAAACTCCCCTCCCTCCCTCCTTTTTTAAAAATTCTGCAGCACACTCAGATTTTACTTCCCTTGGCGCTGGGCTGTTCAATTCAAGTGTAATTGATCAATATTAATGCAGCTGAATTAATCTCATAAGTGATAAATAGGAGCTTGTTTTTGCTGTGCTAGCTGCAAAGGAGACCTCGTAAGCTCAAATTTCTTTTCTCGAAGGAGATGATACATGAACATGTTGATTCTTTTAGAAAACAACCCCCTCTAATAGCAAGATTTTTGTATCGGCAACGCGGCTCTATCTGTGTGGTTCCTGTCCTGTACTTGTCCCCCATTACCCATGATGCCTTGCAGTATGCACTGGATGTTTTTGTTGATGTCTTACTCAAACCTCAGGGGAATCACTAACAGATGTACCCGCCCCCCCACCCCCCTTCTTCCTGCTTTGAAGTGTATGTGTGCATAAGTGTGTGTGTGTGTGTGTGTAGATAACAGCCCTGATGTAGCTACGTCTATGCCCACTTAAACTCACCCACACACACACACGTCACTCACCATCTCACAGTCACGGGACCCACAGGCTCTGATATTAGAGCGCTGATGACTGCAACCTAGAAGACAGGACAACAAACCTTATAATAACACAAAAAATTAACATATCTCTGTGATCAGCCATCTTGACTTGAGACAGATGTGACAATGATGCATGGTGCCCACACGCCTTGCAACGAGAAAATCTTTTGGTTGTGTAAGGATGCGTCGTCACGTGGTGTTGTCAGATGTTTTCTCTCCTTTTCAAACCGCCTCCATATGTTTTTTCTGCTCTCGGCACAGCTAGTTTTGAACGGCAGATGAGCATCGTCGAACCAGTTCAAAAATGCAGCGGCCAGTTAATTGATCACCTCCGCAGTCTTCTTCGATGACTCCACTCTGCTTCTTCCATTACCCACGCAGGAGTCGCGGTGACGCAGCTCGCTGTGCCCTTTTTATGCTCCTGAAATGATCCTTGAAAAGTCTCGTCTCCAGGATGGAGGGTGAAGACCAGGCTGCAGCAAGATGCCGGCGGCACATTTTGGCTGCATCTGGTCAGGTTTTCCTCAAGTCTAGCAGACCATCACAAACCCTTCTTGGTTGCCAGATTTCTATTGACAGAGCTGCAGCAGATCACGTCTGTCCTCCAGCATGTTGAATTTATCTCCAACACAATTGAACATCTCACGTCTTTGAAGCAAAACACTACAGAGCTGATGCTGCAGCACCCTGGTCCCATTGAATTTAGTTATCGAACCCTTGTCCTCATGGCGTTTAGGTAATAAAAGAAGATTCATATTTTACGGTCGCCTCATGAATTGGAAGGGTCTGCTTGTCAATATTGGAAGCAAAAGGTGCATTCAAAATTAAACACTTCAATTTTTTTATTGAATAGCATCGAATGATAACATTGAAAAGAAATGCATGGGAAATATATTTACAGCAGTATATTATTCATAGAGTTCGAATGCACTTTTATTTTGTGCATGTTGTAATAGCTTGATTTACTCCATTTTTTACACATATTTCACACTTGCAGAAAAAAAAATTTAAACGATTCCCAGCTATTCATTATGTATCTTTCTTGTTCTACCTTCCCCCCTGTTCGTCATTATAGCTTCTCAGCTTGCTATTAAAAGTATAGCATTTTATAAAATATCAGCCTCTTCCTGAGAAACGTTACCCAGTGAAACTACAAAGGTTCAGCTCAAATGGAGATGGAGCATGATATAAACCTTTTTTTCCAGCTGTCTCAGCGTTGTTTGTTGACCTGCCGTGACGCAGCACTGAAACCAGACCTCAGCTGAGATTAAATTTAGTCCGTCATCACACCTCACCACGCTGCCAGGTCAACATTAGTCAGCCAGATAACGTTATGCCCTACATATGGGTCCAAAACAAGTGGGTGAGTGTGGTGGGGCAGCTGTGGGCTATATACACTCGATTCTGATGTTTCCATCACAAAAAGGCCATATTTTCCACTTTGTCATCTGTCTGTTTGTTACCCTACGACCTCGAATGTTGCTGCTTTATTGTTAAAACTTCCTTCCGTGTGCCTTAAAGTGCCATAAAGACCATGTGGTAACAATGTGGTTATTTACATCATGTGTCTTGGTTATTGTTGCTATGTCAGATGATGACCTAATGATGACGTCATGGCTGAAGAAGCGGAACTCCTAGACGACAGCCTCAGTTACAACAAACCACGCCTGAGCTATTTTGTCCACGTCTTGAAGAAAAGCTTTTCTCAGCACACCGCCATTTAAAATGGTTTAGAAATCTTTCCTTTCTCGCTGCATCACCTTTGACTTTATGTTTTAGTATCAACCCTGAGCTAGTGAATAGAGAAGGGGGAAGAAGGAGTGAATAATAGATTTTCTATATATGATTCATGCCTGGCTCTGTTGTGCGTCTTTGGGACTGGGTCACCCACTTCTTTGTGGTTAAAAGCATCTGGAGATCCCTTGTGTTTGCAGTGGAGTAACATCCTGTCGCCTGCCCCTCGCCATTCTGACTGAATCAATTTTAGCTCCCATGTTCAGACCAATACAGCCTCTCTAGTACTTTTTTTAGTACTATTAACTTTTAATAGGTTGTCGTGTTTTTGCACTGTATTCAGAGACGGGGGAGGGGTTGAGATGACGAGAAAATGGTCCTTCACACTGATGTTTGCTATTATACACCAGCATCTTCTGTCATGATTAGTCACATTTATGGTTGTTTGGAGGCAGAAAATGTCAAATGTCAGGCAGAGTCATATGGGTCAGTTTTGAAGAGACCGTTAAATTACAATAAAAGAGCATGTTTTAATGTAAATCTAAGATAATATTTGATTTATTTCCATAAGTCTTTAACTAATTTGTTTCTGAGATGTCTGTAGCCACTCAAATACAATCTGTATGTATGGAACCACAAAATGTTCAATATTAAATTGAAATAAAGACATTTCTTCGAAATAATCTCATGAATGAAATGCATAAAATACATCAATTCACCTGCAATTTGTGAAATGATTCAATTATTCTGAACTGTATTTTCATCAACGCTTTTCCTGATGACACATTTCCTGTCCGGTTTTATTTCTTAACATGTCATTTCATGACCGTCAGCTGTCAGCCAATCAAACACTCCCTGCCTCGCAAGGCCAACAACTGCTACCAAAGTTAGCCAGTTAGCTCCTGTAAGCTAGAGCAACAACAAATGTTACTCTGAAACCAAATAAATCAACCGTAAAACACAGTACAAAGACACAAACTAAACTGTAGCTTTTAAGCCTCATCTTAACAAGTCATCTTAACTCAAGCTGATTTACTTCGGTTTATCTAAGTAAGCTGCAATCTTATCACATCATATCATGTATGGAGCAATTATTTAGGACCGTATTAAAACAAGCTGAATGAAAACGTTAAAAAGTCAGCTGGAGACCAACTCACTGAGTTTTAGCCTGAGCATTAGCTTATGCTAGCTAGCGGTCGTCATTTCAGGTGACTAAGTCCTTGTTGGGTAGAAATGAAGAGCCTTATTTTGTCTTCATCTGAAGACTCATATTTTTTAAGAACAAAAGGGAAAACTTGACAGGCGTAGCCCAGTCGCGAACGGTGCCGTGACTTAGCAAAACCGTCAGCTATGTTCACTTCTAACCAGACTCCAAAGAGAAAACACAGCATTGTGCATTACAGCTGACACACAGGGGTCTGTAATTTAAACCTAGCCGTAAAAATGAAGGTATTCTCTTCTATCATCAGCACAGAAAGCCACATTTCTTCTTCTGTGACAGTGATTAGTAGCTGTGCATGTGGTTGTTGCTCATTGCTGCTACATGAAACTCGTTGCTAACACAGCTGTTGGTTCTGGTGACCTCTTACAGCGCAACGGGAGAATCTGAGGCCTTCAAAGGTTCGTGCAGCATTTGTTTTGTGATTCCTGAAGTTTTCCTTTCCCCTCAGAGGAAGTTGGGTGTTTTTGGGTGACATTTTGTTTTGGGGGCTTCTTCATCATGCATGCTTGAGATTTGACTCAGTGGCCTTTTCGGCTTACTCGGTGCTTCTTGTTTGTCATGAGATGGAACTGGGGGATTTTCAGTTCACTACAATGGACAATAGATACATTTGTTCCAGCTTAAAAAGTGTAAGACCTGAATATGTTCTAGGTAATTTAATTTCATGAACATTTCACACACACTTAATGGTTATAGCTCTACAGACATACAAACTGGAGGCGTGTGTTTTGGCTCTTGTTGCTCTCAGCACCACCAATGTCCCAGGAATGTTCTTCCTCTGCTTTTCCCTGGGGCGTGGATGATTGTTGCCCAAGAGCGTTTCCGTTTTTTTTTTTTTATATCCACAGAGGAAGAGGTTGTGTAGGCGTCCATCAAGGCCAAATGTGCTCTTTGACAATGTGTAAGCAGTCAGATATGTCCTGCAGAAGGTTGTGAAATGAGAATTCATGTCTCAAGATGTCTGTTTTTAGTTGGAATATTACAAATTCCTCGAGTCAATTACTCAATCTGAGTTTGTGCATTTTGTGGGAGCGAAATCAATCGGATATTGTCCTGTTGCTTTGACTTCACACACACTATTTAATCTCTTCTCTTTTTTGGATGATTTTAATCCGTTGAGTCTTTGGCACATGCAGAACATGCAGACACATACAAAAGACACACATTTGCGTTATGAAACACATGCAAGGGGAATGTGAATGCCAGGGATTCCTGAGGTTGGCCTGACCCAGATCCAACATGGCCCGCTCATCACAAAGACCCACACACACACGAACACATGTGTGTTCACATACTGGCTCTCTCATGCACATAACTCCAAACAATAGAGTCTGACCTGCTTCACACAACATGGGTTCAGCTCCCCTCCACCTCTAAAAAGGACTGATTAAAGAGATGCTTTATTTTAATTATCTTTCATATTTACTGTCACTACAATCAGAACAAACTCATACTAGCTCTTTAATATAGTATAGTAAACTGCACTAATGCAGTCTAAACACAACAGTTTATAAATGTTATTATATAATTTAGCTCATACCCTCAATGATATAAATGAGTTGGACAAAAGTATCGAAATGCATTGGAGCTTTCAGAAAGATCCTATTTTTTCCGGTGGTAATAACAACTTCTGTGTTGATGTAAACAGCACAAGTCCAAAAGAGTGATAATAAGCCTTTCTCCCAGAAGACAATTTGACGCATCACATAAAATGACCGATGGCTCTGAATTGAATTTAGCTGCTTTGGTTTCGAGGTCATGGACAAACCATGACTTGGCGTTTGTTGTGGCTGTTATAATACAACAGAGCCATTGTTAATGTTATCTATATTTTTTGGAGACTTTTTTTCGAAAGTAGACAGTAGAGTGAACCAGGAACATTGATATCGCAGTACAGTCAGCTATATGATAATTAAGGTGCATTTGTTTTCCTTTTTGGAAGAGCTGTTGCCTCTAAAAACGGAGCTCAATGAGGTTTATCTTGACCACCCGAAATACTTTTAAACTGTGTCCAAACAAGTCAAAAATATGACTTCCCCCAAAGTTTCTTCTCGTAATAATGTCCATGCTATATCGGTAAAAGCCAGACTGAATGCAGAGAGAAAATGAGAGAATATGTGATTGGCTGGCCTACTGCCCCACTTATATGTCCCATCTTTATGTCCATCGTGCTCATTGTGAGGGATACCCCTCTTTCAAACTCGTCGCGTTTGATCTGCTTGTAATGTAAGTTCTCTTAAAACACAACCTCTTATCTGGGTGTTAAAGTTTTTGAACCATTGTACTGTTTGTTTTCAAACCACACCACATCACAGTTTTCTCACATGTTCTCAGAAGCCTTTCATCAAAAAGGAATTCTGGGAAATGCAGTGAACTAGAACTAGAATTATAAGCATCCACACTCCCTCATCCATCTGAGGGGAAACAATGTCAAAGGGGTTTTTTTTCCTGACGATTGCTGGTCAATTTCAGTCAAGTCTGGCAGGTTACCAACTCTCATTTGGACGTCTGCCTCTGTTTTATTTTGTTATTGGTTACAACAGTTTTTTCTAAATGCCAGATGGAGTAGGATTTTACCAGCCAATGTGGCCCACACACAAACAAAATTAACCTGCCTGTGTGGTAAATCTGGTGTACCACATGCTGCAGTTTGTGGTCGCTGTGCCGTCCCAAGGTGCCTCGACAGAAGCCAGCCCCTTTTATGGCCGACATTCTCAGTATGGTGCTTATCGCTATTTATAAACCCAGAGTCTGTCACAGTGGCACAGAAACCTGAGACTGGCTGTGGAGGGACGTGGAGCTCTGAGGGAGGGAGGGGGGAGTGACCGGTCGACATCATGCTGAATTTGTGTTTCTGTGTTAAATGGAGCTAGTCACATGAATGGTTGATCGTGTGCGATAAGACATGTATTTCTGCAAGGCTGTATGGATTGTCATGTTGTTGCAGGGACACCACTGAAGCCATGTGTTTTAATATTATGGATGCATGTTTGTATTAAGGTATTATCCCATATTATATTTTAGTTTTCACTAGTAAGAAGTAGCTATTATATTGGAGGCAGTTGTGAATTTTTTCCATTTAATTTCCCTGATAATGACCAGGAGCTTTCTTAAAAAAATGTGCCGACAAACATGGAAAAAGTTCATATTCATAGATTATGTTACTATTATTATTATTATTCTTGGTCTTTCTTATTTTTAGGGGTAATCATTTCATAACTTTTGGGAGTACATTTCCCATAATTCTTTGGGGGGGATGTAAACAGGAAGTAAGATGTTGCCATGTGTTAGGAAGCTAAATGCTGCTACATCTTGACCCCCGTTTTTTTGCCTGTATTTAGTTACCAAGACACCAAAAGTATGCCGAATTAGCTATTCATTCACTCATGGATGTACAGACAACTATCACTGGATTGCTTTGATACTGAAGCAAACTTTAAAGCGCCATGATTCTCATGCAGGTTCTGGATTTGTAAGTGGCGTCTTTCATTCTATGCTTTCTGAGAGGATTTATGGATGTTTATTGGCTAAGAAAGCATAAGTAAAGCTGAATATAGTTATGTGTGGCAGCATGTCTTTGAGTTCCCATTTGATGAAGTTATTACTCCAACTAGGAGTGAGATCTTTTTATGCAAATTGCTGGAAGTGTTTTAAAGTGCCTTAACTTACACAGTAGCACAAGTAGAGAAGTGAGTCATAAAGAAAGACTGACAGAGTCAGTGAACTGACTCCGTATTGCCAGTTACTCAGCAGTATGTCCTTCTAAAGATATCCAACATTAGCTCGCCACCATAAGCTACTGGTCATACCAGACCAAGTGAGACTGTAGCAGTAAAGCTGTGTTTTATGCTCCTGAGTTCATACTGTTTATACTTGCTTTTACATAACTCTTGTCATCACTCCTGTTTTTCAGTCAGAAAACACACAACAGCCACACCCATGCTGTGCTTATGGTAATAACTAGTTAAAGTCAACTCTGCAACGTAAACTAGTCTTACGAGAGATCCCGCCCTCTTTTTTTGTAGTTTTTTTGTGTGCATGTCATCACAGTGAGACCTGGTTTACACATACATATAATCATCAGAGGTATTTGCCGATAATCCACAGCAATCAAGTCACAGTAAAATAAAGTTTATTTCCTACATTTTTATTTGGCAATCACACTCACACTCACTTCTTTTGTTTATACATACACAATTAAGGTTCAAAGCTGATTAACAAAACAGGAAATAATAATCCAGGAAATTAAAAGAAGCATCAATAAAAACTACAAAAAAACATCTAAATGTCCTGAAAAACATACTACAAAAACAAACAAAGCAGCTCAAATCTCTGATTCTACATATCTGTTTTTTCATGTATGTGTTTAGTCATCCTGACAGTGTTACGGTGGCAGAATAATCAGCACCACTAGTTGCCTTATATTCTTTTTTGAATAAGTTTGACTAAAGCCATATGAGGCTGGTAAACTGTTCAAATCCAAAAAGTAATCTTCTCAAGTGAGGAGGAGCACTGCGATCCTCTTTTTACCAAATCCTTTTTTTTTCCAGCATCAGGTAGAAGCGGTGCCATCCTGCATCTTTTCTTTCTCACTCTCTTGTCTAAACACATGCGGGGCTCTTCGCGTCCTCTCATTCCTCCTTTAGTATTCTATAATGCAGCCTGTGCATTTAAGCTCTGTGTTTGAAGTACAGTGGGGGTAGCTGGAGAGGAGCCCAGTGTTAATCTGTGATTTATGTGGTTCGGTGAGCGTTTGGACCATCTGCCCGTCGCTGGCTGACTGGAGGGGAGAGCTGGCCTGGAGCCTGCAGCCTCTCACCTTCCTACCTCTGAGCTCCTGTCTCATTATTTTCCTAGCTCTGGGCCTAGCTGTTACTGTCTTTATCTCTCCCCTCCTTTCTTTGTATTTTTAAATCCTGAGCTTTCTTTTTCCTCCTCCGTCGCTATAAAAACAGCCTGCTGCACCATTTTTTCCACTCTCTCATTGTCCTCCAGCTCTCCTTTCTCTATGAATCTGTTTTCTGACTCTCCGTGTGTCCTTGTAGAAGTGCACAAATTGTCCCTTCTTCTTCTTCCTGCCCCCCCCCCCCCCCCCCCCCCCCCACACACACACACACCTTCCGCCATGCGTCATAGCGGCTCTGCTCAGTTTGTCCTGACTTCTCCAGTGTGACAGCCAGCGAGGGACAAAGGGGGGGGGGGGTCCGGCAAGCAGCAGCCGATCTCAGTGGCGGTACCGGCAGGAGTGTGAAAACAAACTCAGCCGGGATTAAGACAGGATGTGTTTTGTGGCTTTTTGTTTTTGCTGCCTCTTTGTCGCCCTCCGTGAGGGTCAGAGGTCAGGAAGTCTGGCCTCATGACCGGATCTGTGTGGAGCCGTCAATGGTGCTCATAGTTAGGAGGCCCAGAGGCCTTTGTGTTACATAAAACATGATATTGAAAGTAGAGCTGCAAGTGCTGGCCATTTTCATTATCGATTAATCTGTAGGTCAAAGGGGAACTCGACCATCTTTACGTGTCAAAGTCAATTTTCAAGTCATGCAGAGAACCACACAGCCACGTTTTTTACCACTATTACTTTAAAATGTTCTTTAAAATGTGCCAGAATCTAAGTCAACATCTTCAAATTGCTTGTTTTGTCCGACCAACAGTCCAACACCCCAAATATCAGAGAAAAGCAACAAATCATTAATTGAGAAGCTTAAACCGCCATGTGTTTGGCATTTTTACTTTAAAGAAATGACTTTAATAAAACTATTATTTGATGATTCAACTTTTTTTGATTCATTTTCAGCTTTTTGCCCCACAGTGAAGTTGGGGGATTTATATTCCGTTTAGGTGGCTCTGTGGGGATAATTAAATCAATTATCTTTCATTATCCCCATGGTACCCACTATGGGAGCGAGTTGAAATAGACTTACACAACAACCTCCAGTGTTTTCTTCCGCCCCTACGGGAAAAATCAATGTGTATCTAGTTATCTTTTTTTTAAATACTGCGAACAGTTGCTTCAGAAGATAACCTTAAGAGATTTATTCCCACGCTCGTGTCTCACCTACTTCTGGTGCGCTTAACGCTGCTGACAGGAGGCCTTCTGGGACGGAGGGGGGAGAGCGCAGCGTCTCGCAGCGGAGCGACTGATGCGCATGAATTGCGTGTGAAAGAGGTGTTAATGGTTTCTAATTAGGCGAGAGTTAATTAAGTCGCAAAGGGGTTTCTAGGTTTGCTGTGATCGCGTTTCGGCAAAGGATGGAGAAAGAAGGTCGCTCACGTTTATTGGAAACGTCACCTTGGGGACTGTCCAACAGTGATGCAACAATACGTCAGACATTGGACAAAAAGCATCAGCGACAGCAAAAAGAAAACTACATGTACATTGCTTATCATTGAGATTTAACGTTAGGAAATATCGGGTAGCGAAACGAAACATCTGTGGTATCCTGTCAATCATTAAATTAGTCTTTTTTTCCCTGTCCTCCAGCTCTTCCTCTGCAGACGGGGTTGCAGTCCATCCAGAATGGGGACAAGTCTTTGGGGAAGGACACTCCGATCTCAGACGACTCAGCCGTCACAGACCTCTCCCCCAAAACAGACTCCAGCCCCATAACAGAGACCCCCACCAAGACAGATGCCTCCTCCAAGACGGACGGGAGGCCCCCCACCCCGGGCAGCAGCCCTCAGCCCAAGAAAGGTTGTTCGATATCTGAGTCATAGACTCAGTGCCTAACTTTAAATCATCACATTTATTAGATTAAGGCAGGGAAACATCAGTCTCCGCTCTTCTGGTAAGACTTTCCACAGGATTTTTGGCTGCAGGGATTTACTCCCATTCAGCCATCAGAGCGGAAAAGATTTCGGGGCAATAAAGTCTGGCTCGTTCCAGTTAATGGAACGAGCCAGACTTTGCTTTGTGGCATTATTCAATTCGCTGTCTAAAATATAATTGTAAGCTGTAGCATTAACCTCCACAGGCGAGTCCACGCACTTTTGGCCGGGTAATGAATGTTTTTAGAAAAGGGCATCGCCAGCAGCGCCGTTATTTTGATCGACAAAATTGTGGCTTTGTCTGTTTATATGCTAATATTTTTCAGCAGCACTTGTGTTGATATTTTAAACGATAAGCTACTTTTTTTGCCACATATAGGAAATAACACACGAGAGAAGCTGCCGTATTGTACAGAACTGGCAGCTGTGTGCTTAATTTGCAGGCATCAGGCAGATAGCTGGGATCAGATAGGATGCTGGCACAAAACGGTACTTTAAGGCAGAGAGAGGCAGCAGGGAGACGACGGTGCTCATTTGAATTACGCAATGTAAGGTCATAGTTGTTGCTGTAATGGCAAATAAACAATAGCTACAATTACAACTGTTGGAAATTGGAAGCAGGAAAAAAATGCTGCCATTTTTACTCTTTTTTTCACAGTACTAGTTGTAAAATGTCTGAGTCAGCCTTTTCACCCGCCGCTGCTGGCCATGAGACTGTGTCGGGCTGGAAGGCCCATTTGTTTTCCTCTTCATCAGAACCTGCTCCGTGTCAATCGCTCAGTTGCTCCACATGAACCGCTGCAGTGGCTCCCACAATGATGAAGAAAAAAACAATTTAAAAGGCATTAAAAGTATGAAACTGTGCGGTGTTTTGTTATCCTCCATGTTTCATTTCTGGCCTTCAAAGACAAAGTCCATCACATGTAAAACCTGAAAGCATTCATGCATAGTTTTCGCATACTGTTTGCCCGAATGGAAGTTTTAATGTATATTGAGTCATTCCTGCCAGACAGATGGTAGTGGCTGAATGCCAAATCGTCATTTGCTATGGAGGAGACGGGATGTATACTGTGGAGGAAGACTGATGGTGGAGGTGGAGGGAAGGGGACGAGACCTCCACGTCGATAAGATTTTGTTTTTCTTCGCACTCCATAGCGTACTGCCATCAGTCGGACTGAAGTGTGCAGTCGCGTAGGAAACTCTGTGAAAGGTGGGGAGGAAAATCAGGTTGCCATGGAGACGGCGCTGAAGTGCTGCAGGGCCCTCTGTGATTGGTTGAGGATGCGCGGCATACATATTACATAGCACGGAGGAGAGCCACAAAAGGAGATGGGCACCCCGGGGGTCCTGGTTTTTCAACGGTGTGTTACGGCTCTTCAGTCGTGGGTTTTCACAGACTGTTTTGAGGGACGCACAAATCCTCGTGCTCCACCGCTGCGTCTGTTAAAGCGTATCAGGATTCACGCTGATTATCGCTGAAGATGAGAACGGCCGAGAAGCAGTTGTTCATCACAGCTAAGCTGCAAAAGTTTCCACATCGTCAGTGTACAAAGAGATGGAAAAAAAACACAACTGAATCATTTTCTGTGTGAAATCTATCCGTGCAAATAATGGAAGGCAATCAAATCTTGTTGTTGGTGCTCACAGTTTTGAAAAAGGACACGTGAAAATGTCTGAAGCAGCACGGAAACAGTATCCCTGTTACTCGGGATAATCCACAGAACATGCTGCCAGCTGCTTTCAATGACACTATGTCTCAGTTCCACTAACAACTGTTCGCAGGATTGTGGATGAATCAAAATAACGGGGACATTGTTTCAGAAATGATGCATTTCTGTTTGAAGTTTAATTCATTTTCAATACGGTGACCACCACAAATCTGTGGCCAAGGCAGGCGCTCTTCTTCTCCAGCTACTCACTGTGGCATCCCAAGACATTCCCTGGCCAGATGGGATATGTAATCCCCCTCAGTGTGTTCAGTCGGAGTCGTTCCTGGAAAACCTCAAGAGCGCATCCTAATCAGATGCTCGAGCCGTGTCAACTGGCTCGCTTTGATGCAAATGACCAGAGGTTCTGCTCCAAGCTCCTTCAGCATGTCTGAAGCAGTTCTACTCAGCTCTACTGAGCGTTTTATTGTTTTTTTGTAATACCTGCTCAGCACCAAACAGCAGAGAGACACAGTTAGCTAGCTGGTGAACATAGTGGAGCATTTAGCAGCTAAGGAGACCGACATTTCCCTCAGGAGTTGGTGGAAACCAAAAACAGAGCTGAAAGGAGAGTTAATATTAGATTCATACATTCATCAGGTGGACAAACCAGACTCCAAATGAATGACATTGTTACTCCTAAAGCGAGAGTTGGAAATGAAGGGAAACCAACAAGAGTAAGCTAGATGTTAAAAAATGATCAAATTTGGCTATTGTTAGCACTGTTAGCACGTAGTTACCATGACGTCACCTATATTGGTTTTGCAGACTACGATTTTGAAGCCTCGAGTTTGGCCGTCGCCATCTTTTTTTTTTTGCAACCATAAGTGACACAAGAGGGTGGAGCTAAGTACAACTGAGAGCTGAATTAGACATTTTTAGGCAACCACAAAGCTCCCAAGTTTTCATAAACACACACTGTGAAAGGGTTAAAGTTCTAAGACAAAAAACACAGACAACGCCCAGACCGGACAACGCCGTGTTGGCAGCCTATCAATCATAAGGTAGCCACACCCTAAAGTATACCCTACCTAATGGTCTATTTGACTCGAAATGGGAGGTTGTCGCATGTTACAGTCCTGGCTGCGAGAGCCACAGACACCAGACTTACTGATTGCTGTCGGGATGTAAAGAAAATTTCAACAAATATAACAAAACATGTTTCTGAAGAAGATTACCAACCCTAGCTTTAACTGCTCAATGTCTAAATAAGCAACCGCAAAACTTGCAGCTTGTTTACTCTGCTCTCTTGTGATGAAAGATTCAACTGAAAGCTTTATATTTTCTTTTTCCCTGCAGATTCGGTGAGCTCAGAGCAACGACAGAAACTTGCCAAGGAGCGGAGGGAGGAGAGAGCCAGATATATCGGTAAGAAATGATAAAACAATCAAATATGTTGAGCTTTTTCTTAACTTTGAATAAATTGGATTTTCCCAAAAAGAACTCTGCTGGTGATGCATGAAGCTGGAATTTGTTGTAACCAACTTGATGCATGCACATCTTCTATTCTTGACGTAGTGTTAACATTCCTCTTTCCTCTGTCACTCTCCTCTGACGTGACTGACGGTTATTGTCGTCTCTTACTGTTTCTCCTCGCACGGCTTTCAGAACAGCAAACTCAGCTGCAAGGTAAGGGGCTTCACAAAAAACCCTCGCTGCAGCCGTCATGCCATTTGGGAATAATCAAACTTGTGATGGGAATCATAGTCGCGCCCTTTATTCTTTCCTCCATGAACCGCTTGTGCTTTTTATTTGGGTTGTCTGTCTCGTTGGAAAGTCTTAAACGTTGAATGTTTGAATGTTTCTGCTCATGTTTTGTTTAAATTAACTTTTTATTTTGGCATGTCCCACACCTAAAGTCATGGTTGTACTTTGTGGCTGCAGAATGAAACGTTTCTCTTATGAAAGTATTGCTCTAGCCCCAAAACATTTAAGACAAAATCTACTATTCAAACAGGGTCTTCTCCGTGTGGATGAAGGCAGCCAATCAGAGCAGAGCTCGGTGGGCGTTTCCCTGCAGAGACGTCCCTCGGAGCCCCGGGCATGAAAAATGAGCAGTCATTAGCATAAACTGAGACCAGGCCTCTCAGACAGATTCGATTTAATTACTACTTTCATCAGCATCAATAATGTGGTCATGCCGCAGCACAGTTAAAGCAGAGTTCTGCTGCCTTTTTATCGATAAAATCGGAGGTTCACTTGGCTTCAGCTGCTCCGAGATAAGTTTCCTGCAGTCTGCTTTTTTCTGTAATTATATGGTACAAGCTTTTTTTCATGTGGAGCATGCAATTTGTTCAGAACCGTGTGCACACAATGGCATGTGGGTCACAAAACATGATGTTTACTTTACATTTGCAACAAATCTATCTGAAGATATTGTGAAGAACTGAGCATTGTTATGTAACAGCAATGGTGCACTTAATACTTTGTGCAAACTCAGACATTATACCGACATATCTTTGTCAATCCTGCTGCACAGAGTGCAGACATAAATGAAATTTGTTTTCAGGAATTGGATTTATGGAGGAGTGAAAATGCTTTTTCGTTGTAGAAAGGCTCAGACTTGTGTGACTCATTAGTGAAGATGAGCTGCAGAATTCTGAACTAAATACAAAACATGTGTTTGCCTCACAACACTGCTACATCCTCGCAGAGCTTAATCCACTAAAATGTATTTCTAATGCCGTCTAACTCCCAGCAATACGAGATAATATTGAAACATGTCATGCCATTACTTTGGTTGGATGCAGCATGTAACCCACCCTCATTGTCATCATCCATTGTTTAAACTCTTCACCGTGCTTTAACAACAACAGTTGTGTAAACAGGCTTATATGCAAGTGATAAGAAAGATATGAAGATATAAGAGAGCCAGCAGCTGTCCAGCATACAGAAGGTTTAATTTAGGAGGATTGATTGCTGCTTAATTGTTCCACCAAGAAATGAGCCACAGCAGCGAATGTGCAAAGAGAAACAGGCGTCTGCTCGAGGGTGCTGTATAACACAGCGGGACACCTCTGCTTATTTACTGTTATCAGGATCATAGTGTAATGAACACAGTGTCTTCCATCTGCTTCACCCATTGTGTTTGAGTATCAAGAGTTTAAGCTATTACCACTGTCGGAGTTAAAGAATCCACTTTGGAATAACCTACGTAAGAAGGTTTCTGTAAATCCCTGTTGAATAACTATATTTCACACAGATTAGCTTATAGCATCTCCTCATTGTCCCTTTTAATACTGTTTATGTTTTAGCCACTGTAGCGGCGTGGCTCAAGTGACAATGACTTATTTTGAAAACTATTAAATGAATTGCCATCAATTTTGGTTAATGATAATTCCCATGATTTTAGTGCTTCCCTGTCACTTCTCTGAAGGCTAATTTACCAGATGAATTGCCACAATATTTGGCACAGACATTCATGGTACTCAGAGGATGAATCCTAATGACCGGTGTTGTCCTAAATTTTCCTGTCCACCATGAGGTTTGTGGGTTTGAGTGAAATGTCTCGACAACGATTAAATTGATCGCCATGAAATTTGTTTCAGATATTCATGGTCTTCAGGGGATGAATCCTACTTTAAGTGGTTCCCTGACTCTTCTCTGGTGGCTAAGTTTTGATTTATCAAGTTAAATTGCTCCAAATTTACCAGATGGATTGCCCAAACGTTAGTACATATTCATGGTTCCCAGAGGATGAATCATAATGACTTAGGTGTTCTCCTAAATTTTCCTCCAGCACCACCATGAGGGTTGCGGGTTTGAGTAGACTCTTAGTCTTGTTATCCTGCAAAGCACTTTCTTAACATTGTTTTAAGAAAGGTGCCATGTAGAATAAGTTTATTATTATTCGGATAATTTTATCATCATCGTAGGAAAAGAAATAGGCCGGGCTTTTCTTAGAAAACCCTATTCAGATAACCGCAGAATTTAAAAGATCTCAGACAAATGTGATTCTCAGCAACCTTTTGTTTTCGAACTTTCTTGTGTAATTTGTATTACTGTCTCTCCGGCTTTTCTTTCTGGATGTTAACCCCTCTCTCTGGTGACCCTGCAGCAGTGAAGAAGGTCCAGTGGCTGGAGAAGGAGGAGAAGGCCCGACGTCTGAGGGAGAGCCAGTTGGAGGATCGCAGGAAGAAGCTAGAAGAGCAGAGGCTGAAGACTGAGAAACGCAGAGCTCTGCTGGAGGAAAAACAGAGACAGAAACTAGAAAAAAACAAGGTGAGAATAATAATAACAGTAAATCAGGATCAAACCATCCAAACATGGGTTCATGAACAAATTATGGTTTAACCAATTAATGCAATTTCAAAGCTTGTTTTTAATTATCAACACTGGGCTAATATGGTTGTCATCGATAACGCAGACAGATTTATTTTGTAGCCTGAGACAGAAGTGTGTCCTCTCCAAAATAGTTCCTCTTAATTGAAGTCAGGGTGGAAAAGTCAACACTATGCCAGTGTTTATGCAAGCCTGATGCTTAGTACAGTTTTTTCCACTGGAAAATTGCCAGTGTAACAGGGATTTGATCACATCTTGAATATCAGTTGTGATGCCAAGTGTTGGCTGATTCCAACAAATTTTTGGTTGGTTAATTTTCATTGGCTGTATTTGGAGTTATCAGTTATTGATCACAGCAGTGGTTCCGAATCCTTTTGGCTTCTATTTGACCTCTAAAACTGAAACAGAGTCTTCCTGTGTCTCCTTGTCACAGGTTGGTCATGCCTAAGAGTCGGGAGCATTTCCACCAAACAGTTACTTTCCCTTCTAGCTGCAGATTGTAAAATTTCAGTAATTGTTGAAGGAATTATTTTCTTTGTTGTCAAAAGTTAAATGAGAAGATCAATACCAATCTCATGTCTGGAGCTACAGCCAGCAAGAGATTAGCCTAGCTTAGCATTAAGTGTGGAAGTAGGCAGCAGCAGTTTAGTCTGGCTCTTTTCAAACTTCAAAAATACACCTACCTCCTCTAAAACGTATTATTTAACATGATTTATCTCTTTAGCTTTAGAGGTCCTAATACATTTTTTAAACTTCGGACAAAGCCAGATAAGCACTCTCCCCTGCTTCTGGTGTTCATGCTAAACTAAGCTAATCACCTCCTCTTAAATGACCAGATTGATACCCCATAAAACCACAACATGTTGTTTTTGTACGGTTTAAACAAACATTATATGTTAATTAGCAAGCTTTAAAGTTGCTGGTAGGTGGAATTTGATACCTTTGAGCAATGCCAGGCTAGCTGTTTCCCCCTGTTTCTAGTCTTTATGCTAAGCTAACCGGCTGCTGGCTGTAGCTTCACATTTACAGTGCTCACCACAAGAAAGCCAGTCAGCGTATTTCCCAAGATGTCTTTACTATTTCTTTAAACTGTCCAACGAACTTATGAGTGTGTGTTTGTGACTCTGTTTTGACTGCGTGGTCCCTCCAGGAGAGATATGAGTCAGCAATCAAGAGGTCGACAAAGAAGACGTGGGCCGAGATCCGCCAGCAGAGGTGGTCCTGGGCGGGCGGACTCAACCAGACCTCCCGCAGAGAAAGTGAGTTTCAAATAAACCACAATCCCATGGAAACTCTCGCGAAGAAAAGAATATATCACATCCTCACTGTAACTCCAACCTTCACATTGAGCAACGCTGCACAGACTGTGACTCACTGGTCCAACTGATGCAATTCAAGGAAATAACTTCTGAAGGGTCATAAAAGGTGGGGTACCAGTGGCAGATGGCCTTATTCAGTAACTTAAACCTTTGTAATTCCTCAGTAGAATGTCTCTGTTTTCTTTGAGGCAGAAATGGGTTTTGAGTTCCAGTTTAAACGTGATCGCAGAGGCGGAGAGCTGAGCAGCAAGGTAGCTGTCATGAACGTGTTTCATTAGATCAGCAGTGTGAACAGCGTTTTTCAGAGAGCTGTGAGCTTATTCCCCTTTTTTAGACCGTCGAAACACGTGACGGCCGGCCTCTTTTGGACCCGTGACACTGAGGTCAAGACAAGTTTCTCTCCTTCAGAGTGTGAAAGAATGTGTGTGTGAAAGTGTGTGTGTGTGTGTTATGCTGATTTCTTGCAGCGGATAAAAAGCAAAGTAGTTATGTGATTTCTAACTTTACCACACCCTTCCCACGCTTTCCTCAAAGTTCCTCCCCATTTCCCCCCCTCCAAGTCTGAGTCCAGATTAATCTCTTCCTTAATGCTAACGAGAACCTCAGAGAATGGTGAGTCCCTGATCTCCTCCAGATCCAGACCGAGGGGAGTCGGCAGCCCCCCCCATTTCTTATCAGTCCTCAGCCGGGCCCGCCTGCACCCCAGCCGCCTTGTGAACAGTTGTTGTCTGTTGCGTTCTCTCCGGTGCAGGCAGATGCTCGGCCTCCACGGTCAACTTGCCGAGACAGGTGGACCCTGTCATTAACAGCAGGCTGTCCAAGTCCTCTGCCACGCTCTGGAACTCCCCCAACAGAAGTAAGGACGACCCGGCGTCAATGTCCACCAGGCCTCTTCCTCTTCCCTCTCCCTTCCTATTCATCCCCCTCTCTGACCCCCCACACTCCTCTTACCCTAATCTGTTTTTTTTTTGGTTTTCTTCTTTTACTATTATAACTGTCGTCTCTGGTGGCCTGCCTGCCTGCCTGTGCTTGGTGACTGGTCATTTACCACCTACTCCCCCCCTCGCTTGTCACGCTCTCGGTCTCGTATGCATCGTGGTTTTTGATTTCAGTTGATGGTTGTCATTGATTTGAGTCTCCTCTGCATTTTTGATCAGCCTCCCTTTCACCACGGCATCACCATATTTTGTGATATGTGTGTTTCTGTTAATAGGTTTTGTTAAGTTCACATCTTGTCTTTATTGGTTGCCCCCCTCCACTTTACTGTTGGTGGTTTGGTGTGGTGGTGGTATTGGTGGTGGATATTATAGTGTGACTGTTGCAAATGAAAGAAGAGCAACTAAATGCACATGTATTGTATTATATTTTGGTGGTTTTATGTCGACATACAGCCTGTTTCCATGGAGATTAAACCTCTTTTGCTTCAGTAGTTATTTACAGCAGCGCATTGCTGCCACCAAGACAAAAGCATATTTGCTCCGTTTCTTGTCATATGAAATGTTTCTTTGTAACACAATCCTTTAATAAGATCATTTTTATGTTACACATTTTTTTTTAATTACAAAAGTAATTTAGCTTTTCCAAACAACTTGTTGAATCATGAACTTTCCGTAATTACACAAAAGCAACATATGGTTAAAATGAGGTTTATCATCATAACAGAATAAGTTGGCATGTTGTTATGACAAGCAAGTGAAAGTGTGTACAGCCATGCTAACGGCTACTTTGACACGGCGGTGCTTTGTGCTAAATGCTAACGTCAGCATGCTAAAAGACTCTAACTATGCTAACATGTTGATTTTAGGTCGGTGTGATGTTCACCATCTTAGTTTATTGTGTTAACGAGCTAACTTTAGCCGAGACGCTGTAACTATTGCTGAACACCAGTGGTCACTGTGGTCACACGCCACATAGTTACAGGATAATGTGATGCGTTATATCACGTATGAATTAATCATTTCATTTGTAAGAGAAAAATTGTATCATTGCTTCTTTCAAAAGTTGCACAGTCTTGCTTTCAGTTATAAACCAAAGTACTTAACAAACTATCCAATTTTGAGACATTTACTCAAACGGCGAATGTTAACCTCAAGGTGGCGCTAGAGGTAGAGGATCAACCAAAGTCATTAGGATTCATCCTCTGGGGAACCTGAAGGTTTTTACAACATTTCATGACAATTGACTGACGAACCTACATGACCATCCATAGAGCCGTGCCGCTAAAAGCCTGGCTAAAAACGTAACGTAAACATATGTTATTTTAACAGGTTATGTATATATGTAAGATATAATAAATAAGATACGGTATATAAGATAAAGTGAAATGTCTTGTAAGACCAGAAAAATGTGGTATGTAGGCAACATTTTTCATTTTTAACAGGTGGGACCGAAAGTCGAAAGTCCCAATTACAAATCCGTCTGCTGCTTCAGCACCAAGGACAGCGCCATGGATTTATCAATACACGGCACACTGAGAGCCACTTCTGAAACACAATGCGGCGCGCGTCTGGTGGAATCACAAGCATTTTCTAGAGTGGTCTGTGGAGGCTGCTGATCTTTCAGTGCCGTGATTGGCGACAAAGATTCTAACTTGTGCAAACCTCAGTCAGATAAAGGATCAATGAGTCGAGCTGCGAAGACTTACATATTTAACTTAACAAACCATCTGCCCTCGCAAGCCTACTGTGTGTGCTAAAGACGAAAAAAATATGTCAAAACAACATGAAAAATATCTTGTTATTTCACAAAAAGGATTTCGTCGAAACAAAAACCTTCTCACATTATACCAAGAAACTGAGCGGATGTTTTTTTGTTGTCATGGCGGCCGCAACGCTCTGTCGTGCTATGATAAATATTTAAATTATCTTGTTACGTTAAACTCATTGTATCAGATTCCCGAGTTGCCACATGTACACAAGCAGCACTGTCTTCATCACAGATTCGTCACGTCTCATAACGTGTGTCATTACCGATCGTATCCCCCACAGTGCAATCAGCAGTTCGGCTCTCGGAGATTCAGATTTCCATGCTTGATAAATCACTAATAACACGGATGCTCCGATACTGCGGGAAGATGAAAGGACAATTTGAAGCTGAATCACAATTTAAGTCGATATCGTAGCTCGTGTTTCTGGCCTTTGGAGGTGCTCTGCAACAGAGTACCAGTAATATTGAGGTGTGGGGGGTGGGGTGGGGGGGGGCATCAATCTACCTGCAGGTGAACAGTCGATCACCAGGCAGCAGCACAGCTCAGCCTCCTCTTGCCGCATTGGAGGAAGACGTGGGGGAGGAGGGGGAAACCACTGTTGCCTAGCGACGGGAGGTAGTCAAGTTATCAGTTAGTCATAAAACATGTTGTGAAAATGATCCGTCCAGCGTACAGCAGAGGTGACTGTTGCATAAGAAGGGCCAGTCTGCGACATGTTCATGTAAAGCGCGTAAAAACGACAAAACTCGCGCTGTTGTGATTGCACTACTCTCATGTGTTTTCTGTGGTACGTGTTTGTAGGTGTCATGCATACCAACAGAGTGCTACGCCACAATAGAGCGTTGAGAAGAAGCAGTACACATGGTTCGAGTTATCACTAAAAATACATCTTTGCACAGCATGTTGTCTGCTTTTGTCACGAGAGACAGGGAAACCTGGACTATCTGTTGTCATGCATCAGCTCTCATGTTGAGGCGGTGCATTCTGTGTCCACCTCTATGTTGTTGTCTCATGCGCACTCGTGTGTTTTCTGTTGTTTCTGCACTGTTTTAAAGGAGCAGGACAGTTAAAGAGAACAAAACCTACAGGCTGTTTACTCACGATCAAACGTAACACTTACTATTGTCACGTTACCGAGCGGTGGTGGAAAAAGAAGAACTTTTACTTAAAGGAATAGTTCAACATGTTGGGGAGAGGATTGATACCACTCTCATGTTTGTACAGGCAGCAACCAGTTAGCTTAGCTTAGCACAAAGACTGGAAACAGAGGGAAACAGCTAGCCCTGGCTTTGTCAAAAACCTGTCCTCCAGCACCTCTAAAGCTCACAAATGTACACGTTAATCGTTTGTTTAATGTGCATAAAAGAGAAGCGTTAAAAGGACAAGTTGTTGTTTCCCAGCAGCAAATTCCTGGAGACTGTGTCCAGTGTAAACACTAGCTTGCTAGTTGTAGCTTAATATTTACAGTAGCGATATGACAAATTTAATTTACATTCTTATCTAACTCTTGGCAAGAAAGCAAATGAGGGAATTTCCCAAAAAGTCAAATTATATATATCGTGGAGCTTCTATATAAGTAAAATACTCTCAAGTAAAAGACCTTTGTATCATTTCAATATGTACATAAGTATAAAAAGTAAAAAATACTTGTGCAGCCTAATTACAGCTGTCAGTGTTATTATGCTATTAGAATATTATCACTCATTTAAACTAAAATGGATCTTATTTTAGAAACATATGTTTAGCATGTTAATTCTTAATCAGCAACACAACTAGTAACTAAAGCTTTTAAAGAAATAAAATAAGAATAAATCAAGTACAAAGTAGATTTAAATGATAAATACTAGAGCAAAGTACCTCAAACTCAAAACAGTACTACAAATGTACTACTTCCCTGTACTGTCTGCAGGTTCTAAGTTTAAATTATTCGAGGGAAAGTGCTTCAAACGTTTGTTTCTTTATTTCAGTTTCTGCTGAAGGAGTTTGAGCGTCGTCTTCCTGATATTCTGTGTGAAGAGTCTCTAAATCTGAGCTCTCACTCTGCGTCATTCATCGTCTCTTTCTCCGTCTGCTCACTTTTGGGGGGTTTTCTAGCATTTGCGCTTTATAAAATTCACACACAGGCATCTCTGGTTTCTAACAAGAGTGATTTGATTCTGCCGGAATCAAAGATGGTGCCAACCTCCGACTAAAAGCAACTTGATTCTCTGACATTAAGTTTGCTTTACTCATGAGAGAATGATTTATTGGTCTGTGTGTTTCCACCCGTCATTACAACACATTTGACTATAAATTTACATCACATGACACTCACTAAAAGTTAGATTAACACTATTACACATGATGGTGTTAAAGTCAGAGCAGTGTGTGTTGTGCTAATGCTGAACTCACAGTCAGAAACTGACTTTGCACTGCATTGGGTTTGATTGGGGTCGAGGCTTTTACGTGATTGTGATTTTGAGTGGTAAGTAATGAAATTAACTTGGGTTTGTTCCGCTGTGTGTTGTTATCTGAAGTCTGTGTGTGACGTGAGGGCCAACGTTCAGTCATTCATCTTATCTTTGAGTCTGAGAGTCTCTGATTGGCAGACTGGAGTTTGAGTTGTGCGTAAAATTCTTTACTTACTTACGTAACGTGACAAACGCTCTTATTGGAACCTAAACCACTTTTCCTAAATGTAATAACATTTAATGGTCAAGCGAGGCCTGCTAGCCTCTGGCAAGTACATTACTCCTGTATGTAAGATTGATAGTTTTCTGCCGACCTTCATATAAATAGAAACAAATAATGTCCTAGCTTTTTTTTTCTGACTCTCAAGTTTGCCACTTGGTTCACTTCTTAAAAACTATTTTTAATGCTTGGCTCCACCTCCTTATGTCTGAATCCAAGCAATTTGGCTTTTTAATCAATTTTGACAAAAAAATAAAAATAAAAACCCAGAAGACACGTGCAGTTTCTCGCCTTTTTTTTTAAAGTGATGAGGGTTTGTTTGGCTAGATAAACATAAGTAATACAAGCGTTCACTTGCCACTGTCAAAGATTAAATTTGATGCTTTTGTCATAACCTGGTAACATTTCCTCAGACTTATCAACTTCCAGCAGCAGTAAAACTTCCCTCTGCCTCAGATGGAGACAGTGTGTTCAGTGTGTGTGTGTGTGTGTGTGTGTGTGTGTCTGTGTGAAGAGAGGATGTGCTGCAGTGTCATCAATGAGGAGCGCCACACGTCAAGGTTGTGTTCACCCCTGCGGCAGTATGCCGGAGATGTGTTTTAGTGGTGAGTACCTATGTGGTGCAGCTCCGACAGTAACCCGACACTGACGGCGTCCTCTTATGTCAGCCCGCAGCCTGCGTCTGAGCCCCTGGGAGAGCCGGATCGTGGAGCGGCTCATGACGCCGACGCTGTCCTTCCTGGCCCGCAGTCGCAGCGCCGCCACCCTCCTCAACAACAGCGACTCCTGTGAGTGTGAGACCACATCTGGATGTTTCTACTCAATGTACCCGCCCTCCCGTTTTTTCTTTCTGCACATCACTGGAGTGTGCAGGGAGGAAGGAATGCTGCTCTGTTCTAGGACGTTTTATGTAAAGGAAAAGTTAGTTTGACCCAAAACATTCAGATCTAAATCTTTCATCACTCTTCTCGCTTTTCCTTTTAATTTAACAATCCCAAGCAAAGTTTCACATTGTAGAAGCTTCTCCGCTCCCTCTTTGGCATTTTTGCTTTGTGGATGACTTGTTTCAGTCTTTGTCCTCTCTCCTCTCTCTTACTCTGTCTCTCTTTATCTATATGAATTCATATGTGTACATAACACCCTGTGGTGATATTTGGTTTGTTTGAAGATAAAGCTGGTATTAACGATTATCATCGATATCAGTTAATCTGTCACTTATTTGCTGGATTAATCGATTCATTATTTTGGCTAAAAAGGTTAAAACATGGTGAAAAAGCAAGAGTCCAAAACGTAAAGATATTCAGAATAAAGAATAAAGCTACAACAGGCTAACAATAAATAATCATTGTCTCATAGCCTGGTGTGTCCTCACTGAGAGGCTTTTTATTATCCCTCTGCATGGTGTATGACTGTGTTTGTATGTGTGAGTGTGTGGGGCCCCTGACAATCGGCCCCCGCTGCCGCTCTCTGCATGTTCATGTGTTACTCAGACTCTCACCACTGCTCCCGTTCAGTCTCCGCCAGCCCGCTGAACGCCAGCTCCCATCACCACCCGCACCAGAACGCCGAGCGCTGGAGGCTCTCCTCCGCCAGCACGCCGGACATCACCCAGCGGCAACGCCGGCGAAACTCCACACCGGTAGGCAAACATGTTGACCTCTCATGTACATCATGTTTGGATCTTTCAGGCCCCCAAAAACAGACAGTTAGGGCACATTTAACATTTTCTAGTTAAATCATGATAGTGAAATAGTGTTTAGACGGACATAGAAACCTAAATGAATGTAATCAATGCTTTACATAAACAATGGGTCATATGAGTTTAATGTGAAAGGTGTCGCTCGGAGTGACAAACGCACAGATAATTATCACCAAACATTCTAGCATCTTTCAGCTCATTGTTTTTTTTTTTTCACAACTTCACTGTTTCGGTTCACTCTCACCGCTTTCATGGGAGCCGTTTACAGAGAAGCAAATCTTTAAAAAGACGCTGTACACTAGCACCAAACAGCAGAGAGACACCGGTAGAGACTAGCTGGCGAACACAGTTGAGCATTTAGCAACTAAAGAGACAAATATCTCCCTCAGGAGGTGGTGGAGACCAAAAACAGACTTACATACGTGGACACAAATACAATTCAAAAAATGAGAATGAGAATGTCCCTCTGTTTGCTGCAGCAACACGTTCACCATCTTTAGATGGTAATATGTCAATGAAGGTTTAAGGGCTTGTCAGACTGCCACCATGTGGAGAAAAAAAAGGCAGATTTAAATTAACTTCACCATTCGTTTATTAAATAGCACGTGCAATGGAAATAAGCTGCCAGTCTTAAATGTTGTTTTTGAAGGAGCCTCTATAACATACTGACATTTAACAAAAGGCCTTCATCTCATACACAGTGTATATATCCGCCTCGGCCTGAGGTGATGACTGCTTAATTGTGTCACGTCTTCCTTCAAGGCGGACAAAAAGAAGAAAGAGAAGAAAGACAAGGAGAGGGAGAATGAAAAAGAGAAGAACTCGCTCACGAAAGACAAAGTGCCGAAGAAGAGACAGACGACATCACTTACCACCATGACCCAGAGATCCAGGCCGGAGATCAGGTATCATACAAGCTGCCTTGTGCCAGCTCTGAAGACCAATGGATCCCATAATTCAACTGGAAAATGTTTGCTATACTGTGGACTTAGTTAAAGCAGGAGAGAGGCTGAGAGAGAGAGGGAGCTCATGTCTTCTGGTGTTTTATCCTCGGAGCAGGTTAATGTCTCACAGATGGTCCAAGGTGCTATAATCTAACTACTGAAAGGGACTCTGCTGGACTCCGTTCAGTCAGCCAACAGCAGGTCTGTTAGTGTCAGACCGATGCACCTGGGAAAAAAGAGGTCTCCCTGCCTCCCTTCCTCTCAGGTTACACTCCCCTGCAGCCAAAGAATCGTGGAGTTTCAGATGGAGTCACTCATATCTTCCACATGACCTAGTTATGAGCTTTATCTAGTGCACTGGCAACCTCATTACCTTTCGCTACACTGCCATGAAACCTGATCGTCTATGCCGCCAGCTCTCGCTTTAACTAATGTTTCACCTCCTTCTCCACCTCCTCTCTTCTCATTAGCACCCCGAAGCCCAAAAACAGACCTCCGTCACCCGCCGCCCCCAAAAGTCGGCCCCTGTCCCCCCTGGTGGCAGCAGTGGCCTCCAAGACCCCGACGTGCAAGAAGACTCCTCCCCCTGGCACCAAGACCCGACCCAAACGAGCCCAGACGCCCGCCAGGGTGCAGCCCCAGACGGTCGGCGCGGTCACCGTGGAAACGCGCCACGAACCCCAGCATCCCGGCGCTCCAGAGGAGAAAAAGAGTAAGTGTGGTTGCCACGGAGACCATATCCAGGCTTCAAGATGACCTCGAGGTTTTTGACCGACATTCGTGTGATCACTGCAGAGTGAGAGATTTTTACCAGCTCTGGCCTTTACTGACTGCTCTGTAACTGGAGTGATGAAGCCACAATTACGCGTTTCACTTTTTTAATTAATCATCGACAGATCAATTAACACTTCTCTCTATGCTATTAACTCACACCAGTCCTCCCCCAGTGTATCCATCCAAAAAGCAGGATAACATGGGGAATATCTGCAGGCGTCACCTGGAGCGTCACTTTTTAAGTTACAGTACAGGCAGACGTGCGGTCGTGATCATCAACATCATCCAGGTTGAACTTTATAGTTCCCAGAAACAAAAACTGTGTTTTTTCTTATTATTACAAGTCCCAATTTATTTCTGGATTATTAGCAGGATCACGTTTATGTCACAGTATATAGATTAAGCAGGTAACTATTCCGTTCCCTGATATTGAGCAATTCTTTTTTTCCATATAAAACAGTGAAATCGAACAGAATAAAAAAAAAAAAAACAGAAAATAAAAATAGAGCATGACAAAAATTAGACCACATTTTCATTGTTTGAATGGCACCACGGTGGTATTGATGGTTACTGTATGAATCATTGTGACGTCAAGTAAAACTTGAAATGACTGTAGGATCTTGAAAAGTCATCTGTTCTTCCTGCCAAAATATATGAGCTGCTGTATTCATATTTCTCTCATATTTCACTTCTTGCTGTCTGCACGCAGCAGACAGCAAGAAGTTTCCACTGCGGAAAAACTCTCCACAGGATTTACCAAACTGTCAGTGCGTCATGACGGGCAGGGCCTCTCTTTTCTTTTCTCTCTTTTTATATATTTCATTTTATTTTATTTAAAATTAAAATTCTATGTTGAATCAAAGCTACGTAATGAATAGTTAAAAAAATGTATCATCTGGCAGTTTCTAGCGACTTTCCCGTCATCTTATTCTTCAGATGATTTATAAACAGATGTTTGCTTTCTTACTATTGTGTTTTTAGAAACATAATCACCAGCTGCCCTCTCTTCGTCCTCCCTCTCATAGACTCCAGTAGTCCTCCTGCCATCGTGGTGTCCACTGCACCGGTTACACCTCCTTCCCTCAGCCCGGCGGTTGCATCCGAGGCAACTCCAGCTGCTCCAAACGTAGAGCCGGCTGCAGCCGCCACCCGTAAGCCTGCTCCTTCTGTTGCACCCGTCGCCGCTGCAGCTGCTGCCTCCGCCACCGGCTCGGCCGCACCGGCCAGCAGGCCGTCGGCAGGCACCAACAACCCGGAGGAGGCTGCTCGCATCCTGGCGGAGAAACGCAGGCAAGCCCGGGAGCAGCGGGAGAGAGAGGAGCAGGAGCGTCTGGAGCAGGAGCACAGGAACAGGTCAGTTACATTCTGACTTTGAGGGCTTATGAAATGAAACGTTATCTTGAGACAGAACGTTCAAAATTACACCTTCCATGATGTAATTCAACGCAACAGTATTGCAATACAAAAAAACACACCTTCTAAACTTGCATTGCATTGCGTCACATTGTGAGGTAAGTAGTTACCTTGCTACAATATTTCTGACAAACAAATTGTCGATTTGGTGACAAATGTATGTTAGTCCTTAAATTCCTAATAATTTCTTTGTAATTTGGCAGCGATTGCAGGGGAAAAAAGACTATTTGATCCATTTTTTTAATGTTCAGCCGACCTGCTGCTAAAGAAAAGTTAAAAAGAAGTTGTTGTACCATTTGAACATGTCTTTATTTTAGTACCTATGAATATACTTGTATAATTACTGTATTTATCACCAATCACGCTCCTACAAAATTATTAGATACAAAAATAAATAAATGAAAGCGTTACCAACATGTTTTTGCTTAAAAGTTCAAAGACATTTTTGATGTTTTTAATCAGTTTAGTGGCCTCAGGCGTGCGACTGTATGTGTCACACCATGGGATGACTGTACGCTTGTCTTAGCCTCAGGTTCTGAAGAATGACTTCTGAGAAATATGGGAGAAACTGAGGGTTTATAACCCTGCAGACAGCTGATCTTTGTCCGGATACATAACATGTGCACGCTGTATATGTAACACGGACACGTCTTCTCAGGATCCTCCGGGAGGAGGCGATGGTCCGGGATGCAGAGGAGAGGAAGCGCAGGGAGGAGGAGGCCCGATTCATGGCTGAGCAGCAGTGTATCAGGGACGAAGCCCAGCAAGCTCAGGAGGTGAAGGAGGCGCAGGAGAGAGCCGTGGCCGAGCAGGAGGAGAACGAGAAACTACAGAAACAGGTCAGTGACCAGGGAGCATACTGCAGACGTCTCTACATCTTACAAGCATGTTATTCCTGATCTGATTTTTACCCATGTGCACTAAAAACTGCCTTCTTACTTGACCTAAATAATAATAAAACATGTACCTGTACCTGCATTTAAACTAACTTTTCCGCGCAAAAATGTCTGAAAACGACTAGACCTATGTCATATATTTAGTTGAGTTGTGCACTTACATTATCCCAAATGTTTCCAACAATTTTCAAACCTAGAGATATCCGTAATTTTAATCAAGGTAGCGATCCTTTTAATTTGGTCCCATGTCAATTGCGTCATACCCTCCAGCAATGGGGTTGTCTGACAGAAAATGTCAAAAATTGACGTTTTATACAGTTTTAAGTCACATTTTTACAATGCATTTTTTAGATCTTGGTACTTTTAAACTATATATTTTAACCAAAGGAAGAATTTTAGTCGTCGGACGTCTGGATCTTAAGTTATCAGAGAAACTACCTGAGCAAGCGTTTTTTTAACGTAGATTTTTAACATAAAACTTCATCCTGTGTTTGTTTTACTGGTTTTAATCACCTGATTGATTTGTTTTGGAGAGGAGGAGACCTCTACAAATACAATACAAACCTCCTGAACAATGAACGCTGAAGGAATCCTAACCGGGAGAAGTTGACCGCAATGAAGACAACTCCCATGATCCCACGTTGCTTCACGACGTCACATGTAGAGAGAATAACAAACAAATATACAAATATAAACCTGCGCTTAGCCCACTTGTAATCCACTATTTAAAAAATTTCTATTTAAAAATCTTTAAAAAAGCAACAGTTTGCTACAAAGTTCCCCATTTTGGACTAGATAAGATCGTGAATACACAGAACGCCTCAGAACCCCATGACTTCAGTGAAAGATTACTTTAAAATCCTCAATTCTTCAGTTTCCTTGAGCCAACTTTGTGGTATCTTGTGGGAATCAAACCCTCAACCCAAGCTAACCAGGCCCGAGACTTCATCACTGAGACAAATGATGGGTTCAGGTTTACTGTAAATACTGAATGCACTAAAACCCCTCTAATTTTCCATTGACCAACATGAATCCCTTTGATCCCCCGCATACACTAAGTCCATTTACCATCTGGGCAGATTAATGCATATGAGGATGCCTGAGCTGTCGGGGGGGGGGTTGATACTGTACGTGAGCCCAAACATCGTGCATCACCCCCTGACTGACTGACTGACTGACTGACTCGCTGTCTGGCATCTGGGCAGATTAAAGGAGGAGAATATGTGCTGCTGTCACGGACGATTCGTGCGCCCAGTTAGTCAGAGTCCCCTAGTCTGGCCCGGGCAGATACCAGCTGGTGACCTCCATAATGGTGATGAGCGCAGGCTGAGGGGAGCCATTGTGATCGGGGAGATAGTGACAGGCCTGTGTTGCCCCCGTTTCGTACACTTGGCTCTGCAGTGGGCTGATAGTCGGATAAGCAGCGACTCGGCCCCGCTCCGCTCCTTCGCCTTCAATTGGACCATTGTTCCACCCTGACAGCTCCAGACCAGAGTGGCCTCGTATCTTTTAAGAGCTCTCTCTGTCCAACGGAATCGAAAAAATGTGCGTGATTATTTAAGATTTGTGTCCACAGCGCAATTGCTGCAGTCAAAAGTCAGTCATCAGTTAAAGGGTGTGAAAATGGCACATTTTAAAAACGGTTTTAAAAGTCGACAGATGTGATTTATGCACACATCATAACTCTTGTTTTAATTGCTGACTTCAATACATCTGTTTGTTTGGTGCTGAATCTAAATACCCAGTGAAGCAAGTAATGGATTTGCTCATATAACATCAACTCTGGCCTGAAGGCTGCAGAACAGACTGAGCATGTGCTGCCCCCTGGTGGTCAGGAGTTGTTCTACGTGACAGTACATACGCACACACACACACACACACACACAAACACACACACACGCACACGATGTGATCACCAGTGGTGTTTTAAACCATATTCAGATCCTTTACTTAAAGGGTAACTTTGGTATTTAGTCCAGTATCGTCAATGTATTGCCACTTCTTTTTGCCACTGACCGGCTCAGATTGTTATTGTAGGTGTCTGACAACATTATGGAAAGCACTCATTTACACATGCATGCACAATCTGTACTTGTTCATGTCTCACAAGACAAACATGAAAATACACGACAACGAACACAGTGGAACTGTGGTCCACACTGACATGGAGGGACATTGATGCTCTATTAACATCTCTAACCACAAACCACAGAAATAAAAATGAAATAAGATCTATAAAAATGCAGTTTTGGTTGCTTTTGGGAACATTGAGCATGTCATTTACATATTCAGCTGTGATTCTCTGCGGGAATCAACACCAGAGCATCTGACGTGTCACAGAACATTTACATAAAGTGGTGTCAATTCAATATGACTAACATCCTGCTGCTTCTTGTGTTTTTGTAGCTGCACGTGGGACTTTTTTTTATTAGCTAATAGATCTTTTGTATTTAGTCTGAATGTGTTACTTTCGTCAGCTTCACGTTCATGTTTTTGTCGTCTTCTTATTTTCAGAGGGAGGAGGCTGATGCCAAAGCTCGCGAGGAGGCCGAGCGTCAGCGCCTGGAGAGGGAGAAACACTTCCAGAAAGAGGAGCAGGAGCGGCTGGAGAGGAAGAAGGTGAGGAGGAAAAACAACAACTTCGCAGTTCAGAGTTCACACTGGAGTTCATCCCAGGACTCCCTCCCTCGGAAAAAAAACACATCTAACTAACTGATCTCTCTGTCTGATCTGCACAGCGCCTTGAGGAGATCATGAAGAGGACTCGGAAGAGTGACGCAGGAGAAAAGGTTCGTGTGATCCCCTTTAAACGAGCGTGAAATCTAAACTTCCTTTGTGACTTTTTGAAATAACAAAAGTGTTTTTGTTCTCTGTCATCTCAGAAGGATGTCAAAGCTTCTCCGCAGGTCAACGGCAAGGACACGGAGCTCAGTAAGGGTGAGTGTCACAGTCGCTATGCCATATAGGACTCAATACCTCATTTTATTTATCTGCTCATTAATATTATATCTCTGCAGCAGCTGGAAACCTGCAGAGTCCCGGCGCAACTGTGTCCGGTCCTGTCGCAAACGGCGTCCAGCCCGCCGCTCACCAGAACGGCGTCTCGGCCAACGGAGAGGCGGCCAACTTCGGGGGGATCATCCAGCTGAACAGCGGCGGAAACCCGCCGCAGCCTCAGAGCGGGCTGGTGGGCGAGCCCATCCTGGCGTTCGAGGGCGGAGAGCCCTTCCTGATGAAAACAGGCCCTATGAAGCCTCAGCATGTCGCAGGTACAGTGAGGACACCCCGGATGAGATTGTGATCATACAGCAGAGTCTTACATACATTAAACGGTGCATTAAGATTACTGTATGCTTGGTGAGAGGGGGGGGGGGGGGGGTCCAGACTTCAAACTTCCAACTTTGTGGACATAAAGGAGGTTAAATATTCAAATTTCTCTGGAATCAATGAATCCTGAGGTCCATAAAATGCTTTTGTCTTCTGGAATATTTCTGTCCACATCCAATCTTAAGGTCCAATCCTACATCAGTGTTCCTTAAAATGATAAGCCTGAATGAAGTTTGAAGGACTTTTGAGTTCATCCAGCCTAAACAGATGAACATATTCAGTATTTCACAAGATAAATCAATGGCACACATGAGAGAATACAAATATTTAACATGGTTTTGTGTCACTTAACAACCTGTGACACATGTGGCCCCTCATATTAATCTTACGGACCGCTTTGAGGGTCCTGAACCCAAAGTTGGGAATCACTGTCTGTAGATCAAATAAGTCAAGCTCGTCAGTCTTTCTTGGAGTGTGCGACGAGAAAGTCGTCCCTCTGAATTCTATCAAGGTTAGACAGGCTGTGTCGCATTTAAAGTTTCCTTCTCGCCTCTGTTGTTCTGTCCCTGCAGAGGTCCTGTGAGTCCCCACACATCTCCACGGAGACGCGCGCCTCACGGCCCTGCTCGAGCTATGAGATTCATGCCCCACCACAGCGGCTTATGAAAAAAATCGTGTGCCAAAACAAACAATGAACTGCGCTGAATTCCCATCATACAGTCTGTCGCAGGAGGACGAGGAGGAGCTCTCATCTGAAATATACAAAACATGCAACAACAAGTATTCTCTGTCTCCACCGCGTGTCCTGGTGCAGCATCTGTCAAGTTTTATTGAAATGTCACATGCAGATTTTATGGTGCACCTTAAAAATGACTGACTGTGTAACAAATTTTAGAAAATACATAATATTTGACAATGGTTGTTATTATTACCGTCGTTGCGATATTGTTATTGTTATCTTAAGTTGAACTGTGTGTGGGTGTGTGTGTTTTTTGTTGTTGTTGTTTTCGTCTTGAATTATTGAGTTATTTAACATGGGGAGCGTTGTAAGGACTGGCCACAGACAGTGTATGTAAATGTATAATGAGCCTGGCTGCCTAGGCCTCCTGTTGCAGGGGATCTGTGAAATAAAGCTTTATGAAAGGGACTGGGCTCCTGCGTTTATGAGTATTATTATTATTATTATTGGCAAACATTAGATATTCACTCCTTCTGCAGTGATTTGAAGCAACTAATGCTGCAAATTCATATTAATGTCAGATTTTATAATAAAGCTGCACAATTACAGTATAATAACAAACCGTAGAGACGCTTTTGCATCACACGGACATGAGACGGTATTATATTTACTCAAGTATTATGTACAGTTTACAGGTTCTATTTTGTGCCACTTAAATACTTCTACTCCTCTACATCTCCGAAAGAAGAATTGTACTTCTTATTCCACTGCATTTATTTGACAGCTTTAGTTACTAGTTACTTTTCAGATTAATATTTTACATAAAACGTATATGATGAGTTAATAAAGTGCAACACATTGTTAAAGGTGAAGCTGGTGGTTTCCAACCTTCTGGGCTTGGTCTGGTTGTTGCTCATGTCGGATGTCTATGAGTTGTTAGTATTTCCACCAAACATTTAGCCCATGACTTCATTTTTATAGCAGCATTTTAGAAAGAAAACGTGGTTTTGGTTTTTTTTACACAGTAATCTTAATCTGGCCAATTCATTCTTTAGTAAAATCGAGTTTATTGTAGTTAATTTTGAACACACGTCTTTGTTTCTAGAAGAACTCTTGGCTGATTATGTATCGTGAACTGTGGCATAAGATCAGACAGTCTGTGTTGTTTTTTTAATAGGAACTCAACTGCGAATCATCCTGAGCTTGATTTACAGCATATACATATATGGCATGGTGGACCTGCAGAAAAGGTTCATTTTAGAGCGACTGAATGAAGATTACAACTAATTGAATTGAAAATGTTTATTGTTGCCAGTTTAAATTGAATTCAGCCTGGTAATCCAAAGTAATAAATGTGATATCAGCCTCCTTTGTATTGTCTCAGGTAGCATCTTGTTTGACTTTATGGGGAAACAAATGAACACACATCAGCATTAAGTGCAGGTCCAGAGCTCGCTGTCCCAGAGTTACAATGTTCAGAGGGACCAGAAGATGGCAGCACAGATGATTTCAAAGAGATGTAAATAACTGCACCTGTGAGCGCCACTACCAGTAATCAGACACGTTTACAACCATTGTACTCCATCTGTTCCATCATGGGTGCTTATGATGGTGGAATATTTTAATACATTAAAAGTAAAATGTCTTTAATCACATGCAAATCTCTTTTTTTGACTAAATGTATGTGAATACTTGAAACATCATCAGCTACGGGTTCTCTGGCAATTTAGTATTGCTGTTTCATAAAGTCAGTGGAATTTTGAGAGACACATTAATTAATTAATATAAGATTAAAGCAGCCGAGGCCGAGCTATCCTGACTCTTACCTCTAGTTTTGATCAAGCTTCAAAAACACTGGATCCTACATTTCCCATAATGCAATTGCATCTCTTCGTTAGACCCTCCATGCCTCCCACAGTAAATTCCATCTCTTTAAAACTCAATGCCACAGTATTAATGCAAGCTTTCTGTTATTTCCCCACACTTTCAACAACTGTTTTCATCAGCTGATTCCCAATGAAGAGTGAATCTGGCATTTTTCTTTTGTGAAATTTGGGGCAGTTCTCTTAAGATTTAGATGATTAAACTTGTTCCCAGAAGTAATGTGAACACATTACAAAGATATTTAGGAAACATTATGGGATAGGATGGCAATCTAATATGAAGAACTATTATAAAACAGCAAGACCCCTAACCAAAAGGCAAATATGAGAGTGGCTGTTCCAACAAATATTCAAATTGTCAAATGGTCAATGAAGCCATGACACCTGAAATACTCTGGAGGTTTTTGTTGTGTCTCCACTCAATTTGATTAATCGCATTTCCTGTGGTCGTGACTAGAGCTATGTGTGAACCCTATTTCACCTGATTTGCATACAGTAACAAACAGTATTTTAGATGTTAAACGAGACACAATAGTGTCCGGATGTCAATTCTGATTTGAAAGCAACTACATTTTTATTTAATTCTTTTATTTTATTTGACAGTTGAAAGTGTAGAGAGACAGGAAATTGTCCCTGAGAAATAGGATTTTATGTATGAAATAGAGAAAGAAGAGGGGGCTATATTTTAACAGGGTGCCTCTGTTTTCAGCCTGTGTTTGTTTGGCTGTGGCTTTATGTTACACAGAGCAGAGAACTGACCCCGTCCAGCTCTGAGGGGAAATCCAGCCAAGGGATCAAAGGTGTGTGCATGAGACTTGCTGTCCACTTGCTATAATGCACTCTAGCAATCAAATATTAGAAGCCTTGTGGTCGCTGCTGTTTTCCCCTCAGCTCCAGGTAACGTTGTCCTCCAACAGGACTCTCATTGCTGCAGCGGCCGATGGGTTTGGGTCACAGTGCATCTGTCACAGGGTCGCTAGCATATCGAATGACTCACAGAATACACTGGAGCTGGGTTCAATGTGACCACGCTGCCGCTGGGCACAGAGATGTGATTCTGGACAGAAACCCGCAGGGGGAGGATATGTTTGTATGTCTCTGTTTGCTCTGGTTTGGGTGGGGACTGTGTAAGTAGAAAGCTTTCTCACCAAACAATGCAGCGCTGCATACAAAGAGTCGGTCCACGTTGTGCATAATGAGACCCGATTTACTTCTCTGTCTCTGCAATTCATGGTTCTATTGTGTTTCCATTGTTTGTCCAATCAGTGGATGTTAACATGGTAACGTTACTCCGGTTACCCGAGACAGGTGCAACACTGCGGTAGTCCTTCACTTATTGACGGCAATGACTGTCGGTCGGCCCACCACTTTGGTTGAGACTGAACTATCTCAACAACTATCGGATGGATTGTCATAAAATATTGTACACACATTCGTGTTCCCCAGAGGATGAATCATACAAAAAACAGCAAAAGTACTGACATTCCCCTCAGCTGAACTTTGTGCTTAGTGCTAATTAGCAAATGATAGCATGGTTACCAGTTCTGGGTAAGATCATCCAAATAGAGTTATGTTATCCTGTTGCTATTCAGGGATTCTGAACAGTTTGTTTTTTGCAAAACCTCTTTATGACTGTGATACGAAAAGCATCCGTGTTTGAACACTACAATGTGACGTCGTGTAGGGCTTCTTTAGCTTCTGTCAGGCTGCTATCTCTAAACCAACATTGATCCTGTTGGTTTATTGCCTAATCAAAGTGTAAGCACAGATATCAGCCTGACTGAAGAGTGTCAGTGTCTCTCTCTTTCCATAACATTCATTAAACCAGGAAGTAAGGCGAGACGCAACATCCAACCCATGACAGGACAACGACATCAAATCACAGCAGCGACTATAGATACAGAAAAGAATACATTACATGCAGTGCATTGACATGACAGAATTTTGGTCAGGTTGGCTAAAAACGTCTGTGATCTGTGAACAGGGCTGAGGCTGAGCACGAAGCGTGGCTTCTCGCCGCTTACATTTACACTGGGCTTTCAGCCAAAAGCAACAGGATACACAGTTCAAAATGTCTGTCATGTAGCTGAGTGTTTCAACCTGCCCATCCCTCACACGACAAATGAGATGGGATCAGTGTCGAGTATAAACGATCATGCACCTTTAATCCGTCTGTGTGTTCCCTGAGGAATCAGCAGCAGACCCCTGCAGGGCATCTCAACGTGTGGAAGCAAAGGCATACTGTAACTCCCAGATCATCACTTCAAACAACAGCAACATCACTGAAAAACGCTTCCAGAGGGTCAACTATTTATAATTGAGATGTGATTTCACCAAGTGCTTGTCAGACAGTGGTGGGTGCTTCGTTCTCAACAGCCACCACTGAGGTTTCTTCCTCACACGTTTCTATAAACGAGGAGGCAGAGAGACGTCTCGCTCTTCTCTGTTCACTTTCACTCTCCCCTGCAAGGTGAGCCTTTTACTTGCTTTTCTATCTCTCTCACACGTGTTTACAGATCTTACATTCTTTGTGCTGCTATGTTTTTTTGTAATTTGAGTTGAAGGTTTCAAGGTCTAACCATCTATTCCTGATTGAATCAAATGTTTCACAGTAGAAGCCTCAGAACAAAATGCCAACAGAAGATAATTAAATAAAGACATTAACATTAAAAGACATTGAAAGTAATCAGTGGTGGAACGTAACTGTAAATTCTATCGAGTAGTGTACTTCAGTACATATTGAGGTACTTGAACTTCACTCGAGTATTTCCATTTCATACTTCTACTCCACTACATCTCAGAGGGAAATACTGTACTTTTTACTCCAATACACTTATTTGACACTACTAGTTACTTTATCTGAACACGTCATATGTTTGTATGATGTGATGCAGTACTATTGCAGTATTTAAAGTATATAAACGTGTCTCCATATTGAAGAACTATACAACATTAGAGTTACAAAGACAGAATGTTCTAATATTCTACAACACTTTTGAAGGAGCCATTCCGGATAATGAGTACTTTTATTTTTGATGCTTTAAGTACATTTAAAGTATCAAAATACTAGTATTTTTATTAAAGTCATATTTTGAATTGAGGACTTTTACTCATGTAATGGAATATTTATGTTTCAATATTTCTACTTTTACTTAAGTAAAGGAATAGATTACTTCCTCCACCACTGAAAGCAGTACACTCATTTACAGCCTTCACAGCTTTCTTATTAGTGCAAGATTTAATGGTCTCTAAGTACTTTACTTTTGATGCAATTTTGCTTCAATTAGAGGAAAAAATCGTTTGTTCTACTTCAGAGAAATAAATAAGTTCATCAAGATATCCTATCACTAATTGAAAGATGAAATTTCAGAACTTGTTTGTGCTCCTTTGCTGTCGTTGTATTCTTGCTCGTTGCTTGTTTTTTCTGTTCTATTTTGAATGATGACACAAAATGCTCCACACGTTTCATGTTGCTGCCACAATCCCCTTAAATCCCACTGACTCTTATTTCACTTTTCATCACGGGAGCTCACTGGTCAGAGTTGCCCTCTGCCACTTGGAATACAAACCTCCGGGCGATGCCACATAAACAGCTTGTAACAGTGAGTGACAGACAAGGAGCCCATGTCTGCCCATCACATTGTGGCCAAAGGAGGGAAGGGGGGGGTAATTTTAACTTTGGCTCGTCCAAGTGTCCAGCACCTGTGCTGCGACTGTTTGCATGTCTTAGCCAAAGGTCAACGAGGAGCGACATGATCACAGAGTGCCATGCGGTGTTGTAGGAATTCAAACCAGGTCTTATAAGCGGACTGTGGACCAGATGACATGTTGTTATCACGGGGAGCAACAGACAGACAGTTGGGTTTTGAGGCTGCAGCTGCACTTCATCCCAGTGCATGAACTGGGATGACAGTCTTTAGTGGTGCACCTTATTTTCAAGTTTTGGATTAAATTCAACTAGCATCCAATACAGTATGAATATATATATATACAGTGTAGGTATAAGTACAAGTAATGGCAATAGTGAGACACTCTATACAGAGATAAGGGTATGATATGGATATACTGTATACACAATAGATCAGATATGGACAGTAGTATAAATGTACTATGACTGTGATGCAGGAAGTATGAGATTGTTACACCATGTTGACTTAAGACAGTGGATATAAAATATTACTGTACTACATCAATTACTTGTTCTACATGTATTATCATATTTTGTACCCTCTGGCTTTGTAATCTCTGAGTGTCTATATGTGTATAAGAGAGATTAAAAGTGGGGGTAAAGTGTTCAATAACGACTTGAACAATAAAGCTGTTGTGTATTAGAGAGGAGAATTGAGACGACACTCCAGACGCTGGTTGTTGAGGATTGATTTCCTCGTCACTATGTGGGATTAAAGGTTCTCTGACGGGGAACAGATGGTGCACAACTTAAAAAGACCTTTTATAGTCAGGGAAGCCAGCGATTCAGTTCGTACTCTTACTTGAAATGTCTTATTTTTTATATTTTGATTCAAAACATCTCACCAAAACTCGCCACACATCCCTCAGCCTTGAATATACACTGACGTAACGTCCCTATTGGAAGAAATTACTAAAAATGATTCTAACTCTCTAACAGGAAACATGTCAGTGAGATGAGACAGACTATAACTTTCGTAACTAAGTGTATTTGTGTTTTGGCCGAGGCCGAGTGGGCCCTGGTGTCCCGGGTGGAATCTGTCTCTGTGATAGGAGGCGTAACGTGGCTTTTAGTCTGATAAAAATAGTGCAGCACAGACCCTATGGACACCAACGGCAAGCTAAAAGACAGCTGTGTGTTTGACACACAAAAGACATTTCTAAAGCTGTGAAAAGTCAACGGGTCTTTTGTTTCAATGAACAATAACCCAAAAAGGAAAAGTCAGTGTGAGAGGATCCTGACAATTATTCTCATTTCACTTGTTTATTTACAGGAACAAACCCCATCAATATTTCTGTAAAGGTGTCACTGGTGTTCGAAGAAAAACAGCTTGAAACAGTTTTTCCTATCAGAAAACCACAAAGGAGGTACTGAAAAGCATGAAGACATAAAGAATGGCCCCTTACCACATATGAGTATGGAATAGATTCGTGCATGGCAGTATTAAAGTGGAAAACCAAAGTCATTTTGTCACATAAGTGCGCAGGAAGTTCTTAATTCTTTGATTACCAGGAACCAAATCTGAGATGTTAGCTGGTAATTTGGCACTTTGTTTGGGAATATGCGAATATGTGTCACTAATAAACAATACAAACTGATCTCATGGATGTTGATCCGGTAATAAACAAAGCGAAGTCTCTTTCCGCAACAGGATAACACTTCTGTGCTGCCCCACTGATGTAAACTCTAAGTAGGGATCCATCGAGGGAAACCTGTGATGCAGGTTATAAATACTTAAAGCAGAGCTTTCTCTCCTACATTTCAGTAGCAAATATTGCACTTTTCAATCCACTAGATTTATCTGACTTACTTTGCAGATTGAGATAATTAATACAAAATGTAAATCGACTAAATTATGATATATTGTTCTAGGTTAGGCTGCCTTGCAGTATATACACTAAGTAGTTAAAATTAGCTCCATCTTTACTGGCTGCAACATTAAAGTGATGAACACATTAATTCATCAATAATTATAACCCAGTAATAATACGATTCTGAAATGGGCCATTCTGCATAATGAGAAGACTACTTCTACTTTTGATATTTTAAATATAATTTGATGTCCACACTTTTACTGATCTGCTTCAGTAAAATGTTGAATGCAGTACTTTTACTTGTAACAGTGTTTTTACAAACAGATCTAAGTAGCGTACTTCTTCCACTAGCGCTGCATATTCCTAAAGTAGAGCATTTGTGTTTAATCAGTTACACAGAGAGGGGAGGAGAACGGGGGGCGTCAGGCATATTAATCCAGCTACGTACCTGTGCGACAGGTGTTACAGCCAGAACAATACTGCACCAGTTACTCCATCACACCCTCAGAGCAAAGTTGACCCTGCCTTTGCCCCATAGCTTCGCCTCCCGGACATCAACACTTCACGACACACAAACTCTCGCGCGATTAGGGCGTAGCAAATGTAGCATCGCGAGCTAACTGTGTCTCTCGATCGTTAGAGCGTGATGCCGCCAAAAACTTCCATTCAGCACATTTGAAAAACACATAGAAGCATCCGCAGATACATATAATGGCGCATGTCGCGGCAGTCCAGGCGCCTACCCTCTTCTAAGGGCGCAGTGCGTCTGTTTTGGTGGCCTAGTTGGCAACGATCCCGCTGCTAACAAGCTAGGTTGCTAACATCCGCTTACACTCGTAACGTTACAGTGAAACCACGGAGTAGAACCAGGAAGGAGGACCAGACGAGCAGCCTCCACGGTTAGCTACTCTAACGTTACTTCTACTAACATTTATTCATAAACACGAGCCTTGACCAGTCTTGTGAAAACGGGGAAAAGGTAATTGTAACTTAATTTTGTAGCTAAGTTGACAGTTGACGTCAGGAGCGTCCACTGCTTCGCTAATGGTAACGTTAAGCATGTTAACGGTGGCCCGTATCGATAGCTCTAGTCAATGATATTGGACTTCAGTGTTGATTACAGTGCCGTGTGGCCCCGCAGCTGCACGTTTAGCGAAGCTAGCTTCATGTATTTTACATTATTTTGTTTGTTGTTAGTTATATTTGCTGTTGATGTGGTGGACAGGTAATCTTATACGACGTCGTAGCCTTAAATGGTGATTATTAACGCAGTTAACTAACGTGAGCTAAACATACAACCAAAAGGATCGATTAACCATTAAACCCAGGGGCTTGTGTTCGTGACTTGTATATCCAGTCGCGGAAGAAGTATTCAGATATTTGTATTACATCAAAAGTAGCAATACTATACTGTAAGAAATACTGTTACAAGTAACGTGACGTTAAAAGGCACGCCTTCATAATCGTACTCCAATTGAAGTACAAAAAGCATCAAAATATATTTAAAGTAAAAGTACTCATTCTGCATAATGGATATTTCAGCATCATATATATTATCGTTTTCTGACTAGATTATAATTATTGATGTATTTAAGTACATTACTTCAATATTTTAGCTGGTAGATGAGGGTTTTTAATATACTACAGGGTAGCTTAATCCATAATAATACACCATCATTTATTAATTTGTACTAATGATTAGAATCTGCAAAGTAGTTAGTCCCCTTTGTTTTGAAATGCGTGCTGGGGAGTCACAGGCACAATGTTGGCTTCCAAAATGTGTAAAGTGCCATGAAATGCAACTACTCAAGTAAATTACAAGCAGCTCAACATTGTAATCAATTGCAGCACTTGAGTAATTGTACTTAGTTATAGTTACATTCCACCACTGGTAGTACATCTCCAATAGTATTAAACGGCTGTCTGATATTATTTCTTGGCCGCTACGTTTTATGATATAATTTACAAGGATCAAGATGGAAATACTATATTGTTTGCACATTTTAAAGAGCTTGACCTTAACTTTAGTGAATTACACCATTATTAAAAACAATCACTTAAACTAGACTTTATTTGCTTTTGACTGGAGCAACTCCAACCCTGTTTTTGGCTACTGCCCTGGGCCTTTCCAGTTCGCAAGTTTCACAGATATTTCCTCCACAGTTATATATATATATATATATATTATGTGTCCGTCTTTGGTTGGATGGTGCATACCCTTCTTTTAACATCAACCAGTCCAGCTTCTTCTCAGCTTTTTTTAAAGCATACATTATTTGATAGATAATATGAGTTAGAGCTACAGACACAAGAAAGTAAAGTGTTGCATATTTAAAATTATGCTTTATTCTAATAGTTGATAACCGGACTTAAAGCAGTACAGACTGTCAAAGATCTTTGCCAGTGATGAAATGGAAAAACCTGAAATTCTTCATGCTGCCTTTTAGTCTATTTTTTGTTTTGATGTCAAGGGGAGAGCTGTGCTTTGGGCGCACACCGTAGATAATGCGGTGAAAGTCAACTCACTCATGCACCTCCTTGTAATTATCATTCAGAGCGCCTAGCATGAGGTCTGCAGGGAAGAACCGATTCAGAGAGGATGCTATGAATATAAACTGTTAAAAAGACCTAATTGTCACCCATATTGCTTTGGCTATCATAAGGTCCCTCTGTGTGCTTTTAGGCTACTATCTTAGTTTTCACAGCTCTTGCATATTAAACTTGCTCGTTGAAACCTGCTTGTTGAGAATTTCAGCCATACAACTCACAACTATGACTTTACATTTGAAATGATTAGCATGAATGTCGTTTCTTGATGCGAGAGAGGGGTTTCCCTTATTTAACATGGGACTAAAGTGATTGAGGTAGCCTACCTAACAAGCAGGGCATGCAACGAGGTACCTTAATTATGTGTATTGAACGTTTGAGGTTCAGCAGAAGAGCAATGAGGACCTTTGGTGGTCGATAGTACCCTTGAGTGGCCTGCTTCAGATTTCTAGAGGCAGGGGAAACCTTGTAGCAACCATTCTTTTACACATAGCCACTGTTGTCTCTTCATACATAGAAAAAAAGAGCCATAGCATTCAGTGCATTTCATTGGGCTCTCAAAGGGAATCTTGAATAAAACGCAAGTGCTTCAGACTTTGATTTAACCAATGGAATAGTAGATTGACGTCATTAGTACGCTGCCTTTTTGTTTAGCACTAAGGAGTCACTGTTGTAGTAAAAGCAGCACTACCTGCTCCAGACCAGGGCCGCTGCTGTGCAAGAGACTCTGATCTCCATTTTGTAGAAAAGATGCATGAAGAGAAAACATATTTTAGGTAATTTGGAACATCTTGGCAAATAGGCATCAAGATATGCTGCAATTCTTTTTAGCATTTATATTTTTCTCCTTGCTAGAAACTATGTATGCATTTTTTTCTTAACGTATGTACACATAAAGAATATATTTTTTCTTTATCTCAAGGGTTGGGATGAAATAAGTGATGCCATGTTGCACATGGGGTTGTCATTTTCGGTTAGTGTTGATTCAATAGTTTGGTAAGGGGTCAATGTCACTTAACTGAAGCACTGTTTGTTTACTTCAAAGTTAGGGCTGGGCCATCAACGGAAAACATCCAGTGTTTGTTCTTTTGTGGTGACAAAACAAACAAGAAACATCGTACTTCACGGATCTAAGTTTTAAAACTTTATAACCGCATCTTGAATCTTTTTATGCCTTTTATTACATCGCAGTAGTAGAGTGACGATGATAAACGAGGGAGGGAGATTACTGAAAGTCTGGCCAGATTGTATCCAGAGATGTTGTTGTTCAGCGTCTTAACCCCGTAGCCCCCAACGAAGGACTATATATATTTGTAAGTATCACACGCAGCGCAAGCTCCTCACCATAGCCTCACTTCAATACAGTTACCCACAGAGCTGATTGTTGGTCGTAGGCTGTATCTTGTCATTGGAAGGGTCGTGCTTTTGTACAGCTGCACTGTTCAGGATGATTTGTTCTTGACGTTGAGCCAGACCTCGCTTCTTTTCAGCAGCAGCCTTGACATCGTGCTGCACAGAAGCTCAACCTGTTTCACATCGCTCATACTTGCTCTGATGTCATGCACACGCGCCGCACGAGATCGAGGCGGCCCAGGTTTTACTAGGGCCAAAATATAGTTGTAATGTGGTCTGCAAACTACAAGTATCTTACATATAGAACAGGATGTGTCTATTTCTGTAACTTCCTGTATGTTCTTAGAACCCACCCCCGGATTTGTTTGAATTCTTTTTTTCTTTTTCTTTGAAGGGCATAATTGCTTAACGTTGTATCGGTTTCATTCCCCTTGTGAATATTCAGTAAAACCAATCAAATTAACTTGTTTTCTTGTTTTGTTTTTAAGGAAAAGAACAGTTGGACTGGTCTGAGTGCAAAGATGTCGAAGGCTCCGGATTCCCCAGCTCGGTCCCGCTCCAGATCGAGGTCCAAATCCAGGTCTTACTCCAGGTCTCACTCTCGGAGCCGCTCCCGCTCAAGATCCAGAAAACGTCGCTATAGGTAAATCCAGTTTTTGAGTTTCTGACATTAACCTACACCATTGTCTTTTTTTAAGTGTATGTGGTTAATATTCAGCAGCGTTCCACTCATATTTAAAACGTAGTTTTTAAACAACATTTTGCACAGTGATGACAGCTACTATTACAGTTTTATTACATGAATGTAATTAACTACTGTTAGTATTTATATACTTTTACTTAGTGAAAGTGGGGGCTATTTTGGGGGTGTTTGAATTGATATTACAAATGGGTGTCTTCATAGATTGTATGATATGCAGGATGTGGTTCAGAATCAACAACACAAATATCAGCAGTAGTGCACTGGTGTAAAAATATCTGGCTCTGTTTGTAGGAGAGTACAGAGCAATAAGGAAACAGCCTGCTCAAGTTTCAGTTGTGTGTTTACTCACCATTTATTTCTTCATGACACTGAAGTGAAATCACTTCTCTGACACAGCACTCCTGTGCTGTTTGCAACAAATGGAACAAAACAGATGACATGTCTGGTTCTGCTGCATAAATTTGAATTCTTTATTTAAAACTGTCCACCATTAGTCCGACCATGTCTATATGTCCATCAAGGACGTACCAGATACACACTTGATATTGTGAACTAGAAGTTATTTCCTTATTGCTCTTCTCTTACCGGGCCTCACTCGTTCTATGTTTGTGCTTAATTTGCATAAATGTGTTTCCTGTGTGAGAGAAAAGGCCGACAGAGCCTCAAGCTGTTTGCATCGGCTCGTCTTCTTTCTTGTAAGGGAATCTGCAGTCATCTATTTGTGAGATGTGCTACAGTTTTAAGATGGCAACCCATATGCCCAATATGATGTGTTTATTTATGTAGTGTTTCAAGTGAGGGAGTGCTTCCCACGCTGGCTGCCTTCTTGTTGTTGTCGGTCCATGTTTGTGTTTGGAGGTCGGGGGTTAACACGCTTTCACAGACAACTGTCTGTTTCACAGACAGTCCACAGTTGTTGGACTGGATGTTTTTTCTGTGAAAAGAGCATTGCTACACTGCAGGTCAATGATTGTCAAACGGAAAAAGGAGTAGAGAGCGAGTGCTCTTGGCCTTGTTGTTCCTCCCTCCCCCTCCACTGCCTCCTCCCTCTGTGGATTAGAGCAGGTTGCGTCCTGGGTGTCTAACACATAAATTAAAGCCACACAGACCGTCCTGCTTGTGGGACGACACTGTCTTTTGTCCAGGACTGCTCTGCTCCGATGAAAAGGTACAAGGGTTAAATATGTAGCTGGCATGTAGTTGTAAACGTAATGTTTTTGTCTGTGGCTTTACAAGCCATCGTGACAGGTGTGGTGTTAATATTGTGTCAGTCACATTTCTCATATCCCTGAATTTACAATTTACATTACGTCTGTCATGTGTTTTGTCTTCTAGTTTAAATTCCTCTGTTGTATTGTTCCCACTTTAGAGTTATGCTAAAAGCGGTTTAAGAAATGATTCTTGGCACAGGAGACCGTTGTGTGATATTCTGTATGCAAGTTAAGTTTTTGTTTACATTTGTGCCTCTTGGAGGGAATGACGGAGACCACACGGTGCTCATTGGAGCTACTTCCCAGCCGTCACTGAGCTTACATCGCCCCCTGTTGACAGTGGGCAGTAGTAGGCCTCTGTCTCCTGTCAAGGTTACCCAGTACACAGCTTCGGGACCTCCAGGGGCCATTGTGTACACCTGGGGCTCTATAAAACAGGAGGAATCTCAGATAAATGAGTTTTGAGAAGTTGTCATAGTATAAGTGTTATCGGCCCTATCTTTTAACACCGTCTCTTGTAAATGCACACGATATTATAGGGCTGCAATAATTATAATTTTCCAATAAGCTTCTGATTATTTTTCTGGATTTGTGAAAAAATTTAATGAGTTGTCAAACCCAAAAGAGATGTCCTCAAATTGCTTAATTTATCCAAGCAACAGTTAAAACACAGAGGTGTTGCATCTTTATTAATATGGAAGACAAAGAAGACAAATAAATACTTACGTTTGAAACGTTGGAATCAGTGAACGTCTGACATTTTTGCTTAATGACAAACAATTAATCGATCATTTAAGTAGTTGCCTGATGAATGTTCTGTCAATAGACTAATCACATTATTTATTTCAGGTTTAATAACAAGAAAGAAACTGGACAATAAATCTTCTAAATCACATTTATTTTTTGAATGTTTGCATAAATAAATCCTTTGGGATCATGTCGGGTTGGTGTGGATGGTAGTAGAATGATTTAAACCATGCACTCATGTTCCGTTTGAATACTGTTGTACAGCTACACTCCTTTTTGTCTTTTACAGCTGGCTCTGAATTAGGCAATTGCATTTTATTTTCAAAAGACAAAGAAAAAGTCCAGAAGGCTTTTTGGAAGGGAACACAAAAGTAAAAAAAAGAAGGTCCAAGGCCCTCTTCTGGTAAAAAGTTAAGAAGCCTTTCATCAGATGGCTATTTCATGGTGAACTTCTAAAAACAAACATAGACAACGATCGTACACGTTCAGATAGAGCTGGGTTATTAAACACGCTTGGCGGCACAAACAACCTTCTCCAGGGTGCAGCCCTCAGCACACAAGAAATACAAGACGATCGCAAACACCTGAGCAAGAAGCCAATAAACCCTCAGGTGACAAGTTAAGATCACTTTCAAGAGGGCCGGTTCACTACAGGCGACATCCTGAAGGAGGCTGTTTGTGCCACCATGTGTGGGTTGTAACCTAGCATGTTAACATGTACATGTATGTATTTAGAATTCCACCATGAAATCTGTTTAAAGGCTTTTAAATGCGCAGCTTTTAAATGCGCGGCTTAAATGTGCGGACTGCGTGGCTTTTGACTTGCAAGGTTGATATTTGTGTTCGGCTACAACACATGCTATTCCCCGAATAACATACATTTTCTTCTGTCTTTCTCTCCCTCTTCCAGCTCCAGGTCTCGCTCCCGCTCTCGCTCACACTCTCCGTCCTACAGAAACTATCCTTCCAGGGACTATCAGAACAACAGAGGAGGGTTCCGAGGCTACAACCGAGGCTTCCGGAGGCCCTACCACTACCGTGCCAGAAACCGAGGCTATTACCCACGCAGCCATTACCAGAACAGGGGAGGAGGTGGCTACGGCTATAAGTCCAACTGGCAGGGCGGTGGCGGTGGTGGTGGTGGTGGCGGCGGCGGTGGCGGTGGTGGTGGTGGCGGCAGCGGCGGTGGCGGTGGAGGCTGGCACGATCGCCACCACGACCAGGACCACCATGCGCACAGCCCCAGGAGGGGCCGCTCACGCTCCCGCACGCCCAAGAAGCGCTCGGGCAGCCGGAGCCGCTCCCACTACTCCGACCGCTCGTCCTCGCGGGGATCTCGGCGCTCCAAGCACTCCAGCTACTCCTCGCGGTCCCGGTCCTCGTCGCCACATCATCGCAGCAGCAAGGGCAAGCCCGGCTCCAAGGATGCTAAGGACAAGCTAGAAAGTCAGGGAGAGAAATCGGGTCTGGCAGCAGACGGCAGTGCCATCGAGAAGGCATCCGGAGGTAAATGGATTGACTATGACGCCAGTCCTAAACGAATCAGCCCAGACATTAAGAAAGAAGGTGGCCCCACTGGTCCTGACAGCAAAGCGCCCGCGACTGGTGGTCCTATGTGGAAAACCATCGGCACCGTGTCCCCTCCAGCAAAGAGCCCCACGAAGTCCGGACAAACGGCCTCCTTCAGCGGCTTTGGGTTCTTCTCGAAGGAAGAGGCCAAATGTGAAGATAAGACTGTGATCTCGGCTGCCTTCAAAAAGTAGGTCTAGTCTGTTTGTAGTTCTTTGAATGTAGTTACATGGTGTTCTTTTCTATTCTTACCTTATCTTTCTTTCAAACACGTCTAGCCTTTTTTTTCAAAGTTCCCTGGAGGAATACAGGTTAAAAAGGAAAACGTAAAACTCCAGATTTTAAGTGCATTGAGAATGTAGCTGGCCGTTGATGAAGTTGTGTGAAATCCCACTTACTTAGGACGGTGGTGGTTACGTGAGTATGCTTATCTCAATGCGAGTCCTACAACGAGCGTCGCAGGTACTAAAGCTCAGTCTGGTTCTCTGTTTCAGGTTCTTGGCCGAGAACAAAAACAAAAAGCAGGCTGCTGAAAAGGAGAACGGTCGCGATAAAGAGCAGAGCACCACAGACCGAGAGCTAGAGAAAGGAGGCAAGTCTGGAGACCTTTTCAACATCTCGTCCACTTCTTTAAGCGACTCCAAGGAGGACAAGACCCTGCCTTTCTTCGACGCCGGAGAAGAGGAGTTCCTCAAGTCGCACGGGCTGAAAGAGAGGGACATTGATGAGGACGGGGAGGTCAAAACCACCCTCACCGCTCGGGACATTTTCGGGAAGTGGGGGGACGAGCCGAGCTATTCCACGTCCTACCCGTCGGTTAAGGAGAAGAGCCGCAGAGATGCTGAAGAGGCAGAGCCCCTTGAACACATGGAGGAGGAGTTCTACCGAGGCCGCAAGCACAGCTCCAAGAAGGAGGAGAAGTCCAAGAAGAAGGAGAAGAAAGACAAGGAGAAGTCCAGAAGGAGTCTGTCCCCTCCCGCAACTTCCAGAGAGAAGGAGCGCCCGCTGTTTCCCGGAGCTTTCCCTCGGCGCGAGGAGTCACCCGTGCGACACCTGTCTGCGTCAAGGGACAACTTTGAACACAAAATCGGTTCTGTAGATGAAATGCCCAGGTATTTATAACCGTTCATGCAATATTAGCATATTGGCCGGAACATAAGACCTCTCCTTTTCCAACAAACAGAGGGGACAATTTCAACAGATACTCGTCTTTGTCTTTGCCCCCATTTGTCTCATACAAGGGAAACGTGACACACTCATAGAATGTAAATCCCACATGTGAAGAGCTTTTACATGAATCACATCCTCCCATAGCGGTCAGGATGATTTTCTCCGGCTTTAATCTGAGTTTGCCATCATGACCTTGTGTTGCTCTGGTAATTCTTGGCATTACAGATGATTCAATTCAAGTTTTGAATGTGGAAATTACAATTTTCATACGAAAACAGGTGTTTGGGGAAAGCCACTTTGTATGTTCGAATTACGGCCGACTCATCCTGTATTTGGGCCGATACGGTAGATGTTTTTACGTCTCAATGTTCCTCTTCTGTTCCCTCAGCTCCTCCCTGTCTAAAGAGCGCCTCGTGCCCCGAGAGCTGCAGAATCCCACGAAGAAAGATCCGGAGTTCCGTTCCATTTTCCAGCACGTTCAGTCGCCACAGCTCCGTCGCAGCCCCTCTGAGCTGTTTGCTCAGCACATAGTCTCAATCGTGCACTACATCAAAGGTAAAGTGGGATCTGTGCTGGCTTGTGTCCCTGCAGACTCGAGATGACAAGATGACGGGAGTTTGGACAGTCGATGAGATCCACCGGACATTTCGTTACTTGATTATATGTTATATGTTCAATCAGCCGGCGCCGCTGTATCTTGGAATAACAGTTTGTTGTTCTTTATTCGCAGCGCAACACTTCCAATCGTCAGACATGACTTTAAGTGAGCGGTTTGCCATGTACCAAAGAAAAGCCGCAGAGGTAGAAATGATGAAGCCAAGGAAGAGCCCAGAAATCCACAGGTACCTCAACGTCTAACTATCCGATCTGAGGTGATTTCAGCTTCTAAAAATGCTAATCTGTTATTGACATCAGCGGTTTCTCCTCCTCTCCCAGGAGAATCGATGTTTCCCCCAGTGCTTTTAAGAGGCACTCTCACCTGTTTGAGGATATGGAGGAGACCAGCTACAAGGTGACCTGCCATTTTGAAATTTGACGTATTTGGAACAAGCAAAATTTTGAGACGACCCAAAAGCAGCAGTGTTCAGCTTTGTGCTTTTCTTTCAAAGGATGCATATTTCTAAATCAAAAGAGCCCAATTGTGTTTTGTAAGTGCCGAGCAAGCCCCCCCAGCCTATGAGATATGGTTATTGATTGGGTATGCCCGAGCAAAGGCTAAAAGGAAGTGAATTAAGATCCCGAGTCCAAGCCTCTCAAGGGACGCTTATCAGTGCCTTTACCTTGTAAGTATTCTTCTTGAAAGAAAAAAAATCAAGCTACAAAAAAAACCTGTAAAATTGAATTTGTTTTCTTAAGCTACATGCATGCTGCTGGTTTCCACCAATACTTTTATATTATATTGTGAAAAGTCATTTCTTAGGAATATTTAGTATTACTCTGTCTTAACCACTAGAGGGAACACAATACTTCATACATGTTCACCTTTACTTGTAATGCAGTCATTTCATTTCAGTTTTGTAGCATTTCTGAATCTGTCCACAAGTCTTACAAACAGCTGGTTTCTTGGCTAATAAACACGCATTCCTGCAGGATCCAAGTAAAAAGTTCAAAGGCGACGTGATGGACCTTCGCCTGGATATTGAAAGGCGTAAGAGGTTTGCCGGGAAGGACTCCAAGCGCGAGGGAGGCAGGAGCCCCGGAGGCTCCCGAGGAGCGAGCAGAGAGAAGTCCTCTGAGAAATCTGGGAAACACCACAAGAAATCCAAGTAGGTTCAGTCTGTTGTCTCCGTCCGTCCCCCTACAGAGTCCTTCACATCAACAACAAGGCCACAGGGCACACAATGGTTGGAGAAGTGGTTACTATTGTTGCCATGTTGCCATGTTGGGGGATTTACAGCAGCAGAGCAGGATAAACTATTCCCTTCTTCTTTTTTTTCGCCCACACTCATAATTCAATTTGAACACCGTACCACGAATATGTGGGCACAGTCTGCTTTGTTCTCATCCAGTTCTACAGTACATTTCTTAACTAGCCCAAAATAGTCAGGCGCTATGATTTGAGACAACTGCCATTGCTTTCCTCCAACTACCTCAGAATTATAGCCTTCTCTGTGTTTTGAGAAAAGGGAAAACTGTAAAAATCGAGTTATTAATCAGAAGTAAGAAATGTGTAAAATATATCTGTTTTAAGATGAAAAGAGCTTTGGAGTGGTTGGAGAATGGAATGAGCAAATAATAGACTTAAGATTGTGTAAATGTTCAAGCTTAATATGAAGCAGCAGGAAAAGTTGAATAAGCATTCATTTAATATCAAACATCCGGCACTTTAAAAACAAATCTATATACCGTATTTTCCGCACTATAAAGCGCACCGGATTATAAGGCGCACCTTCAATGAATGGCCTATGTTAGAACTGTTTTTATATATAGGGCGCACCGGATTATAAGGCGCATAGAATAGAATAGCGTCGTAAGCGTGTCTCTTGAAAGGTGCCATTTTGGGGTCTTTATACACACAAGTGGTGTTGGACTAGGAGTAAGCACAGTACCGGTGTTTACCGCGGTGCGGCTTTGTAGTTTACCAGTCGTACTGAAACATTTTGACAGAGCGCCGTGTACAACCAGTATGGATCAACCAATTAACCAATTGATCCATATATAAGGCGCTCCGGATTACAAGGCGCACTGTCGTTTTTTGAGAAAATTAAAGGCTTTTAAGTGCGCCTTATAGTGCGGAAAATACGGTACTGCTTGAGGCTGTTTTTTCTGTCTTTTCCTTAACACTTTGGCTGCATGTGTTCACATTGCAGCTTTGGTTAAATATTAGGGGAGGGGCTTGTGCAAAAATGTAATGCACATCTTTCTTAACTGAAACTGTAGGCGGTTGTGTTTTGTTGTGGAGGAATATGTGAAAACGTGAGTCATGTCAACCACTCTCCAAACCTTCCACAACCTGCTCATCTTACCTTCAAACTGTTTTGACACATTCTTTTCTTTAAATGAGACTCGCATCCAACCTTGACGTTCTGTGCTCGCAGGAAGGGTAAGAAGAAGCGTGAGCGCTCTCCGTCCTCCTCGTCCTCCTCCTCCTCTCCGTCCCCCTACCCTCCGCCTTACAGGGGCAAGGAGTTCATGGGAGGAGAAGGGATGGAGCACTCGGAGGAGGGCTACGGTCGCTACCCTCCACGCGACTACAGCGGGCCCGGAGACAGAGGCCACTATGAAGGCCACAGCGCGGAGAGAGGCCGAGGCCGTGGATTTGTAAGTTCCTGTCTTTGTTGGTCTCTCCTGCTGCATTGGTGTTCTTTTGTCACTGACGTACTGACATCTCATCTTCTTGCAATTCTTTGTCCTAATGGCGTCACAGTAGACTACGCTTCTCTGCTCTGTTCCTTCCTCCTAATGCTAAGGAACATAATGTGGATGATGATGATGATGATGATGATAATGATGATGACACTCTCTCATACATATTCCATGCACTACCTGATTTTTATTAAGGTAAAGTGGCGTAAATCAGTGGAACTTCACCTCATCACTAAAACAAATGCCTGATTTCCATCAGTATGGCTTTTTATCTGTGTGTTCTGTCGTTCTCATCGTCCCTGGGTCGATTTCTTTTACTTATTTTTACTCTGACTTGGACCAAAAATATCAAATATAAATAATAATAAAATATTCGTCCATCTTATTGTAGAAAATGTGTCTGTCCCTTGACTGCAAGTTTGAATCCACCTTGTTGTTTTGATTTCAGTTCCCCAGAGTCAGAGGGAGAGGGTGGAGCAGGGGAAATTATCCAGGCAACAACAACAACAACAACAACAGCAGCAGCAATGGAAACCCTGCAAATGTAAATCCCGCAGTGCGCCCTCCAGAGGAGGAATGGGACCCTGAATACACTCCCAAGAGCAGGAAGTATTACCTGGTGAGCCTTTGGAGCTGCTAATTGATTTAGTGGCATGACAAGGCTCTCACAACATGGCCCTTTTTCACAGACATTATGGCATGTCAGAGTAGAAATAATGTCATTAAATGGTAGAATGAATAATGGCTAAATTTAGTTAGGCTGCTGTACACGCTGCAGTTTTGGGGTTGAGTTGAGTCTTGGGGAGGCGGGGCTAGACCAGCCCGCCAGTTTTAATATTCCTGCTGTGTAAAGGACGTCGGAGTTGACCTTTTTAACGTTGCCTGTGTGCCCTTCCAGCATGATGACCGTGACGGCGAGAAAACCTGGGTGGACAGCCGCGGAAGAGGCCGCGGTTCCTTCCCGCCCCGCCGGGGGCGCTTCGTCTACCGCAAGGGGGGCAGTAGCCCGAAGTGGACCCACGACATGTTCCAGGGAGGACAGGAGGGGGAGCTGGGAGACGACTCCGCGGAAGTAGAGCGTAAAGACACCAAGGGCCCCGGAGACGCCTCCGCCCAGAAGCAGTAGAGCAGCTCGCTCCGTCATCTCCTGCATATTCAGCGGCGTAGCGGTCACGGGGTCGTTCTTCTTTATTTTCCCCTCCAGGTCATGTCGTCATTGATAGTTAAAAAAAAAAAAAAATGTGTTCAGTGAGTTTGAGCCTTCTCACGGTTTAGGTGAAGAAAGAACTGACTTGAATGAGGAGCAGCACTCTGTTACGTTTTGTATGTGAGGTTAGCTTCATTTCAGAGTGTTTTTATGTAAAGGTTTTGTTTTTTTTCCGCAGCCGGTTGACTCAATTGTATCGTTTTAAGGGAGAAAATACTGAGGCAACAAAGATCCTTTGAAAATATGACAAAATGCATTTGTGCCTTAGAAATGACATATAGCTAATAATACGTGTGTAATCTGTTGGAGGGTACAGCCCCGGCTACGAGAGGTACAACTCCACCTGTTTCAGTGTAGGAAGGTATTAGATGATTGACACCTTCTCGTTCTTTCTTTCTCTGTTTTTTTGGGGCTGTGATAAATCTTTGATGTTACTGCATGACGCGTTCGATTCATACCTCGCTCCTCGGGACCAATCGGTAGTGGGCTCAGGGCTCACAATCGTCAAATTATCAGACATGAAAACAATTTTGATTTTCCCCCCCCACCCATCCGAACGATCGATGTTTGTCATTTATATTATCCAGGCTTTTTCATGTAGTGCCACTTCACCTGTATTTCTCATTAGGAAGTGAAGACATTTTTATGTGTGTGTTCCAGTATATTCTCATTGATTGTGGGTGTTTTCTGTTTAAAAGACGTGTAAATTGTAAAGAATTTGGCACCAAAATCCCCTGATTTTTGCTTTAGACAGATGAACATATAGGTTTTCTGCCTCTGTCATATCAATTTAGGTAAGTGGCTACCTCTTGTTTAGATTTTTAATCAAAAAAAAAAAGAATAGTTATTACAAAAAGTTATTAAGTGTATAGAATTATAAGACCTAAATTATTGTAATCTCAACATCCGGGGGAAAGGAGAACATACAAACTGAATACAGTTCATTTTTTTAAATACAACAGTTGCAGTAAATCCTCTCGCATAAAAAATAAATAAAAATAAGACAGTTTAGACTCCAGTCAGAGAACCTAAACATGAAAAAGTGAAGAGATATTGACAAAACCTTTTGTCAAAGGCATCGATGAAAGTGTGTTTTTAAGAGGAATTGACGTGACCTAGTTTCTCACTGTGCTGCTTGGTCCCACTTTTGACTGTACATACTGCATGTACTAAACACAACTGTAGGACTTTTTCTTTTTGTTTAATCTGAAGCTGAATACTTTTGTACTGTTCTCAAGAGCTTTGGAGTTCTTTGTCTTTTAATTTTCAATAAATTTTTCTTTGATTCAGGGCAACTCTGAGTGTGATTGTTGAGGTCTACAACTGAACCTTCTGTAGAAGTGTCGGACAGCTCACTGTGTTAAGTGGTTTGTGGTTTACCTCCTGAGTGGCTGGGATCTCACATACTCCACTGCAGTAAAAATATTAACTGCAAAATCATCCAATTATATTCAATATGTATGAAAGTAGTGAAGCGGTAACTTTTAGCCACAAAGTTGGTTGTACATTTGAGTAAAAGTGACAAAATAACCATAAAGCATCGTAATGATTGCTTTCATTATCAATAAATCTGTCAATTGTGTTTTACTCTTTGTCTATAAAATACCAGCAAGTAGTTCAAAGAAGCCTATTATAATTTTCCAGGATAACATACTGTATATTTCTTTGTGAATAGTGTTGGGAAATGTGTGGAAATTGTGGTATTTCTACTTTAACTTAGGAGGTAAAACAATGTTAAATATGTTTTTGGAGCTGTTATAGACGGCTCAGGACCACAAACAAGTGTGAATAAACAATTTGTCCCAGAATGAGCACAAACCATCAGGTCTTGAGTGTCTCATTTTGTCAGTCTCGAGAGTTGTTTTCTCTTAAATCCTACAACAATCTCCATTCAGTGCCACTTAACGGACACTGGACACAAGCTACTGCAGTTATAACATAGTGAGCCTTTTCATTGATGGAAGAGGAAAATCCAGCCAACAGAAAATAGACCGTCTGCTGGGACACGGCTTGGATCCGCTTGGGGAAGCTCAGCATTGGTAATATCTACAGTACGGCTGAGGTGAATGGCTCTTTCATAGCCACTAAACATACATGTCTTCAGCAGAGAGAGCTGGGGAGGGAAAGGGAAACACAGGAAGTATTGGGGTCAGAGACACAAGTCCAATTTAAAGGCTGGGAAAAAGATTGGAGGGTTTCTGTGGGAATCTGACTTCTCTGCTAAGATTAGCCCACCGTGAAGCTGCCTCTGTGGGAGCAGTTTAACACCAGGGCTGGAGCTAAGCACTATTTTCCTTCTGGATTAATATACAGGCTATTTTCTTCAACAAAAAAACATTTCAGACAATTTTAAATGCCCATCAGAATTTTCCAGAGCCCAAGATAATGTGTTTAAATTGCTTAAATGATTAGTTGATTAAATCAATCCTCTTAAACTGATGTTCTGTTTTGATGATTGTTTAAGCCTTATTCATCAAATAAAAGTCCAAACAATCTTGATTCAAGTGTGTAAAATATGAAGATATGCTGTTTTCCCTCCTTTATATCGCTGGAAAGCAAATATTTTAGGACTGTTGGTCATACAAATCAAACAACTTTAAGAATTGAAAACAATCAACTGAACACTCAAAAACATGAATGGAATAATTAGTACAGTCCAAAACATAAACGTGAAATTTGCTATCATAGAAGACAAAGAAAGCAGCTAATGTTCACATGTGAGAGGCTGGAACCATGGCTGGAACAGCATTGTTTGGAGCCGGACTATGTTTGGAGCAGGACCGGTAAGTCTCCCCATGTTGACGTCACGGTCAACGTTGTTACCACTGGAGGTGAATGTTGCTTTTAAACAGAGACAGCAGTCTCTACCAGTCTCCAGTGTTTGTGCTAAGCTAAGCTAGCTAGCTAACCGTCTCGGCTCCAGCTAACGCTACATAGTTAGCATACAGATGCTAACTATTGTCTCCTTTTAATTAACGCTAGAAAAGGCAAATAAACGTATTGTTTGATACATAGATAATCACAAATAGACACTGCTACACCGAATGATAAATATATTTTGTTTTTGATTGAAAAAAAGTGGTTAAACTTTTAATTTTTCACATTGCAGAGATATGGTAAAATACAGATGAAGCCAAATTATGCTGCATACAAAATCTGCATTATGTCAATATAATAGAAAAGCTATGGAGACCAGACATGTTGAATATTGTATTCAGGAGTAAAATTAAGAAATATATGAACAAATGCAGACAAAATGTATAATATACCTAGAATAATTAAATACCTTTTCTTTTAAACTCAACTCATTGTTTTATTTTATCCACCTGAGAACATTTTGACTTTTATTTCAACTCAATTCTTTCCCCAAATTTCACCCCAAAGACCGATAATGCTTTAAATCAGGAAAAACAATTTTTTTTTCTTGCTCAATTAACATTAAATAACATTTCAGAACTTTAAGCGGAGTTTTAAAAAATGTATTGGATTTGTAAATATTGTGAATATGTCTTTATTGTATTTATTCATATGATTACCTATTTTATAATGTCTTATTTATTCAGGAATTGTACGGAAATTATTAGGGAAGAAAAACGGGGAGGGTATTTATTTTATTTTTTGCCATAAATTTGTATTTCATATCACTGTTCCTCCACTTTGCCACATGCAGAGGAACACGGTTATGTCGCTGTATCCGTGTTTTATTAATGTGCACATTGGTGGTGCACATTAGAAGTTCAGTTCAGAGTTTGAGGTTTAAATTGGGGGCACATGACTAAACTAGCTGGACTCAGTTAACACCGTTTGTGAATCAAGAGCAGGGTTCAAACATGAATGACCCTGGGGAGGTCTTTGGTGATACAGCCCAATAATTTTTGTACAGTCCTTCACTTTAATATTGAACACTTTGGGTTGCCACACAAATCAAAATGTCTCCATCAATGTACTGTGTGCGTCCTGCTATTTACAGTCAGCGAGGTGGATCTTTAGGGCACAGTCAAAGTGTCTGTTAGTGGTAATGCACTCGTCCAATAGTCCCCGTCCCTGTGACCAGAACATCCGGCTGTCCGTTCCTCCAGATCTCCCTGACGATTCGTTCCCTCTCCTCCAGACGCCGGGCCTTCTCCAGCTCCTCAGCCGACGCAAACACGTTCACGCTCCTCAGAGTCCCGTTGGACTGGCTGCTGCGATCGCTCATGGGCCCCATTGTCACTTTAGGGATGTCCATCTCCTCCCCATCGTCCTCCGCGCTGCTGTCCTCCTCCTCTTCCTCCTCTTCCTTGCTGGACTCCTTCAGCTGTCTCCTCTCGGGGGATGGGGGAGGTCTGCTGTGGCGGCGAGTCCTGCAGGCGATGCCGGCCACCAGGAGGCACAGCGCCATGAGCAGGCCGAGACAGACGCCCATCATGAAGTAGAGGGCGAAGGTCTCTGGGTTGGCTGTGAGGGCGGAGAAACACAATGGACGAGTTCGTAAGTACTAAATACATTTACTTATTGAGGTACTAATTGTACGTTACTTGAATAATTCCATTTTATGCTACTTCTACTCCACTACATTTCAGAGGTAAATATAACGTACCTTTTTACTCCATTAAATTTGTCTGACAGCTCTTAATATTTACTATTGATTTGTCAGGTTAACAAAAGTAACAAAATCCAACTAACAGCATCTTTGAATCTCACTAATTAACACATTATGTATTGTTTGTTTAACCTGTACAGAAACCAAAGTGTAAAAAGGTTCAACTTGTGGTCTTGTCATTACTGTGAGGTTGCCAGACTCCAGTAAGTTGCTGATCCAAGAAATAGTCTGGCCCTTGTAAAACCGCAAGTTGTCATTTTTTTTAGCACAATTCGTTTTTTTCGTTAACATAAAAAGAGGAACTTTATCTCGAACCTGTGGTGCTTTTGGGGGCGCTATGGAGCCAGCTTGCCACGCCCCAAGCTAAATTTGCAAAACTCTGCAATTTGTTGCCGTTTCTAACGTGTGTGCCAAATTTTGTGAGTTTTCGAGCAAGAAATAGAGACATTTTGAAAAAAACTATTTTGTTTTTGTCAACACTGGTATTTATCTTGTGACACCACAGATTTAACGCCTGACCCATTGATGGAGCCTCAGATTGAAAACCACAGTTAAAGACTCACCTTTGATGTGAGCGTAGGTCGCCATGCTGTTGCTGAGCAGCTCCATGTCTCTCTTAACAGGCTCCATCCTGGTTCTCAGTGGGTTCAGATATCTACCATCTCCAGGACTTTCTGTTACACACTGAACTCCAACAGCAGCAGGATCCTGTCACAAAAATACACAAGCAGACAGTTAGTGCGTTAATGTTTAAATCTGATATGATATAATATAGTGTCGCTATAAACCCAAAAGTCTGAGCTCATCCAAAAAGTTCTCCGCCCGTCATTCCTGTGATCTGAACTGGTGTCAGAGGTCAGCAGACGAGGACATTGTGTTCCTCGTTAGTGTTTTACACTCAGGCCTGCGGTGAGGACAGCAGCATGAGGCCCCCTGTGTCCGATGGGGATGTTTATATTTATGACATCAGAGCCTGAGGGGGCTCTTTTCCGGCGTCACGCAAATGTGTTTTTTTTTTTCTTTCTTTCTTTTCCCACAGAAAACAAGTCACATGACAGATTTCCTTGGAAACTGCATCTATTAACAAAACGTGTACTTTCTTTTGGTTTATTTTGCATTTATTTTGAAATATCTGTCTCTTGAGTTTTTATTGATGGCAAGGCACCATGACGGGTTTAAAACAAATGGCTTTATTAATGATCTATCATATGCTTTATAGATATTATTTATTAGCCATTCATTCAGATCCATTTTGGCCATAATGCCGTTTGTCATTTCTATTTGGTAGTAATGCAGATGTAAATGTTGGGAATGGGTTAGTCCATGCTCTTTGGTTTTTTGCTTATTAAGTCATTAAGTTTTGCAGCATATGTATTTACATGTTAGAAATGTTCGCAAGACAAGAATTAATGGTGAGTTGTTTCAATAATCCATCACGTTTGGAGTTATACATTAATGAATGGATTATGATCCATTAATGGATTATGATCCAGGCGTCCTGCTGCCCGTTCCCATTAAGTAAGTGATACTGTCCTCTGTTGGAGCCCTCTTCTTGCTAAATTTGTATCTTAAAAAAGCTTTATGGTTGTTCACAACCTGGCAACCCAAAAGCTGTTATTTTTAATGGATTATTACTGGTCTATAAAGCATTGGCAAACGCTTACATGTTGATGTTCAGCAGGAATAATGTTTACCATGTTAAACATCTTAGTTAACGAGTAGTTACTTTTACAGGTGTTGGACAAATTATATTCAGGGAAATTCTTTATTTCTCCTGTGGTCAAAACGCAGAAGTCTGAACCAAACTTCATGGTAACAGGCTAACTGTTGAGATGTTTCAGTCTGCACCGTTGCCATCCCTAAAATTTCAACAGAAACATGTCTGTCCTAATCCTTTCAAATCTAAAGACCTCATTGGAGCTGAACATAGTCCCTAAATGTTATTTTCCTCATAATTTGGGTGAACTGTTGCTTTAAGAGAGTGATACACTGAGGGTTGGATGAGGTTGAAGTTGTCACAGATGGCCTCAACGTTACAGTAAAGCTTGATCTAAACATGATGAGTGATATTTCCCACCCCCTCACATTCCCTGTCATTACAACAACAGAGTGTGTGGGAGCCAAATGTTTTTCTTTCTGCTGCTTTCTCTCCAGGGAGAAAACGAAATCACGCCCAATCGCCGCTATTTAGAGGGAGGGGGTCGAGTCACTTTCCCACCCTGATCTTTATCCTGGTGAGTCTTGGCAGACCCCGAGCACTCTCAAAGTCTTTCTTTTTTTTCGTCTTCTTTCTGACGGGGCAATTACAGTGGTCTCTATGGGGGCAGCTGACTCATGGGAACCGGTGGGTCTCCACCAGCGCTGCCTTCTGTTCGACATTCAGCTCGCAGACAGAAGAAGCATGACTCCATCTGCACCCTCAATTTGCGGCCCACAGACCTTAACAACATAAGTGGGCAATTTCGAGTCCGCTTCAGCTCGCATAAAGTCAAACAGTGTTTGTTTGTTAGTTTAAAAACTGGCCTTTGCACCCAGTACTTCTGCATGCTCACAGATCAGGCCGTTTATCAAACTTGTGGCATTTATCACACTACAGATACGGCCTTCTTATCAACTCATATTGTTTCTGTAATTTGAGTTTTTAAAGGAATAGGTTGACATTTTGAAATACTTCTTTCGTGGTTAGAGTTAGATGAGAAGATTGATACCACTCTCACGTCCGTACGCCAAACATGAAGCTACAGCCAGCAGCCAGTTAGCTTAGCTTAGCATAAAGACTGGAAGCAGGGGGAAGCAGCTGCTCCTGACGAAGAGATAGTTAAAAGATTAAAACAGCTAAATATTGTTTGTACGCTTCGGTTTTTGTACAAATTAAAAAAACATGATATAATGTGTAAATTAGTGAGATTTGCGCAGATTTTGTTACCGTTCGACAGGCTTCCTTTTTTTCCCTGTTTCCAGTCTTTATGCTAAGCTAAGCTAATTAGCTGCTGGCTAAAGCTTCACGTGTGGAGAACGGTGTCGATCTTCCGATCTAACTCTCTGTAAGACAGCGCAAACATCATTTCTTTTAAAGAGGTGTGCAGTACGAACAAGTTGAGTTTTCCTTGATTCTAGTGCAGTGATGCAGAGTCGTATCGTGTCATGTTTTAAGCTCTCTTTTCCAGAAACTTCTTAAAACAAGTTGATTTCTTTTAAAACGGGTGAAAATCATCTCACTGCACTGGCAGATTTCTTTTTTTTTTCATTTTAAGAAAAGAATGTTTGCCCGCGCTGGAAGCACAACAGAAATACCAGAGGGAGACAAATGTCCATTTTATACAGCTGCAGTCCTCGGGCAGACAGATTTAACACCTAACATTTCCAGACAAGGCCAATAACCTCCTGACTTAACTATACACATGCAAAGGCCCGGCAGCTGTAGCTGTTTATGTAACCCTATAAAATGCACTTCCGTTCAACCCTCCCACACTTCCTGTTTAGATAATCCTATTTAAGTCAAAAGATGAAACCTGAAACCGTTGAAAATGAGACTTGTTATTTTACAGTAGTCCACCGAATGTCTTCCGTCTCTAAGACAGGGAATGTTTCCATCCATCACAGTAGAAAGCGATTAAAAGTGGGCTAAATTAAGTATAAAAACACACAAAACGAGCTGCAAAACAAATGTTTTCTGTTCAAATGTATGTTCAAAGTGTTGATGATTTGAGCACATTGTAGCTACTGCATCTATAAAGGCTTTTATGGTCGTGTAAAGAACATGGTGCAGACCCTACTAATAAACTAGTTTGTTGCCCTGTTTATGGCCTGACACCAGTAACTGCAATATATGTTAAACCAAAAAACAGTTTGTAGAAGGGTCCAACAGGAGAGCCCCAACAGGAGAGCCCCTGTAATGTGCGATAAAAGCCTGATTTACATGAAAGTTAAATATGGAGGAAGAAAAGTGAAGAGTAAACATCATCTGAAGTCATCACTCACCTTGGTCCTGGATGAGAGCTGCACAGCTTGACTAACAAAAACACTTTCCACTGGAGAAACAAAGAATTTGAATCCAAATTTGGAGCTGGTCCGTCAGCCAACACTTAGATAAGATCATTAAGACGGAGGAGCAGTGCGAGTTTGTTGTTCACTCAGTGTTTGTGACAGAGGAGCTGATGTAGCTGAGGGAGCAGCCCTCCACTATGATCCACTCCCTGCCATCCTCCACAGGAGGAGGACCAGCCAGAAACGCTCCTCAAGTGTACAGAGGGAGGTGTTTCCTCTTTCCTGAGAGACAAGTGAAACGTACGTGTGTGGCACTGGCATCTGACTCCAAAAATAAAAGCGTCCAAAAATGCAGGTGGACCACTCCAACTTGTCTAGAAATAAAAGGGGGATTTCTAGACATCCCCCTTTTACTGTGAGTTGTTCTGGCTTCTGTGCAGATTTGAGCCCCACCACTGACCAGAGGGAGGTGGTCTCTCCTCTGCTGGCCACGAACGCACCACAGTGATGTCTGTTCACTGTGAAGCCAGGAGGGTGGGACAGGAAATAGCAAGTCGGCTGCTGTGGGCACAGGGCCGCGGTGCCTTCGGGGGGGGGGGGGGGGCTCGCGGATTAATTGAGCTCTTTGTGTTTTAATCTCAGCGTCGAGCGAGTTTGGAGGAAAAGACCTCGGCAGTTTGTGTCTCTAACTCAAGCAAACAGTGGAGCCAGCTGGTGCTGCTGTTTGGTGGAGGTTGAAAGTAATTAAGTACATTTACCCTTAATTTTGTAGTAAGGATTTCCATTTTCTACAAATTTATACTTCTACTCCACTACATTTTGTGGTGGAAGAGGTACTTTTAACGGTAGCAGTACTTCAGTGCAGAAATACTCATATTGCATTGAAAATTGTGTAAAAATACAAAAGTATTGGTAACGAATTGTACTTAAAAGTACCAAAAGTAAAAGTACTCTTTCCCATTTCAGAATCATCAAGCAATCACAAACAATTACACCTTGAGGTGGACGGCCAGTCCGCGCCTTTACTTGAAGAGTTTACCAACTTTTATTGTGTAAACAGTGCAAATACATGTAGTGGAGTAAAAAGTACAATATTTCCCTCAAAAATGTACTGGAGTAGAAGTAAACCACAAATACTCAAGTGAAGTACCTCAAAATGTGTACTTATGTGCAGTACTTGAGTGAAGTACATTTGTCTTTTAATGCTTTAAGTACATTTTGGTGAAAATATTTCTGTTCTTTTACTGAAGAAAGAAAATGAAAGCAGGGATTTTATTGGTATGGATTATTTGTACTTTGTTGTATTGGTACTTGTACTAAAGTACAAGAACTGACTACTCCTTTGACCACAGGTGGAGTCTGTGACAGCGGACCGAGCCGTGTTACGTCCTGTAAAAGAATTGTTGTTGCGGTTGAGCCTCTGTAAAGTACTATTCTGAGTTTAGTGAGTGTTGAGGTGGCGCTCGGCCGTGTTTTTTAGCTAAGCAGTCATTATGTGGGCTGCTGTCATTCAGATGCTCTCCATGTCGGTTTTAGAGCAGTCAAGAGAAAAATATGTCGCTAAAAACACACCGAGGCCGCAGCCAAAACAATGACCCACCCGCCGAGGGACATTCCTGTGTGCATATTCCTTAATTTAATGCACTGCCATCTTTCTACAGCGCCGGGTTTAACTGCACCAGCTGCCTCCGCCTGTGTTATGTCAGGCCTGTCCTCTTCCTGACACTGAGTAGGAATAACATACCCCGTTGCAAATTCCTCAAATTCCCAATCGTATTTCTCTATCGGGAGCACACTGCGACGGCAGTTTCCAAGCAAAATGCTCTCTTCCTTTGACCCCGCTCCGCTCGTTTCCATTGGCTAACCGGTGTCCCGTCCTGCCAGGCTTGGGATGGCACGCCACCAAATCACCGGAGAGAGCGACGGCTCACTGATGCGTGCAGTAGAGATGTTTTTGAGGTGGACAACATGGAAACATATGCCCGCTTGTTTTTCCCTCCACCAGACTGGCATCGATGGTGACTAATGTTTTCCTGCATGCGGGCAGTTATTAACTTTCATGGCCGACAGACGGATATTGTTGTGCTCAAGAGAAAACACACTGGGCCACTCCCGCGCTCGCTGTGAATTGTAATATGTTCCATTAAATTTTAATAAAGCAGTGGTGCGCTGAAACAGATGTTTTCGAGGGGACAAGTTAATTGTAAGCATCTTTATTCATAATTATTGTATGTATTTAAAAAGAAAAGGCTATTTTGTGTCAATTACAAACTTTAAACTCAATTACCAAAACACAAGGAGAGCGTTCAACTCATTAGCTAGTCCAGTGGTTCATCAAAGATGCTCATGTTGTGTGTAAAGGTGCAACAATCAGCTGATTTATCGATTGAAAGAAAATCAATTTGCAAATGTTTTGATAATCGATCAATCGTAAATTCCAAAAACATTCTCCAGCCTCACAAAATGTCACTATTTGCTGCTTTTGTCTGTTTGCATATCACTGAACTCTATATCATTGTGTTTTGGGCTGATAACAAGACATCAGAAGATGTCATTGGGCTCTGGGAAGTGACATACTGGAGCCCAAAGATTCATAAATTAATCAAGAAAATGTAATAATGAAAACAATTGCGAGTTGGTCAGCCTATATCGCCAACCTTTTCATCTCATGACCTGACGTCATCACAGGTGGAGGTCTCGGTGTGCACATGAGTTGAGAGCAGTTCAAACACAGAGGGTGAAGGTATCCCGTATTTATAAACCACCGAATAGAAAAAATGTCAAAAAGTATTTTTGTATTGCTGGCATATTGTTTTCATTCTTATCCCTTTAATCATACTGTGACCCCTCTGGTCAGAAACTGCTGATCTAGTGCAATGCTTGTTGCCCCAAAGTATTATTGTTGTAGTCTTGCCCAAGTAGTACTCAACTGAGTTTCTATTTTTTAATCCTTCCACGGAAAAGAAAAGAAGTTATTTGGTTTTCTTTGCGTACTCTTTTCTGCCTCCTCCATGACTGGCAAAGTTGCGGACGCGGTGGATCTTGGCCAGCTGGCTCTCTATGGTCTTCATTATGTCCACGTGGTCCGGGATGTGGACGTAGCGAACGTTCCTGCCCGTGATGAACATGTCCTGCAGCTTGGTGAGCTTGCCCCGTCTGTCCCTGTACAGCACGTCCTCCAGACGCACGTTCATGAAGGCATCCACGTTGACCACGCGGCCGCGCGCCGTGCTCTCGTTCCTCAGGTCCACCGTGGTCACCTCTCCCTGCAGACCCTGCAGCAGGACCACCATGCTGTTCTCCGCGATTGCGCGCTCCCGGATGGAGTTGAAGACTTCAGCTACAGGCGCCGGGCTCAGCGCTGGGTATTCAGTCCTTTCTGACTCCATGGAGGCTGATGAAGGGGATCTCCAGAGGTCGGGGGATACCTGCAGACAAGCAGAAGATTAGCTGCCATTCAATTCATTAGCAAAACCTAATTACAGTGTTTTAGGGCTGTTTGTCCACAGTGCGTATGTGATCGGTCTACATATGACCATGACACATTGAAAACTAATTCCCCTAAATCTAAACCAAAAACTGAAAATATGAAAACTTCTAATCAAAACAAGTCAGAGCTAAAAAGAGCTATAAAACTGCAGTAGTAATTAGCCTGTCAGTGAAAAGCTTCAAAACATCCTTCATTTGTAGACTGTTAAAATTCCAAACAATGTATATTAGAAAATAGGAGCAAGGCCTTAGTTTAAGTTTAATATCACAAAAATCTAATTGAAAATCTACGCTTTTATCTCTCTAATTAAGCACTTGCTTTGTATTGTAACTGATAATAGCGCTGTCTTTTTTTATTTGACATGTAGTCACAGACATAAGCACACCTGCATTTAATGAAGCACTAATTAAGAATCAGCAGAGACGCAGTTACTGGTTGAACATTTATTAAGTGACTGAACGGCCACTTTTTGAGTTCAGGAAAGAAAACAAAGTACGATATTAATACTCTAGAGGTGAAATAGCGTTACTAAAGACTCTTATAATTACTTGGAGGATATTTGAATTTTTTTTGTTCGTCAAAGGAGGTTTCCAAGAAGGAATTGACATCTCTTTTATCACATGCACTCGTTACTCACATGGGCTAATACCCAAAATAAAACGCAACGGTTTCTGTCCTCTATATGATATTGGTACATTGTATAAAGGTTACTACAGCGGATACAGCTAATATATTCATGCATCTTTACCTCAAACTGAGCTGTTTTATTGTGAGACAGACAAACTCCATTGATGCTGAATTAGCTAGCTTCAACGGTTAGCTTCAGCACGGACCAAAATAAGTACATCAGCGCCTGAGGAGAGCAAATGTTACATATTATACTCTAGATATATTGTGTGTTGGACATACCTGAATTAGTTAAATCCTTATTTCCTGTTAAACCCCTCACCACAATATTTGCAAGTGGCGATAAACCGTTCAAACATGTAAACAAGTTGGTTTTCCCGCAACATGTCCGAACCAGGAAGCGCAGCGTGATGACGTTTCATTGTGCGTCGCAGATTTGTGCGTCAACATAGAACAACACCGCCCTCTTCAGGCAGCTTCAGAAATCACCAATACACGGTTCAATAGGATTTGTTTTCCTGTTTACAATATCTTTACAAATATAAGAGGTTACAAAACATAAAAGACAGAATTATGAAAATTAAATAAGCTATGAACAGAGTAAACAAGGTTCTTAATTATGATCAGAAGGATCATGTATAAACAGCATTAGATATTCTACGTCAAAGAAAAAGCAGATATAAAAACACTCAAATTCCTAATAAATGCATACAAGGGATAAATAAATCATAATGTTTCCTACAACATATTTGATGATATTTCTGCAAGTTATTTATAATGCAATAATGCATCAAATGTATTTCAGATATCCTTTGGGGAAATTGAAATGCACGCACCACATTTCCCTTAATTGCCAGATCCTAAGTCAATTTAGTCAATAAATAAAAACAAATGAAAAATATAAATAATTTCTGTCTCTCGTCTTTCTATCGAGATCCCTGCATCAGTCTTATTTAGTCTTATATTGTATTTAAAAAACAGAATAGAAACAAAACAAATATGGATCCATTTATTGAAAATGTATAATTATTATATAGAAAATGCATATCAAATGTAGCAGGTCTTACAATGTTCACTGCATTCATGTAGCACTTTTCAAAGTGCTAGTAATTTAAAATAAAGTATTTTTTTAGTCATTGGATATTTCTTTTACTCTCTAATCTTCCTCAATGTTAAACAACAAGGTGTAGAACAGAATACACCAACAACTGCATATTTTACAGGTTAAATCGAAGCTCACAGTGACAGTTAAAGTGATTTGACCTGACGTAAAGAGTTAGGCAGTAAAGTTGAAACGGTATTTAAAAGTCGTTTAAAAAAACGACACAACTGGGTCAGAGGTCGTCCATCATGGCCAGCAGGTCGTCTCCTTTGCTGCTGCTGAGATCTTCAGGCAGCTCGTCTCCTTCGGCAAACTGTCCCGCAATTCGTGCCAGCTGTGTCGCAGCCTGTTCATCCTGAATCAAACAAAAGCCCAGACGTATAATCAACAAACCAATGAGGTAACCGTTGTGAAGAAGGTGGTTAGTAAATATTTAACTGCAGTCTAGAAAAGTGGGTGTATTTATTTGTGGTATGTGGTATGTAAAGAAGTATTCGACACTTGCAGACAGTTTATAACTAAAAGCTGGCTTGTTGACAGTCTACAGTATTACATCACCCTACCTGCATTGCTTGAATATTTATCACTCCGAACAAGGACTGCTCAGCTCCCCCTGAAGCTCCCCTGTTAATCAAAATAAAAGTCATAATCGTGGGAATCATTGTTATTTTAATAGCAGAGAATGAGTAAAGCAAAAAAAAAGCACTCACGCTTCCTCCTCCTCTTGGTCTGTTGTAAACAGGTTGATCCGAAAGCCAGTTTCGGTTTCGGGCGTGTTCTCGGCCTTCATGCTTCCCATCAGACGAGCCAGCAGATTCAGCTCCTCTTTGGCCAGCAGGTTGGGAGCGTCGTCCTTCTGCAGCAGGATGGTGGGGGTGTACAGGAAAGTTATACATGAATGGAGAATGGTCTCAAGTCTCTGATGCATCATCAAAAGCAAAATATGAGACAATGGAGAGAATTGTGCTGTGAAGGAAAACGTTTCCAGATCCTAGTAGAGATACCACGTTAGTGAAAGTCTTGCATTCTAAATCTTATTTAAGTGAAACTACACAAGATTTTCAGCAAAATGTACTTGCAGTATCAAAATGTACTCGTGCAGAAAAATACCCCCTTTGAGTGTTATAAAATAAAATTTCAATATTATTAATATGTATGTAAAGCAACTAGTAACTATAGCTCATACAAATGTAGTGAAGGATTAGAATATTTGTTTTGTTGAAATGTAGGAGTATATTTCGTAAAGTACTACAAGTACCTCAACATTGTACTTTAAGTATTTGAATACATGTACTTCGTTATGTTGCATCACTGGCATTGCACTTCTATATTTATGTAAAGAACTTACTCGAGGACTGTAGAGTAGCTTGCTGCCATCTATGAAGGTAATTTGGCATCACAGAAAACCATCATCGGGAGCATGTGGTGACGGTTATACTTTCTTAAAGCAGAGCTATTCTTCTGTAAAATGTATTTAAATTAATTTTAATGTAGGTGAAATGTTGCCTAAGGAACTGTGCCGCGATGGAAAAATGTAATAAACATAATATAATACGCATGAAATTGATATCAATATGAAAACTTAAGTTAACTACAACTGTGTTTTTGCTGCTATGGTAATGTAAGAAATAGGGTTGTTACCTTGACAGAAGAAGCCTTGGATGTGTGCGTCTCCTCTGGATTGTTCCCAGTGTACCTTTTTTTTAAATTCAAGAAACACAAGATACAGCAGTGTCGCCTCCTAATCCACTATTTTACTATCCATATAAATGTGGTGTAGTACCAATACAGTTCACACATACATGGTCATGCCCAGTCGGATGACTCTGTCTCCATGCAGTTCAAAGCATCCCTGTCTGATGGGGCTGGTGTAACTTCCTCCTGTGGGGAACTCGCCACGTCTCACTTCTCTGCCCTTTCTGTCAAACATCCTGTGGAAACGGGAAGCAGATGATGACACTCTGGAATATTGAGATGTTTCTTACAAGCACTTATAACTTATAAGAGACTCAACTCAAGAAAATCTAAAATGAAGACATGTCCACTTGTCGTCACTAGCCTCATCAGGTGCCACTGATGGAAGTGAGCCGTTAAATTGCCTGATGCCCAACAATCAGGCCAGAAAGTATGCTATACTTTTGCTTGTAGGCCTGTGCAAATCAAAGACTATGTTAGTCAGTTGCTAGTTCATAATTTGCCACATACATTAGATCAAGTTGAAAAATAACAGATGCAAGAGAAATGTAATGATACATTTTCCATGTAAAGAAGCACAGAAATGAGCTCTGTTTAATTGTGTTGTAGAGGCCAGCCTTAACTTGAGAAGCACACATTTGCTTTCCTAGCTAGCCTCTGTTAGCCTCTGTTAGCCACTGTTCAGTAACTCTGTTATTTTTCGGAGAAACTGAATGTCAACAATTCTGTCCCTTTTCAATGCTAAATGGATTGTAAAGGTGGTGCTTTGAGCTAAATGCTGAATGTTAGCATGCTAACAGAGAACCTTTTGACCATTTTGTAAATGAAATGGGTATCTGCTGTTTACCATTCAAGTAACAAAGATCTACAGCCAAATCCAAACGTGTGTGTGCTAAAATGCTTGCAGTGATAATGAGCTTAAGTTTAGAAGGTATAATCTGAACCATGTTCACTATCTTAGTTTAGCGTGTTACTATGCTAACATTAGCTAATTGGTACCAAACAAAGTGCAGCTGAGGCTGATGGGATCATCATTGGACAAATGGCAACGAATGTAAAGTTAAAGGATCATCAGAGGGGAACATGAAGGTCTATGCCCAATTTTGTTCTATCCTGGATAATTGAACACTTTGAATTCTTGGTGGTGCTTGATGAAAAGTCAGAGGATCCCAAAAGTCATTAGGATTCATCCTCTGGAGACTTTAAAGTCTGCATCAAATATCATGGCAATTCATATTTGTCACACAATTTCATCAGTTGTTAAATGCTAGTGGAAAAGATGCTAGATGCAAGCTTAAACCGGGACCCTTTATGTCACCATGTACATACGTAACTATCAGAACACATTCAATGCCATGTTCGTCAGCTGCCTACCTAATAAGCCCTGGAACATCTATCCCATGAGGTACCGGGCCAGATGCCGACAGGGCAAAACGTCCGTTGGGATTCTGGACTTTGTTTTTGAGGAAAAGTGACACCTAAGAGGAGGGAATAATAATAACAAAAAAATACAAATTGTTTTCATTTCACTTGTATGGAGGGATGAGTAAAAAACAGCAGAGTACTCACGCGAACATGCATGTCTTGAAAAAATATGAGCAATGTTTGTCGGAGAAGTTGGAATTCACCCTCTGGCAAAGATGAGTATACCTAGCAAGGAAAACAAGAGCAGGTCACACAAGAGACAGGTGATTAAAAACTGACATATGGAAACCAGAGAGTATGCTCTAACTTATTGGACGGACTGTATAGACATAGGCTACTGTATCCTGGGGCAATGGGTTTGAAGGATTCAGTAATGGAATATGGTAATTAAAGTACATTATAGTAACCGCTCTCAATATACCTCAATGATCTTCCTATGTGTCTCGTCCACTTGGTTCACAACCACAGGAGTGTGTCTTACAAATTCCCTGATGGTATCTATGTGATTGTATGTGATGAGCAACAAGTCTTTAGGCCGTGGACAAAGGAAGACCTGATACTTAAACGCCATGACCATCAGCTCGTAAAGCTACAGGGGAAGAACAGAAAGAAGGTGTAAACTTTAAGGACGCACCACTTCTTCAAACAAAAGTACTACGACAATTTTCCTTTTTTCAAATTGCAACTAGACACAAAAATGAATGAATTAAATTAATAATTCATTTAAACCATTAAATCCTCAACATGTGACCTGGTATTAACCTGGAAACATAAACCAAAAATGCAACAGTGCTGGGCAGGCCTTGAAATTGATCTTCTTTGACATGTAAAAACTTGACTTGGATTTTCCACCAAACACTCAAAAACATGTATTTTTATTTTCATGTACATACCTTGTCCATGCTGGCCTGGTTCAGCCTCATGATGGAGGCGTGCGCTAACCGAGTTAGCACTGTTTTCAGTGTCCTGTGAGAATACAGCTGCTGGGGTTTAAGAAGTTCATCCATAAAGTCTTTACTAAACATGGCCCCAACAATGTCACTCATCACTTTGAGTGGGGAAGAGACAGAGACAGAAAGGTGGTTAGAATTGGCTATTTTGGGTCATGGAATGAAAACGGCACAGAAGAGCTTGTTTTGATGGTCATCCAACTATAATGCAGTGTTTCTATACCCGGTTGTCCTCAGTGGGTTATACTGCTTTACTAAAAGGTTTTGCGAAAAGATCCAAGAAATTACTGCATGCAGCCTTTGGACAGTCTTCAGGGCAGGTATGCCACATCTACTAATAAAGGTTCTTTGGTTTTTAAGAAAGTACATTTCATTAACAATTGACGTTTACAGTATATGAGAATCAGTGATACATTAACCTAGAAGTTTAGTAGTAGCTTAATCCCACCAAATAACACTGGAGTTAAAAGCTGAGTTACTCTGCTAAACCAATGAGTTAAGCTAGGTGTTTCTCCATCATGATTGGATTAGCTACTGCCTCATTTAGTTACGTGGAATAAAACAAAGGATTACCAATATGTTGATCCATCAATGTATTTCTTTTTCTATACAGTATTACAATTACAGTAAAATCAGTTAGCAAATTTAGCTTTAGCTAGACATAGCAAGCTAGGTAACACTTGATATAGTTTTCCTGCTAGTTAGCTGTCTCGTTGTTTGTCTCTCTATGACAATTTGACATGCAGTTTTTTACAAAATTATTACATTTACATGGCATAATAATGTTCATATGAAAGAGATACCAAAAAGTCAGATTCCTGTCTTAACTGACTTTTAACCAAAGATGTAGTCACTGTGTTTTGGTTGATTTAGGATTTACTCTAGAGACTATAGGCCGACTACTGTATCATACAATTGACCTCAACTCATTACAGCTAATAGCAGACACTACAGGGCAATAGTGGAAAGTAACTAACTATATATACTTGCTAAAGATCTGAGTACTTCTTCCACCACTGCTACAGGACCACAATGAACTGACTATACAATAATAAGCTAAAGTACAACATGGATACCTCTTCTTCTGTCATTTTCTGACCAGACTCCTGCATCCAAGTACCAAGTAAGAAAAGAAAGAAAATAGACTTGTCATTTTGGAGTTGTTGAGCTGCACATTTTCAGTTTTTGAACATCTGACAGCAAGGCTTCAGCTTGTCAGCAGGAGGGATGGCTGGGTGCTACACACGTAACACAACTACCAAGCTGTCAGTTCTCTAGCTACCTCTACCTTTCTCTGAATTGTCCTCAGACGTGTTGAGAGCTTGTAGGCGTTGGTCCAGTATGTAAAGCATCTCTCCACCCAGATTAATGAAAACCAGGGGGAGAGTTCTCACAGACATCTTGCCAAGATAAAGAAGGGATAAACTCGCAGGCAAAAGCTGGTGCAGAAGTAGCCGTTGGAAGCGGTTGAGCCCCTGTCAAATCAAACGCACTCTTGTCATTTAAAAGGCATTATCTGATGGTTCCCGCTTTGAATTGCCACTGTCAAAAAATTGTCCATGTAAAGTCTTATGGGATCATGCCTCTGCAGATAACCTGTCCACTAAGATGCAACAGGTGGTGAGGGAGAGGATCAGCATGCGCCAGACACAAGCTTATTGGCCAGGATAAGGATGACGTAACAGCAAAGCACAACCAATCACAGAAGGTAAATGGCTCTGTGTATATGTTCAATTTCTGTACGTCACAAGAGCGTGTGCTTTATAGACCTGTTGACAAAAATGTACAGCATGATGCAAACATGAAAGTAACCCCGAAGAAACCAAATACTGTCGTCTTCATTTGCCCAGGTAGTGTTTAATAAAATAAACACAAATTAAGAGGTAACCTGAACAAAGTACAGTATGTGCTTGTTATACCTTTCATTCCAAAACCATGAGTGTTAGTTTACTGCTATAACGTCCTCCGCACTTCTGAGAAAGCAATTATGCATACTTTTTTCTATAATATCACTGTATGGTTGTAGCATTAAAAGAATAGTTCAAAATTTGGGAAAGTACACTTTTTTCAAGTTAAACGAGAAGGATAGTAACATACTTGTATCTGTGCAATAAATATTAAGATACAGCCAGAGTCCAAACCAAATATACACAAAATGTGGACAAGTGTGTCATCATAGTTTTGGCCATATAATGTAGCTGTCCACACAGATATTGCATACTAATATTTGTTCCAATACAAGTGAATTTCCTAAATTCTTACATTAAATTAATTGAATTTAGGTCAAAAATGGGTTCTGCATGCAATGCATGTAAAGGATATCTAAACTGACTGTTCCCTGAAGCCACATTTTACTAACTAGATTGTTATATGATCTGTTCACCACTTTTACGATGCCCACACATCTTTGTCTCTTTCTCTCTCCCTCTCCCTGCTATTCAAAATAAAAGATTAGAGAGTAGTATCATGCAAATGAAAGTTTATCTTTAAGTTACGGCTGCTCGCTCACAAGGGAGCCAATTGCCTTTTTGTCCTAGTCATGTCCGCGGGTAAGAGCGTTTCTTGTAAAACATTTTACAAATTGTCAGTTGAGACAAATTGTAAACATCTGGGAAAGAGAGCTGAATAAATCCTGAATGAGCTCACCGGATTATAATTTAGCCAACAAACCAATTATGGGGATCCATCTTTGCCTCTGGCTTCTCTGTATGTAAGTCAAACCTAACATTGGTAATTGTATTGTGTTGTAATTCTTTCTCACCATATCTCCCTATTCTGCATAAAATAACGTGCTTTATCACATCACTCAGCTACATATTCTGCAAATATTTGTTTCATATTTTAACAGTTTTCCTTTTTTATTTGACTATTGTTGAAGAACTATTGAAACTTTTTTCTGCTGTTGAATTATTTAAATTAGCGAATATCATGTTTCATGTGTCTTCTTCCCACCAGAATAACCTCCTGTTCAAGCTCATGGACCGGTTTCAATGATAACCCAACCCTAGATCGCAAATTTTATAACCTGAACTGGATGAAGGATATACCTGAGAATACTTCAGTATCTGCTATCTCCATTCCAGGAACACACGAAAGCTTATCATTATATGGAGGACCACTTGTTAAATCTCAAATTTGGACCTTAAAAGACCAACTTAATGTAGGAATACGGTATTTTGATGTGCATGCTGGGATTTGGCTGCCCAACCAAAAACATGTTTATATTCAGGATAGACACTGGATGTTCTGGCAACACATTCGATTGGATGAAGTCCTCAAGATCATTTTAGATTTCTTAAAAGATAGTACTGACACTGTGCTGTTGAAAGTGACACTACATAGGTTATACAAAAGCAAAGTTGAAGTACTAATGAAGCAATTGATTGAAAAGAACAAAGATAAAATATGGACTATGTTGTCGATACCAAACATGCAACAGGCAAGGGGAAAGATTGTTTTTCTGCAAAGTAACACTGTCATTGCTGGAACAGAAAACCATGAATCTTTTTTCTTTGAACATAAAAAGCTAAATAATGTTGAAGGGAACATAAAGCGAATCAAGTCACACCTATGTGACCATCACATTGTACTGACTGATAGTACAGCATCAAGGCTTGAAAGTCCTAAAACATTGGCCAAAAAAGTTAACAAGCAGCTTTATGACTTTGTGGTGCAGCATGAGAAAAGCTCCTTAAACCAAGGTTGCTTAGGTGTCTTGAGCATGAACTTCCCCAGTGCTGATCTTATTGAAAACATCAGTCAACTCAAAACATGCAGTTGTAGTAAAGCGGCAGAAACGGGACATAGACATGAAGGAGAGATTCCTCAAACAACAATCAAGCCACAAACTGTAGAGGACATAGTGACAACACCTGAAGCTGGCAATAGACCTGAACCATCATCTGAACCAGAGCCAGCACTAGAATTGCCAACATCTGGAAACGATCCTGAACCATCCTCTGAACCAGCACCTCCACCAGCATCCACAACATCAGGGCAAGATTCAGAACCATCATCTGAACCAGAGCCAGCACCAGAATTGCCAACATCTGGACATGATCCTGAACCATTCTCTGAATCAGCAACTGTTACAGATTCACTAACATCTGGGCAGGATTCAGTACCAACATCTGAACCAGCACCTGCAACAGAATTACCAACATCTGGGCAGGATTCTGAGCCAACACCCGAACCAGAGCCTGCAACAGAATTACCAACATCTGGACAGGATCCTAAACCAGCACCTGCAACAGATTCACCAACAACTGGGCAGGATTCTGAATCAACACCTGAACCAGAGCCAGCAACAGAATTACCAACAGCTGGACATGACCCTGAACCATTGTCTGAACCCACATCTGGGCAGGATTCTGTGCCAACACCTGAACCAGAGCCTGCAACAGAATTACCAACATCTGGACAGGATCCTAAATCATCCTCTGAACCAGCACCTGCAACAGATTCACCAACATCTGGGCAGGTTTCTGAACCAACACTTGAACCAGAGCCAACAACAGAATTGCCAACATCTGAACTGGATCCTGAACCATCTTCAGAACCAGCACCTCCACCAGAATCACCAACATCTGGGCAGGATTCTGAATCAACACCTGAACCAGAGCCAGCAACAGAATTGCCAACATCTGGACATGATCCTGAACCATCGTCTGAACCAACACCTGCAACAGAATCACAAACATCTGGACAGGATCCTAAACCAGCACCTGCAACAGATTCACCAACAACTGGGCAGGATTCTGAATCAACACCTGAACCAGAGCAAGCAACAGAATTACCAACAGCTGGACATGACCCTGAACCATTGTCTGAACCCACATCTGGGCAGGATTCTGTGCCAACACCTGAACCAGAGCCTGCAACAGAATTACCAACATCTGGACAGGATCCTAAATCATCCTCTGAACCAGCACCTGCAACAGATTCACCAACATCTGGGCAGGTTTCTGAACCAACACTTGAACCAGAGCCAACAACAGAATTGCCAACATCTGGACATGATCCTGAACCAGCACCTGTTACAGAGTCACCAACATCTGGACAGGATTCTGAATCGACACCTGAACCAGAGACAGCAACAGAATCACCAACATCTGGACATGACCCTGAACCATTGTCTGAACCCACATCTGGGCAGGATTCTGTGCCAACACCTGAACCAGAGCCTGCAACAGAATTACCAACATCTGGACAGGATCCTAAATCATCCTCTGAACCAGCACCTGCAACAGATTCACCAACATCTGGGCAGGTTTCTGAACCAACACTTGAACCAGAGCCAACAACAGAATTGCCAACATCTGGACATGATCCTGAACCAGCACCTGTTACAGAGTCACCAACATCTGGACAGGATTCTGAATCGACACCTGAACCAGAGACAGCAACAGAATCACCAACATCTGGGCAGGATTCTAAACTAACACCTGAACCAGCACCTGTCACAGAATTACCAACATCTGGACACAATCCTGAACCTTCCTCTGAATCAACACCTGTTACAGAATCACCAACATCTGTGCAGGATTCTGAATCAACACCTCAACCAGAGCCAGGACCAGAATCGCCAACATCTGGACATGATCCTGAACCATCATCTGAACCAACATCTGTTACAGAATCACCAACATCTGGGCAGGATTCTGAGCCAACACCTGAACCAGAGCCTGCAACAGAATTACCAACATCTGGACAGGATCCTAAACCATCGTCTGAACAAGCACCTCCACCAGAATCGCCAACATCTGGACATGATCCTGAACCAGCACCTGTTACAGAGTCACCAACATCTGGGCAGGATTCTGAATCGACACCTGAACCAGAGACAGCAACAGAATCAGCAACATCTGGGCAGGATTCTAAACCAACATCTGAACCAGCACCTGTCACAGAATTACCAACATCTGGACATGATCCTGAACCTTCCTCTGAATCAGCACATGTTACAGAATCACCAACATCTGTGCAGGATTCTGTGCCAACACCTGAACCAGAGCCTGCAACAGAATTACCAACATCTGGACAGGATTCTAAACTAACACCTGAACCAGCACCTGTTACAGAATCACCAACATCTGTGCAGGATTCTGAATCAACACCTGAACCAGAGCCAGTACCAGAATCGCCAACATCTGGACATGATCCTGAACCATCATCTGAACCAACATCTGTTACAGAATCACCAACATCTGGGCAGGATTCTGAGCCAACACTTGAACCAGAGCCAGCAACAGAATTGCCAACATCTGAACTGGATCCTGAACCATCTTCAGAACCAGCACCTCCACCAGAATCACCAACATCTGGACATGATCCTGAACCAGCACCTGTTACAGAGTCACCAACATCTGGACAGGATTCTGAATCGACACCTGAACCAGAGACAGCAACAGAATCACCAACATCTGGGCAGGATTCTAAACTAACACCTGAACCAGCACTTGTCACAGAATTACCAACATCTGGACACAATCCTGAACCTTCCTCTGAATCAACACCTGTTACAGAATCACCAACATCTGTGCAGGATTCTGAATCAACACCTCAACCAGAGCCAGGACCAGAATTGCCAACATCTGGACATGATCCTGAACCATCGTCTGAACCAACACCTGCAACAGAATCACCAACAACTGGGCAGGATTCTGAATCAACACCTGAACCAGAGCCAGCAACAGAATTACCAACAGCTGGACATGACCCTGAACCATTGTCTGAACCCACATCTGGGCAGGATTCTGTGCCAACACCTGAACCAGAGCCTGCAACAGAATTACCAACATCTGGACAGGATCCTAAATCATCCTCTGAACCAGCACCTGCAACAGATTCACCAACATCTGGGCAGGTTTCTGAACCAACACTTGAACCAGAGCCAACAACAGAATTGCCAACATCTGAACTGGATCCTGAACCATCTTCAGAACCAGCACCTCCACCAGAAACACCAACATCTGGACATGATCCTGAACCAGCACCTGTTACAGAGTCACCAACATCTGGACAGGATTCTGAATCGACACCTGAACCAGAGACAGCAACAGAATCACCAACATCTGGGCAGGATTCTAAACTAACACCTGAACCAGCACTTGTCACAGAATTACCAACATCTGGACACAATCCTGAACCTTCCTCTGAATCAACACCTGTTACAGAATCACCAACATCTGTGCAGGATTCTGAATCAACACCTCAACCAGAGCCAGGACCAGAATTGCCAACATCTGGACATGATCCTGAACCATCGTCTGAACCAACACCTGCAACAGAATCACCAACAACTGGGCAGGATTCTGAATCAACACCTGAACCAGAGCCAGCAACAGAATTACCAACAGCTGGACATGACCCTGAACCATTGTCTGAACCCACATCTGGGCAGGATTCTGTGCCAACACCTGAACCAGAGCCTGCAACAGAATTACCAACATCTGGACAGGATCCTAAATCATCCTCTGAACCAGCACCTGCAACAGATTCACCAACATCTGGGCAGGTTTCTGAACCAACACTTGAACCAGAGCCAACAACAGAATTGCCAACATCTGAACTGGATCCTGAACCATCTTCAGAACCAGCACCTCCACCAGAAACACCAACATCTGGACATGATCCTGAACCAGCACCTGTTACAGAGTCACCAACATCTGGACAGGATTCTGAATCGACACCTGAACCAGAGACAGCAACAGAATCACCAACATCTGGGCAGGATTCTAAACTAACACCTGAACCAGCACCTGTCACAGAATTACCAACATCTGGACACAATCCTGAACCTTCCTCTGAATCAACACCTGTTACAGAATCACCAACATCTGTGCAGGATTCTGAATCAACACCTCAACCAAAGCCAGGACCAGAATCGCCAACATCTGGACATGATCCTGAACCATCATCTGAACCAACATCTGTTACAGAATCACCAACATCTGGGCAGGATTCTGAGCCAACACCTGAACCAGAGCCTGCAACAGAATTACCAACATCTGGACAGGATCCTAAACCATCGTCTGAACAAGCACCTCCACCAGGATTGCCAACATCTGGACATGATCCTGAACCAGCACCTGTTACAGAGTCACCAACATCTGGGCAGGATTCTGAATCGACACCTGAACCAGAGACAGCAACAGAATCAGCAACATCTGGGCAGGATTCTAAACCAACATCTGAACCAGCACCTGTCACAGAATTACCAACATCTGGACACGATCCTGAACCTTCCTCTGAATCAGCACATGTTACAGAATCACCAACATCTGTGCAGGATTCTGAATCAACACCTGAACCAGAGCCAGCAACAGAATTACCAACAGCTGGACATGACCCTGAACCATTGTCTGAACCCACATCTGGGCAGGATTCTGTGCCAACACCTGAACCAGAGCCTGCAACAGAATTACCAACATCTGGACAGGATCCAAAATCATCCTCTGAACCAGCACCTGCAACAGATTCACCAACATCTGGGCAGGTTTCTGAACCAACACTTGAACCAGAGCCAGCAACAGAATTGCCAACATCTGGGCAGGATTCTAAACTAACACCTGAACCAGCACCTGTTACAGAATCACCAACATCTGTGCAGGATTCTGAATCAACACCTCAACCAGAGCCAGTACCAGAATCGCCAACATCTGGACCTGATCCTGAACCATCATCTGAACCAACATCTGTTACAGAATCACCAACATCTGGGCAGGATTCTGAGCCAACACTTGAACCAGAGCCAGCAACAGAATTGCCAACATCTGAACTGGATCCTGAACCATCTTTAGAACCAGCACCTCCACCAGAATCACCAACATCTGGACATGATCCTGAACCAGCACCTGTTACAGAGTCACCAACATCTGGACAGGATTCTGAATCGACACCTGAACCAGAGACAGCAACAGAATCACCAACATCTGGGCAGGATTCTAAACTAACACCTGAACCAGCACTTGTCACAGAATTACCAACATCTGGACACAATCCTGAACCTTCCTCTGAATCAACACCTGTTACAGAATCACCAACATCTGTGCAGGATTCTGAATCAACACCTCAACCAGAGCCAGGACCAGAATTGCCAACATCTGGACATGATCCTGAACCATCGTCTGAACCAACACCTGCAACAGAATCACCAACATCTGGACAGGATCCTAAACCAGCACCTGCAACAGATTCACCAACAACTGGGCAGGATTCTGAATCAACACCTGAACCAGAGCCAGCAACAGAATTACCAACAGCTGGACATGACCCTGAACCATTGTCTGAACCCACATCTGGGCAGGATTCTGTGCCAACACCTGAACCAGAGCCTGCAACAGAATTGCCAACATCTGGGCAGGATTCTAAACTAACACCTGAACCAGCACATGTTACAGAATCACCAACATCTGTGCAGGATTCTGAATCAACACCTCAACCAGAGCCAGGACCAGAATTGCCAACATCTGGACATGATCCTGAACCATCGTCTGAACCAACACCTGCAACAGAATCACCAACATCTGGACAGGATCCTAAACCAGCACCTGCAACAGATTCACCAACAACTGGGCAGGATTCTGAATCAACACCTGAACCAGAGCCAGCAACAGAATTACCAACAGCTGGACATGACCCTGAACCATTGTCTGAACCCACATCTGGGCAGGATTCTGTGCCAACACCTGAACCAGAGCCTGCAACAGAATTGCCAACATCTGGGCAGGATTCTAAACTAACACCTGAACCAGCACATGTTACAGAATCACCAACATCTGTGCAGGATTCTGAATCAACACCTCAACCAGAGCCAGTACCAGAATCGCCAACATCTGGACATGATCCTGAACCATCATCTGAACCAACATCTGTTACAGAATCACCAACATCTGGGCAGGATTCTGAGCCAACACCTGAACCAGAGCCTGCAACAGAATTACCAACATCTGGACAGGATCCTAAACCATCGTCTGAACAAGCACCTCCACCAGAATCGCCAACATCTGGACATGATCCTGAACCAGCACCTGTTACAGAGTCACCAACATCTGGGCAGGATTCTGAATCGACACCTGCACCAGAGACAGCAACAGAATCAGCAACATCTGGGCAGGATTCTAAACCAACATCTGAACCAGCACCTGTCACAGAATTACCAACATCTGGACACGATCCTGAACCTACCTCTGAATCAGCACATGTTACAGAATCACCAACATCTGTGCAGGATTCTGAATCAACACCTGAACCAGAGCCAGCAACAGAATTACCAACAGCTGGACATGACCCTGAACCATTTTCTGAACCCACATCTGGGCAGGATTCTGTGCCAACACCTGAACCAGAGCCTGCAACAGAATTACCAACATCTGGACAGGATCCAAAATCATCCTCTGAACCAGCACCTGCAACAGATTCACCAACATCTGGGCAGGTTTCTGAACCAACACTTGAACCAGAGCCAGCAACAGAATTGCCAACATCTGGGCAGGATTCTAAACTAACACCTGAACCAGCACCTGTTACAGAATCACCAACATCTGTGCAGGATTCTGAATCGACACCTGAACCAGAGACAGCAACAGAATCACCAACATCTGGGCAGGATTCTAAACTAACACCTGAACCAGCCCTTGTCACAGAATTACCAACATCTGGACACAATCCTGAACCTTCCTCTGAATCAACACCTGTTACAGAATCACCAACATCTGTGCAGGATTCTGAATCAACACCTCAACCAGAGCCAGGACCAGAATTGCCAACATCTGGACATGATCCTGAACCATCGTCTGAACCAACACCTGCAACAGAATCACAAACATCTGGACAGGATCCTAAACCAGCACCTGCAACAGATTCACCAACAACTGGGCAGGATTCTGAATCAACACCTGAACCAGAGCCAGCAACAGAATTACCAACAGCTGGACATGACCCTGAACCATTGTCTGAACCCACATCTGGGCAGGATTCTGTGCCAACACCTGAACCAGAGCCTGCAACAGAATTGCCAACATCTGGGCAGGATTCTAAACTAACACCTGAACCAGCACCTGTTACAGAATCACCAACATCTGTGCAGGATTCTGAATCAACACCTCAACCAGAGCCAGTACCAGAATCGCCAACATCTGGACATGATCCTGAACCATCATCTGAACCAACATCTGTTACAGAATCACCAACATCTGGGCAGGATTCTGAGCCAACACTTGAACCAGAGCCAGCAACAGAATTGCCAACATCTGAACTGGATCCTGAACCATCTTCAGAACCAGCACCTCCACCAGAATCACCAACATCTGGACATGATCCTGAACCAGCACCTGTTACAGAGTCACCAACATCTGGACAGGATTCTGAATCGACACCTGAACCAGAGACAGCAACAGAATCACCAACATCTGGGCAGGATTCTAAACTAACACCTGAACCAGCACTTGTCACAGAATTACCAACATCTGGACACAATCCTGAACCTTCCTCTGAATCAACACCTGTTACAGAATCACCAACATCTGTGCAGGATTCTGAATCAACACCTCAACCAGAGCCAGGACCAGAATCGCCAACATCTGGACATGATCCTGAACCATCATCTGAACCAACATCTGTTACAGAATCACCAACATCTGGGCAGGATTCTGAGCCAACACCTGAACCAGAGCCTGCAACAGAATTACCAACATCTGGACAGGATCCTAAACCATCGTCTGAACAAGCACCTCCACCAGAATCGCCAACATCTGGACATGATCCTGAACCAGCACCTGTTACAGAGTCACCAACATCTGGGCAGGATTCTGAATCGACACCTGAACCAGAGACAGCAACAGAATCAGCAACATCTGGGCAGGATTCTAAACCAACACCTGAACCAGAGCCTGCAACAGAATTACCAACATCTGGACAGGATCCTAAACCATCGTCTGAACCAGCAGCTGCAACAGAATCGTCCACATCTGGGCAGGGGTCCGAACCAACTCCTGAACCAGCACCTGTTACAGAATCACCAACATCTGAACAGGATCCTGAACCATCTTCTCAATCAGAACCTGCAACAGAATCTCCAACATCTCTGCAAGATTCTGAACCAACACCTGAACCAGGACCTCTTACAGAATCACCAATGTCTGGGCAAGACTCACAACCAACACCCGGTTCACACATCACACCTGCAGCAGGACCTGAAGCTGAATCACCAGCAATCAATCCTCAATCACCTGCGCATGACTTGAATGTCACACCTAAGTCAGACACCACGAATAAAGATGATTACTCAAAGCACAGACCACAGTTTCAAACTCCACCAGCCACTCTGCCTGCAATAGTACCTGAGCCATATCCAGCTGTGCTCCCTGGCATCCCTCTTAAAATAGGGCACAAACTAGGACCACAGTGGAGAAGGCGTAACTGTTATAGAGGGTAAATTGAGGAGGAAATCTAACATGAAATGAAATAATAATATTTTCTAAACTTCTGGAGAAGAAATCCAGAGAATTGTGCTTTGTCCTGAACACTTTAATAAAGACTTTTGTTTTGTCATGTAATTTGCTGGCTTTGTCTGACATTCTCATGCAGTCATAGACACAATAGTGCATGTATTATGAAATTATCTTCAAATCAAGTTTTAAAAATAAATATTGTAAGAAATATAGAATGATTTCAAATTTAAAAATGTGTCTTCCTCAGAATCTTAATTTTGAATGTTGACATCAAACTTTTTTTTCTTCAATATTTTCCTTAGTTATTTTTCTTATTGTCTTGCATAAATACATTATTCCGTTTTTATCATTAATAAATACATGTGTGAGTATTTTAATGGTCATCAATGTGGAGTACATTTTTTGATTTGTTCCATACCACTAGGTACATTAGTAGTATAGTACTGCATAATATAAGCACATGTTTTACATGTAAAAAGTAATCGTCAGTGTCAAATTAATATAGTGTGGTAAAATGTACAAAAAATACTTTGTATTTTCATTCCATGGTACTTCAAGCTTCAACTCCACGACAAGCCAATATTGTACTTTTTACTTCGCAGCATTTGTTAGTTACTCTGCATGTTCAGATTATTAATAGGCCTAGAGATGCCATTACTATCAACTAATATTATTATTAATATGTCAGCTTATAAATTGTGATATATTCTTGTGGCTTGAGATACCTGCCATTAGATAAAGTTATTGAAATTACCTCGACCTTGCAGCTGCAACATTAGTGAGTCTTGCATCTTTAATTATAATCCAAAGTGTTAGGAATATATTATTTTAAAATGGGCCATTCTTCACAGTGAGTACTTTCATTTTTATGCTTTTTTAAACTTTTACTTAAGTGGGCTACTTTTACTTGCAACAGCATATTTCTACACTATTGTTGTTTTTAAGTAAAATAAATTCATTTTTTCCAACACTTCTTCTAAATGTAAGCTCAGTTTGTTCTTAATTGTTCTCATCTGCGTGTGTAATCGATGGCAGTGAACAGGATTGAACTCAGAGGGAGCCAGATCACATTTGTAATGGAGTATCAGCACATGTCACTCGCCCAAACCTCCACGTTGTTGCTTCGCTGTTTGCTGATGTCAAGAAAAGGGAAAACCCAACTTCCTGGTTACCGGCTCTCCACTCAGACAAAAAACGCCCCGTCGCCGCATTTCAGCAGCGGTGACAAGACGCTTCACATGGAAGTATGAGCGGAGAGACGCATTCAACCGCTCGTCTGAGGCTTCTAAAGGTACGTTTGTGTCTGTTGTTAAGTTTGAACGTATAGGCGGAAGCAGAAGGGGCGACTTTTCAAACTCAAATTGCACGAGTAACAACAGTTAGTGTTTACAACGAATCCACCACTAAATGAGCTCACCGGTGGTGGAAGAAGTAGAAGTATAGAGAAAGGTCCTGCAATCTTACTCAAGTAAAAGACATGCAGAATGGCTCATTTCATAATCATATTTATTATACAATTAGATTATAAAGTGGAGCCCAATTTAACAATGTAATATGGGTAGCTTGTGAATTCATCAATGGAGTTTTATGTCCTCTAATCTTAACCTATAATGATACAACATAATGAATTTGTTTATAATATTTTGTATTATTAATCTGAATCTGTAAAGTAACTATTAACGAAAGTTACCATATACATATAGTGGATGTAGTAGTATTGAGCAGGAGAAAATGGAACCACTCAAGTAAACAAGTACCTCAAACTTGGTTACTTAGTTACGTTCCATCAATAAGTTTCACTGTTCATTTCATTTATTTCGATAGTGAGAGGATGCCATAAGAATCTATTTATTTCCCCTCTCAATTCTCCTCTTATATCAAATTAAACATTTTGTCAGTTGGGGTGATGAAGCAAAGATATAGTGGACCGGATTGATAGATTAAGTAGATGTATCGATTATCTGCAACTAGTTTGATAATCTGTTAATCATTCATCAGGCAGATGTTCACTGGTCTGATCAAATGTGAGGATTTGCTGCTTTTTCTCCATTTTAAATCATTGTAAAGTGATATTTTTTTCTGGGTTTTGGACGGCTGATTAGACAAAACAAGACATTTTAAAGCCATAACAATGACTCAATGAATCCACAAAATAATATGCAGATTAATCAATAATGAAAATAATCCGTATTTGCAGCCCTGAAAATAAGTAATAATCTGATTTAGTGCAAAATATAAGGTGTTTTAAGATAGAACGAAGAAAACAAGTTCTACAGAAAATAGCAAAGTAAGTTTGAGAGAAATAAATAAATCTATAAAAGACAGAATTATGCAACGGATGATTATTTTAATTAACAGTTTATTTGCATATTATTAATTGAGCTTTCTTTATGAAATATTAATAAATAGTATAATTTGGCAGAGCACAAGGGGTTCTTGTATCCAACAAACAACTGATTATTGAAATATTTGCATATTAATTCACTGTCAACTGACATGATGACTAATCGTTCTGCTTTGAATAATAATATGAATTACTATAATCAGGTGCATCAATGTAGTCATCACTTTTATGTTGCAGTTGGTGAAGGTGAGGCTCATTTTAACTACTTTACATACTGCTGGGTGGCTTAATCCATAATAATATATCACAATGTATTTGTTGGTTTATATTCTGTATTAATAATCTGAATCTGCAAAGTATCTAGTAACTATTCAAACAAATGTAGTGGAGTAAAAAGTACAATACTGGCTTCTAAAACAGAGTGGAGTAGAAGTATAATATATTATGAAATGGAAATACTCAAGTAAAGTAAAGTACCTCTAAATAGTACTTCAGCGCAGTCCTTTATATTGTGTGTTTCCTCAGTAGGTAGAAGCTGAAGAGATGAATCCTGATGTTGCTCTCTTCACATCTGTTCACCCATGGAGTAAAATCCCCAACACCACCCGTCTGAACCTCCCAGACTCTGACGCTTCTGCATGGATCTTCCCTCCACTCCTCGCGGCTCCAAACTGCTCCCGTCCCCGCTGTGAGAGAATGTACCCCTGCGAACCCGACCCCTCCCTGGACTTCTTCCACAAGCTCGGGTACTCCACGGCTCAGGTTCTGGCCGTTCGGCAGATGTTCGGCCCAAACATGGACACAGATAAACTCCTGGGGGAGCTGGTGAGGATCGGAGCCAGCCGGGAGGCCGAGCAAGGGCCCGTGACCACGATGTCGGTGTTGGTGCCCAGAGGGGACTTCCAGGCTGTGGGCCCCACCATGCAGCTGCCTCTTACCATGTCGTGTCCTCAGAGCAGAGAGGAGGGCAGCGAGGATGACGACGCTCTGAGACCCGTTGTTATAGATGGAAGCAATGTGGCCATGAGGTGAGAAACTACAGCTGAAATGATTGATTAGTCCATCGGCAGAAAATTAACCAGCAGCTATTTTGCTCATCGATAACAATTGCTCAAAATTCACTGATTTATAGCTTGTTAAATAGGACAATTCGCTGCTTTTCTCTGTTTTACATAACTGACTGCTGGACCGATTTAGTCAATTGATCGACTAGTCGATTGACAGAAAACCCAGCAAGAATTTCAGCCTCTGAAATGTGAATATTTATCGGTACGTCTTTGAGTGTAAGACTTTTGGTTGGACAAAACAAGACATTTGAAGACGTCAACAGGCATTTTTAATTTCAAAGACGAAACTATTCCTCAGTTCATTTAGAAAATAATCAACAGATTAATCAGTAATGAAAATAAGGATTAGTTGCAGCTCTAATATAAGTGTAAACCGAATATATTTGGGTTTTGAACTGTTTGTTTGGCATTTGATAATTTCACCTCAGGCTTGTGTCGTTTATCCGATAATTGAGGAAATAACCGTCAGATGAATTGATAATAACAATGATTAGCTGTGATAAATACATTTCTGCTTTAAAGTTTCCCACACCTGCTTCTTGCTCGAGGACAGGGAGGAGTAGAGCCCTTTTGTTACTTTGTTTGATTAAGGAAAGCTCTTACTACTTTTTATTTCCTCTTAATTTTTGTTTGATTATTTTTTTGGGGGGGGGGATGAGTGGTGGGCACACACACTGAGAACAAAGTCTCTTTTACACACACGAGCCCCTGGTAGGAGCGCCACCAGTGAAAGTAACACAAGAAGTCTTTCGACATTTGGCCTCAAGTCAGCCGGTGATTCACCGTCTGACTGTCGTTGGAAATCATCTCCCTCTAAATTGGCACGTATTTGATCGTAAACCAAAGACAAACTCTTGAGGGAGGAACTTAAAGAATTTGTACCAAATTTAATTAAGATCCCCGACAGTTATCAACTTGTTTCGCTCAAAACCATAAATGTGGAGCTCATGTTGCCTCAAGCGACAGCTAATAACAATAAACCTTAAGGCCCCTCAAGTGACCGCAGAGGTCACATTGTCCGATGATGGGCACTGTTCCGAGCTCATCACGAGCAGCAACACGTGCTCGCTGCTGTCGCCTCCATTTGCATTGCACATCGCCTGCGGGCTCCATTCAACACAAGTGACTGTTACTTCACACGGAGAGACAATGCACAAGTTTTGCAAACACACCTACATTTGTCCTTTTTACGGAGAAAATATGTGAAAGAGTACACACACACACACACACGCACACATAATTTACACACTACATTTCTTGCAAAGTCAGAGTATACACTCCCCTCTTTTCTTTATTTTTAGTTTCCCAGTCGGGCACGCCCGTTCAGGCACGGTGTCGACGGACTGCTCGAGTATGCAAATCAGAGTATATATAAATAAGCGCCTTCCTGCTCATATGGGAAGACGTCATGTCAACAGGAACAGGCTCGACAGCATTTCACAGCCGAGCTCCCCTAAAAGCTTTTCCTTGTTCCTCTCGTTTGTCTTGGCTTCTTTGACACTTCCAAAAACTGCCCCGAGGGCTCCAAGCACCGTCGTGTTTTCAGTGTAGAGCTACCGTAAATGAGAGTGCGAATATTTACATATATAAGACCTGTAACTATTCCTCAGGTTAGAGGCTTTGTTTTCACTGTTTGCTGCTGGTACAGTTTTCTATGGGTCAAAAGATGAACCGTTTCTCTGGTTTTTGTGCTTTTATTGTAAAATACTGGACAATTTGACCTCATTTGACCTCTTCAGGCCTAAAAATAAAAACAAAACTAAGAGGGGAACATCACTCTTGACAGATGCAACATTTTAGGAAATATGCTTGGCTTACTTTTAACAGTCTCTGCCAGCAACGGCATCGTGACGACATTCCAGGAAGTCACTGCTCCCAGCTAATAAATTGCTCAACACATACCTCTGGAACTGCAACTTGTGGTTTTTGCACAAACTATAAACACAAAATGTGCTAATTGGGGAACTTCAGAGGCTGCTTTTGTCCCCTCCGAGGTGAGCCAGGCTAGCTGTTTCCCTCTGTTTCCAGTCTTTGTGCTAAGCTAAGCTAATTTAGGGGGGGTCAAAGGTTCAATAAAGCAAGTATGTGTGTTCCCTTAAATGTTATTCTCTTGTAATGGGTCACAAGCCACAAAATTGTGATCCAGTGGGTCACTGGATGAGATAGAACTGTATTCATCCCGAGGGAAATTGTTGTGCATGCAGTCGCAGAACAAAGTAGGACGCAAAAATAAGATATCATTAAGGTAAGGTACTGTAAAGGCAAAAACATAAACCGGTTAACGTAACGGGAAGGATCATGAAAATATAAACAAACTGAAACACATTAATTTCTCTTAAATGGAAATCAATCAATGTTGGTTTTTGAGAGCTTGCAGTAGACATTTGTTCCCACATTTCCTGACGTGTTACAGGCCAAACCAATGGAAACGGTTGTTCTTTAGCAGTTACAATATCCATATCTAGATCATCAAGCTCAACCTGTTTGAGACAAGTGAGTTTGTTCTATTGTGATCCTCAAATTTAAATTTAAAATAGTGTGTGTATTCATATAAGAGCTGTGGTGTAGTTTGAACATCAAAGAGGGGAATCATAAAGGACTCTTCGGTCTTTGTTCTGAACTGGCTCAGAGACACCTAAACGTTTTCTCATCCCTGTGTTCTCTGGTTTGTGTTTATTCATTCAGCCACGGGAACAAGGACGTTTTCTCTTGTCTGGGAATCCAGCTGGCAGTGAACTTCTTCGTGGACAGAGGCCACAGTGAAATCACCGTGTTCGTTCCCTCGTGGAGGAAGGAGCAGCCCCGGCCAGATGTTCCCATTACAGGTAGGATTACGGGAATTTCACGGCACGTTTTAATGTTTTCTGCTTCCTTATTGGGCTGGTACTACGGCTTACACAACACTGCGCTCGTGTTACCAACTGCAACAGAGTGATGCGGTTGATGAGGGAAGCGACCGTAATGCGCGTGATGCGGTATTGTTTTCACCTTGTGAATGTGTGATTCATCGGAGTGGTTTTGGAGACACCTACTACAGAGGGAACTACCACAGAGGCGTTTTCCGGGTGTGTTACAACTGTGCAAAAATGCAGTCATAAAACTTTACAGGAGTGTAGATGAGAACAAAATAATGGCTGAGTTTGAAGATGAGTGTGGTCCGAGCAAGGGTCGCCGAAAGTAAGGGGGTAGGAATTGGGGAAGGGGGCCATTGTCTCCTTCTATGTTACACCCCTGACTTGATTCTGCGTCATGGTGTGATCCCATCGCATGCGTATCGCTATGCTCATTTGTCATGATTAGAATAGTAGGTTGTGCCTCCTTTTATTGTCATGTTTGAAATTAGAGGTGAAGGTATAAATGTTTGTAATTATTGTAATTATTATAGACCTTAAAAGCCAGAGGCAAAATTAAAAGCAGCGATAGAGCAGGATTTTTGCTCTGATGCAACAGAGTGAGCGCTATTTCTCAAAATGGGAAATACCCCATGTAGGTTTTTATTTCTCCCTGAATGCTAGGTACATGAGCTTTATCTGTAATCTGAATGCAGGGTTTCAGCTGTGATTGATTCTAACAGCTTTTTTTGGTTAACCTACATCTGGAAGCCGCTTCTGACGCCGTTCTGCTCGTTTGCTTTTTGTAGATGAACCGATTGCTATGATGAATTGTTTTGTCACAGAATGCGCTTTCAGGGCCTTTTGTTAATATTTAACCAGGTCAAATCTGTCTGCTGGGAAAGAACCCAAATTAAAATGCAACAGTGGCTTCCTGAAAAATGATTATTAAGATTGTAAAGTGGATTTAGATAAAGTAGCTGTAGTCAATCATTTTTCACAATCAACGTGTCAATGTTAAATGGGTCTCTCTGGGTGATGAGCGCACAGAAAATGATCGCCTGTATCTGCAGCTCCCACTGCTCTCATTCAGTCATTTTCAGTTAAAAAAACTCTAAAAGATCCACTGTAGACAGACACAGTTGGAGACTAGCTGGTAAACAAAGTGGAGCATTTAGCAGCTAAAGATAGATATTTCCATAAGGAGTTGGTGGAGACCAAAATCAGAGCTAAAAGAGGGTGAATATTGGACAGAAACACGACTCCAAATGAATGATAACGCTGCTCCATAACGGCTGGATGTGCAAATAAGCTTGCTAACGAGTTCAAGTTGATAGGAAATCAACTTAAAAGGTGATTGTTTCTGCTGCCCCAAAGTGGTCAAAAATTCAGTAAATGCAAGTTTGACTGTGCGTTCCTGTTTGGTTTACAGATCAGCACATTCTGCGAGACCTGGAGAGGAGCAAGATACTTGTGTTCACACCGTCGAGACGCGTCGCGGGCAAAAGGGTGGTCTGTAATGACGACTGCTTCATCGTCAAGCTGGGCTACGAGTCTGACGGCATCATCGTGTCCAACGACATGTACCGGGACCTGCAGGGAGAGAAGCCGGAGTGGAAACGCTTCATCGAGGAGAGACTGCTCATGTACTCCTTCGTCAATAACAAGTGAGTTCTGCCTTCTTGATACAGAGGCTTCCCTTGCTGTGTGTGAAGTTGTACTTTTCAGCTAATGTTTGAACTTCACCCTAACGCAGGTTTATGCCTCCTGATGATCCTCTGGGCCGCCACGGACCGACCCTGGAGAACTTCCTGCGGAGGTTTCCAAAGACTATGAAAAAACAGCCATGTCCTTATGGTGAGAGAACATCTTTAGTACGTTATTTGTGCCGCATGGCATTGTTTTTGTGAAGGAAAGGCTGTCCATTTTTAGCTAATATATTACATGTAAGCTAACATGCTAAATTAACACTGTGAACATTATAAACATTATAGTTACCAAACATCAACATGCTAGCATTGTCATTGTGAGAATGTTAGCATGCTACGTTAGCTCAAGTGCACCCTGTGCTGCAGGAAATATGTATCTTTGTAGGCTAACAACTAGTTAGCATCACACTAGTTCCCTCAACAAAAGGCCAATGGGATTTTTCCATTGGATTTTGGACTATTGCAGAGAATAAGCTCTGTGGCAAACACATGATTATTTTATTCAACATTTGTTGTAAAAAGCTGGACATTAATGTTAGCTGGCTAAAGTTAGCATGTAGCTCAAAGTGCCGCTGTGCCGTCATCACAAAGCGGCTATAAGCTCCTAGTTTTGTATGAAAATTATCATAATATTATAATTGTATTCCTAAAATATTGTGGTTTCTTCTTCTTTCAGGAAAGAAATGTACTTTCGGAATCAAATGTAAATTCCACCATCCTGAGCGAGCCAAACAGTCCAACCGCTTGGTTGCCGATGAGCTTCGGGAGAACGCCAAGCACCCGTCTACCGCTCAGAAACAATCCTCAGCTCGCTCCAGTCCCGTTCCTGGACAGAGCCTCTCGCTGCTGGAGGACATGGCAAAGAAACTGACTCTGGGACATGAGAGCAGCTCCTTAAAGAGAGACCATAAACACGAACAGTTGAAGGCCAGTCACCGATCCAGCAAGAAGGCCACACCTAGAAAGGAGAAGACCGGCCAGAGCCCGTCTTCTGACCACGATTCAGGATGGCAGAGTGGCTCTCAGGAGCAGCTGGACTCTGGTTTAGGCTCCATAGACAGTCAGCCAACGGAGGCTCCTTGGAGTGTGTGTGATCACCAGTATGGGGCGATGTACTGGAGCTCCCAGCACACCCACAGTGTGAGACAACAGTACTGCCCTCCGTGCAGCTGCTGCTCACATGGCCCTTCCTCTCGGGGGACCACGCCAGCTTTCCAGCACCCCAACCAGCATTACAGCCTTGGGCATGTCAGCAGCCACAACTCTGATATGATTCCCTACCCGCCTCATTACGCCAGCTACGGCGCATACCCAGTCGGCGTGTCTGCATACAGTCAGCCGACAGATTTCCAGCACAGCAGAGTCCACGGCCACCACCAGCAGCAGCAGCGGCAGCACTGGTCCGATCCGTTTGGGGCTCACCCACCGGGGGTCCGCAGCCTGCCGGGGGAGCGCTCTCAATGGGAGCCTCCTCCGGGGACGAGTCCCGGCGGCGAGGAGAGAGAGGTCGTCCGGAAGAAGCTCCTCGCTATCTTCAGCGTCCACTTGGTGGACGCAGCCATGGACACGTTTCCTCAGCTGATGGATCCACAGATGCTGGTCGCTGAGATCCTCAAGCTGCAGAGTCAGAACAGGTCGCAGAGATGAGACGACGTCCAGCGGCCGGTCTGAAACCACGTCTTTCAGTGGAAAGACTCAAAAAGATAAACATGAGTTTGTGTATTTATGTATTGTGGTATCCACCTTGCTGTATTTGAGTGCCTTATTTTAAACTATGTTGCATTGTAAGTTGCCTCGGTGATGAAATGAGAGGAGACGTATGTAGTTGATACAAATTGTATCTTTATTTAAAAATGTAAAAGGGTAACACTCTGTTACTCTTATGGTACACTCAGAATCCACGCTACTGGGTACACCTGTACAGTCTAATGCATTCCAGTGTAACTGTTCTGCCATCAACTCTACTTTTATTGTGCCTGTAATGTCTTTTTGTGTCATATTGGCACCGTGCAAGTTTATGCTTTTACTGCCATGATAAGTTATTGTTTGTGATTATTAGGGGCAATACTTTCCATAAAAAAAGAATTAATCTCACAGAAAACGAGATTTAACACTGGTTTTATAATGCTTTATATTCCCAGTTTTGTTTAGTTTGTGTATGTTTGCGTATTTCTGTTTGTAGAATTAGACGTGTATTTTTTTCTGTGACCTAAATGATGCTCTCTGAGATCAGACCCAAGATAAAACTACAACTGTCTGAGCTTTATTGGACAAAAACGTGTTTAATTTATGATGACATTTGTTTTATACTTCAAGGCAAATTGAGCAACAAACATGTTGAGCAATAAACATATACGTATCACGCTGATTGATGACAAACTATTTGTTGACTGTGCGTGCTTGAGCTGTGAAGTCCTGAACTCGAGTCTTGTCTGCACAAGTAGATCCTGTTCATCAGCACAACTTTAATTTCCCACCCAAAATCGACTCTGATAAATGCTTTGTCGCCTGAAGCTTATTTTGTACCTAGCAATTCTTTTCTGATAAGTCAATGAAGTGCTTGCTCTACAAAACATCAGATCATAGTGACAAATGGCTTAAAGCCCGAGGGGATGTCTGGTTCAGACAACAGTCAAATTCTTTCAAAATACTGCTTCCTTGAGTATTTGAAGGGACTGTCTATTGTAGCCGCTGATTATGCAAATATTATGCAAATGTTATTTTGTTTGCACAGGTTTATCAGTAATTTCATATACTATATGAAAACCTATATACATTATTATATATGTATTATATAATTATTTACGGTGGCGGAGGGAGAATTCAGATCCTAGAAGTAGCAATACTGCAATGTCACTTAAGAGTACTTCACCAATTTACAGCTATAACGTTGTCGGATCACGATGGTCCGTAAAAAATAAATAAAAAAAGGAAGATCGAATTGGCAATGTCGGTTTTTTTCCCATGCATTTTTCTTGTCAGAACCTGGCGCCTACCTCCCCCACAATGCAACTCGAGCGCTGACTGCTTGGTCTGGGATTCAGGTGTGTTATGCTACAGGCGGCTAATGGAACTACACCCCCCCAGATTTTCTTCATTTTTAAACGTTTGGTCTTCATCCTCAACTGACCTCAAGTGACATCACTAGAGGTCATTTCCTTTTACACAACTTTTTCACAAGTCTGCACAGGTGTATCAATAATTTTAAATAAGTTTAAAAGGTAAATACATTTACTTTACAGCTACGGCAGTGGGGAAAGCATTTGGATCAACACTGCAATATAAAAAGTCCTTCACTGTGTGATAACATTGTAAAATGTTGTAAAGGCTTTATAGTTTCAGGTGATGACACTGATGAACACATGGTTATGAATATCATATTCAATTTAAATAAATCCCATCCCATCCTACACAATGGCCCTTTAAGTAGAGTACAAAAACTCAAATTTGCGTGTAAGCACAGTGAGTAAACGTAGTAGAGGAGGATATATGCAAAACAGGTTAGTTGTCTTCGCAGCACTGATGTGTACAAACCGTATGTTCTGTAAAACATCTTTTTGCAGCTGGAACACATAGGGACAAAAGGTCATCAGTGGTGCAGGTTAAAACAAACAGTATGAGGAATGTTGAGCAGTTATGATACACCAAGTTTAAATGAGGTCGAATGATTTTGCAGGAGGATCAGATAATGATCAGTCTTGTAAGGACTAGAAATTATCAAAAAAACACTTCCAAGAACTCATCCACAGATACCACAAACTGTGTTCACATGAGGCAGGAGTTGAACATGATGAAGTGTTTGCTTCATATGTTGCTACACAGTGAGCATGTTAAGCCACACGACGTTTAACAAAAGAAGCTACTGGAGGGAACGACAATAAACCTCTTTCAGTGAGACTCACGAATTAAACAGGGAAACAGGTTTCTTTTAATATGCTCTTTCTGTACTTTCCCTGCTTATGTTGCAATTTGATATTGACTTAAAGCATATTAATGCACTCACATGCGGTGTGCATTACGGGGACACACACAAGAGTCAGGATTTGGAATAAAGAAATGTTTCAGCCCACTGTACTGTAAGATAAAAAAAAAAAAAGAAAAACTCCACTCATTGCTGTGTATAAATTAGACCACTAAAGCAACATGTAGTTACAGTGTAAATAATTATATTAATAATGAAAACATAGTATAAGAGGGCCACATAAACATGCACTTTTAACGTGTTAAATAAAAATGTATGAGTGCATATAGGCCCAAGTTGAAAACACCACTACATTTTTAAAAAAAAGTGAAAATGAACTTCTTTAACGGAAATGGAACAGTGGAAACCCCCTATGTTTAATCGTATTGAGGTTCCAGCTGAACTTTGTGGAGATACTAATCTGTAGCACTTTTTTTTTTATAAACAGGACGCCAACTCTTTCTGTTTCAAACAACAATAACTGATTGTTAAGTCACTTCACATGGGCAGCAGAAAGTTGTGAACAGAACATTCTTTAAATTGATATAGCAAAAATTGTTGGCAAACAATTGTTTATTTGCTCATCCAGCAGTTACGGTGCAACATTATCATTCATTTGGAGTCGTGTTTGTGTGTTCACCTGATGAATGTAAGTCCCATATTCACTCTCCTTTTAGCTCTGCATTTGGTCTCCACCAACTCCTGCGGGAAATACCTGACTCTTTAGCTGCTAAATGCTCCACTATGTTCACTAACTAACTAACTAACTGTGTCTGTGTGCTGTTTGGCGCTATGAGAGCGGGGAGAATGAGCCAAAACAGTCAAGTTGACAGATAAACAACGAGCTGATATTCGCTTTTAAGCTTTCTAAAAAGGAGCTGCAAGTGATAATTCTTAATTTGCATACAGCCTGCGGTTATAACTGTTATGAAATCCCTGAGAATAATCATCTAGTAGGTAAAATCCTTTATACCAAACAGAGAAAAGACATCTTTGGGCTTTCAGTAGTCTGGGCTGGACTCACATGCCTTGTTTAGACACACTGTTCTAATTATACAGGTTTAAAATGACATCTTGAAGAGTGACTCGTGTTCTCACTGAGCTGTAGTATAATATGCAAATACTGAGGCTGGTTTATGTGGAAGGCTACACTCCACTGCAAAAGCACACGGGTCCTGACTGGTCCTGGAGTTCAGAAGAGGAATGAGAGTGAATGACGGGGTGAACCTGAAAAAACTGTATTTACATTTACTGATAAATCTTGTAATCTAAAGTTCTTCCTGTAATTCCTCAGCAGTGGAAAGGCCGTATTCAGCACAGCGACAAATTTGACATCCACAGCTGACTCTCTGCTCTACCATTGAAACACACAGTGATGGAAATGAACAAGTACATGTACTCAGTACTGTACTTAATTATAAATATATACATTTTGACATTCTTGTACTTTAATTGAGTACTTCTGTTTTTTTCTATACTTTATACTTCTACTCCACTACATTTCTGAGGGATATATTGTACTTTTTTTATTTCAATGCATTTATTTGAAACACAAAGCATTTTGATGACTTCAGACACGACTTGAAAAAAATCCCAAAAGACTTGCGACTTCACTTGGACTTGAGCCTTTTGATCATGAATCAATTCATTTCATAAATAAATGTTAACGCTATTCATTCCCAGCCAGTCAACACTCAATTAAATGGAGCTTTTTTTCTGATTAAGTTAAGTTGCACTGGTTTCAACAAACATGTACATCAATTTCCCAAAGCAATTCATATTTTTGGGGAATTTCATATATCCTTACTCTGTTGTTGTGAAGAAGACATTAGGACTCGTTTAGGATTTAAAATTCAAAGTTTAGGACTTGACACTTGACTTGGGACTTGCAAAACAATGTGCTGGTCCCACCTCTGCCCAGTGATATATAAAGTATCTAAAATATATCTATATATACATAGAGTAATTTAATACTTTAACACTTCTGCATTAGAGTAATTTTACTTTTGATACGCTGAGTACATCGTGATGACAATCTGTACTGTTACTTCAGTAACATTTTGAATTCAGGACTTTTACTTGTAGTGGAGTATTTGTAATACTTCTTTACTACTTTATCCACTTTGAAGCCTCATTCAAATGCTGTTCAAATGCAGAGAGTGTAACAGCAAAGGTGGGAGCGTCTTGTGTGACTTCTCACACTGCAGTTTAATGTGTGAGAAGTGTCAGAATACAGGAAAATATCAGCTGCACCTACAAAACAGCTTTGCTAGAAAAGGGACGTTCTATTTGGAATCTACTCACGGGGTTACAGATGTTTGATGATGACTCCTCCTGCTGGATTTTTGAATAAATGCAATAGTGCTTTCATGCATTTTACAGTAAAGTTGATATGTAAAGCACTTTGTATTGCCTTGCTGTTGAAAGGCGCTACACACATAAACTTGCCTTGCCTAAGATTTTACTTCTTTATGTTTTTATTATTCTCTTATCTTACCCTCTTTATGTTGTATGTATGACTTTGATGATGTAACGCTAAGATTTCTACTATACCATCTATTTATCAAAAGGCAGAGGTAGTATTTGGAAGACAGAGATCAGATCAGTTTTTTTTGTTAAAAAAAACCATTTCAAAATAATGGCTATAGTTCCTAATAAAGTGGTGACAAGCCCATATGAAACCCTCTGAAGGATAATAATGTGATTTAAACTTTAAAAATACAGTTCATATATTTCTAGTCTGCTGAACTGTATTTTATATATTCTATATATATGCTGTTTATTCTGTGTATTACTCTGAACATTACGGTTTGCACTCTGATTACTCTAAAAGGAGAAGATAGTGAGGACACAGAGTTAAAACTACAGGTTAAATCTCAAATAAACTCCACTACCCAAGAGTCAAATGCAACTTGCGCAGGCGCAGTTTGAATCGGTTTCATGACGCTGAATTTGTTGTCTTAACCTAGTTACTGTTTCTGCTGCTCTGTCTCATAACTATCAAATACATGTTGCAGTTATATAGCACACCGAAGAAGGCCTTTACCCTGCTGTGACAAGCTAACGTTAGCTAATGCTACAGTCCGTCTGTGAAACTACTGCGGCTCTGTTTGTTAACCAGCTAGCTAACTAACTTAGCTAGCCCGACGCTAGCAGCCGAGCTGGTGTGCGATGTGTTTGTTTTTCTCTCTCTCTCGTCTAAGGCTAGCTATCTAACGCAGCTGCCAGGCGGCTAACCGAGCTAGCCAGCAACGTGGTTGTGTTTGTGTGTGAAGCGGAAAACACACCGCAGCCACCTCCATATGCTGTTGTTGCCTTCAAGCGTCCAGCTAAGATGTGGCAAAGTGTCGGGCTCACACTGCTGGTCATTGTGGCCACACTGGTCTGTGCGCTGCTCTTCATGCTGTTTGGTGAGTTTAAAGAACACATCTACTTACACGTAACAAGCTAACTCCCTAAGCCATATTGTAGCCGATTGACCTGTTGTCATCAGTTGATTTTGTTGATAAATTGTCTGAACTCGTATAAGAATAGAACATTTTCGCCCTAAATGTCCAGCTATTCCTTGTATGACAGGTCTGAGTGTATTGAATGTCTTTGACCGGCAAGTTTCGATTTCAGTAAGAAGTTGCTATTTTTATCCTGCGCAGAGGAGAAGTCGGAACATAACCATGACTGCTTCTCTTACGCCTCCAGCGCTGCTTGTTTTCCATCTCTCCCTCCTCTGCCTGATCCTGGTCATCTTTAACTGGGTAGACCGGCTCCAGATGACCAGGTGGAGCCGGGAGAGACGAGACCTATGACATGTGGGGGGGCTCCCCTAGCTCCAGTTTGTGCCTCTTATGTAAAACCATTACTGGTACCAGTTCTGGAGCAAAGTAGCTGTTTGTGTTCTTTGAAAAACGTAACATTGTTTTTGAAGGTATTTCCAGACTCATGAAAGACTCTTTGTCAACTGTGGAAGATGTGTTCAAATTATTTACTTAAGTTAAAGTAGCAATACCACACTGTAGAAATAATACCAGCAAATGTAGTTAAAGTATCAAAAGTAAAAGTACATCTTTATCAGATTGGCCCCAGATTGTTATATAATTGTGTCATTGATGTAATAATATACACTCATCAGTGGGACTCCTCGTAGTTGGTCGGGGTGGAGCTAACTTTAACTACTTTACATACTGTTGAGTTGTTTAATCTATTACATTTGCTTCACGTTGTACAAGTTCAGTAAGGAGGCTGCCGTCTTTGTTTGGATTAAGACAGTTTTGGAAAATGGGTAACAAATCTTGTTTCTAGCGAAAGGCTAATATGCAACACCTGTCAATAGGAGGACTTTTAAAATAATAATGAAAAGAAAATAGAAACGGTATACATCAACAAATACATACACAAGGTACAAAATACAGTATTTTAAGATTCTTGAAATGCCTTCAAAACAGTGGTTAATGTTAAATGACCTTTTTTGATTGTGAAAGATTGGAGGATATTTATTTAGCAGAAAACACATGCTTCCCTCTGTGACTAAATGTGATGTTACTACATGAGGGGCCCCTGTGGTTTATAGAGTGCCTTTATTACGCCTGTAAATATCTATTTTGTTTCCCTTCTCTGCCCCTCAGGTTGGTATGTAGTCTGGCAGCTCTTCTTGTCCAAGTTCAAGTTCCTGCGTGAACTCGTCGGGGACGGCAGCACCCCTCAGGCCGAACCGCAGCCGTCCGAAACCAAGAGCGAACGCACAGCGAGCGCCCCGACGCGAAGTCGGCCAAGGACCGCACGCCAAAGAGTCGCCTTCGCGGAAAGCACCTCATAGATCACCTACTGCGTATTCAATCATAACCCCCGTCTCACCGCGACCGCCCGTCGGCCCTCTACAAACGTGATCATCAGAAGGTATTTCCCACCGACCCCCTGCGCGCTCTACACTACACAAGGACCTTGTGTACACTCGGTAGTCAGCCGTCCTCTTCACCAAGACACTATAAACTGACCAGGCAGATCTCCTGTGATCAAAAGGGAAAAGCCATTACTGTCACCTGTTCACATGTTTAATTATATACTGAGCAGCGAGTCTGGTCCTCCTGTTTTCCTGCAATAGTGACAAGCCGGCTCTCACGAGCGACCACGCTGCTTCCTGCCACCCACGTGGAGTGTGAAGATGCTCCATCACACAAAGAGAGATGTGTTAACTCTCTTTAACGTACGTGTTTTTAATCTTGTGTTTTCAACGGAATGAAGTCCTACTTTGTACAACGTTAAGCAGATAAATGTAAAAAAAAAACAAAAAAAACAATGAGCTCAACAAGAACAACTGAAGACAAACTGAAACGGGGATTTGTACAACTGACAGTTTTCTTTTCTTTAACAAAAGTGCACTGAAATGAATGTTTACGCTGTCATTTTGTTGTTTCTCGTACAGTAAGCTCTGCGTACTACCATCCACGTGGTGAAAAACTGCCTCGCCCAGTAGATAACGGCCAAAGCCTCCAAGACGAAGAGGGCGAATAACTTTATTCCAGTTGTGTAAAATGTGACCTTTTTCTTGCAACTTCTCCTTCACCCTTTTTTAATTTTATTTTATCGATTTATACTTGAAGAGGAGACGGGAGAACGTTTCAAGGAACTGTTGGTGTATAATACACAATGTTAGCCCTCCCCCGTTCCCCGTGCCTCCGTCTGCACCAGTGCCTGTCTAGATGGCATCCGCTGTTTGTTACATGGCCTCCTTTTTGTACAGCCCACCGTAGCTTGTTTTATCACTACAGGGCAAAATCAATGCTGACCTAATCAATATTTATGTATTATCCTCCCTCCAAGTAAAACTCATGTAACTGTTGCACCTTTTTTTTTTTTTTTTTAAATCATCAGTGATTTCTTTTCTTCTTCAGTGGAGCAGTAGCTTCAAATAAATATCGTCACGAATATGAGTCTGTTTTTTGGGAAATGGGATTCATGGTTCAAAGTACTTTTTTTTTAAAATATTGGCTATACATTCTCTGTGTAATAAACATACACACAAAAATACTTGATAAACTGCCTCAAACTACACTGAAAGTATACATCCACATTTTGGTTTTGTTGCAGTTGTGTGCAAAAAGAAAAGTGAATTAATTGTTTCACAACAATCGACACTCAATACAATGTCAGAGTGAAAACAGAATTTGATGCAAATATTTATGAAAAATGTAAAACTCAGCTAAAAAGGTTTTCCATTTCTCCCGGTCACACTCGGGACGTTTCTTCTTCTTGATTGGAGTCCACCTGTGATCAATTCAACTGATTAGACGTGATTTATAAAGGCAAACGCGCGTGCACACGCGCACACACACCTGTTGCTGTAACGGTCGGCTGACGATGTCAGAGCATAAGCGAGCCGTGAGGTGAGATACGGGTCGTGTCGAGGAGGCACAGACTGGGTGAAGGTTCCCAAGTACACAGTGGCCTCCATCAGTTTCTAGGATACATAGAAAGGGGGGGCTTAGCCCCAAGGGGAGTGGCATGTTTGCGCGCACAGCTAATTTATTTGGGGCCGTGGATATCCATTGTTTCAGAAAGTTCATAGATTGGTTCAATCAGAAAGAGTGTGATTTTACTCTGTAGTTTTGCTTGCATTCAGTATATGATAACACAAGAGACAGAATTTCAGGGTCATAGTGAAATTTGACAACACAAATATGAACTTTTCTCAAATAAAGAGAGAAATAATTTTCCTGCTTGTAAAGGAAAGACGAATAAACTAGCTTTCATATCCGCGTCACTCCCAAATCCTAATTCTTAAAGGGACCGCACACAATGGATGGAGAATGGACCTGACAGTGTCAACTTTATATCGTTCAGTATGATGATAGGCTGTTGGATTGTAATTTGAAGGGGGAGAAAACATACAAACCAGAACGCACGCACAGATGTAGCATGTTAGAGTTATAAATAACTTGTCCATGTGAGAAACAATAGTTTAATTTAATGACATCACCTAAAAAA